>NC_135233.1:926348459-927709531 GCF_051348905.1 Ranitomeya variabilis | reverse complement strand
GTTGGCAGAAAGACCTGGTCCTTTAGCCTGCTAGGTCTAGTATTAAAACACTCACAGGGACCTGGTCCTTTAGCCGACTGAGATTTAGCTTTCTCACAGAGAGCAGGCTAAATCCAAGTTGGCAGAAGGACCTGGTCCATTTGGCCAATAATTATAGTATTAACCCCTTCACAACGCATGATGCAGTTATGTCATATATCATAGAAATATAAGAAAAAAAATATTGCTTTTGCTCAATTAAAAAAATACACAAATTTGGAATTGACGTGATCAGAAAGGTCTGACCAATCAAAATGTAAAATAATCTGATCAGTAAACGGTATAACGAGAAAAAACTCGAAACGCCATAATGACTTTTTTTTGGTCGCCGCAACATTGCAATAAAATGAAATAAGAGGTGATCAAAACATGGTATCCGCGCCAAAATGGTATCAATAAGAACGTCTCGCCAAAATAAAAAAAATTCCCAGCGGCGATGTGGATGGAAAAATAAGTTATGGGAAGGAAAAAAAAATTTAAAAAACGGAAAATCGCCCGAGGGTTAAACACTCCTAGGTGCATGCATGGAAAAAAATCTGTGGTTGTGTGATCTACAAAAATGATCACCAGTAAATAAAACGGGACGAGGATGAGATTGGCGCAGAATATTGTACACACTGGGATTAAGGGGAAAATTTGTGTGTATAATTGTCACATATAAATAAATGTGTAATCAGATGTCATATCTAGTCTGTGGCTCAATATTACTGCAAAAAAAATCACATGACAGGATTCATATATATCTATATACAATAAGGGTATGTTTCCACGTTCAGGAAACGCTGCTTGTTTGACGCTGCGCAGCGCTGCAGCGTCAAACAAGCAGCGTCCAGATGTTCCTGCATAGTGGAGGGGATTTGATGAAATCCTGTCTCCACTATGTGTGGAAACCCGCACGCGGCGGCCCTGCGACTACGGACATGCTGCGCGTCTTTTCAGATCGCACCATGCCCGTACACCTTGCGGGGACGCAGCGTCCTCGCAAGGCATATCACAGGGCCCTATGGGACAGAGCAATCATCCCGGATGTGAAGAGTTAACACATCCGGCATGATCGTGTCCCATTAAGGGGGCGGGGCTTATCGCCGAGCGGCTTCGCCGCTGCGGCGATACCGCCGCCCATCCGTACCGTGGAGACATAGCCTTAGGGTCCTTCTATCTACTGGGATTTAGCATTCTTATATAGAGCAGGCTAAATCCAAGTCGGCTAAAGGACCTGGTCCCTCTGCCAACTAGGAAATAGCCGACTCTGTGTGAGAAAGCTAAATCCCAGTGCACAGAAGGACCTGGGCCTTTAGCTGACTGGGATTTAGCTTTCTCACAGAGAGCAGGCTAAATCCAAGTTGGCAGAAGGACCTGGTCCATTTGGACAATAATTATAGTATTAACCCCTTCACAACGCATGATGCAGTTACGTTATATAACATAAAAATATCAGAAAAAGAAATATCGCTTTTGCTCCATTTAAAAAAAATAAATTTGGAATTGACATGATCAGAAAGGTCTGACCAATCAAAATGTAAAATAATCTGATCGGTAAACGGCATAACGAGAAAAAAACTAGAAACGCCATAATGACTTTTTTTTGGTCGCCGCAACATTGCAATAAAATGAAATAAGAGGTGATCAAAACATGGTATCCGCGCCAAAGTGGCATCAATAAGAACGTCCCGCCAAAATAAAAAAAATTCACAACGGCGATGTGGATGGAAAAATAAATAAGTTATGGGAAGGAAAAAATAAACGGAAAAATCGCCCCAGGGATAAAACACTCCTAGGTGCATGCATGGAAAAAAATCTGTGGTTGTGTGATCTACAAAAATGATCACCAGTAAATAAAACGGGACGCGGATGAGATTTGCGCAGAATATTGTACACACTGGGATTAAGGGGAAAATTCTTGCGTATAATTTTTGCATATAAATAAATGTGTAATCAGATGTCATATCTAGTCTGCGGCTCAATATTACTGCAAAAAAAATCACATGACAGTATATATATATATATATATATATATATATATACAATAAGGGTCCTTCTATCTACTGGGATTTAGCATTCTTATATAGAGCAGGCTAAATCCAAGTCGGCTAAAGGACCTGGTCCCTCTGCCAACTTGGAAATAGCCGACTCTGTGTGAGAAAGCTAAATCCCAGTGCACAGAGGGACCTGGTCCTTTAGCCGACTTGGATTTAGCCACAACCCTGGGGAGCAGGGGCGTAACTACCGCGGTCGCAGAGGTCGCCATTGCGACCGGGCCCGGCAGGTCAGGGGCCCAGGCAGTGGCGTATCCAGGGGGGGCAGCCGGCAGGGGGGTGCAGTCGGGCCGCCTAATTCGGCGGTCCGCAGTGTCTCCCCCGGCGGCTGCATTCTGCCGCCCCCGGTCTAGGAGTCGGCTGTTCTCTGTGCCGACTGTCAAGCTGACAGCCGGCACAGAGAAGCTGCAGAGCGCCGGCTCCCAAAATGTGTGGACGTACCGCATATGGGCCCGGAGGTGGAGGGGGGCCCCTGCATGGTGGCTGCGGCTGGCAGGAAGAAATCCCTGCAGATCCGCTGCCTACAAGAGAAAATAGCTGCGGAGCTGCAGCGATCTGTATTCCTGCTTCCTGCCCGCGCTTCCTCTCACACAGACAGCGCCGCTGGATGACGTCATCATTCAGCGTCCGGCTGTGTCAGAGGAAGATGCTGCAGCAGAGCGCGAGGAGAGGTGAGAGGGCTGGTGTGTGTGTGTGTGTGTGTGTGTGTGTGTGTGTGTGTGTGTGTTATCTGTAGTATGTGTGTGTGTGTGTGATATCTGCAGTATGTATGTGTGTGTGTGTGTGTGTGTGTGATATCTTTAGTATGTGTGTGTGTGTGATATCTGTAGTGTGTGTGTGTGTGATATCTGTAGTGTGTGTGTGTGTGATATCTGTAGTGTGTGTGTGATATCTGTAGTATGTGTGTGTGTGTGTGTGATATCTGTAGTATGTGTGTGTGTGTGTGTGTGTGTGTGTGTGTGTGATATCTGTAGTGTGTGTGTGTGTGTGTGCGTGTGCGTGCGTGTGTGTGTGTGTGTGTGTGTGTGTGTGTGAGGCAGGGGCGTAATTACCACAGTCGTATGTAGCCAAGATATGCAATTCTGTTCATGCTGATCTTAATGAACATGAAAAAATACTAGTTATAATCATTTACTTGGACAGGAGAGATTTTGGTAGGGGGTAAATAAAATAAATGTACACATTTTGTGGCGATCCCAAAAACTAAAAGACAGATAATGCTACAGCAGTTCTCCTGCACAGTGGCGCTCCTAACCATCCTGTGTGTGTGTGTGCCCTGCACATCAGGTGGCCGAAACATTGATGCGTACAATAAATTTATAAAGTGGCCGGAATGTTAAAGGGGAGGTTAATGTCTGGTGACTAGGGGCACCACTACTGGCTCCGACCGATCACTAGAATGGGGATCATGAGCTCCTTATTCCTCATCACTGCACAATTGCAGTGCTCTTCCCTCTCAGGGGACGCTTAATTTCTTGACTGTCTCTGAGGCCGCTTCAGTCCTCATCCGTCTCTGTGGATGCTTCCTTCCTTGTCCCTGTCTGGGGATGCTTCCTTCCTTGTCCCTCTCTGGAGGCTCTTCCTTTCTTGTCCCTCTCTGGGGGTGCTTCCATCATTGTCCCTCTCTGGGGGTGCTTCCTTCCTTGTCCCTCTCTGGGGGTGCTTCCATCCTTGTCCCTCTCTGGGGGCCCTTCCTTCCTTGTCCCTCTCTGGGGGCCCTTCCTTCTTTGTCCCTCTCTGGGGGCCCTTCCTTCCTTGTCCCTCTCTATATGTGTGTGTGTGATATCGTAGTGTGTGTGAGGCAGGGGCGTAATTACCACAGTCGCAGCAGTCGCCGCTGCGAGCGGCTCTGGCAGGTCAGGGGCCCGTGTGTCCCCTTGAGCCTGTCTCCCTTGTCCCCTTATGCTTGTGTCCCTTGTCCCCATGTGCCAGTCTCCCTTGCCCATTAGTCCCTGTGTGTCCCCATGTGCCTGTCTCCTTTGTCCCCTTGTACCAGTCTCTCTTGCCCACTAGTCCCTGTGTGTCAGTCTCACTTTCCCACTTGTCCCTGTGTCCCCTTGTGCTTGTATCCCTTGTCCACTAGTCCCCGTGTGCCCCTTGTGTCAGTCGCCTTTGCCCACTTGTCCCTGTGTGCCCCTTGTGTCAGGCTCCCTTGCCCCTAGTCCCCTTGTGTCAGTCTCTCTTGTTCCCTTGTGTCAGTCTCCCTTGCCCACTAGTCCCCTTGTAACCTTCTCCCCTGCCTCCTAGCCCCCATGTGTCCCCTTGTGCCTGTCTTCATTGCTCCCTAGCCCCCCTATGTTACCCTTGTGCCTGTCTCCCCTAGCCCCCTTGTGCCCTCTCCCCTGCCCCCTCGTCACCATTTGCTCGTGTCTTTCTCACTGCCCCTGTATGGAGGGGCTGCATTATACTATGAGGGGGGCTGCGTTGTATTCTATGGGGGTTGCATTGAGTTGTATGGCAGGGCTGCAGGGGGGGGCCCCATTTGGAAGTTCGCACCGGGGCCCATAACTTTGTAGTTACGCCACTGCTGGGGAGAATGGGTGAAGTTGCTTGCATGGGGCTGCATGCTGGAGGGGGGTGCCTGGGGAGATGTTGTTTGCATGGGACTGCGTGCTGGAGGGGCCTGCCTGGGGAAGGGTGACTGCATGCTGGGGGTCTCAGTGGGAAGGGGGTCATGTTCCTTGCTAGCGGTGCTGGGTGTCTGTTGGGAAGGGGGGGCTGCAGGTCTCTGGGGAAGAGAGGCTGTGTGCTGGAGTCTCTGTTGGGAAGGGGGTCATGTTGCCTGCGTGGGGGATCTGCGTGCAGGGGGGTCTACCTGCAGAATGGGTCTGATGTTTTTCGCGGGGGCTGATGTCACGTGCTGTGCAGGTCAGTGTGTGTGATGTCACTTGCGGTGGGGGGTGCAGGGAAGTATAGTGCTACGTGTATGGGGGCGAACGGGAGGGGATGAATGATGATGGAGATCTGAGGGACTGATATTACTTGGCATGAGAATCTCTGCCTGATGGTGAGGAGTCGGTCCTGTTTTTTGGTTTTTTTGTTTGTTTTAATACATAAAACGTTTTCTCATTAATATTATTGGGGACACCTGCTGTCAGGTTGATGACTGACCTATGACCTCTGGGAGCGAAACAGCTTTACAACAATGTCTCCAGATCCCTGGCTTTATTCTCTCCTCGCACGCTGTGCTGGTCAGTATTAACCCGGTGGCCACTGGTGTCAGCCACTACTTGTATCCAGTTTTCTGCATGATTTTTTTTTTTCTGTTTTATTCTAGGTATTGTGACTTTTCCCCATCCTGTGCCCCCCCAGAGCAGTGACCTCCCTGCAGATGTCATTTCATCACTGGACGTCTTTTCACCAAGTGGAATGGCGGTGCCCCCACAATCCATGTGAGGGGCACCGCCCCAAAGGGATGACACTGTGGGCGTCTGATAATGTCAGATAGATGAGTATAATTACTAAAAAAAACAAACAAACCCTTTTTCTCGATTTGCTCTCCCTCTGTCTCCCCGCTCTCCCTCTGTCTCCCCGCTCTCCCTCTGTCTCCCCGCTCTCCCTCTGTCTCCCCGCTCTCCCTCTGTCTCCCCGCATCAGGGGCTTATCTACAGCATTCTGTAATGCTGTAGTTAAGCCTCCAATGTATCCTAAAAGATGAGAAAAAGAGGTTATATTATACTCACGCGTGCGGTCCGGTCCTGGGCCTCCCATCTTGATAGGATGACTTCCTCTTCTTGTCTTCACGCTGCGGTGCGCCGGGTAAGGTCAGAGAGGCCTGGGGCCTGCACACTGCAGTACTTTGTGCTGGAGCCTCAGACACGAAGAGGACGTCATCTGATGAAGATAGGAGGCGCCAGACCGGACCGCGATGCCCGTCGGACAGGACCGGGACTGACCCTGGGTGAGTATAATATAACTTTTTCTCATTTTTTTTAGGATACATCGGGGGCTTATCTACAGCATTACAGAATGCTGTAGATAAGCCCCTGATGCTGGTGGGCTTAGCTCGCCCTCGATT
Organism: Ranitomeya variabilis; assembly: GCF_051348905.1. Lineage (NCBI taxonomy): Eukaryota > Metazoa > Chordata > Amphibia > Anura > Dendrobatidae > Ranitomeya > Ranitomeya variabilis. Next base: position 927,703,438 of record NC_135233.1, on the reverse strand, counting down.
TTGGGGGTGACAGGTTGCCTTTAAGCACCACAATACAATTTTTGCAGCTAAAGCCCAGGGGACTTTGGTACAAAATGTGTTTTTCTTTTTTTCATTAATCTGTCTTTAATGTTTAATTCATTGTTTTGATTTCTAAAACTCTTTATTATTGATTTGTATGTATGCATACTTATATATTTCTCTTTTTTATTTCAAACTATTTGACTTGTAATAAACTTGTTTGACAGCTATGAGTTGAAATTTCATTTCCTTGCGGACTTACATTCTATGGGATAATGGGGAAGAAACAAAAGGTCGGGGGTACAGCACCTCTGGCGGTGGTGAGGCGGCAGAATGGTTATTGCAGGCTGTAGGCTTTCCTGAAGAGGTTTCAGGTTCCGTCGAAGGATCCGAGGGTGGTGGATTATCGGACGTGTTGAGGTGTGGAATTCGAGAGGTTGGGGGATATTGGGGAGAAATCTTGGAGGCGGTTGTGTGAGGAATGAATAAGTGTGGAGGAGATTAGGAGGTCTTGGGAGGATCGAAGATTACGTGAGGGAAGATATTGGAAGATTAATTCAGAGATATAGGGAGGGGACAGGTTGTGGATGGCTTTGTAGATCAGTGTTAGTAGTTTGAACTGGATTCGTTGGGGAATTGGGAGCCAGTGGAGGGATTTGCAGAGGGGAGGAGAGAGGTGGATTAGGCGGGCAGCAGAGTTGAGGACAGACTGGAGTGGTGCAAGAGAGTTAGCGGGGAGGCCACAGAGGAGGATGTTGCAGTAGTCGAGGCGAGAGATGATGAAGGCATGCACAAGCGTTTTAGTAGATTGAGGGCAGAGGAAGGGCTGGATTCTGGCAATATGTTTGAGTTGGAGGTGGCAAGAGTTTGGACGTTCGGTTTGAAGGATAGGGCAGAGTCGAGAGTTACCGTGAGGCAGCGGATTTCAGGTGTGGGAGAGAGCGTGATGCCGCTTACCATAATAGATCGGGTAGGGGGGATACGCGAGATGGAGGAAACATGATGAGTTTGGTATTGTCTACATTGAGTTTTAGGAAGCGAGAGGTGAAGAAGGAGGATATGGCTGATAGACACTTCGGGATTCTGGACAGCAGAGAGGTGACATCTGGGCAAGAGAGGTAGATCTGAGTGTCATCAGCATAGAGGTGATACTGGAAGCCATGGGACTTTGAGTTGTCCTAGGCCGAGTGTATAGATGGAAAAAAGTAGAGGCCCCAGGACAGCCTTGAGGGACTCCAACAAAGAGAGGGTGGGATGAGCCAATGAGCCTTTACAGTCTGCTGTGCCTGCGCAACGATCGCAGAGTTGCCCAGATCATACCCCTACTGATTACTGGGTGGCCACCCTGCTGGATCCCTGCTGCGAAGACAAAGTACCATTATTCTGTCACTGGAGTGGGATGGCAAAATGTGTGAATACAAGCACATACTGGTAGGGGCACTACTGACGGCATTTCCACCTGACAGAAGAAACACAAGGCAGAGGAGGAGGAAGTCGCCAACGCAGCTGGGGCACCACCTCGGAAGGGAGGGTTAGCATGGCTAAAATGTGAAAAAAAATTAATCCGCATGCCACAGCATCCTGCACCACCATCTGATATGGTCTATACAACCAGGTGCCAGCGTTATAACAACATGGTGGAAGAGTACATGTCTATGTCCACACGTCTGCATGTACAAAGGGATGGGTCTGCCCATTTAACTTTTTGGCTTCCAAACTGGACGCATGGCCTAGGCTTGTACTTTTTGACTTGGAAGTGCTGGCATGCCCCGTGGCAAGTGTAATGTTGGAACGTGTGTTTATCACAGCAGGGGATATAATTACACATAGGCGCATCCACCTGTCCAAAGCCAACGTGGGCACTCTCGCATTCATTAAAAGAAACCAGGAGTGGAGTCCACAGGACTTTTCTGTACCTTTAGCTGACCATACAAATGTACCATCTGCACCCAGACATTGTTATATTTTATTTGCCATTTGTTTTATGTTGGGGCCTTACCAAAAAGGAAGAGAAATAAAATCCACAAAAATAATGTTGGATACCATCAGGCCTGCCTCTTCCACCTACACTGCAATGTCCACCTACTGCTAGTCCACCTAAACCACCTCCTCCTCCACTAGGACATCCGACTACTTTATCTACATTGTTCTTTTTTATTTTATACTATGTTCTTTTAAATGCTGTCCCTTAAAAAAAAAAAAAATTAATAAGAAACCCCCCCAAAAAAACTGTTGGATACTTCATCCCCTGCCTCTTCCACCTTCATCGCCACATTCGCCTCAACCTCATCCACCTACTACACCTCCTCCTACATTTGGACCTATGCCTCTTTTTTTCAAGATTATTATTACTTTTTATTCTCTGTTATTTTAAGTGATCTTACTATCCACATTTGTTTTCAGGGCTATTTTTCTGCTTACCCCCTTTTTCTATTTTTCATCTTTACCACTTACTACCCCCATTTTACCGTGCGAAAGTTCGAGACCACATTGGCTGCGTGCTGGTCTCATTATGCTGGGAAGGGCCCAATAAACATTTAACTTTTCAGCTTATTAATCAGTGAACAGCTGTCTGCTTTTTCTTTGCTGGTTATTAAAAAATGGGTGGACTCACCCAAAAAATTAAGTGGGGCCCCCTCCATTTTTAATAACCAGCTACAGCAAAAACAGACAGCTAAGGGCTGATATTAAAAAGCTGTGAAGGTCCATGGATATTGGCCCCTACCAACACTAATAAGACTAGTCCTCAGCCGCACGAGAAATGGAGCATCTATTAGAAGCGCTAATTCTTTTTTTTTGTTTCAATATTTTTATTTGGAAAATAAAAATTTCACAATAATCTCCCAACGTGGGAGTATTGAAAATACAAAATTTACATAAGTATCAACACTAACATTGTAATGTATGGGAGAAGTATTAATGTTGATTAATGAAAGACAAGACAAAAACAAGACAGAAACAAAAGGGGATAAGTTCAAGACCGAATACAGTATAAAACCACTCTACAATTTTACAATGATATTCTCACATATCAACAAGTATCGATCGGTTATCAATATTATCCTGTTCAGAATCCCCACTCCTTCGAAGAGAAAAATAAAAAGCAACATCTCAGGGAGACAGGGTGAGAGCCAACTTCATTTGACCATCTGGATATAGTTCGAGCCATGGCGACCAGGTTTGAAAAAAGGAATTCCAGCTATCTGTTCTCGTCGCTTGAATGCGCTCATATATCATGATAGTGTTCATTCTATCTTTGACAAGAGATATTGAAAGTGTAGGAGACCTCCATTTTGACGCTATGTGTATTTTGGTTGCCATTCCCAATAACACCACCAGTCTGTGTAATTTTTTAGATAACCCCTGCGGCTTAAATCCCAGAAGGAGGGTCAGTGGGTTCATTAATGTCTCTTTTCCAATCATCCTATCCAGTAGAAGCTTTACCTCCCGCCACAGATCAGTAACCACCGGGCAGGACCACCATATGTGACTCATGTCTCCTGGTGCGTCACAACCTCTAAAGCATTTGTCAGAGACCTGTGAATATATGGTATGCAACCTCGTAGGGACCAGGTATGTTCTATGTAAGACTCTAAGGGAAGACTCAACCAAAGACACCTGATGGGAGCCTCTTGGCAAGGCATCGCAACAGCTCTGCCACTCCTTCAGCGAGGCATCAAATCCTAGGTCCTCCTCCCATTGTCGCATAAATTTAAGCTTTTCCTCCTCTTGTATACTAGTAAAGGAAGAGTACAAAAAAGAAATAATCCCCCCACCCAGTGGATCATCTATACATTTCTGTTCAAATCCTGAGATCTTAATAGGTCTCCCACCCGGTATATTCTTTCTGACAAAATCAAAGATTTGGTTAATACGGAATATTTCTCGTGTTGGCGGATCATACTTTTGAATAAACTCTTGTTTAGACAGGACTATATTAAACGGGGAACAGAGATGTTTTATTGTAGTTATTCCTCTGAGTATCCACCAGGAAAATGGTTGTGGGTCAAGACCCGGAGGGAAGGCTGGATTGCAAAATAGTGAGTTTAGTGGCGTATTCTTGGTTTGCAGTTCATTCTTGAACCTCTCCTTCCTCCAAAGGAGTAAAGACTGAGCTGCAAAAGGTGAAATATTAGTGATATGTTTAGGGAGCTTAGCTTCTGACCACAGCAGGCCCATCAGAGAGTAGGGTTTCAATTGAAAAGATTCCAGTTGTACCCATCTAGGTTTATCAACTGTTGAACATATTCTAGTTAGATGGGCAATTTGGGCAGCTTTAAAATAATTTATAAAGTTAGGTAAGGAGAATCCTCCCCTCTTCCGATGAATAAACATGATCTGTTGCTTGATCCTAGGTTTTTTCCCCTGCCAGATAAATTTGGACACCATAGAGTGTATATCTCGTAATATTCTCGAGGGAACTTGAATGGGGAGGGAGCGGAACAGGTATAGAAACCTCGGGAGAGAGACCATTTTTATGGCATTTATTCTGCCTAGCCATGAAAGTGTCAGTGACGACCATTTAACCAGGTCTCGTTGAAAATTCCTTATAAGAGGGGTGTAGTTCCATTTATACAGGGTGGACCTGTCAGACGTCAAGTTAATCCCCAAATAGGTTAAAAAGTGTTCTTTTTTTTCAAACCCAAACTGCGACACTAAATATGCTTGGTCTTTTTCAGATATGTTCAGGAAGAGGGCCTCTGATTTGTCTATGTTTATTTTAAGCCCCGATACCGACTCAAAATCACGAAGCAATGAGAATAAATTTGGAAGGGTGGTGTGAGGGTTAGAAAGGGTTAGGAGCAGATCGTCAGCAAATAAACTGACTTTGTACTGATCACCCAGATCTGCAGGCCCTAAGATGTTAGGGTTTTTCCTTATGGCCTCGGCGAGAGGTTCCATAACTAAGGCAAACAGAGCTGGCGAAAGAGGACAGCCCTGTCTAGTTCCTCTCATTATATTTATCGGGGTGGGCTTCAGCGACGGGAGCTTAAGATATGCAGTTGGCTGATCATAAAGTAGAGTTAGGCAATTGACTAGCTTGCGGGGAAGACCGAACAGAGATAATACCTCAAAAAGGTATGGCCATGACACAGAGTCAAAAGCCTTTTCGATGTCCAAGGCTAAAAGCATAGTAGGCCGCTGACAATTGGTTGCTGAGTGTATAATATTTAGATTACGTCTTATATTATCAGGCCCCTGTCTCCGTGGTATAAAGCCTACTTGGTCTCTATGTACCAGTGAAGGGAGTACTTTGTTTATTCTATCTGTAATAATAGATGTGAATATTTTTAAATCTACATTAAGTAACGAGATTGGTCTGTAATTTTTAGTTAATAGGTGATCTTTTTTGGGCTTGGGGATAACTGCTACATGCGCTATATAGAATTCTGGGGGCATTTGAACACCGTTTAATAGTGCATTACAGAACTTTGTAATGTGTGGTGTGAGGGTTTCTTTGAATTTTTTATAGTATGGTGCTGTAAGGCCGTCAGGTCCAGGGGCTTTATCAGTCTTTAGTTTTTGGATTGTTAACTCCACATCCTCGTCTGTTATCTCGGCTTGTAACGATTGGGAGGAGGAATCGTTAAGCTTGGGGAGTGACAGACGCTGCAGGAAAGTTTGCAGAGAATGCGGGGGAGGGGGCTTAGGTGAAGAGTATAAATTTTGATAAAAATTATGGAACTCAGTATAAATATCTTCAGGATGAGCAGAGACATTTCCGTCGCTCTTTTTAATCGAGTGGATAGTGTTTAAAGTTTCTTTTTGTCGTAATTGTCGCGCTAATAATTTGCTTGGTTTGTTTGCCATTCTGTAAAAAGAGGCTCTCGTCCAAGCTAAGGCCCGTTCCGTTCTATGAGTGAGGACAGTATTTAACTGAAGTTTAACATCTTGTATCTGCTTGATTAGATACCGTGAAGAGGATTGCTGATTTGCTTGTTCAAGATTAAATAATTTGTTTTCCAGTTTAATTTGCAATTCGGATCTGTTTTTTTTCCTAGCTGCAGCTAACTTAATTATAGTGCCCGTGATAAATTTCTTATGCGCTAACCATATGTTCCCCGGGGATGTCTCTTCGTTTACGTTCGTTTGAAAATATAGCTTAAGATCTTTGCTAATGGTCGCTGCTATTTCTGGGTCTGTCAAAAGGGAGTTATTTAGTCGCCACCTGAACAGTTTAGATGTGTTAGCAGTAAATTTGAAAACCGAGAAAACTGCATCGTGATCCGACCAGGAGGACGGAACATGACGGGAGAACTGAACCCCTAGCAGTGTGTTTGCAGTGGCTAAATGTAAATCTATTCTCGAGTAAGTTTTATGTACAGCAGACATAAATGTGTATCCCTTTGTGGAGCTATTTGTCTCCCTCCATACATCTACCAGTCTATGCTCACTCATCAATCTAATTATCTTTCGTCTGTCACCCTTAGATATGTCTGTTCGTTTTGCTGCAGTGCAGTCAAGAGTGGGGTCCAAAGTGAGGTTAAAATCCCCACACCAGATCAAATGCTGATAGGAGATTGCCGACATCTTTGATAATATTAATCTAAATACTAGCATCTGAGTTGCAGTGGGCATGTAACTATTAACTATGCAGAGGCTTTGTCCTTGTAATTTGCCATGTATGATGATGAATCTTCCCTCCGGGTCCTCAACGGTGCCCTCCACCTGAAATGGCAGGCTATTTTTAAGTAGTATGGCCACTCCCCTAGTCTTACGCTCCCAAGCTAAATGGGACCAATGGGGGGTACCTTTTTTAAAAATATACTATTGCCATCACAGCCACCCATGCCCAAACTTTACGGGCCTATAACAATACAAATCATGTTCACCCAGGTCATGTTGTCGGAGATAAGGAAGAGACATTGCAGGAGACAGAGTTAAGAATTAGGGCCAATGTAGTGGTGTGTGTCTCTGAGACTTGTAATGCAGTGCATGATCTGCCAAACAATTCCCCAATGGGGGTACGTTTTTTAAAAAGTACACTAGTGCCATCGCATGCCCCTAGCCCAAATATCAACGGCCTATAACAGTACTGAGCACGTTTACCCAGGTGATCTAGTGGCAGGAACATTTTAGATTGCAGGAGACCGAGTTAAGAAGTTGGCCCAATGGAATGTCATGCCCAATTCCCCAATGTGGGATCCTTTTTAAAAAAAATAAGAGTGCCATCACAGCCCCCTTGGCCAAAATGCACCGTACAGAGCACGTTCACCCTGGTGATCTACTGGCAGATACAGGACAGATTGCAGGCGACCGAGTTAAGAAGTAGGCCCAATGTAATGTCATGCCCAATTCCCCAATGTGTTGTCCTTTTTGGACTTAAAAAAATAGTGCCATCACAGCCCCTTTGCCCAAAATTCACTGGCCTATAACAGTACAGAGCACGTTCACCCTGGTGATCTACTGGCAGGTACAGGACAGTTTGCAGGAGACCGAGATAAGAAGTAGGCCCAATGTAATGTCATGCCCAGTTCCCCAATGTGTTGTCCTTTTTAAAAAAAATAAGAGTGCCATCACAGCATCCTTGGCCAAAATGCACCGTACAGACCATGTTCACCCTGGTAATATATTGGATCTGGATGAGGAGGATGAGGATAAGAACAAACAGACCAAATCTGTAAGCGTATACCCACGTGGGGTTGTGAAGAGGTGCATGAGAATACGCCTCCCCAAAAGAGAGAATGTATTTGAGGTTATGTTTCGCTGTTTTCACTTGGTAGTGTACAGAAGTCTTTCCCAATCCAGGCCTTGTTCATTTTTATAAGAGTCAGCCTGTCAGCATTTTCAGTTGACAGGCGGATGCGCTTTTCTGTTATAATTCCACCAGCGGCACTAAAAACCCTCTCTGACAGAACGCTAGCAGCAGGGCAGGCGAGGACCTCCAAGGCATAGAGAGCCAGTTCATGCCACGTGTCCAGCTTGGATACCCAATAATTCAAAGGTACATAGGAATCACGGAGGATGTTTGTACGATCTGCAAGGTACTCCCTCACCATCTTCCCAAACATTACATTTCTTGTGACAGCACCCCTTGCCTCTGTGCCACCACGATGGGAGTGTCTGAGAAAACTGTCCCAGAACTTGGCCATTGTTCCCCTGCCTGAGCTGGATTGTACTTCTGTCTCTCCCTTGGAGTCCTTGGTTGTACAACAACTCTGACGTCTGCTGCCAGCGTTCTCACATGGGAATTTTCTAAGTAATTCCGCTACAAGGGCCCTGTGGTACTGCAAAATTTTAGTACACCTCTCTGCCTCAGGCAGAAGAGATTGAAAGTTCTCCTTGTAGCGTGGGTCTAGAAGTGTCACCAACCAGTAATGAGTGTCACCCAAAATTTTGATAATCCGAGGGTCACGTGAAATGCAGCACAACATAACGTCAGCCATGCGTGCCAGACTGCTAACAGGCAAGACTTCCGAGTCCTCATCAACAGGAAGACTGACGATGCTGTCCTCCTCCCTGTCCTCAGGTCATCCCCGCTGAACAGAAGCTAATACAGATGTGTTTGTAATACCATCTATAGCACGTAAAAGTAGCTCCTGTTCTTCCTCCTCCTCATTGCCTACCAATCCACGTTGAGAAGACATGAGGCTGGGCTGAGTGTAATCCCCCTGTATGTTTCCTTGCTCCATGTCCTCGTGCTCCGCCTGCAATGCATCCTCTTTGATTGTGAGCAGAGAGTTTTTCAGAATGCCGAGAAGCGGGATAGTGATGCTAATTATGGCATCATCGCCACTCGCCATCTTAGTGCAGTCCTTAAAGTTTTGGAGGATGTTACATATGTCTGACATCCATGTCCACTCCTGAGGTTTTATGTGTGGAGTCTGACCTGAAATTCGACGGCCTTGTTGATGTTGGTAGTCACCAACGGCCCTCTTCTGCTCACAAATCCTTTCCAACATATGCAGCGTAGAGTTCCAGCGCGTGGGGATGGGGACATCACACAATAGTCGGTGAGCTGGAATCTGAAAACGCTGCTGAAGCATGGCAAGGGCGGCTGAAGCTGTAGCTGACTTTCTAAAATGGTCAGACAGACGGCGTACTTTCACTAGCAGATCCGGCAGCTCCAAGTAGCTTTTCAGAAAACATTGAACCAAGAGGTTAAGCACATGGGCCAAGCAAGGTATGTGTGTGAGCTCACCTTGCCTCAGAGCCGCCACCAGGTTACGACCATTGTCACACACGACCATGCCTGGCTGTAGGTTCAGCGGTGTCATCCAAACATCTGACTGCTCTTTCAGCGCTGTCCACAACTCTTCTGCATTGTGCGGTTTGTCACCTATGCAGAATAGCTTCAGCACAGCCTGTTGCCACTTGGCTGAGGCAGTGCTGCAGTGCTTCCAGCTTCTGACTGATGTGTTGATTTCAGAGATGGAGGATGAAGAGGAGGAGGTGCAGGAGCTGTAGGCTGTGGGGGCAACCCTGATTGACATAGGGCCAGCAATCCTCAGCGTGGGGAGGATGTGTTCCATCCCAAGGTCCAACTGGGTCCCGGCTTCCACTATGTTAACCCAGTGTGCCGTCATTGAGATGTACCGTCCCTACCCACAAGCACTTGTCCACGTGTCCGTGGTTAGGTGGACTTTCCCGGTAACAGCATTGTTGAGGGCACGGGTAATGTTGTGGGACACATGCTGGTGTAATGCCGGTATGGCACACCGGGAGAAATAGTGGTGACTGTGGACCGAGTACCTTGGGATGACCGCCCCCATCAGGTTGCGGAATGCTTCCGTCTCAACAAGCCTAAAAGGCAGCATTTCTAGCACAAGCAGAAGAGAAATATTAGAATTGAGGACTGTGGCCTGTGGGGTGTTGGCTGGGTATTTCTGCTTGCGTTCCAAAGACTGGGTTATAGACAACTGAATGCTGTGTTGGGTCAAGGACGTGGACGGGCTTGCTGATTGTGCTGCTTGACTGTGGGCCACAACAGGTGCAGGGCTAGAGGCATCTTCACATGCACGGTGTACTGGGGATTGGCTTCTATGCAAAACAGTGGAAGAAGCAGTGGTGTGACCAGCAGGCAGTGGTCCTCGAGCCTGGGGTTCGGCCCACAAAGTCAGGTGCTTTGCTTGCATGTGCCTGATCATGCTGGTGGTCAGGCTGGTTGTTTTGCTACCCCTGCTGAAGCAGGCATGGCAGGTGCTGCAAATGGCCTGTTTAGGGTTATCGGCAGAGTCTTTAAAAAATAGCCAGACTCGGGAAGATCTCACAGGTGGAATGGCAACTTCATTCATGTTGGTGTTACAGGGAACGGATGCATGCCTTCTGTCTGTGGCCACCACACTGCTTCTTCCTGCCTGTTGGGGGATATGCCTCCTTCCCCATTTTTGCTGCTTTCCTCGCTACGCATGTCCTCCTGCCAGCTTGGGTCAGTTACTATGTCATCCACCACCTCGTCTTCCACATCTGCACCCTGCTCCTCCTCCTGACTTTCAAGAAATTGTATCTCATCATGGTCCACCTCTTGTGACACTTTCCCACCATTGCCTTCGTGTGACTGGGGCTGGTCAAAGCTTTGGGCAGCTCTACATGCGATCTCATCTTTCCCCACTTCAAGTTGACTGTTAGAGATTTCTGAATCTTGAAATGGAAAACTGAACAGTTCTTCAGAGTGTCCAAGTGTGGGATCAGTTGTCTCAGGGCACTCGGCATGGTGGGAGGAAGGAGGATCAGGGTGAGGAATATCCTGGCCTCACTCACGGCTACTCAGACTTGACCGTGGGGAAGACAAGGTGGTGGTGGTGGCTAAGTGACTGGAAGCATTATCCGCTATCCAACCAACAACCGTTACACACTGCTCTGGCTTCAATAGTTGTGTGCTGCGGTACCCTAGAAACTGGGACAGGAATGTCGAGCGAGAAGATGTAGGTCTTTGTTGTTGCCCACTTTCACCTTGCCCACGGCCTCATCCTCTGGATGCACCATCAGCATCACGTCCACTTCCCCGTCTGTTGCCCCTTGCCTTAACCATTTTAAATGGACTACTGCACTATTTCAAATGCTGAACACAAATGTCCTTATTAGTAGCAAAACAATATGTGATCAGTATGCCTGCAAATCTATGATTTTTCAAACCCAAACACCAGGCAGGCCTCAGCCTGACCTAACAGACTGTATTCAATTTTTTTTTTTTAAGTTAATTTATGCAAAATAGTGCTGTATAGAATTTAGAGTATCACACAGCCAAAAAATAAGTACACCGGCCTCCAATGCTCAAACTTGGAGCACAGAGATATATGACGGCTGTAACGGAAATGCCACACTGGCAAATCTGTGGCCTTTGAATTTTGTTGATACGAAATAGTGCTGTATAGAATTTGACTATCACACAGTCAAAAAATAAGTGCACCGGCCTCCAATGACCAAACATGGAGCACGCAGATATATGAGGCCTTTTTCAGTTAATTTAAAACACCAAAAAAAAGGGAGCACAAGGGTCGCACAGACAACTATGCTACGTATGTCTGTCAAACTATTACTTTTCAACAGGCCTCAGTCTGACAGAACAGACTGTATTTTTTTTTTTTTGGGGGGGGGAATTTTTGGAAAAAAAAAATAAGGAAAAATAGGTATATAGACAGTAAATAAGCTGCAGCAGGCAGTTATGGAGCTTTGGGAGGGATGCAGTGGGAGCAATGGACACACATACAGTGCCTGCAGGCCTTGCACTGATGTGGATATGCTATGCCCTGCCTACCTAGCGCTGCAATATCGGGACCCACAAATTAGCCCTAAAAAGGACTTTTGGTTTCTGAGGAGTTGTGGATGTAAGAGTTGCAGACCTACACTAACTCTAAAACCACGATTCTGACCCTATCTCGGCAGCAGCTCTCCCTACTCTCGCTGAAACAGAAACAGAATGCGGCGAGCAGGGCGGCGCCTGGTCTCTTATACTCGGGATGATGCTGTACGGCCCAGCCAATCACTGCACGACACAACAAAGATGGCTGCGGCATTTCATGGCCTGGCAGACAATCTCTGCACTGTGATTGGGTCTCTAAAGTCCGCCAAAACTGCTGGGTGGAGACCGCCGAATAATACCGGAAATGCTCGCTGCTCGCCGAGTACTCCGATACTCGGGCGAGTAACGAGTAGTGGCAAGCATGTTCACTCATCACTATTTCTGAACTCTTCCTGAGTTAAAAAATTAGTACTGTTGTTTCTAAATGATTATGAACTTGTTTTCTTTGCATTATTTGAGGTCTGAAAGCACTGTTTTTTTTTATTTTGACCATGTTTCTTTGTTAGAAAAAAATACTAAATTTATTGCTTGAAAATTCTGAGACATGTCAGAAGTTTATAGAATAAAAGAACAATTTACATTTTACTCAAAAATATACCTATAAAGAGAAAAATCAGACAAACTGGACATTTTGCAGTGGTCTCTTAATTTTTGCCAGGGCTGTAAGTATAATTACAACTGTGATTTGTCAAAAATCACAGCTGACATCAAGCCCAGGGTTAGTAATAGAGAGGTGTCTATGAAACACCCCGTTTACTAACACTGTAAGTAAAAATAAAGAAACACAGATTAAAAACATGTAATTAAAATATAAAAACAGACACCCTCTTTCACCCATTTACCAAAAAAAAAACACCTGCAGGTTCAATGAGATCCACAAGGTCCAGCGTAATCCACATCGAGGTCCCAAGACGATCCCCTGCTCCAATACATACAGAAGCCACAGTGACATCATAAAACGTGACCCCTCCCCGTGTCCGCCGTACACACACTAAGGGTGGCATGGAAGCCGCCACCTGTGAGGTCACTGGAGATTAGTTTGCGGTTATCACAGTACCCTCTGAGCTGTCAACTGTCACTTGAGGTGAACTCAAGGAGCACAGTGACCGGCAATATGCATAACCTGGCGGAAACATTGTAGTAGGTTGGATTGCCGGACTGCCCCCAGCGTGACACAGGGGCACTACAGTACGGAAGTCCGACAGTGAACCAGTGGAATCATTACAGTGCATCAGATTGGTGAATCACTGTTGGACTGCGTTGCCCACTAGACTTTGTTATATACAGCAAGCTAAATCTAAGTGGGCAGAAGGACCTGGTGTTTTAGCATAACTAAGTCTGGTATTAAACCACTCCAAGGGACCTGGTCCTTTATCCCACTTGGATTTAGCTTTCTCACAGTGAGCAGGCTAAATCCAAGTGGGCAGAAGGACCTAGTACTTTAGCCTGCTAGATCTAGTATTAAAACACTCACAGGGACCTGGTCCCTTAGCCGACCGGGATTTAGCTTTCTCACAGAGAGCAGGCTAAATCCAAGTTGAAAGAAGGACCTGGTCCTTTAGCCGACTGGGATTTAGCTTTCTCACAGAGAGCAGGCTAAATCCAAGTTGGCAGAAGGACCTGGTCCTTTAGCCTGCTGTGTCTAGTATTAAAACACACAGGGACCTGGTCCTTTAGCCAACAGGGATTTAGCTTTCTCACAGATAGCAGGCTAAATTCAAGTTGGCAGAAGGACCTGGTCCATTTGGCCAATAATTATAGTATTAACCCCTTCACAATGCATGATGCAGTTACGTCATATATCATAGAAATATAAGAAAAAAAAATATTGCTTTTGCTCAATTAAAAAAATACACAAATTTGGAATTGATGTGTTCAGAAAGGTCTGACCAATCAAAATGTAAAATAATCTGATCAGTAAACGGCATAACGAGAAAAAAACTCGAAACGCCATAATGACTTTTTTTTGGTCGCCGCAACATTGCAATAAAATGAAATAAGAGGTGATCAAAACATGGTATCCGCGCCAAAATGGTATCAATAAGAACGTCCCGCCAAAATAAAAAAAATTCCCAACGGCGATGTGGATGGAAAAATAAGTTATGGGAAGGAAAAAAAATTTTACAAAACGGAAAATCGCCCGAGGGTTAAAACACTCCTAGGTGCATGCATGGAAAAAAAATCTGTGGTTGTGTGATCTACAAAAATGATCACCAGTAAATAAAACGGGGCGAGGATGAGATTGGCGCAGTATATTGTACACACTGGGATTAAGGGGAAAAATCGTGTGTATAATTGTCACATATAAATAAATGTGTAATCAGATGTCATATCTAGTCTGCGGCTCAATATTACTGCAAAAAATCACATGACAGGATTCATATATATCTATATACAATAAGGGTCCTTCTATCTACTGGGATTTAGCATTCTTATATAGAGCAGGCTAAATCCAAGTCAGCTAAAGGACCTGGTCCTTCTGCCGACTGGGAAATAGCCCACTCTGTGTGAGAAAGCTAAATCCCAGTGCACAGAGGGACCTGGTCCTTTAGCCGACTGGGATTTAGCTTTCTCACAGAGAGCAGGCTAAATCCAAGTCGGCAGAAGGACCGGGTCCATTTGGCCAATAATTATAGTATTGACCCCTTCACAATGCACGATGCAGTTACATCATATATCATAAAAATATCAACAACAAAAAATATCGCTTTTGCTCCATTTAAAAAAAAAAAAAAAAAAATTGGAATTGACGTGTTCAGAAAGGTCTGACCAATCAAAATGTAAAATAATCTGATCGGTAAATGGCATAACGAGAAAAAAACTAGAAATGCCATAATTACGTTTTTTGTTGTTGTCGCAACATTGCAATAAAATGAAATAAGAGGTGATCAAAACATGGTATCCGCGCCAAAATGGTATCAATAAGAACGTCCCGCCAAAATAAAAAAAATCCCAACGGCGATGTGGATGGAAAAATAAGTTATGGGAAGGAAAAAAATTGTAAAAAAAAATGAAAATCGCTGGAGAGTTAAATCACTCCTAGGTGCATGCATGGAAAAAATCTGTGGTTGTGTGATCTACAAGTTACGTCATATATCATAAAAATATAAGAAAAAAAAATTACCGCTTTTGCTCTATTATAAAAAAAATTAAAAAAAAAATTGGGAATTGACGTGTTCAGAAAGGTCTGACCAATCAAAATGTAAAATAATCTGATCGGTAAATGGCATAATGAGAAAAAAACTAGAAACGCCATAATTACATTTTTTTTGGTCGCCACAACATTGCAATAAAATGAAATAAGAGGTGATCAAAACATGGTATCCGCGCCAAAATGGTATCAATAAGAACGTCCTGCCAAAATAAAAAAAATCCCAACGGCGATGTGGATGGAAAAATAAGTTATGAGAAGGAAAAAAAATTAAAAAAAACGGAAAATCGCCCGAGGGTTAACCACTCCTAGGTGCATGCATGGAATAAATCTGTGGTTGTGTGATCTACAAAAATGATCACCAGTAAATAAAACGGGACGAGGATGAGATTGGCGCAGAATATTGTACACACTGGGATTAAGGGGAAAATTTGTGTGTATAATTGTCACATATAAATAAATGTGTAATCAGATGTCATATCTAGGCTGCAGCTCAATATTACTGCAAAAAATCACATGACAGGATTCATATATATACAATAAGGGTCCTTCTATCTACTGGGATTTAGCATTCTTATATAGAACAGGCTAAATCCAAGTCAGCTAAAGGACCTGGTCCCTCTGCCAACTTGGAAATAGCCGGCTCTGTGTGAGAAAGCTAAATCCCAGTGCACAGAAGGACCTGGTCCTTTAGCCGACTGGGATTTAGCTTTCTCTATACTGAGCTGGCTATTTCCAAGTCGGCAGAGGGACCAGGTCCTTTAGCCGACTTGGATTTAGCCACAACCAACAAGAAAGCCTCGAACTGGTGGAAATGACTCAGCCCACAGACAGGAATCCCCGCCGCTGATTGGCTGCCCACTGACCCTGGGGGGGGCAGAATTGCGCAAGGCTTCCGGATGTTAGTCAGTCCGCCGAGCAGTGAGGGCGATAGAGCATCTCGGGGCAGGTAAAAGAGAGGCAAGGAAAAGGGGCGTCCGGTGTGTGGTCAGAACTTCCGGGAAATCAGAGGGGAGAGGGGGCGTGTCAGGGAAAAGGACAGGGGGTGTGGCCTGCCACCAATGGATTCACGCGTGTACTAATGTCAGTGTCCCTGAGGCAGTACTCACGTGACGGACAGCAAGCCAACGGGTCACGTAACACACGCCCCCGGACTCCTCCCCTTAGACAAGTGTTATTATGGAGTGTTCTGTGAAGCCTGGTTACTACAGGCGTGGTTGTGAGTCTCAGCCTGGCTGTGATTGGACGTTACGACGTCTGAGCCCGGCTGTGTGATTGGACGTTACCAGGTCTGAGCCTGGCTGTGATTGGACGTTATGACGTCTGAGCCCGGCTGTGTGATTGGACGTTACCAGTCTGAGCCTGGCTGTGATTGGACGTTACGAGTCTGAGCCTGGCTGTGATTGGACGTTACGAGGTCTGAGCCTGGCTGTGATTGGACGTTACGAGGTCTGAGCCTGGCTGTGATTGGACGTTACGAGGTCTGAGCCTGGCTGTGATTGGACGTTACGAGGTCTGAGCCCGGCTGTGTGATTGGACGTTACGAGGGCTGAGCCGGCTTTATTATTGGCTGGCACGATGTTTTATATTGGCACTGTGCACTGACTCTAGATTAGGAAGTGATCTGATGGATTGCAGTCTTGTCATGGAAAAACTTAACCCCTGGAGCTTTTTCGTTTTTGCATTTTCGTTTTTCGCTCCCCTCCTTCCCAGAGCCATAACTTTTTTATTTTTCCGTCAATATGGCCATGTGAAGGCTTATTTTTGAGGGACAAGTTGTACTTTTGAACGACACCATTTGTTTTACATGTCGTGTACTAGAAAATGGGAAAAAATGCCAAGTGCAGTGAAATTGCAAAAAAAAGTGCAATCCCACAGTTGTTTTTTTGTTTGGCTTTTTTGCTAGGTTCACTAGATGCTAAAACTGACCTGCCATTATGATTCTCCAGGTCTTTACGAGTTCACAGACACCTAACATGTCTAGGTTACGTTTTATCTAAGTGGTGAAAAAAAATTCCAAACTTTGCTAAAAAAAAAAAAAATTGGGCCATTTTCCGATACCCGTAGCGTCTCCATTTTTCGTGATCTGGGGTGAGGTTGAGGGCTTATTTTTTGCGTGCGGAGCTGGTGTTTTTATTGATACCATTTTGGTGAAGATACGTTCTGTTGATCGCCCGTTATTGCATTTTAATGCAATGTTGCGGCGACCAAAAAAACGTAATTCTGGCGTTTTTATTTTTTTTATGCTACGCCATCTAGCGATCAGGTTTATCCTTTTTTTATTGATCAGGCGATTCTGAACGCGGCAATACCAAATATGTGTAGGTTTGATTTAATTGTTTTATTTTGAATGGGGCGAAAAGAGGGTGATTTGAAATTTTATAGTTTTAAAAACTTTTTTTTTTTTTTTACTTTTGGCATGCTTCAATAGTCTCTGCTGCCATAACCGGAGCGGCTCTGCTACATACAGGCAATGATCAGATCGCCTCTACACTGGTGGACATAAACAGAAAGGGGCCCCTATCCAAGAACAATATGGGGGCCCTTTGCAGTCCAAGAGCACCTCATAATGTACAATTTCTAGTGTTTTGGAGGTGTAAATGGGCCCCCTACCTCTTGGGCCCCTGTGCAGCTGCACAGGTTGCACCATTGATATGCCCACCCCTGCGCCTCTATATAGCAGAATTACTCACTTGCTATGAGCGCTGACCACAGCGGTCGTCAGATTCCTATTTAACACTGATTGAGCAAAGCTGAGTGATGTTTTCTCTGCTGTGCGCGGAACACTGCTGTGGTGACGACTGGTCGGACATCCTGCCATAGCTACCGAGCTTTTCTGGGGGAGCTTATTCAAGCAGTATTAGGCCGGCGTCACACTGGCGAGTTTTACGGACGTAAGAGCGCAGAAACTACGTCCGTAAAACTCGCATAACATACGGCACAATTATTCTCAATGGGGCTGCTCCTATTAGCCGTATATTACGGTTCAGTATTATACAGCTTTCTACGGCCGTACAAAATCGCAGCATGCTGCGTTTGTCAGCGTATTGCGCAAAAAAAATCACCAATGAAAGTCTATGGGGGCCAGAAAAATACGGATTCCACACGGACCAGCAGTGTGACTTGCGAGAAATACGCAGCGGTGTTAGTGAAAAGTCGGTAATTCAATTGCCGGCTTTTCATTTCTCCTTCACAAACCCGACAGGATATGAGACATGGTTTACATACAGTAAACCATCTCATATCCCCATTTTTTTTGCATATTCCACACTACTAATGTTAGTAGTGTGTATGTGCAAAATTTCAGCGCTGTAGCTGCTAAAATAAAGGGTTAAATGGCGGAAAAAATTGGCGTGGGCTCCCGCGCAATTTTCTCCGCCAGAATGGTAAAGCCAGTGACTGAGGGCAGATATTAATAGCCAGGAGAGGGTCCATGGTTATTGGCCCCCCCGTGGCTACAAACATCTGCCCCCAGCCACCCCAGAAAAGGCACATCTGGAAGATGCGCCTATTCTGGCACTTGGCCACTCTCTTCCCACTCCCGTGTAGCGGTGGGATATGGGGTAATGAAGGGTTAATGCCACCTTGCTATTGTAAGGTGACATTAAGCCAGATTAATAATGGAGAGGCGTCAATTATGACACCTATCCATTATTAATCCAATTGTCTGAAAGGGTTAAAAAACACACACATGATTTAAAAGTATTTTAATGAAATAAACACAGCGGTTGTTTTAATAATTTATTGCTCTCTCAATCCATTTCCAGGCCCTCGCTTGGCAAAATAATAAACGCACAAGATACATACCCTCAGCTGAACCGTCACGTCCCACGATGTAATCCATTTGAAGGGGTTAAAATATTTTACAGGCAGGAGCCCTGCTAATGCAGCTGTGCTCCGTGCCTGTAATCCCCGGCGAATGAATGAAATGTAGGTCATTGACCTACATTTCCTTCAGTCGCGGTGATGCGCCCCCTGGTGGATGTCCTCATATGACCTGGAGCGTGGGAAAAAGTTCCCAGGCTGCAGTTCATGAGAACATCCAGCAGGGGCGCATCACCGCGACTCAATGTAAGTACAGATCCAGCTTTCCTTTCAGCACCCGGGGATTACAGGCACGAGCGAGTGGTTTATCGCAGCTCGTGCCTGTAATATTAGTTAACCCCTTCAGATGGATTACCTCGTTGGACGTGATAGGACATCAGAAGGTATGTATCTTGTGCGTTTATTATTTTGCCAAGCGAGGGCCTGGAAATGGATTGAGAGAGCAATAAATTATTAAAACAACCGCTGTGTTTATTTCATTAAAATACTTTTAAATCATGTGTGTGTGTGTTTTTTAACCCTTTCAGACAATTGGATTAATAATGGATAGGTGTCATAATTGATGCCTCTCCATTATTAATCTGGCTTAATGTCACCTTACAATAGCAAGGTGGCATTAACCCTTCCTTACCCCATATCCCACCGCTACAGGGAGTGGGAAGAGAGTGGCCAAGTGCCAGAATAGGCGCATCTTCCAGATGTGCCTTTTCTGGGGTGGCTGGGGGCAGATGTTTTTAGCCACGGGGGGGCCAATAACCATGGACCCTCTCTAGGCTATTAATATCTGCCCTCAGTCACTGGCTTTACCATTCTGGCGGAGAAAATTGCGCGGGAGCCCACGCCAATTTTTTCCGCCATTTAACCTTTTATTTTAGCAGCTACAGCGCTGAAATTTTGCACATACACACTACTAACATTAGTAGTGTGGAATATGCAAAAAAAATGGGGATATGAGATGGTTTACTGTATGTAAACCATGTCTCATATCCTGTCGGGTTTGTGCAGGAGAAATGAAAAGCCGGCAATTGAATTACCGGCTGTTCACAGATATCGCGCTGAATGAAATCTAAATACAGAATATATATATATGTGTCTCAATGACATATATATATATATATATATATATATATATATATATATATATATATACACACTGTATATATGTTTTCCCGAACATTTGAGCACATAAATCCATTAGATGTCGGTTTTGCAAGCCTGCGCGAAAATCTCGCAGTACGGATGCCATACGGATTACATACGGAGGATGCCATGCGCAAAATACGCTGACACACCCTGACTACGGATCAATATTTTAGGAACATTTCTCCGTATTACGGCCGTAGTACGGACGTATAATACGTGGCGTATTGTCTTACGCCAAGTGTGACCCCAGCCTTAGTAGTACAATGTCAGGCTGCAGACCTGTGTTCCCTGCCGCCGCCCAGAATTCCTGTCACCACTTGCCAGTGAATACTGCGTGTGCGGTTACAGGGGAAATTGTAAGGCTAGTTTCACATTTGCGGTAGAATCCGCAACGTTTAATCCGCAATCTGAAACACACGATAAACCGCATGCAAATGCATGCAAACACAGCGTTTGGTTTTAGCATAAGGTAATGCATGCGGTAAAAAAACGCTGCGTTTACATGCTTTTCCTTGCGTTTTGCATGCTTTTGCATTTTCTGTGCACATGGTGGAAAATTTAACAGAAGAAAAATCTAGATAACCAGACACTGCCAATGGGACTACATTGGGCATGTATTATGGGATATCTTTATATAGACCCTTGGACTGCTGAAATCTTCACAGTTTGCTACTGTATCCTGTGTCATAATGGATCTTCGCATGGAGAGCCTTTATTTCAACCTCGATTTAAGTATCAAGCTGTTTCTTGCCTGTGCGTTTGCTTGGGAGCAAGACAGAAATAGAGAAGGACACGGCGTCAGCGTTTTTGGAGACACCCCATTATTGAACTCCGGGAGAGCCAAGGAGCCTATCACATGTTAAATGGTGACCTTAATGCCAACCCGGACAAATTCCCGGAATATACCAGGATGTCTCAAGACTCTTCGGGATTTGCTTGGTCGTGTCCAAGGAGCCATCCGGAGACAGGACACCCAGCTCCGTAGAGCGATTCCAGCAGAGGAACGTCTCCTGGTTACATTAAGGTATGTGATAATTCTAAACAAATGGCAGTGATAATTATTGTTGGTCTGCCATGTATTAATTGTATTTTCCTTTTTACCTTTAGCTAAACACCACCATAATGTCACGGGGAGACTAGGTGAGCGAGAGCTAATAACCTGGGCCCCTGCAATTTCCCTCAGACTAGGGAAATCCTGACTGACCCTCTACCTGGAGTTTACACTGATGGTGTGCATGTCCAGGCCTCGAGCCTCACCCTGCCTCCTGTTTCAACCCTAGGCTGAAACCTCTGCCCACAACCCAGTGAAGAGGTAATACACCAATACCCACAGTAAGCACAGACAAGGATAAAGGAAAATATACACCACGCCGCAGTCACTCAGGAATACACTATAAATGTGCAGGGCAAAATAAATACAAATATAGGAAGGAGTAAATAAGACAAAGGAAAATACACCACCAGCAACGAATCTCCAACAACCAGCTCTCCACTCCAGACCGAGATAACAACGCGCAAGACAGAAGCTATAATCGGTGACGCCCAATGATCAGGAGAACTATTTAAAGGCAATGGGCATGGCCCAGCTTCCAATCCGAGGATCAAGTAAATTAACCCCGGAACAGCTAGATAAAATCTAGCCGACGCCAATGAGCAAATAGTGGTCAAAAGCGGAATTACTGCTGTCTGTCGAACGACCTGGTCTGAACAGCGTCCGACATGACACATAAATATAATTGTTTTAATTTTTTTTTTTTTCTTTCAGATTCCTTGCTACCGGAGAGAGCTTATCATCCCTCCACTTCCAGTACCGGCTTGGAATTTCCACCTTGTCTGGAATAGTTGCGGATACCTGCCGGGCTTTGTGGAAAGTTCTCCGGGATTAATTTATCCCCCTACCCACGGAGGACATGTGTATGGAAATTGCCGAAAAATTCTGGAGTGTGTGTGATTTCCCCAACTGTTTGGGAGCGGTGGATGGAAAGCACATACGCATTATCAAACCCGCCAGAACTGGATCGGAGTACTTCAACTACAAAAAGTATTTTTCTGTTGTGCTCATGGCAATAGCAGATGTGGATTGTCGTTTCATCGCTGTGGACATTGGAGCTTTTGGCCGTGGCATTGACTCCCAGACTTTCAAGAACTCGGATATGGGCCGACGTGTGTATGGCAAAAATTTTAATTTTCCCCTGCTACAACCTCTCCCCACCACTGAAGGCCCACTGATGCCATTTGTTATGGTTGGGGATGAGGCCTTTCAGATGTGTGAAAACCTACTGAAACCATATTCCAGTCGGGACTTGAACAACACTAAAAGGATTTATAACTACAGACTGACCAGGGCCCGAAGATCAGTGGAGTGTACCTTTGGGATTCTTGTCTCAAAATGGCACATTCTTGGGACAGCCATTAATCTAAAAATGGAGACAGTCGATGAGGTGATCAAAGCCTGTGTGGTTCTCCACAATTACATAATGGCTAAGGAGCGACCCAACATTTAACTGGATGAACCAGTTGCAAACCCATTGCCAGATCACCAGCATCACCCTCTTCGGTCAACTGTTGAAGTTGGCCACATGCGGGACCAATTTGCTGCTTATTTTGTTTTTGACATTGGACGTGTGGCATGGCAAGATAATATTGTGTAAAATGTCGTGTTGGGTTTGGGTCTGTACCAGTTATGTTTTAAATGTTACTAATATTTTTGTTAATAAACAACGTGTTTTGATATCTGTACCGAGTCTCATATGTATTTCCTCTAAAAACCACTTAGGTTGCTAGTGGTAAGGTAGTTGATGTCATTACAGCCTGATTTTGTTCTGCAGTATCTATTGGACGCAGACTGAAGAGACAATGGAGGTATAATACAAAGCAGATCTGTTATGAACTATACTTTTGGGCTCCCTCTTGTGGTCACTCGCGGTATGGCTCTTGTATACTCTTTCCCCAGGTTGGTAGTCACCTGGTTCGTTAACACTCTGGGTGTTTCTATTTAAACTTCCTGGAGTCTTAGTCCATTGCCTGGCATCCATGTAATCAGTCCTTGTCTGGTTGCTCTTGTCTACTGGTCCTGATTTCTTGCAACATAAGCTAAGTCCTGCTTTCTTGTTTTTTTGTTATTTGTATTATTCTGTTTTTTGTCCAGCTTGTTCATAATGTGATTCCTGATTTTGCTGGAAGCTCTAAGGGGGCTGATATTCTCCCCCCATACCGTTAGTCGGTACGAGGGTTCTTGGATATTCAGCGTGGATATTTTTGTAGGGTTTTTCGCTGACCACATAAGTCCGCTTTCTATATTTCTGCTATTATTTAGTGGGCCTCTCTTTGCTGAATCTAGTTCATACTTACGTTTGTCCTTTCCTCTTACCTCACCGTTATTATTTGTTGGGGGCCTGTATCTACTTTGGGGTACCTTTCTCTGGAGGCAAGTGAGGTCTGTATTTTCTCTGAAAGGGTTAGTTAGATCTCCGGCTGGCGCGAGACGTCTAGAACCAACGTAGGTACGTTCCCCGGCTGCTATTAGTTGTGGGCTAGGATCAGGTATGTGGTCAGCTCAGTTACCACCTCCCTAAGAGCTAGTTTTTATGTTTGCAGACTTTGCTGAAGACCCTGAGATCCTCTGCCATTAGGATCACAACAGTATGCCAGGCCCGTGAATAGTTAATGCATTGCAGAAGTGGGATTAAAAGAAAAGAAGTTCTGAGGTTTTTTTTGTTTTTTTTTTCTTCCTTCCCCTTTATCTCTGAATGGCTTGAAACTCTGCTGCAGACATGAATGTGCAAACTCTGATTACTAGTGTGGATCAGCTTGCTGCTCGTGTGCAGGGCATTCAGGATTTTGTTACTAGCAGTCCTATGTCAGAACCTAAGATTCCACTTCCTGAGCTGTTCTCTGGAGATCGATTTAAATTTAGGAATTTTAGGAATAATTGTAAATTGTTTCTATCTTTGAGACCTCGTTCGTCTGGAGACTCAGCTCAGCAAGTTAAGATTGTTATCTCCTTCTTGCGGGGCGACCCTCAGGATTGGGCTTTCTCATTGGCGCCAGGAGATCCGGCATTGGCGAATATTGATGCGTTTTTTCTGGCGCTCGGATTGCTTTATGAGGAGCCCAATCTTGAAATTCAGGCAGAGAAGGCTTTGCTGGCTATTTCTCAGGGCCAGGATGAAGCCGAAGTGTATTGCCAAAAATTTCGGAAATGGTCCGTGCTTACTCAGTGGAATGAGTGTGCTCTGGCCGCTAATTTCAGAAATGGCCTTTCTGAAACCATTAAGAATGTGATGGTGGGCTTTCCCATTCCTACAAGTCTGAATGATTCTATGACGCTGGCCATTCAGATTGATCGGCGTTTGCGGGAGCGCAAATCCGTTAATCCTTTGGCGGTGTTGTCTGAACAGACGCCTGATTTAATGCAATGTGATAGAATTCAGACTAAAGCTGAACGGCAAAATCATAGACGTCAGAATGGGTTGTGTTTTTACTGTGGTGATTCTACACATGTTATATCAGCATGCTCTAAACGCCTAACAAAGTTTGTTATTCCTGTCGCCGTTGGTAATTTGCAGCCTAAATTTATTTTGTCTGTGACTTTAATTTGCTCATTGTCTTCCTACCCTGTTATGGCGTTTGTGGACTCAGGCGCTGCCCTGAGTCTTATGGACTTGTCGTTTGCCAGGCGCTGTGGTTTTGTCCTGGAGCCTTTAGAAAATCCTATTCCTCTTAGAGGAATTGATGCTACGCCATTGGCGGAGAATAAACCGCACTATTGGACACAAGTGACCATGTGCATGACTCCTGAACATCAGGAGGTGATTCGTTTTCTTGTTCTGCATAAGATGCATGATTTGGTCGTTTTGGGTCTGCCATGGTTACAGGCTCATAATCCTGTTCTGGATTGGAGGGCTATGTCTGTGTCAAGTTGGGGTTGTCAGGGAATTCATTGCGATTCCCCGTCGGTGTCTATTGCTTCCTCCACTCCTTCAGAAGTTCCTGAGTATTTGCTTGACTATCAGGATGTGTTCAGTGAGTCCAGGTCCAGTGCTCTTCCTCCTCATAGGGACTGTGACTGCGCTATAGATTTGATTCCTGGTAGTAAGTTTCCTAAGGGACGATTATTTAATCTGTCGGTACCTGAGCATGCCGCGATGCGTTCTTATATAAAGGAGTCTTTGGAGAAAGGACATATTCGTCCATCCTCTTCCCCTCTTGGTGCGGGATTCTTTTTTGTGGCCAAGAAAGACGGATCTTTGAGACCTTGTATAGACTATCGGCTTCTGAATAAAATCACGGTTAAATTTCAATACCCTCTGCCACTATTGTCGGACTTGTTTGCTCGGATTAAGGGTGCCTGTTGGTTCACCAAGATAGATCTTCGTGGTGCATACAACCTTGTGCGCATTAGGCAGGGAGATGAATGGAAAACTGCATTTAATACGCCCGAAGGTCATTTTGAGTACTTGGTGATGCCTTTTGGGCTCTCTAATGCTCCTTCAGTGTTTCAATCCTTTATGCATGACATCTTCCGGAAGTATCTAGATAAATTTATGATTGTTTATCTGGATGACATTTTAGTTTTTTCTGATGATTGGGATTCTCATGTAAAGCAGGTCAGGATGGTGTTTCAGGTTTTGCGTGATAATGCTTTGTTTGTGAAGGGTTCAAAGTGTCTCTTTGGAGTGCAGAAGGTTTCCTTTTTGGGTTTTATTTTTTCCCCTTCTGCTGTGGAGATGGACCCAGTCAAGGTCCGAGCTATTCATGATTGGACTCAACCCACGTCTGTTAAGAGTCTTCAGAAGTTTTTGGGTTTTGCTAATTTCTACCGTCGTTTTATTGCTACCTTTTCTAGCGTTGTTAAACCTCTGACGGATATGACCAAGAAAGGTTCTGATGTCGCTAATTGGGCTCCTGCGGCCATTGAGGCCTTCCGGGAGCTGAAGCACCGGTTTACTTCGGCGCCTGTTTTGTGCCAGCCTGATGTCTCACTTCCCTTTCAGGTTGAAGTGGATGCTTCTGAGATCGGTGCAGGAGCTGTTTTGTCGCAGAGAGGCTCTGGTTGCTCTGTGATGAAACCATGTGCTTTCTTTTCCAGGAAGTTTTCGCCGGCTGAGCGGAACTATGATGTTGGTAATCGGGAGTTGTTGGCCATGAAGTGGGCATTTGAGGAGTGGCGTCATTGGCTCGAGGGAGCTAAGCATCGTGTGGTGGTCTTGACTGATCACAAAAATCTGATGTATCTCGAGTCTGCTAAACGCCTGAATCCTAGACAGGCTCGTTGGTCATTGTTTTTCTCCCATTTGACTTTATGGTCTCATACCTGCCTGGTTCGAAAAATGTGAAGGCTGATGCTCTCTCTAGGAGCTTTGTGCCTGACTCTCCTGGAGTCTCAGAGCCGGCTGGTATTCTTAAAGAGAGAGTGATTTTGTCGGCCATTTCTCCCGATTTGCGACGTGTGTTGCAGAGATTTCAGGCTGGTAGACCTGACTCTTGTCCACCTGATAGACTGTTTGTTCCTGATAAATGGACCAGCAGAGTTATTTCCGAGGTTCATTCCTCGGTGTTGGCAGGGCATCCTGGGATTTTTGGTACCAGAGATTTGGTGGCTAGGTCCTTTTGGTGGCCTTCCTTGTCACGGGATGTGCGTTCTTTTGTGCAGTCCTGTGGGACTTGTGCTCGGGCTAAGCCTTGCTGTTCTCGTGCCAGCGGGTTGCTTTTGCCCTTGCCCGTCCCGAAGAGGCCTTGGACACACATTTCCATGGATTTCATTTCAGATCTTCCGGTGTCTCAGGGAATGTCTGTCATCTGGGTGGTGTGTGATCGTTTTTCCAAGATGGTCCATTTGGTGCCCTTGCCTAAGTTGCCTTCCTCTTCCGATCTGGTTCCTTTGTTTTTTCAGAATGTGGTTCGTTTACACGGCATTCCTGAGAATATCGTGTCTGACAGAGGATCCCAGTTTGTGTCCAGATTCTGGCGATCTTTTTGTGCTAAGATGGGCATTGATCTGTCATTCTCGTCTGCCTTTCATCCTCAGACTAATGGTCAAACGGAGCGAACTAATCAGACGCTGGAGGCTTATTTGAGATGTTTTGTTTCTGCGGATCAGGATGATTGGGTGACCTTCTTGCCATTGGCTGAGTTTGCCCTCAATAATCGGGCTAGTTCCGCTACTTTGGTTTCGCCATTTTTCTGCAACTCTGGTTTTCATCCTCGTTTCTCCTCGGGTCATGTTGAGCCTTCTGACTGTCCTGGGGTGGATTCCGTGGTTGATAGGTTGCAGCGGACTTGGAATCATGTGGTGGACAACTTGAAGTTGCCACAGGAGAAGGCTCAGCGTTTTGCCAACCGCCGCCGCGGTGTGGGTCCCCGACTTCGTGTTGGGGATTTGGTTTGGTTGTCTTCTCGGTTTGTCCCTCTGAAGGTTTCCTCTCCTAAGTTTAAGCCTCGCTTTATTGATCCTTATAGAATTTTGGAGGTCCTTAATCCGGTGTCTTTTCGTTTGGATCTTCCTGTGTCGTTTGCCATTCACAATGTGTTCCATAGGTCTTTGTTGCGGCGGTACATTGTGCCTGTGGTTCCTGCTGTTGACCCTCCTGCTCCGGTCTTGGTTGAGGGCAAGTTGGAGTATGTGGTGGAGAAGATCTTAGATTCTCGTCTCTCTAGACGGAGGCTTCAGTATCTGGTCAAATGGAAGGGCTATGGTCAGGAGGATAATTCCTGGGTGGTCGCCTCTGATGTTCATGCGGCCGATTTGGTTCGTGCCTTTCACGCTGCCCATCCTGATCGCCCTGGTGGTCGTAGTGAGGGTTCGGTGACCCCTCCTTAAAGGGGGGGTACTGTTATGAACTATACTTTTGGGCTCCCTCTTGTGGTCACTCGCGGTATGGCTCTTGTATACTCTTTCCCCAGGTTGGTAGTCACCTGGTTCGTTAACACTCTGGGTGTTTCTATTTAAACTTCCTGGAGTCTTAGTCCATTGCCTGGCATCCATGTAATCAGTCCTTGTCTGGTTGCTCTTGTCTACTGGTCCTGATTTTTTGCAACATAAGCTAAGTCCTGCTTTCTTGTTTTTTTGTTATTTGTATTATTCTGTTTTTTGTCCAGCTTGTAAATAATGTGATTCCCGATTTTGCTGGAAGCTCTAAGGGGGCTGATATTCTCCCCCCATACCGTTAGTCGGTACGAGGGTTCTTGGATATTCAGCGTGGATATTTTTGTAGGGTTTTTCGCTGACCACATAAGTCCGCTTTCTATATTTCTGCTATTATTTAGTGGGCCTCTCTTTGCTGAATCTAGTTCATACTTACGTTTGTCCTTTCCTCTTACCTCACCGTTATTATTTGTTGGGGGCCTGTATCTACTTTGGGGTACCTTTCTCTGGAGGCAAGTGAGGTCTGTATTTTCTCTGAAAGGGTTAGTTAGATCTCCGGCTGGCGCGAGACGTCTAGAACCAACGTAGGTACGTTCCCCGGCTGCTATTAGTTGTGGGCTAGGATCAGGTATGTGGTCAGCTCAGTTACCACCTCCCTAAGAGCTAGTTTTTATGTTTGCAGACTTTGCTGAAGACCCTGAGATCCTCTGCCATTAGGATCACAACACAGATCTATACTCACCAAGTCATGTGTGAGAAATAATTACTTAATGAGCACAAAACCCAGCCTCATGAATTCACTATTTATTCAGTCGCCATGACAGCACAACGAGAGAGGGGATCCGCCCTTCAGGGACAGGAAACCTACAGACATAAAAGGGCGGTACCTCTCTCCCGCATCAGTTGGTTTCCTGTCCCTGACAGGGGAACCTCTTCAGGCAGGCCTTAAGAAGAAGGTCGAAGAAAAAGAAGGTATCCCACTCCTGACAGACGGATACAGGTAGCGGGGGTCCCCTACCTCGGCCTGATCCAGTTGCTGGAAGCACCACACCGCAGGGGAACTGACTGGTGTCGGTGATAGCAGGAGGAAGCAGCCTTAGGTTGAAAGGGTTGGCTTCTGATGTGGTCCACCGTCGCGGGTACTGGGTGAGTATGTGGGGACCCTCCTCGGGGACCGCGCCTGCTGGGGCCTCCGGTATCTGTCCGCTGCCTGCTGGGGGCGTGCGCGTCGGTCCGGGTGGTGCTGGCATCCTCAGTCGCGTGTCGGCTTGCAAGGCCGCAGTCGCAACCAGAAGGGGCGTGTCCGGATGATGCGACTGGGCGGCGCGGCCTGATGACACAGCGGGGCATGCGCAGTAGCGCCGTTCCGGCCGATGGCGACGTTCCGGCATCCGAGCGGGGCTTGGACCCAGGAGGGAGCTGGGGTCTCACTGGTCGGCGGCAGGGGCACGGCCCTGAAGGGGGGAGAACACGCCCCTTCAGTTGATGGTACGGGCAGGCCACCTGGAGTCCCTGCTGACCCCCATCCGGGGGCAGTACCTCGGGGGTATTTAAAGTAATGGATGAAGGCTGCAAGGTCCACCGGACCCATTCTTAGGATGGAATCGCCAGAGGGAGCAACGTAGCTGGACAAGCAGCAGTGGCAGCAGCAGCTTCAGGATTCGGAAGAGTCTCAGGTGATCTCCCAGCGGCGTTCTAGTGGCAGTAGTCGCGCTGGTGGAGCTAAGGAGACTCAAAAGTCAAAATCAAGCAAGTCCTCAAGCCGTAAAGAATCAGCGGCTAGGAAGGACCCCCCCAAACTACGGGGAGAAAATTTCTTACCAAGGCCAAACATAGGGAGTGTGCCGAGTGTGGGGAACCACTCCCAGATGGGCATAAAAGGAGATTATGTAAATCCTGCATACAACACTGAATTGAGGAAGAGGCCCCTGACCTTACTTCTACGATAAGAGAGATGGTTAGACAAGAAGTCAGAGGTTCTATAAAATCCAGGTCTCAGAAAACGGATGCCAAAAAGAGGAAGGAAGTTACATCCCCAATCTCAGATATAGGTTCAGACTCGGGAGGGAATCTGAGCTCAGTTCACCCATCATCCTCCTCATCGGGGGACATAGAATCCGGCCAGGCCTGTCTGTCACTCGATAGGGTTAGTCACCTAGTTAAAGCAGTCAATAACACAATGGGGATTGAGGAGACCCAGTCAGAATGCTCCATTCAAGACATTATGTTCAGGGGTATAGATCGGAAATTCCGAAGGTCTTTTTCCAGTAGTGGATAAGATAAAGACATTGATTACAAGGGAATGGAAAAAACCCGAAAGGAAGGGTTCACTCCCACCAGCGTTCAAAAGGAGGTATCCATTTGAGGAGGAGGCATCATCCTCATGGGACAAGGCCCCGAAGCTAGATGCAGCAGTGGCCGAGGCGCGCAAAAAAACCTCTCTTCCATTCGAAGATTTGTGAAATCTAAAGGACCCAATAGATAGGAAAGCTGATGTCTTCCTTAAGGGGGCTCGGGAAACATCAGCAGGTTCCCTGAGGCCAGCAATTGCAGCCACTTGCACAGCTCGGTTATTAATGGTGTGGCTGGGTCATCTAGAGGATCAACTCAAAAGTAAAGTTCCCAGAAATTAGATTTTGTCTTCTATACCTATAATTCAGGATGCAGCAGCATTCCTTTCAGATGCGTTGGCGGATTCTGTTAAATTGGCCGCCAGATCTTCAGCCCTATCTAACGCGGCCTGTAGAGCACTGTGGATAAAATGTTGGCCAGGAGATTTACAGGCCAGGTCAAAATTGTGTAGCATTCCCTGTGAAGGAGCTCATTTGTTTGGAACAGTTCTGGATGAACTGTTGGAAAAGGCGGGAGACAATAAAAAGCGATTTCCCTTCTTACGGAGACCCTTTTACAGACGGGATTACAACAGAGGATGGTCTAGCCGCAGAAGATCAAATAGAGATTCAAACAGAGAATCAACCAGATATGACAACTACAGGAGAAGAGGTAGAGGGTATATGTTCAATTCCTCTCGGGACTTTAAAAAGCCACAATGACTGACGGACCAGGTGGGGGGTAGGCTTTTAGCCTACCATCCGGCCTGGATACAGATCACCAATAGCCCATGGATTCTCAGTATTATTGAAAGAGGTCTGATGTTCAAGTTCTATCGAGTTCCTCAGGACAAATTTAACGCCTATCCGTTCTCCTGCAGAACAATTGGCACTGGAGTCGGAAGTTCAGGAACTCCAACAAAAAAGGGTTCTGATTAAAGTGCCCGCTGAAGAAAGAGGTAAGGGGTTCTATTCCCCTTTGTTCCTGGTCAAAAAACCTGATGGATCATATCGTATCATCATCAACTTGAAGGGCCTGAATAAATTTTTGCTGGTCCCATCCTTCAAAATGGAGTCTGTAAAGACGGCAATAAAGCTTCTCTTTAACAATTGCTTCATGGTTGTCTTAGATCTGAAAGACGCCTATTATCATGTCCCAATACATGTAGATCATCAACGTTTTCTTAGGGTGGCGGTTTCACTTGCTGGTACAGTAGAACACTTTCAATATCAGGCACTTCCCTTTGGTGTTGCAGTTGCACCCCGTGTATTTACTAAAATCATGGTAGAGGTTATGGCGCACCTTCACGAACAGAACATATTAATAATTCCCTACCTAGATGATTTATTGATTGTGGGAGATTCAGAATCACATTGCAAAGACCAATTAGGGAAGGTGATAGCAGCATTGCACAGATTAGGATGGATCATTAATCTTAAAAAATCTCGTTTGCAGCCCTTAAAAACACAGGAATTTTTGGGTCTTGTCATAGACTCTAGTCAGCAGGAATGTCGCCTGCCAGATTCAAAAGTGGATGGTATCCAACGGTTGGCCACCAGAATGATTAGCAATCCGTTAGTCTCTGTAAGAGGGGCGATGTCAATTTTGGGTTCCCTTACATCTTGTATTCCGGCAGTTCTCTGGGCCCAATATCACACCAGAGCACTACAGTGGGATATCCTACATAATTCTCGTCGGCTAGGAGCTCATCTTGACAGCAAATTTTCACTGTCCATTGAAACTATTCATTCATTAATTTGGTGGACACACATACCAAATCTACGTAGAGGGGTTCCCTGGACAAATCATGTAACACGGATAGTAACTATGGCTGCTAGCCCCAAGGGGTTGGGGGCACACTTGGAAAATAATTGGGTCCAGGGACTGTGGTCCCAGTCTGAACAAAACTCATCTTCCAATCTAAAAGAATTGATAGCGGTAGAGCGCGCTTTAAATAGTTTTCTTATGCCCCTACAGGGTCGACAGTCAGGCTGTTCTCAGACAACCAGGTAACCGTGGCCTATATTAAAGGGAACCTGTCATCCCGTTTTTTCAAGATGAGATAAAAATAGCGTTAAATAGGGGCAGAGCTGTGCTTTACATTAGTGTATTTTTTGTGCCTTTATTCCCCACCTATGCTGCCGAAATACCTTTGTAAAGTCGCCGTTTTGGGCTGTCACTCACGCTGGTCTGGTCATATGGGCGTGGTGACATCGCTGTTTCTCCCCCAGATCCTGCTCATCTTTCCGTTGGTGGCGTAGTGGTCTGCGCATGCCCAACAGGCGAATCCACTGCGCAGCTGAAGGAAAAGAGCGCGATCTGCGCTATTCCCCTGGTGATCGGTGGGGGCGGCCATCTTCCTGTGGCCGCGCGTGCCCAGATGGAGCGCTCTGCTGCCCGGGGCTTCAGGAAAATGGCCGCGGGATGCCGCGCGTGCGCAGATGGAGATCGCGGCGGCCATTTTCCTGAAGCCGTGTTCGCATCTCGGCTTCAGGAAAATGGCCGCCGCGATCTCCATCTGCGCACGCACGGCATCCCGCGGCCATTTTCCTGAAGCCCTGGGCAGCAGAGCGCTCCATCTGCGCACGCGCGGCCACAGGAAGATGGCCGCCCTCACCGATCACCAGGGGAACAGCGCAGATCGCGCTCTTTTCCTTCAGCTCCGCAGTGGATTCGGCACTTGGCATGCGCAAACCACTACGCCACCAACGGAAAAATAAGCAAGATCTGGGGGAAGAAACAGCGATGTCACCACGCCCATCCAACCAGACCAGCCTGATTGACAGGCGAAAACGGCGACTTTGGTAACGTATTTCGGCAGCATAGGTGGGGAATCAGGGTCCACAAAATACACTATTGTAATGCACAGCTCAGGCCCTATTTAACGGTATTTTTATCTCATACGGAAAAAACGGGGTGACAGGTTCCCTTTAACCATCAAGGAGGTACGCGGTCCGGTTCATTAATGGAGGTTGCGGATCGTATTTTTCAGATGGCCGAGAATCACCTACTTTCTCTTACGGCTCTTCACATAAAGGGAAAGCTCAATACCATGGCCGACTATCTAAGCCGCAACAAGCTCAGACAGGGGGACTGGTCACTAAATCCGGCCATCTTCAATCAGATCGTGCAAATATGGGGATGTCCAGAAATAGATCTTTTTGCCAACCGAGGAAACAGAAAACTACACCAATTCTGTTCCTTAAATCCAAGGGACAACCCGTATGCGGTGGACAGTCTTCTAATCTCTTGGCACTTCAGTCTCGCTTATGCCTTTCCCCCTCTAAACCTAATTCCTATAGTTCTGAGGAAAATATGGGAAGACAGGGCCTGAGTAATTCTGATAGCCCTGTTCTGGCCCAGGAGGTTGTGGTTTCCTTGGCTGAGGAAGATGTCTATTACCCAACCATGGATTCTCCCAGAATTACCAGATCTCCTGTCCCAGGGCCCATTTCTCCATCCACGAGTAGCCAATTTACACCTAGCAGCGTGGAATTTGAGAGGTCGTTACTAAGGGGGGAGGGGTTTTCTCGGGATCTTGTAAATACACTTCTAAAAAGTAGGAAAACCTCTACGACAAACATGTCAGGGTTTGGAAAAAATTCCTATCAAGTTCAGGAGCACAAATTGACCAGAAATCTTGTATTAATCAAATTTTAGAATTCTTACAAAGGGGTCTAGAAATGGGTTTAGCCACAAGCACTCTCAGAGTTCAAGTGTCGGCTCTGGGGGCGCTATACAATTCTAACTTAGCCAGCAATCACTGGATATCCAGGTTCTTCAAGGCAGTTACTAGATCCAGACCAGTCATTAAACAAAAAATAGTTCCATGGGACCTAAATCTTGTACTCTCAGCTTTAACGCAAGCCCCATTCGAGCCTATTGATACTGTCCCAATAAAAATTCTGTCGATTAAAACAGCCCTCTTAGTTGCACTCACGTCCGCAAGAAGGGTCAGTGATCTACAAGCATTATCTAGACAACCTCCATACATACAGTTTAAGGAGGATAGAGTTATTATGAAACCTGATCCCCTTTATCTTCCAAAAGTTTCTTCAAAATTTCATAGGTCACAAGAGGTGGTCCTACCTTCGTTCTGTCCTAATCCCACTAATGATAAGGAACATAGATTTCATTCTTTAGATGTAAGAAGATGTCTTCTTAAGTATATTTCAGTTACAGACACCTGGAAAAAAGATAACTCCTTATTTATAACTTATCAGGGAGTTAGAAAGGGTCTTAAAGTATCCAAAAACACACTAGCCAGATGGATCAGGGAGGCGATCTCTCTCGCTTATACAGCAGGTGGCATGGAGATCCCGGAAGGTATAAAAGCTCACTCCACTCGAGCCGTGGCAACATCCTGGGCGGAGAGATCAGAGGTGTCGATTGAAGACATTTGTAAGGCAGACACATGGTCTTCTCCATCTTCCTTTCTTAGGCACTATAGATTGGATCTGGGTGGCTCCTCCGACCTCACGTTTGGGAGAAGGGTGCTTGAGGCAGTTATCCCTCCCTAAATCTTCCTTACTTCTCTGAAAGTCTCTCATTGTGCTGTCATGGCGACTGAATAAATACGTAAGCTACTTACCGGTAGCGGTGTTTTTTCAGGAGCCCATGATATGCCTTGTATGACCTCCATCGTCTCTTCAGTTTGTGTGAAATAGATTACGTAGACTGAAGAGAAAATGGTGGTTATACAAGGCAGTTCTCTACTCACCAGGTCAGGTGTTAATAATAATAATAATAATAATAATAATTTTATTTATATAGCGCCAACATATTCCGCAGCGCTTTACAAATTATAGAGGGGACTTGTACAGACAATAGACATTACAGCATAACAGAAATCACAGTTCAAAATAGATACCAAGAGGAATGAGGGCCCTGCTCGCAAGCTTACAATCTATGAGGAAAAAGGGGAGACACGAGAGGTGGATGGTAACAATTGCTTTAGTTATTTGGACCAGCCATAGTGTAAGGCTCGGGTGTTCATGTAAAGCTGCATGAAACGGTTAACTGCCTAAGTATGTAGCAGTACAGACACAGAGGGCTATTATGTGCATAAAGTGTATGGGAACATGATGCGAGGAACGTGATTATGGTTTTTTTTTGTTTTTGTTTGTTTTTTTGAATGGGCCACATAGGGATAGTTAGGTTAATGCGTTGGTAGGCCAGTCTGAACAAATGAGTTTTTAGGGCACGCTTAAAACTGTGGGGATTGGGGATTAATCGTATTAACCTAGGTAGTGCATTCCAAAGAATCGGCGCAGCACGTGTAAAGTCTTGGAGACGGGAGTGGGAGGTTCTGATTATTGAGGATGCTAACCTGAGGTCATTAGCGGAGCGGAGGGCACGGGTAGGGTGGTAGACTGAGACCAGAGAGGAGATGTAGGGTGGTGCTGAGCCATGGAGTGCTTTGTGAATGAGGGTAGTAGTTTTGTACTGGATTCTGGAATGGATGGGTAGCCAGTGTAATGACTGGCACAGGGTAGAGGCATCGGTGTAACGGTTGGTGAGGAATATGATCCTGGCTGCAGCATTCAGGACAGATAGGAGCGGGGAGAGTTTGGTAAGAGGGAGGCCGATTAGTAGAGAGTTACAATAGTCCAGACGAGAATGAATAAGTGAAACAGTAAAGGCTGAGTCACACATAACGATATCGTTAACGATATTGTTGCAGTGTCACGCTTTTGGTGACGTAAGCAACGATCCCGCTAACGATCTCGTTATGTGTGATAGCGACCAACGATCAGGCCCTTGCTGGGAGATCGTTGGTCTATGGGAATGATCAGGACCTTTTTTTGGTGGCTGATCACCCGCTGTCATCGCTGGATCGGCGTGTGTGACGCCGATCCAGCGATGTGTTCACTTGTAACCTGGGTAAATATCAGGTTACTAAGTGCAGGGCCGCGCTTAGTAACCCGATATTTACCCTGGTTACCATTGTAAAAGTTAAAAAAAAACAACAGTACATACTCACATTCTGATGTCTGTCACGTCCCCCGGCGTCCATAGGGTTGACTGTGTCAGCGCCGGCCGTAAAGCAGAGCACAGCGGTGACGTCACCGCTGTGCTCTGCTTTACGGCTGGCGCTGACACATTCAGTGCAGGGAAGCTCTCGGCAGCAGCGCGTGCATTACCAGCGCTCCTGCCGAAAGCAGTTTTAAACCTGTGGACGCCGGGGGACATGACAGACATCAGAATGTGAGTATGTACTGTTTTTTTTTTTTACTTTTACAATGGTAACCAGGGTAAATATCGGGTTACTAAGCGCGGCCCTGCACTTAGTAACCCGATGTTTACCCTGGTTACCCGGGTGCTGCAGGGGGACTTCGGCATCGTTGAAGACAGTTTCAACGATGCTGAAGTCGTTCCCCTGATCGTTGGTCGCTGGCGAGAGCTGTCTGTGTGACAGCTCCCCAGCGACCACACAACGACTTACCAACGATCACGGCCAGGTCTTATCGCTGGTCGTGATCGTTGGTAAGTCGTTTAGTGTAACGGTACCTTAAGAGTTTTTGCAGAGTCGAAAGTAAGAAAAGGGCGAATTCTAGAAATGTTTTTGAGATGCAGATAAGAAGAGCGAGCCAGTGATCGGATGTGGGGGGTGAATGAAAGCTCGGAATCAAGTATGACCCCAAGGCAGCGGGCATGTTGCTTTGGAGTAATGGTGGAACCGCACACGGAGATGGCAATGGCAGGCAAAGGTAGGTTAATAGAGGGAGAAAACACGAGGAGTTCAGTTTTTGACAGGTTCAGTTTCAGATAGAGGGAGGACATGATGTTAGAGACAGCAGTAAGACAATCACTGGTGTTTTCTAAAAAGGTCGGCGTGATAACAGGAGAAGTGTATAATTGGGTGTCATCAGCATAGAGATGGTACTGGAAACCAAATCTACTGATTGTCCAATAGGGGCAGTATACAAAGAGAAGAGGAGGGGGCCTAGGACTGATCCTTGAGGAACCCCAATGGTAAGGGGAAGGTGAGAGGAGGAGGAACCAGCAAAAGATACAGTGAAAGAGCGGTCAGAGAGATCGGAGGAGAACCAGGAGAGAACGGTGTCCTTGAGGCCGATGGAGCGGAGCATAGTGAGGAGGAGCTGATGATCCACAGTGTCGAATGCTGCGGAGAGATCCAAGAGAATTAGCATGGAGTAGTGACCATTAGACTTAGCTGTTAGTAGGTCATTAGAGACTTTAGTGAGGGCAGTTTCAGTCGAGTGTAAAGAGCGGAAACCAGATTAAAGAGGGTCGAGAAGAGAGTTATCCGAGAGATAGCGGGTAAGACGGGAGTGGACCAGGCGTTCGAGGAGTTTAGAGATGAAGGGAAGATTAGAGACAGGTCTATAATTAGACGCACAGTTTTGATCGAGGGATGGTTTTTTAAGTAATGGATGTATGATGGCATGCTTAAATAAGGATGGAAAAATACCAGAAGTGAGAGAAAGGTTGAATATTTTTGTTAGGTGAGAGGTGACAGCCAGGGAAAGGGACTGGAGGAGATGTGACGGAATGGGGTCACTGGTGCAAGTGGTTGGGCGAGAAGATGCAAGGAGCCTGATTACTTCTTCTGTAACTGGTTCAAAGTCAGAGAGTGAACTAGATTCAGTGGGGAGGGAGGACAGTGCATGGTATGAAGAGATTGGGAGATGATTTCCTGTCGAATGTGGTCAATTTTTTCTTTGAAGTAATTGGCCAGATCGTCAGCGCGGAGATCCGTGGTTGGGGCCTGCACTCTTGGGTTGAGTAGGGACTGGAAATTGTCAAAGAGACGTTTAGGGTTATTGGACAGCGAGGTGATGAGGGTGTTGAAATAGGTTTTTTTGGAGAGGTGAAGGGCAGAGTTGTATGTTTTTAGCATGAACTTATAATGGATGAAATCTTCAGGTAGATTAGATTTTCTCCACAGACGTTCGGCGCACCTGGAGCACCGCTGCAGGAAACATGTTTGTAGCGTGTGCCATGGTTGTCGCCGTCTGTGCTGAGTTGTTCTATGTATAGGAGGTGCAGCTTCATCCAGGGCACTTTGCAGGGTTTCATTGTAATTCTTCAGAGCAGAATCAGGACATGAGGTGGAGGAGATTGGGGCCAATGATGACTGCAAGTTCTTCATAATTTTCTGGGTGTTAATGGCCTGTATGTTTCTATAAGTGTGGAAAGTGGGGGTGACCTGAGTGGGATGGCAGTTCTTGATAGAGAATGAAAGAAGGTTGTGGTCAGAGAGCGGGAGAGGGGAGTTTGTGAAATCATCTACTGAGCAAAGGCGGGAGAAGACCAAGTCGAGGGTGTTTCCATCTTCATGCGTTGGAGAATTAGTATGCTGCGAGAGGCCGAAAGAGGAGGTTAGAGATAAAAGGGGAGAAGCAGATGGGGAGAGGGGAGAAGCAGTGGGGATGTTGAAATCACCCATGATGAGGGTGGGGGTGTCACAGGAGAAAAAGTGTGGAAGCCAGGTGGCTAAGTGATCCAGGAACTGATGAGAGGGGCTGGGAGGACGATACACCACCGCCACTCGCATGGAGAAGGGGATGTAGAGTCTGACAGCATGGACCTCAAAGGAAGGGAAGACAAGTGAGGGTACTTGGGGGATAACTTGGAAGGTACATTTAGGTGAAAGGAGCAGACTAACGCCTCCACCTGCTCTGTTGTCCGATCTTGGGGTATGAGAAAAGTGTAGTCCACCATATGAAAGAGCAGCAGCGGTGGTGTCTGACTGCTGGATCCAGGTTTCAGTAAGAGCTAGGAGATTAAGAGAATTAGTAAGGAAGAAGTCATGGGTGAAGGAGAGTTTATTACACACAGAGCTAGAATTCCAAAGGGCACAATTGAAAATGACAAAAGGCATGAAATATTAATAAGGTTAGAGGGGTTTCTGAGTGTAGCAGTTGGGAGGTTTGACTGGCTATAACTTGGGGGGCCGGGGTTGGGAGATATGTCTCCAGCGACTAGGAGAAGGAGGGCAGATGGTTAAGTGATTTGTGAGAACGTCTCTTGTTGTGAAATTGGATTTTGGGCTCCCCCGGTGGCCACTGGTGGAATTGAACTGGTGTGCATCATCCCCTCTGTTCACCTGTTTCCATCAGGATGTGGGAGTCGCTATTTAACCTTGCTCCTCTGTCACTTCCATGCCGGTCAACATTGTAATCAGAAGCCTTTCTGTGCATGTTCCTGCTGCTAGACAACTCCCAGCTAAGTTGGACTTTAGTCCTCGTTTGTTTTTGCATTTTGTTCCAGTTCACAGCTGTAGTTTCGTTTCTGTGTCTGGAAAGCTCTTGTGATCTGAAATTGCCACTCTGATGTTATGAGTTAATACTAGAGTCTTAAAGTAATTTCAGGATGGCGTTTTGATAGGGTTTTCAGCTGACCATGAAAGTGCCCTTTCTGTCTTCCTGCTATCTAGTAAGCGGACCTCAATTTTGCTAAACCTATTTTCATACTACGTTTGTCATTTCATCTAAAATCACCGCCAATATATGTGGGGGCCTCTGTCTGCCTATCGGGGAAATTTCTCTAGAGGTGAGCCAGGACTATATTTTCCTCTGCCAGGATTAGTTAGTCCTCCGGCCGGCGCTGGGCGTCTAGGGATAAAAAACGTAGGCAACGCTACCCGGCTACTGTTAGTTGTGCGGCAGGTTTAGTTCATGGTCAGTTTAGTTTCCATCCTTCCAAGAGCTAGTACTTATGTTTGCTGGGCTATGTTCTCTTGCCATTGAGAACCATAACAGTTTGACCGGCCCCAAAGGGTTAAATTAATTGACAGAGAAAGGAGAGAAAAGAGAAGTCTGCTGAAGATTTTTTTTTTTTTTTTTTTTTCCCTTCCCTTCAGTTCTGAGTGTGCTTGTAATTGAATCTCTTGCAAGTCTGCCTATATTGCAGCCTTTCTCTCTCTCTCCTTCTAATCCTGGAATGGCTCTGTGTTCACCTGTTTAAAATGGATATTCAGAGTTTAGCTGCAGGTTTGAATAATCTCACCACGAAAGTTCAAAATTTACAAGATTTTGTTGTTCATGTTCCTATATCTGAACCTAGAATTCCTTTGCCTGAATTTTTCTCGGGGAATAGATCTTGCTTTCAAAATTTCAAAAATAATTGCAAGTTGTTTTTGTCCCTGAAATCTCGCTCTGCTGGAGATCCTGCTCAGCAGGTCAGGATTGTGATTTCCTTGCTCCGGGGCGACCCTCAGGATTGGGCTTTTGCATTGGCTCCAGGGGATCCTGCGTTGCTCAATGTGGATGCGTTTTTTCTGGCCTTGGGGTTGCTTTATGAGGAACCTCAGTTAGAGCTTCAGGCGGAAAAGGCCTTGATGTCCCTATCTCAGGGGCAAGACGAAGCTGAAATATACTGCCAGAAATTCCGTAAATGGGCTGTGCTTACTCAGTGGAATGAGTGCGCCCTGGCGGCGAATTTCAGAGAGGGTCTCTCTGATGCCATTAAGGATGTTATGGTGGGGTTCCCTGTGCCTGCGGGTCTGAATGAGTCCATGACAATGGCTATCCAGATCGATAGGCGTCTGCGGGAGCGCAAACCTGTGCACCATTTGGCGGTGTCTAC
Source organism: Ranitomeya variabilis (assembly GCF_051348905.1). Lineage (NCBI taxonomy): Eukaryota > Metazoa > Chordata > Amphibia > Anura > Dendrobatidae > Ranitomeya > Ranitomeya variabilis. The sequence continues at coordinate 927,662,824 of NC_135233.1, read as the reverse complement.
TGAGAAGACGCCAGAGAATATGCAATGTGATAGAATTCTGTCCAGAAGTGAACGGCAGAATTTAAGACGAAAAAATGGGTTGTGCTTCTATTGCGGTGATTCAACTCATGTTATATCAGCATGCTCTAAGCGTACTAAGAAGCTTGATAAGTCTGTTTCAATTGGCACTTTACAGTCTAAGTTTATTCTATCTGTGACCCTGATTTGTTCTTTATCATCTATTACCGCGGATGCCTATGTCGACTCTGGCGCCGCTTTGAGTCTTATGGATTGGTCCTTTGCCAAACGCTGTGGGTATGATTTGGAGCCTCTTGAAACTCCTATACCCCTGAAGGGGATTGACTCCACCCCATTGGCTAGTAATAAACCACAATACTGGACACAAGTAACTATGCGGATTAATCCGGATCATCAGGAGATTATTCGCTTTCTTGTGCTGTATAACCTACATGATGTGTTGGTGCTTGGATTGCCATGGCTGCAATCTCATAACCCAGTCCTTGACTGGAAAGCTATGTCTGTGTTAAGCTGGGGATGTAAGGGGACGCATGGGGACGTACCTGTGGTTTCCATTTCATCATCTATTCCCTCTGAGATTCCTGAATTCTTGACTGAATATCGTGACGTTTTTGAAGAACCTAAGCTTGGTTCATTACCTCCGCACCGGGAGTGCGATTGTGCCATAGATTTGATTCCGGGTAGTAAATACCCTAAGGGTCGTTTATTTAATCTGTCTGTGCCTGAACATGCTGCTATGCGAGAATATATAAAGGAGTCCTTGGAAAAGGGACATATTCGTCCTTCGTCATCTCCCTTAGGAGCCGGTTTTTTCTTTGTGGCTAAGAAAGATGGCTCTTTGAGGCCGTGTATTGATTATCGGCTTTTGAATAAAATCACGGTTAAATATCAATATCCGTTGCCACTGCTGACTGATTTGTTTGCTCGCATAAAGGGGGCCAAGTGGTTCTCTAAGATAGATCTCCGTGGGGCGTATAATTTGGTGCGAATTAAGCAGGGGGATGAGTGGAAGACCGCATTTAATACGCCCGAGGGCCACTTTGAGTATTTGGTGATGCCTTTTGGTCTTTCAAATGGCCCTTCAGTCTTTCAGTCCTTTATGCATGACATTTTCCGTGATTATTTGGATAAATTTATGATTGTGTATCTGGATGATATTTTGATTTTTTCGGATGACTGGGACTCTCATGTCCAGCAGGTCAGGAGGGTTTTTCAGGTTTTGCGGTCTAATTCCTTGTGTGTGAAGGGTTCTAAGTGCGTTTTTGGGGTTCAAAAGATTTCCTTTTTGGGATATATTTTTTCCCCCTCTTCCATCGAGATGGATCCTGTCAAGGTTCAGGCTATTTGTGATTGGACGCAACCTTCTTCTCTTAAGAGTCTTCAGAAATTTTTGGGCTTTGCTAACTTTTATCGTCGATTTATTGCTGGTTTTTCTGATGTTGTTAAACCATTGACTGATTTGACTAAGAAGGGTGCTGATGTTGCTGATTGGTCCCCTGCTGCTGTGGAGGCCTTTCGGGAGCTTAAGCGCCGCTTTTCTTCCGCCCCTGTGTTGCGTCAGCCTGATGTTGCTCTTCCTTTTCAGGTTGAGGTCGACGCTTCTGAAATCGGAGCTGGGGCGGTTTTGTCGCAGAGAAGTTCCGATTGTTCCGTGATGAGACCTTGTGCCTTTTTCTCGCGTAAATTTTCGCCCGCCGAGCGGAATTATGATGTTGGGAATCGGGAGCTTTTGGCCATGAAGTGGGCTTTTGAGGAGTGGCGTCATTGGCTTGAGGGGGCTAGACATCAGGTGGTGGTATTGACTGACCACAAAAATCTAATTTATCTTGAGTCCGCCAGACGCCTGAATCCTAGACAGGCGCGCTGGTCGTTGTTTTTCTCTCGGTTTAATTTTGTGGTGTCCTACCTGCCCGGTTCTAAGAATGTTAAGGCGGATGCCCTTTCTAGGAGTTTTGAGCCTGACTCCCCTGGTAACTCTGAACCTACAGGTATCCTTAAGGATGGAGTGATATTGTCTGCCGTTTCTCCAGACCTGCGGCGGGCCTTGCAGGAGTTTCAGGCGGATAGACCTGATCGTTGCCCACCTGGTAGACTGTTTGTTCCTGATGATTGGACCAGTAAAGTCATTTCTGAGGTTCATTCTTCTGCGTTGACAGGTCATCCTGGAATCTTTGGTACCAGGGATTTGGTGGCAAGGTCCTTCTGGTGGCCTTCCCTGTCTCGAGATGTGCGAGGCTTTGTGCAGTCTTGTGACGTTTGTGCTCGGGCCAAGCCTTGTTGTTCTCGGGCTAGTGGATTGTTGTTGCCCTTGCCTATCCCGAAGAGGCCCTGGACGCACATCTCGATGGATTTTATTTCGGATCTTCCTGTTTCTCAGAAGATGTCTGTCATCTGGGTGGTGTGTGACCGTTTCTCTAAGATGGTCCATTTGGTTCCCCTGCCTAAGTTGCCTTCTTCTTCCGAGTTGGTTCCTCTGTTTTTTCAAAATGTGGTCCGTTTGCATGGTATTCCGGAGAATATCGTTTCTGACAGAGGAACCCAATTCGTGTCTAGATTTTGGCGAGCATTCTGTGCTAGGATGGGCATAGATTTGTCTTTCTCGTCTGCTTTCCATCCTCAGACTAATGGCCAGACCGAGCGGACGAATCAGACCTTGGAGACATATTTGAGGTGTTTTGTGTCTGCAGATCAGGATGATTGGGTTGCTTTTTTGCCTTTAGCGGAGTTTGCCCTCAATAATCGGGCCAGCTCTGCCACCTTGGTGTCTCCTTTTTTCTGTAATTCGGGGTTTCATCCTCGATTTTCTTCTGGTCAGGTGGAATCTTCGGATTGTCCTGGAGTGGATGCTGTGGTGGAGAGGTTGCATCAGATTTGGGGGCAGGTAGTGGACAATTTGAAGTTGTCCCAGGAGAAGACTCAGCTTTTTGCCAACCGCCGGCGTCGGGTTGGTCCTCGGCTTTGTGTTGGGGACTTGGTGTGGTTGTCTTCTCGTTTTGTCCCTATGAGGGTTTCTTCTCCTAAGTTTAAGCCTCGGTTCATCGGCCCGTACAAGATATTGGAGATTCTTAACCCTGTGTCCTTCCGTTTGGACCTCCCTGCATCTTTTTCTATTCATAATGTTTTTCATCGGTCATTGTTGCGCAGGTATGAGGTACCGGTTGTGCCTTCCGTTGAGCCTCCTGCTCCGGTGTTGGTTGAGGGCGAGTTGGAGTACGTTGTGGAAAAAATCTTGGACTCCCGGGTTTCCAGACGGAAACTCCAGTATCTGGTCAAATGGAAGGGATACGGTCAGGAGGATAATTCTTGGGTGACTGCCTCTGATGTTCATGCCTCCGATCTGGTCCGTGCCTTTCATAGGGCTCATCCTGATCGCCCTGGTGGTTCTGGTGAGGGTTCGGTGCCCCCTCCTTGAGGGGGGGGTACTGTTGTGAAATTGGATTTTGGGCTCCCCCGGTGGCCACTGGTGGAATTGAACTGGTGTGCATCATCCCCTCTGTTCACCTGTTTCCATCAGGATGTGGGAGTCGCTATTTAACCTTGCTCCTCTGTCACTTCCATGCCGGTCAACATTGTAATCAGAAGCCTTTCTGTGCATGTTCCTGCTGCTAGACAACTCCCAGCTAAGTTGGACTTTAGTCCTCGTTTGTTTTTGCATTTTGTTCCAGTTCACAGCTGTAGTTTCGTTTCTGTGTCTGGAAAGCTCTTGTGATCTGAAATTGCCACTCTGATTTTATGAGTTAATACTAGAGTCTTAAAGTAATTTCAGGATGGCGTTTTGATAGGGTTTTCAGCTGACCATGAAAGTGCCCTTTCTGTCTTCCTGCTATCTAGTAAGCGGACCTCAATTTTGCTAAACCTATTTTCATACTACGTTTGTCATTTCATCTAAAATCACCGCCAATATATGTGGGGGCCTCTGTCTGCCTATCGGGGAAATTTCTCTAGAGGTGAGCCAGGACTATATTTTCCTCTGCCAGGATTAGTTAGTCCTCCGGCCGGCGCTGGGCGTCTAGGGATAAAAAACGTAGGCAACGCTACCCGGCTACTGTTAGTTGTGCGGCAGGTTTAGTTCATGGTCAGTTTAGTTTCCATCCTTCCAAGAGCTAGTACTTATGTTTGCTGGGCTATGTTCTCTTGTAATTGAGAACCATAACAGTCTCTTGTGTTGGATGGTGGAACTGAATGGATCTGTGCTGTTAAGCAATGTGAACAGAGCATGAGTGCTATACATAGGAGAGGCAAGGACAGAGGGGCTGATATGGATGGAGTGTAAAGAGTTAATGCAAGGGCGGTGAAAGTGTGTGAATGCGGCAGCCAGGCTATAGGTTATACAAATACATATGGTGAATATTTGTTCTATTCCAAATGAACAGGGAGTAGATTTAGATTGTCTTACCTGTCTCCTGCCCTGTCTAACTGCCATGTTATAACTGCAAGTACTTAGAAAAAGTACTTTGAATAAATGTACACGAATAATAGTGCACGAATGCACCCCTGCACGAATGCATCCCCAAAGTATGTCTACATTTAAAGAAGGCTAGCTCTTAGATCTCACTTTTTTTTCCCCCTCTCGTTAGCAATCAATCTAACTCAGTTGAGACAGCAGGAAACAATAAATTTAGTGAACAGATAAACAAATGTCCAGGTCTACATGGATCATAAACCACTTTGAAACAGTTATGTGATCTCTCTGCATGAGGACAAGCAGAAGTGAGTTAATATCTATAAAAAAAACAATTGCATACTAAGATGGCTAACAAATATAGATATATGTGCAGGTGTTATAATTAATGAGTTTTTTGACACATGACCTGTTGAGTATACTTCTGCTTTGTATTACCGCCATTGTCTCTTCAATTTGCGACACAGATTAAGCAGACTGAAGAGATTATAGAGAAAATAAAATTAATATTATTTTTTGACAACTCATAGCTCCATACCAAACACACAAAGCTGCAGTGTTGTACTTAATAATAACTACTGGAGCTATGAGGTGGCAAAAAAACCAAAGTGTACGGCGCAGTTTGTTTATTCGGCACACAGTGTGTGTTGCCGGCGGCAAAATACACAAATAACCAAAGAGTATTGGGGGCAAAAAACATTAACATTTAAAAACAAAAAAAAAAAAAACAAATTAACTGCGCCTGCTTGGGGTAGAGTGACGGAACTGGGGGGGTGTGTAGTAGTGAGGCCTGGCTAACTGTTGACGACGCAGGGGTTGTGTTGTGATTTTGCTTTTTGCTCCCTCTAGTGGTCATTAGTGATTTGACTCTGGAGCGTCTGTCTTTTCCTATATCCTCACCTGGGCCGTTAGTTCAGGGGCGTTGCTATATAAGCTCCCTGGACCTTCAGTTCAATGCCTGGCATCGTTGAAATCAGAGCTAATCTGTTGTGCTCTTGTCCTCTGATCCTGGTTCCTGTTTTTCAAGCTAAGTCTGCTTCTTTGCTTTTTGCTTTTGTTTTGTTTGGTATTTTTGTCCAGCTTGTTCCTATCTGTATCCTGACCTTTGCTGGAAGCTCTAGGGGGCTGGTGTTCTCCCCCCGGACCGTTAGACGGTTCGGGGGTTCTTGAATCTCCAGCGTGGATTTTTATAGGGTTTTTGTTGACCAGATAAGTTATCTTGCTATATTCTGCTATTAGTAAGCTGGCCTCTCTTTGCTGAAACCTGGTTCATTTCTGTGTTTGTCATTTCCTCTTACCTCACCGTTATTATTTGTGGGGGGCTTGTATCTTGCTTTGGGGTCCCTTTCTCTGGAGGCAAGAGAGGTCTTTGTTTTCTTCTCCTAGGGGTAGTTAGATTCTCCGGCTGGCGCGAGTCATCTAGCGATCACCGTAGGCATGATCCCCGGCTACTTCTAGTGTTGGCGTTAGGAGTAGCTATTTGGTCAACCCAGTTACCACAGCCCTATGAGCTGGATTTTTGTATCTTGCAGACTTACACGTTCCTCTGAGACCCTGTCCACTGGGGTCATAACAGTATGCCAGGCCAGTATTAAATGTTTAATGCATTGCAGAAGTGGGATTATAAGAAAGAAAATTTTGAGGTTTTTTTTTCCCTCTCTCATTTTTTTTTTTCTTTTCCCCTTTACCTCAGAGTGGCTTAAGCTTGCTGCAGACATGAATGTCCAGACCTTGATTTCAAGTGTGGACCAGCTTGCCGCTCGTGTGCAGGGTATACAAGATTATGTTACCAGAAATCCTAGGTCTGAACCCAAGATTCCGATTCCTGAACTGTTTTCAGGAGACCGATTTAAGTTTAGGAATTTCAGGAATAATTGTAAATTATTTTTGTCCCTGAAACCTTGTTCGTCTGGAGACTCTGCTCAACAAGTAAAAATTGTTATTTCATTCTTACGGGGTGACCCTCAGGATTGGGCTTTTTCGTTGGCGCCAGGAGATCCGGCATTGGCTGATATTGATGCGTTTTTTCTGGCGCTCGGTTTACTTTATGAGGAACCCAATCTTGAGATTCAGGCAGAGAAAGCCTTGCTGGCTATGTCTCAGGGCCAGGACGAGGCTGAGGTGTATTGCCAAAAATTTCGGAAATGGTCCGTGCTGACACATTGGAACGAGTGTGCACTGGCCGCTAATTTTAGAAATGGCCTTTCTGAGGCCATTAAGAATGTTATGGTGGGTTTTCCCATTCCCACAGGTCTGAATGATACCATGTCCCTGGCTATTCAAATTGACCGACGGTTGCGGGAGCGCAAAACCGCAAATTCCCTCATGTTGTTGTCTGAACGGACACCTGATTTGATGCAATGTGATAGAATCCTGACTAGAAATGAGAGGAAAATTCATAGACGCCGGAATGGCTTGTGCTACTACTGTGGTGATTCTACACATGTTATCTCAGCATGCTCTAAACGTATATCTAAGGTTGTTAGTCCTGTCACCGTTGGTAATTTGCATCCTAAGTTTATTCTGTCTGTAACTTTGATTTGCTCACTGTCATCTTATCCTGTCATGGCGTTTGTAGATTCAGGTGCTGCCCTGAGTCTTATGGATCTCTCATTTGCTAAGCGCTGTGGTTTTATTCTTGAACCATTAGAAAATCCTATCCCTCTTAGGGGTATTGATGCTACGCCATTGGCAGAAAATAAGCCGCAGTATTGGACACAGGTTACCATGTGCATGACTCCTGAACACCGCGAGGTGATACGTTTTCTCGTTCTACATAAAATGCATGATTTGGTTGTTTTGGGGCTGCCATGGTTACAGACCCATAATCCAGTCCTTGACTGGAAGGCTATGTCAGTGTCTAGTTGGGGCTGTCGTGGTATTCATGAGGATTCCCTGCCTGTGTCTATTGCTTTTTCTACGCCTTCGGAAGTTCCGGAGTACTTGTCTGATTATCAGGATGTCTTTAGCGAGTCCAGGTCCAGTGCATTGCCTCCTCATAGGGAATGTGACTGTGCAATAGATTTGATTCCAGGCAGTAAATTTCCTAAGGGAAGACTGTTTAATCTGTCGATACCTGAACATACCGCTATGCGTTCATATATCAAGGAGTCTCTGGAGAAAGGACACATCCGTCCGTCTTCTTCCCCTCTTGGTGCGGGATTCTTTTTTGTGGCTAAAAAGGACGGATCTTTGAGGCCTTGTATTGACTATCGGCTTTTAAATAAGATCACTGTCAAATTTCAGTATCCTTTGCCGCTGTTGTCTGACTTGTTTGCCCGGATTAAAGGTGCCAAGTGGTTTACCAAGATAGACCTTCGTGGTGCGTACAACCTTGTGCGCATTAAGCAAGGGGATGAATGGAAAACCGCATTCAATACGCCCGAAGGTCATTTTGAGTACTTGGTGATGCCTTTTGGGCTCTCTAATGCCCCTTCAGTTTTTCAGTCCTTTATGCATGACATTTTCCGGAACTATCTGGATAAATTTCTGATCGTTTATCTGGATGATATTCTGGTTTTTTCTGATAATTGGGACTCGCATGTGGAGCAGGTCAGGATGGTCTTTAAAATTTTGCGTGAAAATTCTTTGTTTGTCAAGGGCTCAAAGTGTCTTTTTGGTGTACAGAAGGTTCCCTTTTTGGGGTTCATTTTTTCCCCTTCTGCTGTAGAGATGGACCCAGTCAAGGTCCGAGCTATTCTTGATTGGACTCAGCCCTCGTCAGTTAAGAGTCTTCAGAAGTTCTTGGGTTTCGCTAACTTCTACCGTCGTTTTATCGCTAACTTTTCTAGCATTGTGAAACCTTTGACGGATATGACCAAGAAGGGCTCCGATGTGGTTAATTGGGCTCCTGCTGCCGTGGAGGCTTTCCAGGAGTTGAAACGTCGGTTTACTTCGGCGCCTGTTTTGTGCCAGCCTGATGTCTCGCTTCCCTTTCAAGTTGAGGTGGATGCTTCAGAGATTGGAGCAGGGGCCGTTTTGTCGCAGAGAGGCCCTGGTTGCTCTGTTATGAGACCTTGCGCCTTTTTCTCTAGGAAGTTTTCGCCTGCGGAGCGAAATTATGATGTGGGCAATCGGGAGTTGTTGGCCATGAAATGGGCATTTGAGGAGTGGCGTCATTGGCTCGAGGGTGCTAAGCATCGTGTGGTGGTCTTGACTGATCACAAAAATCTGATGTATCTCGAGTCTGCTAAACGCCTGAATCCTAGACAGGCCCGCTGGTCATTGTTTTTCTCCCGTTTTGACTTTGTTGTCTCGTATTTACCAGGTTCAAAGAATGTGAAGGCCGATGCTCTTTCCAGGAGCTTTGTGCCTGATGCTCCTGGAGTCGCTGAACCTGTTGGTATTCTTAAGGATGGTATTATCTTGTCAGCTATTTCTCCAGATCTGCGACGTGTGTTGCAGAGATTTCAGGCTGATAGGCCTGATTCTTGTCCACCTGACAGACTGTTTGTGCCTGATAAGTGGACCAGCAGAGTCATTTCCGAGGTTCATTCCTCGGTGTTGGCAGGTCACCCAGGAATTTTTGGCACCAGAGATCTGGTGGCCAGATCCTTTTGGTGGCCTTCCTTGTCTAGGGATGTACGGTCATTTGTACAGTCCTGTGGGACTTGTGCTCGAGCTAAGCCTTGCTGTTCTCGTGCCAGCGGGTTGCTCTTGCCCTTGCCTGTCCCTAAGAGACCTTGGACACATATCTCCATGGATTTCATTTCTGATCTTCCGGTGTCTCAGGGCATGTCTGTTATCTGGGTGATATGTGATCGCTTCTCCAAGATGGTCCATTTGGTTCCTTTGCCTAAGCTGCCTTCCTCTTCCGATCTGGTTCCTGTGTTTTTCCAGAACGTGGTTCGTTTGCACGGCATCCCTGAGAATATTGTGTCAGACAGAGGATCCCAGTTCGTTTCCAGATTCTGGCGATCCTTTTGTAGTAGGATGGGCATTGACTTGTCGTTTTCGTCTGCTTTCCATCCTCAGACTAATGGACAGACGGAGCGAACTAATCAGACTTTGGAGGCTTATTTGAGGTGTTTTGTCTCTGCTGATCAGGACGATTGGGTGACCTTCTTGCCGTTAGCTGAGTTTGCCCTTAATAATCGGGCTAGTTCCGCCACCTTGGTTTCGCCGTTTTTCTGCAACTCTGGTTTCCACCCTCGTTTTTCTTCGGGTCATGTGGAACCTTCTGACTGCCCTGGGGTGGATTCTGTGGTGGATAGGTTGCAGCGGATCTGGAATCTTGTGGTGGACAACTTGAAGTTGTCACAGGAGAGGGCTCAGCGCTTTGTCAACCGCCGACGCGGTGTGGGTCCCCGACTACGTGTTGGGGATTTGGTGTGGCTTTCTTCCCGCTTTGTTCCTATGAAGGTTTCCTCTCCCAAGTTTAAACCTCGTTTTATTGGTCCTTACAAGATATTGGAAATTCTTAATCCTGTATCCTTTCGCCTGGATCTTCCTGTGTCGTTTGCTATCCACAACGTGTTTCATAGGTCCTTGTTGCGGCGGTACGTTGTGCCTGTGGTTCCTTCTGCTGAGCCTCCTGCTCCGGTGTTGGTTGAGGGCGAGTTGGAGTACGTGGTGGAGAAGATCTTGGATTCTCGTCTCTCCAGGCGGAGGCTTCAGTACCTGGTCAAGTGGAAGGGCTATGGTCAGGAAGATAATTCCTGGGTGGTCGCCTCTGATGTTCATGCGGCCGATTTAGTTCGTGCCTTTCACGCCGCTCATCCTGATCGCCCTGGTGGTCGTGGTGAGGGTTCGGTGACCCCTCACTAAGGGGGGGGTACTGTTGTGATTTTGCTTTTTGCTCCCTCTAGTGGTCATTAGTGATTTGACTCTGGAGCGTCTGTCTTTTCCTATATCCTCACCTGGGCCGTTAGTTCAGGGGCGTTGCTATATAAGCTCCCTGGACCTTCAGTTCAATGCCTGGCATCGTTGAAATCAGAGCTAATCTGTTGTGCTCTTGTCCTCTGATCCTGGTTCCTGTTTTTCAAGCTAAGTCTGCTTCTTTGCTTTTTGCTTTTGTTTTGTTTGGTATTTTTGTCCAGCTTGTTCCTATCTGTATCCTGACCTTTGCTGGAAGCTCTAGGGGGCTGGTGTTCTCCCCCCGGACCGTTAGACGGTTCGGGGGTTCTTGAATCTCCAGCGTGGATTTTTATAGGGTTTTTGTTGACCAGATAAGTTATCTTGCTATATTCTGCTATTAGTAAGCTGGCCTCTCTTTGCTGAAACCTGGTTCATTTCTGTGTTTGTCATTTCCTCTTACCTCACCGTTATTATTTGTGGGGGGCTTGTATCTTGCTTTGGGGTCCCTTTCTCTGGAGGCAAGAGAGGTCTTTGTTTTCTTCTCCTAGGGGTAGTTAGATTCTCCGGCTGGCGCGAGTCATCTAGCGATCACCGTAGGCATGATCCCCGGCTACTTCTAGTGTTGGCGTTAGGAGTAGCTATTTGGTCAACCCAGTTACCACAGCCCTATGAGCTGGATTTTTGTATCTTGCAGACTTACACGTTCCTCTGAGACCCTGTCCACTGGGGTCATAACAGGGTTGCAGGAGAAGGGGCAATTAAAGTAGTGGGGTCTGGGAGTCCGGGGACGGTGCTAGACGCATGAGGAGAAGGCAGAGACACACTGGAAGGGTGAGACAAACCTGACATCACAGACACATTGGGAGGTGAGGGGGGAGGAATACAGATAGCTGCTTTTTATTTTTTTTCCCTTTTTCGGATCGCCGCTGCAATCTGGGGAGCCTCGGTGGGCTCATTTCTTGCTGCCTTGTCATGGTGGCCGACCTGTCAGGATCCGTGTGCCGCTGCTGCTGCATGGTTGTGGGGGTGGGGAAGACCGTGCCAGGGTCCGGCTGCTGCTGAATGGTGGTGCTGCAGAAGGCCATGCCAGGGTCCTGCTGCTGCATAGTGGTGGTGGTGTGGAAGGCCGTGCTAGAGTCCGGCTGCTGCTGCATGGTTGTGCGGAATGCCATGCCAGGGTCCTGCTGCTGCATGGTGGTGGGGAAGGCTGTGCCAGGGTCTGGCTGCTGCTGTATGGTGGTGGGGAAGCCCGTGCCAGGTTCCGGCTGCTGCTGCATGGTGGTGCGGAAGGCCATGCCAGGGTCCTGCTGCTGCATGGTGGTGGTGGTTGGGAAGGCGGTGCCAGGGTCCGGCTGCTGCTGCATGGTTGTGCGGAAGCCCATGCCAGGGTTCGGGTGCTGCTGCTGCATGGTGGTGGCTGTGGAGGATGTCCAAGCAGGAGCAGCAGTAGGCATGGTAGTGGTGGTGGGCTGTCCAACAACACTCGGCATAGTGGTGGCGCTGTAGTGGTGTCCGGCAGTGCTTGGAATGGTGGTGGCCGTGCAGTGGTATGCAGCAGAGCTCGGCATTGAGGTCAAGCGTGACAGTGTTGGCACAGGTGGAAATGCCACCACTGGCTGCTGAAAATACCGACTCTGCTGCATAGCCTGCACGTAAGCAGCATTGCAGGCCTGCATGACACTAAGCTGGAGATCAGGAGTAAGGTCTTCCGACATGCCCTTCTCTATTTGATTGAAAAAATGATGTGCTGGCCTCCGGAGGTCAGCTTTCACTTGGTCAAGGCTTCTGATGACATCCTGGATAAGTGTATTCATATAGTTTATGGCAATATCCAGTTGGCCACCCATCGCTTTGAGTCCATCATGAAAGACTGAGCTCAAGTGCAAAATCTTGAGTATGAGTGACTTGTCCGAGGCCCTCTGACGCTGCCGGGAAGAGCCCCCCAAAAAAAGAGGCAGAGGACTGGGACAGGGGAACACCTGATGGACCAGCGTCCTGGTCTCCAGTTTGTGTGGCAGGCCCACTTGCTGCAGCGCTGCTGGATTGCTGGGACCGGTCCGTGGCTGTTTGATGAAGGACCACTCCAGAACCAGAGTCGAGAGTGCTGCTCCATGTGCTGTGAAAAAAAAAAAAAAAACATTAGTACCAAACATTTGCAATAGTAAAAGCGCCAACTCCTGTGGAATAGAAAAATACTGATTAGGCAATACAGCACAACCCAATACACCACATAAAATACTTGCGATCTCTGGGCAAGGACCGGTCTCAAAAATGCCAGGATGCGGTGATATTTATATTTTGGGATCCTTGCTCCAGAACCACTAGGAACCCGGCTCTCTTGACGAAGGTCCTTGTTGAAGCGATCCTTCATCGAATGCCAACGTGTTTTAACTTTGAGCACTGTTGAAAAAGAAAAATTATGGTTAGACAATGCACTTTTGACCGTGATCACACAACTGTTTGTGATGAGAGAAACTCTCAGGAGTTTCTCTCGTCAGACACAGTTGTGTGATCCCGGCCAAGGTCACTGCTGCATCACACCGCATTGCAATACTTACGAAATGCATTGCGGACCCGAGTCGATGTCCCAGCCATCCCACATCGCTTCGGCCAACTCATTCCATAGCGGCCGGATCGTCACGTTGTCCAAGTGCTGCAGAACCCCACAACGGGACTCGCTCATGGACTAGGGAGATAAGGAGGTCATTGTCAATGAGGTCCTCATCCCATTCTGGAACCTAGAAAATAAATAAATACATTAATGTTTGAGACATTAACATAAGGAAAAGAAAGAAAACAACAGAGACAGAAAACAGGCAAGAATATTCAAAGTCAAGAAGAAAAAGGTAAAAAAGAGCGAAGTAAAGAAATGAACAGTGAAGAATAGTAAAGTCAGGATACAATAAGCAGAGTACAATCAGTCAGGTATACTTACACGCCACCTTGCCACACGACTGTGTCCACGCTGCTCCTGCTCGGCCTCTGCCGCAGTTGAAGAACTGTTCTGAAAATTAAAAGAAAAAAAAATTGTCACATGTGTAGATGTGACAGAGAATACTTATCAATCTGAAGAGGTGAGTACTCACTTCACTTTCATTTCCACCTTGTGCAGGGCCAAGATGTTGCTCCTCAGAAGAAGACATTCTGATGCATGCAAGAAAAAAAATACAGAAATTATTAGGACATATAGAGACAGAAAAAAGAAAATAAAGACATTGGCTTTGATACTCACATTGTTCAGAGTGTAGATTCCTCCCAGGTTCTTTCAAGCGTCTGATCTGCTTCTCAGTCTGCTGAGTAGTGACCTGCAAATGCCCACTCCCTCCTTTTATCAGTTTGTATGTGGTGGGTGGCTAATCAGTGTCTAGACGTGTTTTCCTGTGGTGCAACGCATGCGTTCACAAACGCAACCAAAGCATGTGCTTGCAAACGCATGCGTTCACATAGGCTGTAATGTGTTTTTTCGACGCATTCCGCTAACAACTGCATAAGTTTCGAGGCAAGAGCTAATAACCCGGGCCCCTGCAATTTCCTTCAGACTAGGGAAATCCTGACTGACCCTCTACCTAGAGTTTACACTGATGGTGTGCATGTCTAGGCCTCGACCCTCGCCCTGTCTCCTGTTTCAACCCTAGGCTGAAACCACCGCACACCACCCAGTGAAAAGATCATACACCAATACCCACAGTTAGAACAGACAAGGATACCGGAAAATATACACCACGCCACAGTCACTCAGGAATACACTATAAATGCGCAGGGCAAAATAAATACAATTATAGGAAGGAGTAAATAAGACAAAGGGAAATACACCACCAGCAACGATACTCCAACTACTAGCTCACCACTCCAGACCGAGATAACAACGCACAAGACAGAAGCTATAATCGGCGACGCCCAATGTTCAGGAGAACTATTTAAAGGCAATGGGCATGGCCCAGCTTCCAATCCGAGCATCAGGTAAATTAACCCCGGACCAGCTAGATAAAATCTAGCCAACGCCAATGAGCACATAGTGGTCAAAAGCGGAATTACCGCTGTCTGTCGAACGACCTGGTCTGAACAGCGTCCGACATGAAGGTAGCGTTTACTGCGCCACGCCGCAGACAAGGAAACGACGCATGCGTCGTCAAACTCGGCAAAACGCAACCTACCGCAGGCCCCTGCGTCCCTAATGTTAAAGATAGGAATACACGACGCATGCGGATGTATGCGTCCAAAATGCTGCGGACACAAATGTGAAACCAGCCTTACTCAGAGCATAACCCTGGGCTACAATAAAATGGTGCCTGGCTCCCTCCACAGCTGTGGACTGGGTAGACAAGGGGGCATGCCAATTTCAAAGCCTCAGTTTAGGAGATGCAAGAAAACGGGCTGCCATATTTGTGGCTCTGAAGCTGATATTGAACTGTCAAGGTGAACTGCAAAAGTCTCGTAAAATAAGGGTGAACATTGTAAATATTGAGTCTTTCATAACCCCGATGTATTTATTAATAAACTAGATGGCAGCCCGATTCTAAAGAATCGGGAGTCTAGAATCCATATATACTTTATTTATTCAAATGTAAGAATAATACAATTAATAAATAATAGTAAGAAAGAACAAAAAATGGCTGCACTCACCAGCTCTTGACAATTCTTGTTATTTAAGGTACAGTTACACAGGATCCATGAACATGCTTATCAGGGGAGTGATGAAAGACATCAGACAACAACTTTGCGTGTTGTGGCAAATGCCACAACAACGGTTCTTTGCTTAAGAACAATAATGTAAATAATAAATAATATGTATCAATAACTATGTATATTGGTATGTTCTATGACATTTTAAAATATTTCATTATTATGTGGAAAAGCTCTTAGTACCCATACTGGCGCATACTTGTGTGCCCATCAGGTATTTTCACAGTAATTTTACATCTGATGGGTTGGTATGAAACGTTTTTAATCATCTCTTGGGCTTAGCTAAGCCTTCATTTTAAATAATTCTAATAAGTACAACAGAAATAAAAGCCTTTTTGTGTATCCAAATTTTTTGTGTTTATTTTTACAGAAGTGTAAAATTTAAGAAATCAACGTTCATAGTACACCGATGGGTTAATATAAGCATGCCCATCAACCACGTCACGGTAGCCTTTGAACTGATGGGTCCTAACTAACTGATTCCTATTTCTTAATACTCAAACCTCTTTCACATCTGCATGTTTCTGATATTTGCAGAAGTAATGTTAAAAACAATACAACTTCCACACTTGGCACCAAAGAACTGACCTACAACACACTTTCAGCAAGTGCCATGCAATGTAGATGAAGCTTGGAGTTAACTTGCAGTAAATGCGGCAAACGCGGCTTCGACAATTGCATTAAATGCAGCCACAACAAAAACACTGGTAAGTGGAGATTTTGTGGCGAAAACTGCAGAAACCACATGTGCCGCACCTGCCGCAAGTGAAGTACAAATTCCGTATACATTGCATGCAACTTACAGCAAGAGTGGCGTGGGTCAGCCCTTAGGCAGGAAGTGCAGAAATAGCCTTTTTTTCCACCATAAATTCTCCAAATAGCAGAAAAATGTTGATGTGAAAGCAAAATCTCTATTCTTTCCCTATCTATCTAAATATGTACCTATCTATATATCTATTTCTATGTACAGAACACACCTGGAGATAGAGATGTGTGTGAACAGCCATCCCACCCGTCTCTTACCTGTTCACAAAAACCTCACCCTTTTTAAAAACAAAATGAAATCTCTCAGCAGCTATACTGCTGGAGCTTCAAATACAGGTTCCTATCACCAAATACAGGCATTTGGATGATACACATCTTACATCTTGTACTTAATGTGTGTTCTACTTACCTATAAAAATATGTATTGATATATCATATTTCTAAATTTATGTAGATATGATATAGAGTTATTAACCCTATATGCTAATGAGTACGTATGTTATATACGTATTTCCTACATAAGTACTTAAAATCTATATGTCTATGGCTACACTAATTTTTTTTTGTTTTTGTTTTTTTTCCTTATCTCTATACATAGAATTTGCCTATTGCTCTCTATGTTATTAGAAAAACTGAATAATGGAAAAAAAGAAAAGTAACTTTAAACTAAAATATTTTTGTAGATAATATTACGTGTGAAGACTTTAGTACTATCAGCCAATAATTGTCCTTGAAGTGGTGTATTAACCACTTTAACCCTCACATTGCAACATTGCTTCACCCTGGAAAAAGCAACATACAATTGACCATGGGCAAAAGCAGGTTCTGGTAGATAAATGCCAACTCGATGGAGGGTCTGGCCTTGAGATTTATTTATGGTCATTGCAAATGCGGGCTTGATGGGAAATTGTCTCCGTCTTAATTTAAAAGGTAATCCAGTCTCTGATGGACACAAATCAATTCGTGGAATGAATACCACATTTCCTGCTGCTGACCCACTAATTACTTTAGCCAGTATGATATTGGCATATAAGGCAGTGACAATGAGCCGCGTACCATTGCAGAGACCTTTGTTCGTGTTCAGATTACGTAATAACATGACAATGGTGCCAATTTTAAGTTTCAGCCGATGTGAAGGCATTCCAGTTGGTGTTAGTGAATTCAAAAACTCAAGTGGGTATTGATCGAGGTCATCAGCTTCATCAGGATCAATGCAATCATCACTGATATATTCAGTATAGTCACCTATCAATAAATCCATGACTTGGGAATTGACTTTCTCAACGTCCTCATTTTTTGGACATAAAATTGCATGAGATGCAGCTGTATTTATGCTTTCGGTGTCATTCACATCAATACAAAGATTATCTCCAAAAATTTCAATTATTAAAGAGCCAGTGCATACCATGTCTGGAGGAATTTCAATTACATCATCTCCAAGGTTATGTTCATTAGATAGTTCACCATTTCCCAGTTGAAGCAACCAACTGCTGTAGTGAGGATCAATGGAGCGCATGTTGTTAATAAGTGGCAGGCGAGTAAAATGTTGCCAGTGTTAATAAACGGCAGTCTCTCAGTATAACAGTCAGTGAATAATAGGCAGTATATGGAGAAAACACCAAACAAAAGTTCAAAATTGGTGTGAAAATGTCACTGAACCACTTCACAACTAAATATATATAGTTTTGGTAAATGGTATTATCATTTTTTTGACGAAATTCGGCAGGAGCTTGAAGAGCGACGTCACTGGGACCGCCTCCACGCAGTAGAAACTTGCTGTGAGGTAAAAATTCAAAAATCACACCAAAATGGCGGGCGGAGTGTGTCACAGTACGGCACATTTCTGATTGGTCGCTCGCGGCAGGTGGCAACCAATCAGAAAAGTGCCGCGCACCACGAAGGCATATATCTTTGTCCACCCTGAGCGGGTGTAGGACGCTGGTGACGTCACTTATCTCCGGACATTATCTCCGGACAAAGCCACGGAAGTTGGCACAAATTGCCGGAAGTAGTATTCTAGGCAATTATATATTAGATTTTAATGTTATCAGTGTTTACCTTTGAACGTTTATATTGTATTGTCCTGTCACCAGCCATGTGTACGATTATCGGCCGAAAGCCTCTCTGGAACCAATAATCACCCCATGTAAAGGTATCTTTATAAGTTAAAGATTCAGAATACTATGACTTTTATCATATCCTGAACAGTCAAGTTTTTTATGAACCGTAAGGGTATGTGCACACGTCCGGATTTCTTGCAGAAATTTCCTGAAGAAAACCGGAAATTTTCTGCAAGAAAATTTTTTTTGCGGTTTTTTTCCGTTTTTTTCGCGTTTTTTTAGCATTCTGCAAGCGTAATTAGCTTGCAGAATGCTAAAGTTTTCCAAGCGATCTGTAGCATCGCTTGGAAAACTGACTGACAGGTTGGTCACACTTGTCAAACATACTGTTTGACAAGTGTGACCAACTTTTTACTATAGATGCTGATTTTGCAGCATCTATAGTAAAAGATAGAATGTTTAAAAATAATAAAAAAAATAAAAAAAATGCTTATACTCACCCGCAGACAGCTGATCTCCTCACCGGCGTCCGTTCCGTATAGATGGTGTGCGCGCAGGACCTTCCATGACGTCACGGTCACGTGAGCGGTCACATGACCGGTCTCGACCAATCACAGGACCGTGACGTCATCGGCAGGGTCCTTCACCGCACACCAGCTACAGGAACCGAACGGCAGCGTGCAGCGGTGAGGCGGGAACACTGCGGGGGACATCGAGGGTGAGTATAGGACTATTTTTTATTTTAATTCTTTTATTTTTGACCAATTATATGGTGCCCAGTGCGTGGAGGAGAGTCTCCTCTCCTCCACCCTGGGTACCAACCGCACATAATCTGCTTACTTCCCGCATGGTGGGCACAGCCCCGTGCGGGAAGTAAGCAGATCAATGGACTCCTAGGTGTGCGGAATCCCTGCAATTCCGCATTTTTAATGAACATGTTGCTTTTTTTTCCGCGATGCGATTTTTTCGCGGAAAAAATCGCAACATTTGCACAAAAAATGCGGAATACACTGTAAATAATAGGAGGCATATGTTAGCGTTTTTTTCGCGTTTTTATCACGTTTTTATAGCGAAAAAACGCGAAAAAAACGCTAAAAATCCTGAACGTGTGCACATGGCCTTAAGGTTTTCTGGTTGAAGTAAAAAAAACTCTGAGTGTTTATAGTTTGAAACCATAAAATGTTGAAAAATTATGTCATTCTTGAGTATATCACTCAATGGTGCTCATAAACGTGTCAAATTTGATCTATAATATACTTTAATATACGTTACTTTAATCTTTAATATACTTAAGAACAGGGCCCCAGACATCACACAGGGGGTCTGAAACACCGCACAGTGGTCCAAAATATCGCTGTGCTCTGCCTGTGGCCCCATATGCTGCCTGGGGCCCCTGTGCTCTGCCTGGGGCCCCATATGCTGCCTGGGGCCCCTGTGCTCTGCCTGGGGCCCCTGTGCTCTGCCTGGGGCCCCATGTTCTGCCTGGGGCCCCTGTGCTCTGCCTGGGGCCACTGTGCTCTGCCTGGGGCCCCATATGCTGCCTGGGGCCCCTGTGCTCTGCCTGGGGCCCCATATGCTGCCTGGGGCCCCTGTGCTCTGCCTGGGGCCCCATAGGCTGCCTGGGGCCCCTGTGCTCTACCTGGGACCACTGTGCTCTGCCTGGGGCCCCATATGCTGCCTGGGGCCCCTGTGCTCTGCCTGGGGCCCCATATGCTGCCTGGGGCCCCTGTGCTCTGCCTGGGGCCCCATATGCTGCCTGGGGCCCCTGTGCTCTGCCTGGGGCCCCTGTGCTCTGCCTGGGGCCCCATGTTCTGCCTGGGGCCCCTGTGCTCTGCCTGGGGCCACTGTGCTCTGCCTGGGGCCCCATATGCTGCCTGGGGCCCCATATGCTGCCTGGGGCCCCTGTGCTCTGCCTGGGGCCCCATGTTCTGCCTGGGGCCACTGTGCTCTGCCTGGGGCCCCATAGGCTGCCTGGGGCCCCTGTGCTCTGCCTGGGACCACTGTGCTCTGCCTGGGGCCCCATATGCTGCCTGGGGCCCCTGTGCTCTGCCTGGGGCCACTGTGCTCTGCCTGGGGCCCCATATGCTGCCTGGGGCCCCTGTGCTCTGCCTGGGGTCCCATATGCTGCCTGGGGCCCCTGTGCTCTGCCTGGGACCACTGTGCTCTGCCTGGGGCCCCATATGCTGCCTGGGGCCCCTGTGCTCTGCCTGGGGCCACTGTGCTCTGCCTGGGGCCCCATATGCTGCCTGGGGCCCCTGTGCTCTGCCTGGGGCCCCATATGCTGCCAGGGGCCCCTGTGCTCTGCCTGGGGCCCCTGTGCTCTGCCTGGGGCCCCATGTTCTGCCTGGGGCCCCTATGCTCTGCCTGGGGCCACTGTGCTCTGCCTGGGGCCCCATATGCTGCCTGGGGCCCCTGTGCTCTGCCTGGGGCCCCATATGCTGCCTGGGGCCACTGTGCTCTGCCTGGGGCCCCATGTTCTGCCTGGGGCCACTGTGCTCTGCCTGGGGCCCCATAGGCTGCCTGGGGCCCCTGTGCTCTGCCTGGGACCACTGTGCTCTGCCTGGGGCCCCATATGCTGCCTGGGGCCCCTGTGCTCTGCCTGGGGCCACTGTGCTCTGCCTGGGGCCCCATATGCTGCCTGGGGCCCCTGTGCTCTGCCTGGGGCCCCATATGCTGCCTGGGGCCCCTGTGCTCTGCCTGGGGCCCCATAGGCTGCCTGGGGCCCCTGTGCTCTGCCTGGGGCCCCATATGCTGCCTGGGGCCCCTGTGCTCTGCCTGGGGCCACTGTGCTCTGCCTGGGGCCCCATATGCTGCCTGGGGCCCCTGTGCTCTGCCTGGGGCCCCATATGCTGCCTGGGGCCCCTGTGCTCTGCCTGGGACCACTGTGCTCTGCCTGGGGCCCCATATGCTGCCTGGGGCCCCTGTGCTCTGCCTGGGGCCACTGTGCTCTGCCTGGGGCCCCATATGCTGCCTGGGGCCCTTGTGCTCTGCCTGGGGCCCCATATGCTGCCTGGGGCCCCTGTGCTCTGCCTGGGGCCCCTGTGCTCTGCCTGGGGCCCCATGTTCTGCCTGGGGCCCCTGTGCTCTGCCTGGGGCCCCTGTGCTCTGCCTGGGGCCACTGTGCTCTGCCTGGGGCCCCATATGCCGCCTGGGGCCCCTGTGCTCTGCCTGGGGCCCCATATGCTGCCTGGGGCCCCTGTGCTCTGCTTGGGGCCCTATAGGCTGCCTGGGGCCCCTGTGCTCTACCTGGGACCACTGTGCTCTGCCTGGGGCCCCATATGCTGCCTGGGGCCCCTGTGCTCTGCCTGGGGCCACTGTGCTCTGCCTGGGGCCCCATATGCTGCCTGGGGCCCCTGTGCTCTGCCTGGGGCCACTGTGCTCTGCCTGGGGCCCCATATGCTGCCTGGGGCCCCTGTGCTCTGCCTGGGGCCACTGTGCTCTGCCTGGGGCCCCATATGCTGCCTGGGGCCCTTGTGCTCTGCCTGGGGCCCCATATGCTGCCTGGGGCCCCTGTGCTCTGCCTGGGGCCCCTGTGCTCTGCCTGGGGCCCCATGTTCTGCCTGGGGCCCCTGTGCTCTGCCTGGGGCCCCTGTGCTCTGCCTGGGGCCACTGTGCTCTGCCTGGGGCCCCATATGCCGCCTGGGGCCCCTGTGCTCTGCCTGGGGCCCCATATGCTGCCTGGGGCCCCTGTGCTCTGCCTGGGGCCCTATAGGCTGCCTGGGGCCCCTGTGCTCTACCTGGGACCACTGTGCTCTGCCTGGGGCCCCATATGCTGCCTGGGGCCCCTGTGCTCTGCCTGGGGCCACTGTGCTCTGCCTGGGGCCCCATATGCTGCCTGGGGCCCCTGTGCTCTGCCTGGGTGTAGGACACTGGTGACATCACGGACATTAGCTCCGGACATTAGCTCCGGACATTAGCTCCGGACATTAGCTCCGGACAAAGCCACGGAAGTTGGCACAAATTGCAGGAAGTAGTATTCTAGGCAATTAATCTCCGGACATTAGCTCCGGACATTAGCTCCGGACATTAGCTCCGGACATTAGCTCCGAACATTATCTCCGGACATTAGCTCCGGACAAAGCCACGGAAGTTGGCACAAATTGCAGGAAGTAGTATTCTAGGCAATTATATATTAGAAGTTTAAACACCTATGAAGCTGTACCCATGAGTCCGGTGCTACGCCTTCCCTATCACCAAGATGTACAGTGCATTCGGTCGCATCATCCGTCATCATTTAAGGTGAGGAGATGATCGGGCCCATGATTACTATGGATAACTATTGACTATATGTTTTTACGTCACTTAGTATAAGGAAGAATGATGAGGACAGATAGTTCTCAATACAGTATAATGCAGGTCCCACATAGTATAATGCAGTGACCGTGGTCTTTGATAGAGTATACTGCAGCCACTGAGTCCCCCCTCATAGAGTATACTGCAGCCCCCCTCATAGAGTATACTGCAGTCCCCCTCAGAGTATACTGCAGCTACTGAAGCCCCCTCTCATAGAGTATACTGCAGTCCCCTCACAGTATACTGCAGCTACACACACAGTAAAGTGCAGCTCCCCACAACACACAGTAAAGTGCAGCTCCCCAACACACAGTATACTACATCTCCCCCAACACACTGTATAGTGCACACACACTCACACAATACTCACCCTTCCTCCTTGTTTCCTGCGCTGCTTCAGGCTCTGCTGCTCCTATCTCATCGGCTCCACTGCTGGCACAGCGTGGCGCACGATGAAGTGACGTCATCACACGCCTGCTGAGTCACAGGAAGGGGGAGTGATGGGAGAGGAGGCATCAGAAGATGCTCTCTGCTCCATCACTGCTTTCAACTGTATCGGTGTTTATGATGCCGATAAGTTGAATCAGCGATTGGGGGGGACACCGGGCCCCTCAGCAGCCGTGTGGTGTTCCACTATTAGCAGCACTAGTAATAGAAGCTGTAGGAGACAAAGGAGCGCAAACAGGGTCTTACGGATTTTGATATTAGTTTTTTTTACCAAAAATGCTCACCTGGTAGTATAGAAAGAAAGCATTAGTGTCAGCTGCCGCAGGTCCACGAGTCGGCAAACGACCATAACAGAAATGTTATAGAGGAAATTTGTGGATTGTATCCCATGCCGCTCATTGGCTCAGCCGGCGGGTGGCTCAGCCAATGAGTGGCACGGGATTCAAAACCCCTGACAAAGCCACGCGGCACCACTCAGCCACTCATTGGTTCAACCGGCGGGTGGGGGATTTGAACCCCGCACCGCTCATTGGCTGAGCCACCCCTGGCCGCATGGCTTTGGCGGGGGATTCAAATCCTGCGCGGCACCGCACATTGGCTCAGCCAGTGGGGCGGGGGATTTGAATCTCGTGCCGCTCATTGGCTGAGCTGCCCCTGGCCGCGCGGCTTTGGCGGGGGATTCAAATCCCGCCCGGCACCGCTCATTGGCTCAGTCGGCAGGGGATTTGAATAAAAATAATTTTTATTTTTTCTATAGAACTCATTGTCACCCTACATTTCTCCACGGTTGCAACATAAATTACATATGTGTATGTATCTGCTCTAGTGTATACTTTGCATTACACATCAATATACAAACTACTAATTCATATGTGCATATATCTTACTAGAAATAGGCCCGATGCTATTGCTTCGGGAGTGCGGTGAAATGAACATCTGTGTATCCTTAGTGGTGCTAACAGGAGCAGTGGACATGTGTCACACCATCACATCAGCTGCTAGCGGTATTCAAATCTGGCGCCAATACCGCTAGCAGCTGATTGGTCGCCAGCCTTTGCAGGGGATTCAAATCCTGCACGGCACGCTCATTGGGTCAGCCGGCGGGCGGCTCAGCCAAGGAGCGGTGCAGCGCGGGATTGAAATCCCCTGCCAATCCCACGCGGCACTGCTCATTGGCTCAGTTGGCTCAGCCAATGAGCGGTGCTGCGCAACTTTAGCAAGGCATTCAAATCCCGCGTGGCACCGCTCATTGGCTCAGCCGGCGGGGGATTTGAATCCCGCACTGCTCATTGGCTGAGCCGCCCCTGGCCACACGGCTTTGGCAGTGGATTCAAATCCCGCGCGGCACCGCTCATTGACTCAGCCGGCGGGTGGCTCAGTCAATAAGCGGTGCCATGCAGCTTTGGCGGGGGATTTGAATCCCACGCTGCACTGCTCATTGGCTCAGCCGGCGGGGAGGGGGATTAGGCTGAGCCGCCCCTGGCCGCGCAGCTTTGGCTGGGAATTTGAATCCCCCGCCAAACCTCAGCCGGCCGGCGGCTCAGCCAATGAGTGGAGCCATGCAGCTTTGGCGGGGATTTTAATCCCGCACCACTCATTGGCTGAGGCCAGGGGCGCTCAGCCAATGAGCAGTGCCACGCGGTTTGGCGGGGGATACAAATCCCTCATTGGCTCAGCCGGCGGTGCGGGGGATTTGAATCCCGTGCCGCTCATTGGCTGGGCGCCAGGGGCGTTCAACCAATGAGCTGTGCCGCGCGGCTTGGCGGGGAATATGAATCCCAGCCGCCATATCGGAATACCCATAACTTGGGTGTTCCAATATGGCAGTCGGCGTAGTTCCGTTTTTATTTAAGTGAAGAGAAAATTCCCAAATGTGTATAAAAAAAAAGTTTTAACATTTGTCGCCATTTTACAAAACCAGTAACGTTTCCATTTTTCAGGGTTTGGGGCTGGGTGAGGGCTTATTTTTTGCGCCTGGAGCTGACATTTTTATTGGTACCATTTTGAAGTAGATAAGATTTTTTTTTATTGCCTCCTATTGCAATGTTGCAAAAACGTCATTCTGGTAATTGGATTTTCGTAGTTCGTATATTTCTGAATGCAGTAATCCCAAATATGTGTATTTTTTTAATTTTATTTTCAATGGGACAAAATAGGGGTGATTTGAACCTTTTGTATTTTTTATTTTTTTTTGTTTACTTTATTTAATACTCCTCTTAGTAGACTCGAAGCTGCAATCGTCTGATCACTGCTATGTATAGCTAAAATCATGATCTGCTATGAAAGCCACCTATGGTTGTCATGACATCCCATTGGCATCCACCGATTACGTGACAGGGCTGCTGATGGACGGGATTAATGACATGCTTTTGAAAAGTGTTAAATTCAGAAGTCAGAGATTGACAGTGGAATTTAACTGGTTAACAGCCGCAGATGGAGCACCATTCCACCTGCGGCTGTTAAAGGTATATGACAGCTGATTAAATCGGCTGTCATGTGTGGGGAAAGATGCAGACTCAGCATCATATGGCAACAGTTTGAAGGGGTGGTATAATATGTATAAAGCCCTTTACACATACCTATCTTTAAAGGGAGCCTGTCACCTGAATTTGGCGGGACCAGTTTTTGGTCATATGGGCGGGGTTTTCGGGTGTTTGATTAACCCTTTCCTTACCCGCTGGCTGCATGCTTCTGCAATATTGGATTGAAGTTCATTCTCTGTCCTCCGGAGTACACGCCAGCGCAAGGCAAGATTGCCTTGCGCAGGCGTGTACTCCGGAGGACAGAGAATGAGCTTCAATCCAATATTGCGGCCAGCATGCAGCCAGCGGGTAAGGAAAGGGTGAATCAAACACCCGAAAACCCCGCCCATATGACCCAAAACTGGTCCCGCCAAATTCAGATGACAGGTTCCCTTTAAGCCCTAACCAGCTAACCAGTTTTGTAATTAGCATTATTATTAAATTCTCTATACTTCAACTTATCCTTCTATTTCCTCGTCGTCTGGGGGCGGTGATAGAAGCAATGTGAGTGACAGAAGCACTGTCCCCTCATGGCGATTCGTTGGAAGGAAAGAGACTGCAATGTTAGAAGCAGTGACAGTAGCTGTGCTTAGTGACCGCAGGTCCACCCTCTGATGTCCTGTCTCGGGGGAGGGTGAGAGATGTTACAAAGAAATGAGTGCAGCCCCAATCCCCTGTGATGTCATTTTCGTGACTCTTCTCAAATGAAATGTCACAGGAAGTAAAGTAATAAAAAACATGTGAAAAATTGTTTGCCCCCTTTCTTGACTCAGCCAAGAGGTCACAAAAGACCCCACAACAACATCCAAAGAAATGTAAGCCTCACGTACCTCAGTTAAAGTCAGTGTTCATGACTCCACCATAAGAAAGAGACTGGGCAAAAATGGCCTGCATGGCAGACTCCCAAGACAAAAACCACTGCTAAGCAATAAGAACATAAAGGCTCATCTCAGTTTTGGCAGAAAACATCTTGATGATCCCTAACTTTTGGGGGAATACTCTGTGGACTGACAAGACAAAAGTTGAACTTTTTGGAAGGTGTATGTTCCATTACATCTGGTGTAGAAGTTCCACAGCATTTCACAAAAGCAACATCATGGTTGTGGTAGTGTGATGGCCTGGGGCTGTTTTGCTGCTTCAGGAACTGGAAGACTTGCTGTGGTAAATAGAAATCTGAATTCTGCTGTCTGCTAAAAATTCCTGAAAGTGAATGTCCTGCCATCTGTTCGTGATCTCAAGCTGAGAGTCTCCATTATATAAATTGACATGCTGCAGTCTGGAAAGACGCGCCACATGTCCGTTTACGCAGGGATACAGCAGGCGTCTCTGAACGCATAGTGGACATGGGATTTCTGGAAATCCCATCCACTATGCTGTAACCTCTGGCTGCTGTGGGTTGGACGCTGTAGATGTATGCAGCATCCAACCCGCAGCGTTTACTGACCGTGGGAACATACTCCAACAGCTCAGTGACTCAGCAAATTGCTACGCAATTCAGCTATGTGTTGAGCTAGGAGCCGGTTGTAGGCAAAATGGGGCTTTTGCAAAAGTTTAAAGCGGACCCCAAATGCTAACATATTGCATCATCGCACAGAAACATTTCAGTTGTATTTACATGTGTGGAGTTCACTACGTTAAATGAGTGTGATCGACAGTATTTAAGTTGTTCGACGCTTGTTTCCCATTCTCTTTATACCGGCTGAGGAAGAATGACGGGGACAGAACAATCACTATTAGATCAATCTGTCCCCATACAGTATCATGTTATCAGCAGCATATCTGCAGTGTTTACCGGGCAATGTGCTGCTGAGAACAACGATTTTTGTTCCAGCATAAACAATCCAATCACTCAATGAATAGGCAGCATTTTGCTTGTTTAGTATAATGTGTCCTCCATATACAGTAGTATAATGCGCCCCACAGTCCTCTATATAATATCATGTGCCCCATGGTCCTCCATATTGTATAATGCACCCCATGGTCCTCCATATTGTATAATACACCCCCCATAGTATAATGCATCCTATAGTCATTCATATAACATAGTGCATTCCCCATAATCTTCTATACAGTATAATGCACCCCATTGTCCTCAATAGAGTATAATGCAGCTCCCATATAGGACACATAGTGTAATGCACACCCCATATAGTACATATAGCATAATGCATAGCACATAATCCTTGATAGAGTGTAATGCAGCCCCCCCATATGGTATAATTCAGCGCCCATAGTCCTCCAGTATTATGGTCACCACATGGTATAATACCTCTGCCCATATGGTATAATGCACACCCCATAGTCCTCCAGTATTATGGTCACCACGTACTCGCTGACTAAAAAAAAATACTGACCTCTCCAAATTTCCCCACTGCTCCGGTCTCTACCACGTCTCTTCAGCAGCTCCACTGCCCGGCACAGCGTGGCACGATGAAGTGACATCATTGTGCCCTCTGTGCTGAGACATCAGACTGGGAATGATGGGAGAGGGAGCATGAACTCGACGTCCTCCGTCCTCTATCATTGCTTTTAACTATATCAGCATCTAAGATGACAATACAGTAGAATGTGCAGTGCTGGGCCCGAGCTGGCACCAGAACCCCCTGACTCATGAGCCCCATAGCGGCCACCTGCTGCTTTTAGTCACACACCACTGGCTGGGGGCCCCTGTGGGAGTGGGTGCCTCTGTGGGAGTGGGTGCCCCAGGCAAATGCCTAGTTTGCCTGCTCTAACACCAGCCCTGGTTGAGCTAGCTCATTATAATCACCAAATTCCACTAATGCAACCAAGACGCAAACTCACAGGCCTTTTAACTGTACATACACAAAAACAATGAGAAAAAACGTATGGTCCCCTCCACTTTTGATAATCAGCAAAGGCAAAACAGACAGCTGTGGGCTTATATTAATAGGCTGGGAAGGTCCATAGTTATTTTTCCCTTCTCAGCCTAAATATACCAGCCCTAACCCGCCCCAGAAGTGGCGCATCACATTAGATGCGCCAATTCTAGCCCTTAGCCTTGGTTCTTCTCGATTGTCCTGGTGCTGTGTCAATCGGGGTAATGGGTTCTGGGGTTGACAACAGCATGCTAATTTGGATTTAAAAAAAAAAAACGCAGCAAAAACTCAATATGTGAACATATGAGCCTTGAAGCTAGTTGGAAAAAAATCTTATATAAAAAGATAGATAATATAGATAAATCATTTCACAACCCCAAAACACAATATAAGGCCGGCGTCACACTCGGCGTAAGACAATACGGTCCGTATTTTACGGCCGTAATACGGCCGAAATACGGTGAAATGTTCCCAAAATAGTGATCCGTAGTCAGGGTGTGTCAGCGTATTTTGCGCATGGCATCCTCCGTATGTAATCCGTATGGCATCCGTACTGCGAGATTTTCGCGCAGGCTTGCAAAACCGACATCTAATGGATTTATGTGCTCAAATGTTCGGGAAAACATATATACAGTATATATATATATATATGTCATTGAGACACATATATATATATTCTGTATTTAGATTTCATTCAGCGCGATATGTGTTAAAAGCCGGTAATTCAATTGCCGGCTTCTCATTTCTCCTGCACAAACCCGACAGGATATGAGACATGGTTTACATACAGTAAACCATCTCATATCCCCATTTTTTTTGCATATTCCACACTACTAATGTTAGTAGTGTGTATGTGCAAAATTTCAGCGCTGTAGCTGCTGAAATAAAGGGTTAAATGGCGGAAAAAATTGGCGTGGGCTCCCGCGCAATTTTCTCCGCCAGAATGGTAAAGCCAGTGACTGAGGGCAGATATTAATAGCCAGGAGAGGGTCCATGGTTATTGGCCCCCCCGTGGCTAAAAACATCTGCCCCCAGCCACCCCAGAAAAGGCACATCTGGAAGATGCGCCTATTCTGGCACTTGGCCACTCTCTTCCCACTCCCTGTAGCGGTGGGATATGGGGTAATGAAGGGTTAATGCCACCTTGCTATTGTAAGGTGACATTAAGCCAGATTAATAAAGGAGAGGCGTCAATTATGACACCTATCCATTATTAATCCAATTGTAGGAAAGGGTTAAAAAACACACACACACATGATTTAAAAGTATTTTAATGAAAAAAACACAGCGGTTGTTGTAATAATTTATTGTACTCTCAGTCCATCAGGAACACCCTCGCTTGGAAAAATAATAAACGCACAAGATACATACCTTCTGCTGTCAGATCAGGTCCCACGAAGTAATCCATCTGAAGGGGTTAACTAATATTACAGGCAGAGCTGCGATAAACCGCTCGCTCGTACCTGTAATCCCCGGGTGCTGAAAGGAAAGCAGTGATCTATACTTACATTCAGTTGCGGTGATGCGCCCCTGCTGGATGTTCTCATGAACTGCAGCCTGGGAACTTTTTCCCACGCTACAGGTCATATGAGGACATCCACCAGGGGGCGCATCACCGCGAATGAATGAAATGTAGGTCAATGACCTACATTTCCTTCAGTCGCGGTGATGCGCCCCCTGGTGGATGTCCTCATATGACCTGTAGCGTGGGAAAAAGTTCCCAGGCTGCAGTTCATGAGAACATCCAGCAGGGGCGCATCACCGCAACTGAATGTAAGTATAGATCACTGCTTTCCTTTCAGCACCCGGGGATTACAGGCAGAGCGAGTGGATTATCGCAGCTCTGCCTGTAATATTAGTTAACCCCTTCAGATGGATTACTTCGTGGGACCTGATCTGACAGCAGAAGGTATGTATCTTGTGCGTTTATTATTTTTCCAAGCGAGGGTGTTCCTGATGGACTGAGAGTACAATAAATTATTACAACAACCGCTGTGTTTTTTTCATTAAAATACTTTTAAATCATGTGTGTGTGTGTTTTTTAACCCTTTCCTACAATTGGATTAATAATGGATAGGTGTCATAATTGACGCCTCTCCATTATTAATCTGGCTTAATGTCACCTTCCAATAGCAAGGTGGCATTAACCCTTCATTACCCCATATCCCACCGCTACAGGGAGTGGGAAGAGAGTGGCCAAGTGCCAGAATTGGCGCATCTTCCAGATGTGCCTTTTCTGGGGTGGCTGGGGGCAGATGTTTTTAGCCACGGGGGGGGCCAATAACCATGGACCCTCTCCTGGCTATTAATATCTGCCCTCAGTCACTGGCTTTACCATTCTGGCGGAGAAAATTGCGCGGGAGCCCACGCCAATTTTTTCCGCCATTTAACCCTTTATTTCAGCAGCTACAGCGCTGAAATTTTGCACATACACACTACTAACATTAGTAATGTGGAATATGCAAAAAAAAAGGGGATATGAGATGGTTTACTGTATGTAAACCATGTCTCATATCCTGTCGGGTTTGTGCAGGAGAAATTAAAAGCCGGCAATTGAATTACCGACTTTTCACTAACACCGCTGCGTATTTCTCGCAAGTCACACTGCTGGTCAGTGTGGAATCCGTATTTTTCACGCCCCCATAGACTTTCATTGGCGATTTTTTTGCGCAGTACGCTGACAAACGCAGCATGCTGCGATTTTGTACAGCCGTAGAAAGCCGTATAATACTGAACCGTAATATACGGCTAATAGGAGCAGCCCCATTGAGAATAATTGTGCCGTATGTTATGCGAGTTTTACGGACGTAGTTTCTGCGCTCTTACGTCCGTAAAACTCGCCAGTGTGACGCCGGCCTAACATTGCACCCTTTAGTGCCTTGTGTGTGGAGCTTATCTGGCAGCCTTTTATGTAAAGCAGACAACTTAGGGCTTATATTATCAGACTGGGAAGGATCCTGGTTATTTGGCCCTTCCCAGCCTAAAAATACCATCCCGCAGCCACCCCAGAATTGGCGCATCCATTAGATGGTGCTTCACCTCAGCTCTTCGTGATTGCTCTGGTGCGGTGGCAATCGGGGTAATGTTTTTGGGGTTGATGTCAGCATCTGGTGTGCTCCGGCTTTCCTTAGTTCACCAATTTATTAAAGAAAAATTAAAAAAGCTCCCACGCTAGTCCATGGATTCCCACGTTGCCCAAAACCTATGGAGCCTTGTTCAGAGAACGAAGCTGGAAAGGTTTAGTAGCAGCCACTCTTGCTGCACTCCGCGAGACCCAGCAGCTATGATGAGCAGTGACGCTTGGAAACTTACCGTAGTTCACAGCCACCAGGTGACACAGAGGGCAGTATGAGAGCCAGAATGTTGAGCGGTGACGTCACTGCTCATCATTCTGGCTCTCGCTCTCACCGCTCATCATTCCGGCTATCACACTGCCGTCTGGGTAACATGGTGGCTATGAACTGTGGTAACCTTAATGACATCACCTCTCATCACAGCAGCTGGATCTCGCAGAGCGCAGCGTGAGACCCAGCAGTGACTGCTGCTCCAGTCTATGGAGCTTCGTTCTCTAAAGGACTGAGACGGGGATCGTTGCGGGACCTCCATGTGGACTACAGCGGACTTGTGTGTTTATTTGTTTTTTTTAATTGGTGAAAGAAGGAATTTGTTGGGGAGTGTTTTTTTAAATATAGATTTTTGTTCTGTGTGTTTATTTTTACTACTCTCCATTACTTACCCCTGGGCTTGATGTCAGAGCCAGCTACAGATGTCAAACCCATACCCTATTACCCCGATTGCCACCGTACAAGGGCAATTGGGAAGAGCCAGGGCTTAGCGCCAGAATTGGCACATGTAATGTGCTGCACCACTTCAGAGGTGGCTGAGGGCTGGTATTGTTAGGTTTGGAAAGGCCAAATAACCATGGACCTTCTCAGCCTATTAGGGCTCATACTCACTTGCATGAAATACGGCCGAGTCTCGCATGTTAAAACCCGGCTCTGCCGCCGGCACTCCAGAGCGGAGCGTGCGGCCGCATAGCAATACATGGAGCTGCACACTCCGCTCCCAAGTGCCGGTGGCAGAGCCGGGTGTTACCATGCGAGATTTGGCCGTATTTCACGCAAGTGAGTATGAGCCCTTAATATCAGCAAAGGCAAAGCAGGCAGGTCTCTGGTTACCTGGCCCTTCTCAGCCCATTAATATCAGCCCCAAGCTGTCTGCTTTCCCTATTAAAAATGAAGATGAAGAGGGAACCCCATGTTGTTTATTTAATACATGAAAGAGAATCCTTCAGGTGATTTTTTTTAACTATACTAATGATATCCTGAAATAGGGCATGGGCAGCCCTTTTGGAATATGTAACTTTCGTTGATTTCACTTCGCTGGTTTTCTTGCTGTCAGCAGCAGAAGATTGAGAGTCGCACACTGAGCAGTTAATCAGATGTAAATTCAAATGTGAATACTGCTCCACACACGCACCTCTGGGCACCAGGTCAGTGACAAAACACCTTCATGACCGGAGCTTTTTTCGGTTATGCATTTTCGTTTTTTGCTCCCCTTCTTTTCAGAGCCATAACTTTTTTATTTTTCCGTCAATATGGCCATGCGAGGGCTTATTTTTTGAGGAACAAGTTGTCCCTAGCACGGTGGCGCAGTGGTTAGCAGAGCAGCCTTACAGCGCTGGCGTCCTGGGTTTAAACCCCACCAAGGACAACATCTGCAAAGAGTTTGTATGTTCTCTCCGTTTTTGCGTAGGTTTCCTCCCACATTCTAAAGACATTCTGATAGGGAATTTAGATTGTGAGCCCCAACGGGGACAGCGATGATAATGTGTGCAAACTGTAAAGCGCTGCGGAATATGTTAGCGCTATATAAAAATAAAGATTATTATTATTAAACGACACCATTGGTTTTAGCATGTCGTGTACTTGAAAAAAGGAAAAAAATTCCAAGTGTGGTGAAATTGCAAAGAAAAGTGCAATCCCACACTTGTTATTAGTTTGGCTTTTTTGCTAGGTTCATTAAATGCTAAAACTGACCTGCCATTATGATTCTCCAGGTTATTATGAGTTCACAGACACAAAACATGTCTAGGTTCTTTTTTATCTAAGTGGTGAAAAAAAAAATTCCAAAGTTTGCTAAAAAAAAAAAAAAAAATTGTGCCATTTTCCAAGACCCGTAGCGTCTCTATTTTTTTGTGATCTCGGGTTGGGTGAGGGCTTATTTTTTGCGTGCTGAGCTGACGTTTTTAATGATAATATTTTGGTGCAGATACGTTCTTTTGATCGCCCATTATTACATTTTAATGCAATGTCGCGGTGACCAAAAATATTTAATTCTGGTGTACGATTTTTTTTCTCGCTACTCCGTTTACCGATCAGGCTAATCCTTTTTTATATTGATATATCGGGCGATTCTGAACGTGGAGATACCAAATATGTGTATGTTTGTTTTTTTATTGTTTTATTTTTAATGTGGTGAAAGGGGGGTGATTTGAACTTTTATTTATTTTTTTATATTTTTAAAACATTTTTCTTTAACTTTTAGCATGCTTGAATAGCCTCCAAGAGCTCGATCGGCTCTGCTACATGGAGGCGATGATCAGATTGCCTCTATGTAGCAGAATTACAGACTTGCTATGAGCGCCGACCACAGGGTGGCGCTCATATTAATCCGGCATCAACAACCATAGAGGTCTCAAGGAGACCTCTGGTTGTCATGCCAATGCACCGATGACCTCCGATCAGCGATGTGCGTATTTCTGGCCCGATGGCCGGAAGTGCAATTTAAATGCTGCTTTCAGAGTTTGACAGCGGCATTTAACTAATTAATGGGCGCAGGTGGATCACGATTCCACCCACGCCTATTGCGGGTACATGTCAGCTGTTCAAAACAGCTGACATGTCCCGGCTTTGATGCGGGTTCACCGCCGGAGCCCACATCAAACGGGGATACTGACATCAGCGTATTAGTACATCCGATGTCACTAAGGGGTTAAAAATCTCAGTTGCCAAGAGGTGGGAGGGAAGACAGTGTGCCGAGCCTCGAGCCACCGGGTCCTGTATAGCCCCATGATGCGATGTGGCTTGCCAATCACAGTAATGCCAGTATACAACATGGCTGCAGCATCACTATGGCAGGCAATCCCCGCAGGTTTAGTAGCTGTCTAACAGCCACGAAACATGCCGGACGGTGACTCGAGCACTACGAGATACTCGGTGGAGTAGTAAGCGTGCATGAGCACCCCGATGTTTGATCGAGTATCGAGCAGTGCCGAGCACAGTCACTCATCACTGTCTGCAACATATCAAAAGTGTTTAAACGTTTAATTACTCTTTAAAGTTAAGTTTATACCATGCCGTACCACTAGAAGTAGATAGGAAAGCAAGGAGATATAAGCAAAGCATATTAAAAAAAAAGTAGGAAATGCAAATTCAAAGTATCTGCACATAAAGCTGAACTCTCATTGTTGTGACCATTTAAATAGCATTGTATTAATAAATAGCAGAAATAATGTACAATATTGCATAGTGCAAGTTATCTTAGAAAGCCACAGTACATTTTCTTTGTACCTACTCTGTCTTGGGGTATCAATATTCCAATGTGATAAATATTTTTTAATATTTTTATATTGTTTAGTAAACAAAGTAATTAACCCATTATCTACCAATGTCCTTTTTTTGGGATGCCTAATCTTTAGCTTCTAGCAACTAAGATTTTATAATTTTTATAATTGTTCCAATTTTTTGTGTTGTGTTTGTAAAATTAATGTTTTCAATATAGGAAATCATGTCATTGTCATTTTTAAATGAATATTGGGACGCCCTTTTCTGAAAAATCCGCATTTGTAAAAATTTTAATTTGGCAAGTAATGGGTTAAAAAAGTTATTATTAGGAATAATAGAAATCAACTACTTAACAGAAACAAAATTACAAATACAAGTAAGAAAAAATGGATTTATTAGAGAAAAACCTATACACTGGTCACGTTGGTGATATTATTTGTTAATGAAAACTAAACTTAAATAAATGCATAGTGAAAAGGAAAGCAGCATATGCTATCAACTATCTAAAATACTGATTGTAAGTATTACAGTGGACTGCAACAGTGCCATGTACATAACACTCTACACACATCTGAATGGCTTTTCATTTATGCACTTGAGTATACATAGCACCAACTATAAGCAGCAATTTAAATAATTTGTCGATAGCTGCCTATTTTAATACAAAAGGTCACATATTTCCCAAATGATGCCCCTTAATACTTTGAGGCCTCTTGTTCTTGCAGTGTGTAAGTAGGTCCACACTCTTGTATCACAGATGTATTGTGCATGTCCCGATGATAAATAATACTTAGCTCTTGTTATGGCTCTTTTTGGCAGCGTGATGAATATACCACTGTGGCAATTTCACATTTAAGGTGCATTAAGTTAATTGTCCTTGAGCTGTAGAAGGACATTCATACTTTACGGGAAGTTTTAAGAGTTACATTCTGCTTTGTGAACCTTACAGCTTCTTCTTTAGATCTCTTCACAAATTCAGTCACTTTGTTGAAACCTTCAGCTAGTCCCTGCCCAGTGATGGCACAACACGGCTGGACATACCAATCCCGGTCACAGCAATACTTCTTCATGTTAAATTTTCTAGTAATTTCATCAGCGTTCAGCGCTCCGGGCAGGTCTTGCTTGTTGGCCAGGACCACCACTGGCACATTCTTAATCAACTCATTCTGGAGGACTTGCTGAAACTGTTTCTTTGATTCATCCAAAGTACGTTTGTTAGTGCTGTCCACCACGTAGACCAGTCCATCTGTGTTTTCAAAGTAGTAGCACCAGAAAGATCTCAGCTTCTCCTGTCCTCCAACATCCCATATAGTGAGCTGCAGGTGCTTCTCCGTCTGAATCATCTCCACATTAAATCCTACTGTTGGGATAGTGGAAAAGGGCTCCTTAAACTTGACTCTATACAGGACAGTAGATTTCCCTGCTGCATCCAAGCCAAGTAGCAGGATTCTGGCTTGTTTAGACTTGGAGTGAAAAGAACCTGATAAGCCCATGTCTTGTATTTACTATAAGTATTGGAGAAAAAGGAGAGAATACGTTTAGCATGGTGAATTCTAGCAGTGGCAGCCTTGTACTTATAGGCTATCTTATCAGTAAGTAGAAAGGTGTATTGTTTATGAAGGTTTAATGTCCATTGCTTGTCACAAAGGTGGAACTGTCACGAGTAATAAAGCATAATCGATAAAGGAATCAAAGTTCAAAGTATGTGAGAATGTAACGATGTATGAAAATTATAGTGATATAAGCAGGCAAGTTTACTTTACAACTAGGTTAAAAAAGCATGCTTCTGGCTGCTGCAGCTCCTGCCAGGACTGGTCAATATATGGGACCTATGTAACCGGCAGCGCTTTGGACACAGCACATGTCCGCTCCGTTCAAAGCGCTGCCGGCTTTTGAACGCAGGTGATTCTGCATGTGTTCATTGATCCGTGTGGAATCACCGTGCCCAATATATTGGGGACAAGTGATATTTTTCTGGAGAGATGCGCCGCTTTGTCCGTCTCCGCAGGGAAGCCAGAGGCAGCCCTGCACGCATAGTGGACATGAGATTTCTTGAAATCCCATCCACTATGCTGTAATATCTGGACACTGCGTGTTGAACGCTGAGGATTTATACAGCATCCAACCTGCAGGATTTACTGAACGTGGGAACACACCCTTAGAAGTTGGTGGCCAGTTTTTTGTTTCTTCTCAACCTGAGACGCCCCACACATGACATGAATGGAAGCACATATGGTCCCTCCGGATCCACACAATGGAGTCATAGGCAGTCTGTAAGCAGTCATATAGTGTTTGCATATGGCATCGTATTATAGAATTATCCTATCATAGAAGCAATATTTCACCAATTATCCCCTTAGTGACCACCAATACGACTTAAAAGTGGCATAGGATATCAGTGAATAGTATCCCCTGACACGTACAAATGCAGCAGCTGTCGGCCGTACACTATATCTTACCCCCTGATGCATCAGTCATGATCGGTGTTGGCACCAACCCTGGTCATTTAACACCTTAGTTGCTGCTGTCAATAATGACTATTGCTGAAGATAAATATGTGTGCACTACTAATGGTGGTGCTCAGGTAGGTTCCCACACCTCGTGATAATAAATAGAAGAACCTGGCACTCAACTTAATGCTTAGTTAGAAATGCGCTTAGATTTACGTGCATGTCGTGTGCTTCTGGCCCAGACGCGGTATCCACCGCTCGTCTCAAAAAGCAGTGGATACCGCGTCTGGGCCAGAAGCACACAACATGCACTTAATCTAAGCGCATTTCTATACAGCCTTTTACCAGGTAACCGCCCTGCACACAGACGCAGTTTGTTTTCTTCTTGGCCCCCTTTCTTCCAAAAGTGTACCAGTACGTAACTGATGAAGGTCCCGAACTTGGGGACCGAAACGTTTGTTGGTACTACAAATAAACTTCTCACTAAGCCTTAAGTTGAGTGCCAGATTCTTCTATTTAATAATGACTATTGCATCCTAGGTGGTTAACAGAGTGTGGAGGATCCC
The DNA here is from genome assembly GCF_051348905.1 of Ranitomeya variabilis. NCBI lineage: Eukaryota > Metazoa > Chordata > Amphibia > Anura > Dendrobatidae > Ranitomeya > Ranitomeya variabilis. The sequence continues at coordinate 927,625,419 of NC_135233.1, read as the reverse complement.
TCTAAACACATCGGCACCCTGAGATCATGACTGATCATGGTTGCCATGAAATTCAGTGAGCTGTTCAGAAGTTTGCAATATTTAGGTGGTAAAAATATATATTTTTTTTCCTGTCATGCCACTTTGCATTAATTCCTGAAAAGCACCCAAAGGGTTAATAAACTACCTGAAAGCAGTTTTGAATAGTTGAGGGGTTCTGTTTTTTAAAATGGTCTCACTTTTGGGGTTTTTCCAATATGTATAGGATCCCCAAAGTCACAACTGAATAGGTTCCTAAAAATAAGTTTTGTAAATTTCCTTGAAAAAAATGAAAAATCGCTGCTACAATTTTAAATCTTCTTACATCCTAACAAAATAAAAGAATATTTTACAGATAGTGCTGATGTAAAGACATAAAGGAAATGTTATTTATTAACTATTTTTTGTGTTAGACTATTTGGACCACAAACAAGATATATCTCCTATCCGCATGATAAGTGATAAATGTATGATTGTTGGAGGTTCCACAACCTGGACCTCCACTGATCACGTGAACAAAATGTTTTTCTTCCAAGAAAATTCAAACAACACAGCATTGTGACTAGTTCTGGGAACTTAAATTAGTTTTCCCACAAACAAAAGTTCATTTTATTCACTAGATCTTAGAATACAAATACTGTAATCTCCACAATTGGATGTGATTAAAAAAATGTTGTGCTGAGATAATCTTATAAATGTGCCTCTGCTGTGTACTGTTTAATGGCTGTGTCTGACCATACAGGAATATGGTCTGATCATATCGCAGCTCCTGGGCAGCGTGGGAAGCAAAAGAATATACCGACAGGACAGCAGGGTATCGCTGCCGATTACTTCTGTGAGGTAAAACATTTCTCTGCCTGTTTTTAAGCAACATTTACCTAAAAAAAAAGAATCAGCTGCAATCCCCTGCTGTAATGAACGCCCTCCCCTGAGTTTATCTTAGGGGGGGTCGCATGATAACACAGCCCCCAATAGCATTGTGTATACACGATTATTTATTGTTCTACAGTAAAGGGTTAACGAGTTTCTTCAAGTAAGCTGTGCGACGCACGAGCAGGTTACAACTGGTTTTTGCTGGTTCTCTTTCTATGTACTTCCCGCTCTTTTTCAGCAATTTTGATTGGTCACCAAGCTCTGAGCGGGAAGAATTTTTTCTATATAAAGCAGCTGTTTTGGGACCGAGTTATCAGTCGATGTCAAGAAGATTTGAAGATAAGAAGACAGCTGATGGAATCGTTGGTGGAACAGCTGCTCAGGAGAGCCGAGGAGGAGCCGAGGAGGAGGACGGCGCCGAATGGTTGCAGAGCTCTTTAGCTATAAAACCTGCTATAAAACCTACCTCCGCTCCGGAGGATCCCTCAGCTCATGCTCCTCGGCTTCCGCTCTCTCCCGCTGTCCCTCCGAGGTCTCCGGCTCCTCAACATTCATGTCGCAGCTCTGGAAGAAATCGTCAGCCGAGGAGATCCTTCTCACCGCCGCCATCTTCAAGACCAGCTGACCGGACTCGCGAGACCCATAACAGGAACAGGAAGCCATCGCGTCTGAACTCTCGCAGCCCATTGCGAGAAGTTGCCGACGGTCATCAAGCGACGCCACCGACGTCATCTTTCACAGCCGCTTCCGCTGCCACAATACCCCGACAAAGCCGGTCGGCCATAGCGGGCGGCGGGCACATCAATGGGGACCCATCTAGCTTTTGCACCCATAAAAGAGGTGCGAAGGCCCAGGGAGAGCCGGCGCAGGAGGCACACCTGCTGAAGAAATCGGCAAGAAGGAGAGCGGGCGCCGCCTGCGCTGCAGCGGCGGCATGGAGATCCTCATCACCCGACTCGGAGGAAGACCCGGACCTTCCGTCGCATCAGCACTCGCCCACTAATATGGGCTTGAGTGCTGTTGGTCCCATGGACCAGGACGACATCCAGCATAGGGGTGAGATTTTAAATGTGCCCCTCTCCGTCCCATCTATTGATTTTAAGTCTATGGTGAGGGATATTGTTAATGAATGTTTATCAAAAGGTACTCCTTCTTTAATCCTCAACACACCTGCTTCACAGAGTGTTGTGGACATTGTGAACTTTATACAAAAACCAGGTTTACCTGAGGTATTTTTGAAGGAGTCCCTTACATGTGAATTATCCCCGTTAGGATTCCATCTTGGCTCTGCAATAAAAGAGCAAATATGGAATCGGGAATACGTTGACATTTTTTCATTATTGCTATCCGTCAAAGAGCAGCAGCATAAATATGAGAGGAGAGATGAGCATGAAGAAAAAAGAGGAATACTCACGTTAAATCATTTAACAACTAGCTCCAAGCTTTCTCTATTTATGCTGCAGTTTTAGGCGAGAAATTCCCTAACATATGTTCAGGTCTTTTCCAACACTTAGACTCTATTCTAGAAGCCTATAAAAATTTTGGAGGTATGGCCTGGCTCATATATGATGAATCTTTCAGACAAAAACTAGCCATGCACCCCAACTTATCTTGGGGCAAGAAGGACATAGGGTTATGGATTAACTTAATGTTGCCTCAAAAATTCTTTACGACTAGGCAGGGTGTGGCTGCTCCTGCAAAAAAAGGCGTATGTTTTGCGTTCAATGAAAATACTTGCAAATGGGCACTTAATTGTCGCTGTCGCCACAAATGCTCTTTTTGCGGAAGCAGTCACCCCATGTCAAAGTGCTATAAAAAGCAATTTCAATCTGGTCAGCAAGAGCCCGCTAAAGAATCTATTCCAAAGGGCCCCGACTCCGGTGAGATTACAAAACATGGTTCCATGGCTAGAGGTCTTCCCAGATCAGGAGATTAGCTCGTTGATTTTTCATGGTTTTTATTATGGATTTTTTGTTCCACATTTTAAGGGTGTCGGTTGCACTGTAGGAATTTACCGTCTGCTGCCGATTTCCCTCTGGTTGTGGAAAAAAAAATCTTTAAGGAACTAGAAGTGGGTAGGGCTGCTGGCCCTTTCGATTCCCCCCCCTTTGAAAATTTTAGGATCTCCCCCCTTGTGTTTGATACACAATTTATCATATCCGAAAGGAGCTTCTCTGAATGACGAGGTTGACACAGGTCTTTGCTCAGTCAAATATTCTTCCTTCGATGAGGCTATTGAAATCCTACAGAAATTTGGTCATAACGCTTTAATGGCTAAATCAGACATAAAATCAGCGTTCAGGCTTTTACCAGTGAATCCAGACGGTTTAAATTCCCTCGGTTTTAATTTTAATAATAAATTATTTTTTGATAAGTGCCTCTCTATGGGTTTTTCTTTGTCTTGTTATTATTTTGAGTCATTTTCGTCCTTTTTACATTGTGTGGTTCAATTTTCCCTATCAGATGGGGGGGTTCTTCATTATTTAGATGACTTTATTTTCCTAGGCCCCGCTAAATCAAATATATGTTGCGCGTTATTAGATAGGTTCATCAAAATTTGCGATCATTTCGGTGTTCCTATTGCAGTAGAAAAAACAGATTCTCCCTGCACTTCCTTGGAATTCCTCGGTATTCACATTGATTCCTCTACAATGACATGCTCGCTTCCATTAGAGAAGATATCTAAGCTATGCTCTTTAATTAATGAATTCCTTTTTAGGGAATCCGTTAACCTTAAAGAGCTTCAATCTCTTTTGGGTATGTTAAATTTTGCGTTAAAAATCATCCCTATGGGTCGTGCTTTCTCTAGACGTCTTTATGAACTTACTTCCGGTCAATCTTCCCCTCACGCTCATCTTCATCTAAACTGTGAGGTTAAGGATGACCTGAGGATTTGGCTGACATTTCTGTTAGATTTTAATGGAAAGAATTTATGGCACACTCCTTTCGTTTTTTTCTGAGGATCTAGATTTGTCTATCTTTACGCATGAACATTTAGGTTTGGGCCTTTCCTTTGCTTCCAACTGGGCCTTTGAGTTGTGGCCCGAGTCATGGGAAGTTACCAAATTGACTAAGAATCCATCATTTTTGGGGCATTCACCTGTCTAACAGACGTATTACGTTTCGCTCCGAGAAACAAAACTTGGTCTTCGTGCTGAATACTCTCTCTTCCAAAAATAAACCGTGTGCTATCATCCTAAGGCATCTTACTCTTATTTGTTTAAAATGTAATATTTGGTTAAAGGCTATTTTCTCCAACAGTACTAATGTTTATAATGCACAGTTTATTTGTCACCGCCAGGCCTCACATTCTTTGGATCAAGTGTCTTCATGGGAAGATCAATTTGTCATCAGTTATGGGACTTGATTCAGGTTTAATTCAGCGCTTCGTCAAAAACTCTTTAGCAGATAAAACTTGGGCCGATTACTCGGCTGCTTGGAATGTCTGGGTTAAATTCTGTCAATTCCATAATTATCCCTTTAATTAATCTGATCCAGCCATCGCATTGCGTTTCGTGGAGCAGTTAGTTCATAATGGTTTATCTTATTCATCCCTATCTAAGAATTTAGCAGGAGTGTCATTTTTTCTAAAGGTACTGGGAAATAAACTTTTAACTGAAATTTTTATAGTAAAACAGTTTGTAAAAGGTTTTAGGAAGGCTACTTTTACGCCAGATAGTCGCTGTCCGATATCGGTAAACCTTTTAAGAGACATCTGTTTATCTCTTTTCACCGTGTGTAACGATCATTTTGAAGCGTCCCTTTTTTCCGCGGCTTTTTCTTTTTCATTTTTTGCGACTTTACGCGTTAGTGAAACCGTTTCTCTAAAAAAATCTTTCCCATGGGGTTTGTTATGGGAACACGTTCAGTTACGTAATCGCCATGTGCACGTTTTTATTAAAAAGTCCAAGACGGATCAATTGGGCAGAGGGTCATTTATGAGGTTAAATTCTGTTTCAGATTCGGTCATTTGTCCGGTTTTTAACGCTATGAGATGGTTGTCCCTTCAGCCAAGTATTGACGGCCCATTTTTCATACACAAAAACGGCGAACCTGCAACGGTATTTCAATTTAATTTTATTCTGAAAAAATCTCTAAAGCATCTAAACCTTGGAAGTCAAAATATTTCTTCCCACTCATTTCGCATTGGAGCAGCTACCGAGGCAGCCAGGCTTGGCTTGAGCGAAGATACTATAAAAAGAATCGGTAGATGGGAGTCTAACTGCTTGAAATTGTATGTACGTCCAAATTTGTATTATCATTAACATTTTATTCATTTCTTAGGTGTCCTCACAGTGTGGATCATCGGGCACTCCTTTATTGGGCTGAGAAGAGGGCTATCGTAAGATGCTATACAGAGAATTTATCTTTTGATAGTGCTTCACTACAAATTTTCTGGCATAGCAAGAGAGGAATGTTATGGCAGAACCTGATTTTTGAAATGCATAGACTGGCAGAAAGAAGACCGCATCCGAACCTAGTCATTTTTCATTTAGGTGGTAATGATCTGGGTAGGGTGGGTACTTTAGATCTCTTAGCCTTTATTAAGAGGGATCTCTGTTTGCTGAAAACGGAATTTTTTAATACAACTCTTGCTTTTTCAGAGATTGTTCCCAGATTCTTATGGCTTCAGCATAGTACTCGTTTTTTGGAGCGTATCAGAAAAAGGGTTAATAGAATTGTACACAAGTTCATGCCTCTGATACATGGATTCTCTTTTAGGCACACTAATCTGGAGGATTCGGTTCCAGGATTGTATAGGAGAGATTGGGTTCATCTTTCTGATATTGGTCTGGATATCTTTAACTTGGATCTCCAGGCCATTATTGAGGTTTGGCTGCGGCGTTTTGGGGTGGCCATCCCTCAATGAGGTCTGGCTTTTGGGAAAATCGCCCGGATTCGGGTGGATTTGGACAGCTCATGGTCATTGTTAATCAATTCATGGAAAGTTTTAGAAGGATTTTATATGGTTATATTTATTTAAATTATTATTTTAGGTTACTCAAAAATAAACGCCACGGCCAAAAATATTTTTATTCCAAACCAATCTCTTGTGTCCTTGTTTTTATTTTATCATTGGGTAAGTGGGGCTTGTGTTACCATGAACGCCCTCCCCTGAGTTTATCTTAGGGGGGTCGCATGATAACACAGCCCCCAATAGCATTGTGTATACACGATTATTTATTGTTCTACAGTAAAGGGTTAATGATTTTCTTCAAGTAAGCTGTGCGACGCACGAGCAGGTTACAACTGGTTTTTGCTGGTTCTCTTTCTATGTACTTCCCGCTCTTTTTCAGCAATTTTGATTGGTCACCAAGCTCTGAGCGGGAAGAATTTTTTCTATATAAAGCAGCTGTTTTAGGACCGAGTTATCAGTCGACGTCAAGAAGATTTGAAGATCCCACCCGCCCTCCCCCAATTTTTTGCTTTGTTAATTCCTCTTGTCGTGTCGTTTATTTTGTGGGAAAATCGCCCGGATTCGGGTGGATTTAGACAGCTCATGGTCATTGTTAATCAGTTCATGGAAAGTTTTAGAAGATTTTATATGGTTATATTTATTTAAATTATTATTTTAGGTTACTCAAAAATAAACGCCACGGCCAAAAATATTTTTATTCCAAACCAATCTCTTGTGTCCTTGTTTTTATTTTATCATTGGGTAAGTGGGGCTTGTGTTACCATGTCTGTATCCTCTCTTTTGCCTATCCCCCTGCCAAGGAGCTGTGGTATGATCAGACCATGTTCCTGTATGGTCAGACACAGACATTACACAGTACACAGCAGGGGCACATTTATAAGATTATCTCAGCACAGAAGTGTTTTTTTTTAAACAGATCTAATTGTGGAAATTATTTTTATTCCAAGATCTAGTGAATAAAATGAACTTTTGTTTGTGGGGAAACCCCCTTCAAGGCCAGTGCACAACACTTGGATCCTTTATATAGTATACGTTTGTATACATGTCTAATACACAATAACCCAGGTTCTACGTTAATACGATGAGATGTATTTATCAAAACTGTCTATTAATTACTGTCTAATGTGGTGCGGGGCATTAGCCGTGGGCGAAGTACATATCTGTTACACCCCGACATGTTACATGAAAGTGTGGGGTCCTGGCTGGGTTTGTGGACTTGTGCTATGGGGGTGGTTCGCCCTTGCAGGCCACATGTTACCGATGACTTGGGTTGGCCAGGACCAGATGTTTGACAGTTCAATGAGTTCAATCACTAGTCAAAAATAAACTGTTTACTTATCGATAACTTTGTGGGGATTATATGCAGTAGATAGCGGGTTAACAATTTTATGAACGTTTCCTTTACAACCCAGAGCTTTTTCTACACACAGTCCCAATTTTTTCCTCTTGACTCACTCGTTCTCTATGTTCACCGTGCCACTCTACTTCATGACAGCTCAGCTCAGGACTGCAGTCCACTTAGTAAGAGTCCTATTCTCAATCCACATTTCTGCATCTTCTTTCCCTTCTAGGGAACTATAATGCCAGTATGGCGGTACTTATCTTCTCTGTCCCTGACGCTTTGGGACTTCCGCCTGGGGCACTCTCTTCATCTCACGTACTCTGTCTCGTCTTGGCCCGTTACCTCTCGGAGTTCACATTTGTACGCAATACAACATTACACTTATTCTTCAAGGGGGAATGTGGGCAGTATGACCATCTCCTTACATTTGTTGTCCATAGTAACCAATCACAGCACAGCCATCATTGCTTAACCCCTTCCCGACATGCGTTCCCGCAACCAGTAGTACAAGTACGGCATACCGATCGCGTGGCCTCACACTGAGCGCCACGTTGATCGGGTTCAGGTGTCAGCTGTATGTGACATTTGACACTCCGCAGCAATGCCAACGATCGGTGCTAGCACCGATCATGGGCATTTAACACCTCTGATGGCGCTGTCACTAGTGACAGCGACATCGAGGAGCATCGCACAGGGAGGGGGCTCCCTGCGCGCTTCCATCGGGACAATGTGATGCGATCACATTGTCCTGATGGTCTCCATGGAGACCCCAGGCCGTAAGATGTTGGCGGGGTCCTTCAGGGAAAGTGGCTTCCCAATGCCTACTCAGAGCAGGACCTGAGACGCCTCCTTCCCTGTCTCTTAGTCGCTCCTCCGATGTTCTGCAGATGTTCTGCAGTGCAGATGCATTGCAGAACATCAGATCAGCGATTTGATGTAATACAGTGAGGTCCCATCTTGGAACAATGTAAAAAAGTTTAAAAAATTCTAAGAAAGTGTAAAAAAAAAGGTTAAAAACATCCCCAAATAAAGAAAAAAAGAAACAAATATTTTTACAATAAATACATTTATTTATGTAAATAAAATAAATAAACAATAAAAGTACACATATTTGGTATCGCTGTGTCCGTAACGACCCGTTCTATAAAACTATCTCACTAGTTAACCCCATTAGTGAACACCGTAAAAAAAGTAAATAAAAAAAGAAGTAAAAAACAATGCTTTATCATCATACCGCCGAACAAAAAGTGCAATAAAACGCGATGAAAAGACGAATGTAAATAAAAATGGTACAGCTGAAAACGTCATCTTGTCCTGCAAAAAACAAGCCACCATATAGCTCCATTAGTGGAGAAATAAAAAATTATAGCTCTCACAATAAAGCGATGCAAAATAATTATTTTTCTATTAAATAGCTTTTATTGTTTAAAAGTGCCAAAACATCAAAAAACTGCATAAATTGGGTATCACTGTAATCGTACTGACCCAAAGAATAAAGCTGCCTTACCAATTTTACTACACGTGGAATGGTATTAAAAAAAAGAAGCAATTTCTGAATTGCTGGTTTTTGTTTGTTCTGTCTCCCAAAAATCGGAATAGAAAGCGATCAAAAAATGTAATGTGCCCGAAAATAGTACCAATAGAAACATAAGCTAATCCTGCAAAAAACAAGCTCTCACATGACTCTGTCAGCCAAAATATGGAAAAATTATAGCTCTCAAAATATGGTGATGCAAAAGCTAGTTTTTGCAATCAAAAGCGTCTTTTAGTGTGGGACAGCAGCCAAACATAAAAACCCGCTATAAATCTGGTAATGCTGTAATCGTACGACCAGAAGAATAAAGTCGCCAATTCACTTATACCGCACGACGAACAGCGTAAAAAAAAAATAAAACCAATTCTTCACCTGCTGTTCATTTTTTCATTCTGCCTCCCAAAGATCGCAGTAAGACTCAGAGCACATTTATCCTGCACTCTGCACTGAGCACTTGCATCGGGGTTTCCGTGTAAATCTCTGAAATACGTGATTCAGATGAAACCTCTGGCGGAAGATTCCCTATAATGAGGCAGATGGAGGCACTGTGGACGCTGTCTGACCTGTGATCCGGCCGTGTCCATCTTTTTTGGATTGCATAAAAGTGCTGTCGGCCGCAGTTTTGTACACTTCTGAAAAGAAGGACACCACTGAACAGAGTCCAGACGGAGTTCAGATTAACTCTGCTGCCTCATTATAGTGAATGGATCCCTCAGGGGTTTCATCTGAATCAGATCAGTCAGAGATTTAGATGGAAACCCCAAAGTGGTTAGTGTAGAGCGCTGGATAAATGTGATCATAAATGTTATGTAAAATGTTCCCAATAAAAGCTTAAACTCAATCCACAAAAAATTAAGCCCTCACTCAGGTCTTTCATCTGTTAATGAATATATTGGGGGTTCCATGTTACTGGTAGTACAAAGGCTCTGGAAAAGCTACATGGCTCCTCGCCTCCCCAAAATAAATTCAGCATATTCTCCACTCCGAAATCCAAATGCCCCCCTCCCTTCTGAGCCCCATTGTGCCTAAACCACATTTAGAGCCCACATGTTTGGCATTTCTGTAGTGATAAGAGCCCACCTAACTTACGGGTGCGTGTCTCCAGAAGCAAGGGCTGGGCATAACGTACTGGTCACTACAGCGTACTGGTCATTACAACTGGAGTTTGCAATTTTCACTCAGCAACATCCACTGCTGCTTGTTTCTGGAAAACGCCCATTGAGTCAAAACCGTCACTACATCTGTAGATAAATTCCCAAAGGGTTATGATTTCTAAAATGAGGTCACTTGAGGGGGATTCTGCTCTTCTAGCACTTAGGGGCTCTGTATGGCATCTGCAAACTATTCTAGGAAAATCTGCGTTCCAGAAGGCAAATAGCATTCCATTCCTCCCGAGTCTCTCCATATGGCTAAGTAGTACTGTACAGGCACATATGAGGTATTGCCATGTTCAGTAGAAATTGTGGGACAAACTTTGGTGCCATTTTTACCCATTTCCCAGTATGAACATGAAAAACGTGGAGCTAACACACAATCTTGGTGGTAAAAATGTAAATTATTTTATCTTCACTGCTCAATGGGATAAAAATCTATGACACACCTGTGGTGTCAGTATAATCACTGCACCCCTAGATGAATTCATTGAGAGGTTTAGTTTGTAAAATGGGGTCACTTATGGGGGTTTCTGCTGTGTTGGCACCACATGGGCTCTGCCAATGTAACATGGCACCCTTAAACAAGTGCAGCAAAACCTGCACTGTAATATGGCATTTCCTTCTGAGCTTTGCACTGTGCCTCAAACCCTACAAGAGAAAAAGTGAGCAAAAACCCTGCTGTAACTATGTAAATAAAAAGCAAAAAAGTGCATTTAAATAACACAGAGTTTTTAGTAATACTTTTTTTAATAAAAAAATAGCATAAAATCTGTCCCATCACGACAAGGTAACTCTGATCGGGAGAGTCCTACACTGTCTAATATTAAAACCTTACCATGTGTCAATGTTGACCTCAGTGTGAATAAGGGCAGACAAAAACTCTCCCTGCACTATCACTCTCTGTTCGGTCAACCACAGGTCACTTTAAGGATACATTCTACAGAACTGATGAGTCACCAGTGCATGCTCAGGAAGTAAAAATCCCGGCGTGGTGATGTCATTGTGCTGCACTGGGCTCTGACATCCTGTGTGTGTGTCGGTCCACAGCACATTGCTCCGCCCTAGCCTCACAGATGGAGTCGTCAGAATTCTGGATTAGATGAGTATATGATGTTTTTTTATTTTAATTAAAACTTGTGGGGGAACTTGATACAGCTGGGGGAAGAGGGGGGCTCATACATTATAGAGACTATTGTGGGGGCCCTTATACAGAGTGGTGCCCATTATACAGTGTAGAAGCTAAAATGGGGGCCTTTATACAGTATAAGAGCTAATGTGGGGCCAATTATAGAGCAAAAGAGCTAATGAGCAGGCCATTATACAGTATAAGAGCTAATGAGGGGCTCATTATACAGTATGAGAGCTAATGTGGGGCCCATTATACAGTGTGGTAGCTAATATTGGGCCAATTACATAGTATAGGCATCATGGGGTAGAGCCAGAAGACCGCAGCATCTGATTGTTCCTACTCCGACTCTGCGAAGAAGCACTTCTTCATTTTAATGGTGTTTATTCCTTTTGGCAGACCAGGGTTTAATCGGCCATGTTGGAAAACTCTGAGCTCAGTTAGCCACTCCCTTCCCCTTTATAATCTGGGCTATGTTGCAAATCCATGTTAGTGCTAGCATTTGCTGCATGGCTTCAGGAGGGAGAGGTGTTCATATGAGAAGGAGTGTTGGAAGAGTTATCTGCGACTGTTGCATGGTTTGTAAGTGTGGTAACTCCTTTCCCTTCTCTACTTTTGCTTATTCCCAATCCTCCACTCCCCAGAGCATTCCTCTGTTATGAGAGTGAATATTTTGTATACCTGGAGTTTCCTGTTATCCATTGTTTATGTAGCCTTGTTTGTTGGGTTGGTGTACTGCGGTGCACAATAGTGCCCCTCTTCCCTGGGTGTGGGAAGAGAACAGACGGAGAGCTAACTCAGGAGATAAGGCAAGGGTGGTGGCCCCAACATCTTCACCTTCAGAAGTATCCCAGGGAGTAGGGCGAGCTAGGGCACCCCCTAGTGGTAGGGTCAGGGAAAGAGGCCCTGGTCCCGGGTCACCCGACAGCTGTGTCATGATAATAAGAGCTAATGTGGGGCCCATTAAGCAGTATGGCAGCTAATGTAGAGCCCATAATACAGTGCAGACGCCAATGTGGGCCCATTAAACAGTGTGTGAGCTAATGTGGGGGCCATTATACAGTATAGGAGCTAATGTGGGGCCCATTATACACTGTGGTAGTTAATGAGGGGGCCAATTTACAGTTTGGAGGTTACTGTGGGGACATTATACAGTGTGAAAACCAAGGCTCCCAGCACAGTGGGCAGCACGGTGGCTCAATGGTTAGCACTGTAGCCTCTTGCTGCGCTGAGGTCCTGGGTTCAAATCCCCCCCAAGGACAACATCTGCAAGGGGTTTGTATGGTTTCCCCATGTTCGCGTGGGTTTCCTCCAGGTTCTCCGCGTTCTTCCCACACTTCAAAGACATACTGATAGGGAATCTAGATTGTGAGCCCTAATGGGTACAGTGCCGATAATGTCTGTAAAGTGTTGTGTAATTAATATCACTATATAAGTGAGTAAAATAAATAAATAATGCGGGGGCCATTATTCAGTTTGTAAGTTAATGTATGGCCCATTATACAGTTTTGTGCTTAATATGGGAGCCATTATACAGTGTGGGTTCTACTGTAGGGGCCATTATAGCATAAAAATATGTAACTTTATTTTTACATGATTAAAAAGTTGTCCAGACAATTAACAAGCATTGCCCATTCTGATGTACGTTTATGGCTGAAGCCCTTAGACATTCTATGACTGGTTCACTCGTCCTGATATTTCCAGTAATGGAAAAATCGGTACCGGAGATGTCAGTGTCTGTGTGTAATACTTGCGGCATCTGTGTGGCAACCGTGTGCCGCATTAGTACCACACACGCACCTGAGAAGCAGCAGTTCAGTTAGCGCTGTTCCCCAGCATCGGGTGCTGCAGACGGTTCACATCTTTATACCCTGCTCTGCCGCAGATTACAGACCTTAGAAACACACTAAGGTGCACAGACCCATTCACTTGAATAGGTCTACTTCTGTAAGTGTCTCCGCTACGTGTGAAAACTGACACTGACATGTCTCTCTTTCTTTTTGAAATCACTGCACCTGCTGCCATGCTGCTAGCACTTTTGTACTTTTTGTCAACTGTCCAAGATTAAATGAAAATTAAAATGCCTGAATTATCTTCAAAAAGAGGGATGAGTGCTGGCTTTCTTCATTATTTGCTATTGTGATTATTAATAGTCTTCTGTCTATGCACCACTCTGAAGATGTATTAGTGGAGGTTGTAACATTACCTTTAATGGTAATGTACCTTTACACTGGTTAAAAATCTTTCTATTGGTAATTTATAAATGTTTTTTAATTGTCTGGACAACTTTTTTTAACCATGTGAAAGTTACATATTTTTTATCCATACGGCCATGTGGATCCTTTTCTTCTTTTTTTTTGTGTCAATTTTCTTCACTTGTCAACGGTATTTGATCCATGCTGTTTAACAAGGAGGAACACTGCATTTACCACACGGTGAGGCTCTTCACAAATTTTCTTCTTGCGCTTCTTCTAAATATATAACTGTACTGTAATCACTTCTATGTTCTGCAGGACTGTTATCTACCACTATATGTTTCCATATGGCGGCAATATCAGTGTACCACCATCAGTAGCGTAGCTACCGGGGGAGCAGAGGGGGCGGACGCACTGGGTCCCGTGCTCTGAGGGGGCCCACCCGGAACTAGGATACTGTAACTGTATCGGCGTATGGTTCTCCTACATCCACTATTAGGGAGCGTCCCCCAGTTGTAATCAGGGTTACCTGGTTAGGGGCCCACTCAGAAGTTTCGCCCGCCTGAACCAAAACCCTAGCTACATCTCTAAGATTCCACCATAGTTGTAATCAGATGTTTCGCCCGGCCTGAGCTGATTCCCTGAGCCTCTGTTTCCATTACAAGTGAATAATACGCTTATGTTGTGAGTTGCTGTATGCTATGATAGTTATTTGAATAGTGAATGCTTTTTCCACCTAAAAGGGGAAGCAGTTATATTTGCATGCCTCTACCAGTCACTGTTACTTTCCCTTCCTGAATTCTATTTGTGAGAATTCATTGCTGGAAACCGTTCTGCCTGTCAGTGTTTAGGATTTTGGTTATTGTACAGCATTTTCTAAAGGAGAAATGACAGGTACCCAAATGAATGGGCGATCTGACTCTTCCAGAACGAGGGATGCTGTTTGTAATTAGTAAAATATTTCTTGTCATTTTCTACACATAACCTTTCCCTAAGGCTTCATTCAGACGTCTGTTTTTCGCATACAATCCATGGTTTTCACAGATAGCACTCATACATGTGACAGTCTACAGGGTCATTCACATGCCCATGATTTTTTGCACTGTTTATATGTATGCACTTATGCCAGTTCTGGACGCTTTAATACTGTACAGTTGTGGCCAAAAGTATTGACACCCCTGCAATTCTGTCAGATAATACTCAGTTTCTTCCTGAAAATGATTGCAATCACAAATTCTTTGGTATTATTATCTTCATTTATTTTGTCTTAAATGAAAAAACACAAAAGAGAATGAAGCAAAAAGCAAAACATTGATCATTTCACACAAAACTCCAAAAATGGGCCAGACAAAAGTATTGGCACCCTCAGCCTAATACTTGATTGCACAACCTTTAGCCAAAATAACTGCGACCAACCGCTTCTGGTAACCATCAATGAGTTTCTTACAATGCTCTGTTGGAATTTTAGACCATTCTTCTTTGGCAAACTGCTCCAGGTCCCTGAAATTTGAAGGGTGCCTTCTCCAAACTGCCATTTTTAGATCTCTCCACAGGTGTTCTTTGGGATTCAGGTCTGGACTCATTGCTGGCCACCTTAGAAGTCTCCAGTGCTTTCTCTCAAACCATTTTCTAGTGCTTTTTGAAGTGTGTTTTGGGTCATTGTCCTGCTGGAAGACCCATGACCTCTGAGGGAGACCCAGCTTTCTCACACTGGGCCCTACATTATGCTGCAAAATTTGTTGGTAGTCTTCAGACTTCATAATACCATGCACACGGTCAAGCAGTCCAGTGCCAGAGGCAGCAAAGCAACCCCAAAACATCAGGGAACCTCCACCATGTTTGACTGTAGGGACCTTGTTCTTTTCTTTGAATGCCTCTTTTTTTCTCCTGTAAACTCTATGTTGATGACTTTGCCAAAAAAGCTCTACTTTTGTCTCATCTGACCAGAGAACATTCTTCCAAAACGTTTTAGGCATTTTCAGGTAAGTTTTGGCAAACTCCAGCCTGGCTTTTTTATGTCTCGGGGTAAGAAGTGGGGTTTTTCTTGGGTCTCCTACCATACAGTCCCTTTTCATTCAGACGCCGATGGATAGTACGGGTTGACACTGTTGTACCCTCAGACTGCAGGGCAGCTTGAACTTGTTTGGATATTAGTCGAGGTTCTTTATCCAACATCCGCATAATCTTGCGTTGAAATCTCTTGTCAATTTTTCTTTTCCGTCCACATCTAGGGATGTTAGCCACAGTGCCATGGGCTTTAAACTTCTTGATTACACTGCGCACGGTAGACACAGGAACATTCAGGTCTTTGGAGATGGACTTGTAGCCTTGAGATTGCTCGTGCTTCCTCACAATTTGGTTTCTCAAGTCCTCAGACAGTTCTTTGGTCTTCTTTCTCTTCTACATGCTCAATGTGGTACACACAAGGACACAGGACAGAGGTTGAGTCAACTTTAATCCATGTCAACTGGCTGCAAATGTGATTTAGTTATTGCCAACACCTGTTAGGTGCCACAGGTAAGTTACAGTTGTTGTTAATTACACAAATTAGAGAAACATCACATGATCACTGCTGTCACTTCCTTGACTGGGATGTTGGCTTGCGGGTCACCGACCGGAAGTGGTGAGTCATGTGATGAGGGCAGATACATGACGTATTGCGCCAGATCAGATTTACTAAGAGGAATACCTTTATTTACCTTGATGCACTTGTACCTTATATAACTCCTACCTTTGTATAGACATGATTATAGGATAGCATTTTCCTAGCGCCAGTGATCTTTTATTTATAGTTTAGAATATGTGCTGAACGTTGCAATAGATGTATAAACACTGAACCAAAGTGGTATGTGGTACTTTATACAGTATAAGTGATATACATCTGCAAAGGGATTCAATGGCAGACCTTTCGGGAAAATTGTGAGAACCAAAAGAAGAAAGCCGAACATGTGGTCAAGGAAGGATAGGAACAATCATAAAAGTAAAATACCTTTATTAATACAAAACTTGGTAAGTGGTAACACCATACACAGAGAGAGGTGCATACACGGTTAAAAGTGAATCATAGTTGTATATATTAAAAAGTCATAAATGACCATCAGTGACCACCAGGTGAAAATATATATCACAGAATTAAATAAACATGCTATGCAGTATAAATCCTGATGATATATCATAAAACTGATGCTAGGTTAGCAATCGTCCCATATAGTAAATAAGTGGAAAGGGGGCCCTATATCAAAACCAGATACACCGTTAGAATGCTATTATCAAATATTAAGTAATGATGACCTTTGTGGTTTTAGACGTGGTAGCTGGATCAGACCCTTAGGCCATGTGCACACGTTCAGGATTGTTAGCGTTTTTTTCGCGTTTTTTCGCTATAAAAACGTGATAAAAACGCGAAAAAAAACGCTTACATAAGCCTCCTATTATTTACAGGGTATTCCGCATTTTTGGTGCAAATGTTGCGATTTTTTCCGCGAAAAAATCGCATAGCGGAAAAAAAAGCAACATGTTCATTAAAAATGCGGAATTGCAGGGATTCCGCACACCTAGGGGTCCATTGATCTGCTTACTTCCCGCACGGGGCTGTGCACACCATGCGGGAAGTAAGCAGATTATATGCGGTTGGTACCCAGGGTGGAGGAGAGGAGACTCTCCTCCACGCACTGGGCACCATATAAGTGGTCAAAAAATAAGAAATAAAATAATAAACAGTCCTATACTCACCCTCGATGTCTTGCCGCCTCCTCGCACGCTGCCGTTCGGTTTCTGTACCTGGTGTGCGCTGAAGGACCTCGCCGAATGACGTCACTGTCCTGTGATTGGTCGTGAGCGGTCATGTGACCGCTCACGTGACCGTGACGTCACGGGAGGTCCTGTGCGCACAGACCAGCTATACGGAACGGACGCCGGTGAGATGTCTGGGTGAGTATAAGCATTTTTTTATTTTTTTTATTATTTTTAAACATTCTATCTTTTACTATAGATGCTGCATAGGCAGCATCTATAGTAAAAAGTTGGTCACACTTGTCAAACGCTATGTTTGACAAGTGTGACCAACCTGTCAGTCAGTTTTCCAAGCGATGCTACAGATCGCAGGGAAAACTTTAGCATTCTGCAAGCTAATTACGCTTGCAGAATGCTACAAAAACGCGAAAAAAACGGAAAAAAAACGCAAAAAAAAAAATGCGGATTTCTTGCAGAAAATTTCCGGTTTTCTTCAGGAATTTTCTGCAAGAAATCCGCAACGTGTGCACATACCCTTAAAGGGTTACTGGGAACAGTGAAGCAGTGTGGTGTGCAGAAAGGAGAGCTAACTGCAGCATGGTAGATAGATATGCAGGAAGATCTGATTACCTGGTGGGTGATGGATCACATGTGGCACACCTCCCAAGGCGAGTTTTGGACCTTAGTCCTTCACTTTTAACCATGTGTGCACCTCTGTGTACCGTGTTACCACTTACCAAATTTTGTATTAATAAAGGTATTTTACTTTTATGATTGTTCCTATCCCTCCTTGACCACATGTTCGGCTTTCTTCTTTTGGTCCTCTTTTCTTCTATTCATAGGCTGATTCTTCATATAGTAGATTTTTTATTGTAAAAAAACACTACTGTGAACCGCTGTGGAATACATATACGAATTTATTGTTTTCCATATATATTCTGCAGACTGTGAGCCCTCGCGGGCAGGGTCCTCCATCCTTCTGTACCTGTTAGTGCCTTGTATTTTTACTCATGTTTATTGTATTTGTCTATATTTGCCCCCTTTTCACATGTAAAGCGCCATGGAATAAATGGCGCTATAAAAATGTATTATAATAATATTTAACTTGAGCTTTTATTGTACTTACATGTATGGGCTGGCCTAACACGGTCTTTCTGTCATTCGGTCCCCCACATTTGAGGCACCTCTGTTGTTTTTAATTTTTGCTGCATTTTCTTTGTGTGATATTTAATAAAATTGTTATTGGAAAAATAGTTGAAGTGGTTACAAGTGCTTACCTATCATCACGGATGTGATATAGTGGGGGTAGCAAGGTTGAATTCACAACTGATTGGTAATACTCCATTTGATTGTGGGTCCAATTATAATGATTTAATACATATTAGTGGTAGTAGACTGTGCTACTCGTTACTTGGAGGCAATTCCGTTTCATCACATCTCTGCTAAACTTATTGCCCGGGAGCTATTTTTCATATTCTGTCGCCTTGGGCTACCTAAGGAGATCCTTACGTATCAGAGGACTCCTTTATGTCCAAAGTTACAAAGGAATTGTGTAAACTGCTCCAGATAAACAATTGCGCACACACAGGCAGATGGTTTAGTGGAAAGATTTAACAAAACCCTTAAATCTATGCTAATGAAAGTGGTCTCCAAAGATGGGAAGGATTAGGATATGTTACTGCCCTATTTAATGTTTGCTGTTCAAGCAGCACTGCAGTCCTCAACAGGGTTCTTTCCATTTGAACTATTATATGGTAGACATCCCATGGGCCTGTTGGAATAGCCAAAGAGATGTGGGAACAGGAACCTACAACTCATAAAGCATAATAGAGCATCTTGCGAGTATGCAGGACCGGATCACAGCTGTGATGCTGATTGTAAAGGAATGTCTAGTGGATGTCCAGGCAGAGCTGAGCGTCCAACTGAAAGGTCACAGTCAGGGCCTTTAAAAAAAAGTATAAGGTATTAGTTTTGGTGCCCACTGCAGAAAGTAAGCTCATGGCCAAGAGGCAAGGGCCATATGAAGTCTGGTGTCACGGATCCCAGGGAGGATATCATCCCCACCGCTCTCACTAATATGCCATGAACCGGTGTTGTTTGGTTGCCAAGTTCTTTTCTGAAGGGGATTTATCTACATTCCACTTCCCAGTTCCGGTTTGGAACTTGCAGCTCTCTGGTGCCACCTTACCCTCAGGTCAGACAGGGTACTGCACCTAGGATAATTAGTCGCCAAAAAGGCTGCCTTACTTTGTACTGGCTAATGGGCACACTGCAGCGAGGGCGATATAACTACTCCCACTCAGGCGGGAACAATAATTATCAACGTCGTCCGTCGCTGCCAGGTTTCCCAAATGCGCAGGACAAATCAGCTGCCACCAGCTCCGATTTCTTAATTAATAACGGGTCCGGAGTCAACCCCAATTAGTAGCGTAAATCACTTCAGAGGACGTGACAGTACGTTATAGAACAAGAAGAAACGAACCTAGTAATTTTATATATTTTACTCCAAAAAGGTAGCAGTGTTTACAAAAGTATAAAAAGATATTATAAAAGTAGACAAGTATCGTATGTACAAACACTTACAAATAAAGAGGGATTAATGGTGAAAAACGACTTACGGTTCTTTCATATCATTTAATGGTACGCCATGCGGTGGCGGGGAAGGAGACCTTCCCCGCTTATCTTCAGGTCAGACTGCACAGCCTGTCATAGCTGAATCCCCCGGCAAAAGACCCTCCTTTGTCTGGGTCTCTGAGTTTTTTACCTTTGCCCAAAACTAAGGTTCTCTTCCCCTGGATGACCTCAAGGGGTGGGCAGAGCTATGGAATGCACTCCTCCTTCTTCAGAATATGAAAAACCATCATCCCACATATCTTGGCGTGTGAACCTCATAGAAAGACAACACGCATGTCGTTATGCTCAGCGTGACATAGGGATTCCTTTAAGTATAGACTTGGGGTAGCTGGGTGACTCATTTACGTAGTAATAAGTGATGAGCGAGTATACTCGGTACTTCGAGATTTCTCGAGCACGCTCAGGTGTCCTCCAAGTATTTGTAAGTACTCGGAGATTTAGTTTTCTGCGTCGCAGCTGAATGATTTACATCTGTTAGCCAGCATAAGTACATGTGGGGGTTGCCTGGTTGCTAGGGAATCCTCACATGTACTTATGCTGGCTAACAGATGTAAATCATTCAGCTGCGATGCAGAAAACTAAATCTCCGAGTACTTACAAATACTCGGAGGACACCCGAGCGTGCTCGGGAAATCTCGAGTACCGAATATACTCTCTCATCACTAGTAGTAATCCATTTCTCAACTGTGCTGGTTCTGGAATCTAGAAAACTCACTGGCTGATAGTTCCACCGAGGTACATGTCAAAAATGTATTTGTCCCACTTCTATCATTAATCGGTGATATGATATTTACATTTGCAAGGACAAAGGAACCTTGGTTTCTTTTTTCCATGTGCTTCTACTTGTACTTTCACTTGAAAACTCCTCAGTGAGGGTTGCTGGCACGCTGGTCTCACCTTACAACTGAATAGCAGGGGGAAGGTGAAATCGCACACATGCACATGCAGGGAGAGGAAACTGCAGTTGAGAGCTCTGTATGTGTAATTGAAGTAATAAGAAATTCTTCCCATTTCCTGACATCTGGGAAAAGGTTGGGGAGGTGAATTACAGGTATATCAGCCCAGGAAGAGGAAAACTGAGCAACTATATCGTGTCAATCTGTTAAAGGTGAGGAAAGACAGGAAATGTATGGTTACAGGCGCAACTCCGGTCAAATCGACTGTGGACCCTCCGCCACCAGCCCCAGAGGAGGCTGTGAATGAGATAAAGATAAGCTACGCTCTCTCTAAACAGCAATGACATGAGGCTTGGAAATTAGTGCAGTAAAATACGGATGTATTCTCAGAACTGCCTGGTCGTACATCTGTGATCCACCATGACATTGTCACTGAGCCTCAGGCATGGGTGCGAATGAAATCATACCATGTACCAGATGCAAGCCATTGCAGCTGAGGTGAAACAAATGCTCCAGCTAGGAGTTATTGAACAGTCCAGGAGTGAGTGGGCTAGTCCCATTATACTGATTTTAAAGCCAGATGGATTGTTATGATTTTGTAACGATTTTCAGAAATCGAATGAAGTATCAAAATTTGACCTTTATCCAATGCCCCAATTAGATGAGCTGATTGATAGACTTGGGCAAGCGCAGGATTTCACAACGCTTGATCTGACCACGGGTTAATGGCAGGTGCCTCTGACAGAGCGGCAAAAGAAAAGACCGCCTTCATTATACCGGAGGGTCTGTCACTGTCATCTTGCCCTTTGGGTTACAAGGGGCCCCGGCCACATTTCAGCGGCTTATGAACATAGTTTTAGAGCCCCATCAGAAGTATTCATTGGCATTCTTGAGTGATATCATCCTCTTGAACACCCACTTGTCCCAGCTGCAAGCACTAATGGTTTCGCTCCGAGCTGCAGTCTTGATGGTGAATCCAAAAAAGTGTGCAATAGGTCTTGAGGAAGCTCGGTACTTGGGGTATGTGATTAGCCGTGGGGTTATTAAACCCCAATTAAACAAAATCGAGGCAAATTAAAATGGCGCAGCTTCTTACTATGAAACAGGTGTGAGCTTTCCGCAATATCATTGGGTATTACGATGATTTATACCAACTTTTTCCTGGAGATCGGCACCGTTGACCGATCTCTTAAAAGAAAATCGGTCATGGATCAGTGGAACCCTCAGGCGGAGGAAGCATTCCAGTCCATGAAGTTGGCGTTGTGCTGACAGTCCATCCTCCCCATCTCCAACTTCAAGAAAAGCTTTACCATGTAAAAGGAAGCCTGTGAGGTAGGCCTAGGAGCGGTTCTGTCAGGAGATAAATGGAGAAGAACATCCGGTCACTTACCTGAGTAGGAAACTTATCCCGGCAGAGAGAAATTATAGCATAGTGGTAAAGGAGTGCTTGGCCATTAAGTGGGCCTTAGAGTCCATACAATATTATTTACTTGGGCATCAGTTTAGCTTGGTAACGGACCATTCACCCTTGGTCTAGATGAGGAATGCTCGAGTCACCAAATAGTTTTAGTCATTGCAAAATGTTAGTTTCTTGATGGAACATCGAGCTGGGAAGTCGCAAGGAAATGTGGATACCCTGTCATGGGCACCGTATATGGTAACAGGTTTTCAACCCCCCAACAAGTCGCAAGGGTATGTGAGGCAGTGAAGGGGATCATATATGAGGGTTGTTACATGTCCTCTCGCGTATCACCCCTACTCTGGAACCCTCTACCACAACACATCAGACTCTCGCCTACCATCGAAACCTTCAAAAAGAGCCTGAAGACCCACCTCTTCCGACAAGCCTACAACCTGCAGTAACCACCGATCGACCAAACCGCTGCATGACCAGCTCTATCCTCGCCTACTGTATTCTCACCCATCCCTTGTAGATTGTGAGCCTTCGCGGGCAGGGTCCTCTCTCCTCCTGTACCAGTTATGACTTGTATTGTTTAAGATTATTGTACTTGTTTTTATTATGTATACTCCTCCTTACATGTAAAGCGCCATGGAATAAATGGCGCTATAACAATAAATAATAATAATAATAATAATGTCCTCCAGGATGTGCATAGAAACATACTGAACCTGCTGCATGGCATTGTATTTACAGCCACAACTGTGGTTGCAATGCAAAATACCAGAGTGTAGACTTGGTTAAGCTATTTGACCAAGCCAGATGTAGGAAAACCTGACATGGGCTTTTATTTTTGGAGAAATCTGTATAATGGTAGTGGTACGGATCTCTCCCTTCAGCCGGGTCTTGGGAGTGGCCCATGTTCACGATTCCCATTCAACCTTTCAACACTGTGTATAGGACAAGTGATCAGACAATTACAGGTTCGAGTACTCCTAAAAGGGACCAATAAATTCAGTAAAAAGTAAAAAAAGATAAAAGTTTGAATCATTTCCCTTTTCCTACAATACATATAGAGAGCATAAAAAATACAGATATAAAAATAATTATGCTGAATGGTAAACACTAGAAAATTAAAAAATTGCAAAATTTTGGTCTATCAATACTGCAAAAAAATGGTGTAAGAAGTGACCGAAATATCATATAGATACCAAAATGGTATCAATAAAAACAACATCTCGCCCTCACACAGCAGTAGCAACCGAAAAATGAAAACTATGAAATATTTTCCTACAAATACCTGATTTTCTTTTACCAGTAAAATAATAAAAATAATTGGACATGTTTGATATAACCATGATTGTATTGATGAGGAAAATCATATTGCCAGGTCACTTTCACCACACAATGTGCGCCATAAAAACAGTTTCCAAAATATATTGGCATTGTTGGGTTTTTTTGCAATTTCACCTCACCGATTTTTTTCCCCATTTTTCATTACACTATAAGGCAAAATAAATGAAGTCATTAAAAAGTACATCTCGTCTTACAAAAAAACAAGCAGTCATAACTCTTTGTGCACAGAAAAAAAAAAAAAGTTATGGCTCTTGAAAGAAGGGGAGGTAAAAACAAGAATGCAAAAAATTGAAATTGGACATGTCGGGAAGGGGTTTATGCCAGGAGTCAAAGAGAAAACATTCTCTTGTTTCTTCAGGGGGATATTGTCTCAGATCAGTACATGTAGTCACGTACGCAGATATTGTAAGTACTTATGTGATTTGGCAGATTATATTATTCCGCAATGAAATGTTTTGTTGGACGTGTGATTTTGGTATCATTATTATCACTTTTCTAGGTTAACAGATATGAGCTTATATCACCTTGGTACAAGATGGTACATTGCAAGGTAATAAAATCTGCATATTTATCTTCGATTGATGTAAGAGGCTATGAGCAACAACTAATAACTACGGGTTTTTTCAATAACTAAGGAAAACAGAGCAACCAGGATAATGAAATTACCTATATCTGATATAGATAACACTTAACACAAAGTTGTCAACTTTCATTGACAGAGAGCTTATCTACATTGCTGAAATAGTATATAAACTGGTCTGGGCTCCCATTTAATTTGAAATAAAATATGCCTCCACAGGTCTCTTTTTACTAAGGCACTTATAAGAACCAACGATAAGTTTTATATCACATAGTTTCATAGCATAGTGAATGTTGTTGAACCAGATCGCGTTCAGTTAAGCTATGAAGCAGATTGCAACTCAATCATCAATGATCTATGCCAGGGATACGGCAATTCATTTTCCTGAGGGTTCACATGAGAGACTGTAACTGTTGCAGAGGGCCGAAACAATATGTTGAAATAAATTGTGTTCAATATTATCATTAATATATTAATATATATTAATATTATTGCTTATTATAGAGGAACTCAAAACCTTATAATTTACACATTTTTATAAAAAGCATTAAATTATAGTGCTCTTGTTGTTCAACCCTTGAACTATGAAAACAGCTTCCCCCAAAGCAGTAAGATGTCCCCAGAGCCCCAAAATTGTATACTGGAGCCACAACACCGCATACACATAATTATGGTCCTCCAACACCCCCCAATAATATGTTAACAGGAATCGTATGATGAACCCCCACAAAGTATGAACTCACACACAGTCCCCAACACAAAATGATCCCCCCGCCAAAGTGTGATCCCCGATAGACCCCCAAAGCATTATAATAGCTTCGGCAGCTCCCCACACAGTATGATAGTCCCCAAAGCCCCCAAAAAACGTATGATCCCACACATGGAATGATTACCCTCACAGTATGATCCCCAATAGCTCCCAACACAATAGGATGGCCTCCATAGCCCACAAACAAAATCATGCCACCTATAGCCCCCCTCCATACAATATGATCCACCACAGCCCTCAAACACAATGATGGCCCCACAGCACTCCAAACACATTATAATTCCCCCACAACCCCATTACAGTCCCTAAAGATAGAATGATGACTAGTGTTGAGCCACCCCCCTAGTGTTCGAGTTCGGTTCGTCTAATTAGGGCGTGTTCGACGAATATTCGTTGAACGTTCGACGAACACCGTCGAACCCCATTGAAACCAATGGCAGGCAAACACAAACATATACAAACCCATAGAAAACACCTTAAAAGGTGTCCAAAAGCTGACAAACTGCTCAGAAGACACAACAAACACATGGAAAAGTCACAACTACATATAGTCATGCGAAAAGAAAAGAGGTGGAGGAGTAAAAGGAGGAGGAGACACAGATATAGGCATGTCATGCCCTTATAAAATCAAGAAAGGCTGGAGTAAAAATCTAAAATCACCCTACCAACACCCAGACGTCGTGACAAAATTTTTAAAAAAAGAAATATCTTTAGGTAGAATGGCGGCTGGTCCATTCAGAACACTTTCCTTAGAAGACGTAGTGGTATCCCCGTTGGAAGTCGTGCCAAAAAAGGAACCCAATACATTCAGACTAATCCACCATTTGTCATATCCAAGGGGCAGGTCAGTAAACTACAAGATTGACACGGAACCAAGTACAGTACTATGTACTGTACCTCCTTTGACGAGACAATCATGCAGGTCAAGAAGTTGGGAAGGGGCACCCTAATGGCCAAAACAGACATTGAGGGGGCGTTTGGGTTACTACCTGTGCCTCCGAATAGTGTTCTCCCATTGGGCTGCTTCTGTGAAGGAGCATACTACATAGATCGCTGTTTGCCCATGGGGTGCTCCATATCCTGCTCACTATTTGAGGCGTTTAGTTGCTTCCTCGAATGGGTCGTCATGGACGTTTCTAAGGGGGCACATATTATCCATTACCTCGACGACTTCTTATGCCTGGCCCAAAAGATTCGCCACAGTGTGAATACACGTGGTAGTCCACCTGTGAGAAGGAGAGAGCTGGAGGGAGAGCGGACACCCCAGAGCCGAGGGGTTAGATTGAGAAAGGAAGAAGGCGGTGAAGCTTGCTTCATGGGTGGGGTACTCTGCTGAGTAGCAGAAATTGATACTAGCCCAAAATTATTGCCTGGGCTAGATGCAGTTAAAAATTAGTCATTAGATAAACAGGCGGTGTAGCTTGCTTCATGGGTGGGGTACTCTGCTGAGTAGTACAGAATTCTACTAGGCCCAAAAGGATTTCCTGGGCTAGATGCAGTTAAAAAATAGTACTTAGGTAAACAGGCGGTGTAGCTTGCTTCATGGGTGGGGTACTCTGCTGAGTAGCACAAAATTCTACTAGGCCCAAAAGGATTTCCTGGGCTAGATGCAGTTAAAAATTAGTACTTAAACAGGTGGTGTAGCTTGCTTCATGGGTGGGCTACTCTGCTGACTAGCAGACACTGAAGCTTTGGAGCAGACCTCTGAATCCCAGGCCATAGTATGAGTAAACAACTCTGCAGATGACCCCCACCCACCGGGAATTGACAATGGCAACGTCATGTAAAACTCAGCAAGGGGACTAAATAAAAGAATCTCCATTTTAAAAAAAAAATCGACCACAGACACCACTTAAGTGGCATCAATTTCGCCAGAGTTTTTTAAAACTGTTGGTGAGGTGATTTTCAAAAATCATCAAGCTTTTAGTCTCCCCAAGATGACACAGGGGTAGAAAAGTCCTTGCGGATTTGTTCATCTTGATGAACGTTAGTCTGTCTACATTGTCACTGGACAGCCGCGTGCGCTTATCTGTCAGCACACCACCAGCAGCGCTGAACACACGTTCAGAGAGAATGCTGGCTGCGGGGCACGACAAGATCTCCAAGGCGTTAGTGGCGAGCTCAGGCCATTTTTCAAGATTGGAAGCCCAAAATGAGCAAGGGTCCAGTTCCACAGTCATGGCATCGATGTTAACTTGGAGATACTCCTGTACCATCCTCTCTAGGCGTTGGCTATGCATCAGACTTCTTGTCTCCTGTGGCCTTGCAAAGGATGGTCTAAAAAAATCTTGAAACGATTGGAAAAAATTGCTGTTACCACAGATATGATGTTACTGTTATGGTTTGAGTGATGACTCGATAGTCCCATGGTTGGCAAGTTAGAACTCAGAGATTCACTACGTGCACCACTGGTGTTTTGTGGAAAAGCAGATGTAAGATTCTGTAACAGTCTCTGCTGATACTCCTGCATGCGTGAATCCCTTTCTATGGCAGGAATTATTTCACCAAATTTACTTTTGTACCAGGGATCTAAGAGTGTGGCAACCCAGTAGTC
This sequence comes from Ranitomeya variabilis, assembly GCF_051348905.1. Lineage (NCBI taxonomy): Eukaryota > Metazoa > Chordata > Amphibia > Anura > Dendrobatidae > Ranitomeya > Ranitomeya variabilis. Next base: position 927,598,339 of record NC_135233.1, on the reverse strand, counting down.
GCCATTACTTCGGATTCTGACAATTCGAGGGTCATGTTGCAGGTAGTGCAGCAAGAAGGCACTCATGTGTCTTGCGCATCCAAGTCCTTGTGGTCTTGGTGTCGGCGAGGTGAGAATCATGCTTCCTTCCTCTCCCCCCAACCTCGCACAACAGAAATTTGATCAAGGTCTCATATGATGAGCCTTCCATGCCCAGCGCCAGTTCATCCTCCACTTCTTCCTCGCCTCCTGCATCTTCCTCAACAGTTTGGCGGCTACCATGCGCCCTTGGTAATCCCTCTCCCCCAGCCTCCAATGCCAGCCGCCTTGGTGCTGCTGACCGTCTGGACCTTGGAGATATTATCCCTTCCACATACGACTCCTCCTGTTGTTCCACCACCTGACTCCAAATACTGTTTAAGGTGTGCTCCAGCATGTAAATCACCGGAATAGTCATGCTGATAATGACATCATCAGCACTAAACATCTTCATCGCTATTTCAAAACTGTGCAGAAGGGTGCATAGGTCCCTGATCTGAGACCACTCCTGCCGCGTGATTTGCCCCACCTCTGGATCTCGTTGGCCCAGGCTATATGTCATAACGTATTTCACCAGGGCTCGTCGGTGCTGCCACAGTCGCTGCAACATGTGCAGAGTTGAATTCCACCGTGTAGGCACATCACATTTCAGCCGGTGAACTGTCAGGCCCAGCGACTTCTGTAGAGATGTAAGTCATTGAGCTGAGGGATGCGAACGGCGGAAGTGAGCACACAGCGACTGTGCCCTCTGCAGAAGCCCGTCTAGTCCTGGATAGTTGGATAACAATTGCTGGACAACCAGGTTCAAAACGTGAGCCATACAAGGCACGTGTGTGACATTGCCCCAGCAAAGGGCCGCACCCAGGTTTGCAGCATTGTCGCACACAGCCTTCCCTGGCTGCAGGTTGAGTGGAGACAACCATTGATGGAACTCGGTCTCCAGAGCTGACCACAACTCCTCAGCTGTGTGACTCAGGTTTCCCAGACATTTCAATGTAAACACCGCCTGATGCCATTGAGCCCTGGTGACAGCATAGTAAGAAGTTGTGCAGGATTCCATCTGCGCAGTTAGAACGTGGGTGGCATTACCAGACAGGCTTTGGGTGCAGGTGGAGGACCGAGAGAAGGTTGAGGCAGAAGCAGTGGAGGAACTTCTAGATACAGAGGATCAACGAGCAACTCGTGGGGACGGCAAAACTTGGACAGCAGCCCCTTCTCCTGATGTCACCATAGTTACCCAGTGCCCAGTCACCGACATGTAACGCCCCTGTCCATGTCTACTCGTCCAAGTGTCTGTGGTGAAATGCACCCTGTGACACACAGAGTTTCTCAAGGAAGCGGTGATGTTGTGTGCGACATGCTGTTGTAGCGCAGGCACAGCTTTCTTTGAGAAGTAGTGGCGACTGGGCATCTGGTACTGGGGCACTGCAGTGGACATAAGGTCTCGAAAATCCTCTGTGTCCACCAGGCGGAAAGGCAGCATTTCTGTAGTCAACAGCTTGCAGATGGTGAAATTCAACCTCTTAGCTTTGTCATGGCTAGGAGGAAATATTATTTTACTTGTCCACATCTGAGGGACTGAGGGCTGACTGCCATGCTTAGACGGGGTTGAGTAGGGTGTCTCCGGCAAACTGCTGGTCTGTGAGGAAGGTGCAGGCGGAGATGTTATGTTGCCTTGATCAAAATGTTGTCTCAATGTCAGAGAGCGCTCAACACCAGCAGGTGTTTCCACTTGCAAATGTCCTGATGACCTGCCAATCACACTGGCTGTTGCGGGTAAAGAGGTGGAAGGTCTGTGTCCAAAACCATGTGCGACTGCTGTCCCCACAGTAACAGAGGATGAAGAGGACATGGATGCACTTGATGGGGCAGACGGTGGTTGACCCGGCCCACCAGGCCGCATTGTAGCACAGTGAGCTTCCCACTGCAACTTATGCCTCATATCCATGTGACGGTTCATGCATGAAGTACTCAAACTAGTCATTTTTTGGCCTCTACTGAGATTTTGGTGACAAATCTTACAGACAACATGAGTTAGGTCATCCTTTGCAATCTCAAAAAATGCCCAGGCTATGCAAGGCTTAGAGCCCGTGCGACCTGAAGAGCCACCATGACTTCTGCTCAGAGGCACAGTTGGGGTTGAGGATGCAGTTGTTGACGTGCTTCCAGTACTCCGTCTCTGTCCAGGAAGGTGCAACCTAACCTCGTCAGACTCGTCACTAGCATCCTCCTGAACCTCCTCTGCTGACCTCATGGACTGGCAGACTGTGGGTTGACAGTAAGTGGGGACTCCAACCTCGTCATCATCATCCTGTGTGTTCTCACACCTGATGTCCTCAGAGTCAACCTCTTCCTGCCCTGACCGAAAAGTCAAGTTTTCGTTCCAATCAGGTATCTCAGTCTCATCATCATCTTCCTCATTGTCTCCACCAACAGGAGTTACAGTTTGGGAACGAGGGTCTACATTATGCTCAGAACCTTCTTCATCTGGGCCTGGATCCGACTCACAAAGATTCTGGGCATCAGTACAGATCATTTCCTCGTCTGGATTCACAGAATCTCTGGAGCAGACCTCTGATTCCCAGGCTATAGTATGAGTAAACAGCTCTGCAGACTCAACCATCTGTGTTACCCCATACTCAGACGGGCGGCTGGAGACTTGGGAGCTGTGAGGAAGCAAGTGCGATTGAGGTGACTGTTATGATCCGGTGACCTTGGAGCCGCATGAGAGACTTTCTCAGGAGTAGGTGGTACCTGTACTGACCGCAAACCCTAAACTAACACCGCAACTAGAAGTAGCCGTGGGATGTACCTAACACGTCCTAGACACCTCGACACAGCCGGAGGACTAAATACCCCTATAGATGGAAATGGGAATTCTATCTTGCCTCAGAGCAGAACCCCAAAGGATAGGCAGCCCCCCACAAATATTGACTGTGAGTATAAGAGGAAAGACACACGCAGGCAGAAAAACAGGATTTAGCAAAAGAGGCACTTCTAGCTAAATAGAAAAGTTTAGGACAGAATTCTAAGCAGTCAGTATTAAAATCCTAAAAATATCCACAGCAGATAATACAATATTCTACATCTAACTAAAGACATAGAAAGTATATCTGCTTATCCTGAGAATCCAGCATGACTGAAAAAATCCAAACAAAGTCTAAGCTGGACAAAAACACAAACAATTGCACTGAATTGCAAAGCACACTGCATGTGTGCACAAAGACAAAAAAACAGACACTTATCTTAGCTGAATTGGCAGCAGGGCATGAGGACCCAGAGAGAGATGCAATCCCTCCAAGAACAATGGACAACTGGCAAGGAGTCATGGATCCTGCACACCTAAATACCTAATAGAGCTGCAATCAGCAGAAACACCTGCCCTGGATTACAACCCCAAGACAACTGCACTACCACCAACAACCACCGGAGGGAGCCCAAGAGCAGAATTCACAACAGTACCCTGTTATGGTTTCCAATGGCAAGGAAACATCAGAAGCATAGAATAAACGGACAAGCTCTCTGGTGATGGAAACTAGAGCTGACCGCGATGCTAAACCTACACACCACACTAGAAGTAGCCAGGGGGCATTCCTGCGTTGTCTCTAGATGCCGCGCGCCAGCCGGAGAACTAACTACCCCTGGTAGAAGAAAACACAGTCCTGGCTTGCCTCCAGAGAATGTCCCCACAGGAGATAGCAGCCCCCCACATATAATAACGGTGAGAGCAGATGAAAAGACACACGTAGTATGAAAGCAGATTTAGCACAGAGAGGCCCGCTAACTAAATAGCAGAAAGATACAACAGAGGACTTCGCGGTCAGCTGCAAAACCCTTCAAAACACCATCCTGAAATTACCTTAACTCATGTGTCAACTCATGCCACTGGAGTGGTAATTTCAGCCCAACAAGAGCTTCCAGCTGCAGAGATTCACATAAGTGCAAACTGGACAAAACATACAAAAATAGACTTAAGGACTAAAGTGTCCAACTTAGCTGAGCAGAAAACTGGGAGCAGGAACATGCAACAGAATCACTCTGGATACATTGATGGCCAGCATTAGAATGACTGAGGAGCAAGGTTAAATAGGATACTCCCACATCCTGATAGGAACAGGTGAACTGAGAAGGCAAAGCTTGCAGGACACCAGTACCACAAGAGACCACCAGGGGAGCCCACGAACCGAATCACAACAGTACCCCCCCCTTAAGGAGGGGGCACCGAACCCTCACAAGAACCACCAGGGCGATCTGGATGAGCCCTATGAAAGGCACGGACCAAATCAGAAGCATGAACATCAGAAGCTGTAACCCAAGAATTATCCTCTTGACCGTAGCCCTTCCATTTCACCAGATATTGAAGTCTCCGTCTGGAAACACGGGAGTCCAAGATTTTCTCCACCACGTACTCCAATTCACCCTCAACCAGCACAGGAGCAGGAGGCTCAACAGAAGGCACAAGTGGTACCTCATACCTCCGCAATAATGACCGATGGAAGACATTATGGATAGCAAAGGATGCTGGGAGGTCCAAACGAAAAGACACAGGGTTAAGAATTTCCAAAATCTTATAAGGACCGATGAACCGAGGCTTAAACTTAGGAGAAGAGACCCTCATAGGGACAAAACGGGAGGACAACCACACCAAGTCCCCAACACGAAGACGAGGACCAACACGACGATGGCGATTAGCAAAACGTTGAGTCCTCTCCTGGGACAACTCCAAATTGTCCACCACCTGCCCCCAAATACGATGCAACCTATCCACCATGGTATCCACTCCAGGACAATCCGAAGACTCCACCTGACCAGATGAAAAACGAGGATGGAACCCTGAATTGCAAAAGAAAGGGGAGACCAAAGTGGCAGAACTGGCCCGATTATTAAGGGCAAACTCAGCCAACGGCAAAAAGGAGACCCAGTCATCCTGATCAGCAGACACGAAACACCTCAAATAAGTCTCCAAGGTCTGATTAGTACGTTCCGTATGGCCATTTGTCTGGGGATGAAATGCAGACGAAAAAGACAAATCAATGCCCATCCTGGCACAAAATGCCCGCCAAAATCTGGACACAAACTGGGATCCCCTGTCGGAAACGATATTCACCGGAATACCATGCAGCCGAACCACATTCTGAAAAAACAGGGGCACCAACTCAGATGAGGAAGGCAGCTTGGGCAAGGGCACCAAATGAACCATCTTAGAAAAGCGGTCACACACCACCCAAATGACGGACATCTTCTGAGAAACAGGGAGATCAGAAATAAAATCCATAGAGATGTGTGTCCAAGGCCTCTTAGGAACAGGCAAGGGCAACAACAACCCACTAGCCCGAGAACAACAAGGCTTGGCCCGAGCACAAACATCGCAAGACTGCACAAAAGTACGCACGTCCCGAGACAGGGAAGGCCACCAGAAGGACCTAGCCACCAAATCTCTGGTACCAAAAATTCCCGGATGACCTGCCAACGCAGAAGAATGAACCTCCGAGATGACTCTATTGGTCCACTCATCCGGCACAAACAATCTACCAGGCGGACAACGATCAGGCCGATCCGCCTGAAACTCTTGTAAAGCACGTCGCAGGTCTGGGAAGACAGCAGACAATATCACCCCATCCTTAAGTATACCCATAGGTTTAGAATCACCAGGGGAATCAGGTTCAAAACTCCTAGAAAGGGCATCCGCCATCACATTCTTAGTACCTGGCAGATACGAAACCACAAAATTAAACCGGGAGAAAAACAACGACCAGCGCGCCTGTCTAGGATTCAGACGTCTGGCCGACTCAAGATAAATCAAATTTTTGTGATCAGTCAAGACCACCACCTGATGTTCAGCACCCTCAAGCCAATGACGCCACTCCTCGAATGCCCACTTCATCGCCAAAAGCTCCCGATTACCGACGTCATAATTTCGCTCGGCGGGCGAAAATTTTCGAGAAAAGAACGCACAAGGTCTCATCACTGAACAATCTGAACTTTTCTGCGACAAAACCGCCCCCGCTCCGATCTCGGAAGCATCAACTTCCACCTGAAAAGGAAGAGAAACATCAGGCTGGCACAACACCGGAGCAGAAGAAAAACGGCGCTTAAGCTCCCGAAAGGCCCCCACAGCAGCAGGAGACCAATCTGCAACATCAGCACCCTTTTTAGTCAAATCAGTCAAAGGCCTGACAACGCTAGAAAAACCAGTTATAAATCGACGATAAAAGTTAGCAAAGCCCAAAAATTTCTGAAGGCCCTTAAGAGAAGTCGGTTGCGTCCAGTCACAAATAGCCCGAACCTTCACAGGATCCATCTCAATAGAAGAGGGGGAAAAAATGTACCCCAAAAAAGAAATCTTCTGAACCCCAAAAACACACTTTGAACCTTTAACAAACAGAGAATTGGTCCGCAAAACCTGAAAAACCCTCCTAACTTGTTGAACATGAGATTCCCAGTCATCCGAAAAAATCAAGATATCGTCCAAATACACAATCATAAATTTATCCAGATATTCACGGAAAATATTGTGCATAAAAGACTGAAAGACCGAAGGGGCATTTGACAGACCAAAAGGCATCACCAAATACTCAAAATGGCCCTCGGGCGTATTAAATGCGGTTTTCCACTCATCCCCCTGCTTAATTCGCACCAAATTATACGCACCGCGAAGATCAATCTTAGAGAACCACTTCGCCCCCTCAATGCGAGCAAATAAATCTGTCAGCAATGGCAAAGGATACTGATACTTGACTGTGATCTTATTCAAGAGTCTATAATCAATACAAGGTCTCAAAGAACCATCGCTTTTAGCTACGAAAAAGAACCCCGCTCCAAGAGGAGACGAAAAAGGACAAATATGTCCCTTTTCCAAGGACTCCCTAATATACTCTCGCATGGCAGCATGTTCAGGTACAGACAGATTGAATAGACGACCCTTAGGAAATTTACTGCCAGGGATCAAATCTATGGCGCAATCGCAATCTCTGTGAGGAGGAAGAGAATTAAGAGTAGATTCCTCAAAAACCTCACGATAATCAGACAAAAACTCAGGAATTTCAGAGGGAATAGATGAAGCAATGGAGACCAAAGATGTGTCCCCATGATTTCCCTGACATCCCCAGCTTAGTACAGACATTGTTTTCCAGTCAAGGACTGGGTTATGAGTTTGCAACCATGGCAATCCCAGCACCAACACATCATGTAGATTATACAGTACAAGGAAGCGAATCACCTCTTGATGGTCTGGAGTCATACGCATAGTCACTTGTGTCCAGTATTGTGGTTTATTACTAGCCAATGGTGTAGAATCAATACCCTTTAAAGGTATAGGAACTTCCAGAGGCTCTAGATCAAACCCACAGTGCCTGGCAAAGGACCAATCCATAAGACTCAAAGCGGCGCCAGAATCCACATACGCATCCGCAACAATAGAAGATAACGAACAAATTAGAGTTACAGACAAAATAAACTTGGACTGCAAAGTGCCAATAGCAGAGGATTTATCAACTTTCTTTGTTCGTTTAGAGCATGCTGATATAACATGAGTAGAATTTCCACAATAGAAGCACAAATAATTTTTGCGCCTATAAATCTGTCGTTCGCTTCTGGACAGAAAGCTATCACATTGCATACTCTGTGGTGCCTCTTCAGAAGACACCGCCAACTGGTGCATAGGTCTGCGTTCCCGTAAACGCCGATCAATCTGAATTGCCATTGTCATGGACTCATTCAGACCAGTAGGCGCAGGAAACCCCACCATGACGTCTTTTACAGCATCAGAGAGACCTTCTCTGAAAATTGCCGCCAGAGCGCACTCATTCCACTGAGTAAGCACAGACCATTTTCGAAACCTTTGGCAATATATTTCGGCTTCATCTTGCCCCTGAGAGAGGGCTATTAGGGCTTTCTCAGCCTGAATCTCCAAATTTGGTTCCTCATAAAGCAACCCCAAAGCCAGAAAAAACGCATCCACATTGAGCAACGCAGGATCCCCTGGTGCCAATGAAAATGCCCAATTTTGGGGGTCACCCCGCAGTAAAGAAATAACTATTTTTACTTGCTGGGCAGGATCTCCAGCAGAATGAGATCTCAGCGAAAGAAACAATTTACAATTGTATTTAAAATTTAGAAAACAAGATCGATCTCCAGAAAAAAACTCCGGTATAGGAATTTTAGGTTCAGACCGAGGAGCATGTAACAAAAAATCTTGTATATTCTGAACTTTAGAGGCAAGATTATACAAATTGGTAGCCAGACTCTGGGGATCCATATTTCAACAGATAAAGTCTGAGCCATTCAGGGGTTAAGAGGAGAGGAAAACAGGAGACTGCAATTAGAGCTGGAGTGCAACTTCAGAGGAAGGAAAAAAAAAAAAAAAAAAAAAGGTTTCACACAGTTCCTTTTCTCTCCTGCTTCAGCCTATAGATTAAACATTTTGGCTGGCCATACTGTTATGGTTTCCAATGGCAAGGAAACATCAGAAGCATAGAATAAACGGACAAGCTCTCGGGTGATGGAAACTAGAGCTGACCGCGATGCTAAACCTACACACCACACTAGAAGTAGCCAGGGGGCATTCCTGCGTTGTCTCTAGATGCCGCGCGCCAGCCGGAGAACTAACTACCCCTGGTAGAAGAAAACACAGTCCTGGCTTGCCTCCAGAGAATGTCCCCACAGGAGATAGCAGCCCCCCACATATAATAACGGTGAGAGCAGATGAAAAGACACACGTAGTATGAAAGCAGATTTAGCACAGAGAGGCCCGCTAACTAAATAGCAGAAAGATACAACAGAGGACTTCGCGGTCAGCTGCAAAACCCTTCAAAACACCATCCTGAAATTACCTTAACTCATGTGACAACTCATGCCACTGGAGTGGTAATTTCAGCCCAACAAGAGCTTCCAGCTGCAGAGATTCACATAAGTGCAAACTGGACAAAACATACAAAAATAGACTTAAGGACTAAAGTGTCCAACTTAGCTGAGCAGAAAACTGGGAGCAGGAACATGCAACAGAATCACTCTGGATACATTGATGGCCAGCATTAGAATGACTGAGGAGCAAGGTTAAATAGGATACTCCCACATCCTGATAGGAACAGGTGAACTGAGAAGGCAAAGCTTGCAGGACACCAGTACCACAAGAGACCACCGGGGGAGCCCACGAACCGAATCACAACAGTACCCCCCCCTTGAAGAGGGGTCCCCGAACCCTCACCAGAGCCCCCAGGCCGATCAGGACGAGCCAGATGAAAGGCACGGACCAAATCAGCAGCATGGACATCAGAGGCAAAAACCCAAGAATTATCCTCCTGGCCATAACCCTTCCATTTGACAAGGTACTGAAGCCTCCGCCTCGAAAAGCGAGAATCCAAAATCTTCTCAACCACATACTCCAACTCCCCATCAACCAACACAGGAGCAGGAGGATCAACAGAGGGAACAACGGGCACCACATATTTCTGCAATAAAGATCTATGGAAAACATTATGGATGGCAAAAGAGGCCGGAAGGGCCAAACGAAAAGACACCGGATTGATAATCTCAGAAATCCTATAAGGACCAATAAACCGAGGCTTATACTTAGGGGAAGAAACCTTCATAGGAACATGACGGGAAGACAACCAGACCAAATCCCCAACCCGAAGCCGGGAACCAACACACCGACGACGGTTAGCAAAACGCTGAGCCTCCTCCTGAGACAACACCAAATTGTCCACCACATGAGCCCAAATCTGCTGCAACCTGTCAACCACAGAATCCACACCAGGACAATCAGAAGGTTCAACTTGCCCCGAAGAAAAACGAGGATGAAAACCAAAATTACAAAAGAAGGGCGAAACCAAGGTAGCCGAACTAGCCCGATTATTAAGGGCAAACTCGGCCAATGGCAAGAAAGCCACCCAATCATCCTGATCAGCAGACACAAAGCATCTCAAATAAGTTTCCAAAGTCTGATTAGTTCACTCGGTCTGGCCATTTGTCTGAGGATGAAATGCGGAAGAAAAAGACAAATCAATACCCAGCCTAGCACAAAAGGCCCGCCAAAACCTAGAAACAAACTGGGAACCTCTGTCGGACACAATATTCTCCGAAATACCATGCAAACGAACCACATGCTGAAAAAACAACGGAACCAAATCAGAAGAGGAAAGCAATTTAGGCAAAGGCACCAAATGAACCATCTTAGAAAACCGGTCACAAACCACCCAGATAACCGACATCCTCTGGGAAACCGGAAAATCTGAAATAAAATCCATAGAAATATGCGTCCAGGGCCTCTCAGGGACCGGCAAAGGCAAAAGCAACCCACTAGCACGGGAACAACAAGGCTTGGCCCGCGCACAAGTCCCACAGGACTGCACAAAAGAACGCACATCACGCGACAAAGAAGGCCACCAAAAGGACCTAGCAACCAAATCTCTGGTACCAAAAATACCAGGATGGCCAGCCAACACAGAACAATGAACCTCAGAAATCACTCTACTAGTCCATCTATCAGGAACAAACAGTTTCCCCACTGGACAGCGGTCAGGTTTGTCAGCCTGAAATTCCTGCAGAACCCATCGCAAATCAGGGGAAATGGCAGAAAGGACCACCCCTTCCTTCAGAATGCCGACCGGCTCAAGTACCTCAGGAGAATCAGGCAAAAAACTCTGAGAGAGGGCATCAGCCTTAACATTCTTAGAACCCGGAAGATACGAGACCACGAAATCAAAACGGGAGAAAAACAGGGACCATCGAGCCTGTCTAGGATTCAGCCGTTTGGCAGATTCGAGGTAAATCAGATTTTTATGATCGGTCAAGACCACAATACGGTGCTTAGCTCCCTCAAGCCAATGTCACCATTCCTCAAACGCCCACTTCATAGCCAACAACTCCCGATTGCCGACATCATAATTGCGTTCAGCAGGCGAAAACGTACGGGAAAAGAAGGCACACGGTTTCATCAAGGAACCATCAGAATTCCTCTGAGACAAAACGGCCCCTGCCCCAATCTCAGAAGCGTCAACCTCAGCCTGAAATGGAAGAGAAACATCTGGCTGACGCAACACCGGGGCAGAAGTAAATCGGCGTTTAAGCTCCTGAAAGGCAGAGACAGCTCCAGAGGACCAATTCGTTACATCAGCGCCTTTCTTCGTCAAATCGGTCAGGGGTTTACCACACTGGAGAAGTTAGCAATGAAACGGCGATAAAAATTAGCAAAGCCCAAAAATTTCTGAAGGCTCTTCACGGATGTGGGCTGAATCCAATCATGAATGGCCTGAACCTTAACCGGATCCATCTCTATAGATGAGGGAGAAAAAATGAAGCCCAAAAAAGAAACCTTCTGCACTCCAAAGAGACACTTAGACCCTTTCACAAACAAAGCATTATCACGAAGGATCTGAAATACCATCCTGACCTGTTTCACATGAGACTCCCAATCATCGGAAAAAATTAAGATGTCATCCAAATATACAATCATGAATTTATCAAGATAATTCCGGAAGATATCATGCATGAAGGACTGAAAAACAGATGGAGCATTAGAGAGCCCGAATGGCATCACCAGGTATTCAAAATGGCCTTCGGGCGTATTAAACGCAGTTTTCCATTCGTCATCCTGCTTAATACGAACAAGATTATATGCCCCCCGAAGGTCAATTTTAGTAAACCAACTAGCCCCCTTAATCCTGGCAAACAAATCGGAAAGCAAAGGTAAAGGGTATTGAAACTTGACCGTGATCTTATTCAAGAGGCGATAATCAATACAGGGTCTCAAGGAGCCATCCTTCTTAGCAACAAACAAAAATCCCGCTCCCAACGGTGAAGAAGATGGCCGAATATGCCCTTTCTCCAAAGACTCCTTAACATAACTCCGCATGGCGGTATGTTCAGGCACAGACAGGTTGAAAAGTCGGCCCTTAGGAAACTTACAGCCTGGAATCAAGTCAATAGCACAATCACAGTCCCTATGCGGTGGAAGGGAACTGGACTTGGGCTCATCGAATACATCCTGAAAATCAGACAAAAACTCTGGAACTTCAGAAGAGGAGGAAGAGGAGATTGACATCACAGGAACGTCATTATGAACTCCCTGACAACCCCAACTAGTCACAGACATAGACTTCCAATCCAACACAGGATTATGTATCTGCAACCATGGAAAACCCAGCACAATAGCATCATGCAAATTATGCAACACCAGAAAACGACAATCTTCCTGATGGGCTAGCGCCATGCACATGGTCACCTGTGTCCAAAACTGGGGTTTATTTTTAGCCAAAGGTGTAGCATCAATGCTCCTTAAAGGAATAGGGTTCTGCAAAGACTGCAAGGGGAAACCACAACGCCTGGCAAATTCAAAGTCCATTAAGTTCAAAGCGGCGCCTGAATCCACAAACGCCATGACAGAAAATTACGACAATGAGCAGATCAAGGTCACAGATAACAGAAATTTAGGTTGTACAGTTCCGATGGTAACTGAACTAGCGATTCTCTTTGTATGCTTTGGGCAGACTGAGATGACATGAGAAGCATCGCCACAATAAAAACACAACCTATTCTGACGTCTGAATCCTTGTTGTTCCGTTCTAGACAGAATCCTATCACACTGCATAGGCTCAGGCATCTGTTCTGAGGACAACGCCACAGCGCGCACAGTTCTGCGCTCCCGCAAGCGCCGATCAATCTGAATGGCCAGAGACATAGAATCACTCAGACCGGAAGGCGTGGGAAACCCCACCATAACATCTTTAACAGATTCAGAAAGACCCTTTCTGAAAATTGCCGCCAAAGCATCCTCATTCCATTTAGTCAGCACAGACCATTTTCTAAATTTCTGACAATACAATTCTGCCGCTTCTTGACCCTGAGATAGGGCCAACAAGGTCTTCTCCTCTTGATCCACAGAATTTGGTTCATCATATAATAATCCTAGAGCCTGAAAAAAGGCATCTACATTAAGCAAAGCCGGATTCCCAGATTCCAGGGAAAATGCCCAATCCTGAGGGTCGCCACGCAGCAGGGAGATGACAATTTTAACCTGCTGAATGGGATCACCAGAGGAACGAGGCTTCAGAGCAAAAAACAGTTTACAGTTGTTTTTAAAACTCAAAAATTTGGACCTGTCCCCAGAAAACAAATCAGGAGTAGGAATCCTAGGCTCTAAAAGCGGAGTCTGAACAATATAATCAGAAATACCCTGAACCCTAGCAGCAAGCTGGTCTATACAAGAAACTAATCCCTGAACATCCATGCTAGCACAAGACTCCTCAGTCACCCAGAGGAAAAGAGGGAAGAAAAGACAAAGCAGGCTACAGAAAAAAAAATGGCTCTTTCTTCCCTTCTTTTGAGATGCATTTAACTCATTGTTGGCCAGTTGTACTGTTATGATCCGGTGACCTTGGAGCTGCATGAGAGACTTTCTCAGGAGTAGGTGGTACCTGTACTGACCGCAAACCCTAAACTAACACCGCAACTAGAAGTAGCCGTGGGATGTACCTAACACGTCCTAGACCCCTCGACACAGCCAGAGGACTAAATACCCCTATAGATGGAAATGGGAATTCTATCTTACCTCAGAGCAGAACCCCAAAGGATAGGCAGCCCCCCACAAATATTGACTGTGAGTATAAGAGGAAAGACACACGCAGGCAAAAAAACAGGATTTAGCAAAAGAGGCACTTCTAGCTAAATAGAAAAGGATAGGACAGAATTCTAAGCGGTCAGTATTAACATCCTAAAAATATCCACAGCAGATAATACAATATTCTACATCTAACTAAAGACATAGAAAGTATATCTGCATATCCTGAGAATCCAGCATGACTGAAAAAATCCAAACAAAGTCTAAGCTGGACAAAAACACAAACAATTGCACTGAATTGCAAAGCACACTGCATGTGTGCACAAAGACAAAAAAACAGACACTTATCTTAGCTGAATTGGCAGCAGGGCATGAGGAACCAGAGAGAGATGCAATCCCTCCAAGAACAATGGACAACTGGCAAGGAGTCATGGATCCTGCACACCTAAATACCTAATAGAGCTGCAATCAGCAGAAACACCTGCCCTGGATTACAACCCCAAGACAACTGCACTACCACCAACAACCACCGGAGGGAGCCCAAGAGCAGAATTCACAACAGGTAACACCTCTGAGGACTGGAGTAGTTGTGATGTTGAAGTTGACATGGAGGAGAGCCCACTTGAACGAGCACTTCATATCCATTCAAGCACCTGCTGTTTTTGTGCCTCATCTGCAATTTGTAGCGATGCTCGTAGCGATGGTCATAAGAAAGGAATCATATCAGATTGTCCACGAAAAGAAGTAGACATCTTACTTTGGCTGGAAGATGTTTTTTCTTCTGCAGATGTTACTGTTGCTTTACCACCTACCACACGGACACAACCTTTTTTTCCCTTTCCAACACGCCTATTTTGGTGCTTAACTAATTGGCAACTCTGTATCTGTAGTTGTTGGCACAAAAAACAATGGATGAAAACCGAGCAGAGCAGAGTGGCCAAACTGTGGTACTAAGCCCAAAAGGATTTACTGGGTTAGATGTATTAAAAATTTAGATACACAGGCGGTGTAGTTAGCTTCACAGGCGGGCTACTCCGCTGATGTGCAGACACTGCTCCTAGGCCCAAAACAATTTACTGGGTTAGATGCAGTAAAAATTTAGATACACAGGCGGTGTAGTTAGCTTCACAGGCTGGCTACTCTGCTGACGTGCAGACACTGCTCCTAGGCCCAAAACTATTTACTGTATTAGATGCAGTAAAAATTTAGATGCACAGGCGGTGTAGTTAGCTTCACAGGCGGGCTACTCCGCTGACATGCAGACACTGCTCCTAGGCCCAAAACTATTTACTGGGTTAGATGCAGTAAAAATGTAGATACACAGGCGGTGTAGTTAGCTTCACAGGCGGGCTACTCCGCTGACATGCAGACACTGCTCCTAGGCCCAAAACTATTTACTGGGTTAGATGCAGTAAAAATTTAGATACACAGGCGGTGTAGCTAGCTTCACAGGCAGGCTACTCCGCTGACGTGCAGACACTGCTACTAAGCCCAAAACAATTTTCTGGGTTAGATGCAGTAAAAACTTAGATACACAGGCGGTGTAGATAGCTTCACAGGCGGGCTACTCCGCTGACGTGCAGACACTGCTACTAAGCCCAAAATGATTTCCTGGGTTAGATGCAGTAAAAATGTAGATACACAGGCAGTGTAGATAGCTTCACAGGCGGGCTACTCAGATGACTACTAGACATTGCTACTAGCCCAAAAGGATTGGCTGTGCTAGATTACACCAAATGCTATGTAAAACACTTGCACGGCACTGGCACAGACCTGCCTGGCAAAAAGTGCTATGAACTGCTGTAACCTACCCTGAAAAGGGCTGATATTACAACTAGTCCAGACTCCCTAAACCTATCAGAAAATTTGCTTGCAAAAAAAGACTCTTTGACTGTATAGCGCCCACAGCAGCAGCGGTGCCGTCTAACACTAAGCTGCAGCAGTGAGGAAATGGTGGCGACAAGGAAAATGGCTGGTTCTTATAGAGCAAGGACATGTGACCTACACAGCCAATGACACATGCCCTTGCTTGTGTGCATCACATGCACATTGCTGTGTGTGTGTGTGCACTGCTGATAGGCTGAGAGACTGCACCGCCCCACTGTAAATGCGGGAAAGAAAAAAAAAAAGGAGATCGGCGTTATTTCTGCACAGATCTATCCCCTGCCCCCCTTCCCCCTGCCCACTATACACTGAAACAGTCTATTAACAATGATAAACAGTTTTAATGTGCAAATCAAGCTAGGCTTTTGGTGAACGAACAGTTATCGAACAGAAACTCGAACAGCCGAATTTTAAGCAAATTGTTCGTGTTCGACGAACGACTCGAACACCGCCCAAAACAGCTCGAATTTGAAGTTGGCAAACAGTTCGACTCGAACACCGCTCATCTCTAATGATGACCCCCAGAGTATGATCCCCCAGAGCCCTCTAACACAGAATAAGAACCCCCATAGCATGATTCCCACAATCCCCAAACACATAATGATGAGCTCACAAATAAATCGCACAAATGAATGACAAAAAAAACAAATACTACCCACCTCTTCCCATTTCATTCCTTTCTTTGCTTTGCTTACTCAGGCTTCATCGCACCTACATCCCTGAGACACTCTCAGTTGCACAGGTAGGCTGAATTGTGGAAGACGGAACTGATGACATGACAAGGACACAAGCCAGGGTACGATGCCCCAATGGGTGGCAGACAAGGACACAAGCCAGGATACGATGCCCCACTGGGTGGCAGACTCAAGACACAGGCTAGGGTACAACGCCCTACTGGGTGACAGACACAGGAGTAATAGAGACAGGACCTGGCACCTCAGCAGCTAGTCACTGACTGCTGGGAGAAAGTTGCACAGGCCCCCACCAATGGGTGGGGAAGTCTCAAATACAGGAAGCCTCATGGCAATTGGCCGGGGACACCTTAGCAAGGTGCACACAGTCTCAATAAGACACAGGAACTGCCGGCGCCACCCCCTATGCACACAGTGAGCATGCACAGAGCAAGCAGCAGACATGAGGCACACAGCATGGAGCTGGTAGCAGTGATAACTCACAACATGGCCCAGAGAAGTAAGTGAGTTTGTGTGTAATGCAGGTGGGGGATGGGAGGCCATGCAGCGATGCCAGCAGGGTTGTTACAATGCATAGCCAGACACCAGGTTCTGGCAGCATTCAGGAATCTTAGCTTACAGTGGCATGTAAAAGTTTGGGCACCTCTGGTTAAAATTACTGTTACTGTGAACAGTTAAACAACTTGAAGATGAAATTATCTCTAAAAGGCCTAAAGTTAAATAAAGTTAAAGATTACACATTTGTTTTGTATTTTAGGCAAAAAATATGTATTGTCATTTTTTTTTTTTTTTTTTCATTTTAAAAATTCCAAAAAGAAAATGAGCAGATGCAAAAGTGTGGCCACCCTTGGAGATTTGTGTGCTCAGATGACTTTGACCAAGGTTTCAGACCTTAATTAGCCTGTTAGGGTTATGGCTTAGGGTTATGGCTTGTTAACTATCATCGTTAGGGAAGGCCAGGTGATGCACATTTCCCAGCTTTATAAAAACACAGTCTCCTCTAACCTTGTTTCAAAATCAGCCATGGATTCTTCTATGCAGCTGCTTAGCACTCTGAAAATGAAAATGGTGGAGGACCACAAAGCAGGAGAAGGCTATAAGAATATAGCAAAGTGTTTACAAGTTGCCCTTTCCTCAGTTCAAAATGTAATTGTGAAATGATAGTTAACATGAACAGTGGAGGTCAAGAAAAGGTCTGGAAGACCAAGCAAGATTTCACTGAGAGTTGCTCGTAGTATTGCTAAAGAGGTATATCAGTACCCCCATTTCACTACAAAGACCTTCAGAAATATTTAGCAGACTCTGAAGTTGTGGTAAATTTTTTTATAATTCAAAAAGACCTGCAAAAATCAGACCTTTATGGAAAAGTCGTCAGAAGAAAACCTCTCCTTTGTCCTCACCATAAAATTCTGAATCAGAAGTATGCAAAATAACATCTACACAAGCCTGATGTGACGCTAGCTAAGCCAGAATAGTCAAGGAGTCCAAGCCAGAAGGGTACGTCATAAAAAGAAGTTAAAGACAAAAGGGTGGTCAGGTAACGTTTCAAGGTCAGAATACCAGGAGAATAACGGATAAGAGCAGAAGGGGTTATACAGATGGATGGTCAGAACGAAGTCCAAGGTCAGGCAACAAAAGATCAAGCATACATAACTCAAGGTACAGGGAGCACAAACTTCACAAGCTAAATGTACATCTGGCAGAGGTCTGGGAGAAACAGCTCAGTTAAGAAGCATGGCAATAACCTGGGATAATGAACACTTGGAGACAGCCAATACCTCCCAGTCTCTGATTGGATAGTTGAGCTGTCAGCACACTGTCAGCTCAGCAAGCCCCTGTACCAGATAGGATGGCTGAGCTGTCAAAGTACTGACAGCTTCAGCACGCCCCTGTGCCAGATAGGATGGCTGAGCTGTCAGTAACTGCATCCCAGATGCACTGAAGGGTGGAACCTTGACAATACCCTCTCTTCTACGGGGGTTACTGGGCCCGCAGGCTTCCCAGAAAATTTTAGTTGGAAGGCCCTGATTAACCGATCGGCTTTCACATCTCGAGCAGGGACACAGGATCTCTCTCCTGGTCTGTATTCTCTCCAGTGGATGAGATACTTGAGAGAATTACGGACCCTCGGAGAATCCACAATCCTCTAAACCTCATACTCCAGGCCACCGTCTACTGAAAGCAGAGGCAGCGGGGATGAGGGAGACCATGCGGAAGGGGTAAACTCCTTTCATTGGAATTTAAGGAACATGTTAGGGATGCAAAAGGATGGAGGAAGCTTTAATCTAAATGCCGCAAGATTAACCACATCAAGGATCTCATATGGACCAGTAAACATTGGACCCAACTTCGCAAACTGCACTTTAAGTGTAATGTTCCTAGATGACAACCAAACTTTATCCCCAATCTTATGCACAAGCCCCAGAACGGTTTTCTGTTGATGCCTTTTTTGATAGCTTAGGTCTGATATAAGTCAAACCCGACAGAATCCAGGTCGCTCAGGCTAAGATCATGAACCTGGCACAAGGGGGTCGCACAGCTGAGAACTATTGTACTGAGTTCCAGCAGTGGTCCACCAAAGTTCTATGGAATGAAGCTGCCCAAGTGCCAGTTCCGAAAAGGCCTTTCCGAAACCCTCAAGGATGCGCTGGTCCTTCATGACACCCCTTGTTCTCTGACGGAGACCATGACTCAGGCCATATGAATGGACCGCAGAATCCATGAGAAATGCGGTGAACAGCAGGCTGCTCGTTATGCTTCCCTGGAGCAGTTCCATTTACCAAAGGTTAGAGTTGCTAGTCTTTGTGGTGCGGAGAGAATACGGAGACAAGATCTCAGACTCTGACTATACTGTGGTCTCTCTGGACATTTTCTTAAGAATTGCCCAACTAGTCCTCAAGCTATCAAACCGGGAGAACGTCTGAGTCTGGGCGACAGCCGAGGAGGTCACCCAGACTTCCAGATACTTTTTTCTTCCTCTCATAAAGTACTGATAAATACGATGTTATCCTTTGAGAACCAGGTGTCAACATTGGCATTTACTGACTGTGGGTCTGCTGCTAACTTTATTGATTCGGTACTGGTTCTGAAATTAGGGTTAGGGACAGTTAGTTTAAAAAGACTCATTAAAGTCATCGCCCTTGACAAGGCAACATTAGCTCACAATTTGGTCAAGAGAGCAACGGTGGATTTCACTCTTCAAGCGTCAGCACTAGTGTTGAGCATTCCGATACTGCAAGTATCGGGTATCGGCCGATACTTGCTGTATCGGAATTCCGATACCGAGATCCGATATTTTTGTGATATCGGGTATCGGTATCGAAACAACATTAATGTAAAAATGTGTAAAAGAGAGAATTAAAATAAAAAATATTGCTATACTCACCTCTCCGACGCAGCCTGCACCTTACCGAGGGAAGCGGCAGCGTTCTTTGTTTAAAATTCGCGCTTTTCTTTCCTTTACGTGAGTCCCGGCTTGTGATTGGTTGCGTGCCGCCCATGTGACCGGGACGCAACCAATCACAGCAAGCCGTGACGTAATTTCAGGTCCTTCAGGATTTTAAAATTACGTTCCGGCGTTGTGATTGGTTGCGTCGCAGTCACATGGGAGACGCAACCAATCACAGCAAGCCGTGACGTAATTTCAGGTCCTTAAGGATTTTAAAATTACGTCCCGGCTTTGTGATTGGTCCGCGTCCCGGCAACATGGCCGCCATTAACCAATCACAAGCCGTGACGTCACGGGAGGCTGGACACGCGCGCTTTTTAAAATGGGCGCGTGTCCAGCCTCCCGTGACGTCCCGGCTTGTGATTGGTTGCGCCGCGGTCAACCAATCACAAGCCGGGAGGCTGGACACGCGCCCATTTTAAAATTTTAAAATGCGCGCGTGTCCAGCCTCCCGGCTTGTGATTGGTTGACCGCGGCGCAACCAATCACAAGCCGGGACGTCACGGGAGGCTGGACACGCGCCCATTTTAAAAAGCGCGCGTGTCCAGCCTCCCGTGACGTCACGGCTTGTGATTGGTTAATGGCGGCCATGTTGCCGGGACGCGGACCAATCACAGCAAGCCGTGACGTAATTTCATCACGGCTTGCTGTGATTGGTCCGCGTCCCGGCAACATGGCGCCGTGACCAATCATAAGCCGGGACGTCACTGGAGGCTGGACACGCGCGCTTTTTAAAATGGGCGCGTGTCCAGCCTCCCGTGACGTCCCGGCTTGTGATTGGTTAATGGCGGCCATGTTGCCGGGACGCGGACCAATCACAGCAAGCCATGACGTAATTTCGTCACGGCTTGCTGTGATTGGTCCGCGTCCCGGCAACATGGCCGCCCTGACCAATCACAAGCCGGGACTTCACGTAACCAAGTAAAAGCGCGAATTTTAAACAAACAACGCTGCCGGTTCCCTCGCTGAGGTCCAGGCTGCGTCGGAGAGGTGAGTATAGCGATATTTTTTATTTTAATTCTTTCTTTTACACATTTATATGGATCCCAGGGCCTGAAGGAGAGTTTCCTCTCCTTCAGACCCTGGGAACCATCAGGAATACCGTCCGATACTTGAGTCCCATTGACTTGTATTGGTATCGGGTATCGGTATCGGATTGGATCCGATACTTTGCCGGTATCGGCCGATACTTTCCGATACTGATACTTTCAAGTATCGGACGGTATCGCTCAACACTAGTCAGCACTCCACTCTGAATCCATCTCCTGTTTTGTGTTGGATAATTTACCTGTTGGATTGGTACTGGGGTTTCCATGGTTGCAGATTCACAATCCTGTTATTGATTGGTGTCAGAAGGAGTTGTGAAATGGAGCCCCAATTGTTACAAGAAATGTCTAAAAAAATATGCTCCCCTAGTCTGAAGGGTTTTCCAGGGTACCTGAAGGACTTAAAAATGTTTTCTGGGTAAAAGAGGGAGAGATACTACCTCTCCATCATCCCTATAATTGTGCTATTGATCTTATTCCTAGAGCCAAATTGCCAAAAGCTCACCTTTACAATTTGTCAGGGCCTGAATGGACCGCCATGAAAGAATATGTTAATAGAAGTTTTTGGAAGGGTCATATCCAGCCTTCCTCCTCCCCTATAACTCCTGGGTTTTTCTTTATTATAAAGAAAGATGGGGGTTTCCGTCCTTGCCTTGATTTCCAAGAGCTAAACAATGTCATGGTTAAAAATACTTTCCACTTCCACTCATCCCTGACCTATATAATCAGCTTCTGGGGACCAGGGTGTTTCCTAAACTTGATCTCAGAGGGGCTTACAATTTGAGACTCATCCGGAAGGATGATGAGTGGAAAACAGTGTTTTTAACATCTGAGGGTCTTTTTGAAAACCTTGTCATGCCTTTTGGATTATCTGACAGCTGATGCCTCCCAGTCTCAGATTGGATAGTCAAACTGCCAATCAACATGCTGTCAGCTCAGCATGCCCCTGTATCAGATTGGACGGCTGAGCTATCAGTAACTGCATCCCAGAAAAACTGAGGGGTGGAACCGTGTTGTCTGATGCATTTTGGAAATAAGTCCTGCTGAACAATGAGGTTAAAATCAAACTCTTTTGCTACAATGATCAAAGGTATGTGTGGAGAAAAGGCACAGACTTTCAGTAAAAGAACATCTCGCCAACTATTAAAGGGAACCTATCACCCCGTTTTTTTCGGTATGAGATAAAAATACTGTTAAATATGGCCTGAGCTGTGCATTACAATAGTGTAGTTTGTGGACCCCGATTCCCCACCTATGCTGCCGAAATACGTTACCAAAGTAGTCATTTTCGCCTGTCAATCAGGCTGGTCAGGTCGGATGGGCGTGGCTTCTTCCCCCAGATATTGCGTAGTTTTCCGTTGGTGGCGTAGTGGTGTGCGCATGTCCAACGTCCCCAATCCTGCACGGGGGGGGTGAAAATAGCAGCGATGTCCGTTATTCCATTGGTGGTCGGTGGGCGCGGCCATCTTCCTTTGGCCGCGCGTGCGCAGAAGCGGCGCTCTGCTGGCCGCGGCTTCAGGAAAATGGCCGCGGGATGCCGCGCGTGCGCAGATGGAGATCGCGGAGGCCATTTTCCTGAAGCCGCGGCCAGCAGAGCGCCGCTTCTGCGCACGCGCGGCCAAAGGAAGATGGCCGCGCCCACCGACCACCAATGGAATAACGGACATCGCTGCTATTTTCACCCCCCCGTGCAGGATTGGGGACCTTGGACATGCGCACACCACTACGCCACCAACGGAAAACTACGCAATATCTGGGGGAAGAAGCCACGCCCATCCGACCTGACCAGCCTGATTGACAGGCGAAAATGACTACTTTGGTAACGTATTTCGGCAGCATAGGTGGGGAATCGGGGTCCACAAACTACACTATTGTAATGCACAGCTCAGGCCCTATTTAACAGTATTTTTATCTCATACCGAAAAAAACGGGGTGATAGGTTCCCTTTAAGCATGAGGGTGGATCAATGATGCTTTGTGATTTTGTCGCAGCCAAAGGCAAGGGGAACATTACACGGGTAGAGGGATGAATGGATTCAATGACAATTCAACAAATTGATGATGCAAACATAACACCATCTGTGAAAAAGCTGAAGTTGTAAAGAGAATGGCTTCTTCAGATGGATAAGAATCCTACACAAACATCAAAATCCACAATAGACTACTTCAAAAGGAGCAAGCTGAAGGTTTTACATTGGCCTTCACAGTCCTCTGATCTGAACATCATCGAAAATCTGTGGCTAGTCCTCAAAATAGCAGTGCATGCAAGATGACCCAGGAATTGTAAGGCGGCCAGGGTGGTAGTTGTGGCAATGGGCTGTAGTGTTCCCACACCCTGGTGCCCTACAGATGCAATCCAGTGTCCCTTCAGCTGCATATGCAGCATGCGCAACAGCACACTTATGTTCATTGTCAGAGACCTCTCAAGTTTTGTCACCTCGGCTCCGCATTTACGAGCTCCACAAAACATCTCAGAGACATAGTTCTTTTCCAACAGTTGTACGTTACTAAACAGCAGGGCATTCATCACACTTGCAGCACAGTTTTGACAAAGGGACATTTTCTGAGCTTTCTCTGCCATTCAGGCAGCCTTTATCCTTTCTGTCAGTTCGGTTTCTCTTCTTTTGGCAATTCCTGCCTTATCTATAGACAATCCCTGTCTCATCTGTGCCTTCAGTGTCACCAGCTCCCTGCCATCCTGTCGTCTGGTTCCATTAGGGAAAGGTGCCAGGAACGCCATCTCAGCTATTCCTGCCCCGGTCGTAGATCCCGGATCCTTCTTGGGACGGTCCTTCCTAAGCTCGTGCCCGCCTACACCATCTTCAGCCTGGAGTCTCTTCCTGCCGTAGCAGCTCTATTCCCACGGCCGGCCAATTGTCTGCTCACACTGCTGCATGCACCATGCCCTAGGCAAGGCTACCCGGACTCTGCTTCCTAAGCAGGAAGTGTCTCTCTTATCTCCCCTTGCTTCTGCACTGCACTGCCCTATTGCTCCTCCCAACTACTACACCCCTATGCTGCCTGTACCTTACTAACACTCCTATCTATTCTTTTCTATTCTATTCCCTATGTCCATGATGCCTCCACTATTCTAATCCCCCTACGGTCCTACACAACCTAAGATTCTATCCTTACCCTAGTTCTATACAGAACACATATTAAAGACATCCAAATTACAGTACATGGCACATAAATACATTTACATTAGTAAAATATGAGGTGCAGCACGTCATTATATGAACAGCGTCCAGGGGAGAGGAGGCATGTGAGGGTCCCTGCCACCTCCTTACAGAATTTCACAGAACAAAAAGAGTTTTGCGAGGAAGAATGGATGAAAATCCCTCAAACAAGAATTGAAAGACTCTTGGCTGGCTACTAAAAGAGTTTACAAGCTGTAATACTTTCAAAAGGCCTTGGTACTAGCTACTAACCATGCAGGGAGCCCAAACTTTTGCATCGCTCATTTTCCTTTTTGCAATTTTTAAAATGTAAAAGATTACATTTTTGACCAGGGGTGCCCAAACTTTTACATGCCATTGTACAATAATAAGTGGGGCATCAAAGGTCATACTCAAAAGATTCTTGAAGCCCAACAATTGTATACACCTAATGTCTGTGTCTTCTGTTTCTTCAATGCCCGACACTCCTTGACCTTGACACTATGGGGGAATATATTATGCCTCAAATTTGAAATCTACAGACGATAGGCAGAGGTTTCTATAGCTTTGAAATTCTGCACCACAAATATAAAGTGTGCACACTCTCTCATGAAAGCAATTTGCATATAGTGAAATAATTTTAATAAATTATTGCAAAGTCAATTTGGTATTGATTCTGGTTTAATTTCATCACCTTTATTTGTTTTAATTGTTTTGTTAATGAATTAAAAATTAAATATAGTAAAAAATTCACATATGTGAAAAATAAAAAAATATATACTTTACATGGGTTGGCTGTACACATGACTATACGTTGTTGCAAATGCAGAGCTTATTACATCAGCCAATGTATAAAAAACTAAAGAGCTTATACATATTTTTAATACCACTCATACCGAGCATGTCAAGATTCTAATGGGTCTACATTAGAGATGATCGAATATTTTGAAATTTGAATTTGCCAGCTTTAAAGGACTTTTGTCACTCCCAAAGTGCCAACTAAACTAAAAAAAAAAAGTATACTGTACGTAGACTTAGTCCCTATTAGGATCATATTAGCAGTATATACAGTGTTTCATTTGTGGGATTAGTTAGAAAATGCTTTATGTACCATATGCAAACGAGGGGGCTTTGGGGCACCCTTGGCATGGTGCTGATTATGCCCTCTGACTATGAAGGCAACAGCGTTTCATCATTGTTTCTTGGCAGCAGCTGCCACTCACCATACTAATGCACCCCAAAGTATAGCAAGTGGTTTCAAAGTAAATCAGACATGTATTTTTATTTTTAGATTCTGTCTCTAACAGTTGAAGTGTACCTACGATAAAAATGACAGTCCTCTCCATTCTTTGTAGGTGGGAAAACTTGCAAAATCAGCAGCATATCAAATACTTATTTTCCTCACTGTACCTTGGTCCTAATAATATATATTGCATAGCATTATCATTATCATTCAGAAAAAATGCAAATACCCAAAATATGTTTCAGAATTACTAAGGCTGCATAGTGAAGTTTAATCCAAATTGAAATAATTAAATAATAAAGAATCCATATACACAGTAAAGTGTCAGTGCAAGCAAAATCATAGATATAAAATAAAAACTGGTAAGCAGAGCTGTGGATACCATGCAGAATAAAAGTGAGCGTTGGCATTGGGAAAGCTGTTAGGCAAGGTAGATTTAGGAAAACCCATCATTGGCTTTTATTTTTTAAAAGGACTACAGGAAGGTAGTGGGGTTGGTCCGTTTCCTCCCCAGCCCCGGGTTTTCCATGTTGCCGACGGCCAAGGGTTCTTTTGTAAAAAACCCTGCAGCAGAGGGTTGGGTGTGTCAGTTTTGGTCTGGGAAGCAGGCAGGGTAGAAAGCTCTGCATAGCTCATCCTGTGTGAGGCAACACAGGGCCAAGCGGAGCCAAAATCCTGGCACCCCCAGCCAGGGCTGCCACTAGAAATTTCGGGGCCCCATTCTGGCAAAATTTTCGGGGCCCTCTTGAGACTCCGCCCAGGCTCCACCCCAGCCCCGCCTCCATGCTCCACCCCTCAAACTGTCCACAGTCCCACTGCTCTCTCTTGGAAAATCTCCACTTCTCACCTATCACACATTGACCGTTCCCATCACCAGATCACACATATAGCCGGCAGCTTTTGTTTTGGCCAAAAGATTTTTAAAGCCACCAAAATGACAAGGTAGACACTTTTGGCCAGGCCCTACTCTACTGTAACCTATTAAATATTTGTTAAAATATGCAATACAATTTAGGTATATTTTTATTTATTTTTCAATTTTTAAAATGACCTATAATACCACATACAAGGAACAAATACCACAGCACCATGACCAGATGACATATTACCACCACAGTGATTGAATAATATCAAATACAAGGAACAAATACCACAACATCATGACCAGACCACATATTACCACCACATAGTGACTGAATACTACAATACTGATCAATAATTAAAAAAAAAACCACAATACTATCACCAT
Organism: Ranitomeya variabilis; assembly: GCF_051348905.1. NCBI lineage: Eukaryota > Metazoa > Chordata > Amphibia > Anura > Dendrobatidae > Ranitomeya > Ranitomeya variabilis. The sequence goes on along the minus strand of NC_135233.1, from coordinate 927,572,044 downwards.
CAGTGCCATTATACACAGGAGATCTGTGCTTAGTATGCAGTATCTGTGTACAGGTAATACAGTGATCACCAGTGACATTATACACAGGAGCTCTGTATATAGTATACAGTGTAGTGTCAGTGTATAGGTAACACACTGACTCACCAGTGACATCTCTAGGTGAAGTCCTTCATCTTTCATCCAGCACAGATCGCCATCACTTCATCCAGCCAGGACTCCTCTCTGCAGGAAATAACACCGTTATCTCGAGTTCCACTTGCAGAACACATTACTTAATTTTCCCAACTTCTACATTACACCACATGAAGAAGGCAACATAGTATCACTCTACACAGTAATAGGACCACCCCTCCATTTAAAACAGTATACTCAAAAAATAAAATAAATACATCACTGCAGTAATAATATCCCTTAATTAGCCCCTATGATAATAATATTCGCCATCCTAGCCCCCGTGTGTCGCATTCCTGGCGTCAGCCATATGTTCTCCTATCCTGCCCTAATGAGTATCCATTCTGCCCCATATGATCTCCCCATCCTACCCCATCTGTCTCCATCGTATCCATCCTGCCCCATGATCCTGCCCCATCTGTCTCCAACCCTGCCCCATCTGTCTCCAATCCTGCCTCCAGTGTCTCCAATCATGCCTGTATCACCATTCTGCCCCATCTCCAATCATGCCCCCATGTCTGCAATCATGCCCCCTGTGTCTCCTTTCTGCCCCATCTGTTTCCAATCCTGCCCCATCTGTCTCCAGTCATGCCCCAGTGTCTCCAGTCATGCCGCCATGTCTGTCATCCTGCCCCCTGTGTCTCCAATCATGCCCCGTTTATCCATTCTGCCCCTGTGTCCAGCAATCTGCCCGTGTCCAGCTTTCTGCCCCTGTGTCCAGCTTTCTGCCCCTGTGTCCAGCTTTCTGCCCCTGTGTCCAGCAATCTGCCCGTGTCCAGCTTTCTGCCCATGTGTCCAGCTTTCTGCCCCTGTGTCCAGCGTTCTGCCCGTGTCCAGCTTTCTGCCCGTGTCCAGCTTTCTGCCTCTGTGTCCAGCATTCGGCCCCAATGTCCAGCTTTCTGCCCCCGTGTCCAGCGTTCTGCCCCCGTGTCCAGCATTCTGCCCCCGTGTCCAGCGTTCTGCCCGTGTCCAGCGTTCTGCCCCCGTGTCCAGCGTTCTGCCGTGTCCAGCGTTCTGCCCCCGTGTCCAGCATTTTGCCCGTGTCCAGCGTTCTGCCCCCGTGTCCAGCGTTCTGCCCCCTTGTCCAGCGTTCTGCCCCTGTGTCCAGCGTTCTGCCCGTGTCCAGCGTTCTGCCCCGTGTCCAGCGTTCTGCCCCCATGTCCAGCGTTCTGCCCCCGTGTCCAGCGTTCTGCCCGTGTCCAGCGTTCTGCCCGTGTCCAGCGTTCTGCCCCCGTGTCCAGCGTTTTGCCCCCGTGTCCAGCGTTCTGCCCCTGTGTCCAGCTTTGTGCCCCTGTGTCCAGCTTTGTGCCCCTGTGTCCAGCTTTGTGCCCCTGTGTCCAGCTTTGTGCCCGTGTCCAGCTTTGTGCCCCTGTGTCCAGCTTTGTGCCCCTGTGTCCAGCTTTGTGTCTCTGTGTCCAGCGTTCTGCCCCTGTGTCCAGCTTTGTGCCCCTGTGTCCAGCTTTGTTCCTCTGTGTCCAGCGTTCTGCCCCTGTGTCCAGCTTTCTGCCCCTGTGTCCAGCGTTCTGCCCCTGTGTCCAGCGTTCTGCTCCTGTGTCCAGCGTTCTGCCCCTGTGTCCAGCGTTCTGCTCCTGTGTCCAGCGTTCTGCCCCTGTGTCCAGCTTTCTGCCCCCGTGTCCAGCATTCTGCCCCCGTGTCCAGCGTTCTGCCCCCGTGTCCAGCGTTCTGCCCATGTCCAGCGTTCTGCCCCCGTGTCCAGCGTTCTGCCGTGTCCAGCGTTCTGCCCCCGTGTCCAGCATTTTGCCCGTGTCCAGCGTTCTGCCCCAGTGTCCAGCGTTCTGCCCCAGTGTCCAGCGTTCTGCCCCCGTGTCCAGCGTTCTGCCCCCTTGTCCAGCGTTCTGCCCCTGTGTCCAACGTTCTGCCCGTGTCCAGCGTTCTGCCCGTGTCCAGCTTTCTGCCCCGTGTCCAGCGTTTTGCCCCCATGTCCAGCGTTCTGCCCCCGTGTCCAGCGTTCTGCCCGTGTCCAGCGTTCTGCCCCCGTGTCCAGCGTTTTGCCCCCTTGTCCAGCGTTCTGCCCCTGTGTCCAGCTTTGTGCCCCTGTGTCCAGCTTTGTGCCCCTGTGTCCAGCTTTGTGCCCCTGTGTCCAGCTTTGTGCCCGTGTCCAGCTTTGGGCCCCTGTGTCCAGCTTTGTGCCCGTGTCCAGCTTTGTGTCTCTGTGTCCAGCGTTCTGCCCCTGTGTCCAGCTTTGGGCCCCTGTGTCCAGCTTTGTGCCCCTGTGTCCAGCGTTCTGCCCCTGTGTCCAGCTTTCTGCCCCTGTGTCCAGCGTTCTGCCCCTGTGTCCAGCGTTCTGCTCCTGTGTCCAGCGTTCTGCCCCTGTGTCCAGCGTTCTGCTCCTGTGTCCAGCGTTCTGCCCGTGTCCAGCTTTCTGCCCCTATGTCCAGCGTTCTGCCTCTGTGTCCAGCGTTCTGCCCCTGTGTCCAGCATTCTGCCCTGGGCCCCCCGGATCGCCGCTCTCAATAAAAAAAAAAAAAACAAGTTCTGCTCACCTGGCCGCGCTCCTGCTCTCTCCACGCAGCTGAAGCGTGCACTCGCCGGCGACTGACAATGACGTCAGACGCCGGCGACATGCACGCTGCGGCTGACATCAGCTGCCAGCCTCAGATTGGCTGGCGGCTGTTAACTATTGACTTGTGGGCGCGGGCCCGCACGTCAATAGCGTTAAACAGCTGCAGCGCCGCTAAGGGCCCGGTTTAGCCTGCGGCTGCCGGTAGGGGCCTGGTGAGCACCGGGCCCCATACGCCAGTCATGGCTGTAATGCCCTGATGGCGGCCCTGCCCTCAGGATACACGGCGGTGCAGTCGCCCACAGAAACAGGTCACGGACTATCTTTGTTTTCCCGGCTACAATCCGGAGGATCCAAGTTATGTTCTATTTGCAAGTACGCTGATTATTTAAAGAGACTTTACTTTGAACTTTTCCTGGGTCACTGCCTCATCATTGTACAACGTGCATACCGGGTGGACCGGGGTCCCAGGGTCCCAGGCACTAAGTTACTTTTCATCATGGGTAAGCAACTTTGCTATTAAGGGCACTTTGTTTTTTTTTCCTTTTGAGGGTGGTACACTGTCACTATGGCAGCTTAGGAAATAGATTATGAACCGTGCAGCCTCATTGTATGATGGTTAATACTATAGGATTATATGAAATTTAAACCTGTCATTAATATATGTGGCTGACATTATATTCAATTGCACAAATGATCAGTGCCTTGTATTAATACCATGATGATATTTATCATTAATATATTCTTTTGATGCCTTGGACCTATGTGCTTTTTACTAGGGTCTTTTTCCTTGTTTGTATTCTAATTCACTCATCTTTTGTGTTATTTTTTGTACTTTTTCATTATGTGTAATAAAGTATTTTTCATCTGATTTTACTACATTGTATGGAACTCCATTGTTTGTTTGTTTCTAATTGCATCGGGAGTATACATTTATTGTCCTATAATTTACAAGGGTAAAACCAGATATTCACTAGGATTTAGATTTTTGTTACATGGGACCCATGTCATTTCTGGGAGTTTGATTATATTACAGCGTGTATACCATTGCACTACAGCACATACCCAGGACGAGGTGAAATAAGGCAGCAAGAACAAAGATGGCCTCATCCGTATTGCCTTTATAGGGTGGCTTCTTTAGGCATGAAGTGAATTGAAGGATACATATGTCTTAAATATGATAGGGAAATAGGAAAATAATTAAGTATAATGAAGAATAATAAATATATAACTAAAATTATATAGTGTCAACAAATTCCGCAGCACTATAAATTGATTGGCTTCTATCCATACGATGACCAAGGGAGACATGTAATGGACACATTCGAAAATAAATTTGCTGTATATGTACGGACAACGTCGGTAGTGGGAGTGTAAGATATCAAAGCGAAGTAGTCGTGGGCGAGCTTCGTCCCCTCTCGCTCTGGCATCCTACAGGCAAGGTGTGTCTCAGTCCCGGTGTGGTGCTTTCCACTTTTTTTTCTGGCCTACAGGCCTCTTCTGAGTCCATGAATCCTTCTTCTGGAGCTAGGGCAGCAATTAATCCAGGAGACTTGTGGTTCATAAAAAGCAAACTTTTACTTTGTGAATGGCAGTCTGTACAGTATTTACAAGCAGATGCAAAGGATTAGGCCCAACGGGTTGATTTCTCATCTTTCCCCCAGGTACCATATAAAACTTCAGCCCTGGTTCTTGGTATAGGTGGCATGTCCCTCTCAATGGTTTTCCTAGCCTTAGGGAATCTTCCTCACTTCTAGCAGTATATCCGGATTACAACACCTTCCATCCAGGGCCGGTGTTAGGGGCAGGCACACCAGGCAGCTGCCTAAGGTCCCAGCTTCTCCAAGGGCCCCAGCCAGTGGCGGCTGCTATGGGGCCCATGGGTAAGAGGGGCCCTGTGCACCCTCTGCATTCAATTTATAGACATCATAGATGGTAATACAGTTGAAAGCAGTGATGGAGAAGAGAGCGTCACATGACACTCCCTCTCCCATCGTTCCCCTCTGCCTCTGACTCAGCGTGTGCCAGCAGTGGACCTGATGATAAGTTCTCCAGAAGCCAGAACAGCAGGGGAGTGAGGAGGAGGGGTAAGTATTGTGTGTGTGTGTTATACTGTGTGTGAGGGGACTGCACTATACTGTGTGTGGCAGGAGACTGCACTATACTGTGTATGTGGCGGCTGCCCTATACTGTGTGTGGGGGCTACATTATACTGTGTGTTTGTGGGAGCTGCATTATACTATGTGTTTGGGCTGCATTATACTGTGTATGTGGGGGCTGCACTATAATGTGTGTGTGGAGACTGCATTATACTGTGTGTGGGGGACTCCACTATACTATTTATGTGGAGGTTGCATTATACTGTATATGGGGGCTGCACTATACTGTGTATATGGTGGGGCTGCATTATACTGTGTGTTGTGGGACTGCACTATACTGTGTATGTAAAGGGCTGCATTATACTGTTTATGTGGGGGACTGCACTATATTGTGTATGTGGGGGGCTGCATTGTACTGTGTGTGCGGGTATTGCACTATACTATGTATAAATCCTATAGAGAACTATGGAGTATAATGTCCAAAAAATCAAAAGACTTTAAGTTTTATTATAAAAATATAACACAAGCCCTCCGAGGAAGCCATCAGCGCGAAACGTGCGTTGAGGTTTTTGACATCGCACGCATCTCCTCCATGTTCTACATGGGTAAGCACTATGTACGGCACTTTCTATGGACACTAGGCACTTTACTAAAATTGATTTAAGGCTAGTTATATGTGCAGCGCCCCAGAGTCCTGGTCGTTGCAGTACTGTGGCTCCGCCACTAAGGGGAGCTATGGTACGTCTGATGGCACTGAAGGAGTTCATCTGACCAGGTATCACAGACACCAATACATTTCACAGTCGGGTCACCAGGGGGAGCTAAGGGTTCTATTCATTAGGCCACTCCCCACCATTGTGGGTAAACTGGGGGTCAGGCAGGAAGTTAGTTCAGAAAGCTGACTGGGTTGGAACCAGGCAACACCTTGTGGCAGGGGGTGTTGTGGGGGAAGATTCGGTAGGGTCCCTGTCAGGGGTGGGATCCTGACAGAGGCCTGGCTACAAGAAGGAATGTAACGGGACCGTGCCTGCTCAGCATAGCGGCGGTGCCCAAGGAAGGATAAGAAGCGAGATAGATTGTGCTGAGTGAGAAACGAGATCAAAGCAAGAAGGAGAATACCAGTAGGAGTCGTGCTGTGAGACCGAGGCAACATCCTACTGAGGCGCACAACCGGCGGCCGGAACGCCGAGGGAGTATTACAATATTCAGCTTCAGGCAATACTCTAAACCAACGGCAGGACAGTCAGTCTAAGGCGGGCTGTCTCACCCAAATCACCTATGCAGTCTTGGGGGGCAACTTGTGGAGAGGGGCGACTCTAGGGTCCCGGAAGAGCTCCGAGCCTACCCGTCATACGGGTGCCGTCCTAACCGTAACATCAGGGAGGGACGGAGGATTAGCAGAACATCATCTAATCGAGTTGTGAGGGAACTTAAGAAACGGACACAACAGTTGTGGGGACTTTCCGTAAGCACAGCAGGGAAGGACCACAACACCTAGCGCTAGAAGGAAGGCACAGATTTCCACCTGTTAAGAGAACTCTGGAGGTGCCATTGGACCGGCCGGACTTGCGCAGCCTGGTTATCCGGATTCCGGACTGAGGACCCAGAGATCTTCAGTAAAGAGGTAAAGAGACTGCAACCTGGTGTCTTCGTTATTTACTGCACCGCACCACCACCACTACCACCATCCATACCTATATCTAGTTATCACTGTACGCCCCTCAGCAGGGCCACGGACCGGGTCTAGCCACCATGACAACCCCAGAGCAGAGACTCAGAGGCCCGGTACCGGGTACCCCTCGGCCCTGCGGCAGTGGGGGCGCTACAACTTGGCGTCACAAACAGGATCTACTTAAGCCTGAAGAATCAGGTCATGTGTGCCTTGGAACTGTGATTTATTGTGCTTGGACTGTACTTTATTGCAAAGACTGTGCTGTGCCACTTGCCGCCAAAATCCGCCGCCATTACAGCGCTGAGGAGAGCGCAGGAGAAGAAGAGGGGTGTGGAGTGGGCGTAGACAAGCTGGAGAGCGCGAACAACAATGACCGCCCAGTCTAAATATTGCTGTGTTCTGAGGACGTGTCCGTCAGCAGTCGAGACCCGCCTTCTGATTTTCTATGCTGGGCGGAAGCTGAAGAAACGAAACTATGACTCAGGTGAGGTGAAACTGGAGACCAGGGAAGGCCTGCAGAAAAGAATGGCCCCGCATCGACCCCCGTCGCCAGCGGATTATTCCGATATGCCCCCGCTGGAAGATTTGAATCCTTGGGAGCTGCCGATGGGGCATCCCGTGCCTGAATGGTCCCCGATTCGTGCGCCTTCCACAGGAGAGGGGAGCGGCGCCGGAGGAGCTACCGCAAGTGAAGGTACCCAGTGCCGCGACCCCCGGGGAGGCCACCTCACCTCTGCACACGACCCGGCCACTGCTGCGACCAGTGGCGCCCCGATGTCCCCGCCGTCTGGCACTAATGCACCGGGGGGGCATGACCTCGGGCCCTTCCCCTGGGGGGAATATCGGAACCACCTGATCGCGGAGTTCCAGCGAGAAGTGGAGCGGGAGGCGCGAGGAGAACTGCTGGAGGGCTCCCTGCCGAAGTGGGGCGTTGTGATTGTTTACCTGCCCCAGACGGGAAAAGGCTTCGTGCAGGAGATTGGGACAGCCCTAAGAGTCCGTATCACTCGGGATGAAGTGGAACCTTGCTTGTGCAGAGACGGCGCCAAGTCCCTTCTGAAGCCAGGGGATGTGGTCACATACCGCCGGCACCTAAAGGGGAACAGCTGGTGGGCCCGGGATATGCAGCGCTGCACCGCCGTTCTGGCGGTATCCCGAACCGAGGGGGAGGATCTGGCCGCTGAAGCCGCTGCTGCCGCCGCTGCCAGCATCATCCATCGACCCACGCAGACCCTCATCGCAGCGCACGACCTGGTTGTGCAGGAGACCCGAACCCACGGGGTGCACCTGGCCGCGGGAGTGAACTTGGAGTCCGACCTGTCTGGGCCACAGCGGGCCACCTGCCAGGTGAAGCCTCGGTGGGGGCTACCGAAAAATGAGTAAGACTGCATTATTTGTAAATAGTTCTTCAAACTTTTTGTTTTCAACTACTTTGCTGCTAAACCCGTTGAGGGTTAACTCTTAAAGGGATCCCTTTGTTGACCCGGGATTCCTATTGTTTTGTTTGCTTTTCCTACCTTCCCCTGTTATCAGGAACTGCCGCCATCATGAACAGTGCATGATACAAACTGCTTGTAAATAGTTCGCACCTTATTAAGGGTGCTCCCTACTGGTTTTACTTAAAGAGAGATGTCATGTCCCACGACTTGAGAAATCATTTAATGTTTGCATTGTTTGTGTTCCATCCTTTCTTTCTAGGCAGAAGTTTGCCTTTCCCTTATTTTGTCCCAACTCTCTCACTGTAGTCCTGTGATGTATGTTTGTTCACGCCCTTATTCTCCATTTTGTCATCATCACCATATCTGTATGCATCTTCTACATGTCCTCTGTTGAATATTCCTTTTTACCTGCTACTTTCATCATAATACAAGAATTTCGGTTAAAGCAATCCTCTTTTCCTGGAGTCTTCTTACATGAGATCGTGGCTGAGTTAAGCTATCTGATAAATCGGTATGAACGTGAGTACAGGTCAATACGGAAGCGCCCAAAAGAATAGGTCTATCCAGGCACCACTGCGTTCTACATACCCATGAGTCAGAATAGTAAAAAGGAATATCCTGCCTTCAGAGACAGTAACTCAAGGTCTGTGCTGAACCTCAGTGGAAAAGGACATTTCCCAGATACACAGTAACCCAGTTCCCAGCCAGACCCCAGCGTGCATAGAAGCACACACTGCAGATAAACAGTGAGAAGTATAACCCTCATCATCCACTCTTCCTGCCTGCAAGCAAATCATGTCTGAAGCAAGGAATACAATGTCCCTACCAGACTTACAAACACAGGACAGAGACCCAGATCCCCATCCACCAGCTAGTGAAAGAGGAAAACGTACAGTTAAACCTACATGGAAAGTCATGGAGAATTTAGAGACTGAAAAATGTGTTGTATATAGTGATGTGTCTTCACTATGGGAGAAAGTGCTGAGTCACATAGACACTGTATCAAGGCCTGCTTCTCATGAGTTACCACTTGAGGGAGCCCTAGAACAATTATGCACAGCATACCAAAGGTATATGGAGAAGACTGACCAATACATTATTCTCCTGAAGAAACTGAATTTGCCAGAGACTTTAAAAGAATTGCAAAGTTTCCAGCAGCTTAATTCTGAAAGGGACTGCACCGTACGCGACATTAAGACAAAGATAGAGGCTAAAATTGCACGGACACCAGATGCATCATCTCGCTCATCCAAATCGTCTAAGCACTCAAAACGCTCATCTAGGTCAAGTTCATCAAAATATTCCACTCTCAGCCAGCAGCTTATAAGGGCACGTGCTAAGGCAGAAACGTCTAAGATACAAGCAGCCTTTGCGCAAAGGAGAGCAGATATGGACGCAGCCACAGCACAAAAGAGAGCAGAAATGGATGCAGCCACAGCACAAAAGAGAGCAGAAATAGAAGCAGCCAGAGCAGAAAAGAGAGCAGAAATGGATGCGGATGCAGCACGCAAGGAAGCTCTGGAGAAGGAATGTGAGCACGCAACAGCCATGGCGGAGTTAAGGATCCTGGAGCGAGCTATCAGTGGGAGTCAAAGAGACAGCATCAGTTTGTGTGAAGTGGAGGCGGAGGACCCTATTGAACGCACAAGAGACTACGTGCTAAGCCAAAATGGCGAACCGCAGATCATCACTAACACTTCTGATGGCGTTCATGCTTCTCCAGGACACCAGGATGCCGATCAACTTACAGTACCCTACACTCAAGGTCAGTACAATGCTCCCAAACTTGAACTTCCTTCGTATTCCAGTATGCGCCAAGACCCTGCATCTCATCAAACTCCACAGGCTATTATCTACACGCAACCCAATATACCGGCAGGTCATTATACTCTCGACAACCGCACAGTGCCAGCTCCGCATGTAGCAGAGACTATACCCACCAAACCGGTTGCTGGACTAAATGCATATGCCACTCCATACTTACCCACGTTTCAAGTCCAAGACGTCTCCACTCCTATGTACAACACCGCTCAGCCCACATTCGTGCATCCTAAGTCAGAAAGAACAGACATGTCCGACTTCGCAAGGTACATGATTCGCCGCGAACTTACTAAAACCGGTCTCACAAGGTTTGACGACCAACCTGAAAATTACAGAGGTTGGAAAAATGCCTTTAGAACCGTAACTAGTGACCTCGGCATCACTGCTGCCGAAGAGCTGGACCTGCTAATCAGATGGCTAGGACCACAATCCACCGAGCGTGTCAAGAGACTCAGGTCTGTACATATCAGTAATCCAACGGCTGGTCTCATGGCTGCATGGGAAAGACTAGAGAAAAACTTTGGCAGTCCAGAAGCCATAGAGGACGCACTGTTCAAGCGATTACAGAGTTTTCCAAAGATATCAAGCAAGGACAGTTCAAAGTTCCTAGAGCTCAGTGACTTGCTGTTAGAGCTCCAGCTGGCCAAGGCAGACACCCACCTACCTGGCCTCAGCTACCTGGACACTGCTCGTGGAGTAAATCCCATTATCTCCAAGCTACCGTACAACGTGCAAGAAAAGTGGACTACACTAGGGTCAAAATACAAGAAAGACCATCAAGTGTCATTTCCTCCATTCTCCTACTTCTGTGAGTTTATAAAAGACGTGGCAGAGCGCAAGAACGACCCAAGCTTTTCTTACCAAGAATCCAGTGGCCCAGCTTCACCTCCTTCTAAATACGTCAGCGCACGCTCGAACGACAGAAACCGCAGAGGTCCAGTGTCAGTGAAGAAGACGGATATTCTTCCCTTACCAACACCAGCCCCAGACAAGAGTAACAAAGGTGAAAAGATAGAGAACCCAAATCGTGAATGTCCCATCCACAAGAAGCCACATCCCTTAAAAAAGTGCATCGGCTTCAGGAAGAAACCGCTCCAGGAACGCAAGGAGCTTCTAAAGAAGTTCGGAGTATGCTACAGATGTTGTGCTTCTACTGAACACCTTGCTAAAGACTGTAAAACTACAATTAAGTGCATGGAGTGTGACAGTGAGGACCACGTACAAGCACTCCACCCATTCCGTCCTGACTCTACACTTACTCCTTCCCCCACCACGAGCCATGGCGGGGAGGACGCAGCTCAAACTGCAAGCCATACCACAATATCTTCTTCATGCACAGAAGTCTGCGGAGAAGACCTCTGGGACAAGTCCTGTGCGAAGATTTGCCTGGTGAACGTATATCCCAACGGTCACCCAGAGAAAGCCGTGAAGGTGTACGTCCTTCTGGATGATCAGAGCAACCGATCACTTGCAAGGTCAGAACTCTTTGATATGTTTAACTTAAAGGGAAATGCCTACCCTTACACCTTAGGTACCTGCAGTGGTGTTACAGAGGTTTATGGGAGAAGGGCCAGTGGTCTTACAGCGACATCTCTCGAGAACACCGTCGAGATACCGTTACCTACACTGGTCGAGTGCAACCAGATTCCATCCAATCGAGAAGAGATCCCAACGCCAGAGGCTGCTCTTCATCACCAACATCTCAAGGGGATAGCAAACAAGATACCAGCCCTCAACAACAGTGCAGATATCCTGATTCTGCTAGGCAGAGACATCCTCCGGCTGCACAAGGTGCGTCAGCAAATTAATGGACCACACGATGCACCATTTGCCCAACGCTTAGATCTAGGCTGGGTAATCATAGGCAATGTTTGCATACACAAGATGAAGAGACCTAACAACATCTCCTCTTACAAGACACACATTTTGTCAAATGGTCGCAGCACCCATTTCCAACCATGCCCACATCACTACTGGGTGAAAGAGAAAGTGAGCAACACCAAGTGGCAACAGGAATCCTTCAACAACATGAACACACTCCAGTCCTGGGAAGAAAACCTCGGGTCATCAGTGTTCGATTCCACAAGTAATGACAACAAGTTGGCACCCACAAGGGAAGATAAAGAATTTATAAAGGTTATGGATAAAGAATTTGTTCAAGACGACTCCAACAGTTGGGTAGCTCCTTTACCCTTTCGTTTCCCAAGAGTGAGGTTGCCGAACAACCTGCAGCAAGCAACTGCAAGGTTCTCATCCTTAAAGCGTACCCTAAAGAGGAAACCAGAGATGGAGAAGCATTTCATTGACTTTATGCAGAACATCTTTGACAGAAATCATGCTGAACCTGCGCCACCACTGAGGGAGGGAGAAGAATGTTGGTATCTTCCATCCTTTGGTGTCTATCACCCTCGCAAGCCTAATCAGATCAGAGTGGTGTTTGACTCCAGTGCTCAGTTTGAAGGCCTCTCTCTCAATAACCTGCTCCTAACTGGGCCCAACCTGAACAACAGCCTCCTTGGAGTATTGATCCGCTTCAGACAAGAACCTGTTGCCATAATGGCCGACATTCAGCAGATGTTTCATTGCTTCATTGTGAAAGAAGACAACAGAAACTATCTTAGGTTCCTATGGCACAAGGACAACAACGTCAACAATCAGGTCATAGACTACCGGATGAAGGTCCATGTCTTCGGCAACAGTCCCTCACCTGCTGTGGCGATCTATGGACTGAGACGGACAGCCCAGGAAGGTGAGAGAGAGTACGGTTCCGATGCTCGGCAATTTGTAGAGAAGAACTTCTACGTGGACGATGGGCTCAAGTCCTTGCCCACAAGCGAAGATGCAATTGACCTACTCTCCAGAACACAGGAAATGCTATCCACATCAAACCTCAGACTCCACAAGATTATCTCTAACAGTCAAGAGGTAATGAACGCGTTTCCATCTGAGGACCATGCCACAAACCTAAAGGACCTCAACTTGGGTTCCGATGTTCCTCCAACACAGCGCAGCCTTGGTCTACTGTGGGATATCAAACGGGACACCTTCACTTTCCAAGTGTCACCCTATGACAAACCCTTTACCAAACGAGGAGTCCTATCTGTCATAAATAGCATCTATGATCCTCTCGGGTTTGTAGCACCCATCACTATTCAAGGCAAGATACTGTTAAGACAGCTTACGGCCGAGAACACGGATTGGGACACCCCGCTCCCAACTCAGAAACAGCAAAGGTGGGAGGCGTGGAAGAAGTCTCTGAAGTTCTTAGAGCAACTCCAAGTCCCACGTTGTTATTCTCCAAGATCACCTTCGACTGCAATCAGAAGAGAAGTCCATATTTTCTCTGACGCATCTACAGAAGCCATAGCCGCAGTAGCTTATCTGATGACCTTAGGAGCTAACAAGGTACACTGTGGTTTCATCCTGGGTAAAGCCAAGTTAACTCCAAAGCCTGCACACTCTGTACCCAGACTCGAGCTTTGCGCTGCGGTATTGGCAGTAGAAATTGCTGAAGTTGTACAAGACGTAATGAACGCGTTTCCATCTGAGGACCACGCCACAAACCTAAAGGACCTCAACTTGGGTTCTGATGTTTCTCCAGCCACACTTCTCACACAGAAGATTGGAGCTGCTACAGTTCCGCCTGGGAACTTCGATAATAAGGACATTTACAGATGTCAGTGGAGGCAAGTACAACACCTGGCTAACGTGTTTTGGCATCGATGGAAGACCAAATATTTACACTTGCTTCAAAACCGTCACAAATGGCAGACGCCCAGACCCAATCTCCAAGAAGGAGACCTTGTTCTCTTAAAGGATACAGAGGCTCATCGTAATGACTGGCCAATGGGACTTATCACCAAGGTCCTACCCAGTGAAGACGGAAAGACTCGTAAGGTAGAAGTTAAGGTGACAAAAGGGGACTCTACCCGAACCTTCTTCCGCCCGGTCACTGAACTCGTGCTGCTTCTACGAAAGGAGGACATCACATGAACTGAACATGCTCCTGGACGTTGTTCACGGCGGGGAGCATTCCTCCTCATTCCTCAGTTTATTGAATGTTGACATTTTCCATTGGATTGAACCCTTAACATTCCCATTGGATTCTCGGTTGGTGGAAGAGTTTGCATGTTTGCGGCTTCCTCAATCTGAAGATGGGTTTTATATACTTGAACTTATCTTTCGGTGTGATCTACGGGTCAACAACAACGAGTTGGACTTAAAAATCTTTTATGTTTATTATTGCATGCATGTTTTCTTCCTCTTGTTTTTTCAGGTTCGAACGACTTCGAAAAATTACGGACATCGTGAAATCCAAGGATTTCAGACGGGGAGTGTCATGTCCCACGACTTGAGAAATCATTTAATGTTTGCATTGTTTGTGTTCCATCCTTTCTTTCTAGGCAGAAGTTTGCCTTTCCCTTATTTTGTCCCAACTCTCTCACTGTAGTCCTGTGATGTATGTTTGTTCACGCCCTTATTCTCCATTTTGTCATCATCACCATATCTGTATGCATCTTCTACATGTCCTCTGTTGAATATTCCTTTTTACCTGCTACTTTCATCATAATACAAGAATTTCGGTTAAAGCAATCCTCTTTTCCTGGAGTCTTCTTACATGAGATCGTGGCTGAGTTAAGCTATCTGATAAATCGGTATGAACGTGAGTACAGGTCAATACGGAAGCGCCCAAAAGAATAGGTCTATCCAGGCACCACTGCGTTCTACATACCCATGAGTCAGAATAAGAGACTCTTTGCGAAGATACCGCACCGGAGCTTTTGCTGAGTATGGACTGGTAGCTTGAGAAGATGTGCTACCTCATAAAGACTTGGTCCCCTCTTAAAGGGGATGTTCACGTATTGCGCTGATGAGCCGTATTGCCTTAAGACAGTTGGGTGGCAATAATGTCTTGGAAAGAGAAAGTAATAATGTTGATATGAACACGTTAAATGTACCTAACTAGTTAAATGTGAAAAGTGTTTGATAATGTTGATGGAAGAACGAGGACAGGAAGTGAACCCGTAGGGGTTAGTGGTGAGTCCTCTTAGGAGCCAGATAGAGATGGCTCAGTGATTTCAAACTGAAGGTAAATGTTATGTTCTATACTGTGTATAGTAGTTGAAAAGGCAGTAGGCCCGGGCTGAAAGGGGCGGTCCTGTAAGGAAAGGAGAGGCAGTAGGCCTGGAGCCGTTAGGACAGGCGGTCCTGCAGATTTAAAGAAGGGGAATGAAGTTAATTGCCTTATAGTGTGTTATAAGAAGGTCTTTAGTGGATTCAGAGTGTACATCCTTAAAGGCAACGTTGAATTAATGTCTAAAAATTTTGCACTTAGTAGAATACCCGGTTGGGTAAAGAGAGTTATTTATAGAAAAGTTATTTAGAAGTATTTAACTATGTTTGTAACGTTCAAGTGTCCTCACCTCCCATAAAGGGAAGCTCTGTTCAATTATACTTATTGTTATTGCACTCAACAAAATTGTATGTCTTTTTGCTAACCTGTATTGTTGTTTTCTTCCCAGTCCAGGAGTACTGGATTTAATCGGGGGGAAGTGCAGCGCCCCAGAGTCCTGGTCGTTGCAGTACTGTGGCTCCGCCACTAAGGGGAGCTATGGTACGTCTGATGGCACTGAAGGAGTTCATCTGACCAGGTATCACAGACACCAATACATTTCACAGTCGGGTCACCAGGGGGAGCTAAGGGTTCTATTCATTAGGCCACTCCCCACCATTGTGGGTAAACTGGGGGTCAGGCAGGAAGTTAGTTCAGAAAGCTGACTGGGTTGGAACCAGGCAACACCTTGTGGCAGGGGGTGTTGTGGGGGAAGATTCGGTAGGGTCCCTGTCAGGGGTGGGATCCTGACAGAGGCCTGGCTACAAGAAGGAATGTAACGGGACCGTGCCTGCTCAGCATAGCGGCGGTGCCCAAGGAAGGATAAGAAGCGAGATAGATTGTGCTGAGTGAGAAACGAGATCAAAGCAAGAAGGAGAATACCAGTAGGAGTCGTGCTGTGAGACCGAGGCAACATCCTACTGAGGCGCACAACCGGCGGCCGGAACACCGAGGGAGTATTACAATATTCAGCTTCAGGCAATACTCTAAACCAACGGCAGGACAGTCAGTCTAAGGCGGGCTGTCTCACCCAAATCACCTATGCAGTCTTGGGGGGCAACTTGTGGAGAGGGGCGACTCTAGGGTCCCGGAAGAGCTCCGAGCCTACCCGTCATACGGGTGCCGTCCTAACCGTAACATCAGGGAGGGACGGAGGATTAGCAGAACATCATCTAATCGAGTTGTGAGGGAACTTAAGAAACGGACACAACAGTTGTGAGGACTTTCCGTAAGCACAGCAGGGAAGGACCACAACACCTAGCGCTAGAAGGAAGGCACAGATTTCCACCTGTTAAGAGAACTCTGGAGGTGCCATTGGACCGGCCGGACTTGCGCAGCCTGGTTATCCGGATTCCGGACTGAGGACCCAGAGATCTTCAGTAAAGAGGTAAAGAGACTGCAACCTGGTGTCTTCGTTATTTACTGCACCGCACCACCACCACTACCACCATCCATACCTATATCTAGTTATCACTGTACGCCCCCCAGCAGGGCCACGGACCGGGTCTAGCCACCGTGACAACCCCAGAGCAGAGACTCAGAGGCCCGGTACCGGGTACCCCTCGGCCCTGCGGCAGTGGGGGCGCTACATATGTAGTTTGGCTTTTCATTTGGGGCACCACAGGTACTATACTCCCTATTGAACTCAGACAATATTCGCATGCATAGTTCATTTGGATAATTACACTAGTGGTCCCCTGGACAGCCAAGATAATACCGCCTTTCCATTATTATTACAGCGCCTTCCTGGTGGGGTGCCACTTTTTGGCAGTACATTGTTGTTAGGTGCGGCGTTTTTTGTCATTGTGTCATCATCATCTTTTCAGTCCAAATATTGTATTTTTTTTACCTGTCTTGTCTACATAATTGTTTAATAAAAACGTATATTTTTATAATAAAACTTATAGTCTTTTGATTTTTGGAACATTATACTCCATAGTTCTCTATAGGATTTATTCATTATGGGAGTTGTCCTGGTTTCTTTTTGAACTCCAGCACTTTTTCCGTTCGGGGAATGATTGTATGTGTTTTGGAGATGTCGGTTTGTGTTAAACTATACTGTGTATGTAGGGGGCTGTATTGTACTGTGTGTGGGGGCTGCACTATTCTGTGTGGTGGGGGCTGCATTGCACTGTGAGTGGGGGGCTGCATTATACTGTGTGTGTGGGGCTGCATTATACTGTGTGTTGGGGGCTGAATTATACTGTGTGTGTGGAGGCTGCATTATACTCTGAAGGGGCTGCATTATGCTCTATGGGGGGACTACATTATACTTTATGAGGGTGGCTGCACTATACTGTGTGTGGGGCTACATTATACTTTATGAGGGGGCTGCAGTATATTCTATGAGGGGGCTGCATTATACTCTGAGGGGGGCTAAAGTATATTCTATCAAGGACCATATTCAGTGCATTATACTATATGGGACCTGCATTATACTGTATCGAGGACTATCTGTACCCATCATTGCTCCTCAGCCAGTGTAAAGAGGCAGCGAAACAAGCATTGAACTACTTCAATATTGTCAATCACATTAGATTAACAGCCTGAACTCAGCGCATGTAAATACAACAGAAATGTTTCTGTGTGATGGTGCAATATGTTGAGCAATTGAGGCCTCATTTTAAACTTTTGCCCAGGGCCCCACTTTGTCTAAAACTGGTCATGCGTCTGCCCCATGTAGTCTGAGTCCATCTTTCCAGGTAGCTTCACAAGCTGAATATGTCTCTGGCCCCTGACATCTATTTCAAGTTTCAAGTTTGCTATTAGACGGAATAAATCGGAAAGGTATTTGCATCAATCCACTGTCCTGAGTATTAGGCTCACGCTGTCCCTAGCAGCCTCAGTACTGCTATGTTACTCACTGCTGCCCTCACACAAACTGTCACTTCCTGCACTTACCACTAACACTCAGTTCCCCCACCCAAACTGAGCTGGCCACTACAATTAACCCTGTCCCAGCTAACTGCGGCCCCAGTGGGTATCATACATTTTTCACATACATATCAGCTCCCACCACTGTTACAGGTGCATGGTGCCTGCCCCATAACCAGCAGATAATGGTTGTGACAGACAGCTAGGGCTTGCTTCTTATGGTGCGGGTGGTGCGTAGCTCTGCTCGTGACTGTTAACCTGCTAAATGCTATTGTCAATATCTGAGCGCTTTGGCATGGGGACTCATCATTCTATGTCTTCATTGGCGCCCCTGTGATGTGAACACAGGGCACCGATGGGTTACTATGACAGTCTGTTGAAAACCTATATACCTGTTGTGAAGAAACCAGATTGCATCTTAATTTCCTAGACAACCATGTTTTTGCAAATCAAGAAGAATTGACTTTTTATCTGTATATTGGCTTGTGGAATTAAGTGTTCATGTCTGATGGGTCAACAAGAAAGACTTGCAAACTGATATACCATTTAACATACTGTGTAAGGGTACCGTCTCACAGTGGCACTTTGGTCGCTACGACGGCACAATCCGTGACGTTCCAGCGATATACTTACGATCTCGCTGTGTCTGACACGCTACTGCAATCAGGGACCCCGCTGAGAATCGTACGTCATAGCAGATCGTTTGAAACTTTCTTTCGTCGTCAAGTGTCCCGCTGTGGCGGCATGATCACATCGTGTAACAAAGGTGTGCACGATATTGTATACGATGTAATGGGTGGAGGAGCTTGATGATGTCCCGTACGACTTCTACATCGCAAATACGTCATGAAATTATCACTCCAGCGCCGTGCATTGCGAAGTGTGACTGCAGTCTACGACGCTGGAGCGATAATGGAGCGACGCTGGAGCGTCACGGATCGTGTCGTCGTAGCGACCAAAGTGCCACTGTGAGACGGTACCCTAAAGGCCCCGTCTCACATAGCGAGATCGCTAGCGAGATCGCTGCTGAGTCACAAGTTTTGTGACGCAACAGCGACCTCCATAGCGATCTCGCTATGTGTGACACGTACCAGCGATCAGACCCCTGCTGCGAAATCGCTGGTCGTGTCGGAATGGCCTGGACCTTTTTTTGGTCGTTGAGGCCCCGCTGACATCGCTGAATCGGTGTGTGTGACACCGATCCAGCGATGTCTTCACTGGTAACCAGGGTAAACATCGGGTTACTAAGCGCAGGGCCGCGCTTAGTAACCCGATGTTTACCCTGGTTACCAGCGTAAATGTAAAAAAAAAAAAACAGTACATACTCGCCTTTCGGTGTCCAGGTCCCTTGCCGTCTGCTTCCTGCTCTCACTGACTGCCGGCCGTACAGTGAGAAGTGAGAGCACAGCAGTGACGTCACCGCTGCGCTCTGCTCTCGCTGTACGGCGGCTCAGTCAGAGCAGGAAGCAGACGGCAAGGGACCTGGACACCGAAAGGCGAGTATGTACTGTTTGTTTTTTTTTACATTTACGCTGGTAACCAGGGTAAACATCGGGTTACTAAGCGCGGCCCTGCGCTTAGTAACCCGATGTTTACGCTGGTTACCCGGGTGCTGCAGGGGGACTTCGGCATCGTTGAAGACAGTTTCAACGATGCCAAAGTCGTTCCCCTGATCGTTGGTCGCTGGAGAGAGCTGTCTGTGTGACAGCTCCCCAGCGACCACACAGCGACTTACCAACGATCACGGCCAGGTCATATCGCTGGTCGTGATCGTTGGTAAATCGCTTAGTGAGACGGGGCCTTTAGTCTGTAATAGTGACTTGTACATAGTGTGTGTTTATCTTTGTTTATTGTGTGCTGATATGCTAATTGTGTATTGTATTCTGTACTCAGTTTGTTGATTTTGAAGGTAGATAGGGAAACGTTGTGAGAGTGTGGAGCGCCCCTATGTTAAGGGGAAATGGGGTACTCGGTACCGGGTCCCTCTGTCTCGGTTCTGGGGATGTCACGGTGGCCCGACCCGGTCCGTGGCCCTTGGAGGGGCGTCCAATTAAAGGTGAGAAGTTTGTCTGGTGTTCGTGACGCCACCTGTGGTATTCAGTCAGGATGACCGACGCTGCTAGGGGTCCGCTGGGGGTGATGGAGTGGCAGCTAGATGGTATACCTTTCCACAGGTGAAGTATGTCCCCAGGGCTTCCCAGATGTGTAGGTGGTGATGGTGGATGATGTAAGGCGCAATGAATAACGAGGACACAAAGGTTGCAGTCTCTTTACCTTTTACTGAAGACTTCGGCGTTCACAGTCCAGAGTACTGTTCACAGGGCAGGCAGAGTCCGGCCGGTCCAAAGGCAAATCCAGAGTTCTCTTAACCAGGTGGAAATCAGTAGCCTTCCTACTAGCGCCTGTGTGTTGTAGTACTTCCCTGCTGAGCACCACGGGATAGTCCTCACAACTTTCGTGGATGTTTCTGATGTTCTCTCTCTCTGTCCCCCAGATGGTATGGATAGGACGAACCCGTATGACTGGGATGGCCTGAGGCTTGTTTATAGGAACCCTAGAGACGCCCCGACCCCCACAATTTGCCACCGTGCCTTCTTAGGTATTAAGGTCGGGAAGCCAACTTGGAATTGACTGTCCTGCCAGTCTCTGAAGTAATGCATAGAGTCAATTACTCCCTCGGTGTTCCGGCCACCGGCTACGCGCCTCAGAAGGAGGCTGCCAATCTCGGGGCAGAACTCCTCCCGGTATTATCTCCTTGTGCTGTGACTTCGTTTCTCACTCTATACAATACAGTTTTCTTCGTGTCCTTTCTTAGGATACTGCCACACGTGGGGCAGGCGCAGCTCCGTGTCTTTCTGTCTCGTGCTAGGCCTCTGTCAGGATCCCACCCCTAACAGGAACCCTCTGTCTGCAGCTCAGATGTTCCTCCTTTTCCCCCTGTCTGCCTGACAGGTGTTGCCTGGGCAAAGCCCAGCCAGCGTCTCCCTAACTTTCCATCCAACCCACCAGTTTTACCCTTCTGTGAGGAGTGCCCTACTAGATAGGAGCATGGCTCCCCCTGGTGGTTTGGAGTGTGAAATGTGTTGTGATGCCGTGATACCTGGAAAAATGAACTCCTTTAGTGCCATCAGACGTAATATCACTCCTCCTGGTGGAAGAATAACATTACTGCAGCAACCAGGACTCTGGGGCGCTGCAAGTGGACTGAAGGACACTGGGTAAATCTAAAAATAGATCACATGCCTCGGGTATAAAAGAGACTTCTTTTCTTCTGGTTGGAGTCACTCTTCAGGATCTCAGCTGAGGGTACATCAGACCTGGCTGAAAGAACACAGGACTGCTTTTGGTTATCTCCCTACGCTTGTCGTTACCTCCTCTCTGCGTGCGGATCACAGGTGTAGTAGCGACCCTGGGAGCTTGGACATAACATCTACCATTATCCCGGCGAGTCCCTGTAATGTCCACCATCTTGGGGTAGTTGCTGGGATTGTTCTGTTTGCTATTGGGTGTTGTGGTTCAATAAAGTATTGCCACACTATTTTACCCTAACCCTGTGTTGTCTGTTTAGTGTATTGCCCACTGGGAGATAGAGAGGGCGTTCAGTGGTATGAGCCCTGGTCCATGCAGTCTTGCTGAAGGCTGGCGGGCCAGTGGACGAGAGCACCCACTGACCCCGTTTTTCCACACCTGTTATTAAACATTGTGGCTGGGCTGCAAAGGAGACCATGAGTTTTACTTTATGCACCCACAATAGAACCCCTTGCTTGTATTAGAAATCTCAATGGGGTTAAGTGTTTTAAATACAGAGATTGCGAGGAGTTGATTGCTCTATATGCATATGACTTGTTGCTATTTGTAGATAATATGAGTAAATCCTTTCCAAATATAATAGAAACAGTCTAAAAGTTTTTTCGGGTTTATCTGTTAACTGGTCAAAGTCCATTCTCCTTCCTTGAATATGTATAATATAGCTATTTTCTTATTAAGTTGTAACTTGGAAAGTCCGGTGGTATACAAATGTAATTATCTAGGTATTAATATTACCAGAGAGGTTAATGACTATGTCTCTTTAAATGTAAGCCTTTTAGTGTCTAAATCCAGGAATATAGTTGGTGTATGGGAGAAATAACCTCTTCCTGACCTTGTGAAGAACAAATCTTATTAAAATGTGCCTTGTGTCTTTATCGACTATGTCAGACCTAGGGAAAGTGCGGCCCGCAGGCCACATCCGGCGCTCTGCCTGTCTCAGTCCGGCCCGGCCCAGAGTTCCGCATGCCGCACTGTGTCCGCTTGCTGGCTTTCTCCGTTTTCTTCCTAGGCACAGTCAGCTTTGGTGGAGGAGGGGCCTCCGGCCACTTCCTCAACCAATCAGTGTGTGAAACAGATGACGCGATGACGTCAGCTGTGCGCCGCGGCAAATTTTAGGCCACGCCTCTGACCACACCCATTCATAATTAGTCACACCCATATCCACGTCCCAACTACACCCATTTAGCACTGCTGATCACACTGTTTCATATACAATAGTTATAAACAAAAAAATATGGCCACACAGTGCTCCATACTGTATAATGACCGCACATGACGCTCCATACTGTATAATGGCCACACATGACGCTCCATACTGTATAATGGCCACACATGACGCTCCATACTGTATAATGGCCACACATGACGCTCCATACTGTATAATGGCCGCACATGACGCTCCATACTGTATAATGACCGCACATGATGCTCCATACTGTATAATGACCGCACATGATGCTCCATACTGTATAATGACCGCACATGATGCTCCATACTGTATAATGACCGCACATGATGCCCCATACTGTATAATGACCGCACATGATGCCCCATACCGTATAATGGCCGCACATGACGCTCCATACTGTATAATGACCGCACATGATGCTCCATACTGTATGATGACCACACATGACGCTCCATACTGTATAATGACCGCACATGACGCTCCATACTGTATAATGACCGCACATGATGCTCCATACTGTATGATGACCACACATGATGCTCCATACTGTATGCTGGGTGCACATGATGCTTCATACTGTATAATGACCACACATGATGCTCCATACTGTATAATGACTGCACATGATGCTGCATACTGTATAATGACCGCACATGATGCTCCATACTGTATAATGGCCACAGTTCTCCATACTGTATAATGACATACAGGCACGCAGCTCACACACACACGCTCACACACATGCACACGCACACAGCTCACACACACGGCCCACACACACGCAGCACACACACAGCTCACACACGCACGCAGCTCACACACATGCAGCATCACACACACAGTATCACACATACACACGCAGCATCACAAACGCAGCTCACAAACACATGCAGCTTTGACACAAATGCATCACATACGCAGCCTTCACACACACACCCATCACACACACACGCAGTCATCACACACACACACGCAGTCATCACACACACACATGCAGCCATCACACACACACACACACGCAGCCATCACACACACACACACACGCAGCCATCACACACACACACCCAGCCATCACACACACACACCCAGCCATCACACACACACACACACCCAGCCATCACACACACACACACCCAGCCATCACACACACACCCAGCCATCACACACACACCCAGCCATCACACACACACACCCACAGCCAGGTTGGCACTAGGAGGGTGCTGGCTGGCACTGTTAGAGGTGTTACAGTGCTACCTGTGGATGGAGAGGTGCATGGACACACTGCACTATCTGGTTTGCAGGCTTCTCCCTGCCGCCCCTTATCCGCCATACACAATGCATGCCGGTGTGTGCCGGTAATGATGACCGCCTCCCTCCCCCTCACACGCCGCTGCCGCCTCCGAGTGACACAAGGACCAGACTCTGCGCCTCAGCATCGGGTACCACAGATTCCCGCGCATGCGCGTTGCGGTGCGTGGTGGGGGAGACACCAGGCTGGAGTCGGCGCCGCGCACGCAGCTGGTCCCTCCTTCCCCGATCTCCTGGCCCAGATTTACTAAACAAAGGCTGCAGAGTGTGATCATGCCGGCCGCTTACGTCACTGACCCCGCCCGGAGTGCGGGACTAGTCCTAATCGTCTCTACGTCCCGGAAGTGGGCGGGGCTTCACCGGCGGCCGCAAATTCGGGATTTTAAATGCCCGAAGCGGGACAGCGGGACCCCGGTGCCAAAGCGGGACTGTCCCGCTGAAATCGGGACGGTTGGGAGGTATGCATACAGCACATGGGGATTCTATGGGGTGACATGCAGCACATGGGGATTCTATGGGGGTGTAGAAAACAAAAAGTTGATTCCAGCTCCAAAGTGTTTGAATAAAATTAGATCCTTTATTGATAAATGTTTAAAAAACACAGGCTGCAATGCTCTCCATAATGAAAAACGGGAAACGAGCTACGCGTTTCGATCTGTTACAGATCTTTGTCAGAGCTTAACAGATCGAAACGCGTAGCTCGTTTCCCGTTTTTCATTATGGAGAGCATTGCAGCCTGTGTTTTTTAAACATTTATCAATAAAGGATCTAATTTTATTCAAACACTTTGGAGCTGGAATCAACTTTTTGTTTTCTACTACTACAAGTTACCACGTGGATCGGCGTGGAGGTTCCGTGCACCTGCCAAAGGCTGCTTGGTGAGCTGGCTCTTTGTTTTTCTTTTGTGTCTACATATTCTATGGGGGTGACATACAGCACATGGGGATTCTATGGGGGTGACATACAGCACATGTGGAGGCTATGGGGGTGACATACAGCACATGGGGATTCTATGGGGGTGACATGCAGCATATGGGGATTCTATGGGGCTATAGTGCAGAACATAGGAAGGCTATGTGGTGACATAGCACATTGGGAGGCTATGGGGGGTGTCATGCTGCACATGGGGAGGCTATGGGGCTGTTGTGCAGAACATGGGGATGCTATGGGGGTAACATGCTGCACATGGGAATGCTATTGGGGTGACATGCTGCACGTGGAGAGGCTATGGCGCTGTTGTGCAGAACATGGAGATGCTATGGTGGTGACATGCTGCACATGGGGAGGCTATAGGGGTGTCATGCTGCATACGGGGAGGCTATGGGGGGTATCATGCTGCACATGGTGAGGCTATGGGGGCCTAATGCAGTATATGGGAAGGCTGTGTGGGGCTCATGCAGTATATAGGGAGGCTGTGTGGGGCCTCATTCAGTATGTGGAGAGACTGTGGGCCTAATGCAGTATATGGGAAGGCTGTGTGGGGCTCATGCAGTATATAGGGAGGCTGTGTGGGGCCTCATTCAGTATGTGGAGAGACTGTGGGGCTCATGCTGTATATGGGAAGGCTGTGTGGGGCTCATGCTGTATATAGGGAGGCTGTGTGGGACTCATGCAATATATATACTGTATATAGGGAGGCTGTGTTGGGCTCATGTAGTATATGGGGAGGCTGTGTAGGGCTCATGCAGTGTATAGGTAGGCTGTGTTGGGCTCATGCTGTATGTGGGGAGGCTGTGCGAGGCTCATGCTGTATGAGGCTCATGCAGTGTATAAGAGGCTGTGGGGAGTTCATATGATATACAGAAGGGGATGTACTTTGGTTCAAAGATATATAGGGGGGTATCGGCATACTTAATTCTACTCAATATTAAGTGATACAAATTATTACAACAATTTCAAGCTATTGGCTCAGCCTTCCACAACAGTCATGGTCTCTCATGTGGTCCCACGGGAAAATTAAATGCCCACTCCCTGCTCTATGTCCTTCCTAACTTTCTCATCTGCATTTCCAAATATTGGTTTAAAAATGTGTAAGGAGGTGAAACACAAGAAGAGTCTGGGGGCGGTTACCTTCTCGGCTCGGCCATTGAGCTGTGCTGCAGGTTCCCCAGGGGGCAGACTTAGAGACTGGGACAGGAAGGAAGCGGGCAGAGAGCGGGAAAGGCACAGGCGCAAGGGACAGAGCAGCGTGAGCAGCGGTCAGAGCAGGGTGCAGCTGCGCTCCGGGAGAGAGAGAGCTCCCGGTCTGAGGACAAATACAGGGAGACTGCCCAGAAAGACTGCATCTTGTGAGTACTTGAAAGCAGACTATGCTGTGACTGGAGAGAGGGGCGCTTTGAGACCCGTGTAGAGACATTGGCCCGTGCAGAGACTTCAACCCCCTGGTCCCCGCGGTATCAGTCTAGAGACTGTGATTCCTGGTACAGAGACTTAACAGTGCAGAGCCCCTGATTCCTGGCTGTGCTGTAAAAGCTAAAGACTCAGAGCCTGTGCATACAACATTAACTCCCTAAACCCCAGGCAGCAGGCTCCTAGAGACTACTCAGCCCACGGACAACAGAGGGATGACAAGTGCTGCTGTTTCTCGGCGCCTACGTTGGAGAAGACGACCCTTCAAGCAAGTCCTCCTCAGACTGATAAGTGTTCTTTTCTCAAGAAATCTTGCTTACTCCTGTTGCATTGTTTGACTCCCATATTTTGCACTGTTTTATTGCTAGTTATTTCCCATTGCTTCCTCCCTGCGAGGAGAACCTGATTCCTGTTATTAAACCCCTCAACTGTTGGTCTGTCTGTTCCGTGGTGACATACTCAGTACCTGCATACTATTACAAATGTACATACCTTTTTTAGAGATATGGTTTGGAAAAAGGGTATCCCTACAATAAAATTAGAAAGTTACTGTACCTAAAGACAGGGGTGACTTAGACTTGACACATATCTGGGCGTCTTTCTTAGCTTCTCAATTCCAGCATTTTAGAGAGCTGGCACTGGAGGATACATGAGAGGCAGGTGCTTCAGTGTTAAAATTTTATCTCGTAGAACTTTTGGAATCACATAATTTCATAGCTAATTCAAGATGTTCCCCAATCTGGTGGACCTTCAAGAAGTTGTTAGGTAACTAGTGGGCTCTGAAACTCATGTAGTATAAATGCCCATAGTGGCTGCTCCAAGTGTCTTACAGTGCAGTGTACTTTGGAGCTCAAAGAAAAGTCAAGAGACTCCTTTAAGAACCACTTTCTTTGAGAAATAATAGTGGCTGGGTATACTTCCAGCAATGCTGGGGGCATACCATAATTTTCTGAAAGATGACCGACTCCACTGGGTGGTAGGGCAGTGACTGCACACCAGCTACTTGATCAGGTAGAAAAAAGTTAGCATACAGGCGGATGACTAGGGGCATACGCCGATTTCCTTAACATACAATCAGGGATGGATATCTGGTGGTGCGAAGAAGGAGAAGGAGTACTTGAAGTATGACAACTAGAGTTGAGCGACTTTTACTTTTTTCGGATTGAGTCGGGTTTCGCGAAACCCGACTTTGTAAAAAGTCGGGTGGGGTGAAATCGGCCGATTATTGTGAAAAGTCGGGGGCCGACTGAAACACGAAACCCAATGCAAGTCAATGGGGAATCAAAGACGGCAGTGAGTGGAGGACAGGAAAACACCTACAGTGCCCATTTTAATGCCAAAAACATCAATTCTTATTACTTAAGCTTGTCAATCTTAATTTACTTTATAATAATAGTTAGCCATTGAAAACTGGGGGTCATTTGGCTAAAGTTGTGGGGGGGGGGTAGGGCTGGCTCAAGATTTTCGTGGGCCCAGGAAACGCGGAATACGTCATGGTGGTGGAGCAGGGAGAGGTAAGTATTTCAACTTTGCAAGTGCTGTGATCCTGAGCAAGCAGGGGGGGCCCACTCGTTCGTAGGAAGGTGCAGATGAAAGTGCAGGTTCCTTCATCAGGTGGGGGGCATACTCATTGGCGACATCACTGGCACAGGGCCCCTCATAGTACGGCAGTGTGTTTGACGGCGGGTGGCGCCTCCCACTGGCAGAGACACTTTTGTGTACTATGAGGGGCCCTGTGCCAGTGACGACGCCAACTAGTATGCGCCCCCCCACCTGACGAAGGAACCTGCACTTTCATCTGCACCTTCCTCTTTGTCCCCGTGTAAGGTGGTATAGTATGCGGGAAGGGGAACCTGACTTTCAGCAGGGTCAGATTCTGGCTGTGTAGAGTGCAAGGGGAATGTAGTGGTCTGGGTCAATGTACCAGCAGACTGGGCAATGGCCAGGATGAGGAGGAAACACAGTTAGTAGGCCCAAATAATAAAGTAGGCTAAATGCAGTTCAAATATGGTAACAGGACTAAACAGGCGGCATTGCTTTGTTCAGTGGAGGAAAACTGTAATGAGTGGCAGACACAGTTTGTAGGCCCAAATAATCAAGTAAGCTAAATGCAGTTCAAATGTGGTAACAGGACTAAACAGGCGGCATTGCTTTGTTCAGTGAAGGAAAACTGTAATGAGTGGCAGACACAGTTAGTAGGCCCAAATAATAAAGTGGGCTAAATGCAGTTCAAATGTAACAGGACTAAACAGGCGGCATTGCTTTGTTCAGTGGAGGAAAACTGTAATGAGTGGCAGACACAGTTAGTAGGCCCAAATAATCAAGTAGGCTAAATGTAGTTCAAATGTGGTAACAGGACTAAACAGGCGGCATTGCTTTGTTCAGTGGAGGAAAACTGTAATGAGTGTCAGACACAGTTAGTAGGCCAAAATAATCGAGTAGGCTAAATGCAGTTCAAATGTGGTAACAGGACTAAATAGGCGGCATTGCTTTGTTCAGTGGAGGAAAACTGTAATGAGTGTCAGACACAGTTAGTAGGCCCAAATAATCAAGTAGGCTAAATGTCTGCCAAAAAATTGTTCATAAATAAACAGGCAACATTGCTTTGCTCAGTGTCGGAAAATTGTAATGAGTAGCAGACTAATTTAGTAGGCCCAAATAATAAAGTGGGCTAAATGTCTGCCAAAAAATTGTTCATAAATAAACAGGTGGCATAGCTAGGTACAGGGGTGGGCTCCTCTGCTGAGTAGCAGACAGTGGTAGTAGGCGCAAAGTATTAACTGGTCTAAACGGAGGCCAGGGCCCCTGTATATTTTGACTATCATCTATCATTTCAACAAATTTGTATTGGCAGTGCTATTGAAGGATTTAACAGCACAGACTACACAGTGGTGGAGCAGGGAGAGGTAAGTATTGCAAGTGGTAGAGCACTGTTCGAGCTGGGGGGAACATTCTCTCGTGGGCGGCGGTACTGGCACAGGGCCCCTCATATTACGACGGTGTGTCTGACGTTGGTTGTGCACCACCACCGTCAGAGACACTTCATTGTACTATGAGGGACCCTATGAGGGACCCTGTGCCAGTGCCGTCGCCCAAAAGTGGGCCCACCCACCTGTCCAGGCAAACGGCACTCGCACGGGTGCTTGCGCCAGGTGGTGACCACGGCCCTCTGGGGGGAGTCAGCCCATTTAGGGAGGTATAAAAATGGCCTATGGTGGACATTCAGCAGCTGCAAATGGAGGAATTGGAGAAGTCAGTAAGAGGAGGCCAAAAGCAAGACATTTTTTCAGGCACGCTACGTGTCAGCAGGGGAAGGTGGGGCAAAATAATTTGAAATCCATGATTGGTTCATTTTAATGAAGGTTAGATCATCAACATTTTGGGTAGCCAGACGTGTCCTTTTTTCGGTCAGTATTGAACCAGCAGCACTGAAGACTCTTTCTGATAGCACACTAGCAGCAGGGCAAGCGAGCTCCTGTAATGCATATTCTGCCAATTCAGGCCAGGTGTCTATTTTAGATGCCCAGTAATCAAAGGGCAATGACCTGTGAGGGAGAACATCGATAAGGGAGGAAAAGTAGTTCGTAACCATACTGGACAAATGCTGTCTACTGTCACTTTGAATCGACGCAGCAGTACCTGTCGTGTCAGCAGTCATTGCGAAATCACTCCACAACCTGGTCATAAAACCCCTCTGTCCAACGCCACTTCGGATTTGTGCACCTCTAACACCTCTGCCATGTTGCCTCCTACGGCTCATGTGAGAACCATCACCGCCGCTGTGTGCTGGGAATGCCTGAACCAAACGGTCTACAAGAGTTGCTTGTTTGGTAGCCAATATTTGCTCAAGGTTCTCATGTGGCATGATATTTTGTAATTTTCCTTTATATCGTGGATCCAGGAAGCAGGCCAACCAGTAATCGTCATCGGTCATCATTTTGATAATGCGGGGGTCCCTTTTTAGGATACACAAGGCATACTCAGCCATGTGGGCCAATGTTCCAGGTGTCAATTCACTGCTTGTGCTGGGTTGAGGAGCACTTTCTTGCAAATCAACATCACTTGTGTCCCGCAAAAACCCTGCACCTGACCTTGCAACGCCACCAGTTTCTATTGCCCCCTGAGAAGCATCCTCCTCCCATAAATATTCATCCCCATCATCCTCCTCCTCCTCCTCTTCATCCGCCACCTCGTCCAGGAGAGTTCCCTGAGCAGACAATGGCTGACTGTCATCAAGGCTTCCCTCCTCCTCGGCTGCAGACGCCTGCTCCTTAATGTGCGTCAAACTTTGCATCAGCAGACGCATTAGTGGGATGCTCATGCTTATGATGGCATCGTCTGCACTTACCAGCCATGTGCATTCCTCAAAACACTGAAGGACTTGACAGAGGTCTTGTAGCTTCGACCACTGCACACCAGACAACTCCTTGTCTGCCATCCAAGTGCCTGCCCGTGTATGTATATCCTCCCACAAATTAATTACAGCACGCCTCTGTTCGCACAGCCTCTGAAGCATGTGCAGTGTGGAGTTCCACCTTGTTGCAACGTCGATTATTAGGTGGTGCTGGGGAAGATTCAGCGATCGCTGATGGTTCAGCATACGGCTGGAGTGTACGGGCGACCGGCGGATGTGCGAGCAAAGTCTTCGCACCTTCAGGAGCAGGGCTGGTAACTCCGGATAATTTTTGAGGAAGCACTGCACCACCAGGTTCAAGGTGTGAGCCAGGCAAGGTATGTGTTTCAGTTCTGAAAGGGCTATGGCAGCCATAAAATTCCTTCCGTTATCACTGACTACCTTGCCTGCCTCAATATGTACACTGCCCAGCCATGACTGTGTAGCGCCCCCACCGCCGCAGGGCCGAGGGGTACCCGGTACCGGGCCTCTGAGTCTCTGCTCTGGGGTTGTCACGGCGGCTAGGCCCCGGTCCGTGACCCTGCCGTGGGGCGCTCAGTGAATAATAGATATGGAGGATGGTGACGCTGTGGTGGTGCAGTGCAGTAAATAACGAGGACACCAGGTTGCAGTCTCTTTACCTCTTTACTGAAGATCTCTGAGTCCTCAGTCCGGAACACGGTTCACCAGGCTGCGCAAGTCCGGCCGGTCCAATGGCACCTCCAGAGTTCTCTTCACAGGTGGAAATCGGTGCCTTCCTACTAGCGCTATGTGTTGTGGTCCTTCCCTGCTGTGCTTACGGAAAGTCCCCCACAACTGTTGTGTCTGTTTCTTAAGTTCCCTCACAACTCGATTAGATGATGTTCTGCTAATCCTCCGTCCCTCCCTGATGTTCTGGTTGGGACGGCACCCGTTTGACGGGTAGGCTCGGAGCTCTTCCGGGACCCTAGAGTCACCCCTCTCCACAAGTTGCCCCCCAAGACTGCATAGGTGATTTAGGTTAGACAGCCCGCCTTAAACTGACTGTCCTGCCGCTGTTTGGAGTATTGCTTGAAGCTGAATGTTATGATACTCCCTCGGCGTTCCGGCCACCGGTAGTGCGCCTCAGTAGGATGTTGCTTCGGTCTTACAGCACGACTCCTACTGGTATTTCTCCTTTTGCGTGATCTCGTTTCTCACTCAGCACAATCTATCTCTCTTCTAGTCCTTCCTTGGGCACCGCCGCTACCCGGAGCAGGCACGGTCCCGTTACGTTCGTTCAAGTTGCCAAGCCTCTGTCAGGATCCCACCCCTGACAGAGACCCTACTGTATCTTCCCCTACAACACCCTCTGCCACAAGGTGTTGCCTGGTTCCAACCCAGTCAGCTTTCTGATCTAACTTCCTGCCTGACCCCCAGTTTACCCACTATGGTGGGGAGTGGCCTAATGAATAGCACCCTTAGCTCCCTCCGGAGGCCCAGCTGTGAAATGTATTGGTGTCTGTGATACCTGATCCGATGAACTCCTTCAGTGCCATCAGACGCACCATAGCTCCCCATAGTGGCGGAGCCACAGCACTGCAACGACCAGGACTCTGGGGCGCTGCACTCCCCCCTGGTTAAACACAGTACTCCGGGACTGGGAAGAAAACAACAATACAAGTTAGCAAAAAGACATTCAGTTTTGTTGAGTGCAATAACAATAAGTATACTTGAACAGAGCTTCCCTTTATGGGAGGTGAGGACACTTGAACGTTACAAACAGTTAGATATCATAGCAACATGCTATAAATAACTTTTCTTACCCAACCGGGTATTCTACTTAGTACAAATTTGTTGAACAATAATTTAACATTGCCCTTAAGGACATACACTCTAAATCCACTAAAGACCTTCCTATAATCACATTATAAGGTAATTTAACTTTTTCATTCTCCTTCTTTAAATCTGCAGGACCGCCTGTCCTAACGGCACCAGACCTACTGCCTCTCCTTTCTATGCAGGACCGCCCCGTTCAGCCCGGGCCTACTGCCTTTTCAACTACTATACACGGTATAGAACATAACATTACTTTCAGTTTAAGAGCACTGAGCCATCTCTACATGACTCCTATGAGGACTCAGGGTTTACCTTCTATCCTAACTATCTATCAACATTATTAAAACATTTTCTATTGAACATTAAGCCTGCTCATTATCTTTCTCTCTATCATGCATGCTGGACATCACGTCTATCCCTACGGGCCCACTGCATCTTTCTTCTATCTTTCACTTTTTCTTTTCAGAGAACATCATCAGCATTTCTTCACAGTTAACTAGTTAAATACATATAACTTTCTCATGTAAACATTATCATCACTTTCTTTGGTCAAGACATTATTGCTTCCTGTCTTAAAGCAATATCACGGTTTAAGCGCAACAAATGAACATCCCCTTTAAGAGGGGACCAAGTCTCTATGAGGTAGCACGCCTTCTCAAGCTACCAGTCCATACTCAGCAAAGGTTCCAGTGTGGTATCTTCACAAAGAGTCCTTCTTTAAGTAAAACCAGTAGGGAGCGCCTTTAATAAGGTGCAAACTATGTACAAGAAGTTCGGATCGTGCACTGTTCATGATTTCAGCAGTTCTTTTCAACTAGAAACTTGTGCAAAAACTTGGAAAAATCAAACAAAAGCAAAACAATAGGGATCCCAGGTCCACAGAAGGATCCCCTTAAGAGTTAACCCTGAACGGGTTCAGCAAAATCAGGAAACGAACAAACAGTCAAAGAACTATTTACATATTGATAAAGCAATTATGCTTACTCGTTCTTCGGGGAGGAAGGTGGTTTCCTCCCGGGCCTCACCAGACCAACGGGTCGTCCTGCTGGTTCAAGGATCGGGTCCCGCCCCAACAACGACAGGATCCCTCGCCGGGATGTTCTTTTCACCGAGGATCCGGCACGCCCCCAAGGCACATGGTGGGTCCGGGTCCCCCGCTGCTCCGCAAAGTCAGGTTCCGTTGTCTTTTCAGCGGGAGGTTCATCTTCGGGGGTTGCAGCGGCGGCCTGGAGCGCGACACACCGCTGGACGCCCCGCGCCATCCAGCCAGCTTCGCCTGTTGCTCTCCTCCACCTGGTATAAGTTACAGCATCACCTGGCTCCAGGTCGCGAGCGAACCTTCCACTGCAATGTTCCACCTCCTCTCGGTCCACGTGGACTTGTAGCGGCTCCCCGATCTCCTGGGTAACCCCGCGTCCATGTCGGGGGTTGAAGGAGACCACTACACCCCAGTGGGACAAGGGGGGCTCCGCAACAGTGGTTAAATCAACCTGGGTTACCGGTTGTGGTCGGGCTCGCCATGCAGCCATCAAGCGCCGCAGGTGTTCGGCCTCAGGCATGAGCTTCAGGCCCTGTGTCTGCGGCGCACTTTCAGCCGCGACCGGGTTGGGAGGAGCAGGGGACACTGGAGACAAGCAGACCTCCGTGGGCTGGCCCAGCCGAGCGATCACGCGGGCATCGGCCTCGGCCATACACTCTTCCGACGGCGGCCGGGGAGGTCGGCCCATCGTTGGCTCCGTAAGGGTCAGCTCCCGCAGTGACGGCGTACCCTGAGCCACATCGGGCTGTCCAGCCTCTCTCCGAGTTCGATCATTCCCATGCGGTGCTTCCGGCGTCGCCATCTTTATCTCCTCTCCAGTGTCTTCTTCCCGCGGTCTCTTTCGTGGGCGGCCCCGTCTCCATGGTCTCCACCCTCCAAACAGGATCAGGAGGCGGACCTCGGCTGTTGACGGACACATCCGCAGGACACAGAAATATTTAGATTGGGCGGCCATTGTTGTTCGCGCTCTCCAGCTTGCCTCCGCCTACTCCACGCCCCTCCTCTTCTCCTGCGCTCTCCTCAGCGCTGCAATGGCGGCGGATTTTGGTGGTAAATGGCGCAGCACACAGTCTCTCAATAAAGTACAGTACAAGCACGTCAAATCACAGTTCCAAGGCACACATGACCTGATTCTTCAGGCTTAAGTAGATCCTGTTCGTGACGCCAAGTTTGTAGCGCCCCCACCGCCGCAGGGCCGAGGGGTACCCGGTACCGGGCCTCTGAGTCTCTGCTCTGGGGTTGTCACGGCGGCTAGGCCCCGGTCCGTGACCCTGCCGTGGGGCGCTCAGTGAATAATAGATATGGAGGATGGTGACGCTGTGGTGGTGCAGTGCAGTAAATAACGAGGACACCAGGTTGCAGTCTCTTTACCTCTTTACTGAAGATCTCTGAGTCCTCAGTCCGGAACACGGTTCACCAGGTTGCGCAAGTCCGGCCGGTCCAATGGCACCTCCAGAGTTCTCTTCACAGGTGGAAATCGGTGCCTTCCTACTAGCGCTATGTGTTGTGGTCCTTCCCTGCTGTGCTTACGGAAAGTCCCCCACAACTGTTGTGTCTGTTTCTTAAGTTCCCTCACAACTCGATTAGATGATGTTCTGCTAATCCTCCGTCCCTCCCTGATGTTCTGGTTGGGACGGCACCCGTTTGACGGGTAGGCTCGGAGCTCTTCCGGGACCCTAGAGTCGCCCCTCTCCACAAGTTGCCCCCCAAGACTGCATAGGTGATTTAGGTTAGACAGCCCGCCTTAAACTGACTGTCCTGCCGCTGTTTGGAGTATTGCTTGAAGCTGAATGTTATGATACTCCCTCGGCGTTCCGGCCACCGGTAGTGCGCCTCAGTAGGATGTTGCTTCGGTCTTACAGCACGACTCCTACTGGTATTTCTCCTTTTGCGTGATCTCGTTTCTCACTCAGCACAATCTATCTCTCTTCTAGTCCTTCCTTGGGCACCGCCGCTACCCGGAGCAGGCACGGTCCCGTTACGTTCGTTCAAGTTGCCAAGCCTCTGTCAGGATCCCACCCCTGACAGAGACCCTACTGTATCTTCCCCTACAACACCCTCTGCCACAAGGTGTTGCCTGGTTCCAACCCAGTCAGCTTTCTGATCTAACTTCCTGCCTGACCCCCAGTTTACCCACTATGGTGGGGAGTGGCCTAATGAATAGCACCCTTAGCTCCCCCCGGAGGCCCAGCTGTGAAATGTATTGGTGTCTGTGATACCTGATCCGATGAACTCCTTCAGTGCCATCACACGCACCATAGCTCCCCATAGTGGCGGAGCCACAGCACTGCAACGACCAGGACTCTGGGGCGCTGCAACTGAGTTTGTTGCTGCAAGTACTCGGCCAGTACTTCCGTGGTGTGTCTGTTGTCACCCAAACACTCCATTTGTAACACAGCCTTCTGACGCTTACCAATAGCTGTTCGATAATGGGACACCTCGTGTGCAACACTGGCAGCTGCGGATGGAGTGGTTGTGCGACTGCGCTGTGGATGAGCTTTCGCTTCTGGAGGAGGAGGAGGAGGAGGGGTGGCAAACGCCTACAGCCAACTGTTTCCTAGACCGTGGGCTAGGCAGAACTGTCCCACTATGGCTGTCCCCTGTGGACCCTGCATCCACCACATTAACCCAGTGCGCCGTGATGGACACGTAACGTCCCTGGCCATGCCTACTGGTCCATGCATCTGTTGTGAGGTGCACCTTTCCACTGACTGATTGCCTCAGTGCATGGACAATGCGGTCTTTGACATGCTGGTGGAGGGCTGGGATGGCTTTTCTCGCAAAGAAGTGCCGACTGGGTAGGTCATAGCATGGTACTGCGTAGGCCATCAGGTCTTTGAAAGTTTCGCTTTCAACCGACCAGTAGGGCATCATCTCTAACGAGATTAGTTTTGCAATGTGGGCGTTCAAACCCTGTGTACGCGGATGAGAGGATGAGTACTTTCTTTTCCTAATGAGAGTCTCTTGTAGGGTGAGCTGGACTGGAGAGCTGCATATGGTGGAACTAGCGGGGGTGGTGGTGGACATGGCAGATTGAGAGAGGGTTGTTGATGGTATTCTTGATGTTGGCCTACATACAGTGTTTCCTACCAATAACCTTGTGATTCCCTGACTGCTTTGGCCTTGCAACGATACCTCCACATTTGCTGCTGGTGGTGTCCTAACCGGTGGGCTTACAGTGAGGGAAGCAATGTAGCGTTGCTGACTACCTTCATTCTGAGCAGGTGCACCAACGGTACGGGACGTTTGGTAGTTAGTCCAGGCTTGCAAGTGCATGCTGGTTAAATGTCTAAGCATGCACGTTGTATTTAAATTTTGAAGATTCTTCCCTCTGCTAAAGGTCTTTGAGCATTTCTTACAGATAACTTTTGACTGATCATTCGGATCTTGGTTAAAAAATTGCCACACTACACTCTTCCTACTATGGAATACCTTTTCAGGCATTGCACGCTGTGCTACTTTCACCGGATGGCCACGCTGTCCTAAAATTGTTTTTGTTTTTGACAAACGTTTTTGGCCTGATACGGGCCTGCCAGATGACAGCTGTTGCGATGTAGATGCCTGCTGCGGATCATCCTCCTCCGCTTCTGAGCTACTGGCAGCGGCACCCTCTTCCCCCAATGGCTGCCAATCTGGGTCAACAACTGGGTCATCTATCACCTCCTCTTCAATGTCATGTGCACCTTTCTCTGTGTCACCGTGTAAGGTGCTATAGCGTTCGGGACGGGGCACCATAGTCCCATCAGGGTCAGATTCTGGCTGAGTACACTGCGAGGGCAATGTAGTGATCTGAGTCAATGGAACAGCATAATAATCTAGCTGTGGCTGTGCATCAGTGCACTCCATGTCCGATTCATCTTGTAATGGGCAGTTAACAATTTCCCTTTCTAACCCAGGCACGGTATGTGTAAAGAGCTCCATGGAGTAACCTGTAGTGTCGCCTGACGCATCCTTCACTTTTGGTTTGGGTGAAGGACACAAGGAAACGTCTTGTTCCTGACCGGGAGCATCCACTGACAACTCGCTGCTTTTATATTTGGAGCTTTCTGAAGAGGAGGCGAAAGAGCTAGAGGCTGAGTCAGCAAGGAAAGCCAAAACTTTTTCCTGCTGCTCCGGCTTTAAAAGTTGTTTTCCTACTCCCAGATAAGGGAGCCTTCGAGGCTTTGTGTAGCCAGACGATGACGCTGGCTCAACACCTCCAGCCTTAGGTGCTATTGTGCTTTTGCCACTACCACCAGATGCACCACCACCACCATCAGTACCAGCTGGCAACCACCGCCCACGGGCTCTTCCACCATACTTCCTCATTTTTTGGAAAATCTAACCAAAATAACAACCGTTATATGGTACTGTAAAACAAGGTAGAAGGTGTATATAAACTTGTTGAGAATTTAAATCTCCCTTTTTTGGGGGGAGACTGAACCAAAACTCAGGCCCAGTGTATAAAACAACTCAATGTAAGTGGCAGAAAGTGGCTGGCTGATATACAACAAACTAACAGAACTGAAGTATATCCACTTTGTGAGAATTTGAATCTCACTTTTTTTGGGGGGGACACTGAACCAAAACCCAGGCCCAGTGTATAAAACAACACAATGTAAGTGGCAGAAAGTGGCTGGCTGATATACAACAAACTAACAGAACTGAAGTATATCCACTTTGTGAGAATTTGAATCTCACTTTTTTTTGGGGAGACTGAACCAAAACTCAGGCCCAGTGTATAAAACAACACAATGTAAGTGGCAGAAAGTGGCTGGCTGATATACAACAAACTAACAGAACTGAAGTATATCCACTTTGTGAGAATTTGAATCTCACTTTTTTTGGGGGAGACTGAACCAAAACTCAGGTCCAGTGTATAAAACAACACATTGTAAGTGGCAGAAAGTGGCTGGCTGATATAAGACAAACTAACAGGACTGAAGTACCGTATTTTCTGGTGTATAAGACGACTGGGCGTATAAGACGACCCCCAACTTTTCCATATAAAATATGGAATTTGGGATATGCCTGCTGTATAAGACGGGGGTCATCTTATACGCCAAGTCATCTTATACGGCGTGTGGTTCCCAGGGTCTGAAGGAGAGGAGACTCTCCTTCAGGCCCTGGGATGCATATTCATGTGAAAAATAAAGAATAAAAATAAAAAATATGGATATACTCACCCCTCCGAGAAGCCTTGCTGTCACCACTGCAAGCGTCTGCCCCCGTTCCTAAGAATTGCAGAGGGTGAAGGACCTTCGATGACGTCACGGTCCTGTGATTGGTCCGTGACAGCTCATGTGACCGGTCACCTGACCGTGACATCATCGAAGGTCTTTCACGCTCTGCAATTCTTAGGAAAGGAGGCAGACGCTTGCAGCGGTGACAGCCAGGCTTCTCGGAGGGGTGAGTATATCCATATTTTTTATTTTTATTCTTTATTTTTTACATGAATATGGATCCCAGGGCCTGAAGGAGAGTTTCCTCTCCTTCAGACCCTGGGAACATTCAGGATCGCTCCCTGCACACGCCGTACCCGGCGTATAAGACGACCCCCGACTTTTGGGACAATTTTTAGGGGTTAAAAAGTCGTCTTATACGCCGGAAAATACGGTATATCCACTTTGTGAGAATTTGAATCTCACTTTTTTTGGGGGGAGACTGAACCAAAACTCAGGCCCAGTGTATAAAACAACACAATGTAAGTGGCAGAAAGTGGCTGGAAGATATATGAAAAAATACAAGGACTGTAGTACAATTTCAATCTCCCTACAATGATCTCAGGACAAGTATGGCAGCAATACAAAGGACTGCTGCACACAAAAGTGTGGATAAATAAACAAGATAGCAGAAAGGAGAAACAGGATTTTTGCTTTTAAAAAAGCAGTTGGTTTGCACAGCAGCGTGCAAACAGCAATGCAGCTATCAGGGAGCCTTATAAGGCAGCCTAATAAGCTACAGAGCTGATGCACAAAAATATAGCCTCCACTATCCCTGCAAAAAAAAAGGTGGTGTTGGACAGTGGAAATCGCTACAGCACAAGCGGTTTGGGGGTTAATCTTCCCTCCCTAACTATATCCCTTCTTCTGATGAAGCTGCAGCAACCTCTCCCTATGCTACGATCGGCAGAAGTAAGATGGCGGTCAGCGTGCACGCCCCTTTATAGCCCCTGTGACGCCGCAGAAAGCAAGCCAATCACTGTCATGCCCTTCTCTAAGATGGTGGGGACTGAGACCTATGTCATTACGCTGCCCACACTCTGTGTCCTCCTTCACTGGCTGAAAAATGGCGCTGAAAGGTCATACGAAACGCGACTTTTGCGCGCAGATCCCGACCTCATGGCCGATCCCACACTAGGATTGGGTCGGGTTTCATGAAACCCGACTTTGCCGAAAGTCGGCGATTTTTTAATTTTTCCGATCCGTTTCGCTCAACCCTAATGATAAGCAGTAATTGCATATGATGATTATGACACCAGGTAGTACTAGAGGATGCGGAATGGCTAGCAGAAAAACTAGTATGAAAAGAAGTGGTGGGAGGATACTTAAGCTTTGCCTTAGATTGACATCGAGTTTGTTTTGGCTGTGGGAGCATTTTACTGAGCACCATCATACTGTGTATAGGGCAGCAATGGGCCCATCATACTGTGTATTGAGGACCTGTGGGCCCATCATACTGTGGATAGGGGAGCTATGGGCCCATCAAACTGTGAATAGAGGAGCTATGGACCCATCGTACTGTGTATAGGGGAGCTGTGGGCCCATCATACTGTGTATAGAGGACCTGTGGGCCCATCATACTGTGTATAAAGGACCTGTGGTCCCATCATACTGTGTATAGAGGACCTGTGGGCCCATCATACTGTGTATAGAGGACCTGTGGTTCCATCATACTGTGTATAGGGGAGCTGTGGGCCCATCATACTGTGTATAGGGGAGCTATGGGCTCATCAAACTGTGAATAGGGGAGCTATGGACCGATCATACTGTGTATAGGGGAGCTGTGGGTCCATCATACTGTGTATAGAGGACCTGTGGTCCCATCATACTGTGTATAAGGGAGCTATGGGCCAATCATACTGTGTATAGATGAGCTGTGGACCCATCATACTGTGTATAGGGGGAACTGTAGGCTCATCATACTGTGGTGCTGGCGGCGGCTGTGGTGCTGGCGCGCGTGCGAGCAAGCGAGCTGACTGGCAGAAGGCAGGGTCACCGGTGGGGCAGTGCAGCGGGCCTGGAGCTGCGGGTGGCGGCGCAGTTTTCTACAGTGTTCGGGCGGCACAGTGCAGGGCGGCGCCATTGCATTTCCGGTATCCGGAGTTTCCGGTTTCCGGAATAAGAGCCTGTGCCAACCGCGCAGGACTTCAAGAAAATGGCCGCCGAACCAGCGCATGTGCAGATGGAGCTCTCGGTCACTGAGCTCTCGATCTGCACATGCTCTGTAGTGGTTCTCAGCAAATACTAGCTGGCAGCAGGGTGAATTCTGGGCTCCGCTGCACACAGAGCCCTAAAGCAGAGGAGGGAAAGAAGCATGATTCTCCTCCTCTGCAGGGATAGATATTGATTGGTGGAGGGAACTGTTGCTGAGCTGCCTCCACCAATCAGATATCTGTCCCTGCACAATGTATAGTGTTGCACTTCTTATTTACACTAGCACAAGATCCTTGGGAGAGGAGAGCACACATTAAAGGGAAGCACAACCCCCATCATCCTTCAGAATATACTGTACCAATGGGTGTATTCTGATGGATGATGGGGGTTGTAGCCATATTTGGTGTAACAGATCCCCCATAACTGCATCATCCACAGATCCCCCAATAATTGTGTACCCTGCAGATCTCCCATAATAGTGCATCACCACAGATCCCCCATAACAGTGTGTTATCCGCAGATCCCCCAAAAAAGTGTGTACCTTGCAGATCCCCCATAACAGTGCATCACCACAGATCCCCATAACAGTGTCATCCGCAGATCCTCCCATAAGTGTGTACCCTGCAGTTCCCCCATAACAGTGCCTCACCACAGATCCCCATAACAGTGTGTCATCCACAGATCCTCCCATAAGTGTGTACCCTGCAGATCCCCTATATCAGTGCGTCACCACAGATCCCCATAACAGTGCATCATCTGCAGATCCCCCAAAACAGTGTGTACCCTGCAGATCCCCCATAACGGCGCGTCACCACGGATCCCCCATAACAGTGTGCCATCCGCAGATCCCCCCAAAAGTGTGTACCCGCAGATCCCCCATAACAGTGTGTCATCCGCAGATCCCCCCCAAAAGTGTGTACCCTGCAGAT
Organism: Ranitomeya variabilis; assembly: GCF_051348905.1. Lineage (NCBI taxonomy): Eukaryota > Metazoa > Chordata > Amphibia > Anura > Dendrobatidae > Ranitomeya > Ranitomeya variabilis. Next base: position 927,530,666 of record NC_135233.1, on the reverse strand, counting down.
CCCTCCTAACAGTGCATCACCACAGATCCCCATAATAGTGTGTCATCCGCAGATTCCCCCAAAAGTGTGTACCCTGCAGATCCCCATAACAGTGAATCATCCGCATGGGTGTATTCTGATGGATGATGGGGGTTGTAGCCATATTTGGTGTAACAGATCCCCCATAACTGCATCATCCACAGATCCCCCAATAATTGTGTACCCTGCAGATCTCCCATAATAGTGCGTCACCACAGATCCCCCATAACAGTGTGTTATCCGCAGATCCCCCCCAAAAGTGTGTACCTTGCAGATCCCCCATAACAGTGCATCAACACAGATCCCCATAACAGTGTCATCCGCACATCCTCCCATAAGTGTGTACCCTGCAGTTCCCTCATAACAGTGCCTCACCACAGATCCCCATAACAGTGTGTCATCTGCAGATCCTCCCATACGTGTGTACCCTGCAGATCCCCTATATCAGTGCGTCACCACAGATCCCCATAACAGTGCATCATCTGCAGATCACCCAAAACAGTGTGTACCCTGCAGATCCCCCATAACGGCGCATCACCACAGATCCCCCATAACAGTGTGTCATCCGCAGATCCCCCCCTAAAGTGTGTACCCTGCAGATCTCCCATAACAGTGCGTCACCACAGATCCCCCATAACAGTGCGTCATCCGCAGATCCCCAAAAAAGTGTGTACCCTGCAGATCCCCCATAACAGTGCATCACCACAGATCCCCTGTAACAATGCGTCACCACAGATCCCCCATAACAGTGCGTCATCCGCAGATCCCCAAAAAAGTGTGTACCCTGCAGATCCCTCATAACAGTGCATCACCACAGATCCCCTGTAACAGTGTGTCACCACAGATCCCCCATAACAGTGAATCATCCGCAGATCCCCCCATAAGTGTGTACCTTGCAGATCCCCCATAACAATGTTTTTCTTCATCATAGGTGTAGAAAAAGACTTGGGCCACACATCTAAAATCATAGTATAAAACCAAAACAAATCCTCTGAAAATAAACAATGATCCAATTCAAATCCAACAACTCCTCACTAGGGTTGAGCGAAACGGATCGGTCATTTTCAAAAGTCGCCGACTTTTGGCAAAGTCGGGTTTCGTGAAACCCGACCCGACCCCAGCGTGGGATCGGCCACACGGTCGGCGATTTTCGCGCCAAAGTCGCGTTTCGTATGACGCTTTCCCCGCCATTTTTACAGCCAATGAAGGAGTGTGTGCAGCGTGATGACATGGGTTCCGGCTCGCTTTGTGCGGCGTCACAAGGGGTAAAACCGCCATCTTAACGTTTGAGATATAGCGATTCCCACAGTGAAACACAAATTTTGCAGGGACGGAGGGGAGAGAGAGAGAGAAAAAAAAAAAAAAAAAAATCCCAATTGACTTGCATTGGGTTTCGTGTTTCGGTCAGCCCCCCGACTTTTCACAATAATCGGCCGATTTCACACGATCCGACTTTCGAGACAGTCGGGTTTCACGAAACCCGACTCGATCCTAAAAAAGCAAAAGTCGCTCAACCCTACTCCTCACCAATAGAGCAAATGAAGTAGCAACACGATCAAGATTATAAAAAAATATGAAAAACTTTTATTATAAATATTACAAAAGTAACAGAAAAACTGACAAGAAATATCACATACTATAAATAACAATAACAGGGGTGCATACTCCCTGATAATCATGGACAGTTACAACAGTGGACAAAAAATATAGAGATCTATGACCTATACATTCTGAAAAAAATGTGCATCTATGCTGGTCAGTATATAATAAAATTGACCAATAAATAGCCTTAAATACCAGCATACATGTCCATATGTACGGTATATATCATCAACAGGACCGCAGTTGCATGAAACAACTACTCAACATATATATAATCAGAAGAGCTATGCACAGAATATGTAACCGAATAGCTGAATATGTTGTCATGCTACATGTACAAAGTAAATAGATTACCTGCAGCCATGTTTGAGACAGTTTTTCTGTTAGTTTTTAGTTTTGTAATATTTATAATAAAAGTTATTCATATTTTTTATAATCTTGATCTAAAATCATAAGTTCATGTAATGCCACTTAGGCAAAATGAAACTGAACATGAGGTTCTTAGTTTAACATTCTGAATAGACTGTATGAAGCCGCTAGCACATGACGGCAAACCTCGTAGTGAGCAAAAATAGGCGGAACCCCTCTTACAGTCTCCAGTCTTGCAGCATGGGTATTGTGGGGCACCAGGTACCCACCCTGCTCGTTCATTGTCACTGTGGTGGTGGTCGGCACATTACTCCACACCTTTAAGGCTACAGTATTTATGGGCACACTGAGATTCGCCATGACTTGGCAGTAGGCTTCATAAGTCTGTTGCGGTAAACCAAAAACTCCTTGTTCAGTTGAACACCGTCAAAAACGCAGCGTCCAGATGTTACAGCATAGTGGAGGGGATTTTATGAAATCCCGTCTCCACTATGCGTGGAAACCCGCACGCTGCGGCCCTGCGACTCCGGACATGCTGCGCGTCTTTTCAGATCGCAGCATGTCCGTACACCTTGCAGGGACGCAGCGTCCCCGCAAGGCATATCACAGGGCCCTATGGGACAGAGCGATCATCCCGGATGTGAAGAGTTAACACATCCGGCATGATCGCGTCCCAGAAAGGGGGCGGGGCTTAGCGCCGAGCGGCTTCGCCGCTGCGGCGATACCGCCGCCCCTCCGTACCGTGGAGCCATACCCGCATGCGTTTTTGCTGCGAAAACGCACATGCGGTGCGTTTTTTCAAAATGCAGCATGTTGCTACTATGAGCAAAACACGCAGGAACACCGCAGGTGACCTGCCAGTGACCTCAGGTGCAGTTTTGGTCAGGATTTTACCTGCATAAAATCCTGACCAAAGCCTGAAGCAAAACTGAACGTGGACACATACCCTAAGGGTATGTCTCCACGGTACGGATGGGCGGCGGTATCGCCGCAGCGGCGAAGGCGCTCGGCGCTAAGCCCCGCCCCCTTAATGGGACGCGATCATGCCGGATGTGTTAACTCTTCACATCCGGGATGATCGCTCTCTCCCATAGGGCCCTGTGATATGCCTTGCGGGGACGCTGCGTCCCCGCAAGGTGTACGGGCATGCTGCGATCTGAAAAGACGCGCAGCATGTCCGTAGTCGCAGGGCCGCCGCGTGCGGGTTTCCACGCATAGTGGAGACGGGATTTCATCAAATCCCCTCCACTATGCAGGAACATCTGGACGCTGCTTGTTTGACGCTGCAGCGCTGCGCAGCGTCAAACAAGCAGCGTTTCCTGAACGTGGAAACACACCCTAACACCACTAGATCAACTTGTGATTTTTGGATGTGCAGCCCATGTCTTTTCTACAGCGATAGTACTGTATTCATTCAAGCTCTCAGTTGCAATGTCACAGCTGACAATTATTTCAATACTGTATTTTGTTGCAAAAAAAAATACAAAACAGTTGGCTGCTACATATTGTGCATTTTTAAAGAATGTCAAAGCAGAAAAGGCTTGCATATAACATTCCCTTTAAACTGGAGGTTATAAAATATGCTAAAGAGCATGGGACCAGAGCAGCAGAGACATTTCGGACCGCCTCCTACTGAAAAAATGATAAGAGAGTGGAAGAAACAGGAGGATGAGCTGCAAAAAGCGGGAAAAAGTAGATCTGGTCTTCGTAGGCATGGTGCGAAGAGGCCAAAGTTGTCTGCAGGATGCGTTTTTGCCCCATAGACTAACATTAGCGACGCTTTGCGACGCATTGACACACGTTGCAACCGTCGTGAGTGTTGTGGCGGTCCGCCGGGAGCAAAAAACTTTACATGTAACGTTTTTTGCTGTCGACGGTCCGCTTTTTCCGACCGCGCATGCGCGGCCAGAACTCCGCCCCCACCTCCCCGCACTTTCCCGCACCTCACAATGGGGCAGCGGATGCGCTGGAAAAATGCATCCGCTGCCCCCGTTGTGCGGCGCATTCACTGCCAGCGTCGGTAACCTCGGCCCGACGCACTGCGACGGGCCGAGCCCGACGCTAGTGTGAAAGAAGCCTTAGATGGCACCGAAGATGGATTGCTTTATGAGGACCTGAGCTTCTTAGACTTTGACAGCAGTGATGAGGAATTCCTGGGATTCTCTTACTAGAAGATTGCTGTGCCTGAGGATTAACCCCTTCATGACCTTGGGATTTTCCGTTTTTCAGTGTTCGTTTTTCGCTCCCCTCCTTCCCAGAGCCATAACTTTTTTATTTTTCCGTCAATATGGCCATGTGAGGGCTTATTTTTTGCGAAACAAGTTGTACTTTTGAACGACATCATTGTTTTTAGCATGTCGTATGCTAGAAAACGGGTAAAAAATTCCAAGTGCGGTGAAATTGCAGAAAAAGGGCAGTCCCACACTTGTTTTTTGTTTGGCTTTTTTGCTAGGTTCACTAAATGCTAAAACTGACCTGCCATTATGATTCTCCAGGTCATTACGACTTCATAGACACCTAAGGCTACTTTCACACTAGCGTCGGGCTCAGCCCGTCGCTGTGCGTCGGGCCGACGTTCCCGACGCTAGCGTTGTCTCCGCCGCACAACGGGGGCAGCGGATGCATTTTTCCAGCGCATCCGCTGCCCCATTGTGAGGTGCGGGGAGGTGGGGGCGGAGTTCCGGCCGCGCATGCGCGGTCGGAAAAAGCGGACCGTCGTGAGCAAAAAACGTTACATGTAGCGTTTTTTGCTCCCGACGGTCCGCCACTGCACGACGCATCCGTCGCATGACGGGTGCGACGTGTGGCAATCCGTCACAATGCGTCGCTTAATGTTAATCAATGGTGAAAAAACGCATCCTGCAAACACTTTTGCAGGATGCGTTTTTTCGGCAAAACGACGCATTGTGACGGAATTCAGTTAACGCTAGTGTGAAAGTAGCCTATCATGACTAGGTTATTTTTTATCTAAGTAGTGAAAAAAAATTCCAAACTTTGCTTAAGAAAAAAAAAAATTGCGCCATTTTCCGATACCCGTAGCGTCTCCATTTTTCATGATCTGGGGTCGGTTGACAGCTTATTTTTTGCGTGCTGAGCTGGCATTTTTAATGATATCATTTTGGTGCAGATACGTTCTTTTGATCGCCCGTTATTGCATTTTAATGCAATGTCGCGGCGACCAAAAAAACGTAATTCTGGCGTTTCAAATTTTTTTCTAGCTACGCTGTTTAGCGATCAGGTTAATACTTTTTTTTATTGATAGATCGGGCGATTCTGAACACGGCGATACCAAATATGTGTAGGTTTAATTTTTTTTAATTGATTTATTTTGAATGGGGCGAAAGGGGGGTGATTTAAACTTTTATTTTTTTTTATTTTTTTCACTTTTTTTTCACTTTTTTTTTAACTTTTGCCATGCTTCAATAGCCTCCATAGGAGGCTAGAAGCTGGCACAACGCGATCGGCTCTGCTACATAGCAGCGATCATCAGATCGCTGCTATGCAGCAGAAATGCAGGTGTGCTATGAGCGCCGACCATAGGGTGTCGCTCACAGCTAGCCGGGATCAGTAACCATAGAGGTCTCAAGGACCTCTATGGTTACTCTGCAGAAGCATCGCTGACCCCCGATCATGTGACGAGGGTCAGCGATGCGCTCATTTCCGGCTGCCTGGCTGGAAGCGCTAGTTAAATGCCGCTGTCTGCGTTTGACAGTGGCATTTAACTAGTTAATAGCGGTGGGTGAATCGTGATTTCACCCGCCGCTATTGCGGGCACATGTCAGCTGTTCAAAACAGCTTACATGTCCCGGCTTTAATGCGGGCTCACCGCCGGAGCCCGCATCAAAGCGGGGGTTCTGACCTCGGACGTACTATCCCATCCGAGGTCAGAAGGGGGTTAAAGTTTCTCCACACTTGTTAGCCAGAACATGGCTCTTGCTGTTACTTACGGTACATGGGACTGTTCTTACATGTTACCCACAATGCTGATGTTGAGTCTACTATGTTAAAATAATATTTTGTTATTTAATTAAAAGTTTTTGCACACTATTTGGCAGTGATGAGGAATTGCTGGGATTCCCTGATTAGAAGATTGTGGTGCCTGAAGATTAAAGTTTCTCCTCACATGTTAGCAGTAACATGGTTCTTCCTATTACTTACGGTACATGGGACTGTACTTACGTTACCCATAATGCTGCTGTTGAGTCTACTATGTTAAAATAATAGTTTGTTATTGAATTAAAGTTTTTTGCACACTATTTGGCTCAAAATATATTTTATATTTTTTTTCTTATTTTCCTCCTCTAAAATCTGAGTGCGTCTTATAATCAGGTGTGTCTTATAAAGCGAAAAATACGGTATGTGTTTGGGGGGGCGCCAAACTGAATTAATGCCCCAGGTGCTGGAAAACCTAGATACACCTCTGCTCATACCCATAATTAAGGTGCGCCACCGTAGTTGTAGTCAGGGTTACCTGGTTAGGGGCCCACTCAGGGGGAATTCCAGGCGCCCTCGGATAGTCATCCTGAGTCCACTTACTGCACTATCGACGGCGGTGAGCTCTGTTTCTCTCTCTTACTTCTGTATATGACCTTTCAGGGTGTATTATAAGTTCAGGAGTTAGGGAGGGATGAGGGTAAGAAGTGGTTGATAAGTTGGGAGAGATGCTGCTTTCTCTGATAAGACACAGTACATTGTTTCTTATATTCACCTTACTATTGATTTATGCAAAGCTTGTTGAAAGTACAATGCACATTCAAGTTTAATAAGCTTTTCTGTTCTTTATTATTCATTTTTTCAATATTTCTAAACCTACTTTTCAGCCCTCCATTATGCTGCCAGAGAAAAGTTTCTATTATTCATGCCACTCCCAGCCCACCCACTGCTGACTGACAGTTCCCCCTCTACATAGAAAATTGTCAATCAGCGGTGGGTAGGTGGGAAGTGGCCGCTCACGATCCAGCGGGACTAGTTTCTAGCATCGTGCTGCAAAGATTGAAAAATTCTCGAAAACAACTTTACTTTAGCACATAAGTGACAGACCCCCGAAATCATCATGTCTGTCCATAGGTTCTGGCTACCCTGACAAATCTGTATACCATGATCGTGCTGCTGGGGGTGTTAATGGGGCGACTCTCTCTGTCTAGTCATCAGTCCCTTAGATAATAGTATTGATAGGTTTATATTGCTGGAGATATTTTCTGCAGTGGAAACCTGAAACGTCTGCAGTAAATCTGCTGTTGATTTCATCCATCTATGGATAAGACTGGCGTAAACTTTCATTTTCATACCAAGTCCTTAAATCTGTAGAGAATGTAATCAGGAGCATCTGAATGAAGTTTAAATCATGCATGCCCATTATCTTGGGAGTTGGATGTGGAATTTTTCCAAGTTCTGCAGAATGTGGAACCTGCCAATTTCTGGTGATCAGTGTGAAAACAGCCAAACTAAAGGGGTCATAGGGGATTGTCCCCCTACTCAGGACCCCTGTAGGAGCCAGAAAGGAGAGGTATAAACACTACATTATCCTTCTGGCTGCTGCTGCAGGTCAAATATATGGCCAAACATGACGTACATTATAATTTTTAAATATAATTTATAAAAATGTACTTTTTGTTCATATTGTAGCAATAGTTTTATTTGTATCACGTATGTACAGTAATTATATATCTTGTCCACAGTTGCAGCATTCATTATAATTGCTCTTTCACCTCTAAGATATCTGGCTGGGTCATAGTCCAGGTGAGTTGTTTCCTGACCTCATTGGCATCCTTCCTAGAAAGTAAGTCTTCATACACACTAGATTTACAAGCGCCCTGATTCTTACATTGTGAGGTGTCCACAGGATTTCCTTTATGTGCAACCATGACCATTATATCTCAGCTGCCATTTACAATAAATATTTGTAGAATGCCCTCTATGGAAGTGATAGAGAGAACTGGAGCAATAAGTCAATTGTTTGAGGTTGTAATGGCCACTCTTCTTACTTGCACATCTGCAATATACAGTGCCTTGCAAAAGTATTTGGCCCCCTGGAACTTTACAACCTTTTCCCACATATCGTGCTTCAAACATAAAGATACCAAATGTTAATTTTTGGTGAAGAATCAACAACAAGCGGAACACAATTGTGAAGTTGAACGAAATTTATTGGTTATTTAACATTTTTGTGGAAATTCAAAAACTGAAAAGTGGGGCATGCAATATTATTCAGCCCCTTTAACTTAATACTTTGTTGCGGCACCTTTTGTTGCAATTACAGCTGCAAGTCACTTGGGGTATGTCTCTATCAGTTTTGTACATCGAGAGACTGAAATGTATGATATGTGGGAAAAGGTTGAAAAGTTTCAGGGTGCCGAATACTTTCGCAAGGCACTGTATGTAACAGTTGTATCATTGTTACATTATTCTTAGGGATGTTTATGTTCATGCCATATCCAGTGTAAGAAAAATTGATAAAGTCATAGGCATCAATAACTAAATTAATAAATTCGCCATAAACTGCATTTGGACCAATCACCCATAGAATGCAGGGGTCCATGATTTTTAAATGTACAAAAGATAATTATGTTGTAAAATTTAAAAAATATATTAGTACTCATCAGGTATATTTGCTGCTGCCTCAGAGCCATTGCCGTACTATACATGAATGTGACTCCTTCCGCCAATCATTGGCCTTACCGGCGATGTGCGCATGTAGGCGCTAACTACTGAGACCAGAGATTGATACTGTAGGATCAGTCAACAATCCACTGGCAAAATATTTGAAAAACTATTCTTTTTTTTTTTTTAGAAAAGAAGAATAAAATTTTTTTATGGTTGTATTTGTTTTATTTTCTTCAAAGTGGGTAGAGCTATTTTTATATTAAACTTTACTGTCATTTACTTTCCTGTCATTAAAATGTTTATGTCATATAGTGGGGAACTAGTACCCGTACCAGACCATGAATTACCTTTTCAATGTTGGATAGAAATGTGTTAATAAAAGTTAGCGCATACACATACACACTGAACACCCTGTATTCTGTAATGCTGTAAATAAGCCCCCGATGTAACCTGAAAGATAAGAAAAACAATTTAGATTATATTCACCCAGGGGCGGTCCGGTCCGATGGGCGTCGTGGTCCGGGTCCGGCGCCTCCCATCTTCATGCAATGATGTCCTCTTCCTTGCTTCCTGTCGTGGTTCCTGTGCAGGCATACAGAGCAAAGTACTGCAGTGTGCAGGTGTCGGGAAAGGTCAGAGAGGCCCAGCGCCTGCGCACAACAGTACTTTACGCTGCCCTCAACAGGGCAGAGAATTACACCTGCGCAGGAGCCGCAAAAGAAGCAAGGAAGAGGACGTCATCGCATGAAGATGGGAGGCGCCGGACCCGGACCTACGACGCCCATCGGACCTGAACCGCACCGGACCGCACCTGGGTGAGTATGATCTAACTTGTTTTTCTTTCTTTCAGGTTACATCGGGGGCTTATCTACAGCATTACAGAATGCTGTAGATAAGCCCCTAATGGCGGTGGCCGCAGCTTATATGCGAAAAATGAGGTGACAGATTCCCTTTAAGGGTAGGTTAATTGAGAAATAGAATATCAAAAATAAAATCCATAAAATCACATTATATAAATTATTTAAATTTATGTGCATTTTGCAGTGAGAAATAAGTATTTGATCCCTCTGACAAACTAGACTTAATACTTAGTGGCAAAACCCTTGTTGGCAAGCACAGCAGTCAGACTTTTTTGTAGTTGATGATGAGGTTTGCGCACATGTCAGGAGGAATTTTGGTCCACTCCTCTTTGCAGATCATCTCTAAATCACTAGTATTCTGAAGTTGCCGCTTGGCAACTCAAGGTTTCAACACCCTCTATAAGTTTTCTATGGGACTAAGGTCTGGAGACAGGCTAGGCCACTCCATGACCTTAATGTGCTTCTTTTTGAGCCACTCCTTGCCTTGGCTGTATGTTTTAGGTCATTGTCTTGCTTCTTGATATGTATTAAAATTATTGCCCGAATCATAATGTCCTATACTTTCCTGAAAAAACTTACCTGAACTGCGTCAGCTGATATTTCCTCTACAGTCACCCATCTAGCTTTCCCATTATAAAACACATTGCATGCAGAACTTATTTATGTAAAAGGAGGAGTTACCAGTGTGAGATATAACTATAAGAATATTTTGCAGCTCTCTGAGCTCTGCTGTATTGCAAAAATATTACAAAGCTGAAGCTGAGAGGAACCTGCAGATGTGTCAGTTATAATCACACACAGCTCTGCAGTGAGATCAGCAGAGCAGAGAGCGGCCATTACACATCACACTGATAATTCACCTTTTTATATAAAATAATCTCTGGAGACAGATTCTCATGCAGCTCAGTGTCTGGCCCACAGCCTGGAACAGATCATTTACATATAAGAAAAACATGGATTTCTTGTGAATAACATATAACAAATTTCCTGCATACATCAAGCTTTTTATCACCACCAAGCGTATGTATGTTACGGTATTTCATTTCTTAGTGACTAGACCTCGCAGTACAAGGACAGATGTGCACACTACTGCCATGATCTGAGTAGCTCTGCTTGCAGCAGTTTCACCCATTAAATTACACTATCAACATATTAATACAATGTATTGGCAAATATTCACAATCATACTGGAGATATAAAAGGCCTATGACGAAACCGCAGCCTACAACAGTGATACCCTTGGGTCTTCCTATTTGCCTCTGGTCCTGGAGCAGCCCATGCATTCTGTGGGGTATTGTATATTTTATTCTTATTTTTATGCTTTTGCTCTTTGCTTTTACTATCCGTGCTTATGGGGTCATAAGCTGCATTTTCTGTTATCTTGGGTATGTCTTTTTACATTTAATTTATTCATTTGGATATTGGTTGCAGGTATATGCTATTCTGAAATATGACTGCATTTACCTTCAGTGTTAGGCCGGCGTCACACTTGGCGTAAGACAATACGCCACGTATTATATGTCCGTACTACGGCCGTAATACGGAGAAATGTTCCCAAAATATTGATCCGTAGTCAGGGTGTGTCAGCGTATTTTGCGCATGGCATCCTCCGTATGTAATCCGTATGGCATCCGTACTGCGATATTTTCGCGCAGGCTTGCAAAACCGACATCTAATGGATTTATGTGCTCAAATGTTAGGGAAAACATATATACAGTATATATATATATATGTCATTGAGACACATATATATATTCTGTATTTAGATTTCATTCAGCGCGATATCTGTGAACAGCCGGTAATTCAATTGCCGGCTTTTCATTTCTCCTGCACAAACCCGACAGGATATGAGACATGATTACATACAGTAAACCATCTCATATCCCCTTTTTTTTGCATATTCCGCACTACTAATGTTAGTAGTGTGTATGTGCAAAATTTCAGCTCTGTAGCTGCTGAAATAAAGGGTTAAATGGCGGAAAAAATTGGCGTGGGCTCCCGCGCAATTTTCTCCACCAGAATGGTAAAGCCAGTGACTGAGGGCAGATATTAATAGCCAGGAGAGGGTCCATGGTTATTGGCCCCCCCGTGGCTAAAAACATCTGCCCCCAGCCACCCCAGAAAAGGCACATCTGGAAGATGCGCCTATTCTGGCACTTGGCCACTCTCTTCCCACTCCCTGTAGCGGTGGGATATGGGGTAATGAAGGGTTAATGCCACCTTGCTATTGTAAGGTGACATTAAGCCAGATTAATAATGGAGAGGCGTCAATTATGATACCTATCCATTATTAATCCAATTGTTGGAAAGGGTTAAAAAACACACACACACACACACGATTTAAAAGTAGTTTAATGAAATAAACACACAGGTTGTTGTAATAATTTATTGCTCTCTCAATCCATCAGGAACACCCTCGCTTGGCAAAATAATAAACGCACAAGATACATACCTTCTGATGTCAGATCACGTCCAACGAGGTAATCCATCTGAAGGGGTTAACTAATATTACAGGCACGAGCTGCGATAAACCACTCGCTCGTACCTGTAATCCCCGGGTGCTGAAAGGAAAGCTAGATCTGTACTTACATTGAGTCGCGGTGAGGCGCCCTCTGGTGGATGTTCTCATGAACTGCAGCCTGGGAACTTTTTCCCACGCTCCAGGTCATATGAGGACATCCACCAGGGGGCACATCACCGCGACTGTAGGAAATGTAGGTCAATGACCTACGTTTCATTCATTCGCCGGGGATTACAGGCACGGAGCACAGCTGCATTTGCAGGGCTCCTGCCTGTAAAATAATTAACCCCTTCAGATGGATTACTTCGTGGGACGTGACGGTTCAGCTGAGGGTATGTATCTTGTGCGTTTATTATTTTGCCAAGCGAGGGCCTGCAAATGGATTGAGAGAGCAATAAATTATTAAAACAACCGCTGTGTTTATTTCATTAAAATACTTTTTAATAATGTGTGTGTGTGTGTGTGTGTGTGTGTGTGTGTGTGTGTGTGTGTGTGTGTGTGTGTGTGTGTGTGTGTTTTTTAACCCTTTCGTACTATTGGATTAATAATGGATAGGTGTCATAATTGACGCCTCTCCATTATTAATCTGGCTTAATGTCACCTTACAATAGCAAGGTGGCATTAACCCTTCATTACCCCATATCCCACCGCTACAGGGAGTGGGAAGAGAGTGGCCAAGTGCCAGAATAGGCGCATCTTCCAGATGTGCCTTTTCTGGGGTGGCTGGGGGCAGATGTTTGTAGCCAGGGGGGGGCCAATAACCATGGACCCTCTCCTGGCTATTAATATCTGACCTTAGTCACTGGCTTTACCATTCTGGCTGAGAAAATTGCGCGGGAGCCCACGCCAATTTTTTTCCGCCATTTAACCCTTTATTTTAGCAGCTACAGCGCTGAAATTTTGCACATACACACTACTAACATTAGTAGTGTGGAATATGCAAAAAAAATGGGGATATGAGATGGTTTACTGTATGTAAACCATGTCTCATATCCTGTCGGGTTTGTGCAGGAGAAATGAAAAGCCGGCAATTGAATTACCGACTTTTCACTAACACCGCTGCGTATTTCTCGCAAGTCACACTGCAGGTCCGTGTGGAATCCGTATTTTTCTCGCCCCCATAGACTTTCATTGGCGATTTTTTTGCGCAATACGCTGACAAACGCAGCATGCTGCGATTTTGTACGGCCGTAGAAAGCCGTATATTACGGATCCGTAATATACGGCTGATAGGAGCAGCCCCATTGAGAATAATTGTGCCGTATGTAATGCGAGTTTTACGGACGTAGTTTCTGCGCTCTTACGTCCGTAAAACTCGCATGTGTGACGCCTGCCTTATATGACTCTTTGAATATCGGATGCTGCACTTATTTTGTATCCTATATTGTTTATCGGTTGGCCGTTGACGTGCTTATCCATCATATGATGATTTTATACAGCACTTTTTTATCTTTCATGCTCATGATTGGGGACCACTGCTCAGTGTGTGAGATCACCTCCTTTACATACAGTGGGGCAAAAAAGTATTTAGTCAGTCAGCAATAGTGCAAGTTCCACCACTTAAAAAGATGAGAGGCGTCTGTAATTTACATCATAGGTAGACCTCAACTATGGGAGACAAACTGAGAAAAAAAAATCCAGAAAATCACATTGTCTGTTTTTTTATCATTTTATTTGCATATTATGGTGGAAAATAAGTATTTGGTCAGAAACAAAATTTCATCTCAATACTTTGTAATATATCCTTTGTTGGCAATGACAGAGGTCAAACGTTTTCTGTAAGTCTTCACAAGGTTGCCACACACTGTTGTTGGTATGTTGGCCCATTCCTCCATGCAGATCTCCTCTAGAGCAGTGATGTTTTTGGCTTTTCGCTTGGCAACACGGACTTTCAACTCCCTCCAAAGGTTTTCTATAGGGTTGAGATCTGGAGACTGGCTAGGCCACTCCAGGACCTTGAAATGCTTCTTACGAAGCCACTCCTTCGTTGCCCTGGCGGTGTGCTTTGGATCATTGTCATGTTGAAAGACCCAGCCACGTTTCATCTTCAATGCCCTTGCTGATGGAAGGAGGTTTGCACTCAAAATCTCACAAAACATGGCCCCATTCATTCTTTCATGTACCCGGATCAGTCGTCCTGGCCCCTTTGCAGAGAAACAGCCCCAAAGCATGATGTTTCCACCACCATGCTTAACAGTAGGTATGGTGTTTGATGGATGCAACTCAGTATTCTTTTTCCTCCAAACACGACAAGTTGTGTTTCTACCAAACAGTTCCAGTTTGGTTTCATCAGACCATAGGACATTCTCCCAAAACTCCTCTGGATCATCCAAATGCTCTCTAGCAAACTTCAGACGGGCCCGGACATGTACTGGCTTAAGCAGTGGGACACGTCTGGCACTGCAGGATCTGAGTCCATGGTGGCGTAGTGTGTTACTTATGGTAGGCCTTGTTACATTGGTCCCAGCTCTCTGCAGTTCATTCACTAGGTGCCCCCGCGTGGTTCTGGGATTTTTGCTCACCATTCTTGTGATCATTCTGACCCCACGGGGTGGGATTTTGCGTGGAGCCCCAGATCGAGGGAGATTATCAGTGGTCTTGAATGTCTTCCATTTTCTAATTATTGCTCCCACTGTTGATTTCTTCACTCCAAGCTGGTTGGCTATTGCAGATTCAGTCTTCCCAGCCTGGTGCAGGGCTACAATTTTGTTTCTGGTGTCCTTTGACAGCTCTTTGGTCTTCACCATAGTGGAGTTTGGAGTCAGACTGTTTGAGGGTGCGCACAGGTGTCTTTTTATACTGATAACAAGTTTAAACAGGTGCCATTACTACAGGTAATGAGTGGAGGAAAGAGGAGACTCTTAAAGAAGAAGTTACAGGTCTGTGAGAGCCAGAAATCTTGATTGTTTGTTTCTGATTGTTTGTTTCTGACCAAATACTTATTTTCCACCATAATATGCAAATAAAATGATAAAAAAACAGACAATGTGATTTTCTGGATTTTTTTGTCTCAGTTTGTCTCCCATAGTTGAGGTCTACCTATGATGTAAATTACAGACGCCTCTCATCTTTTTAAGTGGTGGAACTTGCACTATTGCTGACTGACTAAATACTTTTTTGCCCCACTGTAGTTGATCATGTTCAGGTGACTGAATTCATAACTCTGACATCACAGCCTTGATTTCCAGGGCAGCAGATTTGTTGCTTATCAATTATTGACTACTTTTATATCTATTGATAGCTCTTTTACAGTGCTTGACTATAATGTAAGTATATGTGTCACCTCCAACTTTATCTAAATTTGTTTTATACACTGGAGGGTACAATGTTCACACTGAATGGTTTGCTATCTCTTACAAACCTTCACCTTTGAAGAAATAATTTGTACATTCTTAGTTATCTGATTTTTTTTGCCAGCTAAATAACCATTTATTGTGCAATACACTGTAAGCCTAACATAGCAGTAATGAAAACTGTGTTATAGGTTTTAGCATTTAGTTCTAATACTATAGTGTTCATCATTAGCCAAAAATTGTGATCCTGGCACAAATTTTGATTTTCACAAAGTTTGCTGCTTCAGTGTTCTCTTTTTTTAGATCTTTTAGTCAGATGTCTCTATGGTTGCTGAAGTACAATTAAAAGCTTTTCATAAGTTTTTAAACTTTCGACAAATACATCATGAGTTTTTGGTTTACAGATTCTCAATGGGATTGTGATCTAGGGAGTTTCCTCGCCATGGGAACAAAAATGTCAATGTTTTTTTTTTCACAGGGCCATTTAGAAAACATTGTACATGGAAGGGGCACCAGAATGGAGGACATTATTAACCCCTTCCCGACCTCCGCCGTACTATTACAGCGGAGGTTGGTACCCCCGCTTTGATGCGGGCTCCGGCGGTGAGCCCGCATCAAAGCCGGGACATGTCAGCTGTTTTGAACTTATTACTTAAGCTTGTCAATCTTAATTTACTTTATAATAATAGTTAGGCATTGAAAACTGGGGGTCATTTGGCTAAAGTTGTGGGGGGGTAGGGCTGGCTCAAGATTTTTGTGGGCCCAGGAAACGCGGAATACGTCACGGCGGTGGAGCAGGGAGAGGTAAGTATTTCAACTTTGCAAGTGCTGTGATCCTGAGCAAGCAGGGGGGCCCACTCGTTGGCACTGGCGCAGGGCCCCTCATAGTACGGTGGTGTGTTTGACGGCGGGTGGCGCCTCCCACTGGCAGAGACACTTTTGCGTACTATGAGGGGCCCTGTGCCAGTGATGTCGCCAACGAGTATGCCCCCCCACCTGATGAAGGAACCTGCACTTTCATCTGCACCTTCCTCTTTGTCCCCGTGTAAGGTGGTATAGTATGCGGGAAGGGGAACCTGACTTTCAGCAGGGTCAGATTCTGGCTGTGTAGAGTGCAAGGGGAATGTAGTGGTCTGGGTCAATGTACCAGCAGACTCATCTAGCAGTGGCTGGGCAATGGGCAGGATGAGGAGGAAACACAGATATAGGCCCAAATAAAGTAGACTAAATGCAGTTCAAAATTGGTAACAGGACTAAACAGGCGGCATTGCTTTGTTCAGTGGAGGAAAACTGTAATGAGTGGCAGACACAGTTAGTAGGCCCGAATAATAAAGTAGGCTAAATGCAGTTCAAATGTGGTAACAGGACTAAACAGGTGGCATTGCTTTGTTCAGTGGAGGAAAACTGTAATGAGTGGCAGACACAGTTAGTAGGCCCAAATAATAAAGTAGGCTAAATGCAGTTCAAATGTGGTAACAGGACTAAACAGGCGGCATTGCTTTGTTCAGTGGAGGAAAACTGTAATGAGTGGCAGACACAGTTAGTAGGCCCAAATAATAAAGTAGGCTAAATGCAGTTCAAATGTGGTAACAGGACTAAACAGGCGGCATTGCTTTGTTCAGCGGAGGACAACTGTAATGAGTGGCAGACACAATTAGTAGGCCCAAACAATAATGTGGGCTACATGCAGTTCAATTGTGGTAACAGGACTAAACAGGTGGCATTGCTTTGTTCAGTGGAGGAAAACTGTAATGAGTGGCAGACACAGTTAGTAGGCCCAAATAATATAGTGGGCTAAATGTCTGCCAAAAAATTGTTCATAAATAAACGGGTGGCATAGCTAGGTACAGGGGTGGGCTCCGCTGCTGAGTCGCAGACAGTGGTAGTAGGTGCAAAGTATTAAATGGAGGCCAGGGCCCCTGTATATTTTAACTATCTATCATTTCAACAAATTTGTATTGGCAGTGCCATTGAAGAATTTAACAGCACAGACTACACAGTGGTGGAGCAGGGAGAGGTAAGTATTACAAGTGGTAGAGCACTGTTCGAGCTGGGGGGGGGAACACTCCCGTAGGTGGCGGTACTGCCACAGGGCCCCTCATATTACGACGGTGTGTCTCACGTTGGTTGTGCACCACCGTCAGAGACACTTCATTGTACTATGAAGGAACCTGTGCCAGTGCCGTTGCCCAAGAGTGGGCCCACCCACCTGTCCAGGCAAACGGCACTCGCACGGGTGCTTGCGCCAGGTGGTGGTCAGCCCATTTAGGGAGGTATAAAAATGGCCTATGGTGGACATTCAGCAGCTACAAATGGAGGTATTGGAGAAGTCAGTAAGAGGAGGCCAAAAGCAAGACATTTTTCAGGCAAGCTACGTGTCAGCAGGGGAAGGTGGGGCCAAATAATTTGAAATCCATGATTGGTTCATTTTAATGAATGTTAGATCATCAACATTTTGGGTAGCCAGACTGTGCATAAAACAACACAATGTGGCAGAAAGTGGCTGGCTGACATACGACAAACTAACAGGACTGAAGTATATCCACTTTGTGAGAATTTGAATCGCACTTTTTTTGGGGGGAGACTGAACCAAAACTCAGGCCCAGTGTATAAAACAACACAATGTAAGTGGCAGAAAGTGGCTGGAAGATATATGAAAAAATACAAGGACTGTAGTACAATTTCAATCTCCCTACAATGATCTCAGGACAAGTATGGCAGCAATAAAAAGGACTGCTGCACACAAAAGTGTGGACAAATAAACAAGATAACTGTGCAGAAAGGAGCAACAGGATTTTTGCTTTTAAAAAAGCAGTTGGTTTGCACAGCAGCGTGCAAACAGCAATGCAGCTATCAGGGAGCCTTATAAGGCAGCCTAATAAGCTACAGAGCTGATGCACAAAAATATAGCCTCCACTGTACCTGCAAAAAAAAGGTGGTGTTGGACAGTGGAAATTGCTACAGCACAAGCAGTTTGGGGGTTAATCTTCCCTCCCTAACTATATCCCTTCTTCTGATAAAGCTGCAGCAACCTCTCCCTATGCTAAGATCGGCAGAAGTAAGATGGCGGTCGGCGTGCACGCTCCTTTATAGCCCCTGTGACGCCGCAGAAAACAAGCCAATCACTGTCATGCCCTTCTCTAAGATGGTGGGGACCGAGACCTATGTCATCACGCTGCCCACACTCTGCGTCCGCCTTCATTGGCTGAAAAATGGCGCTGAAAGCGTCATACGAAACGTGACTTTTGTGTGCAGATCGACGACCTCATGGCCGATCCCACACTAGGATCGGGTCGGGTTTCATGAAACCCGACATTGCCGAAAGTTGGCGATTTTTGAATTTGTCCGATCCGTTTCGCTCAACCCTACTCACGTGGTGACTCCCACAACTGCCGTGAACAGAACATCAATGCTATACCTAGAAAGACTTTCTTAGCTTTTTCAAGTTCATTGTTATTTTTGTTTGAAGGTAATCTGCTAGCTACTAACACTAATTGTTCAGAGATATTTGAAGTCACTGTATATAAATAGAATTACAATCATCCTCTGACTGTTTTCGCTTTGTTCCTTTGTTGTGCTTTGCATCCAGACACCTGCGTTTCAAAAGGACCAACGTTTGCACCGATTCTAGTTATGCCAGTGTCTAAAAGCCTTTAGGCTTAGTTCACATTAGCGTTTGGAGGCTTTGCGGAGGGCTGTGTACGTAATATTAGAGCACGCCGAAGGTGCTCTACTAGCACTTGAGTGGATCGACCCCACAGTAGGGCAATGGGGTACTCGGCACCGGGTCCTGTGGTTCGGGGGATGTCACGGTGGCTGACCCAGTCCGTGGCCCTCAGGGGTGTCCAGTAAAAGAGTTTATATATGGGCAAGGTGCAGTAAAGAACGAGGAGACAGGTTTGCAGTCTTTTACCTTGTTTACTGAAGACTTCAGATGGTATCCTCAGCCCGGAGCGCCAGATGACAGGGCAGACAAAGTCCGGTCGGTCTGAAGGCAAATCCAGAGTCCCCTTATCCAGGTGGAAATCAGTAGCCTTCCTTCTAGCACCTGTGTGTTGTAGTACCTCCCTGCTGAGCTTCCAGGTAAGGTCCTCACAACTCTTGTAGATGTTCTGGATATTATTTCTTCCTCTCTGTCCCCCAGATGGTATGGATAGGACAAACCCGTATGACTGATGGCCTGAGGCTTGTTTATAGGGACCCTAGAGATGCCCTGGCCCCCACAAGTTGCCACCGTGTCTTCTTAGGTATTAAGGTTGGGCAGCCAACTTGGATTTGAATGTCCTGCTGGTCTCTGGAGCAAGGCTTAGAGACAATTGCTCCCTCGGTGTTCCTGGCTACCGGCTTCTGCGCCTCAGAAAGGAGCAGCTTGTTCCTGGCTGATCTCCCTGTGGTATTTCTCTCCTGTGTTCTGCTTTCCTGCACTCTCTGCAGTATGTTCACCTTTTAGTGTCTTTCCCCAGGAGTTGCAGCACTTCATGCCAGCAGAGCTCCTCTCCTTCTATCTGCCTGACAGGAACTGAACCCCTTTTCCCTCCAGATCAGGATGTTAAATAGGAGAGTTCACCCTAAACAGGCTTAGAGCTCCCCCTTCTGGTCTGGAGTGTGAACATGTTGCATATGTGTGATACCTGAATGTGGTTGTCTTTCATTGCCTTCAGACATGACATCACTTCTCCCCTAAAAGGATAATGACATCACTGCGACGACCAGGACACTGGGGCGCCACACTCCCCCCCTGTTAAATCCAGTACTGCGGGACTGGGAAAAGAAGAACAACAATACATATTAGCAAAAGACATACAATTTTGAAATGCTATGAACAACTTATGCAAAAGTAGTGCTTCCCTTTATGGGAGGTGAGGACACTTGAACGTTGCGAAAGTCTTGGTCATGCACGGTTCATGACTCCCAGTTCAGTGAGTGCAAACTTGAAACAGCAAAAATCCCGGGTAAACAAAGGGATCCCTTTTAAAAGTATAATGAAAGTTTTTGAGCAATTCACTGTCCATTACTCCATTGTCCATTTTAAACCTGTAACAAAGATATATATACAGACATTTTCAAACAAACAGCAGCAACCGTTAATATTTCCAAGTTTTGTAGCGAATTGGGGTTTGATTTTTGGTGCTACGTGTAGACCTCCGCAGTACAGGGGTTGCTAGTCACCTAACAGGGTCTGCTGTGCTTGCTATCGCTGGTGTAGTGCACTGTCTTTTGGCTACACTTCTAGTGAGTCTAGGTAGCACTGGTATGCTGGAGCTCTCAGGACTGCTTCTACTAATTGTAGGCATGGCAGATTCACTGACAGCAGAGGGTGGACTTGCCGATTCAACTGTTGGCATGGCGTCCTCTGTTGGAGTCTGCTGTTGTTGAGTTACGGCTGGGATCGCATCGGCTGTTGGAATCTGTTGGTGCAGAGTCTCTCTTGGCTCAAAATGATCTGGCATCACATTTGGTTCCAGCGGTTTCGGCTGACGAAACGTCAAAACAGGTACCACAATGGCCTGATTTATTTGAGTCCAAGACTGGGGAAAGTCTCCAAGAACAGTGTGTATCACCTTCTCCTCTTCCACGGGTGGAGATGTTCTTGGATCTGTTTCTCTATCTCTCAACTTGTCAGGGCATACTTTCATGTGGTCTCTGGATATTGCTGTCGAAGTTTCTCCTCCATCTTTGCTGATGAGACAGACCTTTGTATTGTCAAGTTGGATGGCAGGATGGTATATGGTTCTGCTTCCCATTGGTCGTCAAGTTTGTGTAGTCTCCTTTTCCGTTTGAGCACCTGTTCACCTGGTGATAAGGGAATTGCAGGAGCATGCTGGTTGTAGTCCCTTTCTTGTTTTTGTCTGGCTTGGGCTAGACTTCTTTCCACGCATTCCTGTACGTTGCGATACCTTTGCTGTCTTTCTGTATCCCAATCTGCATCTGGCGAGGTATCTTCTGGGGTTAGGACCCCCATGTCTAGATCAACAGGTAACTTGCTGGATCTTCCTCTCATCAGGTATGCTGGGGTACAGTTGGTGGAATTCACTGGGATGTGGTTGTACATGTCTATCAAGTTGGGCAACTTTGCTGGCCATAAGTTCCGTTACTCCACAGGCAAGGTCTTCAGTAAGTCGATTATCACTTGGTTCATCTTTTTGCACATCCCGTTGGTTTGTGGGTGATACGGTGTCGTTCTGATCTTTTTACACCTGTATAAATTGCAGAATTCCTGGAACACTTCTGCTTCAAAGGCTGGTCCTTGATCAGTCAGTACCTTTTCCGGGTACCCGTGTGGTCTACAGAAATACTGCTGGAAGGCTTTGGCTGCTGTCCTTGCTGTCAGATCTTTGACAGGCACAACTACCAGAAATCTAGAGTAGTGGTCCACGATGGTTAGGGCGTAGACATAGCCTGACCGGCTGAGGGTTAGCTTCACATGAACTAGCGTGACCAGTTCGAGCGGTCGTTTGGTGATGATGGGCTGTAGAAGAGCCCTTTGGCTGTCACAGTCCTTCCTGCGTAGGCTACATGGGCCACACTCTCGGCACCACTTTTCGATGGCTTTCTTCATGCCAACCCAGTAGAACCTTCCACGAAGTAGACTCTCCAACTTCCTCCATCCGAAGTGTCCTGCTCCATCGTGGTACGCTTCCAGAACCATTGGCGCATCTTGCTTTGGGACTACTATCTGCCACACCAACTCATGGGTGCGTGGGTCGATGCTTCTTTGGCACAGCTTACCATCGTAGATAAACAGCTTGCCTCTCCCCTTCCACAGTTGTTGCGTCTCTTGTGGATCATCCGGGCCAGGGTGTGAACCTGCCTGCGTCAGGAGATCTTTCACCCGACGAACCGCGGGGTCACTGTCCTGGGTCTCTGCCCATCCATGGTGGGGCAGGGGATTCAGCATGGCGTCCTGCTTGTTCCTGCGCCCGTTCCTCACATGATGGGAATACTGAGTGGCCTTTGGGCGATGGAAAGCTGGCAACTCTATTTCTTCGAGTGCTTCCGAGTCTTCTCCCGTTTCTGGCAAGTTGGGCATCCTGGACAATGCATCGGCATTCGCATTCTTGTGCCCTGCCTGGTACTTGATGGTGAAATCATAATTGGACAACCGGGCCATCCACCGCTGCTCCAAGGCACCAAGTTTTGCTGTGTCCAAGTGTGTCAGTGGATTGTTGTCCGTGAAGATGGTGAATTTTGCTGAGGCCAGGTAGTGCTTGAACCTCTCCGTCACTGCCCAAACGATGGCGAGGAACTCCAGCTTAAAGGAACTGTAGTTGTCAGGGTTCCTTTCAGTGGGAAGAAGTTTGCTGCTGGCGTAAGCAATGACCATTTCTTTGCCTTTCTGGACCTGGGACAATACGGCTCCCAGTCCCATGTTGCTGGCATCCGTATACAGCACAAATGGTTGGTCATATTCAGGGTAGGCCAGTACCTCTTCTCCCGTCAGCGCCAACTTCAAACAAGTGAAGGATCCCTCCAGTCCATCGTTCCAGTCAAATGGGGTATTCTTACCCTTGGTTTTCTTGGATTGGCCCACTAACAGGTCTTGCAATGGTGCGGCTTTCTTCGTGAAGTCCTTGATGAATCTTCTGTAGTAGCCTACCAACCCAAGGAACTGTCGGACTTCATGGAGGTTGCTGGGCTTTGGCCAGTCTCTGATCACAGTGACCTTGTCAGGGTCTGGGGCCACTCCTTCAGCACTCACCACATGGCCCAGGTACTGCACTTTGGGCTTTAATAGATGACATTTGGATGGTTTTACCTTTAGGCCAAAGTTGGACAGAGCTTCGAACACCTCTGCCAGGTGCTTCAGGTGGTCCTCATAGGTTTTGGAGAAGACGATGACATCATCCAAGTACAGCAGGATGGTTTTGAAATTCTTGTGTCCAAGACAGCACTCCATCATCCTCTGGAACGTTCCTGGGGCGTTGCACAGTCCGAATGGCATGTAGTTGAATTCACAAAGACCAATCGGTGTGGTGAAGGCCGTCTTTTCTTTGTCCGCCTCTGCTACAGGAACCTGCCAGTACCCACTGGTGAGATCCAAGATAGAGAAGTAGTTAGCAGATTTTAAACCAGCCAATGACTCTTCTATTCTGGGCAGTGGGTATGCATCTTTATGTGTAATGCGGTTTATCTGCCTATAATCAACACACATCCTCATCGTGCCATCCTTCTTCCTGATGAGGACTAATGGAGCTGCCCAGGGGCTACAACTGTCTCTAACTACCCCAGCCTCCTTCATCTCTCGCAACATGTCTTTGGCACACTGATAATAAGCTGGGGGTACAGGACTGTATCTCTCTTTAATGGGTGGATGATTTCCCGTGGGGATATGATGTTGAATCCCTTTTACCTGCCCAAAATCTAGGGGGTGCTTGCTGAATACCCGCTCACACTCATGAACCACCCTGTAAGCCTCTTGTTTTTGGTGCGATGGGGCAATGCCCACGTGTAATTTCTGACACCAATCTTCCGTTTGTCCTGCAGAGCCATTGTCCTCCGCCTGGTTGGACGGGACCAAGGGTTGTGTTGCCTGTATCACATTATTATCAACAGCAAACAATTTGGCAAGTGTGGCATATTTGGTTAGGTGGACCTCTTCCTCTCCACAGTTAAGGATACGTACTGGCACCCTCCCCTTGCGGACTTCAACCACCCCTCTGGCTGTCAGGAGGGTGGGCCTACTATCTGAATACACAGGTTCTATCAGGACTTGATAGTCTTTACCTCTGAGGCCTATTGCTGCCCGACCCCGTATTAACATTTCGCTTCTGGGGGGTATTGC
Source organism: Ranitomeya variabilis (assembly GCF_051348905.1). Classification (NCBI taxonomy): domain Eukaryota; kingdom Metazoa; phylum Chordata; class Amphibia; order Anura; family Dendrobatidae; genus Ranitomeya; species Ranitomeya variabilis. Next base: position 927,506,618 of record NC_135233.1, on the reverse strand, counting down.
AATGGGGATTGAATCACTCACGGTGACACGGCCAATTTCTCCATCAGTCAGTTCTACCTGCTGTCTCTGCATCAGAGCTCAGATTTCTTTCTGCAGGGCACGTTGTTCACTGTAACCAGCTGTTTCTGCCACCTGCTGTAACAAGACAATAACCTCTGCAAGACAATTTTCTATGACATTAGTACCAATGGTCATCATGGGGTTACATTCACGTTGGTCAATATCAACAATCACAATTCCTTGGGCGTTCAATTCTACCCGCCCCACTTTAATGGTGACCTCTTTGTACCCCACTTGTGGCAATGGCTGACCGTTACTGGCTACTATGGTGAAATCATCATCAGGGCCACGAGTAATGTCGGTGTCCTCCCAATAACGTTTATAAAGGATGTAAGGCATAGTTGTCACCTGAGAACCGGTGTCCAACAGAGCGTTCATGGGGATACCGTCGATCACAATGGGGAGAACAGGTCGTCCTCCAATGTACTTGGCTCTCCAGTTTTGCGGGCCTGGTCATCCTACTCCTGGGGGTTGGCCCTCTGCCCCAGGGGTTGCTCGTTTAAATGACAGTACCTTGCAATGTGGCCTGCCTGGTTGCAGCGGCGGCAGATGGGTCGTCCGTCCTGATGAAAGCGATCATCGTCTCTGCCTCTGGTCAGCGGGATCCTCCTCTGTCGTCGCCAGGGAACATCCTCCGGTCTGGAAGCCAGCTTGATCTTCTCCTTGGGGGCCTCCTGTAGGGACTGCATGGTCCGAGCTAAGGCAGCAACGCTCTTGGTCAGCTCCTGCATCTGGAGGCTTAGTCCTGCAGGGGAATTGTCTTCCAGGATCTGGGCATCGGCCTTGGCAGAAACTTGAGGATCTGGCGCCAACTCCTGGTGGTACGTGAGGGCTTGACGCCTAGGAAGTACTGCACAGCTGGGCTGTCGCTCCTGTAGCACTTGGATGGCCTTGTCTTTAAATTGCGCAAAGGTCAGGTCAGGATTCTGCATGGCCAGGAGGTGCAGTTGGGCCCTTTGGTGATTGCACAGGAGCCCCTCGATGAACCGCTCCTTTAAGAGTTTATCCTCATCTTGCATGCTGTTTGGATCATCCTGCTTGATTGCCCGCAGTGCCTCCTGGAGATTAAGGGCATAGTCCTGTAAGCTATCCTGCGGCCTCTGCTTGCACCCATAGAACGTCAATTTAATTTCTGTAGCGGTGCGGGTGGCAAAGGTGGTTTTAAGCTTTGCAAAGACCTGCTGCACAGTTCTTTTATCCGCAGTGGGCCAGGACTTCACTTCTCTCAGAGCCGCTCCAAACAGTTGGCCCGTTACCATGTGAACTTTCTGAGGCTCTGTCAAGGGATAAAACTCAAGCAGGCTGCAGATCCCTTCTTTAAAGTCAGTTAATGTATGCGATTCTCCAGAGAATCGTGGGAGCCAGGCTGCTCCAGGTATGTATGGCATGGAGAAGGGCATTATGGCCGCTGTAGCCGTGGCAGTGTCTGGCTGGCTGATGGAAGCGGCAAGCTCTGCGGGACCCGGCGGCGGTACAAGGCCTGCGGCTGCGCCTATTGTGGGGCCAGGAGGCGCTTCTAAGTCTGCGGCTGCGACCGCCGCTACTTTCCTTCCCGGATCGGACATGGCCGCTCCTCCCCTCTGCTAACCTGGTGGAAGTCGGGGCTCCTCTCCGGAATCGGCACTTTGCAGCGTCTCTTCTGGTGGCTCTGCTGCACGGCGTCTCTACTTCCGGCTTTCCAGGCAGCAGCACGGCACCCGTCTTCTTGCTTCGCGCTCTTTTTGGCTGGCTCCACCCACGAAGGTATGGCTCCTCCCCTCACGCTCCACACGGCAATGGCGGATTTTGGCGGCAAATCGCAACACACAGTCTTTAAGCAAATCACAAATACAGTTCTGGCACAATTCTTAGGCGCACATGACCCAATTTTCAGGCTTAAGTAAATCCTGTTCGTGACGCCAAAATGGATCGCCCCCAGAGTAGGGCAAAGGGGTACTCGGCACCGGGTCCTGCGGTTCGGGGGATGTCTCGGTGGCTGACCCAGTCCGTGGCCCTCAGGGGTGTCCAGTAAAAGAGTTTATATATGGGAAAGGTGCAGTAAAAAACGAGGAGACAGGTTTGCAGTCTTTTACCTTGTTTACTGAAGACTTCAGATGGTATCCTCAGCCCAGAGCGCCAGATGACAGGGCAGACAGACTCCGGTCGGTCTGAAGGCAAATCCAGAGTCCCCTTATCCAGGTGGAAATCAGTAGCCTTCCTTCTAGCACCTGTGTGTTGTAGTACCTCCCTGCTGAGCTTCCCGGTAAGGTCCTCACAACTCTTGTAGATGTTCTTGATGTTATTTCTTCCTCTCTGTCCCGAAGATGGTATGGATAGGACAAACCCGTATGACTGATGGCCTGAGGCTTGTTTATAGGGACCCTAGAGACACCCCGGCCCCCACAAGTTGCCACCGTGTCTTCTTAGGTATTAAGGTCGGTGTAATAATTATAGGGGATAACTCAGGAGACTCTTTGCATGGAACAAGACAACTACAGGACACAGTTTTATAAGTGGTAAAGTCTATATTATCACACGGTGATTCAAACAGGTGCAGAGAGAAACTCAAGTCCACAACACTTGGTGTAAATATTATACGCAGCTTAACAGTCTATAGGGAACTTCAGAGGAAAATGCAATCACGCAGAAAGTCTATGAAGCACAATTATTCTTGAGGATACTTGACACGAATAAGTCCTTGGTAGTCCAAACACAGATAGATATGCTTATAAGACAGTTCAAATAATATCTTAAATTAAATAGCAAAGCCACTAAAGACTCAAGGTCTACAAAAATTCAATTTTCAACAGCAGAAAAAAATATAGCAGCAACACTTCCCTGCCCAGATCTTGGAACAAATGCACTGCAGGGTGCAGCCAGCCCATAAAGCAAGATGTTAGCAACACAGGTGCAAAATACCAGATCAACAGCCACTCACCACATACTCACTCCTGGAGGGGGTGACTGCCCAGTATACAAGTGCACAATAAAGGCCCTCATAGGGCGTTGTTCACACAATGGTACTGCATAGTGTCTGGTTCACAGCCTATTAGTCATGCCCCTACTTTTCGATTAGGCGGGCTGGCCAGCACACTCTCAATGCATCCCAGTGTGAACACCCCTCATGCGAGACCGAACGTGTTTGGGCTTGGCTGCACCCCGAAAAATATAGTGCAAAAATATACAAAAATAGTGAGGTATTGGTTGATATTTTGGCCAAAATACGCAAGCTCGTAACCTGCGCCAAGGGTCCCCTCCAGGAGTGGGTATGTGGTGAGTGGCTGTTGATCTGGTATTTTGCACCTGTGTTGCTAACATCTTGCTTTATGGGCTGGCTGCATCCTGAAATGCATTTGTTCCAAGATCTGGGCAGGTAAGTGTTGCTGCCTTTTTTTCTGCTGTTGAAAATTGAATTTTTGTAGACCTTGAGTCTTTAGTGGCTTTGCTAATTAGTTTAGTGATAAGACTCGTAAGCGTGGGGACCCTTGGCGCGGGTTACGAGCTTGCGTATTTTGGCCAAAATATCAACCAATACCTCACTATTTTTGTATATTTTTGCACTATATATTTCGGGGTGCAGCCAAGCCCAAACACATTCGGTCTCGCATGAGGGGTGTTCACACTGGAATGCATTGAGAGTGTGCTGGCCAGCCCACCTAATCGAAAAGTAGGGGCGTGACTAATAGGCTGTGAACCAGACACTATGCAGTACCATTGTGTGAACAACGCCCTATGTGAGCCTTTATTGTGCACTTGTATACTGGGCAGTCGCCCCCTCCAGGAGTGGGTATGTGGTGAGTGGCTGTTGATCTGGTATTTTGCACCTGTGTTGCTAACATCTTGCTTTGTGGGCTGGCTGCACCCTGCAGTGCATTTGTTCCAAGATCTGAGCAGGTAAGTGTTGCTGCCTTTTTTTCCGCTGTTCAAATAATATCTTAGCACAACCAGGGAGGCCTAGGTAAAAGTCTCAGGTATAAGCAGAGCAGCAACAGCTTACATGTCCAGCAAATGCAGATGAAAACAAACACAAGCAGCCAGATGGAGGATTACTGGAAACTAATGTATGCAGCAGAAACTCAGAGCTGAGTAGCAGGATCTCCACACAGGTTCACAGGAGCAGGAGCAGGTGCAAAGCCAGGGAGTCGTCAGGAGCTGGATGCAAGGCAGAATACTCTAGCACAGACTGAAGGCTGGGGTGGAGTTTTATAGCACGAAGACACAGTGCACATGAGACCAAAGACACCATCTTGGAAAAGGGCAGTAATGCACAAAAGGTAAACAAAATGTTCAGAGTCCTGACATTACTCCCTCCTTAGAAGCGGCCTCAGGACGATCCTGGACCTGGTTTCTCAGGGAATCTTTGATGAAAACGAGAGATCTTCTGTTGGGCATTGATGTTTTCCACAGGTTCCCAAGAGTCTTCCTCAGGGGAATATCCCTGCCATCTTATCAGATATTGGAGCCGATTCCTGCGAATCCTGGAATCAATAACTTCCTCCACCACAAATTGTTCCTGCCCATCAATCACCACAGGCTGCGGAGGTGGCCAACACATCCCTGGAAGGTATTAGGAGATACAGGCTTTAGTAAAGATACATGAAAAACTGGCTGTACCTTCATAGTCTTAGGCAGCTTCAGACGGCAGGCCACAGAGCTCACAATACCGTTGATCTTGAAAGGGCCAATGAATTTCTGTCCAAGTTTTTGTGAAGGAACGTTTAACTTCAGATTCTTAGTTGCTAACCACACGGAATCTCCTACCTTGAACATGGGTGCAGGTTTACGGAATCTATCAGCCGATCTCTTATAACGTTCTTGAGCTGTGATCAGGGATTCCTTCAGAACCTCCAGATTTTGCCTCATCGCAGTCAACCTTTCCTCCACTGCCGGAACCAGAGAATTAATTGGAGACCTAGGTAAGATACACGGATGATAACCCAGATTGGCAAAGAAAGGTGTAAATTTAGTGGAGGCGCTCTGAGAATTGTTATATGAAAATTCGGCTAACGGCAGCAACTCCAACCAATCATCCTGGAGATGGCTGACATAGCATCTTAGATATTGTTCCAGCGTCTGGTTGGTACGCTCAGTCTGACCATTTGTCTGGGGATGGTAAGCGGAAGAGAGACATACATTAATATTGAGTGCAGAGCAAAACCCCTTCCAGAATCTTGAAGTGAACTGCACTCCATGGTCAGAAATGATCTCATCCGGAACCCCATGCAACCGAAAGACATTCTGTATAACCAAGTTCACTGTATCTTTAGCTGAGGGGAGGCCGATGCACGGAACAAAATGAGCAGCTTTAGTCAGGCTATCAACTACCACCATGATTGTATTCATGCCCCCCGATGTAGGCAGCTCCACAATAAAGTCCATTGATATAGACCCCCAAGGGCGGGATGGAACAGGTAATGGTTGTAGAAGACCCGTAGGTGCCACATGAGGAGTCTTGTAACGAGCACATACCTCACAAGAGAGAACATAGTCCTTGGTATCCTTCAGGCAAGTTGGCCACCAGAAGAATCGGCTCAGGAACTCTTGTGTCTTCTGTACCCCCCTGTGACCAGCCAACTTGGAGTCATGTACCAACTTGAGGATCTGCAGACGGACGACCTCAGGGATGTAGATACGTTGATCTCTGAACCACATGCCACCCTTAAAGACAAGATTAATATCCACAGGTGGGTTGGCCAGAAATACATCACCGTCATAGGCCTTCCTGCACTCCTTCCACAAGTCCTGATTGTGGATAACTCTGATGAAATTGGCATCAGATAGAATGGTCTTGGATGGGGCTCCAGGTACGGAATCCGCAGCATGGATTCGGGATAAAGCATCAGCCTTCCCATTACGAGAACCTGGACGGTACGAGATAACAAAGTTAAATTGATTTAAAAATAAGTTCCAACGAGCCTGACGAGGAGAAAGACATCAAGCGGATCTAAGGAACTCTAAATTGCGATGGTCAGTTAGCACTATGATCTGTTGTGCAGCTCCTTGCAGATGATGCCTCCATTCTTTGAAAGCTGCAATAATAGCCAGCAATTCCTTGTCTCCCACGTCGTAATTCTTCTCTGCTGAGGTTAGTCTACGGGAAAAGAAAGCACAAGGATGTAGCAGACCCTTCTCTCCAGTTCTTTGGGAGAGAATAGCCCCCAAAGCATTATCAGAAGCGTCCACCTCCACAATGAAAGAAAGTGTTGCATCTGGGTGTATCAACAGCGGTGCTGATGTGAAACAGATCTTAAGCCGATCAAAAGCTTCTTGAGCCTGTGATGACCACTTAAAGGGCTTTTCCTTCTTTGTCAAGGAAGTAATGGAATGGACAATATCAGAAAAAGTTTGAATGAAGCGTCTGTAGAAATTTGCAAAACCAATAAAACGTTGGACCTCCTTAACGTTCTTGGGTACCGGCCAGTCAAGGATAGCCTGAATCTTACCAGATTCCATGTTCAGCCCCTGGGGAGAGATGATATAACCTAAGAACTGTATCTCAGAACGATGGAACTCGCATTTCTCCGGCTTAATATACAGATGGTTCTCTTTCAGACGTCTTAAAACAGTTTTGACATGTTCTTCATGTTCCTGTAGAGAGTCAGAAAAGATTAGTATATCGTCCAAATAGATCACTACAAACTGTTCCAACAAATCTCTGAAAATGTCATTAGCAAGGTGTTGAAATGTTGCAGGGGCGTTACAAAGCCCGAAGGGCATCACAAGAGACTCAAAGTGTCCATACCGGCATCTGAATGAATCCCCTGGACGAATACGCACCAAATTATAAGCCCCACGAAGATCCAGTTTAGAGAACACCTTAGCATGGCGGACTCTTTCCAGTAATTTGGGAATCAGAGGCAAAGGGTAACGGTTTCGTACGGTTACCTTATTGAGTTCCTGATAGTCAACACAGGGTCTCAGGGTCCCATCCTTCTTCTTTACAAAAAGATAGGTGCCCCTGCTGGTGAGGAAGAAGGACGTATGAAGCCTTTGGCCAGATTTTTCATCAATATACTCCTTTAAGGCTTGAAGCTCAGGTGCCGCCAAAGGGTATACGTTACCAAAAGGAATAGCTGCCCCAGGAAGCAACTCAGTGGGACAGTCATAATGCCTGTGTGGAGGAAGCTGATCTGCATTCTTCTTGTCACAGATGTCAGAGAACTCTTTATATGCTGGAGGTAAAGAAAATACCTGTACATGTGGTTCCGTAGCCGTGGACTCAGGGACAGCTTCTGTTAACGCTGAGTTGCACCTTGTTGGAAAGATAATCTCCTTGGTCTCCCAGTTGATAATTGGGTTCTGAGAACGCAACCAAGGAATGCCTACAATCACAGGAAAATGAGGAGAAGAAATTAGCAAGAAAGAAAGTTGCTCCTGATGATTAGGCTCCAACAAAATTTCAAGGGGTACGGTCTCCTGATCCACAGGCCCAGAGATTAAAAGTGACCCATCCACTGTTTCCATGGTAATTGGAGAGGCTCTTTGCTGAATTTCAATACCATGTTCCTTGGCAAATGCGATATCCATGAAATTGCCACCTGCACCAGAGTCAATCATAGCTGCACTGGAAATCCACTGTCCTGAACACAGGATCTTAATAGGGAGAGAACAGTGAGAGTTCTTTTCCTTAAGCTCCTTGGGGGGTGAAGTCATAGAAAGTGAATGGAATACAGCGTTTAAAGGCAGGCTACATTCAGAGATGTCAGATTCATCATCACAGTTGTCATACTCCCCTATTGCTGCTAGCACCTTGTTAGGCCGTCTAGGACACTTAGAACAATTGATCAAGAAGTGGTCAGACTGGCCGCAGTAGAAACATAGACTTTCACGAAGGCGATGCTCCCGGCGCTCATTGATCTCGCGCCTCTGAACGGAATCAATTTGCATGGGCACCTCCTCCACCTCCCGAGATGTTTTACCTGCAGGCTCTTTGGAAGGAAGGGAAAAGTTAGAATACGGTTATATGCAGCAAACTTCTCCTGCCTACGCTCAGTAAGGCGAATGTCAATGCGCACACAATGCTGTATAAATGTCTCTAGCTCTTGTGGTGACTCAGAGCGAGCTAGTTCATCTTTTACAATACTAGACAGACCCCTTTTAAAAATAGGCAATTGTGCATAACTGTCCCAATTGGTATCTACTGCTAATCTCCTGAATTCAGTAGCATACTCCATAACAGAACATTTTGCCTGGCGTAAAGACAATAAAGCAGATTCAGCGGTTGCACGGCGATTAGGATCATCAAACATTAATGCCATAGCGGCCAAGGAATCATCCAAGTTATTTAACTGTGGGTCACGAGACTCAATCATCGGATTCGCCCAGGCGAGCGCTCGTGCGGTCAGCAGCATTATTACACACAATACTTTGGATCTATCATTAGGAAAATGGTCAGCATGCACATCAAAATATAGCATACATTGATTCACAAAGCCACAAAATTTGTCGCGATCACCATTAAATCTGAATGGGGCAACTTAGGTGGGCTAGCTGGTGGCGGTTGCCCAGAGGGAAAAGTCGCTTGTGCAGCTATTTGCGTGCTTATGTCCTGAAAAGCCCGTCCATACTGGGACTCTATGCCAGCAAGTTTGTTTTCCTGGGCTGTTATGCGGGTGCTTAAGTCCTGCAAAGTCTGTCCAAACACTTGTTGATTGAGTTCAAAGCTTCCAAACTTTTTTGGCAGACCTTCCACATCTTTCTGCAGTGATCTAATTATGGAAAACACCTGCTCTAGTCTGCTTTCTGCAGTCATTGTTCCAGCAGTCTCCTTTTTTTTTTTAGGCTAGAGTATCCTGTAATAATTATAGGGGATAACTCAGGAGACTCTTTGCATGGAACAAGACAACTACAGGACACAGTTTTATAAGTGGTAAAGTCTATATTATCACACGGTGATTCAAACAGGTGCAGAGAGAAACTCAAGTCCACAACACTTGGTGCAAATATCAAATGCAGCTCAGCAGTCTATAGGAAACTTCAGAGGAAAATGCAATCACGCAGAAAGTCTATGAAGCACAATTATTCTTGAGGATACTTGACACGAATAAGTCCTTGTTTAGTCCATAACACAGATAGATATGCTTATAAGGCAGTTCAAATAATATCTTAGCTCAACCAGGGAGGTCTGGGTAATAGTCTCAGGTTCTTGCAGAGCAGAAACAGCTTACATGTCCAGCAAATGCAAATGGAAGCAAACACGAGCAGCAGATGAAGGAGGATTACTGGAACTGGTGTATGCAGCAGGAACTCAGAGCAGAGTAGCAGGATAACCCCACAGGTTCACAGGAGCAGGTATATAGCCAGGGAGTCACCAGAGGTCAGGAGCTGGATGCAAGGCAGAGTACCCTAGCACAGACTGAAGGCTGGGGTGGAGTTTTATAGCAGGAAGACACAGTGCACATGAGACCAAAGATGCCATCTTGGAAAAGGGCAGTAATGCACAAAAAGGTAATAAAAAATGTTCAGAGTCCTGACACGGGGTTGTGAAGGACTCCACGTCTCACAGCAGAAACCAGCAGGACAGCTGGATTACAAGTCAGCTGTCTGCCCTTAAACCTGAGGACACAGTAGTGCATAGAGCCCGGGTCGTGATAGAGACCCTGTAAAAAGGTACAGGTAGTGTCCTACCAACCTGGAGAACAGAGAGAACGTGAGGACCTTGTGAGAGGCTTAAGGCAGCAAGGGACTGCACCAAAGCGCTAGTGGGTAGGCTTCTAACCCCACCTGGTAAGGGGGACTCCCAACTCGCTTTCAAGCCGGCCGGACCATACCTGCACCTCTGATCCAGTACCCTGGTCTGTGGCTGCCTGAATCCTTCAGTAAACCAGGTAAAGGGACTGCAAACCTGTGTCCTCCATTTCTTGCTACATCAATCACCATCTTCCATCTACACACCGGGAGCCCTGGGGACCCAGCTTCACCTGTGGGAAGTTATACCATCTCTGCTGCCACAACATCACCCCTTTAAGCAGCGTCGGTCACCTCTGACCGAGAGCCACAGGTAGCGTCACAAACACAAACTTTATTCACATAATCCCTTTAAAGACCTTTCTCTTTTACTTGGGTGCCTAGGGCCACGGACTGGGTCGCCGCCGCCATGACACATCCACTTTAAGTACCGGACTCGGTACCGAGTACCCCACAGCCCTGGCGGGCGTTCCACATGCGCATAAAAATTACAAACGCATGCAAACGTAGCTTTTTTTCCCGTCATGCGTAAGCTGATACAGATAAAAAACTCTGCGTTATCATGCGTTTTAATATGCGGTTGCGGACGATACGCTGCGGACCCAACCGCAAATGTGAACCTAGCCTTATGTACATCCTGTGCTTTACTATGTAATAAGTCTGTTACAACTCCAGCAGGAGTGGAGCACAGTGGCCTTTTCTGTTCATAATCTCTACACATTTCGCTCTTTCCCTCATCATGTGATGGATCTGAACAGGCTGATTTGTCCTCCCAAATACTTCCCACTGGCACTGGCTTGGAACCACTAGAGTGGCTTTGGTCCGTCTTTCTGAACTTGTGCTATGGACATTGTGATACTACAATTACCCAAATGTAACTAAAAATGTCACTTTATTTACTCTCCACTTTGCACATCCATATTCAATATTCTAAAATATTTATGCAATATAACCGTAATGAAAAATTGTGTAGATTGAATACATACAAATAAAAGCTGAATCTCATACCTAAAATGTATAAATATGTCCCATAGATTTGTACGCACTAAAAATAGCATATGGCCACTTATGTTTCTTCTTCTGTTTGCAGTACAGTAATATGGTTTAATTACTTGAATTTGCATGTACATAGTATGTATCTGATGTGTATCTACAACATAACTTACTAACGATTGTGTGTTTGTCCATTTTTCTACATGCAAATTGTCTCTTCAGCGAGGAAGAGGACATGAACTCTAGCGCCACCTACTGGATATAACAGTCCTAAAAGTTAATATCAACCCTTTAACGAGCCTTGTCATGTGACTTAGGATAAGAAGCCAAACAAGAAGCTTCATTTGCAGACACTATTTCATGTGGTATTTAGTGACGCACAGTCTATGTACAATTGCTACTTACAAATAATTTTATTTCTCGATTCTGCTCCATTAGTGCTAGAGTATTCAGATTAAAAATCCACTCAACCACAGGTGGAAAACAAGGACACACGGATGGTAAACACGGAACACGGATGACACATAGATAGTAAACACGGACACACAGATGGTAAACACGGAAAAACGGATGGTAAACACGGACACACAGATGGTAAACACGGGCACACGGATGGTAAACACGGACACACACAGATGGTAAACACGGGCACATTATAGTAAACACGGACACACAGATGGTAAACACGGAAAAACGGATGACACATAGATAGTAAACACGGACACACAGATGGTAAACACGGACACACGGATGGTAAACACGGACACACAGATGGTAAACACGGAACACGGATGACACATAGATAGTAAACACGGACACACAGATGGTAAACACGGAAAAACGGATGGTAAACACGGACACACAGATGGTAAACACGGGCACACGGATGGTAAACACGGACACACACAGATGGTAAACACGGGCACATTATAGTAAACACGGACACACAGATGGTAAACACGGAAAAACGGATGACACATAGATAGTAAACACGGACACACAGATGGTAAACACGGACACACGGATGGTAAACACGGACACACAGATGGTAAACACGGAACACGGATGACACATAGATAGTAAACACGGACACACAGATGGTAAACACGGGCACACGGATGGTAAACACGGACACACACAGATGGTAAACACGGGCACATTATAGTAAACACGGACACACAGATGGTAAACACGGAAAAACGGATGACACATAGATAGTAAACACGGACACACAGATGGTAAACACGGACACACGGATGGTAAACACGGACACACAGATGGTAAACACGGAACACGGATGACACATAGATAGTAAACACGGACACACAGATGGTAAACACGGAAAAACGGATGGTAAACACGGACACACAGATGGTAAACACGGGCACACGGATGGTAAACACGGACACACACAGATGGTAAACACGGGCACATTATAGTAAACACGGACACACAGATGGTAAACACGGAAAAACGGATGACACATAGATAGTAAACACGGACACACAGATGGTAAACACGGACACACGGATGGTAAACACGGACACACAGATGGTAAACACGGAACACGGATGACACATAGATAGTAAACACGGACACACAGATGGTAAACACGGGCACACGGATGGTAAACACGGACACACAGATGGTAAACACGGGCACACGGATGGTAAACAAGGACACACGGATGGTAAACACGGAACACGGATGACACACAGATGGTAAACACGGGCACATAGATAGTAAACACGGACACACAGATGGTAAACACGGACACACAGATGGTAAACACGGGCACATTATAGTAAACACGGACACACAGATGGTAAACACGGAAAAACGGATGGTAAACACGGACACAGATGGTAAACACGGAAAAACGGATGGTAAACACGGACACACAGATAGTAAACACGGAAAAACGGATGGTAAACACGGACACACAGATGGTAAACATGGGCACGTAGATAGTAAACACGGAAAAACGGATGGTAAACACGGACACACAGATGGTAAACACGGAAAAACGGATGGTAAACATGGACACACAGATGGTAAACACGGAAAAACGGATGGTAAACACGGACACACAGATGGTAAACACGGAAAAACGGATGGTAAACACGGACACACAGATGGTAAACACGGGCACATAGATAGTAAACACAGACACACAGATGGTAAACACGGACACACAGATAGTAAACATGGACACACGGATGGTAAACACGGAAACACGGATGGTAAACACGGACACACACAGATGGTAAATACAGAAACACAGATGGTAAACAAGGAAACACGGATGGTAAACACAGGCACATGGATAGTAAACACGAAAACATGGATGGTAAACACGGACACACAGATGGTAAACATGGACACCTAGATGGTAAACACGGACACCTAGATGGTAAACACGGACACCTAGATGGTAAACACGGACACCTAGATGGTAAACACGGACACACAGATGGTAAACACGGACACACAGATGGTAAACACGGGCACATGGATAGTAAACACGGAAACACGCACATAGATAGTAAATGCAGAAACACGTGTAAGGGGGTGGTTTGAGCCCAGCATTCCTGTGCATGCCTACCTAATGAAACTGGGTACTTTTTGTGTTTGCTGTGTGCCCTGTGTAGTTTATGATAGTTGACACTGTTTAATGTGATAATGGCTGACACTGTTCCGATATCTGTGTGTTAGGGACAGGAATAGGGACAGTCAGTGGCAGTGGTAGGTCAGCATTGGTAAGGGTTATGGCAGTGTAGTTACAGGTTAGTGTTAAGGGGGCGCTGTAGAGTAGGAGATTAGATTGTGTTGAGAACTGGTTTCAGTCAGAGTAGTGACAGTTGAGAAAGGGGGCGGAGCCATTGTAGTGGCAGGGAGAGGGCCTTCCTGAGGTAATTTTCAGGTAGTGGGAGGAGCTAAAGCTGTGTGAGAATTGTTCTAGAAGGAGTTGGGACAGAAAGCTGAAGAGAGCAACAGTGTAGAGTTAAGAGAGCGAGGCAGCCTGGAAGAATCAGTGGCTAGTCTGTGGGTTACCTCCCGTGATGTCCGGGACTTACGGTCCGAACAGGAATTGCGGAGGCAACCTGAATTTTCACCCAAGATGGGGAAAGTGGACGGGGAGCACTCAGTATCAGCTAGCTGGACGGATCAGGAAGCTGCGGGCCTGGGAGCCATGGTGCAGGAAGAAAAGCTGAGGGAGCAGACCAGGGAAAACGCAGGAGATGGATTACTCATATATTGGGAAAATGGATGGACTGTAACTGTTATGAAGATGCACGAGTTAAGTAAAGTTTTATTGAAAATGAACTCGGACTTTGATAACATTTGTGTGTGTCTGCGACGGATTGGAGCCCTGTATGCTGTGAAGGATTCTGACCCACCGGTGGGTGAAACACGTGACACACACAGCACACCACAAAATGGACATGATATTTCTGTAGCGGAGCGTCGGGGTGTGATGAGGAAGCAGCATCAATCCCTCGGTACGGCTACCACCCTGGCCCCGCAACACACGGATGATAAACATACGCACACGGATAGTAAACACGGAAACACGGATGGTAAACACAGACACACAAATGGTAAACACGGACACACAGATGATAAACACGGACACACAGATGGTAAACACGGACACATAGATGGTAAAAACGGACACGGATGGTAAACACGGACACACAGATGGTAAACACGGACACATGGATAGTAAACACGCACATAGTAAACACAGAAACACGAATGATAAACACGCACATGGATAGGAAACACGGATGGTAAACACGGACACACAGATGGTAAATATGGACACACAGATGGTAAACACGGACACATGGATGGTAAACACGGACACACACAGATGGTAAACACAGACACACAGATGGTAAACATGGACACACAGATGGTAAACACGGACACATGGATGGTAAACACGGACACACAGATGGTAAACACGGACACATGGATGGTAAACGCGGACACACAGATGGTAAACACGGACACACAGATGGTAAACACGGACACATGAATAGTAAACACGCACATAGTAAACACAGAAACACGAATGATAAACACGCACACGGATAGTAAACACGGAAACACGGATGGTAAACACGGACACACAAATGGTAAACACGGACACACAGATGATAAACACGGACACACAGATGGTAAAAACGGACACGGATGGTAAACACGGACACACAGATGGTAAACACGGACACATGGATAGTAAACACGCACATAGTAAACACAGAAACACGAATGATAAACACGCACATGGATAGGAAACACGGATGGTAAACACGGACACACACAGATGGTAAACACGGACACACACAGATGGTAAACATGGACACACAGATGGTAAACACGGACACATGGATGGTAAACACGGACACACACAGATGGTAAACACAGACACACAGATGGTAAACACGGACACATGGATGGTAAACACGGACACACGGATGGTAAACACGGACACACGGATGGTAAACACGGACACATGGATGGTAAACACGGACACACAGATGGTAAACACGGACACATGGATAGTAAACACGCACATAGTAAACACAGAAACACGAATGATAAACACGCACACGGATAGGAAACACGGATGGTAAACACGGACACACACAGATGGTAAACACGGACACACAGATGGTAAACACGGACACACGGATGGTAAACACGGACACACGGATGGTAAACACGGACACACAGATGGTAAACATGGACACACAGACGGTAAACACGGACACACAGATGGTAAACACGGACACACAGATGGTAAACATGGACACATGGATAGTAAACACAGAAACACCCACATAGATAGTAAATACAGAAACACGGATGATAAACACACGCACACGGATAGGAAACACGGATGGTAAATACGGACATACAGATGGTAAACACGGACAAATGGATAGTAAACATGAAAACACGTATGGTAAGCATGGACACACGGATGACACACTGATGGCACCAGTACCAGTTTTTTGCATACATGTTTAAACATGGACGTGTGAAGGAGGCTTTAAGCATAGTGATTAGCAAATCATCTGGGATAGAGCTGCGGGATAGAGGAATCGGCGAGGTGGCTGTGCGCTGCCTAGGAGAAATACACACTGCAATATTCAGCAAATTTTATTACCTTTATTGAAGTCCACAATTTGACAAATCAAAAACCAGTTTTTGGCTCAGGATAGGAGCCTTCGTTGGGTAATTCTGATGAAGGCTCCCTTCTGGAGCTGAAAACCGTTTTTTGATCTATTAATTTGTGGACTGCAATAAAGGAAGGTAATAAAATTTACTGAATATTGCACTTTGTGTTTTCCCTAGGCAGCGCACTGTCAACTCACCGATTCCTGTATCTAACATTAACCTGCTCGAACCTTGAGCGTTCTCTCCTTGTGCAGTCTTCCACTTTCAAAGTGAAGTTGATTTAATAACTACCACCTAAATTATATTCTTCTACCCAGAACTGTAGGATCAAACTTATGATAACCTATACAGTAGTTTACATCCTTACCACTAGATGGCAGCATTTCTACTATTTCTGCTACGGTTTTTACAGTAACTTGTTACTAGTCTTACCTTCTTATACATGACACTAGATGGTGGCCCGATTCTAACGCATCGGGTATTCTAGAATATGTATGTCCACGTAGTATATTGCCCAGCCACGTAGTATATTGCCCAGCCACATAGTATATTGCCCAGTGACGTAGTATATTGCCTAGTTACATTGTATATTGCCCAGTGACGTAGTATACAGCACAGAGCCACATAGTATATTGCCCAGTTACGTAGTATATTGCCCAGTGACGTAGTATACAGCACAGAGCCACGTAGTATATTGCCCAGCCATGTAGTATATTGCCCAGTGACGTAGTATATTGCCTAGTTACATTGTATATTGCCCAGTGACGTAGTATACAGCACAGAGCCACATAGTATATTGCCCAGTTACGTAGTATATTGCCCAGCCACGTAGTATATTGCCCAGTTACATTGTATATTGCCCAGTGATGTAGTATATTGCCCAGTGACGTAGTATATTGCCCAGTGATGTAGTATATTGCCCAGTGACGTAGTATACAACACAGAGCCACGTAGTATATTGCCCAGTGATGTAGTATATTGCCCAGTGACGTAGTATACAGCACAGAGCCACGTAGTATATTGGCCAGTCACGTAGTATATTGCCCAGCTACGTAGTATATTGCCCAGCCACGTAGTATATTGCCCAGCCACGTATGACACAGGTTTAAAAAAAAATAAAAATATACTCACCTTACGCAGTCGCGTTGTAGCTCTGTCGCCTGTGTGGGGTGCAGGCGGCAGCTCCCGGTCCCAGGGTGTGATGACGTAGCGGTCACGTGACCGTGTCGCGGTCACATGACCGTGACGTCACGGCAGGTCCTTCTGCCAGACCATCCTTGCCACCGGAACGTTCCGCTTGCATCGCGAGGAGCGGGAAAGGCGGCGTAGGTGAGTATATAATCATTTTTTATTTTTTTAATTATTTTTGACATTAGATGTTTTTACTATTAACGCTGCATAGGCTGCGTCAATAGTAAAAAACTTGGTAACACAGGGTTAATAGCAGCGGTAATGGAGTGCGTTACCCGCGGCATAACGCGGTCCGTTACCACCGTCATTAACCCTGTGTGAGCGGTGACCAGAGGGGTGTATGCAGGGCGCCAGGCAGTGAGTGCGGGGAGTAAGGAGCGGCCATTTTTTTCCGGACCAATCAGCGACTTGGATTCCATGACAGACAGAGGCCGCGACCAATGAATATCCGTGACAGACAGAAGGACAGAAAGACGGAAGTGACCCTTAGACAATTATATAGTAGATGTCTGTTTTCTCATCTCTACTTTAGGAATGGAAATTTACACATAAAGCTATGGCATGCTGGATACATTGTATAAATAACAGACCATAGACGCAGTCTGGGAGCTACGTGTGACCCACCATGCCATTCTGGGCAGCCCGAAACCTACTGGTTACAGACTGCTCATCTGCACCTATTGGCTGCTGATATGTATTTTTCATGCCTACCATAAGTGACTCCGAGCATAGGGACAGTTGAGTAGTAATGTTGCACGATATTACCATCTCAGGGACCCCCATATAGTGGCAGTCTCCTGACCCTTGTGTGAAATGAGGCTGAATTCCATGAGTAATACAGATGCTACTCACAAAATTAGAATATCAACAAAAAGTTAATTTATTTCAGTTCTCCAATACAAAAAGAGAAACTCATATATTATATAGAGTCATTACAAACAGAGTGATCTATTTCAAGTGTTTATTTCTGTTAATGTTGCTGATTATGGCTTACAGCCAATGAAACTCCAAAAGTCATTATGTGAGTAAATTAGAATTAACAAAAAACACCTGCAAAGGCTTCCTAAGTGTTTAGAAAAGTCCCATAGTCTGTTTCAGTAGGTTTCACAATCATGAGGAAGACTGCGGATTTGACAGATGTCCAGAAGGCAGTCATTGACACACTCCACAAGGAGGGTAAGCCACAAAAGGCCATTGCTAAAGAAGCTGGTTGTTCACTGAGTGCTGTATCCAATCATATTACAGAGTAAAGTGCACAAGCAACCGGGATAACCGCAGTCTTGAAAGGATTGTTAAGAAAAGGCCATTCAAAAAATTTGAGAGAGATTCACAAGGAGTGGACTGCTGCTGGAGTCATTGCTTCAAGAGCCACCACACACAGATGTATTCAGGACATGGGCTACAAGTGTCACATTATTTGTGTCAAGCCACTCATGAGCAATAGACATCGCCAGAAGCGTCTTACCTGGACCAAGGAGAAAAAGAACTGGACTGTTGCTCAGTGGTACAAGGTGTTGTTTTCAGATGAAAGTCAATTTTGTATTTCATTTGGAAATCAAGGTCCCAGAGTCTGGAGGAAGAGTGGAGAGGCCACAATCCAAGCTGCTTGATGTCTAGTGTGTAGTTTCCACAATTGGTGATGGTTTGGGGAGCCAGGTCATCTGCTGGTGTAGGTCCACTGTGTTTTATCAAGACCAAAGTCAGCACAGCCATCTACCAGGAAATTGTAGAGCACTTCATGCTTCCCTCTGCCAACAAGATTTTTGGAGATGAAAATTTAATTCTCCAGCAGGACTTGGCACCTGGTCACACTGCCAAAAGTACCAATACCTGGTTTAAAAATCACAGTATCTCTGTGCTTGATTGGCCAGCAAACTCGCCTGACCTTAACCCCATAGAGAATCTATGTTGTATTGTCAAGAGGAAGATGAGACACCAGACCCAACAATGCAGATGAGCTGAAGGCTGCTATCAAAGCAACCTGGGCTTCCATAACACCTCAGCAGTGCACAGGCTGATCGCTTCCATGCCACGCTGCACTGATGCAGTAATTGGAGCAAAAGGAGCCCCGACCAAGTAATGAGTGCATTTACTGTACATACATTTCAGTAGACAACATTTCGGATATTAAAATCATTTTTCAAGCTGGTGTTATAAAGTATTCTAATTTACTGAGATAATGACTTTTGGGTTTTCATTGACTGTAAGCCATAATCATCAACATTAACAGAAATAAACACTTGAAATAGATCACTCTGTTTGCAATGACTCTATATATATATATGAGATTGACGTTTTGTTTTGAAGAACTGAAATAAATTAACTTTTTGATCATATTCTAATTTAGTGAGAAGCACCTGTATCTTCTTTGTAGTTTATGAGAGCAGTGAAACAAACTTTCTGGAGTGCGAATAGAGAAGATGGTGATCTCCATTGTCATGATAGGTGGGAGTCCTGGGGGCAGAATCAGCACCTAACAGACATTTATGGCTTAAACTTTCGAGAACCGATGAAGAAAAAAGGATTTTCTGGCACTTCCATCCATAAAATTTGTCTTTTTATTTGAAATTAATTTAAAAACAGGAGGATCCATCATGAGGATAAAACCTTACGCGCTTAATTTTATGGATGGAAATGCAGGAATACCCTTTTTTCTTTGTCGGTTCCACAATAGCTGAGCTTCACCAGCAGGAATTGGCACCCAATCTTCAAGTTTCCAATGTATCCCAAACAATATAGGCAGGTGAGTTTCTTTATTTCTTTTTCCCTGGTTTAAGCTTTCACTTTGATGTCCCGCATAGTATGAAATCAGTATTATATCACTAGACAGCCCCTAAAAATGTAAGATGTTCTCTCAAACAGCATGATTTCCCCACACAGCCTCACTACACAGTATTGTCTCCACACAGCCCCCTTTCACAATATTACGTCCTCATACAGCCCCCTTACACAGTAGTATGTTCCTACAGTCTGCATGTAGAATTATGTTCCCACACAACCCACATGCATAGTATGTTATCTCCCACACAGCCCCCATGTGCAGTATATCTCCACACAGCCCCCAAGCACAGTATATCTCCCACACAGCCATATGCAGTGTATGATGTCCCCCACGCAGCCCTTGTGCGCAGTATATCTCCACACAGCCCCCAAGCACAGTATAATGTCCCACACACAGACCCCATGTGCAGTATGATGTACCCCACACAGACCCTATGTGCAGTATGATGTACCCCACACAGACCCTATGTGCAGTATGATGTTCCCCACAGCCTTTATGTGCAGTATGATGTTTCCCACACAGCTCCCATGCTTGGTATAATGTCCCAGACACAGAGTCCATGATGAGTATGATGTCTCCCACACAGCCCTCATGTGCAGTATGATGTCTCCCACACAGCCCAAATGTGCGGTAAGATGCCTCCACACAGACCCCATGTGCTGTATTATGTATCCCACACAGACCCCATGCATAGTATGATATCTCCCACAGCCCTCATGCGCAGTATGATGTCCCCCTCACAGCCCCCATGCACAGTATGTTCCCCGCACAGATCCGATGCACGGTATGATGTCCCCCTCACAGCCCCCCATATGCAATATGATGTTCCACACATATATCCGATATGCAGTATGATGTTCTCCACACAGATCCGATGTACAGTATGTTCTCCACACAGATCCGATGTGCAGTATGTTCCCCATACAGAGCCGACGTGTAGTATGATGTTCCCCGCACAGATCCGATGTGCAGTATGTTCCCCATACAGATCCGACGTGTAGTATGTTCCCCACACAGATCCGATGTGCAGTATGATGTTCTCCACACAGATCCAATGTGCACTATGTTCCCCATAGAGATCCGACGTGTAGTATGATGCTCCCCACACAGATCCAATGTGCAGTATGTTCCCCATACAGATCCGACGTGTAGTGTGATGTTCCCCACACACATCCGATGTGCAGTATGTTCCCCACAGATCCGATGTGCAGTATGATGTTCCCCACACAGATCCGATGTGCAGTATGATGCTCCCCACACAGATCCGATGTGCAGTATGTTCCCCATACAGATCCGACGTGTAGTATGATAGATCCGATGTGCAGTATGATGTTCCCCACACAGATCCGATGTGCAGTATGATGTTCCCCACACAGATCCAATGTGCAGTATGTTCCCCACACAGATCCGACGTGTAGTGTGATGTTCCCCACACAGATCCGATGTGCAGTATGATGTTCCCCACACAGATCCGATGTGCAGTATGATGCTCCCCACACAGATCCGATGTGCAGTATGATGTTCCCCACACAGATATGATGCGCAGTATGTTCCCCATACAGCCCCCATTTGCAGTATGATGTTCCCCACACAGATCTGATGCACCGTATGTTCCCCAGATATATCCGATGTGCAGTATGATGTTCTCTGCACAGAACCGATGCGAAGTATGATGTTCTCCACACAGATCAGATGTTCAGTATGATGTTTCCCACACAGATCCGATGTTCAGTATGATGTTCTCCACACATATCCGATGTTCAGTATGATGTTCTCTGCACAGAACCGATGCGAAGTATGATGTTCTCCACACAGATCAGATGTTCAGTATGATGTTTCCCACACAGATCCGATGTGCAGTATGATGTTTCCCACCCATATCCGATGTGCAGTATGATGTTTCCCACACAGCACCCATGTGCAGTATGATGTTTCCCACACAGATCCGATGTTCAGTATGATGTTCCCCACACAGATCCGATGTGCAGTATGATGTTCCCCACACATATCCGATGTGCAGTATGATGTTTCCCACCCATATCCGATGTGCAGTATGATGTTTCCCACACATATCCGATGTGCAGTATTATGTTCTCCATGCAGATCTGATGCACAGTATGATGTTCCCCACACATATCCGATGCGCAGTATGATGTTCCCCATATATATCCGATGCTCAGTATGATGTTCCCCACACATACTGTATATCCGATGCACAGTATGATGCTCTCCACACAGATCCGATGTGCAGTTTCATGTTCCCCACACAGCACCATGTGCAGTATTATGTTCCCCACACAGATCCGATACAGTATGATTTTGCTCACACAGATATGATGCGCAGTATGTTCCCCATACAGCCCCCATTTGCAGTATGATGTTCCCCATATATATCTGAGGCGCGGTGTGATGTTCCCCACACATACTGTATATCCGATGCTCAGTATGATGTTCCCCACACATATCCGATGCTCAGTATGATGTTCCCCACACATATCCGATGCTCAGTATGATGTTCCCCACACATATCCGATGCTCAGTATGATGTTCCCCACACAGATCCGATGCTCAGTATAATGTTCCCCACATATATCTGATGTGCAGTTTGATGTTCCCCACACATATCCGATGTGCAGTATGATGTTCCCCACACAGATATGATGCGCAGTATGTTCCCCATACAGCCCCCATTTGCAGTATGATGTTCCCCACATATATCCGATGCTCAGTATGATGTTCCCCACATATATCCGATGTGCAGTATGATGTTCCCCACACATATCCAATGTGCAGTTTGATGTTCCCCACACAGCACCCATGTGCAGTATGATGTTCCCCATACATATCCGATACACAGTATGATTTTGCTCACACAGATCCGATGCGCAGTATGATGTCTCCTTCACAGCCCCCATGAACAGTAAAAGGTATAAAAAAAAAACAAACTACTTGCCTCACCTCGTTCTCCCACAGCTCCGATCTGTGATGTGTACTGAGGCACTGCTGGTGTGATGTAGTAATGTCTTCAAGCATGCTAAGCTATCAAACGCCCAGGCTTGATGATGGAAGAGAGAGCCGTCTGCTCCCAGTTCCATCATTGATATCACCGATATCCGTATCCAGAGCATACGGACACCAGTGAAAGTGAAATGTTGGGCAGAGGGCAGCTGTGTGGTGTGGGGTACCAATGCATACAGCCCTTTGCATGTTCCGGTCTGCGGGCAGAACCAGAACAGCCAAAGGGCCGCATGTGCCCAACGGGCTGCACTTTGCTCACTTCTGATATATTCAATAGGAGAGAATCTGCTTGCCCACTGCCCATTCATATAATGGAAACACTTGCACTAATGCATCATTGTCACCTGAGGACAGTGCGTTCATTCAATCTCCAGCGACATCCTCCTCTTTTACTCTCCATCAAGTATGTGCCAGATTTAAAGTTAATGGTCCATGACTGTCATTTTGTAGCTATTTAGACCATTCTATATTTGTCATCTAAGACGAAAATTTCTTTGCAGGTGTTCATAGTGAAGATGCTGAGAATACTTTACCATGTTTTTAATGATCCATTTAGCTGTAGATGAGCTGAAGTGATGGCCTGTGCTCACCACAATGATAACATTCCTGTGGTTCAAGAAATATGAATGTTTTAATTTTTGTACACTTCTTGGGAAAGGAAACAGCCACAGGCAGAATGTGTCGTTTCCATTAACAGTAATGGCGTTGGTGCATGCTGGTATGTGGAATGCAAATCTTTCTGCCTGTGGCCATTTCTTCTCAGTATGAGGAGGACAGTCCTGAAAATGAGAATATTCACCATGTGAGGGCTTGTGGAATACAATGCTGACTGCGATTCATCAGATAGGAAGACACAAGACAAATGGAGCCAACGTTGGCATGTCATTACTGAACATGAAACTGTGAAGCTGGTGAAATTATTAACTTCTTGGATGCCAAATTGTGTCTTTGGTTTCAAAGTCATCATGTACACGTCATCTCGTAATATGTCTTCCAAGAACTAATGGATTCTGGTTGTGTTATAAACAGGACTTCAGGAGGATTGACCCCAGTAGTATCATTTTACAAGATGATCTCAACTATTACATCCAAAACCTAAATGACCAGACCATAACTTATTTTGGACATAAAAGAATATCGAACTTACTGAGGAAGACACATAGACTTTACAAACTAGGAAAATTATCGCAACCAATCATGAAGTTGAGATGCGTTGAGATGCCTGATGGCCCACACAGATTCTGGAGAAAAGCTATTCATATACTTGCAAGGAGTGAACTTTTTCCAATATGGTCATATGGGAAACGGAGTAATTCTTGTTCAGATCTCATTTTTCTCAAAATCAATGTCACCCTGAAGAGGCTGAAGATCTTGAACAGATGACCCCCTCCCCCCGATATAAACATAATTTACTAATTGGATATATGAATGATAGGGAGTTCTGAACTGGACAACCCCTATAAAGGTGTAATGGTATGGATGGTTTACACCTGCCTGAAAATTGTATTGCCGATAATGCTTGATATGCATTTTACTAAGTAACTATTCTGTTATGCTGAATGTAATGTACAACAGACAGTAATTGTAGAGGATGTTTCCAGTGCCAGGCACTATAGAGAGATTTCGACCATCTACTGGTCTTTGTAGGTACTTGAGGCAGGACTGGGAGTTAATTGGTTACACAGAAGAATCTGGAAGATGAGTGGTTTAATCTTTAAATCGACCCCTGGATGTTGTGATAGTTGTGTGCAGAGTTTGGTGCACAGTCCTCTTGGACAGAGTAAGTCTAGGCCGCACATTGACCCTGATTCATGAATGTGCTTTCAAACCGTTTTCTAGAATAAAACACTTCGAAGCATTATAAAATATGCTGCAACTTGAAGTTGGTGAACAATTTTGTGACATTTGCCATTTTTTTACACCAGTCCTGGCAAGCTTCGCCGAAATAGGTGAAGCATAAGTGGGACGTGGCATGGCTAAGTCCTAAAGTCTAATTTGTGAAAATGTACTCCTCTTTGGTGGTGTGAATTTTGCCAGAATTTCAGGTGGTGGGACATTCTTAATGAATTAGACACATCTCACCCCAGCGGTCCCAGTTATTAAGACTGGCATGCAGGGTGGGGTGGGGAGGGAACAGTGGTAGCATGAAAGTAATTGGATATTAGAAAAGGCTGTTTGGAACCCAGACATGGCTGAAACATCCTTGATGCCCTGAACTGTGCAGTAGAGAGAAAGGAGAGCTCAGCTTCAGTAGGTACAGAATCAGGAGCCCAGGAACGTGTTGCTGTGGGTTTGTAGAGACAATGGGACAGCAAAGGAAAAGTTGGTGCTTACACTATGTGGAGGTCAGACCTAGAAATGTTAGTGAAAGAAAACTGAACTTGCCAGGCCAAGGTATGGTTAATGCACAGAAGAGGCCTGTGGGTAGAAGAGATGAAGGATACTTAGAAGTATGGAGGGTTCAAATTGACTATGCAATGTAGTAAAACCAAAGAAATGGTCCAGCACACATGTTGGTATAAGTGCAAGGTATAGGTGCACATTCACACTGTGGCCAATTAACAGACAGAATCAACGATAAAACCAAATGTTTAAATATGCTGCAATAAATAAATAGTAATAGTACATATACATTAAATAACAAAAGGTACTGAGTTGACACTATTTTAATCAAAGAGCATAACGCCATCCCACTGCGACAAGGTGTACCCAATGAGGATGGTCCGTAACTCTTCTAGTTCACCTATGTGCCAGCGGGCCTCAAAATAGACTGGGGCAGAGCAGGACACAGACCTGTTTTAACACCTGCCCTAGGAATCCGATATAGATGGAATGCAAAGCCTAATAAGTGGGAGCCTTCATAAGAACAAAGATACAACACCAGAACCAACATCAGCACATCAATACAGCACCAGAGCCACAATCAGTACATGAATTCAGCACATAACAAACATTAGTTCATGAATACAACACAAGAACTATAATCAGTTTATAAATACATCACCAGAACAATCATCAGTACATGAACACATCATTAGAACCACTATCAGTACAAGAATACATAACCAGAACCATCATCAGTATAGGACGACATCACGAGAACCACCCTCATAACATGAATATTTCTATGTACTTCCTATCACACAGTATGCACCCCCATGATCCTTCTATCACATACACACAGCCTGCATCCCTATTCTACCACTCTATCACACATACAACCTTCACGACCATATACGTCTCACATACACAGCTTACACATTCATGTACCTCTATATCCCAGTCTGCATTCCCATGTATCTCTCCATCACACCCACAAAGCCTACATCCCCATGTGTTTATCAGTCTGTACTCCTCTTTTACTCACAGCTTGCAACCCCTTGTACATTTCTATTGCACACACAGCCTTCACCCCTTCATGTACACTTTTAACACACAGCCTGGGCCCTCGTATCCTTCTAGCACACGCAGCCCCCATATATCCCTCTTTTCCGCTCTGACTGACTGCCGGCCGGAAAGTAAGAGCAGAGCACAGCGGTGACGTCACCGCTGTGATCTGCTTTCACTTTACGGCGGCAGTCAGTCAGAGCGGGAAGCAGACGGCAAGGGACCTGACGGACACCGGAATGTGAGTATGTACTGTTTGTTTTTTTTTACTTTTACGACGGTAACCAGGGTAAACATCGGGTTACTAAGCGCGGCCCTGCGCTTAGTAACCCGATGTTTACCCTGGTTACCCGGGGCCTTCGGCATCGTTGGTCGCTGGAGAGCTGTCTGTGTGACAGCTCTCCAGCGACCACACAACGACTTTCCAACGATCGCGGCCAGGTCGTATGGCTGGTCGTGATCGTTGGAAAGTTGCAGAGTGTGACAGTACCCTAAGACTATACTTGAACTGCCGATAAATGTTAATGTTTTGGATTTCTGTAGTAAAAGTCATAATCCAATAGTCATACTGATATAAAGAGTCGAACAAAACCAAAGAAAAGACAATATGTGCATATACCCTAATGAAAATAAATAAGTAAAAACACACATGCATTAAATAATTAACATGGGGTATTTAGTAAACACTTTTTGATCAAAAAAAGCATAAGGCAGTCCCACTGCAACAAGGTGTACCCAATTGGGACAGTACCTACACTAATTTTCACACTGGCCATGGAAACAAACAAAAACAAAGAAAAGCCAATGTGTGCATATACCCTAATGAAAATAAATAAGTAAAAAAGCAAATGCATTAAATAATTAACATAGGGTATTTAGTAAGGGTGTGGCCCCCTTTTCACTGAGCTTGACAGTTCATATATATCCCTCCAAAGCTGGGCTTCCAGTTGGGACCGTTAACCCTCTGCCACTGTTCACACTAGGTAGGTTTTAACATTAGAGAGTGTAGGTACTGTCCCAATTGGGTATACCTTGTCACGGTGGGACAGCTTTATGCTTTTTTTTTCATCAAAAACAGTATTTACGGTACTAAATACCCTATGTTAATTATTTAATGCACTTGCTTTTTTACTTATTTATTTTCATTAGGATACATACTCACAGTCTTTTCTTTGGTTTTGTTTGTTTCCATGGCCAGTGTGAACATTAGAGAGTGTAGGTACTGTCCCAATTGGGTACACCTTGTCGCGGTGGGACAGCCTTATGCTTTTATTTATCAAAAACACTGTTTACTATATACCCTATTTTAATTATTTATTGCACTTGCTTTTTTACTTATTTATTTTCATTAAGGTATATGCACACATTGTCTTTTCTTTGGTTGTTTGTTTCCATGGCCAGTGTGAACATGCCTTCATCATGCATGTTTTGAAGTTATACTCCGGCTCAGTTTTCTGATATATAGAGTTGGTTGCAATTGGTGCAGAAATTGAGGAGACACATGAAGGTGGCAAATACTCTTCACATTAGTTTGTGTGCAAAAAATGTCTTCATCCTAGATGGTCCTCATTCATGAGCTTTAGGTTTGATTCATACATTCAGTTTTCCATACCTATTGATATGTATTACGGTATTTTCTTTGCATCCGCTCCCGATTTTGTCTCACAATCAAACACTGTGATTCCAGCCCCATATTCAAACGATAAAATTGCGTTATGTTTTTGCTGCAATTTTGCAAACTTGTGGTAAAATCACAGCGTGATGGCATAGTGTGACCATGGATTTAACCTGTGTTATATAAAATGCATTATTTTATTGTGTTCCCTAAAACACATCCTCACTGACAAGGAGAATGTATTTTATTTGCATTTTCCATTATTCCATTCAATTGCTTTGTTTGTTTTTCAATTAAAAAAGTAAAAGAAATATGGTGCCCTTCATGGAATAAATAATTTGTTATCACCGTGAATGCTTTGGGACATGGAGAGAGCTACACTTGGTGAGAAATGTAATTCAGAGGAGGCAGAGCAATCTCTGGACACTGAATTATAACCTGAAGGACATCTATTTCACTTCCAACCTTTTTGTTAGTAACCTTAATGCAATTTCTCTGTAGTCCCGAATGTTCTCCAGATATCACCTCCATTACAGGCTTCAGCTTCATTTCATATTGATAGCATTTCAATAATACAAGGAAAAAACTTGTAGATTTAGTATACAATTAAAATAAAATACTGACAAAGGTTAAGGTTTAGGTGTGTAGGAAGTCCTAAAATCTGATCTAGGAAGATGTGCTGAAGAAACACTTGAGAAATGTTAGAAGCCATTTTTTTTTGAAAAATGTATGTGGTGTAGAACACAAGATTACAGTCATTTCAGACCCATTATAAAGGTCAAGTAGACCGCTTCACAGCTATAATATAAGACTGCAAATTACAGTGTGTTTTTCTATACATAACTGCTCTTTTATTTCAGCTCATTTTCATGCTTAATAATGTGGATCGGGATCTTGAAATGTTGGCTAGTGTATGCCAGCTTATGAATTTGCCAGATTTTGGCTCATTTCTATGATACCGGTGCTTCCAGCTCGGGCTGTGCAGTAAGTAGCAACACTGTACAGTTTATAGGGACACAGAATGACTGCACAAACCAAGTGCATGCGCTCAATGGACCCTGGGGGTGGCCAAACATTTAAAGGGAACCTGTCAGCAGGATTGTGCACAGCAACCTACACACAGTGTCATGTCGGCGCCGTTATACTGATTAAAATGATACCTTGGTTGATGAAATCCGTCTTGTGGTTGTTGTGTAATCTTTATTTTCAGTTTTGAGTTAATGATATTCTCGTGCTCCGGGGCGGCCTGTGGAGGGGTCTTCATGTGGTGCTCTGATTAGGTATTCATCAGTATGGCTTCTGACAGGTCACTGATCCCTCAGTGACCTGCCCCCTATTTTAAATAATGAATATTATATATATATTGAAAAAAATTCCCCTTCTAAAGGCAGGTGCCGGCGCCTGCACTGCAGCATGATCGCATCTATAACGTGTACCTTCTCTACTTTTTTTTCCATCTTTCTTCTCACTTCTATAATGTCAGATCTGTCAATCAAAGAAGAGGGAGGTGGCAATAAAGTGAAATCAATTAGGTGGGAAGGTGCACTTAAATGTTGGGCCTTGCCCCGATGCACCGAGTGCCTGTACTCGCTTTGAATAGTAATTTTGTACTGAAAAACTCCCTTTAAATTAAAGAATTTGTGTTGTAGATCTTCACACAGTGAGTGGCTGAAAGCATGGCAGAGCAGTGAAAAGCTGTGATCAACAGCACTGGTGCTGCTCCATTTTGAGGATCAGAAGGGGTCCTGGTGGTCAAACCATCAATAAGCCATAAGTAATAACAAATGTAAGTGATATGATGGTCCATCAGTTATCGTGGGAAAAACTCTAGGGTTTTTGGAGGCTTTTTTGGCTGAATATTTTACTGTTATTCCTGTCATTTTACTGTTATATAACACCCGAACACCATAATTTACAGTTTGTGGATGCTGACTGTATCACTGGACTCAAGGAACTAAGACCTCAACTGATTTTTGTGGTTGTTTTGGAGTCACTTATTTTTTTCTTTGTTGTATTTGCATTCAATTATTCAAAATTGCGCACATGGTCCAAGAGCTTTGCATAAAGTAAAAAATGCTCTTAATTTTTGTCTTTAACCTTTTTGCCACCTTTTAGCTTAAAAAGTTGCACGTTTCACAAAAGGGCACAAAAACAGGCAAAGTCGTATAAAATAACATGCCAGAAGGTACAAATTGAAAGATGACTATGATCCAAACAAATAAAAAAGGCACAAAACACTAAAAACTCGACAAAAAACTGGTGCAAATGCGCTACATTCAGGCCGCCATCAGGGCTTTATTGCCTTTACTGATGTATGTGGCCCAGTGAGTAGAAGCAAGAAGGACCGGACCTCGCAGTGTCAGGATGCAGCCGATTTAGCAATTGAACCTGAGTCCTTGGATGCACATTCAGTTGAAATAATTAACAGCCGCCAGCCGTCAGAGGCCATCAGCTGCCATGCACCGGCACATCCATGCCTCAAATGGATGAAGAAGAGTACGCCGCTAAACTGGGGCCATGTAAGGAAAAACTTTTTTTTTTGTACTGTGAGGTGGTAATATGTGGTATAGTCATGGTGTGGAGGTATTTGTTCCTTCTATGTGGCATTATTTGGTCACTATGTGGTGGTAATATGGAGTCTGGTCATGTTGTAACAATAGTTGTCCTTTGTATGTGGTATTATTGGTCATTTTTAAAAATGTATGTGACACATTCCCTTAAAGAAAAATATACCTAAAAAGTGTGTATTCCAAGAAATTTGTAATAGGTTAGAGTAGGGCCCGGCCAAAAGAGTCTACGTTGTCGTGGTGGCAGGCTTAAAAAAATCTTTTGGCCAAAACAAAAGCTGATGACTATGTATGTGATCTGGTGTTTGATGGGAACCATTAATGTGTGACTGGTGAGGACGTGGTGCAGAAGTGGAGTTTTTCCAAGAGTGGGCGTTGGGACTGTGTAAGGTTTGAGGGTTGGAGGCAGAGCTGGATTGGAGCCTGGGCAAAGTCTCAAGAGGGCCCGAAAATTTTGCCTGTATGGGGCCCTCAAATTACGGGTTGCAGCCCTGTCTATACTGATGGTTTGGTAAATGGAAGAGGACTATGCTACTGATCACCTTGTTCCTGTTAGGCTAGGTTCATGTGTTCCATTTTTGGCACAGATTTATAAACAATCACAGACAAGGCAATTTCTGTCAATGCCACACATAAATGCACTTTGCTTTTTATTCCGCCCAAAATACTCCAGTCTTGCATGCAGATTTTGTTGCAGATTTCACTGTATACAATAAGAAGGTTGAAATCTGAGATGTAGATGTGACAATTCTGCTCCAGAATTAGCATGTTACAGATTCGATCATCCACAGCTTGTTCTATTTGAAGTCATGTATTTTTTTTTTAATTTCTCTCCATGTTAAAAGTTTAAATGAATAGTAAAATACAAAATGTTTCCCTGATAACAAGGTACCTGCTGCTGAAAGCACCACAGACCCTCAGTCTATACATAATAATCGATGATTTCTCTTCTGCTATGCAAGGGAAGATGAGATATGAATTATCATTAACCACCTAGCACCAAATCCTGAATGTTTCATTAAATTCCAAGTAATAGATGCAAAACAGGAGACTATAATAATTGGTGCAAAGGAAAAAGTGCAATGGTTGTCAGCTTCTACATACAATGGCATAATTGGACGCTCATATACCCCAATACCTAATCAGCAGCAGAGCCCACAAGTGTAGCAGGTCTTTATTGATGTTGGTCTTCTCATTGGGTCAAAGGGACCTTTTGGGCGCCCTTAGGTGTGTCAGTGGTTGCAAGGGGTGAGGTCACTTACGGACCCTGGAGCCTGTCTACCTGATTCTAAATTCCCTCCGAAAAATGAAAGCAGCAACATGATTAGCTATGTACAACTTCTCTTTTCCGTTGGGTTTTTATAAATGTGCCATATATTATTTGACTTGACTATTAAACTCTGTAAGCTGAAATATCAAATAATTAATAATATTGTATTTATTATTGCAAGTAGATTTTTCCTGAAAAATAAATAATATAAAACAATTCAGTAAATAATAATATAAGTAATTGGAAAAACTAGTGTTTCGGATGTTTACAAATAATGTTGTGTCTGAGAGTTCTTATAGAGCTTCTTGGAACTCCTTCATCACAAGGGCTCATACCAGGAAGGAATGGTGTGCCTGTGTGTGGGTAACTAAGGGGAGAGATATACTGCAGGATGGAGATCTGTATATAGGATCTAAGAGAAGAGACATACTGCATTAAGGAGCTGTATACAGTGTTCTGATTGGATAGATATTTTGCGGGACGGGATGTATAAAATACTGAAGGATAAGCTGTATACAGGGGGCTTAGAGGAGAGAGATTGTAGGATCTGTTGTATAGGACTGAGAAGAGACATACTGCAGGATGGGCTGTATACAGGGGCTGAGAGAAGAGATATATTGCAGGATGAGTCTCTACATATAGAGAACAGAAAGGGGAATATACTGCAGGATGTTGTTCTGCATAGAGAGGCTGAAATTAGTTAAGCTGTGCTTGTTGTCTGGTACTGAGAGACCAGTGATGTGAAACCTACTAATGCTGCTCTGTTGATTCATGTGACAGAGGATTATCTTTTGCTATATGCATCAATAGAGTGATATTTGCAGTTTTACAAAAGTTATCTGCTAGCATCAGTCATGAAACACAGCTCTGCACTGGTGTTCTAGAGGTGTGCAGGGCAGTTGAGCTCTGCTAGAACCAGCTAATGATGTAAAATCACACAGGCAGCTATACTGATGTAGATGGCAGAAGATACAACTGGTCAGCAAGGGTACTGTACACTGTACAGGAGGGAGAGTGCACAGAAGCATAAATTGAATTCTACACTTAGATTAGCTTGATAATAACTCAGAGAGATGGAGTTTGTCACTTATAACTTATTGTGAAATCCTGTATGATTAAACCTTTTACCACAATGGTCAAGAAAAACTGGTCACAGGTCACATAGATTATCCCATGACCAAGATATCTTTGCTGATCTCACAGGGCAGTACTCATATTCCCAGTTTTGTCTCTGAACTGTCACTTACTTAGTGAATAATGCATTCATCACATTCATATAGGCTGCAGTGTCTTGGGGAGCAAATTTCAAAGCACCTGTATGTCGGAGCGTCTTTAGAGCTAAGCTATAGCCATTCCTGGAACAAAGATGAAGAAGTCTAATAATCTAGTTATGATAAAACACCAAAGTTTGTCACGGTTGTTTTGGAGATTTTATTATCTGTCTATCATCCAAGTTTTAAAATATCAAAGTATGGAGTCTCCTCTTCATGTCCTAATAATGAGAACAAACCATAGAAGATAGGTAGGCAAACAGTTCAGCAGGTAAGCTTTAAATTAGCAGTGACATCATCATTATAATAATAGTAATAATAATAATACATCTTTACAACTTTTTTACAATGTTTCACCAGGACTCCCCTTGGATATACATTAGACAGATGGTTGGTAAAAGTGAACACTTACTTTATTCATTGACAGTGTGGCATGGATCTCAAATCTCCTATAATGCAGCATGACACGTTCTCACCTCCACCCAAAAACAATGCTTTAAAGTCTCCTTGATGGGGTAACACTTTCTTTTAATACAGACAATTGCTTATTAAGAATGTAACAATGTTGGGTCATATAGTATATACTTTCTGTGTGCTCATAAGTTTACAGTTGATGGATTGATTAGCTGCATGAGCCCATGTTAAGATCTAGGACATGAATATGGAGTCATGAGGCAATCTTAATAATGTTTCCACAGTTTCCTACTTAGTTAAAATAAAATAGTTTGCCTTAAGTCCATCTGTACAGAAGTAAATACCTTATTGTTCATCTGTTCTACTACTATTCCTGAACTTTACTACCATGACTGTTATGTTATCAGGACATCCTCTGTAGAAGGACTGTAACACAATGCTCTTGGCTCCAAAGTGAGGTTCATCCAGACGTTCTTTAATAAACCGGACGGCTTCCTCATTGCTGAAAGCGTCCCATAACCCATCAGATGCCAGAATCATGAATTCTGGTTGTAGCTTGTCGAGGTCAAAGCTCAGGATATCAGGGTCTGATATGATGACGTTCAGATTTTTCAACGGATAATCCCCTAAAGAACGAGACATTGCCAAAATTCCTTGAACTCTCCAAGAACCATTGAAACTGATGAAACCACCTGGAAGGCAAAAAACAATGAGACTATTATTCACTAATTTCCACACAATAGTGAATTGCTGAATGATTGAAGTAACTCATAGTGTCAGGACGGCTTCCATCTGTCTACAGTAATGAGCTTTAGGTCAATTCGAGCTGGTTATTAGTTTTATGTTCCAATAAACCAAGCTAGCTATTAAAGGCAATTATGGCACCACAGTTACCCCATCAGCATATTTAGGATATATATTCTCCTCCAGGACTGATCTTTCAATCTCAATCCATGGGTAAATTCTGTGTCAATGAATACAGACTTCCCCATCACTGAGATAGGAGATGCCTGTTGGTGCTCATGAAGTGCTATGGAGAAAGGAAGAGGGAGGAGCTACAGGCACGCACAGACATTCTGCTGCAAGTTCTCCTGAGACGACAGTTGTTGTTCTCCATAGAACCTTATGAGCACCAACTGTCATCTCCTATCTCAGTAATGAGAAAATCTGAATTCACTGAAGAGAAATTTTACCCGTGAATTGAGAATGAAAGAAATACAAAAAATGGATAAAGAATCGGCTTTCATGAAAACATATATATTATAAAGTTTCTTATTGTGATGTATACTATTGATTTATGAAAAGAAATCTAACAGCCGTGACTCTTTAAACGATTTCGGTCTATGTCTGAATGAGCAACTCAACAAAACAGCAGTTTGCAGGCCGAGTTGTGGCTAAATGTTATGCTGATCACAGCACATACCGGTAGAGGAATCTCAGGGATGCCTCCTCATTCTCCAGGGACTAATCACAGGCAATAAATGAGAACATCACGTCCACTGCACATCATTGTTTGCATGCTGCGTCTCGAAAAGTTATTTTCAGGTCATTGGTAACTGCGCATGAGGTTTGCAGAATGAATCAGATATCGGGATTGTTTGCTCAGTTATTAGTATTTTGAGCAATAAATACATTTTATGTGCTTTCTTACATTTCATGAAGCCTTCAATAAAGCCGAACCCAGGACCGGAGAATAATCTATAAAGCCGTATACACATGGGAGTTATTTATGGTTGGCCTGTGTTTTTCTCAGTTCGCTATGGTAAAATGTGTCTATAGAGAGCGCACATCCATTCTTCATCCACAACTTTATTTGTTCATTTCAACGTTTTTTTCTTAATTGCTCTCTTATATCTCTATCTCAGAACCATCCTATCAGATCTCTATTCCATCAAGGAAAAACTAAAATATAATGGCATAAATTCTTCCTGAAAACTTCTATGCCAGTTTATATGGCAAATTAGCTTGTAGCGCTCCTATTCATCTAGGGGAACTTGTTACAGTGTTCTGGAGACTACAGATTTCTTGTCACTCTCAGTAATATTACACAGTATTAATAATGTGAAAATGAGGACATCAAAGTGGATCTACGCCAAAATTTACAATATAACCTGCGTACCTTATTAAACAGGTAGACCTGATGTGACTTACGTTCTTACTGTGAAAATCCATATCAGAAAGGCTGTATAATCAGGATATCAAGATGATCATTTTATGAGTGCAGCTAAACAGTCAGAAAGCTCATGCATTCAAGTTTAGTCCCTTCTCACTTAGCCTGCAGCTTATACTGATTAGTGTGAGGCCTTGGCAGCAGGGAGGAGGGACACTGAGGGATGGCAATCAGGCTTGAGGGTAGAGATTGAGTATAAGCTTTCAAAAACTATTTTACAGCCATTCTGACATGGATTATTAAAAATATCTATTTATTAATGTATGCAGGTTGTATTGTAAAATCTGCCATCCGATTCACTTTGTTACAGAATTCATTCTTCTTTTCACTGTGGAAATCCAACAAACCAACATGCTTGAATCTTCTCTCCCCAGATATTTTCCACTATGGGAGAGACAGAGAGCATCAACATAATACCAGATGGTCGGCCAACTCAGCAGTATTCGTCACATCCGAGATTCATCTAATTTGTATGCTCACGTTTTGTCTTTTGCTCTACAGGCTACATAGGGGCCACTGGTGGATTTACAGGTCACATATGCAGAATTTGCACTGTGACAGCTTTGCCAGCTGTATTACAGGATTTCTCCCTCTTGTGAAGTCAATGATTTTTTCTTTTATTAATTTTCAGTTTCTTACATAGCAACAACCTATTCCACAGCGTAGTACACTGCTTTACTATCTAATATCTACATCGTAAGGTTAGAAATAAAGGTCAGAAACATAAAGATCAACTACTTACGTACTGTGAATACATTTCTGAAAATACATTTCTAATGATTTAAGAAAATAGCAGCATTGAGTGTGATGATAAACTATTATAACCTGCAGACAAGTCACCGCCCCCATCAGGGTCATGTATGAGGCCCTAAAAAACGGCATTCGGGCATATGCACTAAGGGGGGCCAGCGACTAGTGTGAGCTCTGTCAGACATCATTTTTGGTCGAATCAGCTTATTTGAGGTGAGCTCCAAGACATGGTCGACTGCGTGCACAAGAACAATGATGTGCAGATAACAATGACTGCGTATGAGCCCAGAACAATCTAATGCTGATCATTCTGTGGGCATCGGGAAGTGCAGCCGGCTTGTCTAACCTGGCTATTGCTTTACCACTCATTGGTGAATGTGCCGTGATGTCCAGCTGTTCTCAGCTGCATTTCATATAGTGTAACCCCGCCACTAAATCGTAAGCCTATGTAATAATGCTAACCTAAATCAACTCTAAGCTTCATTTACACTGCAAGAGAATCGTCAATGAGCGTTGTTAAAAGCGCAGTGTAAACAGGCTGCTGATCGCCTGATGAATGAGCAAAAAATGATCCTTCTTGGCGGTGCATCGTCCGGTGTAAACAAGACTCGCAATGCCAAGAAATATTTCCGCCTATGCACACTGAGCAATCTAGTATAGATCGCTCAGTGTGCATCGATTACTTTGGTCTGTCTGTGTAAACAGGCTTTGAAAAGACTGCTGATCAATAAGAGTTTACAGATCACCGGTCATATCATGCCACCGAGGGGTCCATGTAAACAGACACAGTCATGATTTTTTTGTGTTCTGCCAACAATCGATTGTCCATACGTGTACATTCATGGGAGATAAGGGGGGAGATAACATACCGTATATGTGTACAATCCGATAATCTACTGTATTCATTACATTCATACTAATACAAATGCTGATGTTGTGAGTTATCCCCTCTGGTGCCTCTGGTGTGAGTAAAGTTGAAGCCTGTAATGTGCTTTGATGCGGGCAGGATCTTACCAGCTCTCTTAATCCTCTTTCTTTCCTTTAGCTGATATGGTTTGTGATCATGCGATAACGGAATTGCATTTCCATCCTTGTCACACAAGACACCGCGCGAATCCCCAACATTTGCCACCGTGAGTTCTTTGTCAGATAACAAAGCAATTAAACATGTGGTACCTGCAAATGGAAAACAGAGATGTGCTGAGTCTTTTGTAGTCAGAGACACAGGATCTACCTGATAACACATTCTGGGCTCCACAGGCAGTTTAACTAAACAGGAGACAGACAGCAAAGGACGACTCCAATTACAAATTCTATTTCTTATTCACTTCATTTTTCAGCATGACACACTCTGTTAGCCATGATTCTACATCGAGGCCTTGTGATCCCAGTCCGGAAAGTTATACGCTACCTAAGTTGGGTGATGGGACTTCCCAAGTCAATAGTATAATAATTTGTAGTGTATCTATCTTGTGGTGGCACTGTCCCACTGTCCCATTTCATTTCACTTTTAGTAAGACTCAATAGGCCTTATCCATAAAACAGGTTTCATTTTTCAACTTTATGCATGAAATTCCATTTTTAAAAAAAAGTCTTTGCAGCACACATTGATAATCAATATAATGAAAACCACTGATGGGTGAAATGAACAACATTGAATATTTTGTTACAATGGTATTTGTCAAAGTTTAGGAAATATTTGGCAGCAAGTGGATAGTCAGTTCTTGGAGTCAATCATAAGGACTTAAGTGACTACAGAGGGCTAAAATTATGGTGACTAGATGATTGGACATCTATAAAATGGCAGGTCTTCTTGTAGTGTTTCCGCTATGTAGATGCTAAAAAAAAAAGAGGGCCAAAGAAGGATAACCAGTGAGCTAGTGACCGGGTCATGGGCACATGAGGTTCACTGTTGTGTGTGGGTAGTGATGGTTAGGTACAATCCCTGTAGGCTATTATATATATTTGTCAGCTGGTTGCGTAGCTGAAGACCTATCAGTGCACCCATGCTGATCACTGTCAATTGCGGAAAGTACCTACAATGGGCAGATGAGCGCTGGAACGAGCTCATGGAACAACGGGAGAAGATGGCACGTGTGTTATGTAGCCTGTAAGAGATGTTACCAAAAGCACAATGAAAAGAAGGCAAGCTGGCAGACGCATTGTAATGCTCTAGGCAATGTTGTGCTGTGAAAACAAAGATACTGATGCTCAGGTGGCTACATGTGTAGTAGGTGTTTTGTGACCAAATACACTCCGTCATGGCAACAGTATTCCCTCATAAAAGTGGACTTTTTTTCAGAAGGATAATGTGTCCTCCCTCATTGGAAATATTGTTCACGAATGACTTGAGGAACATGATACAAAAGCAGTGTAAAAATGAAAATTGGATGGATTTCTCCAAATCAGAGGAGTCTCACACCTCATGTCCAATCAGTTGACGCTCCTGCGTATTGTTCCTATCTTCAATGCTCTTAGATCCCCATCAGCTGGAAAGCCACTTATCTTTTATCCTTTACCATAGCAAAATAGCAGCACTATGAAAGATTACAACCATGGGGTACCTTATATTACACCTAGCTTTCTGGAAGATTTATACACAGGCACTAGGTTATTTAAGACATCTCAGAAGAGAAGTAGACATTTTAGTATCTTGCAGCAGTAGACGTTAACCCATAATGACCAGAGGCGTCTATTCATTTACTCTGTCCTGTGAGACATGACTGCTTATCTAATGCTTTTTGCTGTAGTGAGTCTTGGGTAAATATCAATAGCTGTTGGCCTAGATAAGAGGTAAAGAAAATGCATAGTGACTCTTAAGAAGCCCAAGGCAGAGAAGTACCCAGACAAAACAATGAAAATCAGATGAAAAATGGATAGTTGTAATATACTACAACATCAACGATTATTGCTGCTTGTGGTGACTACACAGAGATATAGGACATTGCAGAATGCCAGAGGTGGCACGAAATGTGACTCCAATGCCATTAACACTTTATTTTGGACCCTAGAACACAGCAGAGTCTGCTATTAATAATTGACACTCGGTTCCTTTGTTGTGGTGGACCAGCCTCTTGCAGCTGCTGAACCATATCATTTGAAAGCTATGTATTGTGTCTACATTACTAAATTATGCCTGCTGGACATGGCGTGCTGGCAGCCCTAAAAGTACTAATCTCTCACTTACTGCTTATTGAGCTGAGGTCAGTTTACACTTGTGCAATATTTGTGTCTCAGCACCATAGTTGGGTTTATTTGTGCATTATAAACTTTTGTCTTCCAAAATTTCAAAAGTAATAAAGGTGCAAAAAAGTGATATTTATGGGGAACTGTTCAGGTCCCCTCACTGTTTCCAACTGATAATAATTGGATAAAGTGTTTCATGGGGCTTGTAACCATTTCTGAAAACCAAAAGGATAGACGAGAGGGGTCCTTAACCATTATACCAAAGCTAGAATAAACCCCTATGAAAATAATCTTTATTTGTATATTGTTAAAACACTGGAAAAATAGACATAATGGAAAAACACACATATAAAAATTAATAAAGTCATAGGACTGGGGTAATCGGCTCTATAGTCCCTAATGTAATCCTGAGCTACCTGACCACGGATGTTGGTACCCTAGTGTAGATGATATGGCGCCCTTCTAATCTAATTTGTCCTTAAGGCCATGTTCACACTTTGCGTGTTTTACCGCGGATCCGCGGCGATTTTGATGCTGCGGGTCCGCAGCAGTTTCCATTGCGTTTACATTCACATGTAAACCCTATGGAAACCGCAAACCGCTGTGCACATGCTGCGGGAAAAACCGCGCAGAAACGCAACCCGCAGCATGTCACTTCTTTGTGCAGAATCACTGCGATTCTGCACACATAGGAATGCATCTCCTCCAGGCCCTGGGAACCATATTTGTGTGTAAAAAAAAGAATTAAAATAAAAAATAATGCTATACTCACCTCTCAGCGCTGTACGCGGCCGTCTGGTCTCAGTTGCTGTGCGAGCAGGGCCTGAGATGACGTCGCGGTCACATGACCGTGACGTCGCGGTCACATGACCGTGACGTCACGAAGGTCCTTCCCGCACAGCATCTTTGGAACCGGACCGCCGCGTGCAGCGCCCAAGAGATCGGGACATCAGAGGGTGAGTATAACCAATTTTTATTATTTTTACCATTACTATTGATGCTGCATATTGCTGCATATGCAGCATCAATAGTATAGGAGTAATCCCGCAGCGGAAACCGCGGAACAAACCGCGATAAATCTGCAGGGATAACCGCAGCGGTTTTGCCCTGCAGATTCATCAATTCCGCTGCGGGAGAACCCGCAGAGGACGCCGCAAAGTGTGAACATGGCCTAAAAGGCCCTATCTCTTTTATTGAGCACCAAAAAACACCCAGTGAAAGTTAACACAATTAATATAAAAAAAATGTAGTGAGTAAAAATTAACCTCTTCATGTAGGTTACTACTGAGGACATATATATTAGGCAAGTATAGGTTGTCAATCAATATATCTGTCTAGTCATGTTCTCAAGTCAAAATGTACCACAACTTCCCTGCGTCAATAGCTCTAGTAACCATATCATAATGTCCATGTCAAATTGAAGGCCAGGAGAGGGGAATAATAGAATTGAATCCCTCTATAGCATTAGTATTAAATACCGTATACACAGCCCTTTTAATGGGAAATAATGTCCCTCCATTCACAGCAGTTGTTATAATAATAGAGTAGCATATTAGGGTGAATAAACCACATTTATCCATGTCAGAATAGTCCCGGATTCTTTACGTGTTTCCCCCTCTCATCATTCTAGGGGTTCATCAGGGGATAGAAATAAAGTAAAATGGTGCTTCTGATATGCACCACAACCCTCCATCAGTAGTGAGGGACCCAATAGAACAAAGGGACATCATTTCCCTTTAAAAGGGCTGTAAATATTTAATACTAATGCTATAGCGCAAGGGTGCAGAATCTTTTTTCAGACAAGGGCCATTTGGATATTTATACCATCCTACGGGGACTGTACAAACTCTGCCCACAAAGTACAGCCTGACTGTGGCACTGGTGTCAGGACGTAATCTTTCATTGCATGCCCTTCAGTGTCCAGTAGTGAACACTGCATGTGTGTGCTAGCAGAGCAAGAAGAAATTAATGAGCTGGTGGCAAAATGCACCTCCCTGCCCAAGAATGTGGTCCCTGAGAAACTGCCCGGGGGCCTGATAAAATATCATCAAGGGCCGTAAATGGCCCTCGGGCCTGAGGTTCTCCACCCCACCCCAGCTATAGAGGGATTCAGCTCTATTCCCCTCTCCTGGCCTTCAGTTTGAGAATCATGGACATTATGATTTTGTTAATATTATGGCATGAGAGCTATTGATGCAAGACATTTGTGGAACATTTTGTGGTCTGTACAACAGATCATCGTTCTCGGCATCACATAGTCATCATTGTATTAAGGCAGGACCTGCACTGCTGAGAACAATGGCAGCCTATGAGCACCAAATAATCTATTATGGTTCAGAGAGCATCTGAAGCATGGTCAGCCTGTTTAAACAGGCTATTAATCGACAGACAATCAATGGTCATTTAGTGCTGCAGATCAAATAATATAAATAGACCCTTACCAACGCTGAGAAATGAACTGTGATCCTGTAGTGTTGCATATGCTACTTAGGCAGGACTAGTCCAGCAGGGCATCTGTTTCCTGGAGTAGTCATAATAGGCATTATTGGATAATCCAAGTCAAAACTAGTCCA
This sequence comes from Ranitomeya variabilis, assembly GCF_051348905.1. Lineage (NCBI taxonomy): Eukaryota > Metazoa > Chordata > Amphibia > Anura > Dendrobatidae > Ranitomeya > Ranitomeya variabilis. The sequence goes on along the minus strand of NC_135233.1, from coordinate 927,464,512 downwards.
GGGAAGAGACGACCCACTGAACTAGAATGTACAACGATGCAGGATTAAAGTTCAGTTTTCAAACACTGCATTGTTAATAAGCCCCATGAAGCACTTTATCTACTGTACTAGCGTTCGAGGACAATCAGTGGACCTGGCAGGTTCCCTTTACATGTGTTCCTGGTGTAATTTATATAACTTACTAATGCACTTGCATTACCTGAATTTCACCGATGTGTCTCTTTCACCGTCAGTCACCACTGGGCCTAAGTCCTGATAGTAAGTTTCATGTAACTTTGCCCTTGTATTGGCAAAGCTCCACCAAGGTATTTGTTTTGCTGTCACTCCTGGCAGCTGCACTTTCTGCTGCAATTGACACCGAAAAGCATCTCCTGTGTCAAAATGTCATCAGATCTATTTGCGAAAGGGGTTGGCTGACCACTCACTTTATAAGATAAGCCCATATCCTTCTGTGTCACAGTTAGAGGATGGGGCTGGTTCAGCGGTGATGACATAAATAACAAAGGAAAAACTCTTCTGTGTCTAGCGCAGGGTCCGGAAGTTGAGCTCCAGGGGCCAGCATTGAAATGGACATGTAGGTACAGTGGGGGAATAAGTATTTGATTCCTTGCTGACTTTGTAAGTTAGCCCACTGATAAGGACATGAATAGTCTATAATTTTAAGGGTAGATTAATTTTAACATTGAGAGATAGAATATAAAAATATAATCCAGAAAATCACATTGTATAAATTATATACATGTATTTGCATTTTGCAGTGAGAAATAAGTATTCGATCCCTCTGGCAAACAAGACTTAATACTTGGAGGCAAAACCCTTGTTGGCAAGCACAGCAGTCAGACGTTTTTTGTAGTTTTTGATGAGGTTTGTGCACGTGTCAGGAGGAATTTTGATCTACTCCTCTTTGCAGATCATCTCTAAATCATTAAGTTTTTGAGGCTGTCACTTTATAACTCTGAGCTCCCTCCATAAGTTTTCCATGGGATTAAGGTCTGGAGACTGGCTAGGCCACTCCATGACCTTAATGTGCTTCTTTTTCAGCCACCCCTTTGTTGCCTTGGCTGTATGTTTTGGGTCCTTGACTTGCTGGAAGACCCAGCCACAACCCATTTTTAATATCCTGGCAGATGGAAGGAGGTTGTCAATCAGGATTTTACACTACATGGCTCCATCCATTCTCCCATTGATACAGTGAAGTAGTCCTGTGCCCTTAGCAGAGAACACCCCCAAAGCATAATGTTTCCACCTCCATGCTTGACAGTGGGGATGGTCAGGGGTGGGATTAAAATTTTTAAAAACAGGTTCTGTGTTTGTATGTAGGAAAACCACACCCATTTACACACACCTCCTCAAACATATACAAGTAGGGGCGCAGTCAAACCATACCTCCCAACTTTTGAAGGGAAAGGGGGTAAAGTTTGCGGCGTGTGCAGCGCAGCGGCAAATTTTTGGCCACGCCTCTAACCACACCCATTTCAAAACTAGTCACACCCATATCCACATCCCAACCACAGCCACTTAGCAGTGCTGATCACTGTTTCATAAACAATAATTATATACAAAAAAATGGCCACAGTGCTCCATACTGTATAATGGCCACACGATGCTCCATACTGTATAATGGCCACACATGATGCTCCATACTGTATAATGGCCACACATTATGCTCAATACCGTATAATGGCCCCACATGATGCTCCATACCGTATAATGGCCGCACATGATGCTCAATACCGTATAATGGCCCCAAATGATGCTTGATACTGTATAATGACCACACATGATACTCCGTACTGTATAATGGCCACACATGATGCTCCGTACTGTATAATGGCCACACATGATATTGCGTACAGTATAATGGCCACACATAGTTACTCCTCCTACACACGCGGCTCCGCTCCATACACCTTGCATACACGGCTCAGCTCTGTACACCTCACACACACACACGGCTCTGCTCCATACACCTCACACACACACACCGCTCTGCTCCATACACCTCATACACACACACAGCTCTGCTCCGTACACCTCATACACACACACGGCGCCGCTCCATACACCTCATACACACACGGCTCAGCTCCGTACACCTCATACACACACGGCTCCGTTCCATACACCTCATACACACACACGGCTCCTCTCCGTACACCTCATACACACACGGCTCTTCTCCGTACACCCCATACACACGGCTCAGCTCCATACACCTCATACACACACACGGCTCTGCTCCGTACACCTCATACACACACGGCTCCGCTCAGTACACCTCATACACACACGGCTCCGCTAAGTACATCTCATACACACACGGCTCCGCTCTGTACACCTCCTACACACATGGCTCAGCTCCATACACCTCATACACACACACGGCTCAGTTCCGTACACCTCATACACACACGGCTCAGCTCCGTACACCTCACACACACACGGCTCAGCTCCGTACACCTCATACACACACATGGCTCAGCTCCGTATACCTCCTACACAAACGGCTCAGCTCCGTACACCTCCTACACACATGGCTCTGCTAAGGACATCTCATACACACACGGCTCCGCTCTGTACACCTCATACACACACACACACACGGCTCTGCTACATCCACACTGTAAACAACTCCTGACCTCACACATAAGCTTACCGTCATCCAGCACCATGTCAACCAGCACAGCAGAGTCCTGCAATACAGGGAGACCCCTAATCATGTGACTCCTGACTCCTCCCCTCCTGTGACCTCATCACAGGTCCTGTGCGCACAGAGCAGCGGCAGCCATATATGTGATGTGCGGCTCTCTGTGGGTGGAGGGATGCAGCTCTGCAGTGCTGGACCACGGGGCACTCTCAAATCGGGACTCCCCAGTGGGATACGGGAAGGTTGGAAGGTGTGGTACTGGATTGCGGCTCTGAATCTCCCCGGTTCGGGGAACCGGCTACTTTTTTAACAAGCGGTTCCATCGAACCGGGGAGAGCCGGCTGAATCCCACCCCTGGGGACGGTGTTCTTTGGGTCACAGGCAGCATTTCTCATCCTCCAAACACGGCGAGTTGAGTTAATGCCAAAAAACTCAATTTTTGTCTCATCTGACCACAGCACCTTCTTCCAATCACTCACAGAATCATCCAGTTGTTCACTGGCAAGCTTCAGACGGGCCTGCACATGTGCCTGCAGGATTTTAAACCTTTACGGCGTAATGTGTTACCAATGGTTTTCCTGGTGACTGTGGTCCCAGCTGCCTTGAGATCATTAACAAGTTCCCACCATGTAGTTTTAGGCAGATCTCTCACCTTCCTCATGACAAAGGATACCCCATGAGGTGAGATTTTGCATGGTGCCCCAGATCGATGTCGATTGACAGTCATTTTGTATTTCTTCCATTTTCTTACTATTGCACCAACAGTTGTCTCCTTTTCACCCAGCGTCTTACGTAGGGTTTTGTAGCCCATTCCAGCTTTGATTTATGATCTTGTCCCTGACATCCTAAAAAAGCTCTTTGGTCTTGCCCATGTTATAGAGGTTACAGTCTGACATGGACTTTTAAGCCAAAAAAATAAATGCAAAAAAACCCTCAGTGTGAACATACCTTAATGTGTTTGCTGACTTCTAAGTGAACTATAAACTGCTCGGCTCGAAGATCTTTGATGATTCAGTACAGCACAAATGGTCAAAAACCTGTCAGTATATGGCTTCAATCTGCTTTTCTTCAGATTAGAATGAAGGAGACAAGTAATCTTGCCACCTACAAGAAGCCGATTATCAATTTATTCCTTTCATTACATTCAAGACTACGTTGCATCGTCAGTTATAACTATTGGGGCAAAACAACCTGAAACAATGGCAAATTATCGTGACAACATCATAGGCGGCCTATGTAATCTGTCAGTGCTGCTAGGAAGCCTTCACGGCAGTCCTGCTCATTGCAGCATGCCATCTATAAGAAGTAAAACTTCATTCAAACGTATGACCAATCTCAGTGTTCTGATTATAATTTCATCAGTGTGTCAGGTTTTGCCATTAGTTTTTCTCAAATGTAAAAAAAAAACAAAAGCAAAAACAAAAAAAACTAATGAAGTATTGTCAGCTTTCTCCTATCAAACAGTGGGTGATAAATGGCCAACATACGGATGGCACATTGATTGCACCAGAGTACTGCCTGACATTTCTCACAGACCCATAGATTTGAATTGTCAAGGTTGATCTGAGATTCGGATCATAATCAGATATGTCTCTGTGATTTTGAGCAGACCATTTGACTATGTACAGTAGGAGTTCTATGAGTGAAAAACACAACACTCATATGTAAAAAAATAGTCCTAAGGGTTCATGCAAACACCTGAGAGTGACGGCCTCATACAGACATATGCAGCTGCCATGCTCCGGTTGGAAGACTCACGGCCAGTTGGAGCATTGCGGTCTGTGACTGGACAGAGGTCCACGGACGACAGCATTTGTCCTAAATGAAACAGTTCAAAATCATTTCCAGAGAAGTCAGATCCAGTTTGGGGGCTATCCAAGATTATAGAAAGGGTAATTTTTTCCATAAAAACATTAACACTATTGTCCCTGGTCTGTATCTGGTAGTATGGATTAGATCTTCTTAAATAAATGTAATGCCAGACACGGGCGGTGTTGGTTGTAGAAGAAACATACCGTATACTCGAGTATAAGGGACTATGCATACCAGGCTTATACTCGAGTCAAGAAGTTGTCCCAGGTTTTCGTGGCAAAATTAAGTGCCTCGAGTGTATGTGGTACATAGTTTTTACATCAAACACAATTTCTTTAAATCTTATTTATTCCCATGCATCCAAGACAAACTTGTATCTTGCAGGATCTAGCATGGCGCCTGCTGATCCTTTTTTTATTCCATTTTTGGCTACAGTTCTTGAACCACTCCAGCACACTATGATTCCTAAATAAACTATATGTGATTTATCCATATAAACTCGAATATACAGATGTAGTCATCATTCATAACAGACTATTTGTGACTCCTGACCGTTGTTAACAGATTTCCACCATCAATTAGCGTAAACTGGACTACCAAGATCTCAAATCTCCACATTTTACAAGTTAACAAGATTCCTTTAAGGGCACTTATCTGGATTTACCAATGTACACGGCAAACCAGTGAGTGAAAAACAAGGCGGCTCAAGATGGAAAGAATGACTGTTGTAAAGCCGCACAGATCGTGAGGTTAAGTGCCAGAATATAGAATCAACCTTAGAATTTGTGTCCGCAGAACTTACAGATCATTACTTATGAGGAACAAAGAAGCTATAAAAAATAAGGCTGTATAATTTGTGCCACAGATCACGAGGAGCTGTAAGTGTCTACTAATTGCAACAAGGGCAGGAATTTGTTTCAACTAATAGGCAATGATGAACAGTTACATTTTGAGCCTATTTTAAGAAACCTCAGAAGACAAGTGGCTAACAATATCGCGCTAATCAGTGGCATGAAAATGAAAATAACACTTCACTTGAAGACACTATTTTGCAATGTCTCGATAATCCTGTACATCTGTGCCGCTGAACCACCATAGGGAGACCAAATCTGGGCACAGTTGTACAGTTTTATAAAACTTTCCATATAATTGTATGCAGCAGTTGTCACCAAATTCAGAATTCAGCATAGGTCAGGAATGATGAAAGCCTTATGTGTCTCATGGTGCCAGTGGGCTTCTATTACCGCACCAAAGGCACGCTGGCTGTATGCCGCTATATGGTGACTCCACAAGGCCCCCAATGTCCAATAGAAGCATTATTGCTTGGGAATAACGTCATAATAAGACAAGTAATTTATGACACCACTCATACAATCCATAAAAAAACATCTCTGTACCTATATACCATACTGAGACTAATGGAATCATCTAGGCTCTGTATTGCCGATCTTGTGTGCACGAGCACTTATTCAGCTATCATGTCAATTACTGCTACAGTTACCAATTACACTAATACACTCACTTGTCTGCGAATCACATTTACATGCAAATTAAGGCATTTGTGAAAAAAAAAGAGAAAGGGAACCTGACAGCTTCAAAGCCCCCCAAAACACCACATCTTTATTTAACCCTTTACGTACTTCCAACAAGTCCCCTTTTATGAATTATAGATTGGAATCTCAATAAAACTAGATCTAAAACTGGGCTTTGATGTATGCTAATTAGTGGGTGACTAGTCGTGGGGCGTTGTTTTGTTCTTATTAAACATGTTATCACGCCCCTGTAGGTGTAAGTCACATTCCGCCTCGTGGCATTGAAGCCAGGTGTCCTCTCCCCGGCTTTATCGGTGCGCTGTGCATGCCAAGGGAGGCAGCGGTAACACAGGACTCAGTCAGCCGCGAGATTTACAAAGAACTGGTGATGACGCCGCTCTTGCGACTCATGTCACATGATTAGATTTTAATTGCAGGAGGCTGATGGACAGGACCGGTCCCGGACCTTCAATCATCTGTGGTTCTGAGAACAGGAGATCGGCGCAGTCAGTGAGGACAGCTGATCTAACAAGTACTAACTTAAGAATGTCACTTGAGGAAGCAGGGCAGCAAAGTCAATTTCGGCTCCCATATATTACTGCTTTGTGCCATATCTATAGGCGATTCTCTAATATGACATTACAGTTTTTCTATTTGTGGAGCCATTTTCTTCCTCTGTATAGTGATTGGATAGGTTATACTTTAGCCTGGTGCTGCTCGATGGCCAATTCTTACAGTATATTATCCTTTGTGTGCATGTCACTTTGCTGCTTATCTGGCATCCATCACAATAGATATAATCGACTCTATACACAACATGAAATAAACTGCTGAAACCTAAATTATATGCCAGTGAATGGGATCTATAGTAATGGATATGTATGATGGGTGAGCTAAGTTTCTCCCCAGATGAGTGCAGTTTGCATCACTGCGGTAGTGCCTATCCTAGCTCTAACGCCACTTGCTGTAGATAGATCACTGTGCGATGAGCGAAGAATAGAAATCATTATATCCATTGTGTAAAGCACTGAAAGACATAGCATGAAGAGCTCTACTGGTAGAATGTGAATGGAGTATAATATACCTTTATCAAAGGAAGTGAAATTACTCAAAGTTGAAATCATTCAGGGGGATATCTCCAGCAAAATAGCACTTCTGCATAGCGTAATGTCTGATACGTTCCACTGTCGTGCAGAAATGATGGCTCAGCTCAAAAACACAACTACGGCACTGTGTGTACAGGGATACTACAGAGCAGGTGGAAATATGGCACACTTGTGATTACCAATATACAGTCAAGGTGACGGGAATGACTGTAGTGTACAGTAGTAATTCTACCTGTATCTCGAATGTCAGATCCTTAGGAATCCTCCGGCAGTATGCCTCTGACAATACTCAGAACTAGAGATGAATTTGATTCCCCTCAAATCCATTTGCTCATATCAAGTTTTAGGAAATTCACTAAACCCGGCAAAGTTGAACAATTTGCGATTATATTTGGGTAAATTGCTAATACACACCGCTATTTAACTCAATTCAGAAGATTGCATCAGTCAGACAAGGCTCACATGACCTAAGGCCCAGGCGGGCTTTCTAATATTTCCCTTGTACATGTCACATCACATAGTGTAGCACAGTCGTCACATAATATAGCACAAAGTATAGGACAACCTACCATAGGCAATATAAAAGCTGAGGCAGGGAATGCAGAGCAGCAAGCGTTTTGAGAGGAGACTTCTTAGTGGGAGGATGTCACAGTTACAAGTTTAGTAACAGAAATATATAAAAAGCAAAAACAGTCTGAATATACTGTACGGTGTGTGTGACAACACAGCAGTGAAGAACGACTATCATCCCTTTAACCATAGCCACACACGTGGAGGTCACATTGACATTAATAGGACTGTGTTTCCCCTAAAGATATTAAATAGGGTTAGATAGTCCTGTGAGACCCAAGAGTGTTATACACATCTTTCAGGGCAATTAAAGTACCTGCCATTAGAATTTCAAAAGATTCCATCATCTCTGCTTGGAACCTAATGTGAACAGATCCTAACGCAAACGGTTTCTGATCTTTACAAAGCAGCACCATTTTTGTGTACATCAACATGGAGAACTTAGCAGATATGATACAACTTCTATCCCTACCACCAGGACCATGTCCAGTATGCCCACCTGTCGCGGTTAAATGATAGAATCTGTATTTGTTCTATGAATACTACACAAAGCTCTGTCGCACCCACCTGCTACATTTCCCACTAAGGTGCCAATCATGGGAACAGAAAGAGTGAGTGAGTCCTACTCAGAAGTCTCCATTATCCTAGAATGGTTTAGGACGGTGACTTCCCTCAGCTTTTCTGAATGAGAAGGGGACACACATGAAAAGCCTTCAACACTTCAGTGTTATTGAGGAGGCCAACACGCAATAATGTGAAGGGCCCTGCCTGATAAAGGGAGACGGCTGTGTCTGGTTTTGTATCTTTGTGCTTTTTCCATTTCTATAGCTTTTACTGTATGGTTATGCAAATTGTCTCTTCAGAGAGGAAGAGAACTAGAACTCTAGTGCCACCTATTGGAAGGTAGCAATCCTACAGTATTGACCCTTTAATGAGCCTTGTCACATGACTTAGGATAATAACCAATCCAGAATCTCAATTTGCAGACATTGTGTTTCGGGGTACTGCCCCTCGTCAGTACAAAGCGGAGATCTGGTTTGGCTGTGTGAGAGGCGTCCGACCGTTATCCAAGATGTATCGTTTCTCCTTGCGGAGATCGACATGCTAAGCATGGCGAGATGAGGAGACTTAAAGCCGCAATGCTCCTCTGGGAAATATGCTAATTATGCAAATTGTCTCTTCAGAGAGGAAGAGAACTAGAACTCTCACACAGCCAAACCAGATTTCCACTTTGCACTGACGAGGGGCAATAGCCTGAAACACAGTGTCTGCAAATTGAGATTCTGGTTTGGCTATTATCCTAAGTCATGTGACAAGGCTCGTTAAAGGGTCAACATTGACTTGTAGGATTGCTACCTTCCAATAGGTGGCACTAGAGTTCTAGTTCTTTTCCTCTCTGAAGAGACAATTTGCATAATTAGCATATTTCCCAGAGGAGCATTGCGGCTTTAAGTCTCCTCATCTCGGCATGCTTAGCATGTCGATCTCCGCAGGGAGAAACGATATGGATAGAAAATATGAGGCTTTATTGTTGTCGAAATTCTTGAAATGTGGCATCAACAAAATGCATCTTGAGAAGTAAACTTACTGTGACTAGCACGCTTTATTTATTGGTTTAACCTTGCGCTGAGTTCATAAAACATTTGCCTCTCGGTGGTTGCCAGTAATAGCACAGTGGAAAATGCACAGTATAAAGAGCTAAATCGAGCACAAATGCTTTATTGGTCCCAAGACTCTTCTGGCTCAAGGATACAGCCAAGAAATGTGGAGAGGAGTTCATGGTGAAACAGAAGAAGCTCAGCCCCACTGATAACCAGGGGCTTCAAAAACAAATCATTGCCATAAATAAAGCGGATTTCTGGGCATTACAGGGAAATAGGTAATGATTCATTTAAGGGACGTAGAGATAGCACAAAGGAGAGCTGTTCAGAAAAATGATCTTTCTTCTGCAGCAGTCATTCTTGTCTTGATAAATCAGGTGTAAGAAATGCTTACAAGTGTCATAATGATCCAGTATCGGTGCAGATCTGTAAGGCCATTCTTCCTGCCGATAACATAGCACAATAATTGTGGCCCAACACTGCGAAACGTGAACATGTAGAGACAATGCGAAGTAGGCAGAAACTTTTTTTCGAATTACAGTATAGCTGCATTTAAGCTGCACATTCCCGATAATCATACAGTCTAAAAAAGCTGCCAATACCGGAAGGACTAACAAAATGCTTGTTCGTTGGGTGAAATGATCTTTTTGTTTGCAGAATGATCATTGTCCTTAGTAGCATATTATTCTGTGTATGGGGTTGTGCACATCATGTCTTTTTCAGGAGGATTCTGCTCCGGAAACCACCTTGAAAAGCGATAAGTAAAAAGCTCAAAAGAAAACATTTGCATTTCTATGTAACAACAACTTGATGTTCCTATGTTCAGTCTACTGAGTGTCTTTCAACCTCTTCAGGTTTCCAAAGACACCAAACAGTTAAAAAGAGGACGCATGCGGAAGTAGGCGGAGCTTAAGGGAAGAAGTGCGGAAGTAGGCGGAGCTTACGGGAGGAAGTACGCAGCCCTACGTTCTCTACCCAAACGCAAGTGTGAAACCGGCCTTAATGTATTTAGGAGGATTGTTATCCCTTCTGGTACTACAGAAGAATTTACACAAATTGGAATGAAAAAAAAAAAAAACAACAATTCCATTTGTTTCACTAAAATGTGATTTAAACCCTACATTTTTTTCTTTTTTACAATGATTAATAAGACAAAATGCACCTCACAATTTGTTACACAATTTCTCCCAAGTACAGCAATACCGTATTTTTTATTTTCTCTCAAAAACCAAGCTTTTTTAATTTATTTGACTTTTTTTACTTAGTTACATTGTGTGACTTGAACATTTGGCAGTTTGATTGCTGGGTTAATACTCTCCAGTACTCATGTATTGCATATATTACACCTGTCATGTATTGCAGATATTACATGTATTGCATATATTACACCTGTCTACTGACATAAAACCTATTAGACCCTGTTGCTAGCAAAATGCATGAGAAAAAACACCACATCAAGAGAGCACAGCATTTGGGGAAAAAAACACTCTGGATTCAGAAATCAATGATTTCAACAGATTTTTGTGTCACAGCAGAAGAGGAGATAAAGAAGGGGCAGGTTATCAAACTGTGCGAATGTCAACCAGACGTCTTTATACACATCACTAAGGCCACATTCACACGTTCAGTATTTGGTCAGTATTTTACCTCAGCATGTGTAAGCCAAAACCAGCAGTGGGTGATAAATCCAGAAGTGGTGACGTGTTTCTATTTTACTTTTCCTCTGATTGCTCCACTCCTGATTCTGGCTTACAAATACTGACAGGCTCGGACTGGCCCACAGGGGAACAGGAGAATCCTCCGGTAGGCCCCCGTGAAGGACTGCTAATAATTACATTTGATTCACAATTTGCAGAAAAAGGTATCTAATTATTCATTAAACAAGTTAGCCAAATTGATATTATAAAGAAGCAAAAATACATTTGTGTACTAGGGTCAGGTTAGGGTCAGGTTATCTATTTTTGCATGTAGCTGAATAGTGGGTCCCAAGAGTCAATGTTACTGGTGGGCCTTTGCCAATCCTGTCCGACTGGACTGATGTACGATACTGACCAAATACTGAACGTGTGATGTGGTCTAACACAGTAGGGTGAGGAATCAGCACCAATATCGGCTTTTTTAAATAAAGTATATTAGTAAGTTTCATACAGTTTTACAATAACACATTACAATATTTTTTTGTCCAGCTGGACAACCCCTTTAATTGTGACTCACCTGTATAGCATGGCACTAACTGTGTGAGCCAACTATCTGTATGCCCATGGCTTGCATAAATCTATCTTGGAAAATACGGAGACATGTCATCTGTAAAGGAGAATGATTAGCCGGTATTGCTGCCTCAGTAGCTCTACACCGTGAATCAATGAACCATTTTCTCTTCTACTTTACAAGTGCTTCAAACTTTTCTGTTCCGCAGTTTCTATTTAATGCTACACAGCATCTGTAATAGACCCCTGTGATTCTCTGCTACACATTTCTGCAGTCTAATTTCAGACACTGAATTCATTGAAAAAGATGAAAGGAAAAAAGTGGAAGATGGGCCACAGCTTATAATGATGACACCGATATGCCTTATCAGTCCTGAGGGGAAAGATGCCACAATCTGCTATTAATCAAGCTAAAGAGGCTGCTGTAAGGCAGGAAACTAATTTCGGGAGGCAAAGGCTGGGGAAGTGCTCTGTCATGTCCAGAGCACTTAACAGCTCATTTACTTATTAATGAAAATGCTAATGCAGCAACAGACAGAAGATACAAAGGTGTCGATGGACTAACATTTCAAAGATCTGCATGCCTATATGTGCAGTTTGGGGAGTTGATCTTACTGACAGATCTTAGTTGGCACTTTAAAAAAAAAAAATGATGTTCTCAAATTTATCACACAGCAGGAGCTTCTGATGATAACCTGCCGAGGTGTAGTGAATGTCAAATTTCCTCTAGCTGCCCTGGGGACCTGTCAGAAGATTAAAAGCTGTCAGCAGTGTATCAAATGGCTTACTGACTGGTCTGCCAGGCAAAGGGTGACTTCTGTAACTGTGCAGCTAATCATGGGAACACATTAGTATCTTGAAGGAGTATTGCAGATAATATTATATAAGGGCATTATTATGCAATTACTAAAACTATGTGTTGAGTTCACGTGTTTTATCCATTAGCATTGCAAACAAGGGCACAAAATCAGCCACACGGTCCTGCAATTTCCACTGTGATACATTGAAGAGTTCAGTGACTAAGTTCCCACGATGAGCATTTGGTGAGTTTTTTTATGCTGGGTATTAAAAAAAAATGCAAGTAACCTATTTTATTTAATAGGTGCAGAAAATCTGCAACATCAAAAACTCATCAAAAGCTCAACGTGGGAACGTGGCCTAAAGGAAATCTGTCAGTAGATTTTTCCCCAATGTAATCCGAGAGCAGCACGACACACAGCCTGATTCCAACAATGTATCACTTAGGCTGGTTTCACATTTGCGGACGAGGGCTCTGCGGAGGACTGTGTAGTTCCTACGCGAAGCCCCACCCACTGCTGCGCCTCTTCCTTCAGCTCCGCCTAGGTCAGCATGCATCCTGCATACCCTAGTTTTAACATTGGGTACGCAGGCCATGCGGATGTATGCGGATGCCTCCGTATGCGTCATTTTGACGCTGCGCCGACAACAACAAAATGCAACATGCTGCGTTCGATGCAGCGTCAAAACGACGCATGCGGAGGCATCCGCATACATCTGCAAGTCGCTGTACTTCCGGAGCGGCGTGGTGCATTGTGGGATTTGAGGATGTCCAGACAGAAGTGGATGACAGACAATTTAAGGTAATTATATAAATAAATGTTGTGAACATTGCCTTTAAATAATGCAAACATGCCAAAAGGGAAGTTTCTTATATAACAGTACCCTAATATCATGCAGAAAGAGATTAGTACCCAATACAAGTACCATAGATAGAAATATAAGCACCCAAAGGAAATATCCAAATGAAACTGTAAAGAAAGAAAAGCAAATATAATGGGGACCAATCAATGAAATACCATATCCAGCATTTGGGCAATAGTTTGTTTCATGCAGAATGTGGCTGGCAAGGAGGACCCTTCCCTTAGTTCTGAATAGGCAACCATGGTGGATATGCTCACAGAACACACTTGTAAGTGTTAGAGGCGCAGGAGCGAGATCCGGCTGTAACTGTGATGACCTTGTTGGGAGATCGTATCCCTGAAATATATTAGCACTTTGCACCTTATTAGATTATAGGAATGCTATCGCCTTCAACACATTATTTTGTAGCATATATCTTTGTAGCATTTTTTAAATATTTGGCTGCCTTATATTAATATTATTGGCCACTGATAGCCTACATCCGGCTATTCTTGAGAATATCCCTGTGTTTATATTTGAAATGATTTTAATACTTTATGAATAAAATATTATATTTTAGTACATTTTTGCCTCTGCCTCTTTATCCCCTTTAGATTTTTACATGGGATTTTGTTCAGTACCAGTATTAAGAGGGTAGCCTAACCCTACTTGAGAGCGCATTAGAAAGCATGAGCAAAGAACTTCTTATGTGAAAAGCCTAGAGTTGTCCCATCATTATGGATACTACCAGGGATGTCCTAATATTGTGGAAGCTACTTTAAGACTGCTGGCTTTGATTACCATCCAGTAATCCCTCCTTGGAGGCCAATAAATCAAGGTCATTTTAGAATCTATTTGGGGTGCTTTAGATGTTGTGATCAATAGAGCAGAAAATTAATAGTCTTTGCTTACAACCAGAGAGCACCAGCGCCTGCTCTTTACATAAATAATTACGTGTATTAGCTATTCGGCGTGGGGACTTTAGAAACAAAGTTGCCTGAAGGCTTTCGAAATGAAAAATGAATAGGTGTCCTACTAGAAAAGTTGGCACATTCTATAATTGGTTCTAAAGCTTCAAATCCTAGCAATGCAATTAACCATGCTCAATGACTAATGCCATTGCCAGCAAACAAATAATTAAAAATTTCAATAAAACCTGGGGAACAAAGTGTAACGTTTCTGATTATTTTCTCTGAAGCTCAGCAGGTTTTCATGCTTTCGTATCAGAAGTTACTCGACGACATGAATGGATTTTTTTTCTTCGTCCAAGCACAAAAGAACTGTCAGCACCAATGTCCCAGTGATGAGTGCGGCTTACACGGTTGGAATATTATCCAGTGGGGAGCAGAAGTCAAGGCATCATTTCCATTTTAATGACACCCAAAGGTCATTTAGAGTAGCACATTACCATTACAACTTCAGAAGTCGAACTTTAACATCATAAAAGAAGCGGCGGGCTTCATTCCTGACACTTTTCTTTCAACCGGGTAGATACAGACGTCACAATCATAAAGACTAATGTGTAGTTAAGAGCTTGATATTACATGAGCGCTACAGAGTAGGATGCCAAAAGAAAATACGAGATCTCAAGTCAAGATACAATTTCAGGGCTTCTAACAACCCACAGGATTACATTTTATATCCCACCAAAAAGAACTGTATATAGTCCTCCACTAATAAATGAAATGATATGGAAAATTGCTGAAAGCAGTCATGCTGTGCATCCTACTGCGAATCCAGAGTTAAAAAATAATGGTACTGAGAACAAAATCAAATGGCAGGGTTGGTACCATTTGTGGTTTATTATGATCACTTTTCATTTCGGGTTTTTAAAAGGTTAAGATTGTTCTAACCACACTTATCACCCACTGAAATGTCTCCATTGAATTAGGTGATCCTGCCGAGTGTATTACTCACGTTCTAAATCCCTTTGTTGGAATGCATGTCTACTAACTTCACTTTAAAGGCGAAATATTACATGTGCCATTTAGAGAAATATATTCACCAAATAAGGTTTTCCCGATGATAATCGTTATAGCCATAACCTTAATAATGCATGCTTATTTTATTCTTCATTAGTTTCAAGAGAGAACTATTATGTGAAACACAGGCATTTTCTTTTGTATGTGACATTGAAATTATTGCCTTGGAATTAGCGAATCTACAAAGTTATATTTAAGAAATGCACGAGTAGTAATTCAGCGAAATAATGAAGATTATCGCGGTAAGAGCCATCTGGTAATGCAGCAATTCACAGCAGGGTAATGATGTCAGAAGAAGGTATATAAGAAAATACAGTACTCCTTTATTCTAATGCATGGGGGCTGGAGTTATGACCGCTCACATGACACAAGTGGCAGCTGTTATCAAAGAGTACAATATGAAGCCTCACGGTCTTCTCCACCCCATAAGTTGGAAGAGGTGAAGAGTCTGGGAAAGAGAAGAGATGTGCACCATAGCAAATGTGAAGCCCAGGGTGTAGAGCTGAGGCCTAGTAGATGAAAGGGAGGTTCATGACCTGATACCACAGAAATGGCCTTCAGAAGAGATAGCCGGCAAAGAGCAATTGAGGGACTGCTGATTAGGATAAGTTGAAGCTTGCATGAACAGGAGTGTCCTCCCTCTCCACTGGAAAAGAGCTTGACTGATGGCTTCAGGCTTTGGAGTGAGGTGCTGTAGTTGGAGAGAGTACAGCAGTGACAAGGGTTGACAACTTGATTTTTTAATTTTTCTGGACAGCTTATCCAAAACTCATTAACAAACAACATTTTTTACATTATGATTATAAGTGAGACGTGTCTAAAGCCCATAATTCTAATATGAAGAAATCAGCTGCATTCACTGTAATCTCTAAAATATTGATAATTAAAATGAAAATAATCTGTATAAAGTCTATTCAGCTTTAAAAAAAAAATCACAGATATTACATTTCTTTTACGGACAGGGCAAAAAAAGGGGTCTATTTTTACAGACTGCCCTGGAATTTGTGGACGTCTGGCATCCCAGGCGGTGACTTGGGCAGTGGCGTAAATCTTCAACAACCAATTACCATCTATAAGATAAAGAGAAGCTGGAGCTGTATGGAAAATGGGAAAATGTGCTTCATAGAAGACTCTGCATTGTAAATGTTGGTCTTAAGCAGGTGTTTCGAAAACCTACTGTAATGAAGAACTGTTATAAGACTCCACCATGTATAATACCTCTCTGGATGGGGAAGGGTTTTGGTAACTGAAATTCGTATCCCTTGTAGATATAGAGCCAGTTAGGGTACAGACATTTAATAGCTGTACTATATCGAGAAACTCTAATCGAGTGCTTGAAACTTGGAAATATTTTTTCTTGCTGTCTTGAAATATTGGAATCCATAAGTGAAGATCTGTGTTGCTGCATTTAACTCTCTGACCTGTTTGCCTTTAATTCACGCCATCTTGATAACTTTATTTAGACAATTCTACATTGTGTACTTCAGGTCCACCAATATTCTTTATTTCATTCATACGTTTTTAGCAACTTTCCACTTTCTAAAATTACAATTTGTACCGATTTCCATTTCCAAGAACAAGAATACTTTAAACTTCCCTATCTGCCACCTAGCCTCCCCATGGAATACAAACAACGAACAAAACATATTTATAAATTATTAATTTTCTCTCCTACAGTTCAGAAGTTTCTGTTCGCATATAAGATCCGTTACAGGCCACTTATTGAGGTAGTTTCTTTGTGGAAATTTGCAGCAACTTGTCACATATGGATTAGCCTCATTAAATCAGGATACTAATTGGATCCACAGCATATGAAAGTGCAAATCCACGGCAGAAATTTGAGGTTCTGCATCAGATTCTCTGGATGACATCCATGTTATGGAGTCAAACTAATTAAGCACAGAGGACAGCTTATCTTCCCACTCCTTTTTTGTGTACTGCCAGCACATCCCAAAACTGGTCCCAACTCTGCTCTTTAGAACAAAATTATCATAAAGAAATGTAAAACTATTTGAAAAATGTAAAGTATTAACGTTTTAAGATAATTTTTCAAAGATGTAATTTTTTTAATGGAATAAAATATGAAAAATTATTAAAAAACATTGGTTTTGCCTGGTCGCATTACGACTGCAGTAAATGTGGGCGGGATCTGGTCCCGTGACTGACGCCAGTACTCCTCTCTCATTCTGGGCGTTTGCAAAAGGAGGAGGGAAGATACATTTTAGGATCACAATGCATAGCCATTTTATCAATGACGACAATGTGATACTTTGAAAAAAAAGACGTGCACTTGTCAATCGCATACGGGTGCCGGATGGACTGAAGGATCCAAAAAAGTCAATATATAATCATCCGCACTCACAAAATGTGTTTCAAATGATCCTTATTTTGAATATTAAATGCAAAATTGTATTTCTTCATGGTGTGGACAATAGTGATAGGTACAGCGATTAGTAGTTATGTTTCGACCTAGCCAGGGTCTTTTTCAAACCTCGCTGTGTCCAGAAAGAGTAAGGTAGATGTGGTGTGTCATGCTTTATAAACTGCCAATAGTCGGGTAGTATCTGTATGGGTGTAAATGCTGGCGACAGGATGAAAGGTGTAAGTGCAGCCAACGCTCATAGGAGACTTGAAGCTGTGATCATCCGATCGTCTGTGCTACACAATATTATGTGTAGCAAAAATCATGATCTCCTATTTATACCATCCATGAGCCGGCATTCATAGCCTATTCACAAATAAAAGAACAGAGGTCTTCTGCAGACCCCTGGCTGTCATGGCAACCCATAGGCATCCCGTGTTCATGTGACGGGGTGCTGACTCGTGATGCACTTCCATTCGGCGTGTGTTAAATGCTGCTGTCAGTGATCGATAGCGGCATTCAGAGGCGGCTGTTAGAGGTACATAACAGCTGATCAGATCAGCTGTTATGTGCAGGGAAACATGCAGGCTCAGCATTGGAGGCGGCATCATAGGCAGGGCTACGAACTTTGACATACCTTCAAAGGTTGTGAAGGGGTTAAACCTGCTGTAGCTCAGGCTGGCTTGCCATGCAAAGATTATTCCGCAAGATAAAGCGGCTTAGTAGCAAAGACAAATCATATGTGTCCTTGCCCACTAAAATGCCACCTGACAAAATCATATGATATATAGTGGGGAAAATAAGTATTTGATTCACTACTGATTTTCCCACCTACAAAGGTCTAAGTTTTATCGTAGGTACAGTTCAACTGTGAGAGACAGAATCTAAAAATAAAAATCCAGAAAATCACATTCTGTGATTTTTACATAATTAATTTGCATTTTATTGCATGAAATAAGTATTTGATACAATAGAAAAACAGAACTTAATATTTGGTACAGAAACCTTTGTTTGCAATTACAGAGGTCAGATGTTTCCCGTTTGCACACACTGCAGCAGGGATTTTGGCCCACTCCTCCATATAGATCTTCTCCAGATCTTTCCGGATTTGGGGCTGCCGCCGGGCAACATTGAGTTTCAGATCCCTCAAAACATTTTTTTTTTATTGGGATCAGGTCTGGAGACTGGCTAGGCCTCTCCAGGACCTTGAAATGCTTCTTACGGAGCCACTCCTTAGTTGCCCTGCCTGTGTGTTTTGGGTCATTGTCATGCTGGAAGAACCAGCCGTGACCCATCTACAATGCTCTTACCGAGGATAGGTGGTTATTGGCCAAAATCTTGCGATACATGACCTCCATCCAGATGTTCATTGGCAAACTTCAAGAGAGCCTGGACATGTGCTGGCGTGAGCAGGGGAACCTTGCGAGCCCTGCAGGATTTTAATTTATGAGGGCGTAGTGTGTTACTAATGGTAATGTTTGAGACTGTGGTTCCAGCTCTGTTCAGGTCATTTACCAGGTCTCCCTTGTAGTTCTGGACTGATTCCTGACCTTTTTCAGAATCATCCTTACCCCACGAGGCGAGATCTTGCATGGAGTACCAGACTGAGGAAGATTGACAGTCATCTTAAGTTTCTTCCATTTTCTCATAATTGTACCAAAAGTTGTTGCCTTCTCGCCAAGCTGCTTGCCTATTGTTCTATAGCCCATCCCAGTTATGTGCAGGTCTACAATTTGGTCCTTGATGTCCTTAGACAGCTCTTTGATCTTGGCCATGGTGGAGAAGTCGGAGTATGATTGAGTGTGTGGACAGGTGTCTTTTATACAGGTAACGAGTTTAAAGAGATGGAATGAATACAGGTAATAAGTGCAGAGTAGGATGGTTTCTTAAAGAAAAACTAACAGGTCTGTGAGAGCCAGAATTCTTGCTGGTTGGTAGGTGATCAAATAATTATTTCATGCAACAGCATACAAGTTAATTATTTCAGAATCTTACAATGTGATTTTCTGGATTTTATTTTTAGATTCTGTCTCTCACAGTTGACGTGTACCTACAATAAAAATTACAGATCTCTCTGTTGTGTGTAGGTGGGAAAACTTGCAAAATCGACAGTGTACCACATATTTATTTTCCCCACTTTATAAACAAGGATTAAAAGAAAACATTCCGGCTACTTCCAGCAACTACTAGAGAGAAACTAATGGTGGCTAAAAGTAGTCAGACTGTTAGACTGGATTTTTATACCATGTATTTGGCCGCATTGATTCCACTGAGAAATGCCATTGTGTTAAATGCGGTTTGTCATTGAATTGCTGTGAATGCCACCGTTGCAATTACGTCAATTTAGAGGATTTGGAGCTCTGTATCAGCAAAACTGTATTCAGCACCGATCAAAACAACATGATACGATGGAAATTTAGTTAAAAACAATATGACCACTGCAGAAAAAAATTAATATTCTGTCTCTATTGTGTAATTTAGGACAGGCCAATCAGCATATAGGCAAAGAAGAAAGTTTTCTATAAATTTATTTTATGTCTGTTACATGGAAGAAATTAATCAGGCAGATGTAATTTTCAGAAATGGTAGGTAGATGCCAGATTTCAGAAAAGAAAGGCATAACACATCCATCTGTCTAATACATCAAAGCCTGACAATACATGTGCAGGTAAAAGGCACCGTTGTAATCTTCTCACTCTTCAGAAAACTAATAATGCACATGAGGAGACAGCTCTTGTGACACCTTCCTTGACATTTGAATGTTGGCACTTTCCCATGAGTTCATTATTTCCCTATTTCCAGCCTTATCATCTTAGGTAGGTAACCTCTATGAAGAAGTTTTTTTAAGGCACTTGGATATCTCAGTATTGTCTTTTCTTCGTGGAGCAAAGTTAATTACAAAAGATCATGAACCCCATTATTTTTGCTTCCCATAAAATGACAGTTTTCTCATTCTGTTCTCTCGAAATAATATAAATCCCAGAACCTACCGGTGTCAAGTAGTCATCCTCTCAGCTATAATGGGCATAGACATTTATCAGCAGGATGTTTAATCACCCTAGCACTGGGGATGTTTGTATAGTATCAGAAGGGCAAAACCAATTAATTAGTCGAATCATTATTAATGATTATTCCTTTTCGACAGATGAGTTCTTGTAACATTAAGAATAAATCATATTAGAAAACATTAACATGTGGAACAACAATTACTATTTTTATGTGGAGAATGTAACACGGTTTATGTTGACAAGCGAAATCTAGTTCTCCAGTTCTTGATGAACTGTAGTCTTTACAGACAATGTCTCATAAATGGTGCTCATGGTTCCCAAGATATTGGTGAAATTGGTAAAAAAAAAAAATGTGACAACTCAGTCAAGATCAACCAGCATGCTCCTCTAGGCTATTTTCACACTAGCAGGTCCAACCAGCATGCTCCTCTAGGCTAGGTTCACACTAGCAGGTCAAACCAGCATGCTCCTCTAGGCTGGGTTCACGCTAGCAGATCCAACCAGCATGCTCCTCTAGGCTAGGCTCAAGCTAGCAAGTCCAACCAGCATGCTCCTCTAGGCTAGGTTCACACTAGCAGGTCCAACCAGCATGCTCCTCTAGGCTAGGTTCACACTAGCAGGTCCAACCAGCATGCTCATATAGGCTAGATTTACACCAACAGGTCCAACCAGCATGTTTCTTTAGTCTAGTTTTACACCAGCAGGTAGATACCAAAATTGGATTACAAGATCATTACAAATTCCCACTTTAATCATATACCACTAAATAGTATCTAAAAATATACAATATCCTAAAATTTTGGGCTGTGGAGTTAGCCAAACCTCTGGCTTGGACTCCTCAAGTTCCCTGACTCCCGACTCCACAACTCCGACTCCCCAGCACTGGTCACTACTGAACATGTACATAAAGTGCAGCACAGATTCATCTCAGCTAAAAGCCGAGATCCTTATATCAGGAACAGAACAGACATTTATAGGACATTTCATAACTTTCTCAAACGATTATGAAAACATTTACAGCACATCCTGCATTGCACTATTGTACCCCATTAATTATATATTTTAGAAGTCAGAGTTCGTCCATTTTATATCGACTCAATCTCCGACTCCACCAAAATGGACAACTCCAACTTCCTGACTACGACTCCACAGCCCTGCTACAATTACTCATTAACCACAGAATTTTAAAATGTCAAAAACTGTATCAACAAGTTTTAAAGAATTGTAAACTTTATTAGGACAACAAAACTTGCAAATGTCCAAAATAATCTAAAACACCCCCAATAAAGATAATCTAAAAACACCCATGAGCGCTATGTAGTAACATTAAAAAGGTGCAGCATAACAAAATTCTATCACATTAAATCCACCAATCACGGGGTTGGTAAAAAAATATATAAAAGACTACACAGAGATCGCAATAATAATATTTCATTTACTAATGCCAAAAATGATGATGACATGTCCAGGAGTATGAGTAACCCCTATATCAATACAGCTACTATGTAGGCCATAAGTCCTAGAAATATAATGCCCACCAACCCCAAGCCAATGAACCACATGACACATACATTCAAAGAAAACCAAATACACCATTTCTTAATTCTGTTTTTCTACTCCGTCTGGTAGTGCCCAAAGGACCACATTTACTACAATAGGGTCAAACAGGTTTTCATTAAGGTGTCCAGAGCTTTACTACCAGACAAAATAGTATAAAATGCTGCATTTTGTCTGAACTGGATTAAGGTGGTTTCAAGGAACCCATAGACGAAAAGAAAGCTTAGCCTGACCGCCTACTTATGTGAAAAACCAACAGATCAGGATTAGTGATATTAGCGAATATGCTCGTTACTCGAGTTTCTCCGAGCATGCTTGGGTGGTCTCCGAGTATTTTGGTGTGCTCGGAGATTTAGTTTTTGTCGATGCAGCTGCATGATTGGCGGCTGTTAGACAGCTTGAATACATGTGGGGATTGCCTGTTTGTTAGGGAATCCCCACATGTGTTCAAGCTGTCTAGCAGCCGTAAATCATGCAGCTGCGTCGACAAACTAAATCTCCGAGCACACCAAAATACTCGGGAGACCACCCGAGCATGCTTGGAGAAACTCGAGTAACGAGCATACTTGATCATCACTAATCAGGATTAATATTTCCTGTTAGTCAGTCAGAATCATACGATATGTTTAAGTCTACATCTCTTAAATAATATTTCAAAAGTACCTGTCACCAAGTCAAAAGTAGTTAGTTTTGTAAATCTCCGAGAACATCGAAATACTCAGAGACCACCCGAGCATGCTCTGAGAAACTCGAGTAACGAGCATACTTGATCATCACTAATCAGGATTAATATTCCTTGTTAGTCAGAATCATGTGATATGTTTAAGTCTACATCTCTTAAATAATATTTCAAAAGTACCTGTCACCAAGTCAAAAGTAGTTAGTTTTTGCTTTTACAATATCCCCATTGCTCCCTTGATTAATCCCTAAATAAAACCCCACACACCATAAGGTTATAGATATATGGGCCTTTTTATTTAGTACAAATGTGTATGATGTTTAGAGTAATAATGCAGGATAAGCCTAAAGACAATTACCCCCTACCTCACCTCCTGAGAATCCTATGAGCCATGGTAAAAGCCATAAAAATTAGCTCTAAACAAAAAGTTCCATATCTCTGGAATCATACAGAGAATAAAAAAAAACAAAACAAAAACAAGCATACTCAATGAAGCAGCAGGAATAAATTAAGAACAGAAACTGTCCACTTTTGACATGTTGTCTTTAAAGAGGTTTTCTCATATTGTTTTCTTTTTGCTGTGATTGCTTTTATCTTACATAGCGTACAGGTTGTTGCTAAGAAGATCGACCATCAGAGCCTAGAGAGCATGAGTAGTAGTTACATTCCAGGCTGAGGCGTTAAATACAGAGATACCAGTCAGCTTTCTCCAGCCCACTGATTTATAAACAGCAGTTAGCTGCTCACCTTCCTCGCCCTCCCTCTCAGCTCCTGTCCTAGCTGCTGTTATGATTCCTGCAAGAATCACAATCCTAGGTTGTCACCATCAGCAGTTTCCAGAGTAGCTCTCCTAATCACTGCTCTCACTTTCCTGAGCCATGAGCTTGACCAGAAGTCCTGTTATCTTTATATATAAATATAGTGATAACAATGTACAGAACCTTAATGTGTCACAGTAGCAGTTCCTGTCAGACCTGTTGTGGAGACACGAGGGTCAGTGTGTGCTCTCGTCCGCTGACCTGGCTATCTTTAGAAAGACCTAACAAGCCAGGGTTCATCCCACCGAACGCCCGTACTCCTTCACCATGGGCAGAACACTACTCAGACAACACAAAGTGAGTATACCACACTCCGATAACCCAGTATTTAGTACATTCCAAGCAAGTACACAAGATGGTGCAAATGTGATAGCCTCACCCTTCCGTTGGCTCACAGAGTATAAGAACCTCCCTGACTTCAGTGTATCCAGGGCCAACTACCCAAAACAATAGCACCTCGCTTTTGGTGGACACCCACAAAAAAAGTGGTAGGGGCAAGCTTAGGAAGCTGATGAAGCACAAAGAGATTAGTGGCCAGGTGACCTGATTGTCCCAACCTGAGTTCTCGAAACAACTTTGTGAATTCAGTGATGGGCAGTGGAGCAGATCTGTATTCCACAAACTGAAACTGTGGTTCCTGGGCTAACATCCTGTAGAATGACAAAAATTACTAATGACTTACTCACAGCCAAAGCTAACAGACAGTTCTCCATCCTACTCCTTCTCGACCTGTCCTCTGCCTTCTACACAGTCGACTACTGCCTACTGCTACAGATTCTTTCTTCCCTTGGCATCTAAGACCTTGCCCTGTCCTGGATTGCCTCATACCTTTCCAACCGCATATTTAACGTTTCCCACTCCCACACTACCTCCTCATCCCGCCCTTTCTCTGTTGGAGTCCCTCAAGGCTCTGTCCTAGGGCCCCTACTTTTTTCCATATATACCTTTGGCCTAGGACAACTCAAAGTCCCATGGCTTCCAGTACCACGTGTATGCGGACGACACTCAGATCTACCTCTCTGGCCCAGCTGTCACCTCTCTGCTGTCCAGAATCCCGGAGTGTCTATCAGCCATATCCTCCATCTTATATTTTTCTTATTATTATTTGGTGCGTTCCACCAGCCCTAACACCATAACACTTTTTTTTATAGTTCATTTGTATTCCAAAAGCAATTTTCTAAATAATTTTAATACAAAATTTCCCACCATTTTGCTGATGTTTAGTTTGCGTAACAACACTAAGTAGACCCTCTTTGAACTTTATGTTTAGCATATCATAATACATAACATCTTATAAGTTGTTCATCAGAGGTTGTATATACCTAATTTTCTGACCAACATAGGACAAATTACACAGTCATTATTTTTTTTTCCAAAAACTATGCCAAAAGGCAAAAGTCATGTGTGAAAAATTAAGTATACCCTTACTGCTGCCATAGGAATTAAAAAGTTAAGCAGCTGCCAGGTGCTGCTAATCAAATGTTCTGGATTAATCGCTGTTGCTCACATTTGATAAACTACATAACGAAAAGTTTGGGCAGTTTGCTGGTCTGGACCATTCAGGCATGTTAACACAATGCCAATGAGGAGAGACATCAGCAATGATCTTTGAGAAGCACTTATTGCTGCCCATCAATCTGGGTATAGTTATTCCATTTCCATACAATTTGAGGTCCATCATTCTACAGTGAGAAAGATTATATTCACAATAGGAAAACATTCAATACATTTCACAATCTTAACAGAAAATTCAGCCATGCAAAGGTCAGACCATGCAATGCACAGAAAGACTGCAAAATCCCAAGACCTAAAGCTGAGATGCTGAAGTCCTCAGTTAGCATCTTAATTGTTGAAGCTCATGAAAGTATAAGTAAAGTAAGTTCCTTTAACTTGGCAGTGTTTTCTAATATTTGTGGAAAATACTTTTCATTGATAATTGGAACTATGAGAAGTACTCAAAAGTAGCATGCTTTTTAGTCTTCCCTGGTTATACAAATATTTTTTTTCTATATTTGCCTCCATGTTTACTTAGGTTGTAAAATATAATATATAGACAGTTTGTATTGTTTTACCCTGAATTTGACCTTATTTTAAGAAGCCAGCACAACTGGCAGCACTATGTGATCCTCATTTCCTTTAAGACTATAAAAAGACAGCATCGAGTGCTCTTTAGAATCTGGTATTTCACTAATACAACTGGCTACACACAAAAGTTTCCCTTGGCGTGGAATACTGTACATATTAAAATAACACATGCAACAATACATGTGGCCAGCAGACAGAGTAATTCATAACACTCCTCATATTTTATCTGCAGCCAGTTAATAACAGAGATAATTTATTTTCACAATAAATATATTTTAATTATATATATACTGTATATATATATATATATATATATATATATATATATATATATACTATATAATTGTCTAAGGGTCACTTCCGTCTGTCTGTCCTTCTGTCTGTCTTTCTGTCTGACACGGATATTCATTGGTCGCGGCCTCTGTCTGTCATGGAATCCAAGTCACTGATTGGTCGTGGCAATACGCCCATTGCCACGACCAATCAGCGACGCGCACAATCCGGAAGAAAATGGCCGCTCCTTACTCCCCGCACTCAGTACCTGGCGCCCGCATACACCCCTCCGGTCACCGCTCACACAGGGTTAATGCCGGGGGTAACGGACCGCGTTATGCCGCGGGTAATGCACTCCATTACCGCCGCTATTAACCCTGTGTGACCAAGTTTTTACTATTGACGCAGCCTATGCAGCGTCAATAGTAAAAACATCTAATGTTAAAAATAATTAAAAAAAATAAAAATCATTAGATACTCACCTTCCGCCGCCTTTCCCGCTCCTCGCGATGCTCCAGCAGGTCCATGCAAGCGGCACGTTCTGGTGGCAAAGATGGTCTGGGAGAAGGACCTGCCATGACGTCACGGTCATGTGACCGCGACATCATCACAAGTCCTGCGCGAGAAGGACCTGCCGTGACGTCACGGTCATGTGACCGCGACACGGTCATGTGACCGCGACGTCATCACAGGTCCTGCGCGCCTGCGCGAAAAGGACCTGCCATGACGTCACGGTCACGTGACCGCGACGTCATCACACCCTGGGACCGGAAGCTGCCGCCTGCACCCCACACAGGTGACAGAACTACAACGCGCCTGCAGAAGGTCAGTATATGTTTACTTATTTTTTTTTAACCTGTGACATAAGTGGCTGGGCAATATACTAAGTAGCTGGGCAATATACTACGTGACTGCCCAATATACTACGTGGCTCTGTGCTGTATACTACGTCACTTCACTGGGCAATATACTACGTGGCTCTGTGCTGTATACTACGTCACTGGGCAATATACTACGTCACAGGGCAATATACGTCACTGGGCAACATACTACGTGGCTCTGTGCTGTATACTACGTCACTGGGCATTATACTAGGTCGCTGGGCAATATACTACGTCGCTGGGCAATATACTACGTCGCTGGGCAATATACTACGTAGCTGGGCAATATACTACGTGACTGCCCAATATACTACGTGGCTGGGCAATATACTACGTGGCTCTGCTGTATACTACGTCACTGGGCAATATACTACGTGGCTCTGTGCTGTATACTACGTCACTGGGCAATATACTACGTCGCTGGGCAATATACTACGTGGCTCTGTGCTGTATACTACATCACTGGGCAATATACTACGTCGCTGGGCAATACACTACGTCGCTGGGCAATATACTATGTCACTGGGCAATATACTATGTGGCTGGGCAATATACTACGTGGACATACATATTCTAGAATACCCGATGCGTTAGAATCGGGCCACCATCTAGTATATATATATATATATATATATATATATATACACACAGCTCTGGCAAAAATTAAGAAACCACCACATCAAAACCCTGTCATGGGCAGCCCAATCTCCAGACCTGAACCCCATTGAAAACCTCTGGAATGTAATCAAGTGGATGATGGATAGTCACATGCCATCAAACAAAGAACTGATTAAATTTTTGCGCCAGGAGCAGTGTGAAAGACTGGTGGAAAGCATGCCAAGGAGCATGAAAGCTGTGATTAAAAATCATGGTTGTTCCACAAAATATTGATTTCTGAACTCTTCCTGACTTAAAACATTAGTATTGTTGTTTCTAAATGATTATGAACTTGTTTTCTTTGCATTATTTGAGGTCTGAAAGCACTGGGGTTTTTTAAATTTTGACCACTTCTCCTTTTCAGAAAAAAAATACAAAATGTATTGCTTGGAAATTCGGAGACATGTTGTCAGTAGTATATAGAATAAATGAAAAATTTAAATTTAACAAAAAAATATACCTATAAAGAGAAAAATCAGACAAACTGAACATTTTGCAGTGGTCTCTTAATTTTTACCAGAGCTGTATTTGTGTCCCACTGTGGAAAGCGCAGAGGCAAATATATCCTAAGCCTGACAGAATATCTAAGTCCCATTGATAATAAAATTTTACAGATCACTGCAAGACTTTCTAGGATTTCTGCAAGACTGTTAAAGAAACATGTAGAAAATCCCGCAGTTTGATCAAGTCTTTTTTTGTCTTTGTTTAAATGGCCTTTGGCTTGATCTCAAGCCAATGCGACTTGATGGATGAAGATTCTGTATGAAAATCGATCTAGTGATAGCCTAGATAGATCCATCAGGGTCTTCTCAGTTATTATCTCGATAGTATCAAGCCATTGAGTTGCTGGTCTTCCTCTTCGCCTTGTTCCTTCTATTCTTCCAGCCATCAAGTCCTTCTCCAGTGATAGCTTTCTTTGAATGAAGTGTCCAAATTAGGAAAGTTGTAGCTTGCTACAAGTGACATGTCTGGCTTGATTTGTTCCAAAATTGATTTGTTTGTTCTTCTTGCCATCCATGGTATTGATAACATCCTTCTCCAGCACCACATTTTGAAAGTGTCTAATATTCTTCTGTCTTGTTTCTTGTGAACAAGTCTACCTCCTGTTTACTTATTATTCATATGGAGATTTAGTGTTCTCTCGTGTATTCGCAGATTTACACAGCTTCCACTTAAGTAATTTGCACTTTTTCTATCTCTGAACCCAGATGTCTTTTGGTTTGTGTACACAGAACAAAGCATTAGGTGCCTACATCTGGCAGCGATGTACAGAAATGCCCGCCATGTGCTTATGTGGTAAATAGTGATGCAACATAGGACAGACCACATGCTAATATCAGCGCTACTGAAGCCTAAGAAGGGATATTTTACTATTTACAGGTGCATCTCACAAAATTAGAATATCCTCAAAAAGTTAATTTATTTCAGTTCTTCAATACAAAACGTGAATCTCATATTATATAGAGTCATTACAGGAAATTTTAGAGCACTTCATACTTCCCTCTGCCGACAAGCTTTTTGAAGATGGAAATTTCTTTCTCCAGCAGGACTTGACACCTGTCCATACTGCCAAAAGTACCAATGCCTGGTTTAAAAACAACAGTATCACTGTGCTTGATTGGCCAGCAAACTTGCCTGACCTTAACCCCATAGAGAATCTATGGGGTATTGTAAAGAGGAAGATGAGACACACCAGACCCCACAATGCAGATGAGCTGAATGCTTCTATTAAAGCAACCTGGGCTTCCATAACATCTCAGCAGTGCAACAGACTGATCGCCTCCATGCCACGTCGCATTGAAGCAGGAATTTATGCCAATGGAGTCCTGACCAAGTATTGAGTGCATTTACTGAATATACATTTCAGTAGGCCAACATTTCAGATTTTAAAATCATTTTTTCAAGCTGGTGTTCTAAAGTATTCTAATTTACTGAGATAATGCCTTTTAGGTTTTCTTTGGCTGTAAGCCATAATCGTCAACATTAAGATAAATGAACACTTGAAATAGATCACTCTGTTTGTAATGACTATCTAATATATGAGTTTCACTTTTTGTATTGAAGAACTGAAATAATTTAACTTTTTTGATGATATTCTAACTTTGTGAGATGCACCTGTATATATAACAATTCCAAAGAAATGCCAGACTTTTGCCGGAAACTTATGTCGCCGTCAGGGGGAAAGATGCTATTTTTATTTTGCCACTGGTGATTTTTTCCTTAGAAATTGCATGGCAGTAACAATCCTTCCTATGGCTCTGAAATTAAAAGAGATGAAAGACAGCCAGGAAAATGTGTCTTCGTGACATTTCATTGCCTCTATTCAACGGCATTTTAAGACATTCCATATGTCAATTTCAAAATGCTGGGCAAAGCTGAGCTCATATAAGAGAGCAGGAAGGAACTGCAGAGTTTGTGCCAAGGATTCCTAGTGCTCTAAACGGTATGAGCTGTGTAAAACCTTGAGAAAAATCAATTGCACATAAACTGCCTTTATGCCCTGTCGATATTCACATAATTATATTGAGCTTTTTTTCATCTGCAATCCATTTTAATGTAGATTTGTGAGAAAAACAAATACTTCCCTGCACTTCTCTTTGTAGAACAATGGCTGGTGTAACTGTCCTCGGGAAAAAATCATTTGTTAAATGAACTACTCTTCTGTTGCTACTCTTCGGAACAAGTTCTTAACTTTAATTTTACTTACAAGCAGACACACTCCTTTAAATTCTATTGGAGTAGGCATGAAGGATTGTTTTAAGCCCTCCAGCTAGCCAACACCATTTAGACTGTTCGTTTTCCAATTCTTACAAAAAAGGAGGTTGCCAAAAAGTCTGAAATAAGTTGACTACAAAGACAGAAGAAAAGCGCAATCTCTTAATTTGTTTGCCAAAAACAAAAAAAAAAATTATCTGGCACTGAATTAAGAAAATTTAGGTTGTTAGTTGATGATCCACAGAGAGCCGGTAGTAATACCTTCTCTCCAATGGAAGGCCAAGCTCTTTGGCGCAAAAGTCAAAGTCTCCAAAATCCCCCCCAAAGTTAGTGCAATAGATGTCACTTGTATATTAGGTCATGTTATAATGGTAGCACCGGATTCGTCGCACAGGTCAAAGGCATTAGACAGAAGTAAATGTCGTCTCTGCAAAACACTTTGCACATCCATAAATATTCGACAAATCTCTTACATTTGGAGGGTAGATGGCGCTTTAGGCAAGTGCCTACTTCCACTTGCCCCTCGCCCCAGCCCTACTTCCCTCTGTTTTTAATTTTACCATAGTAATGCTACTTTTTACCTACTGTATAGTGGAACTGTGGCAATATCTAACGCTTGCTTTTGGATTACCCACACATACATCTGATCACTAGGAGTCTTTGAAGAAGGACATCTTGTGATCTACTTATTGCTGGAGAAGCCTTCTAACGATATTGTCAAAGCGAAAAAAAAACATTTACCAAGACAAATAATAATTATTGTTTTGTACACCATTGAAAGAGTTTTCCAGTTCTTTAAAATTGATAGCTCCCTCAATCTACTTATCAACAGGGGCATCAGATGCCAGACCACACCATTCATCTAATATTGATAGTTTTTGTGACGCAGTAAAACGCATTTGCTTTTTTTTGTCTGTGAATTTTGAACATTTTTATTATTATTATTTACGGTATTATTATAGAATCTAATGCAATTATATGTGGAAAACTCCACACATAAAAGTTGATGTACCCACAAGAGACATTGACATTTGAAACACACACCGCATGTCAGTTTACACTGAGTAAAAATAATGCAGTTTCAAGAGATTTCAATGAATCACATCCTCTTTGCTGAACCTGTAAGACGCTGTAATGGGCTCTGGCTGCTCTATTATCGCTACCATGGACAGCCTTAGCGCAAGCCACTCCGCTTACCAGATCTCAGGATTTGCCTTGGCCTTCACCCTTTAACCCCTGTAAAGGGATCCGGACTTAAAAAGGGGCCTCTGGGCTGGGCCCATGGAATAATCTGCTGCACGGTGGGGCAGGCTGGCAGGAGTGATCAGGTAGCCAAGTCAAAATCAAGAGGGCAGCAAAGGTACAAAATCGACAGACAGGAGAAACGCCAATAAACAAGCCAAGGTCAAAACTGGAAAACACTAATACTGTGCAAGAATAGAAACCACAGACCTGAACCAGTGGAGCACAAAGCTATATCTGGCAGCTTCCATCAGTAAGCTGGAAGCTTAAGTAGGGTGTGGTGCTGTCCAACTGGCTGAAGCAAGGCACGGACAACTCCAGCTGGACAGCACATACTCTCACACTGCCAGACTGGACACTGCAGGTCCCAGCCATCTTAACTTATTGGCTGGACAGAGTCTGCGCTGTCCAGAGTTTGTAGGTTTGACATCTCTTCTATCACCAGCTCCGCCTGCAGGGTGAATATGGTAGTGCATGATGACAGAAGCAGCAGTGGAAGGTGCAGGATAAGACACAACCAACATCACACATGAGGGTTACTTAAAAAAAAGGGCTGCACACAGATATATATATACATATATATATATATTGGGACTCTTTTATACGTAGGAATTCATTGTGACATCTGGCATCTGGAATGTACAAGCCCGCCCTTTAGAGCAAATACCGTGGGGGCTTCATGGGATTGCGGCACCAGCTCCCCCATGTTTTCTATTGGCTAGTTGGATTAGAGTTCAGTTTTGGTATGTTCCCTTAGTTCTCTCAATGTTTAAGGTTTATTCATATCTCCCCCAGCTTTAATTTGTTATGTTAATGGTACTTACCTGTTGGTGATTGGTTCTTCTAGTCCTCAGGTGACAGGCAGAAATGAGCAACGGGAGTCTGATTGGTTACCAGATTTCGGCGCCAAGAAGAACTTCTGAAGCACTGCATTCCTGTCAGAAGAAGTTACAGCAGCCGGGATCTTAATTACAGCTGCCTCCCCGCCCTCCCTAAGTTAACGTCATCGCGGTATTTATTAGATGGTGCTCGCCCAGCTTTCTGGGTGGAGACTCGATGGTTTTATTGTCTATGGAGTAATGAATTGTATTGTTATTTATTGGTTTAATATATTTAATATTTGGTTAAACATTATTTATTGGTTGAATATACACTCACCGGCCACTTTATTAGGTACACCATGCTAGTAACGGGTTGGACCCCCTTTTGCCTTCAGAACTGCCTCAATTCTTCGTGGCATAGATTCAACAAGGTGCTGGAAGCATTCCTCAGAGATTTTGGTCCATATTGACATGATGGCATCACACAGTTGCCGCAGATTTGTCGGCTGCACATCCCAAAGATGCACCATACAAGGCAGGATGGATCCATGCTTTCATGTTGTTTACGCCAAATTCTGACCCTACCATCCGAATGTCGCAGCAGAAATCGAGACTCATCAGACCAAGCAACGTTTTTCCAATCTTCTACTGTCCAATTTCGATGAGCTTGTACAAATTGTAGCCTCAGTTTCCTGTTCTTAGCTGAAAGGAGTGGTACCCGGTGTGGTCTTCTGCTGCTGTAGCCCATCTGCCTCAAAGTTCGACGCACTGTGCGTTCAGAGATGCTCTTAGGCCTACCTTGGTTGTAACGGGTGGCGATTTGAGTCACTGTTGCCTTTCTATCAGCTCGAACCAGTCTGCCCATTCTCCTCTGACCTCTGGCATCAACAAGGCATTTCCGCCCACAGAACTGCCGCTCACTGGATTTTTTTTCTTTTTCGGACCATTCTCTGTAAACCCTAGAGATGGTTGTGCGTGAAAATCCCAGTAGATCAGCAGTTTCTGAAATACTCAGACCAGCCCTTCTGGCACCAACAACCATGCCACGTTCAAAGGCACTCAAATCACCTTTCTTCCCCATACTGATGCTCGGTTTGAACTGCAGGAGATTGTCTTGACCATGTCTACATGCCTAAATGCACTGAGTTGCCGCCATGTGATTGGCTGATTAGAAATTAAGTGTTAACAAGAAGTTGGACAGGTGTACCTAATAAAGTGGCCAGTGAGTGTATTTAATATTGAGCATCCATTAATAAATACCGCGGCCTTTTATCTTCACACCATGTGTTTCGTGTCATTTATTTGGTAAGTGGGGAAGGTGGTTAGAGGCGGGGGAGTTTGGGTGCCTGCTATCCCATGATTGGGACACATTTTGCTCTGACACTCACACATGAATTAGGAAAAGACAAGGCATCATTTACTGCTCTTGTACTAAACAATAAATGACTTGATTGAAGTGCCAGGCACACAGCGGACTGGCAGCCCCCAATCACCTGAGGACCACGTCCAAATGTAATATACGAGAAAAAGAAGAAGCAACACTCACCCGTTTTCTTCTAGTGTGGGAATTCTTTAATCCAAACGCAATGGTCATTCACACAACAGTGCGGTACAGGTTAGGGCATTGGTGAAGAGAGGGAGCGAGTGAAGACGAGACGAACGACGGCCGTTTCGCGCACAAGCGCTTCTACGGGTCCATGTGAGTTGTGCAGGTAACGTCATTTCCTTTTATAGGCATGCGGCGTACCACATATAATACATATGAATTAAATAATTAAAAACAACACTTTCTCTAGTTTTTTGCGGATTAGATGAAAATCGACATGTCCAGTTTATCATTAAGCCCCCACAGGCCTTGCGCATTGGTTTTTAGGATCCATCTCGCTTCACACTGAAGGAGTAATTTATTATGATCGCCGCCGCCACTAGAAGAAAACGGGTGAGTGTTGCTTCTTCTTTTTCTCGTATATTACATTTGGATGTGTTGCCACCCACTGAATAGCACCTCCCCATCTTCTATACAAGCAATATCCATTTCACCTTCATGACGGATGTCCGCAGCTGTGGTGTCTTAATGTGAGTACTTTCAGTGCCAGCTAGCTCTTTTTTTCTTTGCAAATATAACCTGAGGACCACGTCCTGATTAGTTAGCCAGGTAATAGGCCTTTGTTTTCCATATGCTACCACAGAAAGTGAAATCCCTCTGCCTTCCCACAGCTATGTTTGTGAAAGTGACGGCAATGAATGGATTCATCTTTTCTATTTTTTCCCCAAATATATGGCCATACTGAAATCTGTGAATAATCTGAGTCGCATATGGGAACCCAGTCTGAAAGATCAACAAAAGGTCCTCCATAATGGCAATAAACGCCTAAAAATATAAAAGGGAAAGATTTAAGACTGGCATTACATGCGAAATGTCTGTAAATCGGTGTATTTTAGTCTGTTTTTCAAGCCTGATAATAAAATCTGTGACACAGCAACCATATATTTGTGCCGCCTTTTGTGTCACTTTCTGGCTTGACATTTAATAAATTTGTCAGGTAGTTGTTGGCCATGCTGTTTCCTTCCCATATTTCTTGTGAGAAAAAGTTGAAAAATAGTTGTTTCACCCAGGTA
This sequence comes from Ranitomeya variabilis, assembly GCF_051348905.1. Lineage (NCBI taxonomy): Eukaryota > Metazoa > Chordata > Amphibia > Anura > Dendrobatidae > Ranitomeya > Ranitomeya variabilis. The sequence goes on along the minus strand of NC_135233.1, from coordinate 927,429,697 downwards.
TTCCTGAATAAGATCTAAAACTAAACATAACGATGCTGGGCCAGGAAATCCCACTCTGCCCAAAGCGCCGCCCCCTTCTGTACGCACGGTGATTCCGGATGTGTTCATTGCACACATCCGGAATCTCCGCACCCTATACATAGGGCCCTGTGACTTACCTTGCGGTGACCGAGCGTTGCCGCAAGGTAAACAGACATGCTGCGTTCTAAAAAGACGCTCCGCATGTCCAGAAACGCAGGGCTGCCGGATGCGTGTTCGCACGCATAGTGGAGACGGGATTTCATAAAATCCCCTCCACTATGCTGTAACATCTGGACGCTGTGGATTGAACGCTGCGGTTGTATGCAGCGTTCAATCCGCAGCTAATCCGAATGTAATACTGAACGTGGACACGTACCCTAAAACCATCCAGTCTCCACCCAGAAAGCTGGGCGAGCACAATCTAATAAATACTGCGACGACGTTAACTTAGGGAGGGCGGGGAGGCAGCTGTAACTAAGATCCCGGCTGTTGTAACTTCTTCTGACAGGAATGCAGTGCTTCAGAAGTTCTTCTCCTTGGCGCCGAAATCTGTTGACCAATCACACTCCTGTTGCTCATTTCTGCCTGTCACCTGAGGACTAGAAGAACCAATCACCAACCGGTAAGTACCATTGACATAACAAATCAAAGAGGGGGAGATATGAATAAACCTTAAAGGGAACCTGTCACCCCCCCCCCCAGGCGTTTGTAACTACAAGAGCCACATTGTGCAGCACTAATGCTGCATTCTGACAAGGTGGCTCTTTTAGTTCTTGTTCCTGGCACTGCTGAAATAATCGTTTATGAAATTTTTCCCTCATACCTTGAAATCGTCCCGGGGGCAGGTCTTTCCCCCCTAATACAGACGCAGCACAGCCGTCACTCAGGGCCTGTGCGCGCCGGGCGCCGCCTTCTTTTCCTTCATTAGCGTCCCCGGCGCCTGCACTGTAAGTTTTTTTTTCGGGCATGCGCAGTTGCGTTGCCCTTCGAACTTACAGCGCAGACGCCGGGGACGTCTCCTGGAAATATCAAACGCATGCGCATAAAAAGCGCAAACGCATGTAAAAACGCATACAAACGCAGCAATTTTTCGCCATCATGTGTAAGCTGATGTGGATAAAAAACGCTGCGTTATCATGCGTTTGCATGTGTTTTTGCATGTGTTTGCGGATGATACGCTGCGGACTCAAACGCAAATGTGAAACCAGCCTAAGTAGTTGTCTATAGTAGACTCTTGGCAACTATGTCAAAGCTGGTACTGCTAGAAGAAGTAGAATATAGACTGCTTCTTTTGTACCATATCAATGTGAGTAGCATTATGATCCTCCATTTGTGGGTGTTATGATCGTTTACATACATCCTCTTTATATATAAGGCAAGAGAATGAAAGTTTATATAGAAGACTGGGAGAATCAAAAAGAGCAGGTGCCTAGACTGTCTCAATCAGGAAAAAGTAGGCCAGAAGAGTCCTCCTTGTTCTTACAGAACCAGAAATATATGTGATTAGGTAGCCCAGGATAAGTAAAATCCCCAAATTTCTATTTTTTGCCCAAGAACAACATATAAAAGAAATTTCAATAGATTTCGTCTCCCATTTGAACAATGTTCTACTTTTCATCTCCACCAATGTCTTGTTAGCCGAGCTCCATTGCCATTTCAGTGCTGCCGTTAGGAATTCTTCATTCTTTTAGAACGCGAGTCGCTACATCTCTGAAGAAGACCAGAAGCAGACATCACAGTAATCTATTCTCCATTCATCTAGCAAGTCTGTTCATCCTTTAACACAAAATTTAATAGTTTCTATCTATTTTATGTGGCTTTTGATTTCTATTAATCTCATCTGTCTGTTGTGATTCTGTGCATTTGGTGAATGTGGGATAAAATACCTATGGGGGATATATTCAGTCTCTGAGCAATTGGCTTACACTCTGCATCCACACATTAAAAATGCAATATTCTTATACATAAGAAAATCCAGAGTAAATCGCAGACTGTTGTTATGTGTTCAAGCCTCGGCGGAATAGAAGTTCACCACAGAACTGCCGTCTCTAACTTCCCTGGCTGCCATATAGTTACATTCAATTCTTCTGCTAATGAGAAGCAACTTTCTGAAATTGGAAAAGAAAAATCAGATTTTTCGCCTATTTTACAGAGCCAAGTTTCAGTGGTTTTCTGCCTTTTTCTAACTATTTTTGACAGCTTATGTCTGAAATTTGACTGTATGTCTAAATGCATTCATGCTGCAAAATCAAGAAAATAATGGTATAAAATTGCTGAAAGCTGCTGTTCAGCAGTTCTGCACCAATTAAAATAGAGATTTACTCAATTAATTATAAAAGCAATTCCTAATGACACTAATGCTGACCATAGATGGCCAGACTCAGAATGAGTGGTTGTGCTACAGGATATTGATCTACATATAGCTTGATAAGCAAACTCCCACCAAACAAGTGCTGTCAATTATTTACATCTCTATTTAAGAGAAGAGACACTTAAGACGTCTTAGGCCATGTTCACACTTCACGGTTTTTACCGCGGATCCGCGGCGATTTTGATGCTGCGGGTCCGCAGCAGTTTCCATAGCGTTTACATTTACATGTAAACCCTATGGAAACCGCAAACCGCAGTGCACATGCTGCGGGAAAAACCGCGCAGAAACGCAGCGGTTTACAACCCGCAGCATGTCACTTCTTCGTGCAGAATCGCAGCGATTCTGCACCCATAGGAATGCATTGAACCGCTAACTTCCCGCATGGGGCTGTGCCCACTTTGCGGGAAGTAAGCGGATCATGTGCGGTTGCTACCCGGGGTGGAGGAGAGGAGACTCTCCTCCAGGCCCTGGGAAGCATAAATAGTGTAAAAAAAAAAAGAATTAAAATAAAAAATGATGCTATACTCACCTCTCAGCGCTGCACGCGGCCATCCGGTCTGGTTGCTGTGCGAGCAGGACCTGCGGTGACGTCGCAGTCACATGACCGTGATGACGCCGCGGTCACATGACCGTGACGTCACGAAGGTCCTTCTCGGCACAGCATCTTTGGAACCGGAGCGCCGCGTGCAGCGCCGAGGAGATCGGGACGTCAGAGGGTGAGTATAACCAATTTTTATTATTTTTACCATTACTATTGATGCTGCATATTGCTGCATATGCAGCATCAATAGTATAGGAGTAATCCTGCAGCGGAAATCGCAAAACAAACCGCGATAAATCTGCAAGGATAACCGCAGCGGTTTTGCCCTGCAGATTTATCAATTCCGCTGCGGGAGAACCCGCAGAGCACGCCGCAGAGTGTGCACATAGCCTTAGGATTCTGTGAATTCAAGTTTCTAAAATAAAATATAAGGTAAAATGTAAATAATGACTACGGTATATTTTTTATTAGCTTCATTAACTTGAAGCCCTTTACTTTCTCCCTGCTGTCGTCAGGTCAGCCATGGAGCAAATGGAATGAGAAAGTAATATAGTTAAAATAACTTGATTACACCCAAATAGGAAATTACAAACTGTCTACGTGTCTGTAGAAGGAATATGATCGTCAATGAAGTCCTGTGATTAAATCAGCCTCGTCAATGACTCAATCACACTATCTTTGCTGGTGTGCAGGTTGGGATCACAGGAGTGTACTAATAGGCTGCTGGGGAAAAAGAACAATAGGAATATGTGAGATAGTAGGCTTGTAGAAGCGTTGACCAGGATGAAAATCTACTGCAACTATGGCAGCCAGTGCTTCCAGTAAAGAAAAGGTCTGCAGAACAAGTGCGTAATCTTTAAGGGAAAAGGTCAAATAAGGATCTGTGGAGCTTTTATTTTTTCACTGGAAGTATCTTCAGATGTTTATTACAAGACAATGTGATATGTGGTATTGGGGAAATGATGCATATCCACTTTTTCTCTATTCATCTTACATTCATATGGCGTTTATGTAAAACAAGTAATTTTATTATTAACTTTCTCATGAACCTTTAGCAGTAAAGTACATGTAAAATATTAGCCCCTCCTGCTAATTGTTATATGCAGCTGTCAAAAGCACATGCTACCATAGAAATTAAAGTCAGTGTTCGGGGAAAAAATTAATTAACAGGTTAAATAATACGGTAATGGCACAAATGATTGGATAACTGTTGAGGAGAGCCATAAGATCAAATACTTAGTTAACCTCAACACATAAGGTAATTGAGAGAAGCAACCTATAACATGTATTGTTTAACCTTACATAAGTTTTCCTCAGACAAAGTGAGACACTGAAGATGGCCTCCATCTCCTGTAGCAGAGCCGTGTGCTCTGGTATCCAAGATGAACAATGAAGACACTAAAGATGGCCGCCATTTCCTGTATCAGCATGCCGTGTGCTCTGGTATCCAAGATGACGCCCACCCTGACCTCATGGATCCACCCACAGCGACGCCCACCCTGATGACCTCACGGACCAACCCACCCTGATGACCTCATGGATCCGTCCATGGACTTGCTCATGCCCAACCCACTAACCAATGAAATACATCCGATCACTCCCATTTTAGAGCTAACCGAGCCCCCTTACAGGAGATATATAACATTGTGTTTTCACTAATAAAATCCCTTCTTGGAGCTGAGCCACACATTGATCAAGGAGAGTTACAGCTGACTGTGTCTGGTGTATTTCTTTAGTGCACATGATCAATATCCATTAGGCCAGGAGTAGGCAACTAGAGAATTGAACATTATATTAATTGTTCAACCCTAATATTTGGCCGCCCAACGTGGGGCCAGCAGAGGAGAGCCCTGAACCCTGAGGACCGGCGAGTGGAACGGCTGGATGCATTGAGTACCCCGAACCTGGAGACTGATCACCTCCTTAACAGAACACGGTAAGTCTGCTGATTTTTATAATCTGTAGTCTTTACCTGTGTCCTTCGGGGTATCCTGTGCAGATTGCCTGACCGTGTCCGGTTTTCTTGGTATCTGTAAGACGGCAGAAGGGTCTCTCCGCTACTGGTCATTTAATTGCAAGAACCGTCACATATTGTAGTTGCCTGCTGCCTGTTACATGTTGTGAAGAGTGGAGATGACTAGTAGTTAAGAGAAGCAAGGTTTTTTTTTCTACAGAGGGAGAGGCAAGTGATAAAACAGGAAAAACAGGTTTTTACAGAAGGAGATGACTGGTAGTTAGGAAAAGCATTGTGTTTGGAACAGGAATAGCAGGTTTCTAGGAAAGAAGAAGCAAGTGTTTACAGAAGGAAAAGCATGTGGTAGGACGGGAAAAACAAGTTTGTTTTTAAAGAAGGAAAGCAAGCAAGTAGAAAAAAAATAAATAAATAAATAATTTTTGTCTGTGGTATACGGTTGTCGCCTGTGATAAGATTTTCAGTTCTGTACAAGAGAGACTAGGACCTGGAGTGAATTGACTCGGCCTAGGGGGGCCCGGTAAAGCTTGGAGCGAATTGGCTCAGTTCGGGCATAATAAATTGTGTAGCGGCTCATTGAAACTTGGAGCGTGATTGGCTCAGTTCGAGCCAATTAAATTTATAGTTTTTCTTTTTTTTTGCCCTGTGACATCGAGTGAGTTGACTCTGCACGGGGACCGGTAAGTTAGGGAGCAATTTGACAAAGTAGGGAATAATTGGTTTGTAAAGTACGGAGCACGGAAGTCAGACAGGGACCACGTGACAAGAAGCAATAGGAACTGAGTACTGCAGACTCAGTTCCCTTTAGAATCTCAGGTTTGAGTCATCTCCCCCGTCTTATTGTTTGTTTGGTGTTTGTTATCTTGATAGATAGATATACTGTATATCTATAGAAAGATGGAGAAATTAATGCAGTTCTGCCGTATGGGCACTAAGCCAAATTCAGATGGCAAGTTAGACTCATGCACATTAGTGGAAATTGTGTGGAATGCCAGAAGGGGGGATGGTTACAGCCCCTGGAGTGGAAGATTGTCTTAGAAAAAAAAAAAAAAAAAAGGAAAGAAAGAAAAGGTATCCTAGAAGATAATGGATTGTTGTCTATTGCTAGGGCAGGAGAAAGAGTCTCTGAAAGTCTGTATAGAGAAAATTGGGTAGAGGAGGAAAAAAAAAAAAAGAGGTAAAGTTTTGACTTATGTGTATTACAAAAATATATCCTGTGAGCGGCCACCACCGTATAATGGTGGCCCAGAGCCATGTGCTAAATGTAATGGCGGCCATTTTGTTGATGGCGAATGTGTTAAATGTAATAGCAGCCAAAATGGTGGCCCAGAGCCATGTGCTAAATGTAATGATGGCCATTTTGTTGATGGCGAATGTGTTAAATGTAATAGCAGCCAAAATGGTGGCCCAGAGCCATGTGCTAAATGTAACGGCGGCCATTTTGTTGGTGGTAAATATAATTCTGACGGCGGCCATTTTGTTGGTGGTAAATATAATTCTGACGGCGGCCATTTTGTTGGTGGTAAATATAATTCTGATGGCGGCCATTTTGTTGGTGGTAAATATAATTCTGACGGCGGCCATTTTGTTGGTGGTAAATATAATTCTGACGGCGGCCATTTTGTTGATGGCAAAGGTGTTAATGCTAACGGCGGCCATGTTGTGGATGGCAAATGTAATTCTGACGGCAGCCATGTTGTGGATGGCGAATGTGCTGCTCCTGGTGGTGAACATCTCAGATTAAGGCTACACACCACATCACCAAATCCTTGTTACCCAGTAATGACCACTGATGGCCAATACTATATTCCTTCGGGAAGTGAACAGGCTTTACCCATGTTTCTCGTCTCAGTGGTTTCCAGTGGGGCACCAACCCTTTCCCCTATCACTCCTGTCGGGAATCCAGCAATACTCCCACCTGGATCGTCCCCGGCACCTACCCTTTCTACTGTCACTTCCACTGCCAATTTAGCCGCACACCCACATGAGATGCTCCAAGCAGCGGCCTCTCCTCCCAATGCTTCCACAACAGCACTCTCATGCAGTCTACCTAACCCTATACCCAGTACCTCACAGGCTGTCTCGCAGCCAAGCGCACACCTGTATGGGACGGTGGCGACTGTATCAAGGGGGGGCTCAATGTGGGAGGGGGATACCAATAGCACAGGAAGCACAAAGGGGAGGGAATGTTGGCAACCTATTTTTGAAAAGGAACTTCCTGAGGGACCCTTGTTAGTGGTGGGAAAGGGTGATATAACAACAGTGGAGGCAGACGCTATTGTAAATGCTGCCAATTCTCGGTCAGAGCACAATGGAGGTGTAGCTAGAGCTATAGTGGAAGCAGGAGGGGCGACTATTTAAGCTGACAGTCGAATCATTGTTGAGTCACGTGGTCAGATAGCTGTTGGGGACTTAGCGGTGACTAAAGCTGGCAATCTCCTGTGTAGAATGATCATACACACTGTGACCCCTACTTATGACCCTATTCATCCAGACGTTAGTGCTCAACAACTTCATGCAGCAATAACTCGCATTAATGAGGACAGGACTGTTAAAGCTTTTAAGACTGCCTGCGTCACCTGGAGCCCACACCATGATACTGGAGCTGCCCAAATAGAGCCCCTCATTCCAGGACTGTTACCTCCTCCGGCTCCTCACACACAAGGGACTACATCTGCACTCCCGGTGCCATCTCTACTCCCGCCTCAGGTGCCACCGCCAACAGTGCCAATGCTCATGTCTGAGGAGCCCACCATCTATGTCAAGTTTACACCCCAGCAAGCTGCTACTCTGTTGAACCAAGTTCTAGATCCAGAAAAACAGCCGATGCCTTTCTACAGGAGCATGACGAGACATGGGACTCTGGTGTTGAGTTCTGCCAAGAACCTAAGACAAGGGCCTCGGATGAGTTGGCTGACCTATCAATTATTATTGTCGCAAAAGGTTTCCAGATGCCTCAAAGCTGATGCAGCCATTGTACGATGACCTCAAGACGTCAGCGTTTCCACTATGAACAAAATCCGTGGAAGCTTTCTACGCTCTTAAACAGGCCATACAGTCTGCACCAGCTCTTGGAATCACAAATCCTGATATCATCTGAGGACATCCGATTCTCTTAATGGCTCCACATGACATAATTGCTATTCTTGGAACCTAAACATCTGTTGGTGCAGCGTCATATGAGACTCCAATGTTCGCTCTTGGTTCTGGATAATGTCACTCTTGTCCGCTGCAGCATCTTCAAACTGTCCACGCTGCTTCCTCTTTCCAGGGGGGATCTGGATGATGATACTGATGCTCTCGGAGAAGATGCCTCTACACACTCAGAGGATCATGACTGTCTTGAACAAATGCAGGAAGAGGTAGCCTCCCAGAAAAAAGTGTCTGAAGACCCATTCCCACATGCTGACCTGACGTTCGTCACTGATGGTTCCAGATTTGCAGATGAAACGGGAAGGTTCCATACTGGATATGCCATGGTTACACATGACCAGGTCATCTCAGCCGGATCCCTACCACCGCACGTCTGTACAAGAAGCGGAACTTAAAGCTTTGACGTTGGCTTGTCAGGAAGCGACGGAGAAGATGGTCAACATCTACACGGATTCAAGATACGCTTTTGGAGTGGCTCATGACTTCGGCAGTATCTGGGCAGCCAGAGGATACCTAACGTCCAGTGGAACTCCTGTAAAACATGCTGCTATCATACAAGAACTTGTGGCCGCTCTAGATCTACCTTTGGAGGTTGCAGTGATCAAGATCAAAGCTCACGGGAGATTGGATTCTCCACAAGCAAGGGGGAACTTCTTTGCTGACAAAACAGCAAAAACCTATGCTGTGGATCCATTTAGGAAAGAGAAAGCAGCGGTGAACGTGTCACAAGACACTGAAGAAGGGACTAAAGCCTCTCTTATGAGGATTATCCATCTACATCAAGACAAGACATCAGATGATGAAAAGAAGTCATGGCAAGAAGGAGGAGCTAAAAAAGGATGAAGATGGAGTCTGGAGGGTGAACACAAAGGTCTACCCCGTAATCTGTACCCCTCAGTGACAGAATGGGAACACGGTATCACCCACAGAGGCAAGAATCGGATGAATGACCTGATTTGGAAGATTTATATGGCACCTGGGATATCTACTGTCACCCAAAATTATTTCAAGTCCTGCCTTGTGTGTGCAGCATGCAATCCAGCACCGTCTCAGAAAGTTACTCAGAAACATTTGGCTAAACCACTTTATCCCTTTCAGATTGACCACATTCGAATGCCAAAAGTAGGGAAGTACGAGTATGTACTGGTAGTGACTGACATGTTCTCAGGATGGCCCGAAGCCTATCCAGTAACCAACATGACTGCCAGAGTGACTGTTAAGGGACTGATGACTGAAGTAGTCTGCAGATATGGGGTCCCAGAGGTAATTGAGAGTGACCAAGTACCCGCATTCATTGCAGCACTGTCTAAGGAACTATGGACATTGGTGGGAGCGGATTTGGGTTTACATACTCCGTATCAACCCCAGAGCAGTGGGAAAGTAGAAACACTGAATGGCACCTTCAAAAATAAATTACTGAAAGCCAGTCAGGAGGTCAGACTTGGACAGACATTTTGCACGTTGCCTTATACTCAGTCAGAAACACTCCAAGGGGTTCCACTAAACTCACACCATTCGAGATTCTTTTTGGGGGGCCTCCAAGATTGGGTCAATATTTTCCACAACAGCTAGCCTTGGGAAGTGATACTCTTGTAAATTATGTAATTGTTGTTACTAAAGAACTGTCAGTAACACATGTACGAGTTTTATCATCCATTCCAGGTCCAGATTCCAGTGAAGGTACCCATGCTTTCCAACCTGGTGACTACGTGCTTGTAAAGAAGTTCATCAGAAAGACATCCCTGGAGTCGAGATTTAAGGGTCCCTACCAAGTGCTCCTGACTACTCCTACTTCGGTCAGGGTTGCTGAGCGCCTCCTGGATCCATCTCTCACATTATAAACTTGTTAGACAGTTAGGGACAGAGTAGGATCTGACCTGCTTGTCAAAGTCCAGCTACAAAGGGAGGTTTTCCACAAGGGAAAACTTGTCTCAAACTGGTGAAAACTCCAATTCCCCCTCCCGGGCAAGACGGTCAGATCTAGGATGTGTACATCAGGGTTAGTCACATGTGTATTTTATGGAACCATGGAGATGGGAGATTGGAGAGTAATACATCCAGCAGGTAGGGAAGTCCCGAGGACATGGGTAACGCGCTCCGATATACCTCCGCACTATACCCATAATTAGTCACACATTATCTGGTGTCAGTAGCATCCATATTGTCATGAAGCTTCTGATGTCATCATAACACTTAACATCGATGGGTTAGGGAACCACGGTGGGATCAAGATAAAAGAAAAGGTTAATTAAGTATTTAGGGGGGACTGTTGAGGAGAGCCATAAGATCAAATACTTAATTAACCTCAACACATAAGGTAATTGAGAGAAGCAACCTATAACATGTATTGTTTAACCTTACATAAACTTTCCTCAGACAAAGTGAGACACTGAAGATGGCCTCCATCTCCTGTAGCAGAGCCGTGTGCTCTGGTATCCAAGATGAACAATGAAGACACTAAAGATGGCCGCCATTTCCTGTATCAGCATGCCGTGTGCTCTGGTATCCAAGATGACGCCCACCCTGATGACCTCATGGATCCACCCACAGCGACCCCACCCTGATGACCTCACGGACCAACCCACCCTGATGACCTCATGGATCCGTCCATGGACTTGCTCATGCCCAACCCACTAACCAATGAAATACATCCGATCACTCCCATTTTAGAGCTAACCGAGCCCCCTTACAGGAGATATATAACATTGTGTTTTCACTAATAAAATCCCTTCTTGGAGCTGAGCCACACATTGATCAAGGAGAGTTACAGCTGACTGTGTCTGGTGTATTTCTTTAGTGCACATGATCAATATCCATTAGGCCAGGAGTAGGCAACTAGAGAATTGAACATTATATTAATTGTTCAACCCTAATATAACTATCACTGTAGTCGGAACGTAATTGGCAGAATTGGGAATGATTACGGTGATTCTGCATACCCATATCTGTGTGACCTCTGCTATTCTGATGGTTCCTGAATTATGGGCAATATCAAGGCCATGAAATAAGATTATTATATATAAAAATAGCACATACCTGCTTCATCATAAGACCCTGAAAGCTTCTCCAGAAGTTCACGATCTATTGCCAAAATCTGCTGCTCCAAAATGGTCTGGTAGGAAAGTACGCTGTTCTCTTTATCTCTTTCGAAGTCCTGTAGATGTTGCTTTAGCACCTCGGGCAGATGAGTTTTCACATATTCCGCTGCTGACTGCACAACAAATAAACAAAGCAATCATTTGTCTAATCCTAGAATTTTTAGCTTCTCACAATGTGTTTTTCAAAACATTTTCAAAAAAAGCCTCTAGCAAGAAGAACTCCGAAATCTCATCATTCTGGGTAAATCACAAAGTTTTCATCAAGCAACCAAGGAATCATTTACTTTACTATGATGCTCATTGCAAAATGTATTAAGCATGCTGCGTCCATCCAGGATGAGCAGCGCTGCATACAAAGGACCTTGTGATCCAGAATTCATTGTTTTTAATATCTTCCCCTATTCCATTATTATACAGTCTCTGCCATTTTGTCACAGAGCACAGCCCATTAAACATAATGCATTTTTATTTTCATACGAGATATAGTCACATATTACTAGCCAGGCATCTCTATGCTATTTTAACCATTTTAGGCTATGTCGACACTCATACAGTGCTCTCCGCTGCTATTTCTTTAGGAATTTAGAAAAACAGAATTCTGACGGGAACCCAACAGAGTCATGGACTTCAATGAAGTACTTTGGGAACTGTCTGGCATCAGTCTTGAAGTATTCGACTTTTTTAGACATGCACAAAAACATGTCTGAAAAAGACGAATACTGTCAGCATGAAGGTCGGTGAGGGTCCGAAGTGACTGTCGGCTTCATTTAATTGGAAGGCTCCGGGGTTATGTTGAGGCTTCCCTTGGAATACACTTTTTTTCTGGGATTCTAAAAGAAACCCCAACATAGTGATTAGCAGAGAGCACTGCATGGTTGTGAACCTAGCCTTGGAGTTATTTTCTCCCTATTTTAATCAAAACACCAAAAATAAAGTGATGGAGAAAATGGAAACATGCAAGAAGAGCTTTGGATGACGATGCAGTTGGAAAACAGGTGGTGCAATACTATAGGGAGATATATCTATATTTTTTCATCAATACTGTAGGATATCCTCATTTCCAAGAATGAATTGGAATTTTTTTCTGTATTCTGAGATAGAAAGGATCACTGCATCCTGTCAGACATACTGTATAAGCTTTCAAAGTTCTGATTTCTGCTTCCCTCCCTTAGCTCCCCATGGCGACTGATCTCTCGGAGACCTAGAGAGCCCTCAGAGCCCTCCTCATTGGCCAGAGGCATTCTTGATTATCTGTAGGCCCATGGACTATGGCACATGCATTAATGCATTAATGGTCAAATCATTTATTTTTTGTACTAAAAATCACAGACCAAAACTTTTACTCTAATTTATTTTCTATAAGGTTGAGTGTATTTCCTACCTAGCGAAAACAGTAGTAGCGTTGTAGATGAGATTTTAAGAAATCTCATAAACACGCTGCAAAAATATCCGTATCAAAAATTGACAAGCGTAAGAAAACTTGAAATCAGCAGCATATATCAGTGTGTATTAGATCATATGGCAAGACAAAGGGTAAAAAGTGAGACTATAAAGGTAACCTTTCAGCAGGTTTGCCCCATATGAGATACGGCCACCACCTTTCAGAGCTCATATACAGCATACTAATATGATGTATATATACCCCCAGTCCAGCCTGGAACAAAAGGAAAACACCTTTTATTATACTCACCTGGGAGATGGTCGGGTCTGAGGGGTGTCGCTGGTCCTGGTCCGGTACCTCCCATCTTCTTTCGATGCTGTCCTCCTTCTGTGTTTCATGTGGATAAACAGTACAACGTTATCTGCACAGTGTTCCCCGGCATCGCACTCCTGCGTTAGCGTACTTCTCTGCCTTGACTGGGGCAGAGCAAAGTACTGCAGTGCGCATGCACCAGGAAAGGTCAAAGAGCCCCGGCGCATGCGTAACTGCAGTACGCAGTACAACTGCAGTACGTTGCTCTGCCCTAGTCAAGGCAGAGAAGTATGCTAACGCAGGAGTGCGATGCTGGGGAACACGGTGTGGATGACGCAGCACACGTCATCCACACGAAGCACAGATGGAGGACAGAAGGGAGGCACCGCACCAGGACGCCCCTCGGACCTGACCGCCCCTCGGACCCGACCGTCCCCCAGGTGAGTATAGTGAAAGGTGTTTTTCTTATGTTGCAGGCCGGATCGGAGGCATATATACATCATATTAGTATGTTGTATATGAGCGCTGAAAGGTGGTGGGCGTATCTCATATGGGGTAAACCTGGTGACAGGTTCCCTTTAACTGCACCATTTCTGCAAGAAATCTGCAGATATATGTGCAACTACAGCCGAAATGCCACATAGGAATGTATCATGAGAGTTGTTAAGAAAGATTTTGGAGATACTTAGTTTAATGAAGACAACATCAAGGCTAAATTCACATGCAGCATTTTTATATAGCTTTTTTTGTTTATTCATATAAGAAGCTGAGTTTTACAGTACAAACAATGGCGATGACATTACAGAAATATCATGCACACTCGGGTTTATTTTTCCCGTTTTTTGAAATCTGCCACACATCAATTGTTTCAGCATTTTTGCTGCGTTTTTTCCACTCATAGAAAGCAATGAACAAGTACAAAAACACTGGAATAAAAAAAAAAAGAATACAGGTTTAGAAGCGTTTTTGGTGAATGAAACTAACTTTATTAACCTAGTACTGTTGACAAATCACACCTGTGATCCGAACAAGTAAAATACAGCCAATAAATCCAAAACCGCCGCAAATAATACAGCAAAACCTGCATTTTGAATGCAGCTTTTTTACTGCCATGATAGCAGGTTATCGCTGATGAAAAAAGTAATCAATGCAAAAACAGAGAACATATTGAGTAACATTTCATAACTGGGTTTCAAATTAAACAATAGCATGAAAGAAAACTTAGAAATTAGATTTGTAGCTGTTTTTTTATTTCTAGAATAATCCAGTCTAGCTTTACAATAACCCGTCGCGTCTTATGCTGTCGTTGAATAAGACATACTATGTCTGTCCACATGGGATCCATCAGTGACTCCTCTTGAAAAACTTAATGACCAGTCAATCACTGGCTACATTATCTCCTCAGATCTGTAAAATCCCTTTATGGCCTTAGGTTCCCCTATAGTCTGTGCAATAATGGTAAGGAAATGCTATGTGTAACCTCTTAAGAGGATGTCAGTCGTACTCTGATGATGTAGTGAGCTATTTAGCCATTCATAGTGTAAAGGACTTTTGGCGCCTTTGGCAAAGATGGTGCAGGTAGAGGAAGAGAAAATCAATTGTCTACGTCTCGTCCCAGGACGTCCTACTAGAGGTGACAATCTAATTGCTTACTTAATACTTTATACGTCTACCATCTACAGCAATTTCCTTGCTAAGATTCGAGTTTTGGACTGTATTTAAATTAGCTCTGGAGAGACAGAACAATGTATTTGTATTCATTTCTTCGAGTACATACAAGAAATCTCCTGAGCAAGCAAACATAAAGCCTGTATAAATATGTCAGAAATGAAAAAATAGGGCAGATAATTCCTATCCTTATCCCTTCCCGGATGTATTTTATTAGTATTGTATGTACACAGAATGATTAGCATAGAAATTAGCTAAGTTTAAATTAAACTATAAAGAGAATGACCCAAAAGCTAAAGTTTATTAATATGTTTGAAGATCTAAAGGCCTTTACCGTCCTCAAAGAAAAACACAAAAAGCGCTCCATGTGTGAGTCGATCATGAGGAGAATGCCTCAGGATACCGATGTTGCTCACCTGAGGTAGTTGTGCGAAACAGGTACAGCGTTGGAAATGGACTTGGCCAAATCCACCCATAGCTGCTGCACCGACCACCCTTTCCGACTGCCTTGGCAAAGACCTGAATAGTGAAGCCAAGAAGGAGGGTTGCGGTATGGTCTTGGCGCTCCTCCTAATTTTTTCATGAGAATTATTGAAAGTAGTGACAAAACTATGTCTGAATCTATTGCTAACTGCAGGGTCACCTTTTTTTACTGAGCAAGCAATCCGCGTGTTATTTCCTGGTTGGTTTATAGGCATTCCTTAGGATATCCACAAGGTAACCTTCACCTTTAAATCTCATTTGTAAGACTTGTGATTTACTCTTAAAATCATCATAATTAGCAGTTTTTACGTACACGCCAGTACTGTCTGTAGGGCACAGTCTTGATCCATTTAGGCAACTGCCCACTGGAAAAGTCCAAGAAAGATGTTCACGTCAAAGTTTTTGAAGTGGGTGGATGTACAGATCCCACCATTCACATCTTTGGTGACGGCCAGATCCAAAAACTCAATATTTCTGAGTTTCTGAGTAGGAAAAAGTAGATGCTAAGCCCCATTTATTCATAATTAAATTATTAACAATGTTTGCGCTTCATCATTTGTCCCAGTCCAGATGATAAAGGATCATGTATGAACCATTTATGAAACAAGATCTGACCCATTGGCAGGAAGGACAGTCCGATGTGTACGGATTTCCCACTATATTGACTTATTTCTTCAGCAACATGTAATTAAACTAGAATCGCATACATGGGACTCTTCAGACTTAACAACCAAGCTGAAAAAACTCCCACATCCCCCAAATTACATTTTTTTTTTTTACTCTGGATGTACGCTACTTTCACTGCACTCCAACATTGAACATAATCTAATAATATAAGTGGATTATACCTTGACCATCTCTTTAGGTATTTATGGTATCATAACTTCCTTTCTCCATGGCTTTTTGCCTACCGTAGCACTAGCACTTTATCATGGTACAGCAGCACCTGTCTTATATTTTTAATTAGTCTTCATGATACAATATGTTAGCACACATTAGTCGCATTATTTGTATGGTCATATGGTTTTGTAACATCATTGAATTGTTATTTGACTCCTTTCTAATAATATTAGTTATTACTGCTTATACTATTGAATAAGCGTTTTACCCTCACAGCACATACAAGTAGTCATCTTATCAAATGTTATAATATAGCTTTGCCTGGATTGTCTCTTTTAGGCCGGTTTCACATTTGTGGTTGTGTCCGCAGCGTTTCTTCCGTAATTATCCGCATGCGTTGTGTATTCCTATCTTTAACATTAGGGACGCATGTGTCTGCGTTCGATTGCGTTTTGCCGCGTTTGACGACGCATGCGTCTTTTCATCGTCTGCAGTTTGGCGCGGTAAACGATACACGTAGTAATTTTAGAGGCGTCAATTTGCCGCCTAGAAACGTATGCGATTGTTAGCGGATGGAATGCGGCAAAAAAATGCATTGCTGTCTATGTGAACGCATGCGGCCGCAAGCACATGCGTTTGCTTGCGCTTGTGAACGCATGCGTTGCACCAGAGAAAAACATGTCTAGACACTAATTAGCCACCCCCCACATACAAGGTGATAAAGGGAGGGAGTGGACATTTGCAGGTCACTACTCAGCAGACAGAGAAGCAGAGCAGACAGACAAAAACACCTTGCAGGAAACAAGACTCTGAACAATGTGAGTATATCCTAGCCGATGCCTTTATTTTCTATTTTCTGTCTCTACATGTCCTAATTTCAGCCAATTATTTCTTTCTGCATGCATCAGAATGTCATCTTCTTCTGATGAGGAGCAACATCATGGGCCTTCTCAAGCCGAACATGTCAGTGAAGTGAGTACTCAACTCCTCGGTAAGTATTCACTGTCACATCTACACATGTGACAATTTTTTTCCCCTTTTTTTTAGAGCACTTCTTCCACTGCGGCAGAGGGTAAGCAGGAGCAGCGGGGTCACGGTCGGGTGGCAAGGCGGAAGCGTGTAAGTATACCTGGCTGACTGTTTACTGTATCCTCACTTTAGTATTCTTGAATCTTCCTTTCTATACTTTCCTCTTTCTTTACATTTTTCTTCTACACTCCTTTTTCATCTTGGCTTTCATTATTCATGCCATTTTCTCAGCCTCTGTTTTCTTTATTTTCCTTATGTTAATGTATCCAACATTAATGTCTTCATTTATTTTTTAGGTTCCAGAACGGGATGAGGACCTCATTGACAACGATATCCTCATCTCCCTGGTCCATGAGCGAGTCCCGTTGTGGGACACCTGGGTTCCACAGCACTCAGCCAACGTGACGATCCGGCGGCTATGGAATGAGGGGGCCAAAGCGATGTGGGATGGCTGGGACAATGCCCCGACTCAGGTCCGAAATGCATTTTGTAAGTATTGCAATGCAGTGTGAAGCAGAGGGCATCGGACAGGTCAGTCATGCCCGAGTTTTTGCACTTGAGCTCGGCTTTTCACGATGGACTCGAGGCTTTGGGTGACCGACTGGATACTGCCATTAGCCATATGAATACACGTATCCAGGAGGTCACCAAAAGCCTTGACCAAGTAAAAGCCGACCACCAGAGGTCAGCACATCATTTTTTTAACCAAATTGAACAGGGCATGTCGGAACACCTTACTCCTGATCTCCAGACCTCTGCTGCATACCACTGCATGGCCACCTCCATTCCTAGCACTGCCGGACACCACTACAGCACCACCACCATGCCGAGTGCTGTTGGACAGCCCACCGCCACCACCATGACAACTGCTGCTCCTGCTTGGACTTCCTCCACTGCCATGCAGCAGCAGGACCCTGGCATGGCCTTCCGCTCCACCACCACCACGATGCAGCAGGACCCAGGCTTGGCCTTCCGCTCTACAAGCACAATGGACCCTGGCATGGCCTTCCGCTCTACGAGCACTATGGACTCTGCTGGCATGGCTGCACGCTCTATGAGCACTATGGACTCTGGCATGGCTGCACGCTCTATGAGCTCTATGAACTCTGGCATGGCTGCACGCTCTACGAGCACTATGGACTCTGGCATGGCTGCACGCTCTACAAGCACAGTGCAGCAGGACCCTGACAGGTCACCCACCACGACCATGCCGCGACAAATGAGCCCACAGAGGCTTCCCAGAACACGTCGATCCCAGAAAGGGAAAAAAAAAAAAAAAAATGCGTACTATCAGTATTCCTCCCCCCTCACCTCCCAGTGTGTCTGTAATGTCAGGTTTGTCTCACCCTTCCAGTGCGTCTCAGGCCCCTCATGTGTCGAGCCCCATCCCCGAACTACCAGACCCCACTAGTTTAATTGCCCGTTCTCCTGCCACCCCTGCGTCGTCCACACTTAGCCAGGCCTCACAGCTACACACACCCCATTTCCATCACTCTACCCCAAGCAGGCGCAGTTAAATAAAGATTTTGTTTGTAATAAAATAAATACTATTGTTTTTTGCCCCCAATTATGTGTGGTTAATTGTGTATTTCGCCACCGGCAACACACACCGTGCGCCAAATAAAACACTGCGCCGCACACTTTATTTTTTGACCACATCATAGCTCCAGTAGTTAGCAAGTACAACACTGCAGCTTTGTGTGTCTTTAGTATAGAGATATGAGGTGGGCCAAAAAACGTATACTTGTATTTTCTCCATAATCTCTTCGTTCTGCTTAGTCTGTGACTAGTGTTCCAGACTGAAGAGAAAATGGTGGCAATACAATGCAGAACTATACTCAACAGGTCATGTGTCAAAAAACTAATTAGTTAGGACTCCTGACCTGGTGAGTAGAGAACTGCCTTGAATAACCTCCATTTTCTCTTCTGTGTACGTAATCTATTTCACACAAAGTGAAGGGACGATGGCTGTCATACAAGGCATATCTATGCTCACCTGGACATGTGTCAGAAATAGTGAATTCATGAGGCTGTTATATGTGCATCATGAATTCATTATTTCTGACACCTGACTTGATGAGTATAGATCTGTTTTGTATTAAACAGCCATCATCTCTTCAGTCTGCGTCCAATGGATACTGCAGAACAGAATCAGGACGCCATGACGTCAACAACCGTACCACTAACAACCTGGCTTCCGTCACACTAGCAGTATGTGGTCAGTATTTTACATCAGTATTTGTAAGCCAAAACCAGGAGTGGAACAATTAGAGGAAAAGTATAATATAAACATATTTAGCACTTCTGCATTTATCACCCACTCCTGGTTTTGGCTTACAAATACTGATATAAAATACTGACCAAATACTGCTAGTGTGACGGCAGCCTTGGTTTGTAGAGGAAATACATAGGATACACGGTCAAGATACCAAAAAATAAAGTTTATTAACAACAAATATTAGTAACATTTAAAAAAATAACTGGTACAGACCAAATCCCAACAGGACATTTACACAACATTGTCCTGCCACGACACACGTCCAATATCTGAATCAAAAAAGGCAGCAACTTGGTCCCGCCTCAACTTCAGCAGTTGACCGCAGCGGGTGATGCTGGTAGACTGGCAATGGGTTTCCGACTGTTTCATCCAGTTCAATGTTGGGTCGCTCCTTAGCCATTATGTAATTGTGGAGAACCACACAGGCTTTGACCACCTCATCAACTGTCTCCATTTTTAGATTAATGGCTGTCCCAAGAATGCGCCATTTTGAGACTAGAATCCCAAAGGTACACTCTACTGTTTTTCGGGCCCTGGTCAGTCTGTAGTTAAAGATCCTTTTAGTGTGGTTCAAGTCCCGACTGGAATATGGCTTCAGTAGGTTTTCACACCTCTGAAAGGCCTCATCCCCAACCATAATAAATGGCATCGGTGGACCTTGAGTGTTGGGGAGAGGTCGTGGCCGTGGAAAATTAAAATTTTTGCCATACACACGGCGCCCCATATCCGAGTTCTTGAAAGTCTGGGAATCGTTGCCACGGCCAAAAGCTCCAATGTCCACGGCGATGAAGCGACAGTCCGCATCTGCTATTGCCATGAGCACAACAGAAAAATATTTTTTATAGTTGAAGTACTCCGATCCTGTTCTGGCTGGTTTGATAATGCGGATGTGCTTTCCATCCACCGCTCCCAAACAGTTGGGGAAATCACACACACTCCAGAATTTTTCAGCTATTTCAATCCACATGTCCGCGGTGGGTAGGGGTATAAACTCATCCCAGAGAACATTCCACAAAGCCCGGCAGGTGTCCGCAACTATTCCGGACAGGGTGGAAATTCCAAGCTGGTATTGGAAGAGGAGGGATGATAAACTCTCTCCGGTTGCCAGATATCTGGAAGAAAATAAATAAATAAAAAAATTACAATCAATTCTATTTATGGGGTTGTTCTGCTAAAGACATAAAGGAAAATACAAAGAATACATGTCAGAACACCCAAAATTAGCACTGGCATTTGTTTAGAATTATTACGTACCTTAATGTAACCAGCAGACGTTCCCCCTGTGGAATCGCTCTACGGAGCTGGGTGTCCTGTCTCCGGATGGCTCCTTGGACACGAGCAAGCAAATCCCGGAAAGAGTCTTGCGACATCCTTGTATATTCCGGGAATTTGTCCGGGTTGGCATTAAGCTCGCCATACAGCGTGTGATAGGCTCCACGGCTCTCGCGTAGTTCGATAATGGGGTGTCGCCAAAAACGCCTACGCTGTGTCCTTCTCCATCTTTCGCGATCTCTGTGTTGCTCCCAAGCAAACGCACAGGCAAGAAACAGCTTGATGCTTAAATCCAGGTTGAAATAAAAGCTCTCCATGCGAAGATCCATCATGACACAGGATACAGTAGCACACTGTTAAGATTTCAGCAGTCCTAGGGTCTATACTATGTATGTCTATGTATCCCATAATACACGCCCTCTGTAGTCACATTGGCGGTGTCTGGTTATCTAGATTTTTCTCCTGTAAAATTTTCCACCATGCGCACAAAAAACGCAAACGCATGACAAAACGCATGGAAAAGCGTGAAAACGCGGAGTTTTATTAACCGCATGCATTCCCGCATGCGTCTAAAAATGCTGCGTTTGTACGCGTTTCTATGCGTTTTTTCCTGCACTTGCGGATGTGGATTAATTGCTGCGGATTCGAACGCAAATGTGAAACTAGCCTTAGCGCTTGCACATTTCACTGTTTTCTATTTTATATTGTGTTCTTATTGTTGTGTGCATCTTGGTTTAGCAACGTCATCCTTTGCGTATTTGCACATTATTGTATGTCAATTTGCACATTTGTGCCATTATCTTTATTGAGTAGTCTCAACTTATTTGAGCCTTATAATTTTCCATTGATTCTCCTGTATCCTGGTCTAGCTACCTCATCTTTTCTTCTCTGCACATTGTTTCTTATGATTCTTTTTGTATACAAATAGGACAAATTAGAAGGTTGTTACTTTATTCCAGGACATTGCATATCAATTCCTCCACAACTGATTCATTTCTGGGGGTCACCTCAGCGAGCACATTGGAGGAAGGTTGTTAGTATTTGCATGGACATTACTGTTGTTTGTTGCCTTCTTTTCTTTTTAATTTCTTTTATAAATCATGTCTTCTGTCTGATGTATCAATAAAGATTGGTTGATATTTTCTAATTGGTGATCCTGATTACTATACACACGTCTCACATGCAATTTAGGTTTGTAGTTGGTGATCCCAACATATACTGGTTGTGCCCTCAGTTTCTCTCAAATCAAAAGTTCCTTTAACCTCTCCACCCCTGGGCCATTTTCCGTTTTTGCATTTCTGTTTCTCGCTCCCCTTCTTCCCAGAGCCATAACTTTTTTATTTTTCCGCCAATATGGCCATGTGAATGCTTGTTTTTTTCCGGGAAAAGTTGTACTTTTGAATGACACTATTGTTTTACCATATAATGTACTGGATAACAGGAAAAAAATTCCAAGTGCGGTGAAATTGCAAAAAAAAAAATGCAATGCCACAACTGTTTTTTTTACAATGTTCACCCAATGCTAAAGATGACCTGCCCTTATTATTCTCCAGGTCATTACAAGTTCACAGACACCAAACATGTCTAGGTTCTTTTTTATTTAAGTGGTGAAAAAAGTTCCAATTTTTTTAAAAAAGAAAACTGCATTATTTGTATAGTCATATGGTTTTGTAACATCATTGAATTGTTATTTGGCTCTTTTCTAATAATAATAGTTATGTCTTCTTATACGATTGAATAAGCGTTTTACCCTGATAGCCTGTTTTGTTGCAGCGACCAAATAACATAATTCTGGCGTTTTTACTTTTTTTCCCGTTACGCCATTTACTGATCATATTAATTATTTTTATATAATAATAGATCGGGCGTTTCTGAATTCGGCGATACCAAATGTGTATTTTTTAAATTGTTTTATTTTCAATGAGGCAAATGGGAGGTGATTTAAACGTTTATGTATTTTTAAAAACTTTTTTTTAACTTTATACTTGATTCAATAATCTCCATGCGAGACGAGAAGCTGCAAGATCGCTTGTGCTAAACAGAGCAGAGCTTCAGCCCTGCTCTGTGTATTAGAAATGCTCAATTGCTATGAGCGCCAAACCCTGGGCGGCTCTCATCGCTATCCAGCTATGACATCCACAAGGGTTCCCCCCCAGGTCGTGTGTTGTCAAGCCAACCCATCAGCGACCCGCGGTCATGTGACACGGGCGCCGATGGGTGGGATTAGTAACACGCTTTCGGCGCGATCGTGTTAAATGCTGCTGTCAGAGACTGACAGTGGCATTTAACAGGTTAACAGCTGAGGGTGGATCTCGATTTCACCCGCGGCTGTTAGGGGCACATGTCAGCTGTTCAAATCAGCTGACATGTGCTGTAAAAGATGTGGATTCAGTGCTGGAGTACACATCAAAGGGGGAGACCCAACATGCACAGTACAATTACAGAGCATGTCGTGAAGGGGTTAATTGGCCATGCAAGATTCTCTGTGACTTTGTTACTAGTGATGAGCAAACGTGATCCGATAAGGTGTTATCCCGCATGTTCAGGTGCTAACCGAATGTCTGAGAAAAATATTTTTAAGTCCTCACGGCTGCATGTCTTGCACCTGTTCGACAGCCGCAACACATTGTCAAACAAACAGACAATCCCGGCATGTGTTGCAGCTGTCAAACAGCCGCGAGACATGCAGCAGTGGGGACTCAAACATATTATTCAAGCATGCCGGTTAGCACACGAACATGCTCAGATAACAACTAATCCGAGCACAATCGCTCATCACTATTTGTTGCCTCTGAGCGAAATTGTATATGGACGCAAAGCTATTGCAATCAAAGAGTCAATAACTCAACTGTAATTGTTACATCATTTCCGACCAATATTTGGGTCAGAGATAACTTCCTGTTTGATTATACCTAAAGAAGGGGATGGACCATCTCCGAAACGCGTAGTTCATTAAACCCTTCTTTTCCCATGAACCTGCTCGTCCTCCTTCACGGCAGTGCCAGGACGAAACCATTACCCTCTTTCTTCTAGGTTCTCTATTGACATTATAGGCACGCATATCCTGTGTGTATGTTCTATGGTAGTAGAAATGTATGGGAGCGACGATACATACATACTTCTGAAATTTCATACAGTATCAAGGAAGAGGTCATTTTATTTCCCCCACAGATCAGGGGTGGCATGTCTCAGTCTACATTTGGCACATTATAAGGAACAGATCATGTACATATATTCTTATCTAGTCATTATCAATGCCGTGATCCTACCTATCCAGTTTCCAGCAGTAAAGCAGAAGTGTCATTCAGTTATTATTTGCTTATTTTACTTGCTTATATAGCACCATCAAGAAAATAAGAAAAAAAAAGAGACTTGGCACTATCATGAACTGCTGAGATAAATGCGCTGAGTGGTAACAGGTGATGTAAAATGGCAAGATACAAAAAAAAGTAGCCAGTGGTGCTCTTTCAACTGTAGACAAAAAATGAAAAATAGGAGGGACAGCATGAAAGCACTCTCGATGAAAGTTTTTTTTTTTGTTAAAAGTACAAACACAAGGTCAACCATTGCCACAGGTACAAAGTGTTAATCGGGAATGTACTGCTACCAAGAAGCCCCAGAAGCTTTATGCTGAGACAACCCCTTTAACCTCCAGATCTACCTATATTCTGTGTGTCCTCACTATTGTCAAGGGGCAATGTCTCTCAGGCATTCCTATATTGGCATGATATTGCAAATGTTTGCTAACCCCCGTTTTTGTATGTACCATAGATATGATACAATAATGCTTCTACCCAGAAAAAAGCAAGTCTTAATTTAGAGGGAAATGGTAAAATGTCTAATAAAAAAAAAGTAGGGTCGCAAGGAGCGTTTGTCATGTTTATTCTAGATGTGTATGTTTACTGCTCAATTAGGCCTTTCTGACCTCTACAAGAGTGTTATTTACTATCTCACCATCTACACATTATTCTTTCCATCCGCTAAAACTTAGAAACATTTATCACAGCCCTAAGCAGAGCACAGAACAACACTTTATCAAGGACCTGACCTTATGGAAGAGAAATTTCAATTTGCCTGCTGCTCTGATAACTGTGTCTACGTTTACACCAATGCTATATGAGCTTCTTGAAAATGCTCAGTAAAATATTAATAAGGGTTCGAAGTGTGATCGGACGCCTTTCAACAGGTTGACCAGTGATTACACATTTTGTAAGGAACATTTCCACTTAGACCTCACGTTAGAGGCCTCTCACCCTGCCACGTCAGACCTCCTGCTTTTAACTGATGAGAAGCAAACACTTTTTATCCTAAGTTATTGGGCATGACTCGATAAGAGTCGATGCTGACTTTTAGGATTGCTACCCCCAATAGGTGCCACTAAAGTTCTAGTCCTCCTCCTCTCTGAAGAGGATTTTTGCATATTTACACCAGATTGAGTTATTTGCTCATAGGCTTCTAAGAATATTGTTCGTTCTTACAAATGGATAAAATTATTCCAGAATTATACACTGAGCAAGCAAAATGTATAACTATGTGGTACTAATTCAATTTAGAGGACAAACGTCTCGCAAGGCAACCATGGCCGATCAGTATGCATACTACCAGAAGGACATATAGGCCCTGATTCATTATTGCGTTTGCGCCTATTTTTTTCATTTTAATCTAGTTTTGTGTCTTTTCTTGCACCCAATTCATTATTCAAGATCAAAGTACGATTTTGGGATGTGCAGTCCAAGCCTTTTCTTTACTGTTCTGGCAATTCAATATACTATTTGCACCCTTTTAAGTCTGTTTTATACGTAATCGTCTGTTTTCTTTTGTTTGATTGTTTCCGCTTTGTTAGCAGTTTAGTGATTCCAGATGATCTTTTCGTCTGATTCATCAATTGCGACTTTTTAAAAAGTTGTAAAATTTGGCTCAACTCCACTCCAGTCCCCTTGGTGTATTTTTGAGTATGTCAGTAATTTGGCACCATTTTATGAAACGAGCAACTTTTTTTGCACGTAAAAAGATAAACGGACACTTAACTTTGTTCCAAAGTCCTCCATCCCGTGCGCCATTTTGAAGAGCTTGGAGCCAAAAACAACAACACAAGCCAAAGTAAATAACTTAAAGAAAAATGCAAACTAGGTATCAGGGCCATACTGTCCCAACTTTTTGTTTGCTCAGCATTTACCGTACAGCTTGGGGCATGGTATAACAGGAATGAAAACCGTACAATATGGAGAAAGGGGCAGTAGTCATCCACCAAGACATTTTCTATGCAGATCATCCAAAGCTTTCCTGCTCTTGTCCCTGAATGTAATATATCTATTTCTACCTTAGATAAACCTGTGAACTTATATACACTGTTTTTTTTTCATTAAAAAACAAATGAACAGAGAAAATGTAAGTGAAGAGTCATCCCACTCCACTAGTTTTTTGACTATGAAACTCTAAATTATAATATTACGATCATATTGTCCACAGTGAAGAGCCAACACTTTACTCATGTGAATGTGAACCATCCATGGTCTACGGCACTTGAGACTTGCTTCTGACAAAAGAGGTATTATTTCAATGAGTTATTATGTACAACATAATTAAGGAGAATGTTTTATCTCACTTGTAAAGAGAATATTTTATGAGCATTTTAACACAAAGCCCCGCGGTTCAGACATGACATCAATAACCTTGTCTATGATGCATATGCTTTTATGAGTTGTACAAATGTGTGATCTTCCCAAGATCAATAAAAAGAGTCAGAAGGAAATTCAGAATTCTAAGTATGTGTGGGGAATAATATTATGGCAGGGCAGTCCTTTTAGAGGCCTTGATCCATATTGTCTCTGTCACTTACACAAAGAAAAGAATCTAAATGTTGTGTCATGTTCAAAGTTCTTCATAGAATTTCGAACCTCAAGTGTCACACTGTTGTTCTCACGTTAAAAGGGTCAACAACTGGTATCAGCCGTGACATAGAGATATTCCAAAGACCCCCAAGCAAATAACACACACGTCCTGACCAGCTAAGGTGTATGGGGCCTCCTAACTCTCCCCTGACTGATGATGTCAGGGGACAGAAGGACCAGGCATGTTGAATTTTAGTGCCTGTTCCTTTTACTCTCCAAACAGATCACTTATTTATTTATTTCAGTCACTTATAAAGCACCATTAATTCCACAGCGCTTTACAGACATCATCACTCTCCATTGGGGCTCACAATCTAAATTAACTATAAATATATTTTTGGAGTGTGAGATGAAACCTGGAGGAAACTCATGGAAGCAGAGGTATTTAGACACAGTTTACTTACATTGCCCCATTACAAATACAAACATATTCGACTACGCCTGTCCATGTAAACAATGTAGGGGTTTGGGAATTTAGTCAACAATTATCTAAGGTGTATAAGCTCTATAAAGGGGTTTCCCACAAACAAAGTACATTTCAATCAATAGCAGGATCTACGATCCCATGCTGTAATATCTGTATTCTTTTGCTTCCTCCCCTGCCCAGGAGCTGCGGTATGATCAGACCATGTTCCTGTACGGTCAGACACAACCATTACACAGTACACAGCAGGGGCACATTTATAAGATTATCTAAGCACAGGAATTTTTTCAACACACTCATTTGTGCAACTTACTTGTATTCTAATCTATATTCATTAAAATGTACTTTGTTCATGGGAAACCCCACTTAAGGAATCCATACACATGAGATTGCAATAACTTGGGCAATATCTCATTCAAATGCTATGTTCTCCAAAAGAACCCATAAACATGCTCTTTACTTAAACGGATGTGAGTGATACTTTAATAGGGGGAAAAACTGTGCCCAAACACCGCGGACATTGCTTATCCCCTGGAAATACAAAGTATCAAACAGATTGAAACCCAACATACTAATTTCTACTATAGGGGATAATCGAAGTCATAATAAGCAAGATATGAATGCCAATCCCATACAATAAAGAAATATTTGAGCTTCAGATCATGGACTGATGACTGGAAATTCTCTGCTCCCTTCTGGCGTGAACAAGTCCTGCAGTTCCTTAGATGACCTGTGTTCATGATCACACCATCACAAAGAAACTGACCACAAATGGAATTAATAGGAGAGTGGCAAAAAACATTAGTAACAAATGGGAACAGAAGCAATCAATTGCCCAATAATAAAATAATGCCACAAGCTTTTTGTTGAACTATTCTGAGAAATGAGGAGTGACCCTTTGAGGAAGACATCGGGCCCAGGTACGGGAGGCATAAAGCTCGTATCACATTTCACAGTATGAGCATTATACAAACAGCACAAGATGGCCGTAATGGCATAATAGAGCAAATGCACCTCTGAATCAATGGAAACAAAATTAAGGTTTTGGAGTGCCTTAGCCAAGGTCCTGATTTGAACTCTATTGAAAATTTTTCATCTGCATCTCCAAATCCCCTGCACAGTAGCTGGTGGATGTGGCATCGTGAAGATGAATTCATACTGCTTAAACTTAACCGTAGTTGGAGGATTCTTTATTGGAAGAAAAGTTTCTTTGGTTATGCCAAAACAGCTCATTTACAGAGCAGTCATATTCTGGGCCTCAGACTGGATCTGAAATACATCTGCTTGCACAAAGCCCTAAAAGTGGGATTTATAAGCCTGACAAAATGTGGTACAATCGGAAATTAGGCTTTAAAACAAAATACCTGTAGGTATGGGAGTATGATCCCTTGGAGGACCTTTGTTACCTTGGCCCATGTTCTCGTTTCATATTTTGTGGTAGATAGGAATAATTAGTTTGTGATACTCGCGTAAATATAAAATCTCACTTATCAATCAGGACCAAAGCAAGGGGAGTGAGAAATTGTCTAGTTAAAAAATAACTTTTATTACTTATTTATTAAAACAATATGAATTTCGTAAACTATAAAAAGGTGTTCTTTCTGCAACAATCGCAGTTGAGCCCATGTATGAGATTACTTTCCTGCAAGTGCCACGAAAAACACCTCACATACAATAAAAAGATGTTTTTTTTTTGCATATACTGCTACTAACATCTATAACAGAGCCCATCTGAGACCCCCCAGATGAGGAGGGAACCAACTGAGGCACCATACATGTGTATATATATATATGTGTACAAACTGTGTCAAAAGAGTAAGAGGGGGAATGAGAGATCGCAGGAGACAGTATTAACACACGGCACTGTCTGGCCGTATGGAGAGAGACTGACGTCTCCCATTCTGTCCCCGATGAACCTTGATCACGCAGGGGGAAACGCGTCGGCACTATGAACAAGGGACTTCTAAATGATGAGTGGTTACTCTTTCTGAAACCATATTTGATGGTGGGAATGTGAATAAGGGATTGATAAGAAGTGTGTATATTTCCCTGATACCATACTGATGGTTGTTTTTGTCTGATACCAGATTGATGGTTCTTTTGTGAAGGGGCAATTTCTGCCCAAACGATCTATCTTGATTGGGGATACCATTTTACTGCGTATGTGTGGTTTTTTGCCGTTCTGGATATTACTAATATCCTCAATGGTGTTGGTGTTTTTGTAGTGTAAGAACCAGCATTCACATAGGACCTCTCGCATTCTGTGTGTGTGATGCCTAGTATAGGGACTGTATATTCTGATGACCCTCCAGAAACATATTTTAGAACGGAGGACTCCTTAGTCTCACTGCTTTATATGGATTATATACCATATTGTATACGCGATTTCTGTGCCTATAGCCATCTCCATATGGCGCACATTCTCACTTTGGAACTACTAATGAAATTAGGTGGCATACATAGGTATGCCAATTAGACTAATTAGGGAATATGATCTACACACACTAATTTTTTCCCCTCTTATTTTCTATTTGTATCTACATTTTGGGCAAGGGTGTAATAGGGTGAAGAGGGATACAGACGTTGAGTGGGGGCACCGAGAAGTACAAATTAGGATGCCAACCTGCGCTGCGAGGAAGGGAAAGAAATAAGGGAGAATTAGGGACCTATTAGGTCCACATATTTTCTTCCTTCTAAACTTTGTCTGCTCCTGGACTCTTAAAAAAAAGCACCCTAACATTTTTTGTCTGTTTTATGTACTGTCTGTGATGAGTCTTTTAACGCTTTTAGAAAGGTTATTAAAAGTTAATTTTTAGGGGTCTATTTTTTCTTGTGGTTGTACAAATTTGACTGGGGCCTCATCTAGTTATTTATGATTTGGTGTTTATTTTATGAAAGTATTAACCAACAGTGGTTGGAACAAAAACTCAATGATAGCAAGACCCCCCTATTACTGTACACATCCTACATAAATATTTCACTATGATAAATAGACAGGGATCGTCAGTGTTCAAACATCCCCTATAGTGACTTAAACTCAATATTAAACATCAGCAAAATTACATGTGCTATGTATGTGTCATTTTTAATCACAATGATCTCACCCATTCAGTTGATCCAGAAGGGCAAAGTCAAAGTAGAAAGTGGGACATCACGGTTCCTCAATTCTGTTTGCCCATTTTAACCATCTGGTCCTATGTACCCATTAACTCCCTCCCTTACAATGGCAGTCCATAGCTGACCCTTTAGCACAGGGGGTGGGGAATCTTTTTTTTGCCAAGGGCCATTTGGATATTTATACCATCCTTTGTGGACTGTACAAACTCCGCACAAGTACATCCTTACTCTGGCTCTGGTTTCAGGACGTAATCTTTCATTGCATGCCCTTCAGTGTTCAGTAGTGAACACTGCGTGTGTGCGCTAACAGAGCAAGAAGAAATTAATGAGCTGGTGGCAATCAAAATACACCTCCCTGCCCAAGAATGCGGTCCCTGAGAATCTGCCCGGGGGCCTGATTAAAGCTCATTGAGGGCCGTAAATGGCCCTGGTGCCTGAGGTTCCCCACCCCTGCTTTAGCACTTTAGCCCTAAATGTTTTCTTTTCAAGCCTCCTAATGCATTTCCTCAACCTGGACTCATCAGCGGAATTGCTTTAGACTAAAAATAGTCTAAGAGTATTCAGACCTATGTTATAATTATAACCCAAGTTACTCCATCCATTCACCTGGGGTGCAGTCCCTCAAATGAAACTAACACATGTCATTATTCAAGTTCAACATTTGCATATATATGAATTAGCAATAGGTGTGATTAATACCAACAAAGGCAGAGCGTATGTAAATACATCTCTGAGATGCACAAAATTGCTATACATACCCAAGTCAGAGCAAAACGTGCGTTTGTGAACCAGGGCCACACAGCAACTATCCCAGCTCTTTAGCACTTGATGTAAGTTTTGCCTCTAATATAAAATAAAATGCTATCTTACCAGTTCATAGGGATATACCTCATAGGTGTAGGGATATATACTATTTTATAATTTGTATTACTTTATGTATACATTTGCTTTTTGTGGTCCTCCATTGGGTTACTATGGTTTTTTTTTGTAATTTTTGATTAAGAATCATAGAATGTTTGAGTTGGAAGGGAACTCCAGGGACATCGTGCCCAACCTCCTGCTCAATGTAGGATTCACTAACCATCTCAGACAAATGTCTGTCCAGCCCATTTGAAGACTTCCATTGAAGAAGAACTCGCCACCTCTTGTGGCAGCCTGTTTCACTCATTGATCGCCTTCACAATCAAAAAGTTTTTTTCTAATATCTAATTTGTATCTTCTCCCTTTCATTTTCATTCCATTGCGTCTCATGTTTCCATGTGCAAATGAGAATAAGGATGATCCCTCTACACTGTGACATCCCTTCAGATATTTGTAGACAACTATTAAGTCTCCTCTTAGCCTTCTTTTTTGCAAGCTAAACATTCCCAGATCCTTTAACCATTCCTCGTAGGACATACTTTGCAGTCCGCTAACCATCCTGGTAACTCTTCTCTGAACTTTCTCCAGTTTTTCAATGTCTTTTCTAAAATGTGGTGCCCAGAACTGAACACAGTATTCCAGATGAGGCTTGACCAAGGAGAAGTAGGAAGATTACTTTACGTGATCCAAACTGTGTTCGCCTTTTTGCTGCTGTTGACTTGTTAAATCTGTGATCTATTAGTATATCCATGTCTTTTTCACACGTGCTGTTACTTAGTTCTATTCCTCCCATTCTGTAGATGTAATTTTCATTTTTTTTGCCCAGATGTTGAATCTTGCATTTCTCCCTGTGAAATACCATTCTTGTCAGGACTCCCGGGTATTACTGCTGCGGGGAGAGCTGCACACAGCAGCAAGGGAGTTGAGCAAAGTGCCGGGTTACTAACCAAGTAACAAACAGGACCTGAACCATGTGACAAAATGGGAGGTGGTCGGGGCAGAGCCAGAAGCCAGGGTGCAGAGGAGTCGATATACACAGGAGAGTAGTCAAACAAGTTTAGATCATAACCAGGAAATCAAGAGGTACAAAAGGGGAGAAACAGGGGATTGTCAGAAGGGAAGCCAGAGGTCATAAATCCAAAAAGAACAAACAAGCAGAGTAATGCACGGACAGCAAGGAACACAATTGCAAACCGAGCACACACTCCAGTGGTGAGGCACACAGACAAGACGAAAGTATAGCTGACAGGGAATCCTAGTCTGGAGTGAGTATAAATACCCCTCCCAGATCCAAAGGGAGACCATAAAAATTAACCCTGAGGGAACAGGTCATTAACCATGTCCTAACCATGACAATTCTATTAATCACTGCTCATCGTTCAAGCTTATTTAGATCCTTCTGAGTTCTTTCTGTCTTCTCTAGTATTAGCTATCCCTCCTAGCCTTGCATCGTTTGCAAATTTGATTAGTTTACCTTCAGTTACGTTATCTAGATCATTTCTAAAAACATTGAACACTGGAGCCAGTACAGAGCCCTGTGGTACCCCACTTGAAACACTTTTCCAATTGGATGTGCAACCATTTATTACCACTCTTTCAGTAGGACCACTGAGCCAGTTATGAATCCACCTAACCGTTGCCTTGTCAATCCCAGACTTGGTCATTTTTTCAATAAGGATAGTATGAGATACTTAATCAAATGGTTTGCTGAAGTCGAGATATACTATATCTTCCGCATTTCCCTGATCCACCCAGTCAGTGATTCCATCATAGAAGGAAACTAGATTAGTCTGGCATGACTTGTTTGCTGCAAAATCATGCTGTCTCTGGATAATTACTGTACTCTTATTCAAGTACTTACATGCTGTACTTGTTTATAATTGCATTTACTTTACTAAAATAATTTATTGATGAGACTTTAGAGAACCATTTTTCTTTTGCTGGTATTTACTTATCTATACACATGTATGGTACTTCAGTTGGTTCCCTCCTCATCTGGGGTGGGTCTCAGGTTGGCTCTATTATAGATGTTAGTGGCAGTATATGGAAATACATCTTTTTATTGTATATAAGGTGTTTTTTGTGGCACATGCAGGAAAGTACTCTCATACATGAGCTCAACTGCAATTGATGTAGAAAGAACATCCTTTTTATACTTTACGGCATGCATATTGTATTAAGTAATTAATGTTATTTTCTAACTAGACAATTTCATATTTTGTGATTTAATTTCTATAATGCCCACATGTTCCGCAGAGCTAACAATCACCTACATCAATCCCTGTCCCTATAAGCATGTTTTTGGACTGCGGGAGAAAATTGGAGTACTCAAGGAAAATGCACACAAACATAAGGAAAAACTGTAGAATTAAAAAGTGATAATCTATCATACAAATATCCATAAAACTTGACAGCACATTGTAAGTTACTAGTTGCTAGTGACAGAACATTCAGCGAGACAATCTGCCTTTGCTTTGGGATGACTCTTACAAATGCCTGTAAATATGAAAGAAAACATGAATCTGAAAAGTAAATCGCATTTTCCATGGTGAAGAAACTTTGTTACTTTTAAATACAAGTTTAAGGTATTAAGCCTCCCAAATGTCTGAGTTGATGGCTCTAATTCATTTGGAAATAATAAATATGTAGGATAAGACGCAGAATAATCCTTCTGTGTGTTTGCTGAACGAAGAAAGGTTTTAATGCGCTTAGATTAGTTTCTAATCGAAATGAGAGATTTCCTCTAGACAAACAGAAATGACGACATGTTCTCCGCATACTGTAGACCGTGTTTGGGTTTATATTTAGATTTATTAGGTCAGTGACTGATTAAATTGCAATATTTAAATATCATCATAATGATCTTCAAGGATGCTGAATGGAGATTGCAGATCTGAGACTGTTCCTCTGAACACATTTTTAATACAAACCCAAGTATGTGTTTCCTAGCACAGAAGAGATTGTTGACTCTTGTGGTATCAAGAAAGACTTTGCATTCAAAGGGCAACCCAATTGGTAATATAAGTCACAGTTGACTGAGACAAGCAGCAAATTGCATTCACAACATGTAAAAGCAAAACGTGGCTTCACTGCTCATATGCAAATGTTAGAAGATCGGTAAAGGAACCCATCACTAAATTCATATCTGTACATAGGGAAATTCCAGTTTATCAACTGGAACAGTAAGAAGCTAGCCGGAGGCTGTGCTGGACCAGTCCGGTCTCTTCTTCTAGTATCCAAACTATGGTTTCTCTGAAATGTCTCAGAACTACCTGGCTGCAAATCCCATAGTACTAACACCACCGCAGAACAGGCCTGCGGCGGTCACTTTTCCAGCTGTGAGAACAGCTTGGTAGCCTGGTATTAATAGTACACTGCCAGATTGTGTTCACCCCTCTGATGCTTTACTCACCGCCGCTGCCCCGCACCTGCTGTCACCATGCGCTGCTTAACACTGAGGGAGCGGTGACAGGAGGAAACTGTAGTTCACAGCACAGGTCTGGACTACAATAGGCGGGCGCCTGGCTCCTCCTCACAGATGTGAATTGGACAGCCCAGTTCACAGGTCAGGCAACCACAGCGTAAAAGAGGACCTGTCACCACTTCCGACCTGTCACCACTTCTGACATGTCTATTTTAGTGGATTTTCTAAGAAATAACAAATCTTCACCATGTTCTTGTAGAACACATTGTGCCAATGCTCTGTAAATCGTCTTGGAAATGTATAAATTAACAACTGGGTTTTCCTATTCCCCTTGTCAAAGAGGTGTGTCCTTACAAAGACTGTCACAGTCAGCACTGATTAGATAGTGTGACAGACACACACCCTTAATTGGTAACACCCAGTTGTCAATGTATAAATTTCTAGCAGGAACAACATAAAGAAATCTAAGAAAAAATGCAACTTTACAGTGTTGTCTAACAATATGTTATTGTATTAGGAGTTTGTATTCAGAACAATGTGTATCGATGGGTACAGACTACAAACTGCATATAATGTAGTTTGATGCAATATTCCATTTAAGTTCTGCCATACTTCTCGCTAATCAAAAGACCTAGGTTCATAAAGGTCAACTTTTCTCCACCAATTACACATTTTTGACACTAAATTACTACATCATTTTAAAAGCTGTTATGGTGTCTGCCATTACTACCTCCTGTGGTCGGCATTCCACAGTCTGACTGCTCTAACTGTAGAGAATTCTTTCCTGTTTAGCTGCCAGAATTGCCTTTCTTCTACACGTAATGAGTGCCCCCTGGTATGGCCTTGGTAGTTTAAATGGGTTTTCCAGGCAAAATATATACAGTTAGGTCCAGAAAATATCTGGCTAGTGACAGAGTCTTCGTGATTTGGACACTGAATGCCACTATTTTTTTATTTAGAATTAGACAACTGAGATGCAATTGATGAGTTGTATTTCAGGTTTAAAGGGGTTGAACAAAAATATGCTGTGAAACCATTCTCCTTCAAACCCTCTTCATTTCAGGGGCTCAAAAGTAATTGGCCAAATTAACTTTACCATAAATAAAACATTTATATTTAATTCTATATTTCTGGACCGAACAGTATAAAAGTCTGCTTTACATAGTAAGGTATATAACATTAATAACCATTCATCACCAAGCCTGGTACCTACTCATTCACAGGCAATATACAGAGAAAACCACTTTAACTATTACTAGAGTAAAGATGGGAGTGTGACTGCAAGATCAGACAACGCACTTCGTTAGTACTAACCATGGGAACCTATTGGTCTGCACAGGAGCTGTAGACACAAAACTGTAAAATAATTTGCAAAGTTGCCATTTCTTTTACATTGTAGATTAACTGTATATCTTGGAGTGCTAAGCGATTTCCAACTGTGTATTTACCAAAAACTCCTTAAAGGACCTGTCACCCCCAAAATCGATGATGAGGTAAGCCCACCGTCATCAGGGGCTTATCTACAGCAGAGGTGTCAAACTGCATTCCTCGAGGGCCGCCAACAGGTCATGTTTTCAGGATTTCCTTAGCATTCCACAAGGTGCTGGAATCATTCTGTGCAGGTGATTAAATTATCACCTGTGCAATACAAGGACATCCTGAAAACATGACCTGTTGGCGGCCCTCGAGGAATGCAGTTTGACACCTCTGATCTACAGCATTCTGTAATGCTGTAGATAAGCCCCCGATGTTACCTGAAAGAGGAGAAAAAGAGGTTAGATTATACTCACCCAGGGGTGGTCCCGTTGCGGGCCGGACCGATGGGTGTTTAAGGTCCGCTCCGGCGCCTCCTATCTTCATTCCATGATGTCCTCTTCTGGTCTTCACGCCACGGCTCCGGCGCAGGCGTACTTTGTCTGCCCTGTTGAGGGCAGAGCAAAGTACTGTAATGCGCAGGGCCTCTCTGACCTTTCTGGCGCCTGCGCACTGCAGTACTTTGCTCTGCCCTCCACAGGGCAGACAAAGTACGCCTGCGCTGGAGCCACAGCGTGAAGACAAGAAGAGGACGTCATGGAATGAAGATGGGAGGCGCCGGAGCGGACCTGAGACGCCCATCAAAGCGGGACCGCCCCTGGGTGAGTATAATCTAATGTCTTTTTCTCCTCTTTCAGGTAACATTGGCGGCTTATCTACAGCATTACAGAATTCTGTAGATAAGCCCCTGATGACGGTGAGCATACCTCATCATCGATTTTGGGGGTAATTCCATAGCTGCTAACAACATGCATTAGATTTTTGTGTATAACTAACACGAGTTGGCAAATATGGCAGGTTAAATTGAAAGCAGACTTTATCCCCAGGTTGTAACTGACATTCTTTGCTGCGATCGGGACGCTGCGTGTTGTATTAATGAATCCATTAAAATTAACTGTAATGAAAAATGACTCATTCTGCTTAAGAAGCGTGCACAATAAAGTGCGTCTAAGCGCTGGAAAGCTGCACGCTCATTTGTACAAAAAGCAGTTGCCAGAAATAGCTGCAAACAATCTGCAAGTTCCTTTATTCCAGCTGTTATTTCAGGTACGAGGGAGGACTTTAATACGTCTTATTTCGGAGGTATAAAAGTTGGCGCCTTATTAGCATACGCACAGATGCACGGTTCTAAGATCTCAGCGTCTTCTATTACCTGATCTACTGTAGTTCTGACCCAAAGAAGAGAAGATCTTTTACAATGCTTTTTTCTAAATCAGATATTGCTTATAAAGCCATGCTAGATTTGCTATCCTGGCCAGGTGGAAATTATTATTATACATTTTTTATAGCACCATTTATTCCATGGCGCTTTACATGTGAAAAATGTGGGGGCAAATATAGACAAATACAATAAACATGTGCAAAAAACAAGGCAAAAAACAGGTACAGAAGAAGGAAGGACCCTGCCTGAGAGGGCTCAGTCTGCAGGGGATGGGTGAGGATACACTAGGAGAGGGTAGGGCTGGTTGTGCGGCGGTTCAGTAGGTTGAAGATCACTGCAGACTGTAGGCTTGTCTGAAGAGGTGGGTCTTCACATTCTTTTTTAAGGTTTCTATGGTAAGCGAGAGTCTGATGTGTTGGGTTAGAGAGTTCCAGAGGAGGGGGGAAGCACGGGAGAAGTCTTGGATGCGGTTGTGGGAAGAAGAGATGAGAGGGGTGTAGAGAAGGAGATCTTGCGAGGATCAAAGGTTGGAAATTAGTAATAACCATATCTGACATTTACAAGTTTAGAATTCATCATACAAAGATATGTGTCACATCCTGGATGTCTACATACAGAATAGAAGCCATGTGTATACAGTCCATCCAGAGTGGATAACCTACTTGTTGAACGTTCGCAACAGCTCTTCAAAAATTGTAGAAGGGCCCCAATATGGTTGGTATACGTGCAGATAACAATGGTGTACTCCAATGGAGCTGCTGCCTGTATGGCCACTATCATATTTTACTGGTTCAGTGGCCACCAGACCAGAGCACTGAGATCCTCTGAGTACCTGCCGGTATCCCTGGTGCCTCTTCTGATTAGTAGTGCCTGAGAGGCGTCATGCGCACGTCACGCTGCAACGATGGCGTCGCACCGGCGATGCTAACTCGTAGACGGAGGGTTTACAGGGCTCTGGTCTATCCATTGGACCAGGGTCCTGTGAATCTTTTTGCTCAACTTACAGTAAGTGACAGTATTTGTTACATTAGTAGTTATCCCATTTTCTTTACCAAGCTCTCCCCAAACCAAATCTAAGAAATGGCCTGTTTCCAGCAAATTGGAAAAAAACATTATGGACAAGTTGACTTAGGCCTCATGCACACGACATTATTATTATTATTGAAGTATTTTTGAATACCTCTACGATATGGCAACTAAAAGAGGAATTTTGTTATATTAATATTATATAAAACCAAAAGAGAATATATTAGCTTGTATTACAATAACGCATGGATTCCAGTATCCTCCTTTAGAGCCACGTTGTGTGTATGGCCTGGCATGAGAAAGCATTTTCTTCAAATAAATGTAATTGGAGCGGAACCATGACTCCATGTTGCAAAGGATGACAGAGAAAACCTCCTCATCTTTCACATCAGTGATACAGCGTGCGGGCCGCCAGCGGTCTGCGCAGGTAATTAGGCAGATACTTCAGGTTCTGCTTGGCCAAACCTGGATATGTATTTACTGATGACAAATCTATTCTGAACTGTCCACTGTTGTGGGGTCTAATGCCGTCCGCCATGTTTGCCACCAGGCAATATTTCCATTCAGGTGTATTTCTCTAGCAAGGTGGGTAAATAGTGATGGTAACATCCAGAGATCAGCAGCAACTCAATTACACCAACTTCTCACACTACTTCTACACTGGGTTGATCCAAATGCAGTTCTCCTTGATGCAGATTTCATTGCAGAAATTATAGATTGAATTCCACACTTTTGGTCAATTCATGCTGTTTTTCAGCGGTATGTGGATGAGATTTTGTAAATTCTCTTTTACTTTGCAGTTACAGTATTAAAGGGAATATGTCACCAAGTATTTACTTCCCAGTCAGAGGACAACATAAAATAAGACCAGATCCTAGGTCTTCTAGCTGTGATTTTAATAATATTTTTATATGCTGCACCTCTGCTAGTCCTTTCAATGCTGAGCTCTGTCTAGCCCTGCCCACACCACTAATTGAGAACCTTCTACCTAAACGGGGCAAAGAAAGAAAGCGGCCAATAAGTGGGGGAAACAGCAATGGTGTAACAGGAAGCCTGTGGGCCCAATACAAAATGTCTATCAGTCAAGGGTCTTTAATAGTATTGATCTTCTCACATGGACCAAAGAGACCGCTTTGGGCCCCAACTGCAAACTCTACACCCTCTTTAGTTACAACTCTGGGTGGCAAGGATAGCAGGACCTCATTAACATTGAGGACTACATAGCAGGAGCTTATTGAGAGGACCAGTCAACCAGCAGCAGATAAAGTGTTTAATCAAAACTACAGCAAGGAGCCAAGTTAGTGTCGCAGCACTGGAATCAGAAAATTTTCCACGCGACAGTTCTACAGTGGAAAATTCACCGCATATTTTCTACTTTGCAACACACCCAGGGATGCATCTACAGGGAACACAAATTACAACAACAAAAATCCACTGCGGATTTCAGAACAATATTTGTAATAAAATCCTCAACAAAATCTACCGTACATATAGTACAGAACCATGACTCCATATTGTAAAGCGCGACTGAGAAATCCTCCTCGTCTTTTAGATCAGTGATACACAGCCTGTAGTACATGCAGATCCTATTGATATTTTACAGTAGATTCCCACGTGACTCTCACCCCGCTCACTAAGAAGGGGTGAATAATGCGGTGAAAATCTGCAACATAATTGAAATTGTCAGATTTAAAGGGAACCTGTCACCCCCAAAATCGAAGGTGAGCTAAGCCCACCAGCATCAGGGGCTTATCTACAGCATTCTGGAATGCTGTAGATAAGCCCCCGATGTATCCTGAAAGATGAGAAAAAGAGGTTAGATTATACTCACCCAGGGGCGGTCCCGCTGCGGTCCAATGGGCGTGACGAGAGGCCCGGCGCCTGTGCACTGCAGTACTTTGCTCTGCCCTCAACAGGGCAGACAAAGTACGCCGGAGCCGCAGTGTGAATACAAGAAGAGGACGTCATCATAAGAAGATGGGAGGCCCCGCACCGGACCGCAACACCATCAGATCGGACTCTGCCCAGGTGAGTATAATCTAACCTCTTTTTCTCATCTTTCAGGATACATCGGGGGCTTATCTACAGCATTACAGAATGCTGTAGATAAGCCCCTGATGCTGGTGGGCTTAGCTCACCTTCGATTTTGGGGGTGACAGGTTCCCTTAATTTGCTGCACTATTCAATTTTGGCTGTGGATTTTCTCCCCAGCTGGTGATTATATTTTGTAAAATGCCATCCACAATGTCTGGATTCTAATAAACTGCACATGTGGATGTATATTTAAAGGGATCCGGTCACTCAAAAAACACAGATATGTGGTTAATCTGTAATTAAACTCATTCAAAGGGCTCATATTCACTTGCGAGCAAAACGGATGAGTGCAATCCGATAAAAAAATTGGATTGCACTCGGACCAGTGTTATTCAATAGGTGACATCTCAATAGCGTTTTTTTTCTCAGCCGAAATCGGACTGAGAAAAAAATCGAAGCATGCTGCGAGTCTCGGAAGAGACTAGGCAATGCAAGTCAATGGGTGCGAGAAAAAAAACGTACGGAATACGGACCATCCCTTTTCCGTCCGTTTTTTAATGATACGTTACCATTCTGTGGCATAGAACACTGTAAATGGTCCTGTAAATGATTGTATAAAAATAGTTGCAGAGAAAAAAAACGCATTGCATACGGATGTCATACGGATGTAAAAAGGATGGTGCGATTAAAAATTGCATTGAACTCGCATGACAATCGCATAGTTCGCATCCAATTTTTTCGGTCCAGATTATGGACCGGTTTTTTTCTCGCAAGTGAGTATGAGCCCATAAACTGTGCGGCCGCCGTACTAAAAGTCCAGCTACCAGGAGGAAATAAACAGAGATACAATCGGGGCAGCTTCAGTCCCCACTCTGTGTATAGTAAGCGGCGGCTCGTAAGTGTGCGGGTACATAGCGCATGCGTGGGATTACAGTGCCGAACAGGTCAGCGTGCCGCTGATGGGAGGAGGGTATCATTATAATAAAGTCAGGAGGCAGTGATTTCTTCTAGGCACCGTACACCCCGCAGCCTGGAAGAAATCATTAGCATATAATATTATAAATTAATTTCTAAAGATCTATACTGCAGCTATGAGGCATACAGGTGAGACTGGTTTAACCATTCTGTTATCTGTATGTGTAGCACCCCAGGAGTCCGGATGCCACAGTGGCAATGCCTCCCTCACAGGGGGTAATGTCATGCCTGGAAGCAAGTAGGGATCCCCTTAACAGGTAACACTGGCATACAACACTTTCCTGACTCCAGACCAGAAGGGGGAGCTCTAAACCCGGTTTCAGGGGAGCTTCCCTGATAAGTTCTGGTCTGGAGGCGGGGTAATCAGTAAGTTAGAGACAGTGAAGGAAGAGGAAGCAAGTGAGGAGAAGCTGGGGATAGGAGCTGCGACTGAGCTCACCCCAGGACTGAGCGCAACAGACCGGACACCGGAGTTCGTGGTTGTGTGGGAACTGCATGCCCAGCCACTGAATTCGGAGAACAGGAGATTGCAGGTCTCCTGGCCACATCTGATGCCCAAAGGCACAGCAGCAAACTAGAGAGCTCGGAGTCACCACGAGGGAGTGACATCAGGAAAAGGCTCGAGCTGCCTGCCACGCGGGTAGTGTTCCACTTAAAGAACAGACTGAGAGAGGGACTTGAAGAGAGCTTAAGGCATCAAGAACCAAAGAACAGCGCAGTAGGGAGGCCTCCAACCCCACCTGTCTAGGGGGATTCT
This sequence comes from Ranitomeya variabilis, assembly GCF_051348905.1. Taxonomy (NCBI): domain Eukaryota; kingdom Metazoa; phylum Chordata; class Amphibia; order Anura; family Dendrobatidae; genus Ranitomeya; species Ranitomeya variabilis. The sequence continues at coordinate 927,388,074 of NC_135233.1, read as the reverse complement.
GAACTGCTTACAGGCTGCCCAGATCTCCAATACCACCTGTACCTGTGCTCCAGACTGCACCTACAATTAAAGGTAAAAGAAATTACAGTCCCTGTGTCCTCCAATTCTTCCTGCACCACAACTTCCACAACCCCTCATAGACTGTTCTGGTAGCCCTGGGTACCCGCTCCACCTGTGGGGAGAACCATCCCAGTTTCACCACCATCGGCCCCAGCAGTCCCTTTAAGCAGCGTTGGCCATCTATAGCCGAATACCACAGGTAGCGTCACGAACAATCCCCTACAAACATTCCCTCATCCCTTTTGTGCGCCCAGGGCCACAGACTGGGTCACTGCTGACGTGACCACCCCTTTAAGAACCGTCTGACCCAGTTCCGAGTACCCCCCGGCCCTAGCGGGTGTTGCATATGCCCATGGTAATAGATCAAGATCTTCCAGGGGGGTGACAGATTCCCTTTAATTATCTATTAGTTTTAGCTATAATCCATTGGGCGAGCATACGGCTAGAGACAGCTTTGAGGTAATAAAACCTAGATTTGTCTCTTTGCATTTGCCTTGTGAGTCTTTTACACATCTTCAGACCATTGTCCTCCTCCTAAAGCATCGCCATTTTGGTACTGTAGTAGATGACCTTGTGCTCACTTCTGGCAGCAGATCCTGACACTACGCTTTATTATTACTCATTATAAAGCCCTCTCATCTATTCTGTCATTTGTATGGTTTTCCAGTGAAGTGCTGCATTGACAAGACATGAAAGCTCAGAGGTTTCTTTAATTCTACCAATATGAGACGTCTATTCTAGCAGATATATTAGAAATAATAATCACTCTGACCTGCATGTACTGTGCGGTGATTTCTTCAGATGCTGATGAGTTTTCACGTCCGTCTATAATGCACACTCCAGTGCAGTAGGGTATAGTCTGACTAAATAATAAATCCATTTTTTGTTAGCAGGGATGATATTATTCCATTCTCTTGTGCCTGTCGCTAGCTCTGCCTACACATCTAATCATGTCCTGCGTAATCAGCTAAAATAACAGATCACTTAGAAAGGGCTGCGGATTTGTCTTCCAGAATCAGATTATGAGAGCAGAGCATCTGACTGGTAATTAAAAAATGATTCATCCCACACATTAGAGGTGTGAATATTTCCACCATTCTGTGACGACTGACCCTTCTATGACAGCTGAAAAAAATGTTTACTTATATGAAATATTAGAAGAAACTACTAGACCTAACACCTTACATGTGCTCATAATAAAGGAATAGAAATTAAATACTGAATTTTTAACAAAGGTTGAATTCACAAGTCCATGAAATACGACTGTGCTTGGATCGCAACACTTGACTAAACCGGGGTGTCTCCTGACTTGAGCTAACCATGAAACCCACCAGACTTTTTAAAGTGTTTTACACAAAAACACCATGGTGAATCAGGGCCTACGTGTTTTTGCCGTCCTCACCTAGATATGTTTTTTTACAGTTTAAAAGGGGTATTCCCATCTCCAAGTTTCTATCCTAATATGTAGTAGGTGTAATAATAATAGTAAATACCTACAATTAGAAATATAGTTATTCAGAGTTGCCATGTCTCTTTCCTCATCTGCAGGCATTACAAGACCTTAAGTATCCATGGTTACGACCACTGATATAGTGACAGTTAGCTAGTTGCTAGTGGTCGTAATCATGGATACCTAAGGTCCAGCAATGCCTGCACATGAGGAAGGAGACATAGCGAATCAGAAGAACTATACTACATATCTATTTGGAGGTATTTGCTAATATTATTATTATAATTACACCTACTACATATTGGGATAGGATCTTGGAGATGGGAATGCCCCTTTAAGCAAAACAAAATGAGATGGTTGTCGCTGGCACCAAGGTTTTCTTGAACAGTGTCATGCCAAGCAAGCTTTGTATTATTAGAAATTACCAGGTCAAACAGAGCATTGCCATTTTGGGTTTTCTCCAAACAAGCCTATAGAATTATCTTGCAACATGCTAAGGAAAGGTCTCCCCTTTGGGGATTTTCTTCCCAGGCAATATCTGAGTAGTTAACATCTCCTATAATCTCTACAGTACCAGCCTCTGCACCCCGCACCATCTCGTCATGCAGCCGACCATCCATGTCCTCAGTGATGTTGGCGGGTCTATAGATTACAACAGAAAATAATTTTTCATTCTTTACCGCAATCTGTAATTCCGCTCACAATGTTTCTTCACAAACGAAGCCACTTATTGCCTTTTTCATATTTGTTTTTATGCTACATATTCTCCGTCTTTCCGAAAGTGCGTAAAACCAGAAAGAATTACAGTTTAACCAAGTCCAACCACGTCTCAACCAAGTCCAACCACGTCTCCGCAACACTGACTACATCAATATGTTCCTCCATTACCAAGGCCGCAAACTCTCATACGCTTCTTGCTAGATGCCCCTGAATTTGTGAACTTATACTTTACATTTTCATCCAGGTTTCCACAATCACTTTCAGAAATGCTATGTTCCGAAATTTTGTGAGCACATTTGTCTTCACTGATACATTTTAGCGAAAGATCAGGAGAGGAGATAGCCTGTGCTGCCGAACTGGACACATTTGTAGGAAAACTTCAGCTATGAGACAGGCGCTGTCTGCACAATTTTCAGCATTCGGATGAAAACAAGAATAATGCTTCCATTCTCTGACGTACATAGAGATCATGAAGATAGCAGCAATTGTGGCTCAAAAGATATTAAAACCCAGCAGTATAGAAGGATTATTCTTTTAGAATCAGTACGAAATGTAATTATGAAGTGTCTGGTGGAACGTCTCTTTAGGTACTGCCTGATTGTAAAGCAGGGGTCACCAACCTATGGCTCGGGAGACATAAGTTGGTCACAGGCCTCAGAGTTGTGGCTTGGACAATGTCTTGACAGCTTTGTGCATTAACACCAAGTCTAACAAACAACTATGAAGAGCAAGTCTCCAGATGGTGGCCCCACACTGAAGAGCAGATCTGGTCATGGATGTAATAGGGAAAGATTGGAAGCCCCCCGAGGAAGCTCACACGAAATGTGCATTGGGACTGCTAGCCCAAGACCCTGTGTGGAGACTATGGGTTAGACCTTTATTGCAATGATTGTAGCTGCATATAGTGCCTGATAATTGACGCTCTCTCTACCTGTGACTTATTTTTGCCTCTGACCCACTACTATTGAGCTTTGATTATGGACATACATGCTGTCTGCTGAGGCTTGAAATATATGTGACACACTGTAACCACACACTACGATTAGGTAGAGATGATAGGAAGCACTGGCACTTTATATGGAATGCTGCTACTTACACTAGGTCTCCCATCCACTTAATATTTGTGGATTTGTGTGTTTTTTGCTCCGTTGTTCCACACTGTCCATCTTTGTCATTTGAATTGTGCCTGTATTTATACACTGTTATTTTAAACTATGTGTCTAATAAAATTGGGCACTTTGTATTTTGGATCTTTTTTCTCTCTTTTTTTGTGTTTCTATGATATAAAATGTCCTATAGTACCTAGACCCTTGGCACCAATTGGTATAGGGTCCTATTTTTGATATTATGTTTTCTCATGGCTCTTGGAATTTGGTTCAGTTGGTATAATAGATACAGTAAAAGTCCACATTTTGTTTATAAAATTATTAGTGTTTTTTATTATTATGACAAAATAGACTATTTGTGATGCCAAAATATTGTGTATAGTGTGTCGAATATTGGAAGAAAACCATGTCAGATCTTAGAGGTTACCCTGGTTAAACGTGAAGACCTGAGTGGTTTTCATCAAATGCTGTACCAAATTTACTAAGTGATATACATCCATGCCTTTGATTAACCATATGTCTAGGCATCCTGCAAACAATGAAAACCATTACATACAGTTCAATTCCACTCCACTTGGTGGGAATATTGTATGAGGCTCTTAGCAAAGTTATTGATTTTTTTGTGCTTGTCTCTCTGCGTATTTGCAACATAGACTATGGAGGAGCAAAATAAATCCTTCTGGAGCGATTTGAAAAGGTGCCAGAAAGCACATCCCTGGAAAGGCCCACCAGAGACTACTACTTATCGTGCGCCAAGGGAAAAGGAGGAATTAGGAGAATTAATTTTCTATTCTAGTAGGGTATATACATATAATATACTGGAGTTATAATGTACTGATTTCTGCTTTGGATATTGTTGTTGATTTTGAAGGAAAATGTAATCTGGTAATATGGTAATTATGGCATTTGACAAAAGGGCTGCTCTACCTTTAGGTGGTCTGAGACACTGAATAGCTGTCGGCTTGATTCCTAGATTAAGATGCAAGTCTAGCTTGGCTAAACAAGCATATTATTTAACAAGGAAAAGTAGCTGCCAGGCACCTCTGGCACCTGTTATCTGTGGAGAAAACGAAAAGGCACAAGCCTGAAAAAAAAAAGAAGGAAAATCCTTTGTCCAACAGGAGTCGCTGGCCAGATTTGGGGGAGTCAGTAAAGGGTATAGCATGTGTAGTAAACTAACAGATGAATGTGTTAAAGCAACGTTTTGGCATCAGTGAATACTAATCTTTGTTAACATCTATCATGTAAAAAATGTGCAATGAGATTTTAAAGCTTTCATATCACTAAGGCTAGGTTCACATTGCGTTAATGGGTGTCCGCTAGCGGACTCCGTTACATGGCGCAATTGTCGCAATCAACGCTATGTAACGGGTTCGTTAGCGCACCCATTGACCGCAATGTGCTAACGGGTCGCTAACGCATCGCTGACGCATGCCATTTTTGGCATGCGCTAGCGATGTCCCGTTATTTACGAACGGACCTCGAACGCTGCTTGCAGCGTCTGAGGTCCGTTCCTCCCTAGCGCAGATCGGGCATCTGCGCTAGCGGGATCGCCAAATGCGATCCCTTTTGGGACATTGCGTTAGCGCAATCCACTAGCGTATGCGCTAAACGGATTGCCCTAACGCAATGTGAACCTAGCCCAAATGGGTGTCCGCTAGCGGACTCCGTTACATGGCGCAATTATCGCAATTAACGCTATGTAACAGGTCCGTTAGTGCACCCATTGACCGCAATGTGCTAACGGGTCGCTGACGCATGCCATTTTTGGCATGCGCTTGCGATGTCCCGTTATTTTCGAACGGACCTCGAACGCTGCTTGCAGCGTCCGAGGTCCGTTCCTTGCTAGCGCAGATCGGGCAGCCATTTGGTAAATTAAAAAAAAAGTTCATTTTTTTCTCATTAATGTACACTCTGCACCCCATCTTGACTGAAAAAAACAGAAATGTAGAAATGTTTGCATATTTATTAAAAATAAAAAACTGAAATATCACATGATCAGAAATATTCAGACCCTTTGCTCAGTATTGAGTAGAAGCACCCTTTTGAGCTAGTACAGCCATGAATCTTATTGGGAATGAGGCAACAAGTTTTTCACACCTGGATTTAGAGATCCTCTGCCATTTCTCCTTTTAGACCCTCTCCTTTTAGATCCTCTCCAGTTCCATCAGGTTGGATGGTGAATGTTGGTGAACAGCCATTATCAGGTCTCTCCAGAGATGCTCAATTGGGTGTAAGTCAGGGCTATGGCTCGGCCAGTCAAGAATGGTCACAGAGTTGTTCTGGAACCACTCCTTTGTTATTTTAGCTGTGTGTGTGCTTAGGGTCATTGTCTTGTTGGAAGATGAACCTTCGGCTAAGTCTGAGGTCCAGAGCACTCTGGAAGAGGTTTTCATCCAGGATATCTCTGTACTTGGCCACATTCATGTTCCTTCAATGACAACCAGTCGTCCTGTCCCTGCAGCTGAAAAACACCCCTATAGCATTATGCTGCCACCACCATGTTTCACTGTTGGGATTGTATTGGGCAGGTGATGAGCAGTGCCTGGCTTTCTCCACACATACTGCTTAGAATTATCACCAAAAAGGTCTATCTTCGTCTTATCAGACCAGAGAATCTTATTTCTCATAGTCTGGATGTCCTTCATGTGTTTTGAAAACTCTATGCGGACTGTCATATGTCTTGTACTGAGGAGATGCTTAAGTTGGGCCACTCTGCCATAAAACCCGACTGGTGGAGGGCTGCAGTGATAGCTGACTTTGTGGAACTTCCTCCCATCTCCCTACTGCATCTTTGGAGCTCAGCCACAGTGATCTTGGGGTTCTTCTTTAACTCTTTCACCAAGGCTCTTCTCCCACGATTGCTCAGTTTGGCTGGACGGCCAGGTCTAGGAAGACTTCTGGTGGTCCCAAACTTCTTTCATTTAAGGATTATGGAGGCCACTGTGCTCTTAGGAACCTTGAGTACTGCAGAAATTCTGTTGTAACTTTGGCCAGATCTGTGCCTTGCCAGAATTCTGTCTCTGAGCTCCTTGTCCAGTTCCTTTGACCTCATGATTCTCATTTGGTCTGATATGCACTGTGAGCTGTGAGGTCTTATATAGACAGGTGTGTGCCTTTCCAAATCCAGTCCTATCAGTTTAATTAAACACAGCTGGACTCCAATGAAGGAGTAGAATCATCTCAAGGAGGATCACAAGGAAATGGACAGAATGTGACTTAAATATGAGTGTCTGAGCAAAGGGTCTGAATACTTATGACCATGTGATATTTCAGTTTTTCTTTTTTATTAAATTTGCAAAAATTTCTACATTTCTGGGATTTTTTTCAGCCAAGATGGGGTGCAGAGTGTACATTAATGTGCAAAAAAAAATCATTGTTTTGAATTTACCAAATGGCTGCAATGAAACTAAGAGTGAAAAATGTAAATAGGTCTGCATATGTTCCATAACCACTGTATATATATATATATATATACACACATACATTATAAATATATATATATATATATATATATATATATATATATATATATATATATATATATACATATACACACACACATATATATATATATATATACACACACACACACACACACATACTGTATATATGAAATGCTCAGCTCTTAGTGGGCATGGGAGAACTTTGTACCCAATTCTTTGTACATTATTGTTCAAATCAAAAATATTATTATCTGCCTTCACAATGCAGTTTTAAAATTTTTTTTCTAAATGTTACACTGTCCTTTTTCCAGTTTTAAACATCTCAGCACGACAAGTACACAAAGCACAGTCAGCACATCATAAAGGGAAGAAAGAGCTTTACATAGAAAATTACATACTGTAATAAACAGACCTTTAAGCCTTTAATTGGAAATCTGGAGGTTTATGTTCATACACCGGCACTTCAGAGAACACGCTTTCATATTTAGGATAAAATAATTAATATGTTGATACTTTGCAGCAGTCCTTTTTGCAGCCTATGCCAAGCTCAATGGTGGGTTACTGTCGATACGTTCCTGCTGGAGATGTTTTCAGTAACTGAAATATTCAAGGACTATTAATAGTCTTCAGCACGATTATCTGACAAGATCTGAGATTGTAAATGGTTTCCGTCCAATAAAACCTGATATGACCAGCAAAAATTCACTGATAATATTATCAGGGGCAGTTTTTTAAAGGACCTTCTGGTAAAGAATATAATTTTACCTTTGCAGATGTCTTTCAGAGAAAGCAGCCTGAATATGAACTACTGCTATGCAACCCCATGCTCCTGACTGATCCAGCTTGTGACTCCTCATACGCTAAAAGGGCTAATAACAGGCATTAATAAGCATCGCCAACACTTGCATCACCAGCTACCAGAATGAGGGCATTATCATAGATTTGTTAAAATCAATTTTACTGTCACCACTCAGATCCTGGGTATAATAAAAGCAGCAATAAATAGCACCCAAGTTTGCTAATAGTTTCTAAGGCGCTGTTAACAATCAATAGTAATGACAGATATGTGCTATGTGCCGTCATACACTGCACAGTATAAGAGCTCGTTCAGACGTCAGTTTTTCTCGTACAACTTCTATCTGTGTTTTTCACCGATAGAACTTACTAGGGTATGTGCCAACGATCAGGAACAGCTGCGGTTTGACGCTGAGTATTTATACAGCTGTTACAGCATAGTGGATAGCCCCATGTCCACTATGCATCCACAGACGCCTGCCGATCAGCCACAGACACTGAAATGCAGCGTGTCTCTACCATCTCCGCAAGAGATATTACATCAATAGAAATGTATTGAATGCGGTAAATCAGCATGGTTCAGACAGCAGCGCTCTGGACGTAGCAAACATGAGCTGCTACCTCCGGATCATGGGCACCCAGCCTTAGGCCAGTCTCACACGTCCAGATAATTCCGGTACCGGAAAAATTGGTACCGGAGTTATCCGTGTCCGTGTGCTCACGTGGCACATCAGTGTGGCACACGTGCGGCAGCCGTGTGCCGCCCGTGTGCCGACTGGGTACCACACGGACCGTGCAGGAGACAGCGCTAGAGATAAGCGCTGTCCCCTGCATCTGGTGCTGAAGCCAGAATTCATTCCTTCTTCCCAGCAGCGTTCGCTGGAGAGAAGGAATGAAAAATCATTGTTTTTTAATTTTTTTTGTGTTTAAAATAAAGATCCTTGTCACCTACCCCCTCCCACCCCCTGTGCGCCCGCCCGCTGGAAATAAAATACCCGGCTCCCTCGATGCTTCCTCTCAGCGCCGCAGCTTCTTCCTGTATGAGCGGTCACCTGGTACCGCTCATTACAGTGATGAATATGCGGCTCCACCCCTATGGGAGGTGGAGCCGCATATTCATCACTGTAATGAGCGGCACCACGTGACCGCTCATACAGGAAGAGCTGCGACGCTGAGAGGAAGCATCGAGGGAGCCGGGTGAGTATTTTATTTCCAGCGGGCGGGTGCAGAGGGGGTGGGAGGGGGGAGGTGACAAGAATCTTTATTTTAAACACACACACAAAAAAACACAATGATTTTTAATTCATTCTCTCCAGCGAACGCTGCTGGAGAGAAGAAATTAATGGCGGCTTCAGCACCACGCTGGGGGGACAGCGCTTACTGTAGCGCTGTCTCCTGTACGGCATACGGACTGCACACGGACAGCATCCGTGTGCAGTACGTGTTTTACACGGACCCATTGACTTTAATGGGTCCGTGTGATCCGTGCGCTCCCACGAACACTGACATGTCTCCGTGTTTTTCAAACGGACACACGGTCTGTGAAAACACACTGACATGTGCAGAGACACGTTGATTTTAATGTGTCTACGTGTGTCAGTGTCTCCGGTACGTGAGAAAACTGACACCACACGTACCGGAGCCACTGACGTGTGAAACCGGCCTTATAGTGTATGGGGCTGATCACATGTTCATGCATTTTTGCAGACCAAGTGGTCTGCACAAAATCACAGACATGTCCAATCTTGATCTGAGTCTCGGATCAAACTCACCAATGCAAGTCTATGGGTTCGTAAAAAAAAAAAAAAATTGGACAGCACTTGCATGCCATCAATGTGCTGTTTGATACGAGAAACTTGAGAAAACCCCATCATTTTTGTAATCAAAGAAAAACTGATGAAACTCTAATCAATCGCTGATGGTAAAAACTGACATTGACCAAACTCTAATAAAACTAGGAAAAGAAATGTTGATGAAACTCTGTATTTTTCATATGAGAAAAAATCACTGAGGACTGAATGAGTCCTAACTCCTAATATTTATCACTTCTAAGAGTCTGGTTAGAAGGTTTCTGGCTGCTGGGGCCCCAAAAATCCAGAAGCTGGAAGATTATTGACACTAGATGAATATCCTTTAGCCATTCTCTACTTTTGAGCTTTGAGTGTTCTTCCTGAAGAGGTTTTGAAAAGCACTTTGCAGGAGAAAAATGAAAGTGCATGTCACTTCTCTGAAGTGGAACCTGATAGAATCTGCTCTAAAATAAGCACTGTCTAATCAAAAGGCTGCAAAAATCACTTAAAGTGAACCTCTCACCAGGATTTTGCTAAGTAACCTAAAGACATTGTCAGGTTGGCAGTGTTACACTGATTAAAATGATACCTGGGTTGATGAAATCCATCTTGTGGTTCTTGTGTGATCAGTGATAAAATTTGCAGCTAATGAGATGCTCAGAGGCAGGACTGTAGGCAAAGTCTTATCTTCCTGCTCTAAGCAAGAAAAACCAAGGAAAGACCTGCCCACAGGCCGCCCCGAAGCACAAACAGTCTGTCTCTCTCTGTTTCTATGATGAGGAACATGTTTTTGTTTCAGAGTGGCCTGTGGGCAGGTCTCTTCTTGGCTTCTCTGGCTGAAAACATCATGAAAATGCTTATCCAAGCTCTTCAGTGAACGTTCGCATAAATGCTTGGGAACAAAAAAAAGAGCATTTCCTGAAGCTGCTGCTGTTTGAAAAAGCTCATAAAATTGCATTTGATGCGAAATATCTACAGGTAAAAAGTGCATGAAACATGACTGTATCAATAAAATTTTGTCAAAGCCAAATACCAGGAAGTATCAAAAAGAAAACAGCTTTATTTAAAACATGACATAACAAAAGGTGACAAAAACCACAGCGTCAAAAACATGTTAAAAAAGTATGTAAAAAACACTGAAAGAAAAAAACAACTAGTGACCTAATTCAAGAAAATCTGAAACATCAAAAACTCACCTAATACTCCTTGTGGGAACATGGCCTAACAGGAGTCATGGAACAGGCCAAACTCTCTAGGTAAAATTGTGCCAACCTGTTAGTTCCATCTCAGAGATTTGCTGTATAAAGCCGGTCTACTTTTTTCTATTTTTTTGTGACAGGCTATTGTTGGGTATTTGGGACTCTACCCATTTTATCGCAGCTCGGTTAGCTATTATTACCAATTTAGAATGATTTTATTACCTGTGCAAGATTAATGGAGAAAATTAACAACTTTTCTTCATTAACTAATCAAGGCTCAAAAAACAAACCACTGGTCTCTTCTGAAATTAGTTGTTTAAAAAGAAATCAAATAATCATAAAAAATTAAACACACTCTACAGGGACATGTAAAATCTGAATTAGTATGCACAGAAAGCTGACAGGGATATATTAAATGCATAATTACAATAATCCACAGCTGCTTCAGAGCTGGAAAATAATAAATTGCCCAGTGAGATCTGGTGTCTATATAAAATCTAAGGGAGACGACATCTGTTGTGTACCGAGGCTTGACACCAGTCTTGTGCGTTTTCTTTCTACATAACTATATTCAGTCCTAGGTCCATTTTTCCTGCCGAGCAGTTGAGGTGGTTTCACACACAGCATTTTTCGTTTGCAGTTATTAAGCACTTTTTGGCTAAAGCTAAAAGTGAATTCATGTATATTTCCATTCCTTCTGAATCCACTCCTGGTTTTGGATCAAACACTGAAGAACTGCAGTGCTAGTTAGCCAAAGCTATATTGTCTGTGTGGGACCACCCTTGTAATGTTCTAACACAGATTGTAAAATAGAGACATTTAGGCCACGTTCACACGTTCAGTATTTAGTCAGTATTTGTAAGCCAGAACTCGGAGTGGGTTAAAAATGAAGCAGGGGTGCACATGTTTCAGTTATACTTCTCACACTGCCGCCGGCACTCGAGACAGGAGTGTGCAGCTGCATAGAAATACATGCAGTCGCACACGCCGGCCCCGAGTGCTGGCGGCAGTGCCGGGTATTGATGTGAGGTTCTCGCATTACACATGCAAGTGTGACCCCGGCCTTATTGTTCTACTCCTGATTTTGGTTTATAAACACTGATGTAAAGTAGTGACCAAATGTGGCATCCCACAAAGTGTCCATCTCCATGGGATACCAGATGTATAGTGTGTTCCATACAAATAGTGTGATTTCTGTGTAAACTGTATGTTGCAACATATTGTGAGACCTGCTGACAGGCAGCTCTAAAAGGGTTAATCTCTTCCACAGAGGCTTGTCATCTGACCACCAATTACAGACTGTTTGTATATGATTACTTCCCCAGAATCACTACTTCTTCATAATCGGGGATTAGTTGCACAGGTATGTGCAGCGTTAGCCTCCTCCACTAGGCGCTAAAACCTCCAACCAGCTACAGTAGTGTACAATGGCTATGCTTCAATGCCCTAACTCCCCAGTCCATCCCTTAGCAGAGATAATCATACCAGTTAGGATGGTAACATAATTATGTAAGTGCAAATAGGTATGCAATGGACCCCCCACCTCTGCTTTACAACTCTTAAAAGGAATCTGTCAGTCAGCAGGTTTTTGCTATATAATCTGAAGACAGTGGGAGATAGAGCAGAAACAGAGAATTCAGGGATGTGTCACTTGTCAAAGTGCATGCTGTTGTTTACTAACAACTAAGACTATCACTAAGAGACTAACTTTTTGCCGGATTAACTAGTCCAGCAACTAAGTACCTATCTATGGACTTTATACACAGAAAGGCTAGGGTGGGCGGGGCTTGCTTTCTCAGCTCTGCTTCATTCTAAATCTAAAGGCTGATTGTATCAGAACAGTTGCACCTAGTAATTTAAGTGCTAGATCATTGGATTTAGGGTCTTTTTGACTACATTACACTGTTCTCAGATCAAGTAGAGAAAACCTGCTGACCTATTAACCCCTTCATGACCCAGCCTATTTTGACCTTAATAAACTGGCCATTTTTTGCAATTCTGACCAGTGTCCCTTTATAAGGTAATAACTCAGGAACGCTTCAACGGATCCTAGCGATTCTGAAACTGTTTTTTTCGTGACATATTGGGCTTCATGTTAGTGGTAAATTTAGGTTGATAATTTTTGCGTTTATTTGTGAAAAAAAAAACTGAAATTTGGCGAAAATTTTGAAAGTTTCACAATTTTCAAATTTTTCATTTTTTATTCTGTTAAACCAGAGAGTTATGTGACACAAAATAGTTAATAAATAACATTACCCACATGTCTACTTTACATCAGCACAATTTTGGAAACAAATTTTTTTTTTTGCTAGGAAGTTATAAGGGTTAAAATTTGACCAGCGACTTCTAATTTTTACAGCGAAATTTACAAAACAATTTTTTTTAGGGAACACCTCACATTTGAAGTCAGTTTGAGGGGTCTATATGGCTGAAAATACCCAAAAGTGACACCATTCTAAAAACTGCACCCCTCAAGGTGCCCAAAACCACATTCAAGAAGTTTATTAACCCTTCAGGTGTTTCACAGCAGTGGAAGCAACATGGAAGGAAAAAATTAACATTTAACTTTTTAGTCACAAAAATGATATTTTAGCAACAATTTTTTTATTTTATCAAGTGTAAAAGGAGAAACTGGACCCCGAAAGTTATTGTACAATTTGTCCTGAGTACGCTGATGCCCCATATGTGGGGGGACCACGGTTTGGGCGCACGACAGGGCTTGGAAGGGAAGGAGTGCCATGACTTTTTGAATGAAAAGTTGGCTCCAATTTTTAGCGGACATCATGTCGCGTTTGGAGAGCCCCTGTGTGCCTAAAGATTGAAGCTCCCCCACAAGTTACCCCATTTTGGTAACTAGACCCCCCAAGGAACTTATCTAGATGCATAGTGAGCACTTTAAACCCCCAGGTGCTTCACAAATTGATCCGTAAAAATGAAAAAGTACTTTTTTTTCACAAAAATGTTCTTTTAGACCCAATTTTTTCATTTTCACATGGGCAACAGGATAAAATGGATCATAAAATTTGTTGGGCAATTTCTTCTGAGTACACAGATACCGCATACGTGGGGGTAAACCACTGTTTGGGCGCACGGCAAGGCTCGGAAGGGAAGGAGCGCCATTTGACTTTTTGAATGGAAAATTAGCTCCAATAGTTAGCGGACACCATGTCACGTTTGGAGAGCCCCTGTGTGCCTAAACACTGGAGATGCCCCACAAGTAACCCAATTTTGGAAACTAGACCCCCCAAGGAACTTATCTAGATGTGTGGTGAGCATTTTGAAGCCCCAAATGCCTCACAGAAGTTTATAACGAAGAGCCGTGAAAATAAAAAAATAATTTTTCTTTCCTCAAAAATTATTTTTTTAGCCCACAATTTTTTATTTTCACAAGGGTAACAGGAGAAATTGGACCCCAAAAGTTGTTGTCCAGTTTGTCCTGAGTACGCTGATACCCCATATGTGGGGGTACACCACTATTTGTGCACACGTCGGGGCTTGGAAGGGAAGTAGTGACGTTTTGAAATGCAGACTTTGATGGAATGGTCTGCGGGCGTTACGTTGCATTTGCAGAGCCCCTGATGTGCCTAAACAGTAGAAACCCCCCACAAGTGATACCATTTTGGAAACTAGACCCCCCAAGGAACTTATCTAGATGTGTGGTGAACACTTTGAACCCCCAAGTGCTTCATGAAAGTTTATAACGCAGAGCCGTGAAAATAAAAAATCATTTTTCTTTCCTCAAAAAATGATTTTTTAGCCCGCAATTTATTTTCACAAGGGTGACAGGAGTAATTGGTCCCCAAAAGTTGTTGTCCAGTTTGTACTGAGTATGCTGGTACCCCATATGTGGGGGTAAACCACTGTTTGGGACTTTTTGAACGCAAGTGTGGCTGGGATCAATAGTGGCGCCATGTCGCGTTTGGAGACTCTCTGATGTGCCTAAACAGTGGAAACCCCTCAATTCTAACTCCAACACTAACCCCAACACATCCCTAACCCTAATCCCAACTCTAACCATGACCCTAATCACAACCCTAACCCCAACACACCCCTAACCACAACCCTAACACACCCCTAACCCTAATTCCAACCCTAACCACAACCCTAACCCCAACACACCCCTAACCCTAATCCCAACCATAACCCTAACCACAAGCATAATCCTAACCCCAGCACACCCCTAACCCTAATCTTAACCCTAATTTCAACCCTAATTCCAACCCTAAGGCAATGTGCCCACGTTGCGGATTTATGTGCAGATTTTTCTGCACCATTTTTGAAAATTACGCAGGTAAAACGCACTGCGTTTTACCTGCGGATTTACCGCAGATTTCCAGTGTTTTTTGTGCAGATTTCATCAGCGGATTCCTATACAGGAACACGTGTAAAACGCTGCGGAATTAGCACAAAGAATTGACATGCTGCGGAAAATACCGAGCGGTATTTTCCGGACCATGGGCACAGCGGATTTGGTTTTCCATAGGTTTACATGGTACTGTAAATGTGATGGAAAACTGCTACGAATCCGCAGCGACCAATCCGCTGCGGATCCACAGCCAAATCCGCACCATGTGCACATAGCCTAATTCTAACCCTAACCCTAATTGCAACCCTAACCCTAGTTCTAACCCTAACCCTAGTTCTAACCCTAACCCTAGTGGAAAAATAAAAATATTTTCTTTATTTTATTATGTTCCTTGCCTATGGGGGTGATAAAGGGGGGTTTATTTACTATTTTCTTTATGTTGATCACTGTGATATGATCTATCACAGTGATCAAAATGAATGAACAAATCTGCAGGCAGGCAGATTCGGTGGGCGCACTGCGCATGCGCCCGCCATTTTGGAAGATGGCGGCACCCATGCAGAAGACGGACAGACATCGGGAGGGACACTGGAGGTCGGTAAGTATGGGGGGGTGGGATCGGAGCACGGGGGAGCGGACAGGAGGGGAGCGGAGCACAGGACAGGACTGGGGAGGAGATCGGTGGCAGATCGTGGGCTCCAGCCATGGCCGATGATATTGCAGCATTGGCTATGGCTGGATTGTAATATTTCACCAATTTTCATTGGTGAAATATTACGATTGCTGATTGAAAGTGAAACTTCACTTTCAACAGATAATCAGCGATCGTAGCCACGGGTGGCAAAGCCACCCCCTGGGCTGAACTACCACTCCCTCTGTCCCTGCAGGTCAGGTGAAATTTCAGTTAACCCTTTCACCCGACCTGCAGGAACGCGATCCTGCCTTGAAGCCACAAAGGTGTCACAGGTCGGATTGGCACCAACTTTCATGAAGCCTAGGTGGCGTCACAGGTCGGGAAGGGGTTAAAAATCACCAGACCTAATAACATTTATCATCTTATGGCAGGGAGGGCGGGACACCAATTCTTACAGTAGAATGGGGTGTCATGTCGCTCAAATGTTATATATAAGCTGTTATCAACTAATCCCACCCACAAATATTACCTTACCCCCCCTTTTCCTAACTTTCCCACTCAAACTCTAAGCCCTCTCCCACTCCTAACCTAAAACATATTAACCCCTTCCTACCCTAAATGCCCCGTGTCTATCCTGTGTCTGCTCCAGACTGAAAAAAGTATAGACGTCAAACTATACATCGCGTCATCTATAGATCTTAAAAGTTTTAGGTTACGTGGCTTTATCCTTAGTGCAGTAGAAATGGGTCGATTCAGGAAGACTGTCAATTATTAATATAAAATAGCTGGATTGTCATCAGGGGAAAGAACAAATACATTTGTTATGATATCAGTCAAGGACAATCAGTGCAGGGTAATTTTAATCAGATATTCTGCATATTTAACACATTTACATTTTATTCTAAACTCTACCCTAAAAAGTTTAGTCTTAATCATTCATATGTTGAATTGTGCACTCTTCTTTTACCTCAGCGTACCATAAATTTATCTTCAGAAAATCAAGCACTTGTATTTGGATGAATTCACATGCCGCAGATTTGCTCGATTACTTTCTGTAAAATTAGTTCTGTATGTGGGGACAGTGGCGAAGCTTTATACTTGTAGGTAAAAAAAGATGGGTCTAGACAGAACACAATTCTATCTTCTAGGATCCTCAGATATGGTTCTCTGTTTTATAGACCCTGTAGTTCAATAACTCTTCTTGCCGTTGTTAGGGCTACAAGGAAAGCTGCCTTCCAGGACCGTTTATTTAAATCCACTGAGGCTACTGGCTCAAAAGATGGTAGAGCTAGAACGTTGAGGACAATAATTAGGTCCCCAGGTGTGATTACGTTGGTCTTTCTTCAGTGTAACCAGGAAGCTGCAGTCATGAATCTTCTTATCTACCAATGATGTCCTAAATATCCTGGTCAAAAAAAGAACTTAAGGCTGACACTTGGACTTTGAGAGTACTAAGTTTTAAACCACTTCTTAGACCATCCTGTAGGAAATCCGAGATTCTAGCTATGTCTGGATGAAATGGATCAGGAGAAACAGCCTCATATCATGAGTTAAAGGTCTTCCATATTTTCCCATCAATGGAATTAGTTATTTGTTTTCTGCTCTTCTGAAGGGCACCTATGACCCTATCTGACAGACCTTTTGCCCTTAGTATTTCGGCTTCACAAACCAAGCAGCCTGACAAAGATTTTGCAGGGCTGGATGGAAAATTGTGTCTTGTTGTAGAAGGTCATGGACCAGAGGGAGAATAAGATGGTCTTCCAACATCAGATTGTTTAATGTCCTGAATCTGATCCTTTTGGGCCAAAAGGATGCTATAAGGATTATATTGACTCCATCTGTCCTGATTTTCTGTACTATTTTCGGTAGAATGAGAATCGGGAGGAACTTAAATTCCCAGAGATGGGTGAATGCGTCCAGAGCCACACATGTTGTTTTGGATCCAGTGAGAAGCATTGATCTATTTTGTGTTTTGACGGTTCGCCAATAAGTCCACCTCTGGATGGTCCCACTCCCTGGTGCATTTGAAAAATCTGTTTTCAGACTCCGCTCGCCAGAATGTATGTCTTTCCTACTGAGGAAGTCTGTTTGTGTGTTGACGGAACCTCTTAGATGGAGTGCCAACAAAGACAGAAGACGTAGCATTTCCCAAGAGAAGATTCTTGCTGAAACCATATTCAGATTCCCATATGTTGTACTTCCCTAATGACGAAGGTGAGCCACTTGTCACCTTGTCGGAAATATCCTGACATGCGTCCCATGGATTAAGTTCTGAGGGTCTCTTCTACCTCTTTCAGCTCTCAAGTTTTATTGAATGCTTATCTCTTGTGGCCAGATCCCTTGGAAATAAACTCAGGAGACCATTGTTGCCCATAATCTTTTGCTGGCATCAGTCATTATAGTGGTCAGTGGGAATTGAATCCAGGATACTCCTTTTGCTAGATTTTCTGCCAGGGAGGATTTTGCTTGAATGGGCAAATAAATTCTTCTGTTCAGAGATTTGGGAGTTCTGTTCCAGCAGGATAGAATGTACGTTTGAAGAATTCTTTTATGCGCTTGGGACCACAGTACTGCTTGGATACATGATGTCATGGATCCCAAGACAGACATTGTGATTCTTAAGGAAACGGACTTCTGACTTTGCAGAGATTCTGGATCTTAGGCCGGAGACACACTGGTGCGAGAGACGGCCGAGTCTCGCTGGTTAAAAGCAAGCTGTGGCACCTGCATTCCGGAGCTGAGCGTGCAGCTTCATGTATTGCTATGGAGCCGCACGCTCCGCTCCGGAGTGCAGGTGCCACAGCTTGCTTTTAACCAGCGAGACTCGGCCGTCTCTCGCACCAGTGTGTCTCCGGCCTTATCTGCATTTGCTCGTATCTTGGTAGAAAGGATGCCTCTTCTTGAGAATCCAGAAGTAACTCCAAGAAAACTTTTCTGGTTGATGGATTTAAGTCCAACTTCTGCAGATTCAACAACCAACCAAAAGATGTTAGGATCTGAAGAGTTATTTGTACGTGTTCCCTGCATTGGTACAGAAGGAGCCATGGTTAAGAAGTCATCGAGATAAGGAAAGATGATTACATTCTGTATCCTGACGTGTGCTACTACCTATGCCATAATTTTTGTGAACAACTGAGGTGCTTATGAAATCCTGAAGAGCAACACATTGAATTGGAAGTGAAGAGCCCCTGGATAATCGCGTATATTTAAAATTTTCAATGTGCTGGATGTATGATTATTAGTGTGTTGCAAATCGAAAGTTGCAGAGGAACAGTAGATCTTGTGGATTCCAACTTGAATCTTTTGTAGGCAATATACTCTGTTCCAAATTTTCAGCCAAAGTGCAAGTTTTGTTGTGTTTGATAACATTGAGAACATAGCAGCTACTCTGACTGACTATGTTGAGGCATCTGCTAGGAACCCTGTAGCCTTCTGAAGGAAAGGTAAAGACGCTAGTAAATCTTCTCTGAGAGTGCCCAAGCTCAAGTGACTCTCAAGTTGATTCAACTATCTAAACCAGTGTTTCCCAAACTCCAGTCCTCACGGACCCCACAGGTCATATTTTCAGGATTTCTTTAGTATTGCGCAAGTAGTGGAAGTATCATCAAGGCATTAAGGAATTGTCCCACCTGTGCAACACTATGGAAATCCTAAAAACATGACCCGTGGGGTCCGTGATGACTGGAGTTTGGGAAATACTGATCTAAACATATAACTTGCCACACAGATGGATGCTACATTTGTTAATGATGCCGCCGAAGCTTCCCAAGTTTTTCTCAAAAGGCTATCAATCTTCCAATCCATTGGGTCTTTAAGTTGTGAAGATTCCTCAAACGGAAGAGTTGTTTTTTCTAGCCACCTTAGTGACCTGAATATCAATCTTGGGAATTTCATACCGAGCCTTAGATATCTCTCTTAATGGAAATCTTCCTTTTAGTTGGTCCAGAATTCCCTAACGATTTTCTGGGAACTTCCATTCATCCATAATCAAACTCTGGATATTGTCATGAACCATCTTCTTTTTTTATTTCAATTCCCCAAACATTTCATCTTGGATCATTCGAGTCATCTCTTCTTCCTTGACTTCCATTTTATTTCTTACTGCCATTAGGAGTTCCTCCGTGTCCTCAGCAGAAAAATAATCTTTTTGGCCCTTTGGCCAAAGCTTTGTGTCGGCTTTAATTTTTATTCCTGCAGCCAATCTTCAGAGATGGATGCATGAGCTTCTTCTGATAGCTCCTCTAAACTGATCTTCC
Organism: Ranitomeya variabilis; assembly: GCF_051348905.1. NCBI lineage: Eukaryota > Metazoa > Chordata > Amphibia > Anura > Dendrobatidae > Ranitomeya > Ranitomeya variabilis. The sequence goes on along the minus strand of NC_135233.1, from coordinate 927,368,312 downwards.
TCTTTCTGGTCACAGGTGGTGCTAGAGAAGGCAACTGAGAGGTGACTAGAGAAATCTGAATTTCCTGACGTACCATCCCCCTTAAAGGGAATTTGTCACCCCAAAATTCGCCTATAAGCTAAGGCCACCGCCATTAAGGGCTTATCTACAGTATTCTGTAATGCTGTAGATAAGCCCCCGATGTCACCTGAAAGGTAAGAAAAACAGGTTATATTATACTCACCCAGGGGCGGTCCCGTCCGATGGGCGTCGCGGTCCGGGTCCAGCGTCTCCTATCTTCATACGATGACGTCCTATTCTTTGCTTCCTGCTGTGGCTCCTGCGCAGGTGTACTTTATCTGCCCTGTTGAGGGCAGTGTAAAGTACTGCAGTGCGCAGGCATCGGGCCTCTCTGACCTTTCCTGGCACTTGCGCACTGTAGTACTTTGCTCTGCCCTCAACATGGCAGATAAAGTACGCCTGCGCAGGAGCCACGGCAGGAAGCAAAGAAGAGAACGTCATCCTGTGAAGATGGGAGGCGCTGGACACGGACCGCAACGCCCATCAGACCGGACCGCCCCTGGGTGAGTATAATATAACTGGTTTTTCTTATCTTTCAGGTGACATCGGGGGCTTATCTACAGCATTACAGAATGCTGTAGATAAGCCCCTAATGGCGGTGGCCGCAATTTACAGGCGAATTTTGGGGTGACAGATTCCCTTTAAATCCTCTACTTGAGAAGGTTTTTATTCCCTCACAACCTTTTCTGTGCACTCCTAACCTAACTGTGTTTCATGTGAGAAAGAAAGCTTCTTATTACAAATGGCATATCTACGCCCCGTACATTTAGCTCTCATTTTTGTAGGATCTTTGTCCCCCTAAAAGAAAGGGAAAAAGTCAGTAATAACCGTATCTTACTTCCAAAAATTAGGCCCCCACTCCAGGAGAACTTACTAGGTCGGGGTTTGCGCTGGGCTCAGCAGAAGCAGAGCAGACACATCCTCCATGGAAATAAGGAATCAGTCCTCCCTTAGGATGTATTCTTGTTTTTAGCAAAGTAACCATGACCCAGCGCAGTAGGCATCTCTCGGATGCGACTTAAGGGGTGCTGTAAAAAAACGCTGCATGTTCGAAAGTGAGATGCAACAGGAAGTACCGTCAACTGAAGGGGACTGATGTCCTGCATCACTTCCAGAGCGCGCTCACTCCATGATGGCAGTGAAGAATCAATACATACAAGGCCGAATATTTTCTGTTGAACTTATACATAAACATCATGGGTAGCATGGTGGCTCAGTGTTTATCACTGTTTATTTGCAGTGCTGGTATCTTGGGTTCAAATCCCACCAAGGACAACATCTGCAATGAGTTTGCATGTTCTTCCGGAGTTTTTTTGGTTTCCTCCGGGTACTCAGGTTTCGTCCCACACTCCAAAGACATACTGGTAGTGAATTCAGATTGTGAGCCCCATTGAGGACAGTGATGATAATGTATCTAAAGTGATGAGGAATATGATGGTGCTATATAAGCAAAACATAATAATATTAAATAATATGAAAGAAAAAAAACTGTGTATGATTGCCTAGGAAATCAGGCTCTGCAGAGGGCTCATACATTTCCATAACAATCAGAGCCACAATAAAGCATAATGGATGCACCAGCATTAACTAATGCAACGTTGATACGATTTTGTGCTTTTGGCACTGCAGATTTTCTGCACGTTATTTAAATTATGGTAGGTTACTTGCGGTTTTTCATTGCGCTTGAGTGCATTTTATTTTACATGCTTTTTTATTACATTTTTGACACTGCAGTTTTTGTCTCTTTTTGCTGTGCCATGCTTGAAATAAAACTGCTTTGTATCTGATACTTCCTGCTATTTGGCTTTGACAAACTTTTTTGATACAGTCATGTGCGGATTACATGAGCTTTTGGTGCATTTTCAGCATCTAATGTAATTTTATGGGGAAAATTTGCACATAAAACTCAAGTGTACCTGCAAGAGAAATTAACATGTGAAACACGCACCGCAGGTCAGTTTATGCTTAGTGAGAAAACCGCACAGTGGGCAAAAGATATCTATAAATCCCATCCACTCTGCTGGAACTGTAAGGCTACTTTCACACTAGCGTCGGGCTCGGCCCGTCGCGGTGCGTCGGGCCGAGGTTCCCGACGCTAGCGTTGTCTCCGCCGCACAACGGGGGCAGCGGATGCATTTTTCCAGCGCATCCGCTGCCCCATTGTGAGGTGCGGGGAAGTGTGGGCGGAGTTCCGGCCGCGCATGCGCGGTCGGAAAAAGCGGACCGTCGGGAGCAAAAAACGTTACATGTAACGTTTTTTGCTCCCGACGGTCCGCCACAGCACGGCTCAACCGTCGCACGATGGTTGCAACGTGTGTCAATGCGTCGCAAATGTGTCGCTAATGTTAGTCAATGCAGAAAAAGCGCATCCTGCAAGCACTTTTGCAGGATGCGTTTTTTCGGCAAAACAACGCATTGCGACGTAATGCAGTTAACGCCAGTGTGAAAGTAGCCTTAGACGCTGCGTTTTTGATGCAGTGAAAATTCAGAGTAAACAAAAAATCACCAGAAACTCATCATGGGAACGTAGACTTAGAAATCCTGTCCGTACGATGCTGCCAAATACACATTTATCAGGGCACGCAGCATGTTCAGCACGCCCTATTCCTTCCTACTGTCTTGTAGATCTACTGCATTATTATTCCCTATTAACTTCATTGGTGTGAAAAAAAGCACTAAATATAAACTGAAAGTAAAAAAAAAAGTGTGTTCACTTCCTGTTCAGCTTTTGTCACAGCTCATGGAATTATTATCCTGACAAGAGAAGGAATTTAGAGTAGAAGCCGCGACTCTCCATGGCCGCCGCAGACTGCATCTTCTAGGGACAAAATTCTAACTCAAGCAGAGTGAATATATCGCGAAGCAACATGGTTTCCGGTCACAGCATTTTGTACAGCGTCCGCGGTTCGAGATGAAACAATTCCATCCTTATTAAAATGTACTCTTGACACTTTTTTCCACGTAAATCTTTAAAATGCCACATGTCACCCCGAGTAGACCTAAAGCACAGGAATTAAGCAAATAATTAGCAGCAACGATGGAGAATCATGCAGATTGGTGCAACTTAACATGGCAGTCATGTCACACAGCAACCAATCAGGGCCTCACTCTCATTTGTTACAGTCACCTTAGAAAATAAAAGCAATCAGCCTACAAGATTGCTGTGGACAACTGCTCCTGTAGGTTATGTTCCCACGGTGAGCTTTTGCACCTATTTAACTAAATTAGGTTACTGGCATTACTTTCATTTTTTTCGATTTTTGCATGTGTTTTTATTGCATTAGTTACGCTATGGTTTTTGTCTCTTTTTGAGTATGTCATGTTTTAAATAAAGCTGCCTTGTTTTTGATACTTCCTGGTATGTTGCTGCTACAGGACTTCATGTGTTTTTACCTCCGGATTTTCCGCATTTAAAGCAAACCTGTCAGCAGGATTTTGCAGGCATTGTCAGGTCGGCGCCTTTAGGGTAAGTTCACACAGGACTTTTTTGCTGTGTTTTTTAATGCTAATTTTCAGCTGCTTATAGGTGCGTATTTGGTGCGTTTTTTTTCTCTTTTTCCAGGCTAATGTCCTTGGATTTTCAGCAGCAAAAACGCAGCAAATAATGATACCTGCGTTTTTGCTGCGTTTTTTTCAACACCCATTCAAGTCAATGGGTGAAAAACGCAGCAAAAACGCTGAAAGAAGTGACATGCTCTATGTCAAAAAAATGCAGCAAAGCACAAAATACTGATCAAACAAAAAACCAATGTGTGTGCATGAGATTTCTGAAATCTCATAGGCTTTGCTAGTACTGTAAAAAGCAGCTGAAAATTAGCATTAAAAAAAAGCTGCAAAAATACGCAGCAAAAAAGTCCTGTGTGAACTTACCCTAAACCACAAGATGGATTTCATCAACAAGGTATCATTGTAATCAGTATCAGAGCGCCAATCTGACAGTGTCAATAGTTTACTTAGCAAAATTCTGATGACAGGTTGGGTTTCATAAAATTTTATGTGGAAAATCCTCACATAAACGTCATGCCGCCTGAAGAATGGTCAGATAACTTCTTTTCACTGCTTCATGTCTTTTGAAGCCTGAAGTGGTTAAAAGAAGCTCAAAAAGACAGAACATGTGCACAGAAAGTTGTTTTGACACTGCAGAGCATATGTTCATTCTTTTTAGGAATTTTTAAAGTGCCTTTTCAGGAAGGTTGACCTACCTACAAAGACATCATGTGCACATACCCTTACTCCTCCTTCACAGTGTTTTAATGCAATTTAAAATGAATGTAAAAAAGCACCCTCAGTGTGAGGCCGGGGTCACACTCAGCGAAGGGAAATACGGTCCGTATTTTACATGCGTAATACGCAGAAATGATCCCAAAACAGTGATCCGTATGTCATCCGTAGGCAGGGTGTGGCAGCGTATTTTGCGCATGTAAACCTCCGTATGTAATCCGTATGGCGAGATTTTCTCACCGGCTTGCAAAATGGACATAGAATGGATCCATGGGCTCAAAGTCACGGATATTCATTGGTCGCGGCCTCTGTCTGTCATGGAATCCAAGTCGCTGATTGGTCTCGCCAGCTGCCTGTCATGGCTGCCGCGACCAATCAGCGACGGCCACAGTCCGATTAGTCCCTCCCTACTCCCCTGCAGTCAGTGCCCGGCGCCCGCTCCACACTCCCTGCAGTCACCGCTCACACAGGGTTAATGCCGGCGGTAACGGACCGCGTTATGCCGCGGGTAACTCACTCCGTTACCGCCGCTATTAACCCTGTGTGACCAAGTTTTTACTATTGATGCTGCCTATGCAAACGGCAGGTTCTGGTGGCAAGGATGGTCTGCGAGAAGGACCTGCCATGACGTCACGGTCATGTGACCGCGACGTCATCACAGGTCCTGCGCGCCTGCGCGAGAAGGAGGTGACAGGACTACAAGGGGCCCTGGAAGGTGAGTACATGTTTGTTATTTTTTAACCTATGACATACATGGCTGGGCAATACACTACATAGCTGGCCAATATACTACGTGACTGGCCAATATACTACGTAACTGGGCAATATACTACGTGGCTCTGTGCTGTATACTACGTGGCTGTGCAATATACTACGTGGCTGGGCAATATACTACGTAGCTGGGCAATATACTATGTGACTGGCCAATATGCTACGTGGCTGGGCAATATACTACGTGGCTCTGTGCTGTATACGTCGCTGTGCAATATACTACGTGGCTCTGTGCTGTATACTACGTCACTGGGCAATATACTTCGTTACTGGGCAATATACTACGTAGACTTGCGGTGCTGCGCCCCCTGAAGGTAAAAACTCATATGAACTCTAGCGTGAGAAACTATTCAGAAAAATTCCCACGCTAGAGTTCATGAGTTTATACCAGCAGGGGGCGCAGCACCGCAAGTCTAAGATGCTACGTTCCCCTGCTTCCCATTCATTCCTCAGTTTTTACTGCCAGGGGCAGCTGCATTAGCAGGCTCCTGGCTGTAAATTTTTTTAACCCCTTCAGATTTACAGCGTGGGACGTGACTGAGCGTCGGAAAGGTATGGGATATTGTTGCTTTTTTCTTTTACAGAACGAGGGTCGTCATTTGGTTTAAGAGTATAATAAACTATTAGAACACCCTGTGTCTTTATTCCAATAAAATACTTTATTCCTAATGTGTATGTGTTTTATTAACCATTTACTACTATTGGATTAATAATGGACAGATGTCTTATTGACACCTCTCCATTATTAACCAGGCTTAATGTCACCTTACAATAGCAAGGTGGCATTAACCCTTTATTACCCCATATCCCACCGCTACAGGGGAGTGGGAAGAGAGAGGCTAAGTGCCAGAATAGGCGCATCTTACAGATGTGCCTTTTCTGGGGTGGCTGGGGGAAGATGTTTTTAGCCGGGGGGGGGGGGGGGGGGGGCAATAACCATGGTCCCTCTCTAGGCTATTAATATTTGCCCTCAGTCACTGGCTTTCCCACTCTGGTGGAGAAAATTGCGCAGGAGCCCACGCCAGTTTTTTCCGTGAATTAACCCTTTATTTTAACAGCTAGAGCCCCCAAATTTTGCACACACACACTACTAACATTAGTAGTGAGGAATATGCAAAAAAAAAAAAAAAAAAAGGGATATGAAATGGTTTACTGTATGTAAACCATGTCTCATATCCTGTCGGGTTTGATAAGGAGATAGCAAAAGCCGGTAATTGAATTACCGGCTTTTATGCTATCTAGCGCTGTATTATATTATATCTACATCTCTCCCTGATATATATATATATATATATATATATATATATATATATATATATATATACTTATACTATGTGTAGACATTTATTCTATCTATTCTATTCTGTCAGTGTGATTTTACTGTACACCGCACTGAATTACCGGCTTTTCTATAGAACACCGGTGCGTATTTCTCGCAAGTCACACTGATGGTCCGTGTGCAATCCGTATTTTTCTCGCCCCCATAGACTTTCATTGGTGGATTTTTTGCGCAATACGCTGACAAACGCAGCATGCTGTGATTTTCTCAGCCCGTAAAATACGGCTGAGAAATATACGGCAGATAGGAGCTGCCCCATAGAGAATCATTAGTCCGTGTGCAATGTGTAGTTTTTGCGCCTCTCATATGTCCGTAAAACTCTAGTGTGACGCCGGCCTGAAGCTTTTTTTACTTATTTTTTTTACATACAACTCAGTTATATTTTTGTTTATTTTTTTATCATGATATAAATTCCATCTACTCCAAAAACGCCATTATCCAAAACAATGTGGACATTTTCATATTTTACTTGATTTTCGAACATCTGGCATCAGAAAAAATACAAAACAGCACTTAATTATGTGAGATAAACTGGCCTTATATAGATTTTCTTTTCATGTGGCTCTGAAACTAATTCTCCAACCAATTACCCTCACCAATTGGGAAGTATACTGGTATCATAAAAAAAACCTCAACCACCGACCATCTGTTTTCATGGATGTTCTCCCAAAGGACTTTAAAAGAGTCAAGATGATGCCTAGTCATCAGTCATTGATTATTATCAATTATTATTTAAAGAGAACCTGTGAGCAGGATTTATCCCTATAAACTAAAGGCATGGCCATAATGGTGCTGTGATGCTGATTAATATGATACCTGATGTAAAGAGATCTGCTCAGTGGCTGATGAATACTCACCTTATGAAGTTTTCATAAAATGACGTCTTCTGTGCTTCTCTGTGCTTATGGGCAGGACGTTGGGGCAGGGTTTCTTCTGTTTCTCCGCGCCCCCACCAACCTCCTCTGCTTCTTGTGCAGGTCACTGATTATTCAGTGATCTGCCTCCTTTTTAAAATTCTGCGCCATTGCCATCATTGTGTGTGTGGCGCGTGCACAGGTCTTCAGTAAAATGGCGCCGGAGGCAGAGCATGGGAAAATCAAGATTTAGGTTAGTCAATTTATCACCGAGCCGAAATATCGATCCACTATTGCACGCAGAAATAGGTGAGTATAATAATTTTTTTTTTTTTTTAAATTCTTAAATTACTGTGCAGCGGGGGATAAAAAAAATGGTTAATTCTGCATCAAACTTTGAAATTTCACTCCTTGTAAAGTCACATCCCTAAAGTATTCCAGTAGAAGAGGAAGTGGTCATCAGAGTTTGTGATCTAACCCATCAGATGGGAAAAGGGGAGGTACAGTAAGGGTCCTGTGTAACGCAACGTGTAGGAAAGGCTAAGTGCAACACGAAGGAATAAGGGAAAGGGAACCAAACACTAGGGAAGGGGGCAGTGAAGACCCCTAGACATATCTAATGTCACCCTGTCTGCCCTATCGTCCCTATATAGGTTTCACATCTATCACTGAGCAGGAAGCCTAATCCCTACCTGACCCTAGCGGTAAGCCCTGCACCAGCAAGAACAGGAAGCAGCTAGTCTATCCCCACTACCACTAAAGACAGATGGGATACACAAACAAGGGGAATATTTAGCTTGAGTAGACTCAAGAGAGAAACACGGACGTCCTCCAATCACCAGAGAGGAAGATAGCTGACGGCTATAGCTTCAAGCTGCAACAGAGAACTGGAAATAGAAATATCAAACGCACCTTTGCAGCAGCAAGCTGGAAGTTATAAACACCCCGGTTCAGGTGTGTCAACTAGAGCCGGGGGAAGGTTGCCACTGAGTCCTAGAGTCAGAAGGCTAAGGAAGAAGTCTGCAAAGCAAACTGCTAAGACCTTCTGCAGTCAGATGCAGAGCGACGATCTGCAACCTCTGACACACCTATGACATCCTGTTACCTTGGTCTATGAGCCATTCCGCTGCTGTAGGGTTGGGTGGGGAGATGCCATTGGCTTCATTTGCTTCAAAATACTTTGTCCCGGCCCTGGCTGTTAGCGCCTGGCACTATCTGTGCTTGCCCCTGAAGCACAATCCCGGTCACTGTTTGCCAAATCATCACCGTTAAAATTTCCCTTAGAATCTCTATACTGAATTCATATATTGATATATTCTTTATACAAGCTGTACTGTTTAAAAGTCTTTTTAAAGAAGATATTACTAAATCACATTACTATTCAGTGATATTACTACAGAAAGATGACAATGTCTCATTCACTCTCATGTAAAACAGATTTTTGTGTCACCATTAATAAAGGAACAAGTTCTTACAAAAGCATAAAGAATAAGAGGCTCATAACAGACTAATCAATATGTAAAACCGCTGAACCAATCCTCTCATGTCTGAATACTTGGGCAAACAACCTTGAAAACGAAGCAGCGGGGAAACATTTTAGATCTTGTTTCAATGTGCATATAACTTTCACTGTACAGTATGAGATACAGGGAAAATTCTAAACCACTAAATATAATCCATCACTCACATGTACATAGGCCACATTAACAATATAGGGTTATAGTATACTAGATGGAGGCCCGATGCTATCGCATCGGGAGGGTGGTGATGTCCCGATGGGGGCTGGCTTTGCAGCACTGAGAATGTCTTGTGTGAATCTTGAGGTTTAAGTCAAGGCCATAAAGCAAGGGGAAAGTAGTTGAGTCTAAACTTCCACCAATTCAGAGGCTACTGGCATACACGTCACAGCATCTGTCAAACAATGACATGCTGTGACGCAGTTCATAAACAGATATATCTGAGCATGCGCTCCCTGGGTTCGCGCATGCACAGTTAATGTGCCCAGCCACCGTCATCTGCCTCTACAAAGATGGCCGTCTGATTTACTGCGCCTGTGCAGTGAATCATTTTCCTACGGCTGCCCGGCGGGGAGGGTGCCTCGGTGGCCGGGATTTCAGCGGCGGCCTGGATCCCAGCAGCCGTCTGGATTCCAGAGGGGGCTGGGATCCCAGTGACGGCCTGAATCTTAGTGGTGGGGAGGGGTCCTTGCAGCGTGGGGTTCTTGCGGCGAGGGAGTCCCAGCAGTTCGGTGATGACCCTCTGGTGGCACTGCGCAAGGGCCTGGTACCACCAGGGGGTGCCATATTGGAATACCCAACACTTGGGTATTCCAATATGGCAGTTGGCGTACTTCCGGTGCGGCGCGGTGGATTGTGGGATTCGAGGACGTCCAGACGGAAGTGGATGACAGACAATTTAAGGTAATTATAAAAAAAGATTTGGGGGCGCTTGGCCCTCATAAGTGTAGAAAAGAAACTGACTGGTTGGCTGAGTGGGGGAGAGGGAGGCTGGTTCTCCTTTAAAGAGTAACTGTTTTAGTTTTATTTCATAAATATACTTGATTTTCAGATTGGAACAGCTACTGGCAGTATCTAGCTGGTAACATACAAAAACCTGCTTGTATAGTTGTCCTTAAACAATGAGCAATATACTCCAAATTATGATCATACGTAAAATATGTTCACATTATAAGAGATCCCCGTAAGCCGTGCAGACAGACTTATACGCTGCAATAAATCTCAAAGCTGGTGGCAGTGTGGTATGTTTCAAATTGCCTACAGCAAGACCAGGCAAAAAAGGGACCTCGTACCAAGAGATCAACACAAATAGTACAAGCGGTACCTGCTGAAACAAAATATGCCGCTACAACGGTAACTAACCTGCTGAATATCTATTCCCCGTTCCCCTGCTGGAGCTGCAAATGGCGATAGGTAGACGAGCCCTTACGGGATCAAAAAGAGCGCGCAGAGCCAAGAAAGCCCTGGCCCGTGACGTCCCTGGTTGTAAGGCAATAGAAAAAACATGGCAGACAGAGGCTGGCCGGCGTGTGACGTCACAGCCCTACGGAGTGCGCGAATGGCCAAAGGAGTTACCAACGCGTTTCGGGGAATACACAGTTCCCCTTCATGAAGGCTCGTCTACCTATCGCCATCTGCAGCTCCAGCAGGGGGACGGGGAATAGATATTCAGCAGGTTAGTTGCCATTGTAGCGGCATATTTTGCCACTGGGATCCCAGCCCCCGCTGGAATCCAGGCCGCCGCTGTGATCCCGGCCACCCTCCCCGCCGGGCAGCCGTAGGAAAACGATTCACTGATTACTGAGCAGGCGCAGTAAATCAGATGGCCATCTTTGTAGAGGCAGATGACGGTGGCTGGGCACATTAACTGTGCATGCGCGAACCCAGGGAGCGCATGCGCAGATATATCTGTTTATTTATGAACATTGTACACAGTGGAACATTACACTACATATTTACCTCTTGTATCCAGCACTATTGTTTCAGTCAAATCATTGATTAGGTGTTACTCAGTTAGTTTTTGTGGAGGGGGGTATAAAGATTAGCGCGGCAAACCATTTGTATTATTTATTACTCTATGTACGGCATTTTACACACAGGATCCTGAGCTTTGCCAGCAGCAGTACATCCTATATTTTAATTAAAATAGTTTTTAGGTTACCTCTGTCAATAAGGGCGATGGTGTAATTGATATACATTTATTTTTATAAATCAATAGAACACATGAAAATAGGAAACTTTGTAATATATCTTATCACAGAAATTAGCTTCTTTCTCCTTCTAGATTGATCTTTCACTTTGAATTAATGGGTAAAATTTGTACGCAGTGAAGACAGATTTTCTAATTACTGAGATAGAGTTGGTGCTTCAAAAATTCTATTGAGAGTAGAGAGGAAAGCGGGAGGTAGTGGTAAACCCAGACATTCTGCTGCAAAGTCTCCAAAGACAAAAGTGAAAATTATCCAAGGAACTTTGTAAGCGCCAATCTCCTATCTCAGTAATGGGAAAATTTGAGAAAGAAAGATCAGTCTAGGAGAAGAAAGAAGCAGACGTTTGCTAGCTCCTCACTTCACTCTCCATAGAACTTTAAAAGCACCAACTGCCATCTCCTATCTCAGTAATAGGAGAATCTGACTTCACTGAATACAGATTTAGCTCATCAACTGAAAGTGAAAGATCAGTCCAGGAGGAGAACGAAGCACATTTCTCCTATATGATATATTACGTTTCTTATTTTTATGTGTAATATTTATCTATGAATACAAAATTAAAATGATATCAGTTTTGCTCTTTGAGCATGCTAATTTGCATACTTTTCTCCCATGAAGCATTGAAAATAAGACTCCTTAGCGTACGATCACATGAGTGTATAACACGGCCGAGTGCTATCTGATCTTTTATTGGATAGCACTTGGTCCAATGTTATACTATGGGGCAGGGCAGATCTGCAATTGTTTTCTCATGCCGATTTGTCATTAGAAAGTAATGACATCTAAGTGCAGTCCGATTACCTCAGACACAGACAATGGAGAAATTAAGTTATCTGTCTTCTCACCTGTGATAGGATTCGCTCATGTGCGAGAATCGGATCACACTAAGGCCGGTTTCACACGTCAGTGGCTCCGGTACGTGTAGTGACAGTTTTCTCATGTACCGGAGACACTGACACACCTAGACCCATTCAAATGAATGGGTCTATGCACATGCCTGCGTGTTTTCACGGACTGTGTGTCCGTGTGCAAAACATGGAGACATGTCTGCTTTTCTCAGGCAGCACGGTCCGCAAAGCGTCCCACACACGTGCACATGGAGAACAGTGTGCACTCTCCTCCGTGTGCACATACCGCCGCACGAGAAACAGCGCTACAGTTAAGTGCTGTCCCCTGCGTGTGGTGCTGAAACCGGCATTCATCCCTTCTGTTCTGCTCGGCTGAAAGCAGCGCTTGCAGGAAAGAAGGGATGAAAGATCAAGTTTTTTTTTGTTAAAGATAAAGTTTGGGGTCACCTCCCATAGGGGTGGAGCCGCATATTCATCACTGTAATGAGCGGTACCACGTGACCGCTCACACAGGACAGGCTGCCGGCGCTGACAGGAGGCATCGCGGGAGCTGGGTGAGTATTTCTCTGCAAGCGGGCGGGCGCGCGGGGGGTGGGAGGCGGGAGGTGACCACAAACTTTATTTTTAACAAAAAAAAAATAAATAGATTTTTCATCTCTTCTCTCCTGCGAGCGCTGCAGGGGACGAGATGAATGCCGCCTTCAGCACCACACAATGGGGACAGCGCTTACTGTAGCGCTGTCTCTCCTGCACAGTCCGTGTGGTCCTCAGGCGGCACACGGCTGCCGCATGTGTGCCATGTGAGCACACGGACACGGATAACTCCGGTACCGTTTTCTCAGGTACCGGAATTATCTGGACGTGTGAGACTGGCCTAAGGTGACACTCGGATCAAACCCTGGAAGAGTCTGATCCAAATTCTGTTAGCATAATCGGCATGACTGTCACATGAGCCCTTAATTGAGCTCTTTAAGGATTACCAGCACTGAAGTGTACTCCTGTTATAAGATGCAGTACATTCCTGTTGTCATTTACACCACTTTTGGAAAGTAGCTATAATTACATGCTGTGCCCAGTCCATAGGCCTTTGTCTGCAGCTAGACTCATATGCGATTGTAGGAACATTATTTCCACAATTCCTGTACATGCAATATCTTAGTGCCCAGGATTGGAAGCGCAAGTTCACAACACAAGTGTATCTGTTAGATGCCACAGGCAACAATTTTGTCATTCAAGGGGTTTAAAGCATTTCCCATTTTATCAAAATAAATCATTTTATAGAAAAGCTCTGCAACTATAGGATATCTTCTTCGTGAAATCATTGGTTTATAAACAATGGTGCAGAGCGCAGGTCACAAGGCAACGGCCGCTTCACGTATAATCACACTTCCAGCCAATTAGTGCTGAAATTCCACACAATTCTCAGGATCCTTGTTTTCTCGGAGTAAATTCATACATCCTTGTTTACATTCCTAGTTCGGTACATTTGTTAACATTGTACAAAGTCTAGGCAATCTGTCAGTTTAATAGGCTGGACTTTGACGAGAGACTCATTATTTGCACTGATACATTGTAGCAAACAATCGCTAAAGGAGACACATTTTGTGCTGCTATAAGACTATCTATAAGTCTGTATCAAAACTAATTTGATGAGCACTGTAAAAAAAAAAAAAAAACATCAATAATATTGCTTTTTCATATTACTGATACACAAGAAATGAAATAAAAAAAAAATATTGCTGAAAACATCTCTCTCCCCAAGGAATGCAGCACATAAACTTACATTTTTTTCTATGTGTGGCCCATTTACCTGGCCGAATTTGAGACCCCAATTCTGGCTGCTAAGTGTACCTTGCTGGCACGTACCCTGTTGGCTATGAGTAGGCATGGCAGGATAGAATGTAGGGTGGACTGGAGTAGATGGCAGGGGCTTCGCACGCACAATAGGACCACTAATGCCACATTGTGGGCCACAGAAGCCGGCATGTCGTGGACCACTTACCACCAGAGTGCTTCTTTACCATGCACATCATACATTACTGATGGCGGACACTGTGATGCCAGCGACGCTCTGCATACCGCTGCTTGGCGAGACTCTAAGCTCATCAGTTTGGCACTGACCTTTTCAGCGATTAAGGAAATGAGACGATCGGTGGAGGTGATGCATTCGGCACGATGCTCCTGACTACTGTATGTAATTTGTGGCTGGAGATTCATGGACTATGAAGCCGTTTTAAAGTTAATTCAGCCTGAATCTATCAACAGGGTGTCAGACGCAGAAAGGTTATTCCAGAGAAACTCCTGATGGCAGCAGAACATTTCCTTGGTATTTAGAAGGAAAACTCGCCGCTCGGCTTATAATTAAAAAAGTGCAACCTCATCCAGCAGATATTGGAACAGTGGCATTTACCTGGGTGGGTTATCATTAAATAGTGTGGAGTTAATGGCTGTACTTATTCACTGCGCTTCTTGTTAAGTTCAATTACAGTCTTTTCAATGATACTCATTCCTCATTCCAGCTTGTAGCCAACGCAAGTGTGCCGACTGACGGAGGAGCGGGGAGCAACATAACGTATACTGCATGAGGAAAAGAACTAGGACATGCCGAATTACCCCAAAATAGTGGCAACGCACATACGTCTATGGGGCCCATACTGCCGCTCTGTATGGCAATGATAATATAAGTATTACTATAGCTGTTTATTCATTAATGTCTCATCAGGATATAGTAGATGGGGTCCCACATTTGAGACAAACCCCCTACGAGTCAGAGCATAAAGAAGCAAACAAAAGTGTGGATCTAATAAGATGGACTCGGCCAATCATCTGAATGCCCGCGGCGTAATTCAATATTTCCCCGGCATCTTCTCGGAAGTTGGACTTTCTTATCCCCCACAGTCCTGAAAGGCAAGTCTGAATGGTTATGGAGAAGGGCATATCTAGTGACATGTACAGGTCCTTCTCAAAAAATTAGCATATAGTGTTAAATTTCATTATTTACCATAATGTAATGATTACAATTAAACTTTCATATATTATAGATTCATTATCCACCAACTGAAATTTGTCAGGTCTTTTCTTGTTTTAATACTGATGATTTTGGCCTACAACTCCTGATAACCCAAAAAACCTGTCTCAATAAATTAGCATATCAAGAAAAGGTTCTCTAAACGACCTATTACCCTAATCTTCTGAATCAACTAATTAACTCTAAACACATGCAAAAGATACCTGAGGCTTTTAAAAACTCCCTGCCTGGTTCATTACTCAAAACCCCCATCATGGGTAAGACTAGCGACCTGACAGATGTCAAGAAGGCCATCATTGACACCCTCAAGCAAGAGGGTAAGACCCAGAAAGAAATTTCTCAACAAATAGGCTGTTCCCAGAGTGCTGTATCAAGGCACCTCAATGGTAAGTCTGTTGGAAGGAAACAATGTGGCAGAAAACGCTGTACAACGAGAAGAGGTGACCGGACCCTGAGGAAGATTGTGGAGAAGGACCGATTCCAGACCTTGGGGAACCTGAGGAAGCAGTGGACTGAGTCCACTGTGTGCAGGAAATGGGCTACAGGTGCCGCATTCCCCAGGTAAAGCCACTTTTGAACCATAAACAGCGGCAGAAGCGCCTGACCTGGGCTACAGAGAAGCAGCACTGGACTGTTGCTAAGTGGTCCCAAGTACTTTTTTCTGATGAAAGCAAATTTTGCATGTCATTCGGAAATCAAGGTGCCAGAGTCTGGAGGAAGACTGGGGAGAAGGAAATGCCAAAATGCCTGAAGTCCAGTGTCAAGTACCCACAGTCAGTGATGGTGTGGGGTGCCATGTCAGCTGCTGGTGTTGGTCCACTGTGTTTCATCAAGGGCAGGGTCAATGCAGCTAGCTATCAGGAGATTTTGGAGCACTTCATGCTTCCTGGCACCTGCTCACAGTGCCAAAACCACTGGTAAATGGTTTACTGACCATGGTATTACTGTGCTCAATTGGCCTGCCAACTCTCCTGACCTGAACCCCATAGAGAATCTGTGGGATATTGTGAAGAGAAAGTTGAGAGACGCAAGACCCAACACTCTGGATGAGCTTAAGGCCGCTATTGAAGCATCCTGGGCCTCCATAACATCTCAGCAGTGTCACAGGCTGATTGCCTCCATGCCACGCCGCATTGAAGCAGTCATTTCTGCCAAAGGATTCCCGACCAAGTATTGAGTGCATAACTGAACATTATTATTTGATGGTTTTTTTGTTTGTTATTAAAAAACACTTTTATTTGATTGGACGGGTGAAATATGCTAATTTATTGAGACAGCTTTTTTGGGTTATCAGGAGTTGTAGGCCAAAATCATCAGTATTAAAACAATAAAAGACCTGACAAATTTCAGTTGGTGGATAATGAATCTATAATATATGAAAGTTTAATTGTAATCATTACATTATGGTAAATAATGAAATGTAACACTATATGCTAATTTTTTGAGAAGGACCTGTAGATATCAATGTATAGAAATGAAGAAGCAGACGAGATTTATACATGTCCTTACTCACAGCCATGGCTCCAGCATAAAACATCTATCGGTTACAATGCATGCTGCACTTCTAGACAATTGTAATGGAGCTCAATAACAAAAGAGTCAATCTTACAAGATTGCTTGCTTGATTTCCTAACTAATCAGACTGCTTTCTTAAAGACAAAAATAAAGTATATCAACAGAAAAAGTAGACAATTCTATTTCTGCAATTGCTATGTGAACAGAAAAAGGTTAAAAAAGTGAAGAAACCGTCCTCGCTGATCCCTACCTCAGGCATTGTATGTCCTGACACTGGTCCCAAACCACCACCACAACATTACCACAGACCTGTCATCCCTGGATCTATTGCTGCATCTTGGATTGGGGGTATATCTGGAGCACTGTGTACCACATTATTGGAATTAAGTATTATTCTAGAAATTACTTAAATGGATACTAAACACAGAAAATGAACAAAAATGTAAAAATATATCAGCAATTCATTTTTATTCCTATTTAGTCGTATATTTCAATAAAACTGAGAAATACAAATAAATCTCTGTGCCACAGATCCTCAGTCATATCCCCCTTTTCCTCCTCATCATCCTGTGTATGGCTGTAAGACAACAGTCTGCGATAGTCTCCCTGCTGTGCCGCGTGTGGAGAAAGGCAAAACATAGCCAAGCAGAGATCCCTTGGCTAAGGTGGCGGGGCTTCAGTCAGCCACAAGCTGAAGATGAGGATGATGATCAGCAGGATATTAAAGTGGTGGTCTGCTAGCTAAAATATCCAGTCTACATATCTATTTTGTCACCATAATCACTTTTGTAATTAGCTTTAATATAAAATGCCCTACATCTCTTCCTATTCTACTAATGCCTACATCTATTTGTTTTTACTTCACTTCCTATGACGTTTCATTTCAGGGGAGTCTAAATGGGATGTCACAGGAGGCTGGGGCTGCACTTATTTCCTTGCAGCATCTTTCAACCCCCCCCCCCCAAAAAAATAGGACTTCATCAGGGGGTGGTGCTGTGATTATGTACTACAATTTCTGCCCTCTGAAGAGGTCCTGACATGGCGCTGATAGAAGCAGTGGGAGAGGCGAGAGCAGTGCTGGCACCCAGCTTCTATCTCCACCACAGCTTTTAACGCTCAAATTAGACGTTTTCAGGGGTTGGAGATGGAAGCAGTAAGTGACACTAGTGCTGTACCATAGCTTCTAGTCACCACCCTAAAACAAATTGTCAGTAAGGGGTGGTGCATGTATCACTCACAGAGCTTCTATCACCACCCCCTAATGATGATTTGTTTGAGGGCGGTGATAGAAGCTTTGAGGTAGTTAATGCCAATACATGCATTTTTCTTCCAAACTTAAAGGGTTGTCCCATCTTCCACTACCATGAGCGCACTGCTCGTCTGCCTCCCAGAATCTTTCCTGCCAGGAAACTTGTGTTCTAGATGGACGGTTTGGACCAGGAGCACGGCTAAGCCACTGGTGTGAACTGTGTGCTCTATCATGTTGCAAGCAGAGGCAGGTTTTACTCAGCAGCATTGGAAAAGCACAGGATGATTGAAGCTGATCAGCGATCTACTTTGTTGTCTAGCATATCAACTTTTCTCTGCAGCTAAGAGTTGCAAGGGCTGCAGTTCTTGCCTGGGAGACTGGCTACCTCTGACTGCAGCAATGGCCTCTAACCTAGGCAAAGAGCCATAAACTCAAAAATTAGGAAGTCCTCAATTCTTGAGAATGTAAATTGCAAAGCTGGCAGTATGTACAAGCTCTTTTCAATTTTACCAAGGCTTTTAACCAGCAAAAACCTGCTGACAGATTCCCTTTAAGATGAGACAAACCCTTTCAATTGCCCTGACTACATACATGACTTTGAAGTGTCTATTTCTTTAACCCCTTTACCCCCAAGGGTGGTTTGCACGTTAATGACCAGGCCAATTTTTACAATTCTTACCACTGTCTCTTTATGAGGTTATAACTCTGGAATGCTTCATCGGATCCCGGTGATTCTGACACTGTTTTCTCGTGACATATTGTACTTCACGACAGTGGTAAAATTTCTTTGATATTACCTGCGCTTATTTGTGAAAAAAACGGAAATTTCGCGAAAACTTTGAATTTTTATACAATTAAATCACAGAGATATGTCACACAAAATACTTAATAAGTAACATTTCCCACATTACTACTTTACATCAGCACAATTTTGGAACCCAAATTTTTTTTTGTGAGGGAGTTATAAAGGTTAAAAGTTGACCAGCAATTTCTCATTTTTTCAACACCATTTTTTTTTTCAGGGACCACATCTCATTTGAAGTCACTTTGAGGGGTCTATATGATAGAGAATACCCAAGTGTGACACCATTCTAAAAACTGCACCCCTCAAGGTGCTCAAAACCACATTCAAGAAGTTTATTAACCCTTCAGGTGTTTCACAGGAATTTTTGGAATGTTTAAATAAAAATTATATCATGACTAAGGGTGCTTGATCACCAGAAACGCGTTGATATCGCACTTTATTCTTTGTAATCGCTGATGTTTTTATCCTCCACTGAACATATTTTTCAAGTGAATAAAGAAAAGAGTCTTTTCACCACCTCGTTGAGCTGGATTCCTCGTTTCTTCCCTGACTTCTCCACACCTTGACACAGCGGTTCCGTGCTCCGGGTTTCCAAGGATGTTGATCATGGTGAGCTGGACTTTGTTCGATTTTAAATAAAAATGAACATTTAACTTTTTTACACAAAAAATTTACTTCAGCTCCAATTTGTTTTATTTTACCAAGGGTAACAGGAGAAAATGGACACCAAAAGATGTTGTACAATTTGTCCTGAGTACGCCGATACCCCATATGTAGGGGTAAACCACTGTTTGGGCGCATGGCAGAGCTTGGAAGCGAAGGAGCGCCATTTCACTTTTCAATGCAAAATTGACAGAAATTGAGATGGGACGACATGTTGCGTTTGGAGAGCACCTGATGTGCCTAAACAGTGAAACCCCCCACAAGTGACACCATTTTGGAAAGAAGACCCCCTAAGGAACTTATCTAGATGTGTGGTGAGCACTTTGACCCATTAAGTGATTCACACAAGTTTATAATGCAGAGCCGTAAAAATAAAAAATCATATTTTTTCACAAAAATGATCTTTTCGCCCCCAATTTTTTATTTTCCCAAGGGTAAGAAAAGAAATTGGACTCCAAAAGTTGTTGTACAATTTGTCCTGAGTACGCTGATACCCCATATGTGGGGGTTAACCACTGGGTGCAAGGGAGAGCTTGGAAGGGAAGGAAACAAAAGAAAAAGAAAGCCACTATACTATGCACACCACGGACATATAAACAGTAATGAAGCAAATGTAGAAACAAGAATTTATTAGCACACCACACAAAAAATATTAAAACATAATTAAAAACAATACACAAGAAAACTTGGTCCATATACAGATGGTAACATATAATATTTGGAGTATTTAAATAAACAAAAGCAAGCCTGCACAACAACACTGATATATACCTACCCCCTGGCTCATGGGACTAAAGGCCAAAATGTGTATTTATGGCCTTAGCACCTATAGATCGCCCCCAGCCATAAATACAATGGCGAGATATCCAACCGAGGCAGAGAATAGCCCTGACTGCAGCCCTCAATAATGAGCCACCTGGGCATAAACGGTGGAAAGTGCACCGCAAAGATGAATCACCGCAAGAAATACGCAGTGTATAAGCAGATAAAGTCACCCATGACTAGAGTAAGAGATACATAATATTACCCAGGGGAGTAGCCAGGGACACAGTCCCCATGTGCAGGCTAACACGGACCAAGCGACAGGACCCAACGCGTATCGCCCTCCAAATAGGGCTTCGTCAGGGGAAGTTTTTTTTTTTTTTACTTTTTTTTTGTTTCTCTTAGCTTGGAAGGGAAGGAGCACCGTTTGATTTATCAATGCAAAATTGACTGGAATTGAGATGGGACGCCATGTTGCGTTTGGAGAGCCACTTATGTGCCTAAACATTGAAACCCCCCACAAGTGACACCATTTTGGAAAGTAGACCCCCTAAGGAACTCATCTAGATGTGTTGTGAGAGCTTTGAACCCCCAAGTGTTTCACTACAGTTTATAACGCAGAGCCGTGAAAATAAAAATTATTTTTTTTCCCACAAAAATTATTTTTTAGCCCCCAGTTTTGTATTTTCCCAAGGGTAACAGGAGAAATTGGACCCCAAAAGTTGTTGTCCAATTTGTCCTGAGTACGCCGATACCCCATATGTGGGGGGGGGGGAACCACCGTTTGGGCGCATGGCAGAGCTTGGAAGGGAAGGAGCACCATTTGGAATGCAGACTTAGATGGATTGGTCTGCAGGCGTCACGTTGTATTTGCAGAGCCCCTGATGTAACTAAACAGTAGAAACCCCCCATAAGTGACCCCATATTGGAAACTAGACCCCCCAAGGAACTTATCTAGATGTGTTGTGAGAACTTTGAACCCCCAAGTGTTTCACTACCGTTTACAACGCAGAGCCGTGAAAATAAAAAATCTTTTTTTTTTCCACAAAAATTATTTTTTAGCCCCCAGTTTTGTATTTTCCCAAGGGTAACAGGAACAATTAGACCCCAAAAGTTGTTGTCCAATGTGTCCTGAGTACGCTGATACCCCATATGTTGGGGTAAACCCCTGTTTGGGCGCACGGGAGAGCGCGGAAGGGAAGGAGCACTGTTTTACTTTTTCAACGCAGAATTGGCTGGAATTGAGATCGGACGCCATGTCGCGTTTAGAGAGCCCCTGATGTGCCTAAACAGTGGAAACCCCCCAAATTATAACTGAAACCCTAATCCTAACACACCCCTAACCCTAATCTCAATGGTAACCCTAACTACACCCCTAACCCTGACACACCCCTAACCCTAATCCCAACCCTATTCCCAACCGAAAATGTAATCCAAACCCTAACCCTAACTTTAGCCCCAACCCTAACTTTAGCCCCAAACCTAACCCTAACTTTAGCCCCAACCCTAACTGTAGCCCTAACCCTAGCCCCAACCCTAACCCTAACCCTAATGGGAAAATGGAAATAAATACATTTTTTTAATTTTTTTATTTTTCCCTAACTAAGGGGGTGATGAAGGGGGGTTTGATTTACTATTTATAGCGGGTTTTCTAGCGGATTTTTGATTGGCAGTCGTCACACACTAAAAGACGCTTTTTATTGCAAAAAATGTTTTTTGCATTACCACATTTTGAGAGCTATAATTTTTCCATATTTTGGTCCACAGAGTCATGTGAGGTCTTGTTTTTTGCGGGACGAGTTGACGTTTTTATTGGTAACATTTTCGGGCACATGACATTTTTTGATCGCTTTTTATTCCGATTTTTGTAAAGCAGAATGACCAAAAACAAGCTATTCATGAATCTCTTTTGGGGGGGCGTTTATACCGTTCCGCGTTTGGTAAAATGGATAAAGCAGTTTTATTCTTCGGGTCAGTATGATTACAGCGATACCTCATTTATATCATTTTTTTAATGTTTTTGCGCTTTTATACGATAAAAACTATTTTATAGAAAAAATAATTATTTTTGCATCGCTTTATTCTGAGGACTATAACTTTTTTATTTTTTCGCTGATGATGCTGTATGGCAGCTCGTTTTTTGCGGGACAAGATGACGTTTTCAGCGGTACCATGGTTATTTATTTGCGTCTTTTTGATCGCATGTTATTCCACTTTTTGTTCGGCGGTATGATAATAAAGCGTTGTTTTTTGCCTCGTTTTTTTTTTTTTTTTACGGTGTTCACTGAAGGGGTTAACTAGTGGGACAGTTTTACAGGTCGGGTCGTTACGGATGCGGCGATACTAAATATGTGTACTTTTATTGTTTGTTTTTTTTTAAATTTAGATAAAGGAATGTATTTATTGGAACAATATTTTTTTTAATTATTATTTATTTAGGAATTTCTTTTTTTTTTTTAACACAAGTAATTTATTTTATTTTTTTACTTTGCCCCGGATGGGGGGGGGGGGGCATCACAGTAAAGTGACAGATTGCTGATCTGACACTTTGCTGTGTACTGTGTCAGATCAGCGATCTGACGTGCACTCCTGGAGGCTTCCCGGCGCCTGTTCTGAGCAGGCGCTCTGAAGCCACCTCCCTGCAGGACCCGGATGCAGCCCCGCGGCCATTTTGGATCCGGGGACTGCAGGGAGGAGACGCTCGGTACAAGGTGAGCACATCGCCTTGTACCGATCGTCTCAGGGAAGCACGCAGGGAGCCCCCTCCCTGCGCGATGCTTCCTTTTACCGCGGGAACACTGCGATCATGTTTCATCGCAGTGTGCTGGGGTTAATGTGCCGGGGGCGGTCCGTGACTGCTCCTGGCACATAGTGCCGGATGTCAGCTGCGATAGTCAGCTGACACCTGGCCGCGATCGGCCGCGCTCCCCCCGTGAGCGCGGCCGATTGCGCTGGCGCGGCCGATTGCGCTGGATGTACTATTCCGTCCTTGGGAAGTAGGGCCCACCCCACATGGACGGAATAGTACATCCAATGGCAGAAAGGGGTTAATATGGACAATATCACTTAAAAAAAATACAAAACTATCTCTAAATCAAATCTGATTTCACCATATAAAAGGCATACGTTATTAACCCCTTCATGCAGCAGCCCATTTTCGTTTTATGTTCCTTTTTATTGCTCCCCTTCTTCCCAGAGAAATACCTTTTTAATTTTTCCGGCAATATGGCCATGTGAGGGCTTGTTTTTTCCGGGACGAGTTGTACTTTTGAAAGACACCATTGGTTTTACCATTTTGTGTACTGGAAAACGGGAAAATAATTCCATGTGCGCTGAAATTGCAAAAAAAAAGTGCAATTCCACAACTGTTTTTTTTTTTAGCATGTTCACCAAATGCTAAAGCTGACCTGTCAATATGATTCTCCGGTGAGTATGAGTTCATAGACACCAAACATGTCTAGGTTCTTTTTTATTTAAGTGGTGAAAAAAAATTCCAAAGTTTGATAAAAAAAAAAATTGTGTCATTTTCTGACTCGTAGAGTCTACATTTTTCGTGATCTAGGACTGGGTGAGGGCTTATTTTTTGCGTGCCGAGCTGACGTTTTTCATGGTACCATTTTGGTGCAGATACGCTATTACATTTTAATGAAATGTTGCGGCAACCAAAAAAAACATAATTCTGGCGTTTTGACTTTTTTTTTCGCTACGCCGTTTACCGATTGGATTAATTCTTTTTATATCTTGATAGATTGGGTGATTCTGAAAGTGGCGATGTCAAATATGTGTATTTTTTTTTTTTTTTAATGGGGCGAATGGGGAGGTGATTTGAACTTTTATATTTTTTTAATTTTTAAAAGAATTTTTTTTTTACTTTTCACTTGGGAGACTAGAATCTGCAGTACTCGGATCGCCTCTGCTACATACAGGTGATGATCAGATCGCCTGTGCATAGCAGAAATGATCACTTGCTATGAGCGCTGACCGCTGGGCGGCCCTTATAGCAATCTGGCAATAACAGACCCCGGGTTGTCATGCCAACCCATCGGCAACCTGTGGTCATGTTACACAATGGATGGGATTAGTGACACGCTTCCGGAGCAATCACATTAGATGCTGCTGTCAAAGATTGACAGCGGCATTTAACAGGTTAGGGGCACATGTCAGCCATTCAAAACAGCTGATATGAGGTGAGAAAGATGTGTGCTCAGTGCAGTACATATACGGCGCATGTTGTGAAGGGGTTCAATAGATTTCTTAAGCTTGATGAAGGTGTTGTATGTGCTGTGAAAATCCAGGTCAGAATGATTGAGCAATCATGATATTAAGATGAGCATTTGATGATTCTGAGCCCAATTACAGAATGAAATCTCTCATGAATCCAAGTCTATTCACTCTCTGCCACCCACCCAGTCTGACTGACGGCTGCAGCTTGTACTGAGCAGTGTAGGATCTCAGCAGCAGGAGGGACAGTGAGGTGCTTTCAATCAGGTCAGATGGGAGTAGATTGAATTATACTTCTTAAAGGATTATACAGCCATTCTGACATGGATTATCAAAGCAAATACCCCAGCCTTATCAGGTCTAAGATATCTATTTAGTGATGTATGCAATTTGTACTGTGAAATCCGACAACAGATCCAGTTTAAAATGCTGAGCTAATATGTACCTGTTTGTAAGAAAGCAGATTACCAATAACGTATTCAGCCAGGTTCGATGATTTACAACGAGGTTCAAGGCACAATAGACTAAACAGACAGAAACCAAAATACGGCTTAAAAAAATCATTGACATAATTTATTCACTAAGTTATTGCGAGTGGCGTGAACTTTCCACCTAATAATGTACTACACAACAACAGCTACTAAAACACTTTTAATCAGTATTGGATTAACCAACAGGAAAGCTACATTCATTCTAATTTCATTGCCACGCACGGGAAAACTGGTTTGATTTAAAGTTCTAATCAGAAGCTTTTGTGTGTCGTCTCCAAGCGGTTTTGCATTTGGACTATTTTAAAGACTGGCTCGGTGCATTAAATGTCCATAACATTGCACAGTAAACTTCAAAGCCCCAACTGCAAATTATTCTGCCTTTCCTTTAGAAGTCGCCTAAAAGACCTTCTGCTGAGCAGAGATAACAGCCGTGCTTTTGATTTGTAGTCTTTTGTGTTGGTCACTGACAGTGTTTATATATTTAGCAGACACAGGCTTAAAGTTCCCGGATTGCAGTAAAGATCCAGAAAAAAGCCCTATCTCTTGAAAAATAAGAATCTCTATCCACAAATGATTTACTTGCCATACGGCCAATATAGTAGTGATCTTTACAGATACGTGTGCCGATCCATAAAACAGAAGGGTCAGATATAGAATATAAATTGGTAAATTTATTTGATATGGAAATCTGATTTTTGAAATATCATTTTTTGTTAACGTTTGTATACGGATGATTTGAGCAATTCTAGCTGTTGGGGACCCTATTTCCCCACTGACTTCTACATGAAAGAATCAGAATCACAACCATTATACTGTAAGTGTCTCCAGAGCTTTCATTCTGAAAGAAGAGCTATCAAGAGTTCTTTACCGCAACAAAGAAATGCGGAACACCGGCATTACCTTAGAGATGTCAGTTCTTGAAGATCACTTGCAAGACACCGGCATGTTTTTTTTTCTTAAGTATACCCATGACAACCTTCCCTGCCCTATGTGACTTGATTCCATATCTGCATAAATATCTTCATACTTTTTCCAATAGTGGACTTTACTACTTAATAAACAGCAAAATATAATTTTCTGTATACCGCAGGCTAATGCCGGCTGTCGAACAGCAACGAGACTAGCAGCCTCGAGGACTCAAACATATCTTTTGAGCACGCCAAAGACCCTCTGTTAGCACCCAAGAATGCTCGGATAACACCTCACCTGAGCACGCTCCCTCATCGCTAATAGTAATCACATCCCATCAAGCTTCATTTATACTGATTGTGGGATGATATTTTAATGGCTTTGACCCACTCCTGTAAAAGGGTTGTCCGGAACTAACAAATGGATGACTTATCAGTAACCTAAGAGGAAGATATACAGAACTTCCCCACAGCTTACCAGAGGGCAAATATACTGGTCTGGATGTTACAGCATCGTTGGGTGGAATGATCTTTTCCTTTGCACATAGGATCATCGTTCTTGTCAGCACATCTTGCGTAAACAGGACTTGCGCTGTCGAGAAAAATGGCATGCTATGCACACTAAATGATCTATCTTCGTTTTCGCCGCCGTTCCCGTTGGTCTTTGGCGAAAAGTGACCTGCTCCCAGCTCCAGTGTTTCATGGAACGGAGTGGAGGTCACTTTACAATACAAGTCTACTTGAGCCTCGTTCTGACTCTCATAGACTTGCACTGCGCTGCATGGCGCAGGGGGACCCCAGCGGCATGGAAAAAAATGTGAAGACACCAGAGGTGAGTATATGACTGGGAGTAGGGGACTTGGATTTAGGGCACCACTCCAGCGCTGAAAAAAAATGCTGAAGTGATGCTTTAAGTGGGAAAAGAAATGTAAGGAAACATGAGGAAGGCCAGCATTCACATCTGATGACTTCTCATTCTGTTATTAACATTACACATCGACTGACCCATAAAAAACACATTACCCCGGAGTAGAGGGAAATGTTCTGCGGACATCAGCAGAGAAGCAAAGTGATAACAAGCGTGGCATGTGATACTTCCACTTCGTAAACCAGCTATGGACCTCCTAAATGTAATCCCTGCTTGATGACAGCATTCATATAACACTATAATAATAGAAATGTTCTCACAGATCCAACGTGGAGATACCAAGAACTGACATCACACTGTTTTAGTCTGGATACTGAAAACAGTCACTGGGGGAAAAGTTTGCCCTTTCTCATGGCCCAAGATCTTACATTCCAGACAGCACAACCACCCGGACCGTTGGGTCTTCTTACGTGAATTTAAGACACACAAATAAAGAATCATGACCACATTATGTCAGCACTCTGCATACGCTGAGAAATACCCACATGGTAATGAGACAAGATCTTTTCATTTCTATTTATATTGCAGGGTATACTCTATATATTCAATATACATAGACAACAACCAGCCCTAACATTAAAACCACTCACAAAACATGAACAATCATCTGCATGCAGCACGGGCACGAGTCAAGGGAAGGAATGTATTAGTCCGGAAGTGCACAATCAATTCTTGAAGATAATTTGACCGAAAGCGGAAAAAATTAGAAAATGTATGGATCTGAAAAATGGCAATGGCTGAATAGCTGTTCCACGTATGTTGTGGTTGGTACCTATCACAAGGATTCTAAGGAACAACTGCTGGTAAGCCACCATCAGGGTCATGGGCACTGAAGGCTTTTTGGCGAGTCTGGTAAGCAAAGGCTCACTCACCTGGTTTGATCTTACTGAAGCACAAATTGATGGTCAAAGTTAAAGGGAACCCGTCATGTTATTCATGCTGCACAAACTGAAGAATGAATGAGATCCTGGCTGCATGGCCCTGGCCATCTCTTTCCAGTGCCGCTAGAGGCGATTGACAGGTCTCTCCCTCCTGTGTACATAAGGAGAGACCTGTCAGTCACCTGCAGCAGCGCTGGAAAGAGATGGTCGGCTGTGCTCCCCGGATGGCTCTTTAAAGTATATATTTTTGAAACACTGAAGCTTTTGAAATAAAAGTATGCCAGTATCTAACTCATGCTGCCTGTGGTTTTGGGCAGCATGAATCAGATGACACGTTCCCTTTAATGCCAACAATGATAGAAAAGTGTCAGAACATGTAGTGCAGTGCAACGTACAAGCCTTTGCAGACACAGACCTGTTGTAGTGGACATGAAGACCATCTAGTGCTAAAAGCACCTAAAATGGGAGCATGAGTATCAGAACTGGACAATGGAGCAAGGGAGAAGGTGGCCTGCTCTGATAAATTATGTTTTCTTTTATATCATGTGGACAGCCATGTATATATCTATCACTTACTTCTCGTGAGCTCTTCCAGGCTATGGGGAGGACGCCGCCTGGAAGAGCTCACGAGGCATTTGATATGAGGCACACAGGGAGGACTGTTTTCAGCACTCTATAGCCTGTATGCCCATATTAATAGTATAGCTAGGCCAAATGTGGTGACACAGTTATCCCTTTAAAGTAAACTTAACTCATTAGGGGCCAAATACTTTTATTATTATTAAGTAAATAAATAATAATTCATCTGCTATGCAGCCACTATCAAATATTAAAAATGTGTTGAAAAGTCCTCTTTAAGGGCTTGTGCACCCAGCGGTATTAAAGCTTGTAACAGCTGCACAGAGCTGCAATACAGCACCAGTACAAGTATATAGGTCCTTACTGTCGACACCTTCATATGCCTCAAATTTCATACAGATAGGAAAAAGAAAATCATGGCGTGCTCCATCGGATGTCTTATGAACAAAAGAATTCTGGTCTAGATTTAATTAATATCTATTTATATACTGCACATATCAAAGCCTGCATGGCAGCACACAGAGGCTACATGGTGCCCAGCTGTGTGATTAGGCCTGTGTAATTTTCGCCATGCCAGGTCGGACAGAGTAAAACAGGGTGCCCCCTTTGACTCCTTATACACTAATGATCCTATGTCAAAGTTTGGTTTAAAATAGTCAATTTTGCTCAGACCTGTTAGATGTTTTAGCCAATTGGCGACTATGTGCGGGGTAACACAACATGGCTGCGTCCACTCCAAGAGCAAAACACTAAGCAGGCTGAGCCCTGAGCACGTACCCTGGCACAGAGCACCGTATATAGCATTAATGTAAAGCATTCCAGAGCACAAGGAACAGATTTTTTTTTTTTTTGCAAAATAAACTTTTTTTTTTTTAAGCTTCTTACTCATATCATTCTTAACAATCTCGTCTTTGTCTTCCGCCAGAAGCTACCACAATGATGCATTATGTAAGATAATAAAGCGAAGCTGTTTATGTCGCCCACAAGCAGCCGCAGCATTTGCCGTACAATGTACCGTAAGTCTTCATTTGTTCCTAAAGACTAAAACTCAGTGTGTGCCGCGGGTTATTGTGTCGGCTCCAAACAATATTTTACCTTCAATAAGTGAAATTACAAGTGCAACGCGGTGTAGAGATATTATCGCCATGATGTAATGTCAGTCACAGACAATCTATCAGCCATGGGTATTGACTGATGAGATACTCGCCAGGGAATTCTAACAGCTCCTCCAGCACCAGCCGCAGAAGGACACGTGATACGACCTTTCCAAAAATCATATACTTACCGGTATTTCATTAGTCTCATCACTCCCCCAGAAGAAATCAGATTGTTAACGAGCACCTCACGAGAATTAGAAAATTACCGGCAAAAACAAATCTGGAAAACATTCACTTCTTAGCCCTACCTTATGTATATGCATGAGAACTACTGATCCAGTCATAAGACCCCCCAATCTTATGACTAAAAGAGTCCCAGGAGTCGGAATTCACGCATCATATACAGGGGATGAGTGTTCCTGAGTTGATGAGAGTTGATCAATAAAAGATTCACCGGACCCTAGTCCAACGGCCACATAAGTTCTCTACGGCCGCCGGACCAGAGAGGAGCGGATCTCCTACTTCCTGAGGCATTGGAGACCCCTCTTGTGATCAGTAGGCCCTGTGATGTGGCTATATAGTGATGCATGACAATGTGGGGGTCTACTAATCAGAAGAGGCGCTGGGGATGCTGCAAACAGTAGGAGGTGCACATGAACTACTGACATGGCCACTGGGCAGGGTCCTGGGACTCTTCTCACTAAACTCCATTTTATACATTTTTATAGTGAATACAGCTCAGTTTTCCTGTTACAGAGCTCTGGATCGCAGACTATTCAGGATTTTAGAGAGATTGGGTGATAAACCTTGAGGAGATTGTAAGAGCAGCCATACTGCTCGCCAACCAAATTTGGTATTACTCAAACTTGAAAAGAAAAGCCGAATTATGGGATTAGTCTTTAATTTTTTAATCAACAACCAAATGAACATCCAACAGTGGAAAGCAAATAGTCCATAGATCACGTAGAAATAGGTTAACAGACAGAATTTAAACAATATAGAAAAATAAAAAAAAATCCCCAAAATACATATTTTTAGTGTTTTTTTTTTCTCCTACGTCTACAATGTGTTACTAAGCTACTGCCGTATTGATATGTAATAAACAGATGTAGCTGTTAGAAAAAATGTGCATGGATTTGTCACTAAATATGCCACACATGCATGTCAACATAAAGAACGTGCTGGCAGTGGCCTACGCACGGCTGCTGACACTAATCTTTATTACTATACAGCCATTCACTGCGACAAAAGCAAGATTTTAGTTAGAAAATATCAACATTTGTTAGGCACTGCAGAATAGAAATTATTTGAGGCAAACATTAAAGGGGTTGTCCATTACTCAGACCACCCCTTCTCAATCCCTATATTCCCCCCTTCTGAAATAACGCTAGGCTATATTCACCTCCAGTGATGATGGCACTGGCTCTCCCGGGGCTTGCGTGACATTGTTAGACCACGTGAGCCCTGCAGCCAATCAGCGGCCAATTCACTCACTTCCAGTTGTCAAAATGGAGATCCGAAAGTAGTGAGAGCTGCTGCCGGTCTCGGAATTCCTCCGAATGTCACTACTTTTGAAGGAAGTGAGAGTGAATTGACCGCCGATTGGCAGCAGGGCTCACCTGACATTGTTATGCCTCGGAGACCATGTGCCCACGTCCCTGGAATGGCGCCAGCACCAGAGGTCAGTATAGGTTATTTTATAAGGGGGATATAACAATTGAGAAGTCCAAATAATGGACATCCCCTTTAAGGCAATTTTCCAGGATGTTTTTTTACCTTTCCAATAAGCTTTACTCACCAACCAGAAGTGCAGAGCGGCTGACAAACTTTGCTCACAGTCTGCAGCGGTGGCGCATGTGACCGCTGCGGTCAATCCCTAGACTCAGCAGTTTAGTGCTGCCTACCTCAGCAGGCAACGCTGACCCCATGTTTTCTGCAAAGCACAAATCCTAGGAAGTATATCTTTTATAGAGCTTTAAGGAGTAACTAACAGATTTGTTGGGGCTGTCATAATGTTTAGTGATCGCTTCTCTCCAGTGCTCTAATGTCATCATCCCAGAAATGCAGCAGCCGCCTCCTCAGGTTGGATATGTTTATATAACAATGGACAGAATAGCTGTCGCATCTGTCAGACATTACCGTGGATCCGCCTGGGTTACCCGATGCCACAATGTTTTCACATTGTTTATGCCAGGGAAGAACTGGGACACAATGTTACTCTCCTAGTGACAGCTGTCTGGAATAATTGTCTCTCCAACCTATTTGGCCTACGTTGCCTGTGGCAGGTACACCGAGCATAGCCCAAAAAAAAAGGATTTCCACTCTTAATGATGCCAAAATGACTATTTGAGGAATGTGGAAACTCTTTTGGTATAATGAAATTGTGAGGAATGCTTGATGCGCTCTCCTCCTGCGGGTTTATCATCATGATGTATGACGCGCTCGGCGGCGCACTACTTACACGTTACAACAAGACCATAACTTTTATTGCTCTAGTAACATCACTTTTCTAATGTACTAAAGTTACCATTACTGTTCAATCATACCTGTATGGGAAAGGTAAAAAAAGCTTGACTGGTTAAAGGGTTAATGCCCATATGTAAAGATATCCCCTGTTCAAATGATAGGGAATGACTTGTGATTGGTGGGGGTCCAACTGCTGGGACCCTCTGCGATCCATACACCGGGGCTCCGGAGCCCCATCCTGAATGGAGCGCAGATGTGCAAGCTCATACTTTGCTCCATTCATGGTCTATGGGACGTCCCAGTACAGATGTCAGGCTCAATGAAGTCTTAGTCAGACCCCCAGCGAGCAGCAAGTTTCCTCTATCCATTAGAGACTGACCTCATATTTTTGAAACTAGCCCATTAATAATAATTATTTTAATAATTTAATAATAGCCCTTGTATAATGAAATGTTATACAATTATTCAATATATTTTCCTTATAAAACAATTTTGGTTTTCAATATCTCTGCTTGGAGTCATTGCTTTCTTCCAGAGATAAACATTGGTCCTGGCTGTGTGACGCACTGCAAGACCAGGAGAGAAGTGGCCGACGGTATCATGATATTATATTAAACTGTAATACCTTTTAATAGAGGGGGTCCCTCATTTGTAGTCTCCCCCGATTAGCTGGCGCACAGAACACTGCAGAATATTCTTTTTAGAGTATTTTTCTGGAGCAACAGGCATGTCTGCGTGTTATACTGATATTACAGCATGCACACAGCCATACTAGAGGCTTGTGTTATAGATCAGTAACATAGCTCCTATAGTATGCCGCGTGGGGAATCTGTCTTAAGCATACAGCCATTATTTTTCACATACTATAGTTGAAAAAAATGGATTACTTTTTATCATTGTGCTGATTCTGATTTTCAACCATTTTGGTCCGAGTGTCCAAAATTCAAGCTTCTCCTGCCCATTAAACATTACAAAATGGGCAGCACAGGGATTGCGTCTGCGCTGTTTTTTAATTTCATGGATCTATTGACTTGAATGGATAATTTTGATCAGCAAAGCAGATCAATATTGGACATATCTTCATTTTTGTTTTACGAAAAAATGGAGTGTAAAAATACAGAGACCTGAATAGCCCCATAAACTACAGTGGGCAATCTGAAAAACATGGATTTCACAAGTCCAAGAATGGGGAATGGGGCATGAAGTAAACAGGGCTCTGCTCAGACCTTGTTTTCTGCTTCCATCAGAGGTCTATGTAGCGAGTATTTCTTCATGTGTACTGTACCTTTAAGATACGCCTCTCTATAGGCCAGATTCACATTGTAAAAAAACGTATACCCCACAGTATACACATTTATACCATACTAGATGGTAGCCCGATTCTAACGCATCGGGTATTCTAGAATATGTATGTAGTTTATTTATGAAGATTTTAGAATAATACATTGAATACACAGGATTCGGCCAACCGCGACCAATTAGCGAAGCGTGGTTCAAATCCCGCGCCGATTCGCGGCCGGACTGCGCCTGTCGCTGATTGTTCGCGGTCGGCCACGTAGTATATAGCACAGCCACGTAGTATATAACAGCCCACGTAGTAAATAGCACAGCCACGTAGTACATAGCACAGCCACGTAGTATATTGCACAGCCACGTAGTATATTGTACAGCCACGTAGTATATAGCACAGCCCACGGAGTATATAGCACAGCCACGTAGTATATTGCACAGCCACGTAGTACATTGCACAGCCCACGTAGTATATTGCACAGCCCACGTAGTATATTGTACAGCCCACGTAGTATATTGCACAGCCCACGTAGTATATTGCACAGCCCACGTAGTATATTGCACAGCCCACGTAGTATATTGCACAGCCCATGTAGTATATTGCACAGCCCACATAGTATATAGCAATGTGGGCATCATATCCCTGTTAAAAAAAGAATTAAAATAAAAAATAGTTATATACTCACCTTCCGTTGGCCCCCGGATCCAGGCGAAGTGTTTACCGATGCTCCTCGTGCGCTCCGGTCCCAAGAGTGCATTGCGGTCTCGCGAGATGATGACGTAGCGGTCTCGCGAGACCGCTACGTCATCATCTCGCGAGATCGCAATGCATGGAGCGGTCACCTGAGCGTCGCGAGGAGCGGGAAAGGCCTGTTCTGGATCGGAGAGGCCGACGGACAGTGAGTATATAACTATTTTTTTTTTATTATTATTTTTAACATTATATCTTTTTACTATTGATGCTGCATAGGCAGCATCAATAGTAAAAAGTTGGTCACACAGGGTTATACCAAAACATGGTATCCATCCACAGACAGCTGTTTCGGGGTATTACTAGGCACTGCTCCTAATAGCCAGTTTCCTACTCCACACTGATGAGGGGCAAATACCCCGAAACAGCTGTCTGTGGATGGATACCATGTTTTGGTATAGGTGGTTTTCCTTTATTGGATGCTGCCCTTCCCGTGGTTGTTCCTTCCCGGTGAAAGACCTGGCTATTCATTGCTTGCGTTGAGAAACACGTTATGGTGTCTCCGCGGCTTTTCTACATGCATTTGCATATTTCCCTTAAGGGATGGGGGCAGTGTTTTGGATCACTGCGTTGAGAAACACGTGATGGTGTCTCCGCAGTGTTGGTAGTTTTGAACTCCCCGAGGTCATTCATCTTTATGTTTATAGTCCTTTTACTAGGCACTGCTCCTAATAGCCAGTTTCCTACTCCACACTGATGAGGGGCAAATACCCCGAAACAGCTGTCTGTGGATGGATACCATGTTTTGGTATAGGTGGTTTTCCTTTATTGGATGCTGCCCTTCCCGTGGTTGTTCCTTCCCGGTGAAAGACCTGGCTATTCATTGCTTGCGTTGAGAAACACGTTATGGTGTCTCCGCGGCTTTTCTACATGCATTTGCATATTTCCCTTAAGGGATGGGGGCAGTGTTCTGGATCACTGCGTTGAGAAACACGTGATGGTGTCTCCGCAGTGTTGGTAGTTTTGAACTCCCCGAGGTCATTCATCTTTATGTTTATAGTCCTTTTACTAGGCACTGCTCCTAATAGCCAGTTTCCTACTCCACACT
The DNA here is from genome assembly GCF_051348905.1 of Ranitomeya variabilis. NCBI lineage: Eukaryota > Metazoa > Chordata > Amphibia > Anura > Dendrobatidae > Ranitomeya > Ranitomeya variabilis. The sequence continues at coordinate 927,333,810 of NC_135233.1, read as the reverse complement.
GATGAGGGGCAAATAGCCCGAAACAGCTGTCTGTGGATGGATACCATGTTTTGGTATAGGTGGTTTTCCTTTATTGGATGCTGCCCTTCCCGTGGTTGTTCCTTCCCGGTGAAAGACCTGGCTATTCATTGCTTGCGTTGAGAAACACGTGATGGTGTCTCCGCGGCTTTTCTACATGCATTAACCCTGTGTGAGTGCTGACTGGATGGGAGTATGGAGCGGTCACTAACTGCGGGGAGTAAGGAGCGGCCATTTTGCCGCCGGACTGTGCCCGTCGCTGATTGGTCGTGGCTGTTTTGCCGCGACCAATCAGCGACTTGGAATTTCCGTTACAGACAGACAGACGGAAGTGACCCTTAGACAATTATATAGTAGATCACTGTATTTGGGAAACCAGCACAGATAATGCTTTCTAAACTATGTAGTATAAGAGGGATTAAGGTTTAAAACCAAAAACACTCGCATGCGCTGTGTGCATGGGGTCCTATGAACAGGTTCAGTGCATGTACCTGGCACTATCCTGGTGCATACAATAGATGCGAAAAGATCCTAAGTTATTAGTTCTAAAATACATTCATAATAGAAAACTTATTAGAGAGGCAGATACCTGTAATAGCACAAATCCCTGGATTTTACAGATGAGTTCAGCTGACATTAGTTCTTCTCTTATATACTGCAGGTGATTTATTACTGAGGTTTTAGCTTAAATAAGGTTTTAATAAAGGAACGAAAGGGGATTATAGTTTGCTTACCGATGCCACCGTTTAATTATTCATGATCTGCTTATGTGAATGTTTCACGAGAGACCGGCACCGCAGTCTAATAACCTGACTCATCACAATAGGCCGGAGCCCACTATTTAAGGATTTGCATTCTGGTTCTGTTTGCACAGGATTAGTAGGACGCATGAGTCATTTAGCATATTCTTCATTTTCCTGTACCTTTATGGTGTGTGTGTTTTATGCCACAAAAAATGCCTTATTTACAGAAGAATCCCCCTCATGATAAGCTATTTCTAGAGCAGGGGTGGGCAATTAATTTCCCAGAGGGGCCATATGAGTTATGAGAGACAGTGACTGTTGTGCAGGGCTGAACCAATAGGGTGAAAGTAATTCTGCTCAAAATATTACCTCAGAATTTTATATTAATATTAATTGTATAATTTAATATTGAGCAGAATTAAGTATGCGGACATCCAATATATATCATGTAAGCCCGCACACAGCCCCCCTTCATACAGTATGCGCCACACGCAGCACCCCTATACAGTGTAAGCCCCCACTCAGGCCCCCTATATACAGTATGAGCCCCCACGCTGCCTCCTATACACAGTGAACCCACACACAACCCCCTATATACAATATTACCCAACACACAGCCCCTATATACAGTATGAGCCCTCACACTGTCTCCTTTATACAGTATGAGCCCCCACATACTCCCCCGATACACACACACCCCACACATTAAAAAAAACAACAACACATACTCAGCTTGCTGCCGTTCCTCTCGCGCTCTGCTCTGGTCTTTGCTGTGAGCATTGATGATCTGCACAACAGATGTGATGTAGTGATGTCTTCACGTCTGCTGTCTAAGTTGGACACGCTGGGGGAAGAAGGAGTCGGCAGCTCCATCCTCCACCATTATATTCACCTGAGGATGCAAGGAGTGGTGGGGGAGGGCGGCCGCATGGTGAGGCCCATGGGTCACTGTTTTCGTTCCTTCCGCTTTCTCAGTCTGTAGGCAGGACTGGAACAACCAGAGGGCTGGATGTGACCTGCGGGCCATACTTTGCCCAGGTCTATCCTAGAGTGTTTAACTCCTGGGACCCACGACCATCAGCTGTAATTTGTGGGGTACCTGGTAGCAAGTGTTTAATTCACACACAGCACCATTTGCCAGTGAATAATAAGGACGCTTTATCAGTGGCGGTTTTTAGGCGTTTAGCTCCACAAGCATCATGGTCAGATGGTAAAAGTCTATAGTGCATGGTTACATTCACATTATTGGTATGTTTATTGCTGTAGTGGTTAGGTAGATAGCATGTTCTAGATATGGAATTTTTTATGCCTTTTTTCAACATTCTTTTAACTACAGAAGCCGACTACAGCGGTTGTACACTCCAACATCCAGCAGGGGTATCCCATGACTGCTGCAGCCAATCAGCGCTGATGGATTGGCTGCACTGGTCCTTTAACACCTCTGCTCGATGCTGATCCCAGCAGACCGGCAGGGATGCAGCACTGATCATGGAAGGTTTTTTTTTTCTCTAATTGCTGGACACATTAATAAGGGGTTGTATAGTTGTAGAAAACCTCTGTAGGGTAGAATTGCCCTTGATATCACAGAATGGAGCCTAAACAGAAGGTAAACGGCGCCTTGTTCCACTTCTGCACTGTAAAAATGGAGTTACATGGGCCGACAGTGCACTAAAAGTATGAAGTTTGTGAAAAAGGTAAGATTTACTGAGGCAGTCCTGTGTGTGACACACTGATCTCTCCCCACTATGGTCTGCAATTGGAGCACGGACAAGAGTTATCAAAGTCCTGGAAGCATCAGATTAGAGGGAATATGTGATGTATGGCCGAGGTGGTAGGGTGAGCGCAGGGCACAATGAGTGCGTGATAACATCTGATGGGATAAAAACGTTCCCTTCTCGTTTATTAGAATGTGTCTGGACGGTCTCCAGGTATTTTCTGTTAATGCAGTGACAGCAGTGGTGTAGTGCTTACCAAAGTCTGCAGAACACTACTTATAATTACTGGGTGCATTAGAGAATGATTGTTTTATATTACATTTTATTATACAACATTATCTCCAGCAGCGTCAATTACAGTTAGTAGTGGTGGTGCCAAATATGCATTTTTATGTCAACTCAATGAAGAGATTAGGGCAAAAACAATAGGAGAACCATACCTGATAGAGAACCTGTCAGCACAATTTTGCACTGTAAAGACACAGTTATAATGGCGTTGTAATACTGATCACATTGATACCTTTGGTGAGAAAAATCAGCTTTGTTGTTCTTCTTTAATCACCATTTGAAGATTTCTGCTAATTAGATTTCGGTGCTCAGGGGCCGGACGGTGCACTGGGTCTTCTCCTCCCCATCTGTGATTCCCCTCCACGTGCCACGGGTTTGTGATTCCCTGGCTCCTCCACTGCCTCCGGTTTGTGAATGACAACCATTGCTGAGATATCAAAAAAGGACACAGGTCATTCACAGACGGAGGCAGCAGAGGGGCCAGAGAATCACAGACGGGGAGGAGAAGACCCAGTGCACGGTCCGGCCCCTGAGCACCGAAATCTAATTAGCAGAAAACTTCAAATGGTGATTAAACAAGAACAACAAAGCCGATTTCTTCACCAAAAGTACCAATGTGATCAGTATTACAGCGCCATTATAACCGTGTCTTTACAGTGCAAAATTGTGCTGTCAGGTTCTCCTTAAAGAAATAAAAGGGAATGTTTTCTTTCACTCGCATCAAGATCTCACCCTCAATTTGATCTACAAAGCCGTACAGAAAGCAGATCTCCCATTCATGATGAACAAGGAGCCGAAAGCAAAAAACAAAAATGCGCTCTGTATTCCTGCTGGAAAAACACATTAAAATGGATGTAATCTGCACATGACTATATCAATAAAGTTTTCACAAAGCTAATTTCCAGGAAGTATCAAAAACAAAGCAGCTTTATTTAAAACATGACATAACAAAAAGAGACAAACAACAGAGCAAAAAAACGCTATAAAAACGCATGGGAAGAAAAACCTCAATGCAATTAAAAAAACGCAAAACACCCAATTTAGCTAATAATTGCACAAAGGCTGCAGAAAATCGTGGGAAATTAACCTCAGGGTATGTTCACACTGCATCATTTTTTGCCGTAACTAGGTCTGCTAAAAGAAATTGCGGAAAAACTGCTAACAATGCGATTTACAGAATAGTATTAATTAGTATGGAAAAAGGGCTTGTTCATATGTTCAGAAACGCCATGCTTTTAAAATAAGTCACATGTCCATTAGGAAAACGCTCAATACTTTACAATGTAAATTAATAGAAAGGCTAAAAAGACGACACAAGCCACAAACGCATCTTTTTTTTAGTTTTATTGTCGTTTTAGTGTTTTCTTCATTGATTAACAATTTAAAAAAAAAAACTAACATAAAATGCCAGTAAAAAGTCGCTAAAAAATGTTGAAAAAAAAGCTAGAAAACAAAAAACACATAAAAAATGTTGTAATGACCAAAAAAAAAGCTAAAAAAAAACTAATTTCAGTGGCTAGTGCAAATGAATTGAGCTGTTTGTTATCATGTGTCTAGTGACAGCTGCAGTCTCCAGCAGATGTAGCTACCATTAGCAGCTATGCTTCTCACCTGTTCCTCTATTTATAAGGCATGCAGAGATACAACAGAAAGATCCGGCATTGTCTGAAGCCTTGCAATCTGATCGCTCAATGCATTATATAAATATAATTCATTAATTTCAACAGGTGCTTGGCCTTCCCCCGCCATAATAGTCCATTCATGGCTTTCCAGCTCTAGAATCACCCATATGCGTTGACTCTGTCTGATCTAATGGGTTCCACTATTACAGGAGCCATGATGGATACGACAGATTCTTAGGGCAAGTAGGGTCTGTCAGGATAGCAACACATGGAGCATTATCTTCATGCAATTGCTCCTCTTTCTTTTTACATTTACATGAGCTGCACGGAAAGATCAGGATGTCAACAATCATTGGTGATAAACTATATAATGGTAAATGCTTTCCAATAAAAAAAAAAAAAACTAAAAAAACAAAGCCTTATACTTTTATAGGCTAAGCAGAAAAAAAAAAGATATATGCAAATTTTTAGGCTATGTTTCCACAAAGAGCTTTCGATGCTGTGTATTTTTGCTGGGTCAAAAACGTCTTACAGGTCCAGCAAAGTGGATGGGATTTGTAGAAATCTCCTGCCCACCACAATTCTTTTTTACTCAGCATGAACAGACACACGGTGCCGATTCCAAATCCGCAGTATGTCAATTCCTCTTGCGCGTACACTTATGTGTGGACTTTCCCCATCGATTTACATTAGGTGTGGAAATTCCGCAAGTAAAAACTGCACATGTGGTTTTCCGAAGTGCAAACACATAAAAAACGCAGGTAATCGGCACCTAAGTGTGTCAATATAATTTTATTATAAGGCAAATAGCAGGAAGTATAAAAAAAGCAGCTTTACTTAAAGCATGATATACCAAAAGAATCAAAAAACCACAGCGTCAAAAACGCGATAACGATATATGCTAAAAAAAACGCAATGAAAAAATGCAAGTAACCAAATTTAAATAATAGGTGCAGCAATGGTTCAGACAATCTAAAGTGTCAAAAACTCACCAAGACCTCATCGTAGGAACGTCGCCTTAAAGACTCCTTCATCAGAGTTGCTTACAGTAGTGTTTCAAAGTTTGTGAACCCTTCACAATTTTCCATATTTCTGCCAAAATTGGACCTAAAAATACATCAGTTCTAAAAGCAGATAAAGAAAACTAAATCAAACAAATGAGGAATAGATGTTCTATTTCGTCACTCACTTTTTATTGAGGGAAATGATCCAATATCACATGTCTGAGAGTAATGAAAGTATGTGAACCTTTGCATTCAGTATCCAGTGCTACTCTCTTGCGCAGCAATAACCACATGTAAATGTTTCCGCTAGTTGTTAAGTCGTTCACATCGGCTGGAGGAATTTTAGCTCATTGGTTCCTTCTAAACAGCTTCAATTCGCTCTATTATGTTGGCGAGTTTTCTCCCATATCAGGTCCTTCCACATTTTCATAGGATTAAGGTCAGAACTTTTCCACAACTGCACCTTGTGCATCCCAGAAAGCTAACTGCACTTATTGGTAATAGTTCTGACCTACTCTCGTCTGTCCACAGCCAAGAAGCAGATACTGGCGACCAAGACCAGGGCACGGGGACATTGTTAACTGAGCGGAGAAATGTATGGGAGCAATTACTGCACATTAGGCAATGGGCTGGCGGGCCATCGTGCTCTTTGGTAATGTTGGAGCTTTTAGGGCGGAAGGGCTTTCAGGAGCTTGCCCACCTTTAAACCACTCCGAAGTCTCAGTGTCTTCTGCTCCGGGCCATCTGTCAGGACTGACATTAGAGCACTAAAGGGAATGCTTGTCACTGCCGGGAAAGTTTGTTGATGCTGGAAGATTTTTTTCCCTACCTCTGTAATTAAAAGGTAATGGATTTGTCACACAAGAGATGCTGCCAAGTGATGTATATTGCTTATGACAGTGGTAAACAACAAGCATCTGCGGCATCTTTACAACAAAGTCAAGGAGATCAGGATGCCCGGGCTAGCTTCTCCTCTCAGATAAAATGGATAGATCAAGAACATCTGACCCGCTTATCTTTGTCAAGTATGCCTGACGATAAAATAACATCCATACTTCAGCCTTTCACATGTTTTGAAGTGCTCTACAGAAATGCAGGTGCGATATATAAAGGCTTTAGGACAATGCACTTATTCTATCGTTCCGTTTGATGCAAGTTGTGGCCCTGAAAGTCATATGGAGAAGAAGGAAGGAGACATCAATCCCTAGCCCGTAAGCTGCCATCATGGTCAGGCGATTGTATAAAGTACACACACAACGAACAGCACTGCATAGTTCACGAAAAGCAATCCCAGTTATGAGAGGTGGGCATACGGGATAAGAGTGCAAGGGCGAGTTACACCTCCATGCAAAGCGGTCAACTGGGCCTTCTGTTCAATTACTTCACAGCCACGAGACGTGCGAGGGAGAATAACTGGAAAACATTCTTTAGAGTAGACAGAGGGTTTAGGCTGATAGACCTTGTTCCCACATGGTAGAAGCGCTGCGTTTTGGTCTGTTGTGTTTATTAGTTTAAGAAACATGGATGTGATAGTACATCCGAACCTGTTCCGTTGGACTAATTGTGGACTCTGTAGATCTACCTGCATGTGTTGTTCCAGCGTTCTTGATAATAAATCTGTGGAATCATCCCTTGGCCTGTTGTCCCTTCCTGCTCTGCCGTACACCCCGTCACAGTGATTTCATAAAAACTCTAGACTACTCTGAGCTTGAAGACATTGGAACTGTTTCTGTACTTTTTCGCCTACACTTCTGTGAAAAAACTAAATGTAAAAGGGTAATTGTGTTTTTAAATATAGAATCTGTGTTTTCTTTTTTTTTACAAAAAAAAACCACATCAAAAATGCTGCATCAAATCCATACAAAAAATGCTTAAAAAAGGGAAAATGCATAAAATGACAACAAAAATGCATTAAACAGAGCAGATTACTATTGTGTAGAAATGGATAATTGCTTCTTAAATAGCAATGAACATCATGGCATCATGGGGGGCTCTGTACAATGAGATCATCAGGCAAAACAAGTGCATACTGCGATGGAGGGGTACACAAACCCACATCTACAAGCCATCATGGAGATGACGGATCCAATTAACGGGTGGCCATATCCATACTGGACTACTTTGAACTCCGATAATATCTTTTTTTACCCTAAAAAGTGTATCTGTCATTTCATCTAAAACTTGTTAAAGTGCAGGGGCTTCTGTACTTATGTGTTCAGCGCCTGTCTGACACGTATTCATCACTCCCATAGGCTTTTTGTTCAGCACTTTATGCTCCATTGGTTCTGCTCACGTACACTTTAGATTAACATTGACCAAAGCCGCCGATATCGATGAGTCCTGCCAAGAGGCTACTGTGTATGGGGACCCTGACAGATGATTGTCAGGAGAGATGAGAATTCAGCATGTAAGATTTCTAACTGCCAATCCTTTTGTTCTCTGATAAGTTGCCACCATAAGAGTCCGGCAGTGGCTCTATCATAGAGAACATAGGAGCGCTCCGCCAAGATAGATGCAGCCGAACAATCATTCATCTCATAAAATCATAGAATGTTAGAGTTGGAAGGGACCTCCTGGGTCATCGTGCCCAACCCCCTGCTCAATGCAAGATTCACTAAGCCATCTCAGACAGATGTCTGTCCAGCCTCTGTTTGAACACTTTTATGGAAGGAGAACTCACCACCTCTCGTGGCAGTCTGTTCCACTCATTGATCACCCTCAATGTTAAAAAGTTTTTTCTAATATCTAATCTGTGTCTCCTCCCATTCAGTTTCATTCCATTGCTTCTAGTCTTTCCTTGTGTAAATGAGAATAAAGATGATCCCTCTACAATGTGACAGCCCTTGAGATATTTGTAGACAGCTATTAAGTCTCCGCTCAGTCTTCTTTTTTGCAAGCTAAACATTCGCAGATCATTTAATCATTCCTCGTAGGACATACTTTGCAGACCGTTCACCATCCTGGTAGCTCTTCTCTGAACTTTCCCCAGTTTTTCAATGTCTATTTTTAAAATGTGGTGCCCAGAACTGGACATAGTATTCCAGATAGGGCCTGACCAAGGATGAGTAGAGGGGGATAATTACTTCATGTGATCTAGACTCTATGCTTCTCTTAACACATCCTAGAACTGTGTTTGCCTTTTTTGCTGCTGCATCACACTGATGACTCATGTGCAGTCTGTGATCTATGTACACCATGTCAGAAGAAAGGGAAATCATTGAAACAGCAGGCACACTTTTTTTTTTTTTTGTGATCACGTCATCGGACACCAGAAAATCTGGCCTTGATCATGTTCTCTAGGGTCTCAGCTACCCCCAGTAGACCTCAAAGATTTTCCGACTCTGGGGGTATGCTACTGTTTTAAAACAGCGATGAGGAATAAGTACCCTTACTGGCCGCTGTTTTAATGCGTATCAGCGGTCGATAAGGGGTTAATACAGATTGTATGTAAAACAAAAATATATTTAAACACAAAAACCTTATTTAATCCATAGGTAATTCATGTCCCCATCCTGCCTAAAGCGATATCTTTTGTCTAAGCTGAGAGACAAATTGCAGAAATTGGATCTGTTGGTCTTGAAGCGGTTGTTCAGGACTTTATAGTAATGGTTTATTCTTGGGCTAGGGTCACACAAGTGTATATTCTCTCATCCAAGAGAATCGGGTCTATTATGCAAATCAGACTCTGATCGGAGTGTGATCATGGTGTGATCCAATTATCGTGAATGAGAAGATGGAGGAAAAAAAAAAGTCTCAATCTTATCCATTCTGTCAGTCTGTGGAAATTGAATTGCACTCAGATGTCGAGAGCAATCCGATGTTTTCCACTGACTCATTAATTTGCATGGCTGAATGCAATCCGAATATGGGATCAAACTTGGGCATGCTTTTTTCCTCAGACAAGCTCTGTCCAAGGAAAAAAAATTGGACATGCGTACAACCCCATAGAATAATATTGGTTGGAGTGCAATCCGTTGTTTGGTCTGATTGCACTCAGAATAATAATACGGTCATGTGAATGAGCCCTTAAGATAGATCATCAACATCAAATTAGTTGTGGTCTGACATCTGGCTACCCCATGTTCAGCAGGTTCTGCAGCAGCTAGCACAAAGTGTGTGGAGCATCACAGCGCCGGACACTGTTTTATGGTCACTCTTGGGTGCTCTCAGCTCCCATACACAGTGTATGGAGCTGTGGTTTCTGGCTCCACATACTCTTTACTTCCAGAGTGCTAACCCCATGATTAGACCCCCAACAGATATTGATGACCTCTTCTAAAGATAGGTCATCAGAATTAAAGTTCTGAAGACGCCCTCTACTTTGACCAGTATCCTACTTCACATGTCTTCTTCACATGTCTATATAAAAGACGTACTTGAAAAACTGGTACTGGTGTCATCAGTGTGTCCATGTTCACCATCAGTGAGTCATTGGTGTTTTTCCAGTATGGATAAAGAAAGAAATTAAAAAGCTTCTCCTATACTTTTCAATGTTAAACATGGACGGTACACTGATACCATTCTTGTGCTGTATGTGTTTTTTACAAACCCATAGACTTGTATTGACCCTTGTCATCTGTGCTGCCGGAAAAACAACGGACATATCTCCGTGTAGTAGCATGGACACAGGAGGCTGTGTAAAAACACGGATATGTGCATAGCACCATAGGTTATAATGGATATATGTGGCATCGGTGAAAAGAAATGGCTGCAACACGTACTGGAAACACGGATGTGTGAAGGAAGCCTTCAGCCCTTTTAGAGATCATTTCATCTTCAGCTTGCTTAACTGTTCACAAGAGCCATTTTAACCTGGGGTGCCCAAACTTTTAAGGTACCGTTACACTAAACGACTTACCAACGAACACGACCAGCGAAGCGATCGTTGGTAAGTCGTTGTGTGGTCGCTGGGGAGCTGTCACACAGACAGCTCTCTCCAGCGACCAACGATCAGGGGAACGACTTCGGCATCATTGAAACTGTCTTCAACGATGCCGAAGTCCCCCTGCAGCACCCGGGTAACCAGGGTAAACATCGGGTTACTAAGTGCAGGGCCGCGCTTAGTAACCCGATATTTACCCTGGTTACCATTGTAAAAGTTAAAAAAAACACTACATACTCACCTTCCGATGTCTGTCACGTCCCCCGCCGGCAGCTTCCCTGCACTGAATGTGTCAGCGCCGGCCGGCCGTAAAGCAGAGCACAGCGGTGACGTCACCGTGACAAGTTAGCCGCCGGCGGGGGACGTGACAGACATCAGAAGGTGAGTATGTAGTGTTTTTTTTTTACTTTTACAATGGTAACCAGGGTAAATATCGGGTTACTAAGCGCGGCCCTGCGCTTAGTAACCCGATATTTACCCTGGTTACAAGTGAACACATCGCTGGATCGGTGTCACACACACCGATCCAGCGATGACAGCGGGTGATCAGCGACGAAATAAAGTTCTGGACTTCTAGCTCCGGCCAACGATATCACAGCGGGATCCAGATCGCTGCTGCGTGTCAAACACAACGAGATCGCTATCCAGGACGCTGCAACGTCACGGATCGTCGTCGTTCTCGCTGCAAAGTCGCTTAGTGTGAAGGTACCTTTACATGCTATTGTATATAATAGATTTATATCTTTGCCTTATCATATGGAGATTGAATGACTATGACTGTATATCTTCAGTTTAGCCTTCTGATAACAGTATAAATTCTCAAGTTCTTTACAAAAAAAAAGCCCCCCGAGGAAGCCCATCACGCAAAACGCGCGTCGGGGTGATGGCAGGAAGGTACTGAGTCCCCACATGGACACTTTAATTGGGAGCACTATTGCGGCACTTTAGGACTAATAGATTAACTACATCTGGATGATATTGGTTCATGCTGTAGTGACTAGTCAATTGGGATATGTTTCACTGGGAATTTTCCCATATACTTTTTTGGACATGACTGGCTATGAGACAGAGCATGATTCCTCCTTCTATACCAGTATATCCTATTGTGCACACCAAGATTGATTTATTTGAGGCTCAGTACTCCTGCATTCTTTTTGTCATTTCACCTACCCATCTAGAGGAATTTTTTAAGTGTGTCTTATGTCTATGTATATTTTTGTAATCAATAAACTTTTTTGATATGTTTCTATATAGTGCTGTCTAGTTTATTTAGCTAGTCACCTGAATACATATATTGACTTTATTGGGGCATTTAACTCCGCTGTTCTCTGTAGGTTTGTTATATTTAGGAGTTGCCCCTCCTTTACTTTTGATATCCCTGTGTTTCTACTTGGTGATCATTTTCGGTATGATATTCTTTGTTCAATTCGTTCTTTACAAAAAAAGTAGAAAATGATGTTATGTGCAGATCCTAAATACACTGCACACGGCCGACAACCTGTCTTATTGTGAAAACAAGTCACATATTTTATATATCAAAGAATCAGAAAACTAACTATACTTCATAGAAGCGATTTACGTTGGTGTTAATGAGGTATGACTCCACCACATGTCCACCAGCTGCACATAAAGCCGAGGCTTCCACCCAGGGAAAGGAGAATCAAACGGTTTCACTATAGCGAAATATGCTCCGTTTTATGTGCTGGAGCCTCCTATCCCTTAGGAATACATTGATATATTATGTGAAATAACATATTCCAGGACATGACATGAGGCTGCATGCAATGTAGTGCTCCGATAAGGATGCCACCGCCATGCCCACTCTCATTTAGATCAGTCATGCGTTTTTAATTAGACGCCAACCATTTAAATGTATCTCAGGTTTTGGACTCGCTTTATTCTGAGCCCGGGATCGCTGGATGATAACAAATCCAGAACTGGAAATGAAAAAAAATATTTCTGTTAGAAAGCGAGCCCAGCAGCTGCTAATGTAATTGAGCCCTAAGAGCAGATCCAACTCTATTTTGGGTAAATGTCTTTTGCATTAGAAATCTTGCCGCTTCCATGCTACTATGTTTATTTCCTTATTAATGAAATAGAGAGTGATATATTTAGTCAATTACCCAGACCCTTCCAGCCTCTCCATCACATCACCATGCTCTGGGGCGTGGGTGACCTCATGGCAAACCAACCAGGTGATAAAACAAAATAATGGAGCCACTGGTCCCTGGATGATGGAGTGATGCGTTCCACCACTGCTCTAGAGGCACGGAGCACATTAAGCAGAGAAATGTGCCATTACAGAACAACACATTCACCACCAGCCTCATTTATCTTCAGCCAGATCTAAAGAGCTTGACCGGATTTTTTTAAAAGTGATAATGCAAAAGAAAAATAGTCTGCTGCAAATGTCCTCCACCAGACTTTCCATCGACGGAGCATATGCCTTCCTGACAGCACCGGGAAGCAAGGAGGGTGACGGCTCTGCTTTTATTGAGCTCAAAAGTATATATTATACTAGGAAACTGAAAATACAGCAATTTCCTGACTGAGATTTGTGCATGAACGAAGCAGCATTCTGTGTCGCTTACAGCCTTCATCTCCCCTCGGTGCCACATCTCTTGTGTTGTAGGACTTTGTACAGCCTGTCTATCATGTAACCTATAGCCTAACAACATCCCATATAAGTCTATGGAATAGTACGCGACTTTTGGATGCTCCCCATTAATATGGAAACCCTATTACATTACTAAGATAGGAGATGGCGGCTGCTACTGATAAGTCTCAATGTAGACTGGAGGGAGGAGCTCTGCCTCTAGCGCATTCCTTCTCCTCTCCATAGAATCCCATCTGTAAGAACCACCATCTTCTATTCCAGTCATCTAAAAATTTACAGATTTTACCCATGAATTGAGAATATTGAAAAAGAATGCTCAGTCATGAGGGAGAAAGAAGTAAATAGTGATGAGCGAATATACTTGTTACTCGAGATTTCTCGAGCACGCTCGGGGGTCCTCCGAGTATTTTTTAGTGCTCGGAGATTTAGTTTTTCTTGCCGCAGCTGAATGATTTACATCTGTTAGCCAGCATAAGTACATGTGGGGGTTGCCTGGTTGCTAGGGAATCCCCACATGTACTTATGCTGGCTAACAGATGTAAATCATTCAGCTGTGGCAAGAAAAACTAAATCTCCGAGCACTAAAAAATACTCCCGAGCGTGCTCGAGAAATCTCGAGTAACGAGTTTATTCGCTCATCACTAATTACAAAGTTACTTATTTTCTTGGGGTACTATTGATTTAGGAAAAAAAAAGTAAATCAACAGTTACTTGTTAATGTGAGTCCAGTCTTAGATACCATTTCCCTTAAGGTACCTTCACACGAAGCGACGCTGCAGCGATAGCATCAACGATGCCGATCGCTGCAGCGTCGCTGTTTGGTCGCTGGAGAGCTGTCACACAGACCGCTCTCCAGCGACCAACGATGCCGAGGTCCCCGGGTAACCAGGGTAAACATCGGGTTGCTAAGCGCAGGGCCGCGCTTAGTAACCCGATGTTTACCCTGGTTACCAGCTTAAAAGTAAAAATAACAAACAGTACATGCTCACCTGCGCGTCCCCTGCCGTCCGCTTCCTGTACTGTGTGAGCGCCGGCCCTAACAGCAGAGCGGTGACGTCACCGCTGTGCTTTTACTTTCACTTTAGGGCCGGCGCTCAGTCAGAGCAGGAAGCGGACGGCAGGGGACGCGCAGGTGAGCATGTACTGTTTGTTTTTTTTACTTTTACGCTGGTAACCAGGGTAAACATCGGGTTACTAAGCGCGGCCCTGCGCTTACTAACCCGATATTTACCCTGGTTACCAGTGTAAAACATCGCTGGCATCGTTGCTTTTGCTGTCAAACACAACGATACACGGCGATCTGACGACCAAATAAAGTTCTGAACTTTATTCAACGACCAGCGATATCACAGCAGGATCCTGATCGCTGCTGCGTGTCAAACACAACGATATCGCTATCCAGGACTCTGCAACGTCACGGATCGTTGTCGTTCTCGTTGTAAAGTCGTTTCGTGTGAAGGTACCTTTAGTATGCACTTAATGGTGCCAAGTAGTGTACCCGCCAATTAGAAATAGGTTTATCCTGGCTATTCCATTATGCCTTATTCACTAGAACTCTGATTGCCTACATGCTATTGCTTCATTTCAAAAAAATAAAGACTGCTGATGGAATGCTACATCATGGCATAGGTTGTGAACTAGCAAGCGTCCGTATACATGGAATTAATAGTTAATATTTAAGGGTCATAATGGTTGTTGTTTCCCCACTATCATAGGTGTAACCAATCACAGTCCATATTTTAGTGAAAAAAGCTGAACTCTCAGATCGCAAATCAACAGAACCATTTCCCAGAGAAATGTAGCCCAATAAAATCTACAAAGAAGAAGCAGAACATATTACAACGCACTATTCCTGGAATAAGAGCCCTTGCTAGGGTCTGAAAAGTTCAAGGACAGCAGACCACCCCCAAAAAACTAAGATATATATTGTATATAATTATCATATAACAATGGCTGTGCTACATCAGAACCAACTATTAACACCATAAAGCGATTAAAAATTACCTACATAATGTTACTACACAAAACACAGTATACAGTGACCGATATTATCATGAATACCTTTCATGGAGACAGACAGTGACCTATATCACATGATGTCTCTAAAGCAAAGGAGCCAATGGGGTTTTCTAAGCGACTAAAATATATAAAATAAATATTATTCCCAAAATGGCAATAATATAATAAAACCAACTAGCAGTAATATTACCCCTCATATGCCAATTTAAATGTTATAATGCCCCCTTAAAGCAAAAATGCCCCCTGTGCTCCCATTGAAAGATATTTAGGACCCTTGCGTGCCCTCTTAAAGGGAACCTGTCACCCCGTTTTTTCGGTATGAGATAAAAATACTGTTAAATAGGGCCTGAGCTGAGCATTACAATAGTGTAGTTTGTGGACCCCGATTCCCCACCTATGCTGCCGAAATACGTTACCAAAGTAGTCGTTTTCGCCTGTCAATCAGGCTGGTCTGGTCAAAAGGGCGTGTTGTCTTCCCCCAGATTTTGCGTAGTTTTCCGTTGGTGGCGTAGTGGTGTGCGCATGCCCAAGGTCCCGAATCCTCTGCCAGGGGATTTAAAAGAGCGCGCTGTTCGTTATTTCATTGGTGATCGGTGGGCGCGGCCATCTTCCTTTGGCCGCGCGTGCGCAGAAGCGGCACTCTGCTGGCCGCGGCGCTCTGCTGGCCGCGGCTTCAGGAAAATGGCTGCGGGATGCCGCGCGTGCGCAGATGGATATCGCGACGGCCATTTTCCTAAAGCCGCGGCCAGCAGAGCGCCGCTTCTGCGCACGCGTGGCCAAAGGAAGATGGCCGCGCCCACCGATCACCAATGAAATAACGAACAGCGCGCTCTTTTAAATCCCCTGGCAGAGGATTCGGGACCTTGGGCATGCGCACACCACTACGCCACCAACGGAAAACTACGCAAAATCTGGGGGAAAACAACACGCCCTTTTGACCAGACCAGCCTGATTGACAGGCGAAAACGACTACTTTGGTAACGTATTTCGGCAGCATAGGTGGGGAATCGGGGTCCACAAACTACACTATTGTAATGCACAGCTCAGGCCCTATTTAACAGTATTTTTATCTCATACCGAAAAAACAGGGTGACAGGTTCCCTTTAAATATGTTATAAGGAGGTGGCCAATATGGAATAAATAATTTCATCAAAGTGGTCCTTCAAGGTGGGAACCTGGGCATCTGCTAGCAGTGACCTTCTAGTCTCCCCACAAACCTCCCCCTTCAAAGAAATACACACAAAAAAAAACAAACAACGGCCCCTCGCACAAAAGTCAGCAATGAAATGCGTCACAGTATATCATGAAAATGGACCCATTTAATCATAACTATAATAAAAAGTCCATTCATAGGTAACACTAACTAAAATTAACACCTTGATTCTTGTAAAAAAAATATTTCCATCAATGTCCCAAAAAGAATAAATAAATCTGAAGGCACAAAGGGTGGACTTCGTAAACTGAGAGAAGTCTATGGGGGGACGAGGAACGAAGGATCTAAGGAGAAACAAAAGCAAAGATGTGCATAAATGCTGCTGCTTGTAGCAAGTGTTTTATTTCCCCAATCTGCTAGATTCACAGGCCACGTGCACACTATCAGTATTTGGTCAGTATTTTACATCAGTATTTGTAAGCCAAAACCAGGAGTGGAACAATCAGAGGAAAAGTATAATAGAAACATATGCACCACTTCTGGATTTGTAAACCAATCCTGATTTTGGCTTACAAATACTGAGGTAAAAAACTGACCAATTACTGAACGTGGCCTTAGGGCAGAGACAGACTGCTGTATTTCTCGTGCGAGAATCGCATCGTAATCCTCGTACTGGCTGGCGGCTCTCCTGACCTGAGCTTGACAGCTGCATAGAAATCCATCATACTGTCTTGCTCAGGTCAGAAGAGGTGTCAGGCCAGTCCGTGCAGTGCAATCCGATTCTCACACGAGAAATACGGCAGTCTGTCTCTGCCCTTAGGGCTGAACGCTGCTCCCTTCCCTAATGGTCACTGCCCTTTATTGTGCACCACATTAGGTCTTTCAAGTGACATAGAATTCCTCAATGATATCATCTCCAAGGCCCTTTAAAACCCACTTGTATTCCCCGGTATCTGAGTATTGAAACTGTATTGTGCTCAGTTGCAGATGGTTTAGAGATGGTCACACCCAGTTATTCTTTAGCCATCATCTCCTCACATTTCTGTTATTTGCATCTGCTACGTCTGTTACCTGCTGGTTAACCAATTGTTTGCTATAAGCATCACTAACTGTTATTATAGTCTGTTCACATTACATTGCAATCGGTCGTGGATACTATAACTAGCATCTGCTGCTGGTTAACCCATCATTTACTCTAAGCATTACAAACTGTTAGTAGAGATTGTTCACATTACGCCGCAATCTGCTGTTGATTCTGCTACCTACGCCTGCCATTTTATTCTTCATCTGTCCTCCTGGTTCTGTGGCTTCCAGTGAGTCCTGTCTTACTTATTTGTTTGCCATCCAGCATAGCCTGTTATCCGGATTTTTACTGCTGTGCCAATGCTGTAGGTCCATGTGGCCACCTTAACCTGCAACTTTGTGAATCCACTTCAGCATGTGATCCTAACAACAGTTCAGTGCTGGTGTATAAGTCCTCCATTTGGCTGATATTCTAAAGGTGAGCTAAAAAAATAAAGAACAGGAACCCATCTCCCTTAGTATTGTGTATGGGTGACGCCATAGCAGGTAATCTTCACCCACTAGCTCACAGACAACTGACAGTGACAGATGGAGCCAGCAGAAGGGAAAACTGGTGAAAAATACAGCATTCAAAGCATATAATGATAAAAAAGGGTCACTTCAATGAAATAACATAGTAGCTTATTTGAAAAAGTCACCTGAAACACAACCAGAGAAAACAATGCCAGTACAATACTAGTGTTATTCTCAGGCCGGGATCACACATACGCGAGATACGGCTGAGTCTCGCAGGTGAAAACTCAGCTGTGGCGCCGGCACTCCAGAGCGCAGCGTGCGGCTCCATGTATTGCTGTGCGGCTGCACACTCCGCTCCGTTGTGCCGGCGCCAGAGCTGAGTTTTCACCTGCGAGACTCGGCCGTATCTCGCGTATGTGTGATCCCGGCCTCAGGCACATTTCTGGGTCGTTAATCCAGAGAACTAGACCGATAGCAGTATATAGAGCCCGGGAGACATTTTTCTCCCAATTATGGGCAATTAGCAACTACCTCATAGGGGTTTTGTCTTCCTCTGGATCAACATAGTAGATTATAGGTTGAATGCGATGGACCCAAGTCTTCTTTCAACAATATGAAACTTTGAAATGCGCTGTTATCTCTCAGAAGTGTCTAGAAAAGCAGCATAGAGTTTTAGTCACATTATCTTCATGCTGGACATTGTATTTTTCAACATTTTTTACATAGAAAGTTTAAATTTACTTATAAATCTGGCACCAGTGTTATTTTTATGCTGCTGTCTTCCCGTGATGTGCTTTTTACTGGGATCTAAGTGATAACATTACTTCTTGAGGGGAGTGACAAGCATGGCCTGGCATGTCAGAGTGAGGAGACTTATACGCCACGCATACCATAATTGCCTCTTCAGAGGGGAAAATGACTAGAACTCTATTGCCACCTTTGATTCTGGATTTGCTTGTACAGTCACATGACAAGGCTCATTAAAGGGTCGACATTGACTTTTAGGATTGCCACTTCCAATATGTAGCGCAAGAGTTCTAGTCCCCTTCCTCTCTGAAGAGGCAGTTTTCATTTTTGTTTTACCAAAATGCAGCATGTTCCAGGTGTTCCATTTTTTAAGGTGTTTTCACCCAAATGCTTCAATTGAAAAAAAAAAATGCAGCAAAAACTACAACTTTGATTTCATTTTGGAAACGGGCATTTATGGGGTTTTGAAAAAAACATGAGTGAAGAAGGCCTCATGTTAGCCACAGTCCTGATCTTGCCATAATGCTATATAGATGTTGTTTTCCACCTATTAACCATTTCTCAACCACCTGCTCCCATATAGCTGGAATAATCCTCTCAGCACAATCCAATAACCTGGATTACATTGCCTGGAAGAAAGTAAGCGGAGGTCAAGCCAGACATCACTGCTCACACAAGTCAGGGCGATGAATGACTAGACTGCGAGGCTGATCATGAGACAGCCTGGGGACGATGTCTCCAGAGCCCTTTTACATGGGGTAGATTGTGATCTGCTAATGAGTAATCTAATTATTCATTCCTACACATAGCATTAACGAGATGGCTAATACTCGACTTATTCATATGACTATGGCGCTGCTGTGTTTCAGGAGCATAAAGTACGGTGATTTCTTAAGGTACCTTCACACGAAGCGACGCTGCAGCGATAGCGACAACGATGCCGATCGCTGCAGCGTCGCTGTTTGATCGCTGGGGAGCTGTCACACAGACCGCTCTCCAGCGACCAACGATGCCGAGGTCCCCGGGTAACCAGGGTAAACATCGGGTTGCTAAGCGCAGGGCCGCGCTTAGTAACCCGATGTTTACCCTGGTTACCAGCGTAAAAGTAAAAAAAACAAACAGTACATACTCACCTGCGCGTCCCCCAGCGTCTGCTTCCTGACACTGACTGAGCTCCGGCCCTAACAGCACAGCGGTGACGTCACCGCTGTGCTTTCACTTTCACTTTAGGGCCGGCGCTCAGTAAGTGTCAGGAAGCAGACGCTGGGGGACGCGCAGGTGAGTATGTACTGTTTGTATTTTTTACTTTTACGCTGGTAACCAGGGTAAACATCGGGTTACTAAGCGCGGCCCTGCGCTTGGTAACCCGATGTTTACCCTGGTTACCAGTGTAAAATATCGCTGGTATCGTTGCTTTTGCTTTCAAACACAACGATACACGGCGATCGGACGACCAAATAAAGTTCTGGACTGTATTCAGCGACCAGCGACATCACAGCAGGATCCTGATCGCTGCTGCGTGTCAAACGAAACGATATCGCTAGCGAGGACGCTGCAACGTCACGGATCGCTAGCGATATTGTTACAAAGTCGTTTCGTGTGAAGGTACCTTTAGCCAGGATTTCACAGAAGGAAATACATTGCAGAATTTGGCAGAGAAAATACAGGGATAGGGAGATCTGGAGGAATCATTTAGAAAAATAATATGGAAGAATAAAATAACCGAACACAGAACTTGGTAACTGCAAAGAACTCGGAATTACTTCCCTTATATGACCCGCTTAATGGAGGCTGAAAAAAAGAAGTCACTATCTATGTATGTATGTATGTGTATCTATCCAGCTATATCAATACATGTGGAAATGCATTACGTTTTTCCTTATATGAAAGACTATCAAAAGGCACTTGGCTTCACGCTGGCTTACAGCTGAGTTTCCTGACACAAAAGATATGGCAATAATTACGGGTTTGCATGGTTCTGTCTCTTTTGCGGCTATGCGTTTTCCTTCATGCTCTGCTATTTTATTTGGAAAACACAGATTTTCATTTTATCACATTGTTTTACGTTATTGTGTTTTTTGAAAGGATATAAATGGATTTCTATTATAGCTTTCAGACATTGCAATAAAGGAAAATAATAAATCCTGCTGATAAGTGACGCTTTTTTCCATTAACAGCCTAGTCAGATACATGGATTTATTACTCGGTACAGGCAGAACTAGCAATATAAGGGTTTGAACACCAGTTTACAATAAAAAATTAATCCACATAAAGGTGAATAACTTTATAAATACATAAGATTACATATCTTATACTGATCCCAAACTACTACCTATTTGTTATAGTCTGGAGCTTCTGTAGCCTTGAGAGTGAAGTATGGGCACATATGAAATGCAAAATAAAATATTTTTATATATGTTAGCCGTTAGCCTTATTTAATAACAATAACGAAGTTTCAGTCTCTACACATCATGCATTTTGTTACAGACCCTTGATATGCTGTATTCAAATGTTTTTCTGGTGGTAGTGTCTCTACCAGTAATATAGGTTGGATGTAAACTCTGTGTATCCACGGCACTGCTGTCTTCACTTGTTTTCATGTATCAGCAGAGCGCCAGATCTATATTTATTTCCTCTTAATGGGCTTTCCTCCCAGTCTATGGCCAGTTTTCTTTGTTCTCCATAAAAATCAGATGTCACCTTCATAAACTGTAGATCTGTGTGCAACCCTTTCCCTCTTGAGGTCTTTAAAGGGAACCTGTCAGCAGGATCTTGGACAGTAACTTACACAAAGAGTCAGGTCGGCGCCGTTATACTGATTACAATGATACCTTGGTTGATGAAATCCGTCTTGTGGTTGTTATTTAATCTTTATTTTCAGTTTTGACTTAATGATATTCTCATGCTCCGGGGCGGCCTGTGGGAGGTCTTCATGTAGGGCTCTGATTAGGTATTCATACTGCTGACAGGTCACTGATCCATCACTGACCAACCCCGTAGTTTACATAATAAATATCTGTACATGCGTAAAAAAAACCCAAAAAACTACCTAATACCAGGATAACCTTAACCATATTAATTATCAACACAGTACACATGCAATTATGCTGCAACGCCTGCCTGCAGAAGGTGTTCTTTTTTTTTTTTTTTTCAGTATGTATATATAATATGCATTACAATAATGAGGGGGCAGGTCAGTGAGGGATCAGTGACCTGTCAGTAGTCTGCATTATGAATACCTAATCAGTGCCCCACATGAAGACCCCCCCTCCAGGCCGCCCCGGGGCAAGGGCACATCATTAACTAAAAACTGAAAATAAAGATTACACAACAACCACAAGACGGATTTCATCAACCAAGGTATCATTTTAAAGAGTGTAACGGCGCCGAACTGTCAGTGTGTGTAGGTTACAGTGCACAATCATGCTGACAGGTTCCCTTTAAGGCATGGTTCAGATGGGGGTATATATTGTGAGGCTGTAGGTTCAGGACAGGTGATCAGTCCAGGCATGCGGTCCGGTCCATATACAGACCATGAAGTACAGCCATTTGCACTTTACTTTTCAAATTATCTTGTGTGTTAAGTATGTGCATGTCCTTGTGAAATTTGCTTAAAGAAGCACTCCTCCTCCCATCAAAGTTTTTATCCTCTTAATATATTGCAGTCATCATATTATATAGCACTGTGTACTTCCAGTTGCTCATTTTGCCTTTCTCCCCAGTAAATTCTTCTATTTTCTCTGCTCCTTGTAGAAAGAGGAAGTCTTTTTCCTACATAAATAATTTTCCTCTTCAACTCCTGACACAGCTGCTTCCTCCTCCTCCCTGCCAGGAACTTTTTCAGGAAAATTGACCTCCTGTTTCTAGATAAAGCTTAGAAATATTCAGCTAGTCAAATTTTAATCACATGCTGTCACAGATCTAATGAAAAAAAGAGAAGAATTAACTGGGTAGAAAGGCAAAATTAGCAATTGTGAGTACACAGTACTGTATAATATGATGACTGCAATATATAAAGATAAAAACTTTGATGGGAGGAGGAGCGCTTCTTTAATTAAATACAGCAGAATGCAAAAGCGATAGTCCCTTAGTGACATGCTATTTCTACAACACACACCACATTATATTCTACCTATCTATTTAACCACACTTAGAAATTGTCTCATGCTATATTTGTAAGGTGCAAGTGCCCAAATTCAATATTGCTAGTTGGGTGGATGTTATGTGCACATTATTAGATACATAAACGGCAAACATTTTTTTGGCTTAAAACTGTTATGCGAATCCAAACGAACACAACGGGAACACTATATTGCCCCTGGCCTTGAAAAGAATTGTGAGGACTCAGTCTATTTATATTCACTTAGGGTCCCAAAAACGGGGTGTAGGTCTTCACATTTTCCCCCTTCAATGGCCTGACTGGTGGCAGATGCCCTTTGGAGGTGTCAGTACAATTTTGGTTTAGAGAAGATTGTAAATGCAAAGTTTGTAAATGCAAAGCCTACAACCTGCAGTAACCACCGATCGACCAAACCGCTGCACGACCAGCTCTATCCTCACCTACTGTATCCTCACCCATCCCTTGTAGATTGTGAGCCCTCGCGGGCAGGGTCCTCTCTCCTCCTGTACCAGTTGTGACTTGTATTGTTTAAGATTATTGTACTTGTTTATTATGTATACCCCTCCTCACATGTAAAGAGCTGTGGGATAAATGGCGCTATAACAATAAATAATAATTCCAGGAATTACTTTTCAGTTCCTATCTTTTACAATCTTTGTGCTTCAGAATTTTCCTGTTATCAGCAATACAATTCTTAAGGATTGTTGAATCAAAATGCTCCGCTGACCAAGCAATGCACAACTCAAATACCGATGCTATCATCACTCTTCAATGCTTCAGTGAACCCGTGAAACACACTGAATGGACTAATACAATGTGTGTGCACTGGAATATCCTTATGGTTCACATGGAAGATTCGATCACGCCCTGTGACCTCATGTTTCTCAAAGAATAGGGCAATGTGCCGAAATATATTCCCTTACCCTTATAGAACAAGAATAACAGGGATAGAAGTATTTTTTGGTTCCCAATATGCACCTGGTGTGTAGGATTTATTTGCCATTATTCCCTAATTCTACAATAAAGGGACTATAAACTACAGTCTGAAGATCTCTAAACGATCTCTCAGATGTTTTGTAGAAGCCACATCGGTGGAGGGCAAACTGCTGATTTCGGGAATAAGCGAGTCCACATTTTGATCATTCCTGATCCATTATTTCATCCATTTTTCTTTCCATAAAGTGACACCTTTAGAGGGAATGGTAAATTTAGTGGATCCATTTTCTTAAATGTAAAGTGCAACTGATTTCCATGTAAAAATAATAGATGCAATCAAGAAAATAATTTCATTGTTCAGGTGCTTTGTTTATTACATGTAACTCGATGAGCTAATGGAAAAAATATACAGATTTGATGGGTGATAAGTCATCGATTGGCTTCGTCCTCTATATATTTGTCATCAATTGCTGAACAAGCAGCAAAAGACCTGATGAGAAAGTAGGACTTGATCACAGGATTAGCAGATTATCGTATAGAGCTGGCCTTTTCTAACAGTCTACCAGTGTCTCCATCTGTATAGTACACTCCCTGACAGAAGTTATGTCGCTTATCCATGTTATGTAAATAAAAGCTTATAACCTGACGTTAAATTCATCCATTGGTTGTATAAATTATTCTTTTGAAAGCTGAAACCCTCCGAAATGTGGTTTAGGTTAAGAAAATAAATTGGCATCAATGCAGAAATATTGATCAGTTAATGACACAGAATGGTCAGATTTTGGCAAGACAAAAGTTTTGCCGCCTGGTCATATAATGCACCCAATCCTAGTTTACATCCTCACCTGTGCTCAGTAAATGATTGGTTAATTAGTGTGTGTATAAAAAGAAACCCAGCACCCCAGACCTTCACTTGAACTGCAACTTGAGCTCTGACATGTCAGAAATCCACTCTGCGGCCAAAGCCTGGATTATCAAGAGGCTGAAGACCAGATCCACTGCAGAGGTGGCTGGCACCTTTAATATGTCTCAGCGTCAAGTACAAAGAATTAAAAAAAGATTTGAAGAGACTCAAGATGTGTTTGGCAAGCCTAGGCTTGGCAGATCCCGCAAGACAACTGCTCAGGAGGAACGTTTGTTGGTTAGAAAATCCAAAGAAAGCCCCTCTTCCACTGCAGCAGAGCTCAAACAGGCCTGGTCACCTCAAGTCCCTGTGTCCACTAGAACAGTTTGTAGGATTCTGTCTCGAAATGGCCTCCATGGTCGAATCAGTGCCCAGAAGCCAGCACTAAACAAAAGGCAAATAAAAAACTGTGTAGCATTTGCAAAGTCCCACAGCCTGCTAAACAGATGGACGCTGGAAAAGTGGCAGAAGGTGGATTTCTCTGATGAATCTTCAGTAGAATTACACCACAGCCGCCGCAAATAGTGCAGGAGACCTACTGGAGCCCGTATGGATCCAAAATACACCCAGAAAACAGTTAAATTTGGTATGGGGGTGTGCAAAACATTTGCAAGGTGGAAGGCAATATCAATAGCCTAAAATATCAAGAAGTATTAGCTACCTCTTATATTCCAAATCATAAAAGGGGTCAAATTCTGCAGCAGGGTGGTGCTCCATCTCATACATCCATCTCTACAACAAAGTTCCTCCAGGCAAAAAAGATCAAGGTGCTCAAGGACTGGCCAGCCCAGTCACCAGCCCATTCACCAGACATGAACATCATTGAGCATGCTTGGGGTAGGATGAAAGAGGAAGCTTGGAAGACAAAACCAAAGAATCTAGATGAACTCTGGGAGGCATGTTGACTGCATTCTTTGCTATTCCTGATGACTTCATTAATAAATTGTATGAATCATTGTTGAACCGCATGGATGCAGTCCTTCAAGCTCATGGAAGTCACACAAAATATTAAATATGACTGTAATAGCACCACAACTTCATTCACCAATGTTTTGCAACATATATTTGTATTTTAAGTTAATTATTTCATTGAATATCACATTACTTTCTGTGGGCGACAACTTTTGCCTTGCCAAAATCTGACCATTCTGTGTCCATTAACCCCTTCATGAACTTGGGATTTTTCGTTTTTCCGTGTTCGTTTTTTACTCCCCTCCTTCCCAGAGCCATAACTTTTTTATTTTTCTGTCAATTTGGCCATGTGAGGGCTTATTTTTTGCGGGACGAGTTGTACTTTTGAACAACATCATTGGTTTTACCATGTCGTCCACTAGAAAACGGGGAAAAAATTCCAAGTGCGGTGAAATTGCAAAAAAAGTGCAATCCCACACTTGTTTTTTGCTTGGCTTTTTTGCTAGGTTCACTAAATGCTAAAACTGACCTGCCATTATGATTCTCCAGGTCACTACGAGTTCATAGACACCTAACATGACTAGGTTATTTTTTACCTAAGTGGTGAAAACAAAATTCCAAACTTTGCTAAAAAAAAAAAAAAAAAAAAAAAAAAAAAATTGCGCCATTTTCCGATACTCGTAGCGTCTCCATTTTTCATGATCTGGGGTCGGTTGAGGGCTTATTATTTGCGTGCCGAGCTGGCGTTTTTAATGATTCCAATTCGGTGCAGATACGTTCTTTCGATCGCCCGTTATTGCATTTTAATGCAATGTCGCGGCGACCAAAAAACCATAATTCTGGCGTTTCGATTTTTTTCTCGTTACGCCGTTTAGCGATCAGGTTAATGCTTTTTTTTTATTGATAGATCAGGTGATTCTGAACGTGGCGATACCAAATGTGTGTAGGTTTGATTTTTTTTTTTATTTATTTTGATTGGGGCGAAAGGGGGTGATTTTAACTTTTATATTTTTTTCACTTTTTTTTTAACTTTTGCCATGCTTCAATAGCCTCCATGGGAGGCTAGAAGCAGGCACAGCGCGATCGCCTCTGCTACATAGCAGCGATCTGCTGTTCGCTGCTATGTAGTAGAAAATCAGGTGTGCTATGAGCGCCGAACACAGGGTGGCGCTCACAGCTACCGGCGATCAGTAACCATAGAGGTCTCAAGGACCTCTATGGTTACAATGGCGAAGCATCGCCGACCTCCAATCATGTGACGGGGGTCGGCGATGCGCTCATATCCGTCCGCCCGGATGCGGTAGTTAAATGCCGCTGTCTGCGTTTGACAGCGGCATTTTAACTAGTTAATAGCGGCGGGTGAATCGTGATTTCACCCCCGCTATTGCGGGCACATGTCAGCTGTTCAAAACAGCTGACATGTCCCGGCTTTGATGCGGGCTCACCGCCGGAGCCCTGCATCAAAGCAGGGGAGCTGACCTCGGACATACTATCCCATCCGAGGTCAGTAAGGGGTAACTGATCAATATTTCTGCATTGATGCCAATTTATTTTCTTAACCTAAACCACATTTCGGAGGGTTTCAGCTTTCAAAAGAATAATTTATACAACCAATGGATGGATTTAGCGTCAGGTTATAAGCTTTTATTTACATAACATGGATAAGCGCCATAACTTCTGTCAGGGACTCTTACATGAAGACTCCTTATATTTGGCAATATATGGTAATCACTATAGGTGGATGTCCGTGCTGTCAGGGCCAAAGATAGTACACAAAAGGAAGGAACTCCTACAGGAGCTCCTACATTGAGGTGAGGTAAACCACATGACTGACCACATGCACAATGCCCACATTAAGAGCTAGCAAAGCATGTGCCCTCTTTTATGGTTTTCATTTGTTTTATCAGAGGGAAATGTTATGCTTGAAGATATGCATCTGACACATCCTGTGAAGATCTATCATAGAAGATGTAGGATTGTAGAAGAAATTAAACATGACCTATATATTACAGAGTAAATTTCATTTATTTTGTATTCCTATTACAGAAAAATAAGATTACAGCTGCTGCCCATAGAAGTTTGTGGAGAGGGGAATAGGAGGAGGAGCAAGAAGCAGCTGCAGAGAGAGCAAGAGATACATAGAAAGATGTTTCTTCTACTTCTAGTTTTTTATTTAATCTCAGTGCTGAATTTACAGCTACACTGCTTAGTACTGCAATATCATTGCCTCAATTTTGCTGGTTTACAAAAAAAAAGAAAAGAAGGGAACACTATCTCGTCTTGTCTGCGTGTTTGATGTATGGTAGACATCATGGAGGCTAGTTATTGCCCACCCTGGATCTGGATTTAGGGAAAATATATATATATATATATATATATATATATATATATACACACACACACACACACACACACACACACACACACACACACATATTATACATATATATGTCAAATAATAGAAGATTAAAGGGAACCTGTCACCCCCAAAATCGAAGGTGAGCTAAGCCCACTGGCATCAGGGGCTTATCTACAGCATTCTGGAATGCTGTAGATAAGCCCCCGATGTATCCTGAAAGGTAAGAAAAATGAGGTTAGATTATACTCACCTGGGGGCGGTCCGATCCGGTGGGCGTTGCGGTCCGGGGCCTCTCTGACCTTTCCCGGTGCCTGCGCACTGCAGTACTTTGCTCTGCCCTCAACAGGGCAGACAAAGTACGCCTGCGCCGGAGCGTGAAGACAAGAAGAGGACGTCATCGTAAGAAGATGGGAGGCGCTGGACCGAACCGCAACGCCCATTGGACCGGACCGCAGCGGGACCGCCCCTGGGTGAGTATAGTATAACCTCTTTTCTCATCTTTCAGGTTACATCGGGGGCTTATCTAGAGCATTACAGAATGCTGTAGATAAGCCCCTGATGCTGGTGGGCTTAGCTGACCTTCGATTTTGGGGGTGACAGGTTCCCTTTAAGACTTTTTCTTCATGCATTCGCATGACAGCTTCAGCTGGATATTCACCCAAAATCACAGTATGTGTTAAGAGGAGCTTGGAAAGATAATTCAATGTTTAGGATAAACAAGCACATTTTCCTATTATCTAGTCTTATGGACCTTCAGCTGTTATTTAACTACAATTTAGCATTTTAAGGTATGACAGAAGTTTTAGTTTTCATCTGAAGAATCTTGATTCATTGTACATGGCCTTGTAAAGTACAACCTTAAGAATGGCAGAAAGGCGATACAGTAAATCTGCTTGTGTATGAAATGCAACTTTAAAACTTTGCCGATAGAGTATAAAGAAAAAAAATGATCTAAAAAGGAAAAGAACAGTCATATGAAAGATTCAAAGTCAAAAAATCGATTAACATGCTAAAGAGTGTTGCATCGGAGGTTAGGAAAGGGCATGAGAATATGCAAAATGTCCTGTGGCAAAGATTTATGACACACCAGTAAAGCGGTTGCAGCGTGGAATTTGTGTTTTTATGGCATGCATCATATTTAAAACAGCAGGAGCAAAACCATTTATTTGTAAATCATGGAGCAGTAAGAACGAGCACAGCCATTGTTAAAACTCCATTTTATGTCACTTCCAAGGTGAAATAAGCACTTAAATCTCTGCAGAGGACTGATGCTTTGCAATGCTTGTCATTATGTAAAGCAAGTATATTTATGTGCTCCAGGATTATCGGAAGTCGGAGCAGGATTGTGCTTTTCTGCAGAAACCCATAGGAAAAGGACCTTGAGAAGCAGTTTCAGAATAGCAGCCATTGGCTGTACTTAATGGGGTTATAAATTGTGTTATTTCAGTACAAAAAGAACAGCGTGCAAGAAGCGCATAAAAACCTTTGATTTCATAAGTGTTTAACTTGCCTCCGTAGCTCCTCACATCGGCAGAGGCCTTTGTCCTGTAAGGGTATGTGCACAAGTGTCTTACATTCAGGCCTTTAACCCGCCTAAAAAAGCGGTCAGAAAATGAATATATGCACAGCAATGTCTTGTGGCGCATAGGTCCCGTCTTCTGTAACTTCTATTAAGTGATTAAAATAAGTGACCAGCCTATTCTCCTGGTGGCTTCTGCCTGGAAGCTGCCGCTATCTTATAGAAGAAATTTTTAAAAATATACATGAAAAAGCAAAATGATGGCAAAGCCACTGCAAAAGTCGATGTAAGGTTCGTCAAAGAAGACACTTCAGAAAAAACACTGCTGACATCTCAAGTGTCTTCCTATAGCAAAAACTATGTGGGTACGCCAGAGTCTAAAAAAAGCCGTGTGCACATGCCTCAGGTCCTTACCAAAGAAGTCATCTACTAGTCCCTAGTGCAAAATTTTCAACTGGGACCCCACCTACCACGTGCAATTCATAATACTAGAGCCTTCAGGAGTAAAAAATTGGCCTCTGTGCCCCCCCTCTAAGGCTGCCGTCACACTAGCAGTATTTGGTCAGTATTTTACATCAGTATTTGTAAGCCAAAATCAGGAGTTGAACAATTGGAGGAAAAGTATAATAGAAACATCTGCACCACTTCTGTAATTATCACCCACTCCTGGTTTTGGCTTACAAATACTGATGTAAAATACTGACCAAAAACTGCTAGTGGGACGGCAGCCTAACCCATCACCACCATTGCATGGGGGTTGTGATGGCTTCCTATGCCTGTTCCTTGGGCTGGTACTTGTGAACCTTCAATCTTTGTTGCTGGGATGTTTCCTTGATTTTATTAAGACAAAAGACTTTCATGCTATCAATGATACGACAGCAAATGATAGTCAACTCCATCCTTCCCTCATTAAATTAGTTATTAATAAAGGTATAATACACCGCTGAAGAATTACAAAAAAAAAACACTGAACCAAATGTAAGAAAATATGTGTTATTCTTGAATTCGACCAGTAAGAAATATCCGACTG
Organism: Ranitomeya variabilis; assembly: GCF_051348905.1. Taxonomy (NCBI): domain Eukaryota; kingdom Metazoa; phylum Chordata; class Amphibia; order Anura; family Dendrobatidae; genus Ranitomeya; species Ranitomeya variabilis. The sequence goes on along the minus strand of NC_135233.1, from coordinate 927,303,683 downwards.
TAGCCATAAAGATGCCTAGTGCGATTATAAAGCTTTCTAGCATTAAGCCCCAGTTTAGTATTCTGGGTGGTATTCGGAGGATTGCTTCTTATTTTGTATTCTGGAAATTACGGCATGGAAAATGTGTAATTAAAATACAATAGAATTGTGTTGTGATCATGACCCGCAATCATGCCATGCTGGGCGCTCATAACTTGCGTAGCAGGCAATGTGACCATTGAATCTAGGCTTCAAAGTACGTAATAGAAATCTAAAAAGTCTTTCATGTTAATTAGCGTAGTTAAAATGTTAAAGAATGATTTCCGCTCTTTACCACTTATAGGAAAACACATGGGCTTCTTTGATTTACTGTAGGTATTTCATGATGCTATTCTGCTGAATGAAACAAAACCCGCTAACCTCCAAAAGGGAGCAGCAAATGAGAACACTAATTGGGGGAACCATTGGCTTTTGAGATATGATGTGTAAGTGGTTGGAACTGGAACAACTTGAAAAAAACGGAAGAGAGAAAATACTTTAGTAACTCAAGTGTGTAAATAAAATTGAACTGACAGGAGAAATGACAAATTGGTAGTAAAGGGAACCTGAAAGCTGATACATGCTGGCCGGTCCTCCCGATCCTTATCCGACCGGTCCCTCAAGGAGCACTGGCAGGCAGAAGATGCTGGGACCTGCCTGTCTGACTAGTACAGTGCGGCCCAGTCCTCGGCAGCTTTTAATGTTGGTCTCTGACCACCGCAGTGTTTCAGAGTCAATATCTGGCCGATAACATACAGCCAGGATCTGATACATTCTGATAAGACATGTACATTTATTCATCGATACCTAGACGATCACAACTCAGCTCACTGCCCCTCCACATTGCACAGGTACTAATGTTCACATACAAATGTCTTCAATGGGGAACGGGATAAAGCCTCTGCCCGAGAACGCTGGCTCATCTCCCTGATAAAAATGCATCGTTCTTCCAACATCATCCACTAGGGAATTTAGGTCATGCACATAGGATAGATGGTTGGCCCATACTGTTGAAATGACAATTTGAGTTGACTTTGCTCTAATCTGTGCATGAGCTCCTGATCTAGGGCTGCAGCGCTTATCTACACATGCATGGATGGCAGTGTACAAGCAGTGAACGGGTGGGCAACGTGCACATTAGGTCCCTACATACTATTCACACACTGAACAATTATACATTTATACAGATGGTGAATTGTCACAATCATTCAATTACTGAAATGTGCCTAGATTGTGGAAAGTGTAGAAGTGAGAACGCTGCAGCCGACTAGTCACCGCTAATTGGCTGCAGCGGTTAAGTGACATAACAGTGTGACTTGATTGCCAAGAGACACATACTTCATATATATGATATGAAAGAGTGTGAGACTGCTCGGACACAAGGACTTGGGCTTGCTGCAGTAGTGGCACTTTATTGAATATACTGAACGTAAAAGAAACAGAGCTGACATTAAAGAAGTAGCAAACATCTGGGAGGAAAATATACATTTTTTTATTGTTTTATTTTTGAAGGCTGGTAATATTAAGAATTGGTTGCTAAGACATGGACAACCCCTTTAAGCAGTGCCTAACCTGACAGCTACAGGTGCTTCGCACAAAATTAGAATATCATCAAAAAGTTAATTTATTTCAGTTTTTCAATACAAAAAGTGAAACTCATATTATAGAGTCATTACAAACAGTGATATATTTCAAGTGTTTATTTCTGTTAATGTTGATGATTATGGCTTACAGCCAATGAAGACCCAAAAGTCATTATCTCAGTAAATTAGAATAATTAACAAAAAAAAACACCTGCAAAGGCTTCCTAAGGCTTTAAAAAGGTCCCTTAGTCTGTTTCAGTAGGGTCCACAATCATGGGGAAGATGTCCAGAAGGCTCCACAAGGAGTGTAAGCCTCAAAATGTCATTGCTAAAGAAGCTGGTTGTTCACAGAGTGCTGTATCAAAGCATATTAATGGAATGTTGAGTGGAAGGAAAAAGTGTGGTAGAAAAAGGTGCACAAGCAACCGGGATAACAGCAGCCTTGAAAGGATTGTTAAAGAAAAGGCCATTCAAAAATACACAAGGAGTGGACTGCTGCAGGAGTCATTGTTTCAAGAGCCACCACACACAGACGTATCCAGGACATGGGCTACAAGTGTCGCATTCCTTGTGTCAAGCCACTCATGACCAATATACAAACGCCAGAAGCGTCTTATCTGGGCCAAGGAGAAAAAGAACTGGACTGTTGCTCAGTGGTCCAAGGTGTTGTTTTCAGATTAAAGTAAATTTTGCATTTCATTGGAAATCAAGGTCCCAGGGTCTGGAGGAAGAGTGGAGAGGCCACAATCCAAGCTGCTTGAGGTCTAGTGTGAAGTTTCCACAATCAGTCATGGTTTGGGGAGCCAGGTCATCTGCTGGTGTAGGTCCACTGTGTTTTATCAAGACCAAAGTCAGTGCAGCTGTCTACCAGGAAATTTTAGAGCACTTCATGCTTCCCTCTGCCGACAAGCTTTTTGGAGATGGAAATTTCATTCTCCAGCAGGACTTGGCACTTCTTCACACTGCCAAAAGTACCAATACCTGGATTGCAAACAACAGTTTCACTGTGCTTGATTGGCCAGCAAACTCGTCTGACCATAACCCCATAGAGAATCTATGGAGTGTTGTCAAGAGGAAGATGAGAGACATCAGACCTAACAATACAGACAAGCTGAAGGCTGCTATCAAAGCAACCTGGGCTTCCATAGCACCTCAGCAGTGCCACAGGCTGATTGCTTACATGCCACGCCGCATTGATGCAGTAATTGATGCATAAGGAGCCCCGACCAAGTATTGAGTGCATTTACTGAACATACATTTCAGTAGGCCAACATTTCGGATTTTAAAATATTTTTTCAAGCTGGTGTTATAAAGTATTCTAATTTACTGAGATAATGACTTTTGGGTTTTCATTGGCTGTAAGCCATAATCATCAACAGTAACAGAAATGAACATTTCAAATAGATCACTCTGTATGTAATGACTCTATATAATATAGGAGTTTCACTTTATGTATTGAAGAACTGAAATAAATTAACTTTTGCAGATATTCTAATGTTGTGAGAAGCACCTGTAAGTATACATATTATGCTTCTCAGGTAGGAGCATGAATCTGGTTATGAATGCACATATATTGTAAAGACAGCTAATAAAAATTCACTTTATATTAAAAAGTATGGCTTCTGGTGAGCAATAATTTTGGTCAGTCTTTGCGGGAGATTAACAATGATCATATTGCTAACTAGGTCTGCAGTTTTATGCTAATTTCATATATTTCATGTTTATAACAGTCAAAGCTCTTTTTATTTTTATTGCCGTCATATCCTCCCTTTCCCGTTACAGCCATAAAGTCGTGATAAAATTCTACCAGGCTTATTGATCGTAATGGGAGTTGTATAAATTTGTCTTCAATAAGTCCCATCACAACTAAGTGGTGGCTGCAGGCAGCCACAGGCATAGCATAGAAATTACTAAGAGAAGCTTTACACTAATGCCGATACATTTTTCATGATCTCCATCAGTGTTTCCCAGTCCTCACGGCCCCTAACACGTCACGTTTTCAGGATTCCCTTAGTATTGCAAGGGAGATGGAATTATTATCAAGGCATCAGAAACTGTGCAATACAGGCCGTCCTCCAGTTACAAACTAGGTTCTGTAGGTTTGTTTGCAACCCAAATTTGTATGTAAGTTGGTACAGGGCTGGCAAAAAATAAATAAAATAAAATTAACACCTCACTGTTGACCTCTACGACAGACCTCCCCACTGTTCTGCGGGGTGCAGTGGGCGGCCAGAGAGGCAAACAGTGAGTATTAATCTTTTTTTTAAACTTCTGATATTCGGAATTAGAGGTTGTACATAAGTTGGATGTTTACAAGTCAAGGACTGCCTGTACTAAGGAAATCCTGAAAACATGATTTGTTGGGGCCTATAAGGACTGAAGTTTGGGAAACATTGTTCTATGTCATATTCATCCCACTGGCTCTCATTGTGTTTTACACTAAAGGGAATCTGTCAGCAGGTTTTTGCTATGTGATCAGAAAGTAGAAGGAGAAAGGGACTGAAATACTGGTTTCAGCGATGTGTCATTTATTACGCTGTGTGCCGTTTATATACACAACGAAAGTTTTATTACCAGGATCACTGCTGGATTGCTGCTCATGCGCCTGCTAGTCTGACCATGCCCCCTCCTGTGATAAGCAGTTCACTGTCAGTAGACAATATACATAGAGAGCTTGGTGTGGGCAGGGTCAACTGTGGTGTAGGTGGGGTCAGCCATTTTGAACTCTGATGTGTCACTTAGTTTACTGGGTGCAGCAGTTGTGATAGAATCAATGGAATTAGAGACTCATTTCCTATATTATGCTGCTCTCAGATAAGGTAGCAAAAACCTGGTGGTAGATTGCCTTTAACCTTCATTGCCAGATTTGAAGAACAAGCCCCATCATCATTTACTGTCCGGAGAAAAGTTATTAGCTGCTTCTTTTTGTTAGACCAGCAACCTTGAATGTTTTACCTGACCTCTCCTGGTTCACAACATATATGATACAAAATTGCCTCATACCTTTCCGACCGCACGTTTAGCTTATCCCACTCCCACACTACCTCCTCATCCCTCCCTCTCTCTGTTGGTGTCCCTCAAGGCTCTGTCCTTGGGCCCCTACTTTTTTCCATCTATACCCTTAGTCTAGGACAACTCATAAAGTCCTATGGCTTCCAGTACCAGCTGTATGCGGACGACACTCAGATCTACCTTTCTGGCCCAGATGTCTCCTCCCTGCTGTCCAGAATCCCGGAGTGTCTATCAGCCATATCCTCCTTCTTCACGTATCGCTTCCTAAAACTCAATGTAGACAAAATTGAACTCATGTTCTTTCCTCCACCTCGCATATCTCCCCTTACCGATTCATCTATTATGGTAAACGGCATCACGCTCTCTCCTGCACCTGAAATCCGCTGTCTCGGAGTAACTATCGACTCTGCCCTGTCCTTCAATCCGCATGTCCAAACTCTTGCCACCTCCTGTCGCCTCTAACTCAAAAATATCGCCAGAATCCGTCCCTTCCTCACCCCACAATCTACTAAAACTCTTGTGCATGCCCTGATCATCTCACGCCTCGACTACCACAACACCCTCCTCTGTGGCCTCCCCACTTACTCTCTTGCACCACTCCAGTCTGTCCTCAACTCTTCTGCCCGCCTAATCCAGCCATATCCCCCATCCTCTGGAATTCCACGCCTCAACACGTCCGATTATCCACCACCCTAGGATCCTTCAGACGGAACCTGAAAACCCATCTCTTCAGGAAAGCCTACAGCCTGCAATAACCATTCTGCTGCCTCACCACCACCCGAGCTGCCACCTCACCACCACCCGAGCTGCCACCTCACCACCAGAACTGCTGCACCCCCGACCTTCTGTCTCTTCCCCTTTATCCCGTAGAATGTAAGTCCGCAAGGACAGGGTCCTCTCCCCTCTGTACCAGTCTGTCATTGTAAATTCGCGTGCTGTAAACGATATCTATAACCTTTCTCATGTACAGCACTATGGAATTAATGGTGCTATATAAATAAATAATACAAAAAGCAATGCATACACTTATCTTTTATTACGTATCTTATCAAAGTTTTCTTTAAAATCATAAATTAACAACAAAACCTTATGAACTTCCAAACCTACGGCCACATCTGAAACCTGAGGAAGCACTAGCAGTAGGTAAGAAGTTTTATCTGTTCACTGATGTAATAAAGTCCTCAGAATCTAACAATGGCAGGGAGAATGTGACTGATAATAACATGAAAACTGGATATAGGATAGATCAACCTGCTGATGAGTCGGGTATCTAGTAATTTCAATAGCTGTGATAAATCTACGTCAGGTCTCGGAGCCATTACCAGAAGGGTGGATCACAGGATATAAATCCCAGTAGTTCATACAACTCCAAAGTTGAAAGTGTCAGTAATGCTGTGGCCACACGGCAACTTTGGGCGTGACACAGGACGCGTGGCCAAAGTTTGCTAGGTGTCACTGCAGCACAATACAAGTGAATGCGGTCACATTACGGCCCAAAGGGTACTACGACAAGCCAGTTGCAAAAAAAAAAATCAAACATGGTTGGACTTCTTGCAAGTTGCTTGTCACAGTCCCGATACCTTCGGATTGCAATCACTTGTACAAGGCTGCGATGTAGCAGTGACAACCTAGCAAGCTTTGGTGGCCAAACAGGTGTCATGGCCAAAGTCACTGTGTAGCCCTAGCCTTTCTCTTCACTTCTTCTGGCCCTCATGTCAGTGCAGGGCTCTATTAAAGACAGTGCTTTTTACAGTGATCAGTAATGGTTATTATTTCAGTATTGATAATCACCAAATCCCAAGAATTGTGATCATAAAAGGTTCTTAGAAAGATTAGCGCACCTTTATAATTCTACTTCAAATATTACGCATAAGTTTACTTTTATCGTAATACAGCCCAACACCTGCAATAAGACTGACCTACCTCTTTTCTGATTCCTTTTTGATAACTTATTAACGATATATATGTCAACTAATTACTATAGATATATATTTTTTAGGTGTTACTATTTATTTACTCAAGCATGCCTGCGCATTGTTTTCATTCTAGGTTAGATAAAAGTGTATAACACTATTAACATAAATTAAAGAGGCTGTCCACTACTTTTTCATCGATGACCTATCCTTAGGATAGATCATCAATGTCTGATCGGTCGGGGTCTGATATCCCTGCCGATCGGCTGTTCTCGGCATTGACGGCAATAGCTGGAACTGCTCGATTGCAGAGCTGCTGCGTCTTCTGATAGTGGCCACGGCAGGGTGAAACACAGACTCCTCCTATTCAAATCAACAGGAGCAGATATGTAGTACCCTGCCGCAGCCACTACCAGAAGGTGGAGCAGCTCCACAATTGAGCAGTTCCAGCCACCACCGGGAACAGCTGATCGTCAGGGGGACCAATCAGACAATGATTACCTATCTTAAGCATAGGTCATCAATGAAAAAGTAGTGAACAACCTCTATAATAAACAGTAGAAGAAATTAAAAAACTAAAAGAAAATCTGTCACAGGTAAGTAATATTTGTTCTTCTTTTATCCCTGCTGTATTCGGTTTTGTATTTTTCTCCAAAGACGCGTCTTGAGAGAATCCTGTGAGCCATGCCCCCTTGTAAAAGCCATAAACATTATATTTATTGTGCTCAATATGCTAAAGGCTCATATTTATGGAACTTTTTGGCAGATTTAAAAAAAATTGAAGAAGAATATTCAAGAGAATAAAATAAGAGCAACAAAATAATGCGTCATTTGGTAAAAATTGCATTTCATGAATGTCTAAAACATGTAGATAATCAAAGTTTTTGAGGGAAAAATCAAAAAAGGAACCACTTGAAAAATGTAGAAAAAAAAATCAAAAGTTTTTGAGGGAAAAATCAAGAAAGGAACAACTTTACAAATATAGAAAAACATGTAAAGAATGAGGCGAAAATACTAAAGCCACTAAAAAGGAGCAAGTTACTCCAGAAAACTGGAAAAATAGCCATAATGAACAGGGACAAGATCATTCATACCAAACGACAACTTTTAACTGCAATTATGACAAAAAACAGGTGTAAATGCATTGATACATGTCTTCAATATGCCTTCTAGAGATAACATACACAGGGGTCCTTGGCTTCCCTGCATTTAAATAACACAGAGTTTTTAGTAATACTGTTTTTTTAAAATCAAAAAATAGCACAAAAGCCATCCCACCACGTCAAGGTAACTCTGATCGGGATAGTCCTACAGTATCTAATATTAAAACCTTACCATGTGTCAATGTTGACCTCAGTGTGAATAAGGGCAGACAAAAGGGACTGAGCCCAACCGGTGAAACACCAGTCTGGGGAAGCCTTATATATAAACACTAGATGGTGGCCCGATTCTAATGCATCGGGTATTCTAGAATATGCATGTCCACATAGTATATTGCACAGCCCACGTAGTATATTGCCCAGCCACGTAGTATATTGCCCAGTTACGTAGTATATTGCCCAACCACATAGTATATTGCCCAGTTACGTAGTATATTGCCCAGTTACGTAGTATATTGCCCAGTGACGTAGTATATTGCTCAACTACGTAGTATATTGCCCAGTGACATAGTATATTGCCCAGTGACATAGTATATTGCCCAGCCACGTAGTATATAGCCCAGTTACGTAGTATATTGCCCAACCACGTAGTATATTGCCCAGTTACGTAGTATATTGCCCAGTGACGTAGTATATTGCTCAACTACGTAGTATATTGCCCAGTTACGTAGTATATTGCCCAGTGACGTAGTATACAGCAGAGCCACGTAGTATATTGCACAGCGACGTAGTATACAGCACCGAGCCACGTAGTATATTGCCCAGCCACGTAGTATATAGCACAGCCACGTAGTATAGCACAGCCACGTAGTATATTGCCCAGCCACGTAGTATATTGCCCAGTTACTTAGTATATTGCCCAGTTACTTAGTATATTGCCCAGTGACGTAGTATATTGCCCAGCCACGTAGTATATTTGCCCAGTTACGTAGTATATTGCCCAGTGACGTAGTATACAGCACAAAGCAGAAAGCCACGTAGTATATTGCACAGCGACATAGTATACAGCACAGAGCCACGTAGTATATTGCCCAGCCACGTAGTATATTGGCCAGTCACGTAGTATATTGCCCAGCTACGTAGTATATTGCCCAGCCACGTATGTCACAGGTTAAAAAATAAAAAATAAACATATACTCACCTTCTGAGGGCCCCTTGTAGTCCTGTCGCCTGTGTGCGTTGCACGTGGCAGCTTCCGGTCCCAGGGTTGGTATGAGCGCAGGACCTGTGATGACGTAGTGGTCACATGACCGTGACGTCATGGCAGGTCCTTCTCGCGCAGGACCTGTGATGATCTCGCATAGCATCCTTAGCACCGGAACCTGCAGGCGCGAGCGCATCGTCAGACTACAGAAGGTGAGAATAGCAGGTTTTTGTTTTTTTTTTTAAATTATTTTTAACATTAGATCTTTTTACTATTGATGCGGCATAGGCAGCATCAATAGTAAAAACGTGGTCACACAGGGTTAATAGCGGCGGTAACAGAGTGCGTAACCCACGGCATAACGCGGTCCGTTACCACTGGCATTAACCCTGTGTGAGCGGTGACTGACTGACTGGAGGGGAGTATGCGGGCGCCGGGCACTGACTGCAAGGGAGTAGGGAGGGACTAATCGGACTGTGCCCGTCGCTGATTGGTCGAGGCAGCCATGACAGGCAGCTGGCGAGACCAATCAGCGACGTGGGATTTCCGTGACGTAAGTTGCCGACAGAAAGACGGAAGTACCCCTTAGACAATTATATATATAGATAACTCTTGTGCCATGGTGAACATTCTTCTGTTTCAGGGCATAATCAGAAACCTAGCTTTTCAGGAGTCTCACGTTCTTTTGCTTTATTTTGGACCGTCTATCAGGCAACCCACGGAATCCTTTAGGCACGTTTATATGGATTTTATCCTACTGTATCTATAGACACTGTACATCCTGTACTGCTTTTGTTCCTTGGGAAAATAAACATGCCACTAGTCTTATTCAGCCAGGAGACCCCAGAGATGCCATCTCACTAATCAAAGCTTATCTGGACGCCAGCTCGTGGAACTCTTATTACACGAACATGCAGCGTCATTGGGATTAAAACCTTTCTTCACAGCACGCTGAACCGCAGTCCCAAAGTATACTGCAAATTATCAGCAGCATCTGTATATCCATGGGAACGCCACAATCAGTGACTGTAGGATGAATAATACCGTGCAAACAGTTTCAATAATTTTTCCTTTTATGTTGTGTGATTTTGATGAAATGTTCTTCTGTAGAGTTATGTGGGCAGGAGATTAATGGAATTAGACAAAATTAGTGATGGAGGGAGAGATCAGAAGCATATAGATCAAAGAGTTCCTAGGGGGTTTGAATGGATTACCATAGTAACTTTGCATCTCATACATACAATGCTTCATGTCTGTGAACTTGTTGGGTAGAGAACATGAAGTATATCCATGTACTGCAATGGACTGGTCACACTCCACAAAACATGTGATTTGTAACAACAAACTTCTGATTCTAACCATTTTTTTTTTTTTTGGTGCAAAGCATGATCTTTTCCTTTTCTTGGACCAGCACTCCTCCCATTTGGCACAGGTGATTTTAATTAGCAGGAGACTAAAAAGTAAGGGGTCTAGCCCATTATTGCTCTCGCTGAAGAGCTGGAGGAAGGGGAGTTTCAGTGCTCCTTTCATTTGGTGTGGGTGCTGTGTGGTGGCCATTGTTGCTGTGGTTTTGTGCTGGTGAGGCGGCACGGTCTGGAGTCATGGGGACTCAGCCTTTCAGTATGGATGCTGTGGGGCTTCAGGCCGTGGCGGTGGTCGGCGTGCAGCTCAGCTCCGTTAGGGTGGTAGGACCCACTACGAGGTTTGCCGTGACGTGGCAGTGGGCTTCATACACTCTGATCAGAATGTTAAACTGAGAACCTCATGTTCAGTTATATATATATATGTTGCCTAGCGGCTTTAGATCAATGTATGAGTTTTGGAGGTGCGGTTCATGCTCTTTTTTTGGTGTAAATAGGAAACAGACCCAGAAAAGCCAGCTGGGACTATGCATTTCAGATGACTGGTACGAGGCAGGTCCCCGACTGCTTCTCATTGCCCTGCTCTGCTACAGTGACCGGTCTCTCACTATACACACATAGTGAGAGACCTGTCAGCCATGGGTTGTGGGGCAGGAAGATGCCGCCTTGTTATCCCAGACCCACGTTCCCCGCTGACTTTTCAACATATGTATGTTTCCTCCAGAACAAAGTACAACATTCACAGCTGTAATAACGCGACCAGTGTCTGTTTCACGCTACCCTATGGTTCGGGCAGCATTAATCTCACAACAGGATCCCATTATCATCCCTCCGGTGTGAGATATCCAAAGATTACTGGCATGAGATTTTTGGAGAAAAAACAAAAAAACTTTCAAGAAGTCTTATAGACACAGATGTGTGGCACAAAACTATGTAATGCCATTGCTGGCTTCTGTAATCATCTACCTAAGTAAAATCCTTTCTATGTGCACACTTGGATTATTTAGTCCATCTCTCCTTATCACAGCCTCCGTGGGACATAATGGCAATATATATGCAGCCTTAGGGTACCCTACACTGTGTTTAGCGTGCAGTCAGGGTCTCCGCCTCTGCTCCATCCTATCTTCTGCTCAGCAAGGTGCACTATTAACCCACCGCAAGATAACGCACCGTGGATTTCCAGCAGATCTGTGTTCTCTGAGCTGATAACCCCTGCAGCATACTAAATGGACGGCCGCTCACAGTTATACTGTCACTCACACACGGCATTTTCTGTGGGATAACAATATTTCCAACTATTTGATATTTGCATTCTTCTAATGTCAAAACGACATGATAAATTGGAATCTATTAATCTACTAATTCCACAAAGCTGCATCAGCCGCACATTTACGGCCTGTATTCCGGGTACATACAGATGTACTGACTTGCTACATTTAGGTGGCACAAAAAGAGAAAATTCTTAAAATTAATGTTCCCTGCGCTTGGGCTGCAGTTCAATTCACAATGACATAAAACGAGTGATTAAAGAGAACAGATCTCTGCTTGGATGGAAACTGATAATTGCTGCCAATAGAGGTAATTTCATATAATTGTGCTGCTTGTACAGGGAACAAAATGGAAGCAGCTACATTATGTAATATGCTGATGTTACACGTCCAGTTTCGACTCTATGCCTCCTTAAAGAAACTGGTCAGCAAAATTATACTGATCCAAACATAGGCTGGTTAGGCTTCCATGAAAAACAAGACTTTCATCTATATTTCTCTTTCCTCTTTAATTCACCTTGACTCAAAAAACTGTGGCTTAAACGTGATCTGGTAACTGCATGCAACTTAGGCCCCTTTCACACATCAGTCTTTGGCCATCAGTCTCAATCCAGTATATTTAGAAAAAAACGGATCCGGCGAATGTAGACTCAGACTTGAATTAGCGACGGATGGCCCTACGTTTCATCCGTCGTTCGCCGGATCCGTCGAAAATTGTTGATCCGGTGGCCGAAGACGACGAACAAAGTAACTATTTTGTGTCCGTCGAAAAAACGGACAGTGACGGATCCGTGGTCGTCCATCGTTTGCTAGAATGGAAGCCAATGGGCGCCGGATCTGTCAAATGACAGAATCCAGCGACGGATTCCGTTTTTTTTTTAACTGAGCATGCTCCGATTTTTTTTAGGATCCATATTAGCTGGATCAGCTAGTTGGATCCGGCGAAAAAACGGATCCGTTGCATCAGTTTTTCACAATCTGCGACCGATCCGTTTCTTTCAACATTCGACCGATTGTGACTGATGGCAAAAAACTGATGTGCGAAAGCAGCCTTACGTGTATGGAAACTTCTCCCAATGTCAGACAGCGCGACCTGACCTGCTGCAATAGGGTACCTGTCACCAGAACCTGCAGATATGGGGTTAATCTGCAGGTTAATAGCGTTACTAACCTGCCCGGGGACCGCAACTAGCCAAAACACTGCTGGGAGAAAATGATCTTTATCCCGCAACTAGGCAAAACACTGCGGGGAGAAAATGATCTTTATCCCGCAACTAGGCAAAACACTGCGGGGAGAAAATGATCTTTATCCCGCAACTAGGCAAAACACTGCGGGGAGAAAATGATCTTTATCCCGCAACTAGGCAAAACACTGCGGGGAGAAAATGATCTTTTTCCACCCGGCAGCGTTCTGGCTGAAATCACGGGGGCAGCGGTGGTGCAGGTTCAGTCACTGATCTGAGTACAGAGAGCGGCTGCTATAACTGCGCCCCCGGCCCTGACACAGCTGACCCCAATGCAGAGCGTGTGTCAATGAGAGCCGGGGACACGGCTACAGCCGCTCCTCTAAATACTGACTGAAACCGCAACAGCACTGCCGCCCCTATGACTGGAAACCAAACGCTTTCGGGGGCAATAAAGTACATTTTCTCCCTGCAGTGTTTGGCTAAGTGTAGGCGATGGGCAGGTTCAGCACGCTTTTAATGTGCAGATTAATCCAATATATGCAGGTTAATAGCGTTTTTCTGGTGACAGATTCCCTTTAAGTCATTATTCCAGCTTACAACCATGGTGTCCCTGTACATGGCCAAATCAAAGAATGTTACCCAGTAATAATAATTAGGCAGTGCATAAGTAAAATATAAAACAAACAATCATTACTTTTTAAGGATCGCTAGCCTCAAAGTACGTCAAGGAACATGCTCTTTGTGAGTATATCCCATCTTGGAGAACATTCTCTTCTAGAACACTCCAGGGATGTCTGCAGGCCTAACTGGTTTCATTAACTGAAAGGAGGAAAACATGATGTTATACAGCTGGTATATAACAAGGAAATTATGGATTCTAATAGCTGTATTGATTATTTTTCTTATCAATAGAAAGAAAAAGCTGAGCAGGACAGCCTTGAAAGGAGTTTTCCTTAAGGCTCCTATTGACTTTCTAATAAACTACCAGAGACGCACTGAATTATCCATTAAAGTCCACATCTCTATGATCTATGAATATTCGACTACAGAAAGGAATAAGAATTTCCTAGCTGTAAAGATAATATCCTACACTTCTGTGTCTCCTGGAGCAGCCAAGTATAAGAAAGCTGCAATTGTAGAACATGTCAATCACAAAAGGTCGAGTAAAATCAAAATAACACCGGCTCTTGTTACTGAATATGAATGTCTTTGCTAACAAGAAATATGTCCCATGAGATGCAATACAAGATCGTTAATCAAGCAACCTCATTAACCAATCTGATTACGTAATAATTAAGACGGAAAAGAAAAATGTTTAACGGCTTCAATATTTATTTCCCACATCTATATTAAATCTGTCATTATCATTACACAACTATGAGAAGAATACTAAATAAGAGAAACTTCACAATTTGTTTTTTTTTTTTATGAGAATTTCTCCAAGAACCTGTTTAGTTTCACCTGAATAAGCTTGGGTCACAACACAAAACACTTCAGCCAGTGGGTGAGTAGTCACTGCAATAGCTCGAATATCTGGAAGTGGCATGCATCAATATCAACATCTCTGCCACCATGTTATGTTCTCTTCTAGAAAAACGCTTGATTGTACACAACAGAAGGTTTGATCGTTAAAGATAAATATCTTTTAAGGAAGGCATTCCCATCCCAACTATAAGAGGCATAAATGCCCGATAAATAGTCACAGAGGTAGAAGAGTCCCTATGACCTCCTAATCTGATAGCTTCTAAAGAGGACCAGTCACTTGCTAGAAAAACTGAGTTAAATGCCATATAAGAATCCCCGAGATCCCCTGATTCTGCTGCTATTTTTGTTTTGCGCTGCATTACTCTAATGCAGACATATTCACATTTTTTGCTGCTGGAGCACACTATGTGAAATCTCTGCTTGCGGACCGACTTGGCGTTCCATTCTTCTCTGGAGTCATGCACTTTCACTCCTGCCACCTAGATGCTGGTAATCACAGCTCGGCAGTCGAACAGTGTTAAAATCGTCTATGAAGGCGTGCACTTGACACCTGTCCCCATATCAGTATTCTATGGCATAACCATAAATGTGTAAATTAAGGCATTTATCTTCTTTACAGCAGATATATACATGAATGGTCCTCTTCTTCTTTATTATTTTTTAGCAGCAATCTGTGCTCCTGATCTGTCTTTGATAAATGTATTTGGGACAGTAAGATGCCATCGTAGACGGCCATCTTGGAGCCGATAGTGAACCATCCTTGGATAGTCAGTCATCCACCATGGATTTCCATATGCCCACACATGTACCCGTGGAACTAGTAAAACCAATTATCTTCCTTTAATGACTTCCATTGATCATTCTGTCAGAAAATGGTAATAAAATATGGAAGGCTATGCAAATCTCTAAACAAAGTAAAATGCACATTAATCAAATGAAATGTGCGATAAAACTGGCATAACAAGCATTAAAAATTAGGAAGCAAAGTCCATTTATGAAAGACTGGTACCACTTTGAATCTAGTTCTAAGACTTATATGTCACAAAATGATGCCCAAGGATGCCTTCAAACACGTTTTTTTCAGGAGAAATTACTTCATTCTACTATTACAGCACAACGATGTTGCGAGATAAGGAGCGGTGTCCGTGTGTAGCAGGAGTCAATTGTAACTGACTGGGTTACCGTCTGGGATTAGAGTTCATTCCTATCCGGACTTAAATCCCTCAATTGCCGAAGTCACAGCTGACTGCAGCACTTAGAGGGGTTGTCCGGTCCAAATCAATAAGTCTGTAGACATTCTGTGTGACTGCAGACTTCTGAATCCTCCCCGCGCATGCACTGTGCACTGCTCAGGTATGTACTGGTTTCTGACCCGGGACTGGAGGGTCCACACACTTCCACACAATGTGCCATGCCAATGGGACACGGCATCACTCAATACAGGTGTATGGGGAAAGGCCATGCTCACAAAATGGGCCCTGACTGGGAGTATGTATAATACATATATGCCCTCCTGTCCCGGGTCACAAACCCACTAATCCCAGCAGCCAACAGTGCACACACAGTGGGGGGGACTCATAAGTTTACAGTTACACAGAGTGACTGCAGACTTATTGATGTGGACCGGACAACCCCTTTAAGTGATTTCACAGAGGGAGGGGGTACCCTTCTGTACGCCCCAAGTTACGATGGCAGTGGAGGTGCTAATGATGGCTCATATCTGCCATGGAATGAGGTCAAGGAGGCACTGCATATCGCAGACCATAAGCTGCCTGTCTGGTCAGTGTAACACTGACTGGTAAAATACATTGCACTTCGGAAGCATTGCAATGTATTACCTCAGCAATCAAATGATCACAGAGTGAACTTATCAATGGGACTAAAAAAAAAAATGTTTAAAGAGACAAATAGATGTAATCGATGTTGTATTATTTAGAAGAATATGAAATAAACCCACATAAATGGCATGGGTTTTCAATTAATTTAGCATAAATTGGTAATACAGGCTAATACAAAAAAAACACCTTGTAATACATCAGATCAGATAATCCTTCTTCCTTCTCCACTTACTCTAAGCCTGGCTCCAAAACTCTGAAAAAAAACAACTCAACATTTAGTCTCGCTCTGACAGCACAGACGGCCAGCTCCCTGTGGTGTCAATTACACCCCCTATTATAGTCTCGGGAAAAGGGAAGGTTGGAGGAGTGAGGAGCAGAGAAAGGTGCTGAGCTTTCATACAAGTCTTTTACCTCACATCAGATATTGATTCACATCTACGCTGCTCAGTTCTGCTGTATAACTTTTTCCATCCTGATGCTGCTTCTTTCTGTGTACTAAAAAAACGAATGAAGAGCAGATATCCCTCATGTTGTGTGATCCAGCGAATGGAAGTCTTCTTCAACTAGTTGTCAATTGGAGATTAAGAGAACATGCCTCCAGATGGGAAACCTTGTGAGAATGCAGGACACAAGTCATATAACGACCATGTTGTTACTCCTCGCGTGCTACAAAATAAAAGTTTATCCTGAAGAGTTACTTAAAAGAAAAGTTATGTTTTAGACGCAGGACATGCATTATGGAAAGATTTGCACTTCTCCATATTTTGGAGTAACTTTTGGCTTGATTTACGGCTACTGATGCCACAGGCATATGAATCAGGCTTTACTGTGGCGAAACACAATGCTACATAGAAGCTATAGACAGAACAGGTAAGCTGACCGTGTGTTGTGAGGTATGTACGTTATGCGGACTCTATGTGACTGCAGACTTGCGAATCCTCACATTACACACACTGCGTGCTGAGAGTTTTCTGGTACTGGTGTTGGGAGCGGGTGGTCATGTGACCGTAAGTATGCGATATACATACTCCTGGCCACAGTATGACTAGATGGGCGCAGCCTCGCTCAATGCAAGTGTAAACAGTCTAGTTGGAATGTGGCCGGGAGTATGCATATCATACTTGTGGTCACTTGACCGCCGTTCCAGACGCCGGCACGGCAGAATCCTCATAGAGCGCAGTGCGTGTGATGGAAGGAATTCACAAGTCTGCAGTCACAGAGTCACTGCAGGTTAAGACCGGACAACCCCTTAAACACATCTAATCAGTAACCATCGCACTGCCAAGCTCTCATTTACATTACCAAAAGTAGCGATTAGCTGTGCAGCTACACATGAGCTTCAGCAGAAGCCTATTATTTTTATGGGACACTGGAAGAATGTAGAATCATAGTGTGTGCATTTTATTGCCAGCTACTGACGGTATAGAGTTTATATTCCTATAGTGATGAAAGGGCAACTCCACCCAAAGCCATTATAATACCGTACCCAACTATTACTCCCCCCCTCTACCGTATGAACCATATGAGGGCCGCAGCACTTGTCTGCTGAACACGCGAATGAAATGACTAATAACATATAAAGTACAACAGCGACCTGATACCGCACATTGCAAAGACGCAATTCGCTGATTTTCATTCAGTGACCGGTTTAATTCAATTTAGCCTTTTAGCTAATGAAATTAATAAGCATGACTGTTGGAAGACTTCGTCTGGGTAATGTGAAGCTATTAAAGGGACCCGTCAGAAGGTTCACAATTCTATCGTGCCTTGTAGACAAAGCAGAAAGCAGCGGTCTCAGGCCAGCAGACACTCTTGAGGGACCACTTAGACAGGCCAACCATGGCTGGTAAACGATACATGCAAACTGATCGGCGGTTGTTACACAGGCCGAGCACACTGCCCAGCACAGAGAGATTACTACTAAACTGTCTACAAAGATCGGACCTCCTGCAGACAAGCAACATGCTGAGACAGAGACTGAGAGACAGGTCATGTTGTATTATGAGACATTAAACCTCAAAATTGGCATCAGATTTACAAGTGAGCAGATAAGAAATGAAATAGAACTTTGTAGATCTGCAAAAATTAGTAAAAACATGCAACCAAAACCTAAGGATAAAACTGATGAATTGATATAGTGGTGCTTTCATATACAACAGAAGCAAAAAGCCACAATTACAAAAATCATTAAAAAGTCTATGAAATAAGGGTTGATCACTTACACAATCAATTCATCAATTTATGTCTTTGCGCCTCCTTACACAATGCAAAGAATACTGCAACAAAACAGTAGCCGAAAATGTAAAGGCATACACTGTGTAAAATCTATGCTGCCGTATTAAAGGGGTTTTCTAATTCAAGGACATAGGTGATCGATTCATGAGCTAGGTCTTCAAAATCATATTGCTGGTAGTCCACCTCACGGTACCCCCCCACCCACTGATTAGCCATCACTAGCTCCAGCAGCAGCTGATGTAAGCAGTGTACAGAACACTGAAGCGGTCACAGTGTAGTGGCCACTCCCGGGTGCAGCAGATCAACTTCCGTAGAATAAAAATACAAGCAGATGTGTGGGACCTTGGAACGGCACCAAACAGTATGACAGAGCACTGCTACTCCACTTTGCACCCTTTTAATATCTGGCCAGCATGGGAGCTGGTAACTTCAGATCGGTGGAGGTGCCAGACCCAATCTCATTTTGATGAGCTATCCTCATCAATATCCTTGTAAAGGTAAACCCCTCTAACATTACCCTTCACTGGATATAAGGAGCCTAGCTCCTCCGTCGGACCGCCAAGTTATGAAAAGGGATTCATCAGTGAAGAAGCGCGTTTCCACTGGTCTACAGTACAGTGGTGGTCTCTACATCACTTCAGTCAGAGCTGTTCTGCATAATGATCTATGTTTTTTGTGGAGCTGCTCAACAATAAAGTCTATTTATGAAGCTACTTAAGCACGGTTCTGGTGCTGATGTCTCATCCTGAGGCGGTTTGAAGCTCAGCAGTGAGTGAAGCCAACGAGAACATGATTTATGTAGGACACTGCTTCAGTTCGGGGTTTGTGTGGTCCACCACTTCATGGCTAAGCTATTACACCTCCCGGTATAAGCACTTACAGATGACCACAAGACCAGAAATGTAACACAATGACCATGTGACAATGGTGGCGTCCTATGACTGGGTCATGTTTGAAGTCTTCAGAACAACATACTGTATACCACAACCAATGTTTCCCTATTGAAGTCGTATGGCTGTGTGCTTGATTTTAGGCACACGTTACAATAGTTTCTGAAAATCTTGAACTGAAATTAGGAGAGATACCCACATATGTTGGCCTTATAGCAGATATAGCAGCCATGTTTATGGTATAGGCTTTCCTCCAGCTTAGAAACACTATGAAGTACCAGGCAATAATTCTTCTTGAAATGCGGCCCCTTTTTTGGTTCACTTAAATAATAGTTTTTACAGTGGATCGTAGTCATCCTTCGGGTATTTTTAAGTAAAAAACCAACTTTTCAATAACCTTAATCTGTATTTTTACAATGTTCTAAAAGAATCCCACTGTTATACAACGCGAATATATTACTAAAATGAAAAGAAATGATGGCTTGGGTTCACCTACCGCCTTAGAAACTCTGTTGTATAGCATATAATAAGAAACGACAAAGCAGGCATTGCTTATCTCCTATCCCACGGCCTAAATTGCCTTTCTGAGCTCTCCTGACTATTATCTCATTATCCATTTACATGTGGCATTTTAAGGACTGCAAACACAATTTAAAATAAATATAAAGTTATTAATGTGCCCTCATTTATTACAGCCCGGCAGCAGCCACCTCCAGAAAAGTCTACATTGTGTTTACCATTAATGTTTTCCCTTCATTAGTATCTGATTAATTCGAGACAATACTTCAAATCTAGAGAATAGTATGTCAAACGCAATGTGACAGGGATGCTATTACCGCGTATTGTTATATATTATATTATATATTTCCTTATAAAAAAAAAGTAAACACAAACTCTGCCAGGAATGAAAGTCTCTCCTAGAGTTCTCTGTCGGGCTCTGAAGGCTAGCAGATGTCTCCTGAGAAGCATATAGGGAGGAAGTGATGCTTAGGGCTATTAATATGGGATAAGAGAGTATTTGGTCTCACCGTGGCTTAAATTTAGTTCAGGGATCAGCTGATGACCCTGGGTCTGAATCAGATGAGCTGAAATAATGAGAAAATGTATAAAACAGTGTGGTCATTGGAATAGATGTCCAGCCATGGGGTGCAAGGACAGGCAAGGACCCTCAAAGCCCAGTCTCTGTCTCACAGTGGATCCTTACACAACGCTTTTAAAAGGTGTTGTTCCATAAGAAATCATGTTCAATACTAGATCCCACTTGGTACTGATTGGTCAGGGAATCTGTCAGTTTGACGAACCCCCCCCCCCCCCCCCCAAGTTGGATATATAAGCAATCATGTCTCAAAAGGTATCAAAGTTTTAAATGATTTATATCTCAATCTGTTGCTGCATTCCGGAGAGATTACCTTCTTAATTTGCATGAATATTAAACATAAAGTGCACAGAGCATGACCGAGCACTTCGGGAACCACTGCATCCTTAGAATGTTGCCCCATCTAGCACCGGCCCTCTTAAGCGTCATTCATAGCTCACTTATCTGTGAGCACCAGGTAAGGAGATCAGGCAATGAGCTGAAGAGGTTGGTGTTGGGTCAGGAAACAACCTTGGGAGGTGATTGTTGTTATGTAAGTGCTCTGTCACGCCCAGAGCACTTAATGTCTCATTGGTATATAAAATAAAACTATCTTTTCATGGGACTGCAGCAACAGATAAAAGATGTAAAGGTGCTGATGGATTTACATTTCACAGACCAACAAACCTTTATACATGCGATTTGAGGGGATTACTAACAGATTCCCTTAAATTCTCTTACTTCACTTAAGCTTATTGGGAGATGTACAACTGATGTATTAAAGTTGTTCATCTTAAAAAAAAACAAGAGTGATACAACAGTTAAGCAGCATGCATGGCATTTTTCAACAGACATTAGCTAAATGTTTGCGCTAAGGATTCCTTTACACTAATATTACACACTGCCATGCTGCATTAGTAAAGTTGCCAGCCTTTTCAGGACTGGTACATTTTCCTTAAAATTTAATATTAAGGCTATGTTCACACCAGGCCTTTTTTCAACGATTTTTTTCTGCAGCAAAACCTGCTCTCTTGGCAGAAATGAAGCCATGGAAAAAAAAGCAGGATTTGCTTGTCATTTTCATGCATTTTTGCTGCATTTTTTCCTACGCTTTTGTCATGCTACATTTGTCTGTTGTGCATGCTGATAAAGTTTAGAGCAAAACAAAAAAAATCTCATTCTATTTAATCAGGTTTTGACACAAAAAAGCTGCAAAACCTGATACCTGCGATGTTTGGTGCAGAAGTTTCTGAATGTTTTCCGATGCTACAGTTCATGAGTTCATGCCGCCAGGGGGCGGAGCTTCAGTGATGGCACCGCTAGTTACCGAAGCTCCGTTCCCTGCAATTCATTCATTCCTCAATAGTTTACAGCCGGGAGCGGACACATTAGCAGTGCTCCCGGTTGTAAATGTAAATGCCCCCAGATATGGATTACTGCGTGGGACTTGACTGTACGGCGGACAGGTATGGGATATTGTTGCTTTTTTATTTTGTTGTGTTTTTTTTTTTAAATAAGAATGAGGGCTTCTCTTTGGATTGAGAGTGCTCTTTGGATTGAGATGTTAAAACTAGTGATGAGTGAATATACTTGTTGCTCGGGTTTTCCCAAGCACGCTCGGGTGATCTCTGAGTATTTGACTGCTCGGAGATTTAGTTTTCCTTGCCTCAGCTGGATGATTTATGGCTGTTAGCCAGCCTGAGTACATGTGGGGGTTGCCTGGTTGCTAGGGAATCCTCACATGTAATCAAGCTGTCTAGTAGCCGCAAATCATCTAGCTGTGGCAAGGAAAACTAAATCTCCGAACAGTCATAAATACTCGGAGACCACCCGAGCGTGCTCGGGAAAACCCGAACAACGTGTACACTCACTCGTCACTAGTTAAAACCTGTGTTTCTTTCTTTCATTAAAATACTTTATTCTTAATTTGTGTGTGTATATATTTAACCCTTTCCTACTATTGGATTAATAATGGATAGGTGTCTTATTGACACCTCTCCATTATTAACCAGGCTTAATGTTACCTTACAATAGCAAGGTGACATTAACCCCTTATTACCCAATATGCCAATGCCACAGGGCAGTGGGAAGAGAGAGACTAAGTGCTGGAAAAGGCACATCTTACAGATGCGCCTTTTCTGGGGTGGCTGGGGCAGATGTTTTTAGCCGGGGGGCAATAACCGTGGTCCCTCTCTAGGCTATTAATATCTGCCCTCAGTCACTGGCTTTCACTCTCTGGCGGAGAAAATTGTGCGGGAGCCCTTTAATTTAACACCTACAGCTCCCAAATTTTACACACAAACACTTCTAACATTATTAGTGAGGAATATATAAATATCTAACAGATATGATATGGTTTACAGTATCCTGTCGGGTTTGGTAAGGATTTAGCAAAAGCTGACAATTGAATTACCGGCCTTTCTGCTATCTAGTATATCTGTATTAAATATAAATAAATATATATAAATATATATACAGTTAGGTCCAGAAATATTTGGACAGAGACAACATTTTTCTCATTTTGGTTATAGACATTACCACAATTTAATTTTAAACAAAACAATTCAGATGCAGTTGAAGTTCAGACTTTCAGCTTTCATTTGAGGGTATCCATATTAAAATTGGATGAAGAATTTAGGAGTTTCAGCTCCTTAACCTGTGCCACCCTGTTTTTTCAAGGGACCAAAAGTAATTGGATAATTGACTCCAAGGCTATTTCATGGACAGGTGTGGGCAATCCCTTCATTATGTCATTCTCAACTAAGCAGATAAAAGGCCTGGAGTTGATTTGAG
This sequence comes from Ranitomeya variabilis, assembly GCF_051348905.1. NCBI lineage: Eukaryota > Metazoa > Chordata > Amphibia > Anura > Dendrobatidae > Ranitomeya > Ranitomeya variabilis. The sequence goes on along the minus strand of NC_135233.1, from coordinate 927,280,721 downwards.
GTGCGGTGCTTGCATTTGGAAGGTTTTCCTATGAAGTAAACATGCGGTCAAAAGTGCTCTCCATGAGGGTGAAACAAGCCATCCTTAAGCTGTGAAAACAGAGAAAAAACCCATCCGAGAAATTGCTACAATATTCGGAGTGGCAAAATGTACAGTTTGGTACATCCTGAGAAGGAAAGAAAGCACTGGTGAACTCATCAATGCAAAAAGACCTGGGCGCCAACGGAAGACAACAGTGGTGGGTGATCGCAGAATAATCTCCATGGTGAAGAGAAACCCCTTCACAACAGCCAACCAAGTGAATAACACTCTCCAGGAGGTAGGCGCATCAATATCCAAATCTACCATAAAGAGAAGACGGCATGAAAGTAAATACGGAGGGTTCACTGCACGGTGCAAGCCACTCATAAGTGTCAAGAATAAAAAGGCTAGACTGGACTTGGCTAAAAAACATCTAAAAAAGCCAGCACAGTTCAGGAAGAACATTCTTTGGACAGATGAAACCAAGATCAACCTCTACCAGAATGATGGAAAGAGAAAAGTATGGCGAAGGCGTGGTACAGCTCATGATCCAAAGCATACCACATCATCTGTAAAACACGGTGGAGGCAGTGTGATGGCTTGGGCATGCATGGCTGCCAGTGGCACTGGGACACTAGTGTTTATTGATGATGTGACACGGGACAGAAGCAGCCGAATGAATTCTGAGGTATTCAGAGCCATACTGTGTGCTCAGATCCAGCCAAATGCAGCAAAACTGATTGGTCGTCGTTTCATACTACAGATGGACAATGACCAAAACATAAAGCCAAAGCAACCCAGGAGTCTATTAAAGCAAAGAAGTGGAATATTCTTGAATGGCCAAGTCAGTCACCTGATCTCAACCCAACTGAGCATGCATTTCACTTGTTAAAGACTAAACTTCAGACAGAAAGGCCCACAAACAAACAGCAACTGAAAACCACCGCAGTGAAGGCCTGGCAGAGCATCAAAAAGGAGGAAACACAGCGTCTGGTGATGTCCATGAGTTCAAGACTTCAGGCAGTCATTGCCAACAAAGGGTTTTCAACCAAGTACTAGAAATGAACATTTTATTTAAAATTATTGAATCTGTCCAATTACTTTTGGTCCCTTGAAAAAACAGGGTGGCACATGTTAAGGAGCTGAAACTCCTAAACCCTTCATCCAATTTTAATGTGGATACCCTCAAATGAAAGCTGAAAGTCTGAACTTCAACTGCATCTGAATTGGTTTGTTTAAAATTAAATTGTGGTAATGTCTATAACCAAAATGAGAAAAATGTTGTCTCTGTCCAAATATTTCTGGACCTAACTAACTATATATATATATATATATATATATATATATATATATATATATATATATATATATACTTATATATATATACATATATACTCTGTATATGTATATATGTCAGAGAGACACACATATAGACTATATATATATGTTTTCACAAATCTTTGAGCCTATGAATCCATTATATGTCCATTTTGTAAGCCGGCGAGAAAATCTCGCCACACAGATGTCATACGGATATTTTTTGGAGAAAAAAAATTGCATCCTCGCACTGCACACGGATCACTGTTCATGAAACATTTGTGCCATTTTCGTCCATGAAAAACGGACCGATTTTTTATACGTTGTGTGTGACGTTGGCCTTAAAAAAAGCATTCGAAAAACTCCTAGTGTGAACATAGCCTTACTCTAGTTTCAATTTCCAAAAACTAATCTACCACATTCCTACTGGCGCCCATCACTGCAATACGCATGATATTGGTGTGCCGTATATGAATATGGGTGAGAATGAGATGAGGCGGCTTCAGCTCCAACAATGGAAACACATCATGCGTAAAAAGCAATGCAGTATTCATAGCAGTAGTTAAAGCAGACAGCTATAACTTATTCAGTCAACACTAATCTGAAAATTGTATGGGCTGGGAGGTTTGGAATATTTATAACTTTACTCTTAAGGCAGATTTATGTAATCCTTGGATGTAATTTGGCATTAGTCCTGGGTAAAAAATGCTCATTGTCCTTTGCCTTTATAAAATATGAAAACACTAGAAGTGATTTAGGCTCCTGTTGAAGCAAGATTGTCTTTCTTGAGGATAGGACAGCTATTATCGGAGTGCTATGCATAATATAATAAGGGAACAGTAGACCTGTGACCGATCGGCTGAAGCATTACCTAGTGACCTTCCTTCACCCTAACACATGATGCACAAATGTCCCTTTAACCTCTAAAAATGACGTCAAGTTATCCTAAGTGACAAATGCAGGCAAACTGAACTGTCAAACGCTTATAATAACTTCTAAAGAAATAATGTAGCTCAATCCTTACACTTCAATGCTTCTTGGTTGAAACTTTTTCCTTTGTACAGTGTTTGTCAGGGTATATCCCTTCTTCGTGGGTGTATTGTTTTTTTTTCTGTGTTCATTTTGATGCATACAGTGTTCATGATTGTGGGTTATGTGTTGGAATTTTTATCCTCGGGAATAATGCTAACTGCACTGTTTAGTGGCGGTTCTCCTGGACAAGGATTAGAAAGGGCTATGTCACGTGACTGTAGTTTGATATCTCGGAGCCAGAGGCTCCTTCCCTAAGCCGAAAGCTAGGGGCTGCCTTGCTATCCCTGCTCCTGGATTGCTTCTAATGGTGAAAATGCCAGGGCCACGTACCTTGCTGAGCTTCTGAATCAGCCCTTATCTGTCCCCTTCCCCACCCAGGGAAGTGGGGAATAGTTGTATATAAGAATACACAAACCAGACTAACAAGGAAAGACGTACAGGGATAAATGAAAATACCAATAATATAAATATGCACTCACAAACAACTGAATGGAACATCGGGAAGTAAAGGAAGGAACAACCAAATAGGAGAGGATGAGGTTATGCACACAGACAAGTCACCAAGCAACAGTCTTTAGATCAACACTCCAAAGCCTCCTCAACAATCACCTCCAACTCCACACCAGGAAGTATAGAACTATTCCTGGCAATTCTGATTGCCAGAGGCAAGTATATTTAGCGGAGGGGAATTGCCAACACTGAACAGCTGAGATCATTAAAGAAGAAAATCTTCAGAAACTCTCAACTGAACACTGAACCCCTGCACTGCTAGCAGAAACCTGCCCCGTTTAACATGATGGTGAAGTGCTTCTAATCAGTGCAGGAGTATGTGGAATCAGACACCGCGGTCTTCTGGACCCTTTCTGTCACAGTAAACCCGTGACAGGATAGCTATGCAGCTAGGATAATTTAGGAGAGATGTGGCCCCAGGCTCAACTCCATGGAGACCTGGTAGTGAAGTTTTGTTTTTTTTGTTTTTTTTTAAACACAGATGAACATGGGCACTACAATATTGGGTTTCAATGGGTCAGATTAAAAATAGATAAAAAGGAATAATGTTGGTATCAATATGTGCAGCATTTCTTCCCCTAAGTCTAATGGTCACCAACCGGTGGCATGAAATAGCCATCTATCAATAAATATTTAATAATAATGATTTTATTTTTATAGCGCCATCAAATTCCCCAGCATTTCACAATTCAAAAGGGACGTGTATAGACAATTAAGACATTACAGAGTAACACATAATTCAACAGATACCAAGAAGAGCAAGCTTTCAATCTATAAGGAAATAGGGGAGGCACAAAAGGTAGATGGTAAAAAGTGCTTGTAGTGTATGGTCCAGCCATCAAAATAATAGGGAGTGCACATAATGCTGCATGAACCGTTCACCAGCCTGTATGTGAAAAGTACACATATAAAGTGTTATTACGTGCATGGAAGCTATTTAAACAGATGACACAATCATCCAGATTCAGAGGAAAACATTAGCACTGGCGCAGAGTTGACGGGTTGGATTGTTGATGATGTTCGTTTTAGGTCATTAGTGGGAAGGAGCTTTATGGATGAGAGTGATAAGTTTATATTGTATTCTATAGCGAGTGAGCAACCAGTGCAATGACTGGCACAGGGTGGAGGCATCCTTGTAGTGGCTTCACAGGCATATGATCCTGGGTGCTGCGTTCAGGATGGATTGGAGAGAGAAGACTTTAGTAAGAGGGAGACCAATCAGTAAAGAGTTACAAAAAGGGCAGATGAGAGGCGATCATTTAATATGATATTTACACAGGCAGACAGAGGTAAACGATGAGCACTCAAAGATCTGTAAGAGATCATTCTGTGCACATTGGTTGCCATTGTTCTCGGCAGTGCAAATCCGGTTTACACAGTACCATGTGCTGCCAAGAATGATGATCTTTTGTGCAAATCAAAAGATCATTTCATCAGATGAATGATCATTTTGCTCATTCATCAGATGATTGTAAGCCTATTTACACTGCAAGATTATAGTAGACCGTACTAGACGGTTATTCTCCCGCATAATACTCCATCTTCCAGGCGATTCCAGGAACTCACATCCAGTACCAGATTTATCAGAAGCTGTATTGTCATACGCAGTCTGCCAGTTGTAGCTAGATCCAAGAAATAAGGTCAAACATTCACTTTACATATGCTTTATAACAAATCACACTTAATAGAACCTTGCCAAGAGAAACATTTCACTATGTCCAGACCTGCAAGTTGACTGATCACTAAGTAGATTATCTAAAATGTGTACAAAGTGACATCCAATAATTGTGCCTATTCTAAGAACGTGCTACTGATTTGATAGACTTTCTCTCTAATGAAATTATCAGATTTATGAGAACTAGTTTAAAGTTAACATTAAAGGGAACCTGTCACCCCCTAGGCGTTTGTAACTAAAAGAGCCACCTTGTGCAGCACTAATGCTGCATTCTGACAAGGTGACTCTTTTAGTTCTTGGTGCTGTAACTGCAGAAATTATCGATTTTGCAATTTGTCCAAAACACCTTGAAACAGTCCTGGGGGCAGGTCTTTCCCCCCTAATGCAGACGCAGCACCGCCGTGACTCATGCCCTCTTGGCGCCACCTCCTCAGCATTGTTTTCAACTGTCCCAGCGCCTGCGCTGTTATCTTATGCCTTGGGCATGCGCAGTTAGCGCTGCCCATCTTCTGACATCATTTGATGTCTTGCTGACTGCGCCTGTGCGGCCGCGCTGCCAGAGATCCCGCCCCGCAGTGTCTGATTTATTCTTACTGCGAAGGCTGATGTTAATATTCTGGGAAGTAGCCAATAGCCATACAGGTTCCCAAGCTATTAAATAGCAGCTCACAGAAAAAAATTGACATAGGGTCCCCCTATAAAATCTAACCAGCAAAGGCTAGGCAGACAGCTCAGGGATGATATTAATGAATATTGGTTCCCTCCCAGACTAAAAACATCAGCTCTCAGCCGCCCCAGAAAAGACGCATATATGGGCCAAATCTGGCACTTAGCCTCGCTCTTCTCACTTGCTTTGCAGCGGTGGCAATTGGGGTTCATATTTGTGAGGTTGATGTGTGATGTCACCTTTGTATTGTCAGGTGACATCAAGGCCACAGATTAGTAATGGAGAGGCGTTTATAAGACACCTATCCATTAGCACCCCCTTAGTGATTTTGTATAAAAGAACACACATCCAAAATAAAGTCCATTATTTCAAATAATGACAGACTTCTTTAAAGAATCTTAATTAAACCATACTCACCGAATGCCTAAATAAATAAAATAATAAACCACAACATTACTCACCAGTCCGCAGAGAAGATAATCCATGATGTCCCATGACGATCCTGATGACTTTGAGAGCAGTCACTGATAGGACACTGACAGCTACCGCACTGAGCTGCTGAGAGAAAGTTCTCATGCAGCGGTGGTGCTGTGAGAGCACCGTAGCTGATCAGCTGATAAACTCCGGTGAACTCTCTCACGGCAGCTCAGTGATACACTGCAGGAGCGATTACCTCCTGTCATTGTATTGCCGGCGGCCGGGTAGAGCAGTCACAACTCTCAATGTGACTGCTCAATACATGAGATCGCCATGGGACACTCGGGATTATGAGGACTACGGCGGTCAGGTGAGTATATGGTTGTTTATTATTTTGGATTTTTTTCTAGGAGAAAAGGATGTCTGGGATTTGGCATTAGGTGAGTATAAAGTGTTTTCTATTTTTATTTGAATATGTATGTAACTATTTTACTTTTTTTTGTCAACTGTGAGCACAGGTGCCAGCTGATAAGACTACGTCTCACATCAGCGGCACCTGCTGTCACTGTTATCACTGACACTAGAAGTTGCCCGATGGGAGCAGTAGTCTCATCAGACCACACCTGCTGACCTGTGGTAAACTTTTTATCGCAGGTCACCGCTGCAGGTCACAGTCACAGCTGCGGGGTCACGCTAATATCTGACAGCTCTGACCGATGGTCTTACCGGCGGTAATGTTACCGCTGATAAGAACCACCATACCGGTGTTTCCCACAGATGACAGCGTGGGAAACACCATAGGAAGTACGTGAAAACAGAAACTAAAACTCAGCAAATCCGCAAACATTTTTATACCTGCGTTTCTGCTGCGGATTTGACTGACTCAATTGAAGTCAATGGGTGAAAAACGCTGCAGAAACTAACAAATAATTAACGTGATGCAGAAAAAAAAGCACTGCAAATACTAAAGGAAAATTACTGATCATGTGCACAACACTTCAGGATTGTCATTGAATTAGCTTGTAGAAGGATTCCATAGTGTTTTTGGCCAATTTCCGCGCGGAAAAACGGCCGCGAAACACATCAAAAACACACCATGTCCACACAGCCTTACAATTTTTGTGCATAACTAAAGGGCTTTTTTTCTGCCCAATACATATGCACATGCCAATTTTTAGCTATTTGATCCCATAAATTTAATTTATGCATGGTATATTTTTCTCACTTCACCAACTTAAGGTACCGTCACACTCAGCGACGCTGCAGCGATATAGACAACGAGCCGATCGCTGCAGCGTCGCTGTTTAGGTCGCTGGGGAGCTGTCACACAGACAGCTCTCTCCAGTGACCAACGATCAGGGGAACGACTTCGGCATCGTTGAAACGGTCTTCAACGATGCCGAAGTCCCCCTGCAGCACCCGGGTAACCAGGGTAAACATCGGGTTACTAAGTGCAGGGCCGCGCTTAGTAACCCGATATTTACCCTGGTTATCATTGTAAAAGTAAAAAAAAAAAACACTACATACTCACCTTCTGATGTCTGTCACGTTCCCCGGCGTATACAGGGTTACGCGCTGCTGCTCAGAGCTTCCTGCACTGAATGTGTCAGCGCCGGCAGTAAAGCAGAGCACAGCGGTGACGTCACCGCTGTGCTCTGCTTTACGGCCGGCCGACGCTGACAGTCAGTGCAGGAAGCTCTCGGCAGCAGCGCGTAACCCTGTGGACGCCGGGGGGACGTGACAGACATCAGAAGGTGAGTATGTAGTGTTTTTTCTTTTAACTTTTACAATTGTAACCAGGGTAAATATCGGGTTACTAAGCGCGGCCCTGCGCTTAGTAACCCGATATTTACCCTGGTTACAAGTGAACACATCGCTGGATCGGTGTCACACACGCCGATCCAGCGATGACAGCGGGTGATCAGCGACGAAATAAAGTTCTTGACTTCTAGCTCCGACCAGCGATATCACAGCGGGATCCAGATCGCTGCTGCGTGTCAAACACAACGAGATCGCTATCCAGGACGCTGCAACGTCACGGATCGTCGTCGTTCTCGCTGCAAAGTCGCTTAGTGTGAAGGTACCTTTAGACTATTTAGTGTTGATGCATCACACACAAATCGGATTACAAAAATGTTTAAACACAGGTTGTAATGTAATGGGGGGTGAGGTGGCATGTGATTTATTCGGGGAGATGATCCCCGTGGTTCTAATTATTTGAAAAATGTAAAATGAAAAAGGAATCTGATAAAAAAAAAAAAAAGTTCCACCTCACAATGGCAGCATCCAAGGACAGGTACCAATGTGCATGGCTTTAATGAAATCACTATATTCACACACAGGAAAGGATTATACAAGGAAAAAGAAGAAGTGCTTCAGGTCATGCTGACTTATTATAGACTAGCATAGAATTATACAAAAAAAAATTAATGTGAGAATTTACTGAGAATGGCGTTCCATACTCCAGTCCATACTCCAGTCGTAAACTGAATACAACTGGAGTAACTGGTGCCATCTTTGCCAATCCATGTGCCAGACTGGATACTGATACACAATTATAAGCAATTCCTAATTTTTTCAACTTTGACAAATACCGTATATACTCGAGCATAAGCCGAGATTTTCAGCCCATTTTTGGGCTAAAAGTCCCCCTCTCGGCTTATACTCGAGTCATACCCAGGGGTCGGCAGGGGAGGGGGAGCAGGGGCTGTCTAATTATACTCACCTACTCTTGGCGCGGTCCCTGCCGGACTCCCCGGCGCCCCTGCTTCTTCCTGTACTGAGCGGTCACATGGTACCGCTCATTGCAGTAATGAATATGCGGCTCCACCTCCCATAGAGGTGGAGCCGCATATTCATTACTGTAATGAGCGGTAACGGTGACCACTCAGTACAGGGAGAAGCAGCAGAGCCGGGGAAGCAGGGACTGCACCACGACAGGAGCAGGTGAGTATAACGGGGAGGGGAGCACTGCACGATATTCACCTGCTCCTCGTTCCAGCCGCCGCTACGTTAATAACGTTTGTGCAGCACTATATGGGGCAAGTGTCTGTATGGGGCCATAATCAACTTTGTGCAGCACTATGTGGGGCAAGTGTCTGTATGGAGCATCTATGGGGCCATAACATTTGTGCAGCATTATATGGGGCAAGTGTCTGTATGGGGCCATAATCAACATTTGTGCAGCACTATATGGGGCAAGAGTCTTTATGGAGCATCTTATGGGGCCATAATTAACGTTTGTGGAGAATTACGGTAGCAAGAGTCTGTATGGAGCATCTTATGGGGCCATAATCAAGGTTTGTGGAGCATTATATGGGGCAAATATCTTTATGGAGCATCTTAAGGGGCCATAATCAACATTTGTGCAGAATTATATTGGGCAAATGTGTCTATGGAGCATCATATAGGGCCATTATTAACCTTTATGCAGGATTATATGGGGCATATTTTAATCTGGAGCATCTTATGGGGCCTATCATAAACTTTATGGAGCATTATATATGGCTCCCGATTCAACATGGATATTCAAAAACACTTAACCTGCTGATGTCTCAATTAATTTTTCTTTTATTGGTATCTATTTTTACTTTTGACATTTGCCGGTAGCTGCTGCATTTTCCACCCTAGGCTTATACTCGAGTCATTAAGTTTTCCCAGTTTTTTGTGGCAAAATTAGGGGGGGTCGGCTTATACTCGAGTATATACAGTACATAGATTTTATGCAAAACGCCAATATTTACAATCTTAAAATCAAGAGGTGTATCAAAGTGGTGCTCGTGGAGAGGCTCAAATATAGGTTTCAAAAAAGGCACTCACGTACTAATGAATTAGTTTTTTTTTTAATGGAAATCAACAGAAAATTCAACATGACGCATTTCAGGCCATCCCAGGCTTCCATCAATAGATAAAAGGGAATTATACATAATTTCTAGGAGGGCAACAAAGGAAGTGACATCATTGTCAAGACGTTCAAGAGAATAGCACAGAATAAATAAGTATAAAGTCAAGCAAAATAAGAATAATCACAGGTGAAAAGAAATAAAAAGTACATTATTGTATTCCCCAAAACATTAACTTCTACAGTAATAAATTACGGTATATATCTCCCCATCATATGTTAATTTATTCCACTTGTGTTCTATAGATATCATCTGAGATATTTTTTTCTCGCCGAATTAAACGCAATTGGATAGCCTATTATTTGATGTTATAGAACTTAGATGAGTTATATCTATATGAATTTGTTATTCAATTTCAGTGTTAAAAATAAGACACGGTACATATGTAATTAGAAATTAATAGAAAATGTATAAAAAATTTAGATGATCTGGAATCATGCTATTCCATTCCTATACATTTTTTCATTATATTGTTCCCATTTTCCTCTGATTTTTTCTTTTATATCTTTATTGTTGTCATTATTTTCTTCCAGTTAATCAGGATAAATAGAAATGATGTATTTTAATAGTAAGAGCTATAGAACACAAATATAATAAATTAACATATGATAGGTAACTATATAATTTATTACTATAGAGGTTGGTATGTTTTGAGGAATACAATAACGCACTTCTATTTCTTTTCAACTTTGATGATAAATATACAGCTGAACAAAATAAGTATTTAGTCTGTGCTTGAATATGCAAATATGCAAATTGACTCTTCAGAGAGGAAGAGAACGTGAACTCTAGCGCCACCTATTGTAAGTAGCGATCCTACAAGTCAATATCAACCCTTTAACAAGGCTTGCAATACGACTTAGCATAAAAGTCAAACCAGAATCCCAATTTGCAGACACGGTTATTTGGGGTATTGCCCCTCATCAGTGCAAAGTATGAGATCTGGTTTGGTTAGGTGGGAGGCTAAGACTGGGATCTAAGGCTTCTTTCAGACTTCCGTTGGTACACGGCCGTCGCTAAGCGTCGGCGCGATGTACCGACGGACGTTGAAGTTTTTTAGCACAACATGAGCAGCGGACGCAGTGTTTCAACGCGTCCGCTGCCCATTGTGAAGTCCCAGGGAGGAGGGAGTGGAGTTCCGGTGGCGCCTGCGCAGTTTAAAATGCAGGACCCGACGTACGAAAAAACGTTCCCATGAACATTTTTTCGATATGACGGCCCGGCAAATACTGACGCATCCAGTGCATGACATATGGAACGTGAGTCCATACGTCGCGATGCGTCGGTAATACAAGTCTATGTGCAAAAAAAGCATCCTGTGGGCAACTTTGCAGGATGCGTTTTTTACATAGAACGACGCATTGCGACGTCTTGTAAAAGACGGAAGTGTGAAAGTAGCCTAAGGGCTGTCCCACACGTCCAGATAATTCCGGTACCGGAATAAATCGGTACCGGAGTTATCCGTGTCCGTGTGCCTGAGAACTCACGTAGGCCATACGTGCGGCACACGTGTGCCGCCCGTATGGCGAGTGGGTACCACACGGAGCGTGTGGTACCCACGCGTGTGGTACCCTGCATCGTGCTGAAGCCGCGATTCATATGTTCCCTGCAGCAGCGTTTGCTGCAGAGAAAATATGAATAATAGTGTTTAAAATAAAGATCTATGTGTGCGCCCCCCCCGCTGTTCAGAAAATACTCACCCGCTCCCTCGTTGGCTGTTGCTCCTTCCTGGTCTGGTCCCATCTTCTCCTGTATGCGGTCACGTGGGGCCGATCATTTACAGTCATGAATATGTGGCTCCACCTCCCATAGGGGCGGAGCCGACTATTCATGATTGTAAATGAGTGGCCCCACGTGACCGCATACAGTAGGAGGCGCGGGGCAGAGAGGAAGGAGTGACAGCCAACGTGGGAGCGGGTGAGTATTTTCTGAACAGCGGGGGGGCGCACAGGGGGTGGGAGGGCGGCGGACACATAGATCTTTATTTTAAACACTATTATTCATATTTTCTCTGCAGCAAACGCTGCTGCAGGGAACATATGAATCGCGGCTTCAGCACCATGTGGGGGGGACAGCGCTTACTGTAGCGCTGTCTCCTGCACGCACACGGACCCCAGACGGAGAACGTCCGTGTGAGGTCCGTGTTTTACACGGACCCATTGACTTTAATGGGTCCGTGTAATACGTGCGCTCCCACGAACACTGACATGTCTCCGTGTTTGGCACACGGAGACACGGTCCGCAAAAAATCAATGACATCTGAACAGATGCATTGATTTTTATGGGTCTACGTGTGTCAGTGTCTCCGGTACGTGAGGAAACTGTCACCTCACGTACCGGAGCCACTGACGTGTGAAACCGGCCTAAGGGGGTAAGATTTCTTCTTGTGGAGAGTGACAACCCAGGTCTGGCATGCCAATTTGAGGAGACACTGCATGCTCCTTTGAGAAATTAAATATGCAAATTGTCCGCAATTGAGATTCTGGTTTGGCTTTTATCCCAAGTCACATTGCAAGACTCTACAGACCTCAATCTCATTGAGAACCTTCGGACAATCCTCAGAAGGTAGGACGACCAACAAATAAAAGGAAACTGTGATAAACTCCAAGCAGTGATTACACAAGAATGGGTTGTCATCAGTCAGGATTTGATCCAGAAGCCGATTGTTAGGGCTAGCGGAACGCACCTAATGAATATATAGATTTTATTATGATAGATGCGTTCGCAGCCCGGGGTCCACTGTGCAGGAGAACCTGCTGCTAGCAAACAGCGGAACTAAATGGCGGTGTTAGCTAACTCTGTTACTTCACAGAGCAGCCGTGAACTCAAAGCACTGCGCCCTGTTAGACTCCACAGAGGCACAGGCTAACTGCCTAAACAAGAGCAGTCAGTGGTCATGCATGCACACGAAACTCCTCGCCGGAGGTGCCAGCATTCTAGGGGCTTATTTCGGCCAGATTCCTGAATACCCAAGCATACAAACTCCTCGCCGGAGGTGCCAGCATTCTAGGGGCTTATTTCAGCCGGGTCCCTGAACACACTCATACATGACCACACTGGCGCAAAGTACATAAATAAAGAGCAATACTAGCACATGGCCGTGCGGCCATGCGAGCCTTAAATAGTTGCAGCATGTACAGGACCTTCCAGAAAGGACCAATGAGAGGCTGCCACAGAGCGTGAGCACCTACAGGACCTTAGCTGCAGTATCTGATCATGTGACCCTCGATCTCCACTGAGAGACCTTACTCTGGGCATGCTCAGAACGAGAAAAGCAGGACTTAGACCCAGAAGCGTCTGCTCGCCGCTGCCCAGCACTGACTTCAATGGCAGAAGCAGGAAAAGCAACAGTAACTCTCTGTACAGAGCCAGACTGAGCGAGACGCTGGGACCGACGACTCCGCTGAGCAGACTCCACTGCGGCAGAAGAAGAATGGGAGACCGCAGCGGAGATGGACCGAGATTCCCCCTGTGCAGAGACAGGAACTCGACCCCTAACACCGATATCCAGCTGTCAGGGCGAACTGCAGAAATCTTGAAAAATAAGGGACAACACTATAAATATAGAAAAAATACAAAAACACACTGGGCGCGCCTAAAGAGTGACTTAAAATAGAGTGTACACTAGGTTACAGACAGGGTTCTAGCTATGCTTCTGCAGGTGAAAAAAACAGGCTCTGTGCACAACCTGTATGATAATATACTTGCATTGATAAAGAATGTAAATCACCGAGCTGCAATGCAGAAACATAAATCTATGGCGTACCTGGGACATATATATATATAATAACCGCAGGACTTACTTGGGTGAACTGGAAAAGATCCTGGTGTGTTGCCCCGATGGCATGGATAGTGGGCACGTGGAGAGGCCAAGGTGTGGGGAGCGTCCTCCCGTGGTGGCAAGTCTCTCAAACCTGGGGTCCGGAGGGGGAAGGTGCACGTGTACCAGGTCCAAGAAAGCTTGCGGCGGGCTCCGGCCGGAAACGCCGCCGCAGTAAAGCAAGTCTGTGGGTTACCGAGGGAATGTAACGTCACGTGAGGTAAGGACGGGTGCGTGGAGGAGACAGCAGTCAACCAACGCGTTTTGAAGGACAGTGGTCCTTCTTCGTCCAGATTACGGCTGCTGTCTCAAGACCGTCCTTATATAGTGGGGCTCAGTACTTTCTCTCAGCTGGTGGCTAATGATCTGTTAATGTGATCGGTCAGCAGCATGTTGGGACCTGGAAGCGGACCGTATTGAAAGGGGCTGAGGCTTGTAATTAAGATTTATTATGGAAAAAAGGCTCTATTGTTTTTTGACTGTTTGGGCCCAAAAAGGACAAAGACATTTGCATGTTATATACATTCTGTGCTACAGAAAAACCTGCTTGTGCTCACAGGAAATATCTATCGTATATGTATGTGTATGCATACCCTATTTACGAGTCTGTTGTGAAATTGGATTCTGGGCTCCCCCGGTGGCCACTTGTGGAATTGAACTTGTGTGCATCACCCCCTCTGTTCACCTGCTCCTATCAGGATGTGGGAGTCGCTATATAACCTTGCTCCTCTGTCAGTTTCTTGCCGGTCAACAATGTAATCAGAAGCCTTCTGTGCTTGTTCCTGCTACTAGACAACTCCCAGCTAAGTTGGACTTTTGTCCTTGTGTGTTTTTGCATTTTGTTCCTGTTCACAGCTGCTGTTTCGTTACTGTGTCTGGAAAGCTCTTGTGATCGGAAATTGCCACTCTGGTGTTATGAGTTAATGCTAGAGTCTTAAAGGAATTTCTGGATGGTGTTTTGATAGGGTTTTCTGCTGACCATGAAAGTGTCCTTTCTGTCTTCCTGCTATCTAGAAAGCGGACCTCGATTTTGCTAAACCTATTTTCATACTACGTTTGTCATTTTCATCTAAAATCACCGCCAATATATGTGGGGGCCTCTGTCTGCCTTTTGGGAAAATTTCTCTAGAGGTGAGCCAGGACTGTCTTTTCCTCTGCTAGGATTAGGTAGTTCTCCGGCTGGCGCTGGGCATCTAGGGTTAAAAAACGTAGGCATGCTACCCGGCCACTTCTAGTTGTGCGGCAGGTTTAGTTCATGGTCAGTATAGTTTCCATCTTCCAAGAGCTAGTTCTCATATATGCTGGGCTATGTTCTCTCGCCATTGAGAATCATGACACGAGTCTATGGGTTGCAACAGCAGGTTATTGTATTGCATTTATTTATGCTAATTTGGATAAGATGTTGATTAAAATATAAAGTTTATTTCAAAATATATGTACAGTGGTGTTCAAAAGTCCTGCATAGGCATAGGATTAATTGATTTTTCAAGTTTTAAACGTTTTCTGTCGAATATCTTCGATGCTAATATGACATATTATATATGGTTTTGTTCAGAATACAATTTTGCATTCTCTCCCTGTAATATTTTTAGCTTTTGAAGCAGTTTTGCCTGAAATTATTGCAACAATATAGGAACTGAAAGCACAACTAAATATTGTACAGCTTCAGATCAAAAATTAGGCAATCACAGATGAGGTTCTTGTGACCAATCATAACCTGGATATGGCAGCCAATCACATTGCATTACATTGCATCACATCTGCTGCTTTGTTTGTTTGTTTTATCTGTTGGTCTATCTAGTGAATCATACTGTAGAGTTTTATGATGGGAGCCTTCAGATTTTTGTCAGCGGAGGATCGTGTGCGAGTTGTGGTGCTACATGAAGAGGGTGAACTGGCCCCCAGATCGCAAGGAAGGTCGGCTGTAATCAAAGTACAGTCGTAAGAATTTTGCAGAAACATAAGCAGCTTGGAATTACCCAGGACAGGCCCAGATCTGGTCGGCCCAGAAAGTCAACTAAAAGGGAGGATGGGGCTGTATGGCAGCCAATGGTGTTGGAAGGCTTCATATTGTGGAGGGTATGGTTAATGCAAAAAAATACATAGACATCCTTAATAAGAAAATGCTGCCTTCTGCTCAACACCTGTTTTCAGGGGATTATACCTTCTAGGATGATAATGCTCCTTGTCACAGAGCTAAGACAGTAACGGAATGGTAAAAAAAGAACAAGGTGGCTACTATTGACTGGCCTGCTCAGTCCCCGGACCTCAATCCAATTGAAAATTTGTGGCACAAGGTATCATTAGAGATATCTAGAAAACAGCCAAGGACCAAGAGTGAGTTGATTGAGGCTCTGATACAGGCCTGGAACCACATCATCACTCGTGAACATCTGCAGAAGCTTGTTCACTCAATGCCACAGAGATGCAAGGTGGTGCTCAAGAGCAAACGCTGGCCAATAAAGTATTAGAAGCTAAAGAGGCACTCAAAAGGCCCTTTTCAGGACTCTGAATTAAATAAAAAATAATAAATCTTAAAAAGTAAAATTTAAGTCTGTTACCTTGCATTGGAAGTTAATGAACTTGGAAACCTGTTCACCATTCTACACACTGTACTGGTGTAGGTATGGTTATACTGTAAAAAAAATTATCAAAAATGCGCATACCATAACAATTTATACACTTGGGACATTCAAAAATGAGTATGGCATACAATGAGGGATTACAAAAACATATATGTTCCACCAGTTTCACTGTAGAGATGCAGAAGTATGAAACATATAGTTTTCTTCACGCCTATGCAGGACTTTTGAACACCATTGTATATATATTTTGAAATAAATATTATATTTTAATACATACTTTATATTTTAATACGCTCCCCACACCTTGGCCTCTCCACGTGCCCACTATCCACACCATCGGGGCAACACACCAGGATCTCTTCAAGTTCTCCCAAGTAAGTCCTGCGGATATATATACACACACACACACACACACACACACACACACGTGTACACACACACACACACACACACACACACAGTTAGGTCCATATATATTTGGACAGAGACAACATTTTTCTAATTTTGGTTATAGACATTACCACAATGAATTTTAACCCCTTTCTGACCTCGGACGGGATAGTACATCCGAGGTCAGAAGCCCCGCTTTGATGCGGGCTCCGGCGGTGAGCCCGCACCAAAGCCGGGACATGTCAGCTGTTTTGAACAGCTGACATGTGCCCGTAATAGGGGTGGGCAGAATCGCGATCTGCCCGCGCCTATTAACTAGTTAAATGCCGCTGTCAAACGCAGACAGCAGCATTTAACCTGCGCTTCCGGCCGGGCGGCCAGAAATGAGCGCATCGCCGACCCCTGTCACATGATCGGAGGTCGTCGATGCTTCTACATTGTAACCATAGAGGTCCTTGAGACCTCTATGGTTACTGATCCCGTATAGCTGTAAGCGCCACCCTGTGGTCAGCGCTCACAGCACACCTGCATTTCTGCTGCATAGCAGCGAACATTAGATCGCTGCTATGTAGCAGAGGCGATCGCGTTGTGCCTGCTTCGAGCCTCCCTTGGAGGCTATAGAAGCATGGCAAAAGTAAAACAAAAAAGTAAAAAAATGTGAAAAAAATAAAAAAATTTAAATCACCCCCCTTTCGCCCCAATCAAAATAAATCAATAAAAAAAATCAAACCTACACATATTTGGTATCGCCGCATTCAGAATCGCCTGATCTATCAATAAAGAAAAGCATTAACCTGATCGCTAAACGGCGTAGCGAGAAAAAAATTCGAAACGCCAGAATTACGTTTTTTTGGTCGCCGCGACATTGCATTAAAATGCAATAACAGGTGATCAAAAGAATGTATCTGCACCGAAATGGTATCATTAAAACGCCAGCTCGGCACGCAAAAAATAAGCCCTCAACCGACTTTTTTTGCAATTTTACCGCATTTGGAATTTTTTTCCCGTTTTCTAGTACAGGACATGCTAAAACCAATGATGTCGTTCAAAAGTACAACTTGTTTCGCAAAAAATAAGCCCTCACATGGCCAAATTGACGGAAAAATAAAAAAGTTATGGCTCTGGGAAGGAGGGGAGCGAAAAACGAACACGGAAAAACAGAAAATCCCAAGGTCATGAAGGGGTTAAACAAAACAATTCAGATGCAGTTGAAGTTCAGACTTTCCGCTTTCATTTGAGGGTATCCACATTAAAATTGGATTAAAGGTTTAGGAGTTTCAGCTCCTTAACATGTGCCACCCTGTTTTTAAAGGGACCAAAAGTAATTGGACAATTGCCTCCAAGGCTATTTCATGGACAGGTGTGGGCAATCCCATCATTATGTCATTCTCAATTAAGCAGATAAAAGGCCTGGAGCTGATATGAGGTGAGGTGCTTGCATTTGGAAGGTTTTGCTGTGAAGTAAACATGCGGTCAAAGGAGCTCTCCATGCAGGTGAAACAAGCCATCCTTAAGCTGCGAAAACAGAAAAAACCATCCGAGAAATTGCTACAATATTAGGAGTGGCAAAATCTACAGTTTGGTACATCCTGAGAAAGAAAGAAAGCACTGGTGAACTCATCAATGCAAAAAGACCTGGGCGCCCACGGAAGACAACAGCGGTGGATGATCGCAGAATAATCTCCATGGTGAACAGAAACCCCTTTACAACAGCCAACCAAGTGAAGAACACTCTCCAGGAGGTAGGCGCATCAATATCCAAATCTACCATAAAGAGAAGACTGCATGAAAGTAAATACAGAGGGTTCACTGCACGGTGCAAGCCACTCATAAGCATCAAGAATAAAAAGGCTAGACTGGACTTTGCTAAAAAAAACATCTAAAAAAGCCAGCACAGTTCTGGAAGAACACTCTTTGGACAGATGAAACCAAGATCAACCTCTACCAGAATGATGGAAAGAAAAAAGTATGGCGAAGGCGTGGTACAGCTCATGATCCAAAGCATACCACATCATCTGTAAAACACGGTGGAGGCAGTGTGATGGCTTGGGCATGCATGGCTGCCAGTGGCACTGGGACACTAGTGTTTATTGATGATGTGACACGGGACAGAAGCAGCCGAATGAATTCTGAGGTATTCAGAGCCATACTGTGTGCTCAGATCCAGCCAAATGCAGCCAAACTGATTGGTCGTCATTTCATACTACAGATGGACAATGACCCAAAACATAAAGCCAAAGCAACCCAGGAGTTAATTAAAGCAAAGAAGTGGAATATTCTTGAATGGCCAAGTCAGTCACCTGATCTCAACCCAATTGAGCATGCATTTCACTCGTTAAAGACTAAACTTCAGACAGAAAGGCCCATAAACAAACAGCAACTGAAAACCACTGCAGTGAAGGCCTGGCAGAGCATCAAAAAGGAGGAAACATAGCGTCTGGTGATGTCCATGAGTTCAAGACTTCAGGCAGTCATTGCCAACAAAGGGTTTTCAACCAATTACTAAAAAGGTACATTTTATTTAAAATTATTGAATCTGTCCAATTACTTTTGGTCCCTTTAAAAACAGGGTGGCACATGTTAAGGAGCTGAAATGCCTAAACCCTTCATCCAATTTTAATGTGGATACCCTCAAATGAAAGCTGAAAGTCTGAACTTCAACTGCATCTGAATTGTTTTGTTTAAAATTCATTGTGGTAATGTCTATAGCCAAAATTATAAAAATGTTGTCTCTGTCCAAATATATATGACCTAACTGTATATATCTATCTATATAATCGTCTAAGGGGTACTTCCGTCTGTTTGTCTGTCTGTGTTTGTCTGTAACGGAAATCCCACGTCGCTGACCAATCAGCGACAGGCTTAGTCCGGCCACGAATTGGCCCCTCCCTACTCTCCTCAAGTCAGTGCCCCCTCCTTACTCCCCTCCGTCAGTGCCAGTGTGTCGCCCCATCCCGAACCAACTTTTTACTATTGATGCTGGCTATGCAGCATCAATAGTAAAAAGATATAATGTTAAAAATAATTAAAAAAATAAAAAAATTGTGCTATTCTCATCCTCCGGTGCCCACCGATGCGCACGATGCTGCTGCCAGCTTCCGTTCCAAGTGATGCTTTGCGAAATTACCCAGATGACTTAGCGGTCTCACGCATTGGTGGACGCCGAAGGGTGAGTATATAACTATTTTTTATTTTAATTTCTTTTTTTAACAGGGATATGGTGCCCACACTGCTATATACTACGTGCGCTGTGCTATATACTGCGTGGGCTGTTATATACTGCGTGGGCTGTTATATACTGCGTGGGCTGTGCTATATATTACGTGACCTGTGTTATATACTGCCTGGCTGCTATATACTACGTGGGCAGTGTTATATACTGCGTGGGCTGTTATATACTACGTGGCCTGTGTTATTTACTGCGTGGGCTGTGCTATATTTTACGTGGGCTGTGTTATATACTATGTGGCTGCTATATACTACGTGGGCTGTGCTATATACTATGTGGCTGCTATACACTATGTGGCTGCTATATACTATGTGGCTGCTATATACTACATGGCTGTGCTATATACTACGTGGCTGGCTGTGTTATATACTACGCCTGTGTTATATACTATGTTGCTGTGCTATATACTATGTGGCTGTGCTAAGCGTGACATACATACATATTCTAGAATACCCGATGCGTTAGGATCGGGCCACCATCTAATTATATATATATCTACTATATAATTGTCTAAGGGTCACTTCCGTCTGTCCTTCTGTCTTTCACGGATATTCATTGGTCGCGGCCTCTGTCTGTCATGGAATCCAAGTCGCTGATTGGTCACGCCAGCTGCCTGTCATGGCTGCTGTGACCAATCAGCGACGGCCACAGTCCGATTAGTCCCTCCCTACTCCCCTGCAGTCAGTGCCCGGCGCCCACATACTCTCCGCAGTCACCGCTCACACAGGGTTAATGCCTGCGGTAACGGACCGCGTTATGCCGCAGGTAACTCACTCCGTTACCGCCACTATTAACCCTGTGTGACCAAGTTTTTACTATTGATGCTGCCTATGCAGCGTCAATAGTAAAAAGATCTAATGTTAAAAATAAAAAAAATTAAAAATCATTACATACTCACCTTCCGCCGCCTTTTTCGCTCCACGCGACGCTCCGGTGACCGCTCCATGCAAGCGGCAGGTTCCGGTGGCAAGGATGGTATGCGAGAAGGACCTGCCATGACGTCACGGTCATGTGACCGCGATGTCATCACAGGTCCTGCGAGAAGGACCTGCCATGAGGTCACGGTCATGTGACCGCAACGTCATCACAGGTCCTGCGCTCATACCAACCCTGGGACCGGAAGCTGCCGCGTGCACCGCACACAGGGCCAGGACTTCAAGAGGCCTTCGGAAGGTGAGTATATGTTTATTTTTTATTTTCTGTATACTACGTGGCTCTGTGCTGTATACTACGTTGCTGGGCAATATACTACGTGGCTGGGCAATATACTACGTGACTGGGCAATATACTACGTGACTGGGCAATATACTACGTGGCTGAGCAATATACTACGTAGCTGGGCAATATACTACGTAGCTGGGCAATATACTACATTATTGGGCAATATACTACGTGGCTGGGCAATATACAACGTGGCTGGGCAATATACTACGTCGCTGGGCAATATACTACGTCGCTGGGCAATATACTACGTCAGTGGGCAATATACTACGTGGCTGAGCAATATACTACGTGGCTGGGCAATATACTACGTGGCTGGGCAATATACAACGTGGCTGGGCACTATACTACGTCGCTGGGCAATATACTACGTCGCTGGGCAATATACTACGTCGCTGGGCAATATACTACGTCGCTGGGCAATATACTACGTCGGTGGGCAATATACTACGTGGCTGAGCAATATACTACGTGGCTGGGCAATATACTACGTGGCTGGGCAATATACTACGTCGCTGGGCAATATACTACGTGGCTGGGCAATTTACTATGCGGCTGGGCAATATACTACGTGGCTGGGCAATTTACTACGTGGCTGGGCAATATACTACGTGGCTGGGCAGTATACTACGTGGCTGGGCAATATACTACGTGGACATGTATATTCTAGAATATCCGATGCGTTAGAATCGGGCCACCATCTAGTATGTATATATATATATATATATATATACATATACATATATATATACACCGTATATAAATATATATATATCCCAGGTACGCCATAGATTTATGTGTCTGCATTGCAGAGCGGTGATTTCCATTCTTTATCAACGCAACTATAAATATAGAGTTTTTGCATAAACTTGATTTATATGTTACGTTGTTACACTTTTATTATGAAAAGTTTATAATTGTATCCTAGCAACCAAACATCTGTCTAAAACATTTAAAACACTGAAGCAGCAAACTTAGTGAAAACCAACATTTGTGGCCATGTCTGCAGAGACAGTAGGTGCATATCCAGCACTGTTCAGCACACATTAGTCTGCAGTGATAGTAACCTGAAAGGAACTACATCAAAATCTGGAGAGTAAAATGAAAAGAGCATTTATATCCTGTAACACTCTGCGAGGGCCCAGAAGGCAGCACAACGTTAGCTACTAATTAATGACTCCTCTCTAGATACACTTTCAGCTTGAGAAAACACATTTTTCAACTAAGAATAACACAAAACACATTGGTTTTCTGATGCACGATTTCACATAATTAAACCATGCCGTCTGTAACAACCTCAAACAAAAGCAGAAATAGAAAGTGCGCAATGACAATCTCACAATTAATTCCTTTCTTTGTTTAACGCGGCTGATTATGTCAAGTTTCTTTCTTAAAAAAAAAAGGAGGATATTAAAGATGAAATAAATAATGAGATTAGTTCACTCGCTGTACAGAATCTATGTTTCATAATACCGGAGAGTTTGAACAGAGACATTGTGGGGCTAGCATATCCGTGATGGCGTTACTACAGGGTTATATCCGTGATGGCGTTACTACAGGGTTATAACTGCAGTGTTTCCCCGAAAATAAGACTTACCCCAAAAATAAGCCCTAATTTTACAGGATTTTTGGAGTATGCTTGGCATATAAGCCCTACTTCAAGAATAAGCCCTTGCTACAGTCAGGACCGGCGTTTAGAGGAAGTCAAATATGGTGGAGGTTCAAAGATGTTTCAGAGTTAATTTGCTGCCTTTGGAACTGGGTGCCTTGACTATTTTCAAGGCATCATGAAATTTGATGATTACTAAAGGATTTCGGGTTGCAATGTAGTGCCCAGTGTCAGAAAGTTGGGTTTGTATCCTAGGTAATGCGTCTTCCAGCAGGACAATGACCCCAAACATACTTCAAGAAGCACCCAGAAATGGAGTCACGAATCACTAAGGGATTCATGGCAGCTCTGGGTCTACTGAAATTTAAATGTTGTTTTTTCCTTTGGTCCAGCAAGAGTTAATGTCAGTCTCTTGCTGGCAGTTTCTTTTAGGCTGGTCAGCTGAATTTAGTTGGTAACCACTCCCACCTCCCTTTAAATATTCACATGACCCATCAGCTAATTGTCAGACATAGAGTTTTATTCTATGCAGTCCAGCTAGGTGTGTGGAGCTCGCCTGTGACTGCGATATTGCCGCTGTTGGAGTTCTGTTATCCTGGTTCTGTTTACTCTGTGGAGCTTAGTAGCAAATTCTGAGCCGGGTGGTATCCTTTACAGTGTCCAATGTTTGTCTCTTTCCCTGTGTAATTTCATCTGCAGTGGTGAGGCTAGCGTCCTTGACGCCTGTGCACTAGCCAGGGTTAGTAAGGGTCACAGTCCAGGACTAGGCACGTGGTGGCAGGGTGGACCCACGTAGGGCATTGGGAAAGCTTATGAAAAGGGACAGGTTTGTGTCAGGAGGTGTCCCATCCCCCGCTCCCAACTGTTCGGGCGTTCCTCTCCTTATTCCATCCCGTTGTACTTATATGCTATGTCGTCCACCAGACATACCCGTGTCCGAGCATGACAAATGGATGGAAACAAAGCGCTGGAGAGTTCTAAAGTAGCAAATGAGATCTTAAAATTGCTGTTGAGAGAAGGCACCCTTCAAATATGAGAGACCTGGAGCCGTTTGCAAAAGAAGAGAGGTCCAAAATTCCAGTTGAGAGGTGTAAGAAGCTTGATGACGATTATTGGAAGAGATTGATTGCAGTTATTTATTCCAAAGTGTGTGCAACCAATAAGTTGAGGGCGCCAACAATTGTGTCTGGCCCATTTTTTAAATGTTTTAACCTTGTTCTAATAAAGAAATTATATTTTCCCCGGAAGGACGTGCCTAAACCCCCCCCCCCCGTTTTATTTGTCTACCTTCCTGTGATCACCAGTGGATACAGCACCCTCAGGAGGAATGCCGAGTCTATTTTCAACAACATATTCTCAGCGTGGAAAGCTCCTTCGTCCCTCTCCCTGCATTTCATCAACATATAATGTGCTATCCCTTAATGGTTAGTCCTCTTTTTTCCTTTTTCTCGCTACTTCTAAGAATTTTATACTCTGTTATTCTAGAATTGCTCAGAAAATGAGAATAGTCATCTCTGGAATATTGGGATTTGGGTTTGGGGTGGGTTAGGGAATTGAAGTTGAGTTACTTTGTTTATGTATTATATTCTAGAATTATTTTGTCATTTATGTTATTTGAAAAATGGAAAATTTGCATTTAGAGTTTTTCAATAAAAATCACTTGATTTAAAAAAAAAAGTGTGAATTGTTGCTTAAAACATTGTTTTGGGCAGCACGGTGGCTCAGTGGTTAGCATTGCAGCATTGCAGTGCTGGAGTCCTGGGTTCAAATCCCACCAAGGACAACATCTGCAAGGAGTTTGTATGTTCTCCCCGTGTTTGCCTGGGTTTCCTCCGAGTACTCCGGTTTCCTCCCACATTCCAAAGGCATACTGATAGGGAATTTAGATTGTGAGCCCCATCGGGGACAGCGATGATAATGTGTGCAAACTGTAAAGCGCTGTGGAATATGTTAGAGCTATATAAAAATAAAGATTTTATTTTATAAACACCTTAATAAGTGACATTTTTCTACATTTCAGAAGTTGTGCAATGTTGTGACTTTTGCCATATTCATGCCAGTCGCAGCTAGCTATGAGACTATGGGAGCAGAAGGCTGGTAGGATGGGAGGGACAGGGGATGGCTACGCCAAAAAAATAAAGGGAACACTAAAACCCGACATCCTAGAGATCACTGAATGAAATATTCATGTTGTAAATCTTTATTACATACTGCAATGTGTTGAGAACAATAAAACCTACAAATTCTCAACGTAAATCACAACTAATATCCCACGGAGGTCTGGATTTGGAATGATGCTCAAAATCAAAGTGGAAAATGAAGTTACAGGCTGATCCAACTTCAGTGGAAATGCCTCAAGACAAGGAAATGATGCTCAGTACTGTGTGTGGCCTCCACGCGCCTGCATGATCTCCCCACAATGCCTGGGCATGCTCCTGATGAGGCAGCCGATGGTCTACTGAGATCTCCTCCCAAAATTAGACTAAAGCATCCGCCAACTCCTGGACAGTCTGTGGTGCAACGGGACGTTGGTGGATGGTGAGAGACATGATGTCCCAGATGTGTTCAATCGGATTCAGGTCTGGGGAACAGATGGGCAAGTCCATAGCTTCAATGCCTTTATCTTTCAGGAACTGCTGACACACTCCAGCAACATGAGGTCTGGCATTGTCCTGCATTAGGAGGAACCCAGGGCCAACTGCACCAGCATATGGTCTCACAAGGGGCCTGAGAATCTCATCTCGCTACCTATTGGCAGTCAGGCTACCTCTGGCGAGCACATGGAGGGCTGTGCGGCCCTCCAAAGAAATGCTACCCCACACTATTACTGACCCACTGCCAAACCGGTCATGCTAAAGGATGTTGCAGGCAGCAGATCGCTCTCCACGGTGACTCCAGACTCTGTCACATCTGTCACATGTGGTCAGTGTAAACCTGCTTTCATCTGTGAAGAGCACAGGGTACCAGTGGTGAATTTGCCAATCCTGGTGTTCTGTGGCAAATGCCAAGCGTCCTGCACGGTGTTGGGCTGTGAGCACAACCCCCCATCTGTGGACGTCGGGCACTCAGACCATCCTCATGGAGTCGGTTTCTAACCGTTTGTGCAGACACATGCACATTTGTGGCCTGCTGGAGGTCATTTTACAGGGCTCTAGCAGTGCTCCTCCTGTTCCTCCTTGCACAAAGGCTGAGGTAGCGGTCCTGCTGCTGGGTTGTTGCCCTCCTACTGCCCCTTCCATGTCTCCTGGTGTACTGGCCTGTCTCCTGGTAGCGCCTCCAGTCTCTGGACACTACGCTGACAGACACAGCAAACCTTCTTGCCACAGCTCGCATTGATGTGCTATCCTGGATGAGCTACACTACCTGAGCCACTTGTGTGGGTAGTAGAGTTCATCTCATGCTACCACAAGTGTGAAAGCACAACCAACATTCAAAAGTGACCAAAACATCAGCCAGAAAGCATTGGTACTGAGATATGGTCTGTGGTCCCCACCTGCAGAACCACTCCTTAATTGAGTGTGTCTTGATAATTGCCAATAATTTCCATCTGTTGTCTATTCCATTTGCACAACAGCATGTGAAATTGATTGTCAAACAGTGTTGCTTCCTAAGTGGACAGTTTGATTTCACAGAAGTTTGATTTACTTGGAGCTATATTCTGTTGTTTAAGCGTTCCCTTTATTTTTTGAGCAGTGTATATATACCATTTGACAGGACAGGACTAAACTCTCAGATAATACAGATCAATGAGCCATTGTACCTGCTGTAGCTAATAAGAACCATATTTCATCCATCTATAAATGGCTGCAGCACAATAATGACGCGATGCAATGACTATAATGCACTTAATTCCTAGAAGAAAATCCATCATAATGGATGGGATACTTAGAAGCAATGGACATATTTGTAGCAGCGCACAATGTCAATGTTCAAGTTCTGATGCCCCGGGTGATAAATTCACATGGGAACAGCACTGCAGTGTTTTGCGGTAAATTGATATAATATAATAATATGTGCCATAGTCATTAGCTATAGAACATCAAGTATGGTCACTGTTAATAGCACATTAGTATTGTAACTATTTACAGGCAAGTCCTTCACACTCCACAATATTGTTAGACCTGACCAGCTTGACGCTAATGATAAAGATAATGTAAGCATCCTAAAGTCATAAGCGTTACGCGGCATACACATCGGCACAGTTGGGAAAACCCTTTCTTTGCAGGGTAATTATGTAGAATCACTCACCAATCTATAATTATTTTTATACCTATCAAAAGGAGAGTATTGATGTTCTGATGAAATGGTTGAATTAGAGCTGATTTTGACAAAAATTGCTTTATGTCAAAATGATGTAAACTCAAACTTACTCACTATTGTACTACTGTCAAAAATACCAGACCACATATATAACAAAGGCATAACTGCAAAGTACTGGGCCCAATACCAAACTTAACAATGGAATCCACAAGCATTTATGGTCTCCACATAAAAGTTAGGGTAAAGACAAACAATATCTGTGAAAACCTTCAGCATGTCCATTTCAGATGGACCCTAACTCTTGGCTTTTCTTGTCTTCAGCTTCCAGCACACTAGATTATAATCCATATATTTGTAATTGGGGAAGGGTTATTCTTTACATTCAGCCTTCTTCACAGCAATTGAACCTCTAACTTTGAAGTTCTTGATTTTCCGATAAATTGTTTTAGGGGCAATGTCCTTGCTGTAAAGCCCTTTTCATGCACAGCAAAGAGGACTGCACTTGTTTTCTTAGAGGTAACAGAAGACGACAATGATTTCAAGCAACAGACACATTTTAGAGCAACCAGTCTGCTATTACACAGGTCAACAAAAAAAAAAATTTTTTCTGGTGTCCAAAATATTTTAATGAATTTGGGGTATTTTTGGGGTGCTGATTCTGAATATGCTATCAGTTTTGCCAGATTGGCTCAAGTTTTTGACATTTTTGGTATCTTATTTATAGCACTTGTTGGTAAATGCGACGCATCATCTCATTAATTTCTTTGGATTAGTACTTGAACTGAGCAGTTCTCAATATAGTTTTGTGTTAATTAGTGTTCTAAAAGTTTGTTCATAGCTTGATTTTTGCACTAACTTTATGTTGTTGTCTGTTTTCCAGTGAAAAGCATGAACTCATCAAGAAGTTGTCTTAACGATCCAGACTCATTCTGTTACATTTGTGGTGAATACACACTGCCAAAACATAGAAGAAACATAACAGACTTCGTAAAAAAAGTGTATTTTGCCTATTTTGGGGTTATGCTTGGGGACCAAGACAAGTTTTGGGCACCACACATAGTGTGCAAAGCATGTATCGAATTATTACGAAAATGGAGCAAAGGACAAAGAAAAAGCTTCAAATTTGGTGTTCCAATGGTGTGGAGAGAGCCAAAAAATCATCATGATGACTGTTATTTCTGTGCAGTGCAAGTTCAAGGATTCAATAAGCATAAGAAACGAAAATGGGAGTAACATGGAATCTGCAAGAAGGCCTGTCCCTCATTGTGAAGATGTGCCTGTACCTGTGTTTACCATAAATAACAGTCATCATGATGATTTTTTGGCTCTCTCCACACCATTGGAACACCAAATTTGAAGCTTTTTCTTTGTCCTTTGCTCCATTTTCGTAATAATTCGATACATGCTTTGCACACCATGTGTGGTGCCCAAAACTTGTCTTGGTCCCCAAGCATAACCCCAAAATAGGCAAAATACACTTTTTTACGAAGTCTGTTATGTTTCTTCTATGTTTTGGCAGTGTGTATTCACCACAAATGTAACAGAATGAGTCTGGATCGTTAAGACAACTTCTTCTTGATGAGTTCATGCTTTTCACTGGAAAACAGACAACAACATAAAGTTAGTGCAAAAATCAAGCTATGAACAAACTTTTAGAACACTAATTAACACAAAACTATATTGAGAACTGCTCAGTTCAAGTACTAATCCAAAGAAATTAATGAGATGATGCGTCGCATTTACCAACAAGTGCTATAAATAAGATACCAAAAATCTCAAAAACTTGAGCCAATCTGGCAAAACTGATGACATATTCAGAATCAGCACCCCAAAAATACCCTAAATTCGATGAAATATCTTTGGCACCAAAAATTCTGTTGACCAGTGTTATAATTCAATGAGTCTAACAGAGTGCTATCAGCTACCTTGTCCTTGTTAACATCTTCTCCTGAGCTCATGAGAAGATCACTCAAATGATGTTAGGGCTGAAATTCAGTGCAAATTTTTTTTAATGACTTTTTGCAATTCATCTGATTATTTTTCATAACAATCTTGAATTAATGCAAATTGCCAAGATAAAAACTGAAGCAGCAAACTTTCTAAAAAACAAAATTTGTGTTAGTATTAACATTTTTTACCCAGAATGTGCTGCTCCATATAGCTAAAGATTGTATAAGTTGTGTATGAGTCTATCAGCTTTCCACAGAAACATTTTGTGTGTTCCCCGGTTTTCAATCACAGTGTGTATACGTACCAGCAGACCCCAGTGAGCAAGAGGCATTAATATTTGGCAGGTTGCAGCTGTACTTCCTTCGGTGACCTCACTTGGCCTGTCAGAAATGTTAAACTTTACTGAAGCAAAGAGTTTGGTAACCAAATAATTTATACAAATTGCCTCTTCAGAGAGGAAAAGGACTATAACTGTAGTGCCACCTATTGAAAGCAGCAATTCTAAAAGTCAATATCGACCCTTTAACGAGACTTGCCACATGACTTAGGAAAAAGTCAAACCAGAATCTCAACTGGCAGTGTTCTTGGGGTAACGCAAAGTATAAGATCTTACTTGGCTGGGTGAGAGGCTTAAGACTGGGACCCCTAAGGGGTAATGTTTCTCCTTGTGGAGAGTGACAAGCCAGATGGCAATAGAGTTCTAGTCCTCTTCCTGTCTGAAGAGGCAATTTGTATAATTAATTTCCCAGAGGAGAATGCATGGCATATAAGTCTCCTCACTCTGACATGCCAGGTCTGGCTTGTCATTCTCCACCAGAAACGTTACTCCTTAGTAACCAAGAAGAAAGCAAAGTAAGATCAGGAGTCACGTTCTTTACGCTGTTGAAGACATCATGTAGATTGCATTACTGTCAGGCTATGTGCACACGTTCAGGTTTTTTAGCGTTTTTCACGATAAAAACGCTATAAAAACTCATTAAAAACGCATACATTATGCATCCTATCATTTAGAATGCATTGTTTTGTGCACATGGTGTGGTTTTTTCTGCGAAAAAAACGCATCGCGGTAAAAAAAGCAGCATGTTCATTAATTTTGTGGATTTTCCCGCAATTCTATGCATTTTGAAAAAAAACGCACAAAAAACACACAAAAAAAGCATCAAAAACGCGGTAAAAACGCATGCAGATTTCTGGCAGAAATGTCCGTTTTTTTGTCAGGAAAATTTCTGCCAGAAATCCTGACGTGTGCACATAGCCTCACTGCTGGAAAGCTGTCATTCAGCCCGCAAGAACCTGCACAGGAGGAATGGGCGAGGAAGAAAACACATATATTACATAGCACAGCTACATTGTGTCTGTATACAGCACTAACACAGAAGGTATAAGTGAGGCAGGGAACAGTATTTACAGTATACAGTGGGGGAAATAAGTATTTGATCCCTTGCTGATTTTGTAAGTTCACCCAAGAACAGTCTATAATTTTAAGGGTAGGTTAATTTTAACATTGAGAGATAGAATATCAAAAATAAAATCCAGAAAATCACATTATATAAATTATATAAATTTATTTGCATTTTGCAGTGAGAAATAAGTATTTGATCCCCTACCAACTAGTGATGAGCGAATATACTCGTTACACGCTCGGGGTCCTCTGAGTATTTTTTAGTGCTCAGAGATTTAGTTTTTCTTGCCGCAGCTGAATGATTTACATCTGTTAGCCAGCATAAGTACATGTGGGGGTTGCCTGGTCAAAATAGAACTTTTCGGTATCAACTCCACTGGCTGTGTTTGGAAAAAGGATGAGCACAACCTCAAGAACACAGTCCCAACCATGATGCATGGAGAGGGAAACATCATACCTTGGGGTTGCTTTTCTGCAAAGGGGACAGGACGACTGCACCGCATTGAGGAGAGAATGGATGGGGTCATGTATCGCAAGATTGTGGCCAACAACCTTCTTCCCTCAGTAAGAGCATTGAAGATGGGTCATGGCTGGGTCTTCCAGCATGAAAATAACCAGAATCAGACAGCCAGGGCAACTAAGGAGTGGCTCCATAAGAAGAAATTCAAGGTCCTGGAGTGGCCTAGCCAGTCCCCAGACCTGAACCCAATAGGCAATGTTTGGAGGGAGCTGAAACTCAATGTTGCCCAGCGACAGCACCAAAACCTGAAAGATCTGGAGAAGATCTGTATGGAGGAGTGGGCCAAAATCTCTGCTGCAGTGTGTGTAAACTTGGTCAAGAACTACAGGAAATGTCTGACCTCTGTAATTGCTAACAAAGATTTCTGTACCAAATATTAAGTTCTATTTTTCTATTGTATCAAATACTTATTTCATGCAATAAAATGCAAATTAATTATGTAAAAATCAAACAATGTGATTTTATGTGTTTTTTTGTTTGTTTTTTTAAAGATTCTCTCACAATTGAAGTGTACCTACGATAAAAATTACAGGACCTCTACATTCTTTGTGGGTGGAAAAATGTGCAAAATTGGCAGTGTATCAAATACTTCTTTTCCCACTGTAGTCTGCACACAGAGGTGTTACCAGCACTAGCACACACGGTATAGGCTAGGCAGAGAAAAGTATATATCATATATAGTTTGCATGCAGGATAGGTGCTCTCATATGTATAAACTTCTATAACTGCATGTACACTGTATACAGAGGTCCTGACACACACACGGGTACACACACACACACACACACACACACACACACACACACACACACACTCCTGGCTGGTCTGGACCCCATAAATAACTTGCTCTTTTCAACTCAAACATCAGCTCTTAGCGTTTCTTAATAATGCACGTCAATAAACATGAATATTGAAAAATAAAATTGAGCTCCACCGTTTTAACATTTACACGTGAGCCAACTATGTGATAAAATATTCCATATTGCTGATGGTCTGCTAAAATGATGAAAGGTCATAACAAAATATATAACCTTCGTCCACAAGAAATCCTGGAGCAAGCAGTTCCTGGGAGCTTTTAGAGCAATTTATGTCCTAATTAACTATTAATATGGAAAAAGAGAAGGAAATATGGAGCCATTTTACTGGTGAGTCAATATTACGCTTTCCAATAATTTCCAAGCTTTGAAACTTGTAACGCAGAGTGAAGATATTTTTAATTCTTGGAAGGATCTAAATTAACCAAGCGCACCCTGCATTTCTGTACTGCACTCGCTGTCCGCTCCAGTCCTATCCCATCATCATCAATTTGCTCATCACTGTAAGTTATCTTGTCAGTCAATAAATAGACTAAGCACCAATATATATAAAACAAGCCACATGTTCTACACCACGTACATGTGGTCACCCAAAATCAGGTTACACCAGTCATACATTAAAGACTTATCCAGGACTAGAAAAACATGGCTTCTTAATTCTAAAAGTAGCACCCCAGTGTCCATAGATTGTGCCGTCATTGAAGTGAATGAACGCCCTCCCCTTAGTGTAATCTTAGGAGGGTCGCATGATAACACAGCCCCCATAATGTAAAAGGTTTTGTATGGCTCATATTTCACTATGTTTGTTATTTCAGTGAAAGGGTTAATAAATACTGTGTAAGCTGTGCAAGGCATGAGCAGGTTTGATCTGGTTTATTCTGGTTGTTTTCCCGCACTTTTTGGGATTTTTGATTGGCCAGTAGGTGCTGAGCGGGAAGAATTTTTGGATAAAAAAATCAGCTGTTCGGGAGCCGATTTAACCAGTTTACTTCAAGAAGACTGAAGATAAGAAGATCAGCTGATGGAACCGTTGCTGCAGCAGCTGATTCAGAGGGCAGAGGATGAGGGCGGTGTCGAGTGGTTGCGGAGCTGTCTAGCTATGAAACCGGCTATAAAACCTACCTCAGCTCCGGAGGTTTTGACAGCTCCTGCTCCACAAGCTCCGCTCTCTCCTGCTGTGTCCGGCAAGTCACTGGTACCTCAGCGTTCCTGACGCAGCTCTGCGAGGACTCGGCGGCCCAGGATGTCTTACTCTCCGCAGCCATCTTCCCAAACAGCTGACCGGACACAGGAGGCGCGTAGTCGAAGCAGAAGATCCTCCCGACGGAAGTCTCATAGCCCATCGCGGGAGTTTATCCAGGGTCATCGGTTCGCGCTGCCGGCGTCATCAAGCTCAGCCGCCGGCATCATCAAGCTCAGCCGCCGGCGCTTCAGCGGTGACTCGGCTGGGATTACTGGAAGTGTCGGTGGTCGGATGCGGTAAGCAGGACTCATCTAGCCGCCGTATCCATAAAAGAGTTGCGGCGGCCCAGGGAACCCAGTCAGCAGCTTGCCAGCCTTCTGGGAGAGGACCGTTACGGGAGGAGAGTGCTGCTATTGCTGCAGCGGCGTCTTGGAGATCCATATCGCCATATTCAGATCAGGAAGAAGACCAGGATTCGCCTCTTCAGCAACATTCGCCCGCTCCTATGGGCTTGAGTGCCGAAGGTTCCATGGATCGTGATATCGTCCAGCAGGACAGGGGTGAGATTTTCAATGTGCCCCTGTCTGTCTCTTCTTTTAATTTAAAATCATTAGTCAGGGAGGTTCTCAACGAGTATATTTCTAGCAATGAGCCTGCAGGAACCCCTAGAGTGCCTGATTTGATTATTAACCCAGACAGCGGGAATGTTCTTATCAAACTCGGCCTGCCTGAGGTATTTTTAAAAGAATCACTTATTTGCGAAGTATCGCCTCTAGGGTTTCACCCAAACTCTGCAGTGAAGGAGCAAATTTGGAAGAGAGAGTATATTGATGTTTTTTCGCTTTTACCATCTGTTAAAGAGCAGCAGAATAAATATGAAAAGAGGAGTCGGATGATAAGAGGAGAAATTTCAATCCGAAATCATTTAATAATTGGCTCCAGGCCTTTTCTATTTATGCTGCAGTGTTAGGTGAGAAATTTCCTAATTTGTTTTCAGGTCTTTTTCAGTTGTTGATTTGATTCTTGAAGCTTACAGGAATTTTGAGGGCATGGCCTGGCTGCAATACGACAAATCTTTTAGACAGAAACTGGCTATGCACCCTAACTTATCATGGGGAAAGAAGTTATATAGGCTTATGGATAAACCTAATGTTACCTCAAAAATTCCCAGCATCCAGGGAAGGTTTGAATGCCCCTGCCAAAAAAGGCGTATGTTTTGCATTTAATGAAGGCAACTGTAAGTGGGCACTTAATTGCCGCTTTCGGCACGAATGCTCTTTTTGCGGGCTCAGCCACCCAATGTCAAAATGCTTTAGGAAACAATTGCAATCTGGGCAGCATGGGCCCATTAAGGAATCTCTTCCAAAAGGCTCTGAAGCCGGTGAAGTTGCAAAACATGGTGCCTTGGCTAGAGGGTTACCCAGATCGGGAGATTAGCTCTCTTATTTGTCATGGTTTTTATTATGGATTTTTTGTACCCCCCTTCAAGGGCGTTGGTTGCAAACTAGTTCAGAATTTAGCATCCGCAGCTGAATTTCCTTTAGTGGTTCCTGAGAAAATTTTGAAAGAGTTGGAGGCTGGTAGGGTCTCGGGCCCTTTTGATTCCCCCCCTTTTCACAATTTTAGGATCTCTCCCCTCGGTGTAGTCCCTAAAAAAGAGCAAAGCTCTTTTAGATTGATACATCATTTGTCGCATCCAAAAGGGTCTTCTCTAAATGATGAAGTGGATAATGATGTGTGTTCTGTTAAATATTTGTCTTTTGATGAAGCAATTGAGATTCTTCAAAGATTTGGTCGTAATGCTTACATGGCAAAATCTGACATAAAATCTGTCTTTAGACTTTTACCAGTCAACATGGATGGTTTTAATTCACTCGGTTTTGTTTTTAATAATAAATTCTTTTTTGATAGGTGCCTCCCTATGGGTTGTCTCGTTGTCTTGTTATTATTTTGAGTCATTTTCCTCTTTTTTGCTTTGGGTGGTTGAATTTTCGTTAGCGGGTGGGGGAGTATTGCATTATTTAGATGATTTTTTGTTTATTGGTCCTAAGGACTCTGGCATCTGTTTTTCGCTATTGCATAGGTTAATTCATTTTGGTGTGCCCATTGCAGAGGAGACAACTGTTTCTCCCTGTACTTCTTTGGAGTTTCTTGAAATTTCTATTGATTCAGCGAACATGACTTGCTCCCTTCCTTTTGATAAGATTGCTAGGCTTTGTTCATTAATTAATAATTTTTTGCTGAGAGATAAGGTTACCCTTTGAGAGCTTCAGTCTCTATTGGGTATGTTAAATTTCGCATTAAAAGTTATCCCTATGGGTCGTGTTTTTTCTAAACGCCTTTAAGAAATTACAGCTGGGCATTCTTCTCCTCCTGTTCATTTCAGGCTGAGCAGCGATGTTTAGGAAGATCTGAGGATCTGGTTTAAATTTTTGTCAGAATTTAATGGTAAAACTTTATGGCAAACCCCTTTCATAGTCTCTGATGAGTTGGGTTTGTCGATTTTTACGGTTGAGCACTTAGGTATGGGTTTAGCGTTTGTTTCTAATTGGGTTTTTGAGAATTGGCCTGAGTCATGGGTCTTTAACAAGATTACTAAAAATGCAGCATTTTTGGACCTTTTTTCAATATTCATTGCTATACATTTGTGGGGTGCGTGTCTCTCTAATAAGCGTATAATTTTTCACTCTGATAAGCAAGGTTTTGTTTTTATGTTAAATACTCTTTCTTCTAAGAATAAATGGGCTTCTATGGTCCTTAGGCATTTGATTCTAATTTGTTTGAAATTGAATATTTGGTTAAAAGCTTTTTTTCCCCTCAGGACAAATGATGATAATGCTAAGTTTATTTGTCACCGGCAGGCGTCGCTATCCCTGGATCGAGTTACGGAAGCGGACAAGGGAAGATTATTTTGTCCTCAACAGCTATGGGATTTAATTCCAGTATAATTCAGCGTTTTATTGGGAATTCTCTAGCAGATAAAACTTGGGCTGATTACTCGGCCGCTTGGAACATGTGATTACAGTTTAGTTTTTTTCAATAATTTTCCTTATAGCGAGTGTGATTCAGTCATGGCTTTGAGTTTCACTGAGCATTTATTGAAAAGTGGATTGTCACATTCAGCCCTCTCAAAAAATCTTGCTGGAGTTTCGTTTTTCCTTAAAATTTTGGGGGAAAAAAACGCTGTCTGAGTTTTTTGTAGTTCGGCAATTTTTGAAATGCTTCAAAAGGGACAATTTCAAACCAGACAGTCGCCGCCCTATTTCAGTTCTATTGCTAAAAGACATTTGTTTATCTCTTTCTTCCGTGTGTAACGATTGTTTTGAAGCGTCCCTTTTTTCTACAGCTTTTTCTTTCGCATTTTTTGCTGCTTTGCGCGTGAGTGAGATTGTTTCCTTAAAAAAATCCTCGCTGGCGGGTTTGCTTTTGGAGCATGTTAAATTGCATAGTCGTCACTTGTTTTTGTTTATCAGCAAGTCCAAAACTGATCAGCTAGGCAGAGGTGCTGCTATATGGTTGAATTCCATTTCTGACCCTGTTATCTGCCCAGTTTTTAATACAAAGAGATGGTTATCTTGTTGGCCGAAATTAGATGGCCCGTTTTTTGTTCATAGCAACGGCGAACCGGCAACTGTTTTTCAATTTAATTACATTCTTAAGAAATGTTTAAAGTATTTAGGGCTTGGAAGTCTTAACATTTCTTCCCATTCCTTTCGTATTGGAGCAGCAACCGAGACAGCCAGGTTGGGCTTAAGTGAGGATCACATTAAAAGAATTGGTAGATGGAATTCTAACCGTTTTAAATGATATATTAGTCCGGATTTGTACGATCATTAACATCTTATTCATTTTATTCATTTTTTAGGTGTGATCACAGTTTGGATCATCGGACACTCCTTTATTTATTGGGCCAAAAAGAGAGCGATCGTAAGATGTTATACGGAGAATTTATCTTTTAATAATTCTTCCCTCCAAATCTTTTGGCATAGCAAGAGAGGGATGATATGGAAGAACTTAATTTTTGAAATGCGTCAGCTAGCTGAGACCAGACCTCACCCGAACTTAGTTATTTTTCATTTAGGAGGTAATGATTTGGGTAAAGTTAATACTCTTGACCTTTTATCTTTCATTAGGAGGGACTTGTGTCTGCTGAAGATGGAATTCTTTAATGCTACCTTTGTTTTTTCAGAGATCGTGCCTAGATGGTTTCAACATAACACGTTGTTTTTGGAGCGAATCAGAAAGAGGGTCAATCGGTGTATACAGAAATTTATGCCCTTAATACATGGTTTCTCTTTCAGGCATGTCAATCTGGAGGATGGTGTTCCAGGATTGTATAGGAGGGATTGTGTGCATCTTTCTGATATTGGCCTGGACATCTTTAATTTAGATCTCCAGGCCATTATCGAGGATTGGCTGGGGCGCTTTGGAGGGGCCATGCCTTGTTGAGGCCTGGCATTTGGAAAATCGCCCGGTTTTCGGGTGGATTTGGACGTTTCTTGGTGATAATTAACTCAGTTTATGGAAAGTATTATAAAGGATTTTATTGGTTATCAATTTAATAAAATTTTGATTTATGTTACTCAAAAATAAACGCCACGGCCAATTTTATTCCAAACTAATTCTAGTGGTTATGTGTCTTTATTTACCTGGGAAAGTGGGGCTGCCACCGGTAGACAAGGGTGGTGATATTTTTGTAATAAAGCAGCCATGTTTCTCTACGTCTGGACACCCACTTTAGGCAGGATTTTCTAAAATGCAGCCCTCTCTAAATTTATGCACCATTTATGTTATCTTGGCGCATGTAAGAAATAAATATCACTGTAGTGTCATAAGATAAGACTTATCAATGTGTCCCAAGGTCTTCTGACATGAGAGACAGCAGTGCTTGGTGCCCGGGCTTTCACCATTCTGTAATAGCGCTTTGGGAAGAGCTGCTTAGAGAACAACGTAATCTCCGCTTGATCACACATGCAGGCTGATCCATATTCACAGTCACATATTTTTTGGGAAATCTGGGAAATTCAATTATATACAATTCAGTGGCTGCTTTTATAGCCAATATTTGCAACTGGAAAAAGGTGTCTGAATCCCAAGACAGCATTCCCCCAGCTGAGACCATATCCTTGTGCTGAAGCGGAACATCTAGAAATGTTGGATTTTCTTCTGCAGGCGAATGGTTGATCAGTTTGCTTCTGTGATTGTGACGCACTGGATAATAAGCTCAGAACTGCTTTCTAAATCTGATATTTTGACACCTGAAGTATTTCTAGGATATAAAATAAACACCACTTGGGTCTTAGTTTCAGCCATGTTTAGTTCTGCATGTTTTTAGCTAAACTGGATGATAACTTATGATCACCACTGCATCTCCTACAAGAACCTTTCCTAGAAATCAAAATGGGAAATCCGACTAATTATACAGAAATACAGGAAAAGTAAGGAATCACCCAAGAGGAACCCAGGTGATAAGTGAAGTAGAAGCTGCGACTGCGGCTATCTTGGAAGACATTCAGCGTATAGGGCATCAGTAATAGGGCTGAAGCAGACAAACAACAGACATGAAAAATGATTACATGTTATTGGTTATCCTTAGTTACTAAGATTGCACTAAGGTTCAGTCTACAATCTTCATTCCATCTTTTGTTTTCATACCCGATATACAGTTTGTAGCCGGAGTTAAAAGGAACCCGTCACCTCGGAAAACGCTATTTCCCTGCAGATATGGGGTTAGGGATATGTGGTCATGTCCTCCTGGAAGCCGTCGGCTTTCTGTCATAGAGATGGTTACAGTCAGAACTCACAGCAGAACAACTGTGCAAAGCAAGCTGACAATCAAAGTGCCAGGGCATGCTTATAGCCGCCGCGCTTATAGTATAGTGGGTGGTGCTATGAGCAATGGCTGTAGGTGCCCTAGCCGCGCAACATTGTAATGCTTTTTACCCTTATATTAATTCTATATCTGCAGGTTTCTGAGTTGACAGGATCTCTAAGTTACATTTTTCTCTTGTGGGAGTGCCTCTTTCAGTAATATAGGCTGGATGTGATTTCTAAGAGTATCCAGGGTGCTGCAGTTTTCACTTGATGATTTCATGTATCAGCAGAGCTCTAATTATGTAATTACTCAGGTTCTTCCTTTCCTATTTGTAGCCTGCTTTCTCTGTCTCCTGAAGACTACACATACTCCCCCAGCCCTTTCAACACTGTGGAGATCTGTGGATAACCACCTGCCACTTATTGCTACTATCTCTAACAGTGAAAGAAGGAGGTTGGACCAGGAAAGAGTTCTTAGGCCGGGATCACACATATACAAGATACGGCCGAGTCTCGCAGGTGAAAATCCAGCTCTGGCGCCGGCACTCCGGAGCGGAGCGTGCAGCCGCACAGCAATACATGGAGATGCACGCTCCGCTCCAGAGTGCCAGCGCCAGAGCTGGGTTTTCACCTGCGAGACTCGGCCGTATCTCGCGTATGTGTGACCCCGGCCTTAACCAGGGACAGAAGCTCTGAGCAATTTGCATCTTTTTTCCACAGTTCTCAGCTAGATTAAGGACATCGGGTTGGTGGACAATACGATTTGCAGTGTGTTTATATAAAAATCCAGGACTTCAGTCTGAATCCTGATTAATGGGATTCATACAGTTATATGAAAAAGTTTGGGCACCCCTATTAATCTTAAGCTTAATGTTTTATAAAAATTGTTTTTTTGCAACAGCTATTTCAGTTTCATATATCTAATAACTGTTGGACACAGTAATGTTTCTGCCTTGAAATGAGGTTTATTGTACTAACAGAAAATGTGCAATCTGCATTCAAACAAAATTTGACAGGTGCATAAGTATGGGCACCTCACCAGAAAAGTGACATTAATATTTAGTAGATCCTCCTTTTCCAAAAATAACAGCCTCTAGTCGCTTTCTGTAGCTTTTAATGAGTTCCTGGATCCTGGATGGAGGTATTTTTGACCATTCCTCTTTACAAAACAATTCCAGTTCAGTTACGTTTGATGGTCGCCGAGCATGGACAGCCCTCTTCAAATGATCCCACAGATGTTCAATGATATTCAGGTCTGGGGACTGGGATGGCCATTCCAGAACAGTGTAATTGTTCCTCTGCATGAATGCCTGAGTAGATTTGGAGCAGTGTTTTGGATCATTGTCTTGCTGAAAGATCCATCCCCTGCGTAACTTCAACTTTGTCACTGATTCATGAACATTATTGTCAAGAATCTGCTGATACTGAGAGGAATCCATGCGTCCCTCAACTTTAATAAGATTCCCGGTGCCGGCATTGGCCACACAGCCCCAAAGCATGATGGAACCTCCACCAAATTTTACTGTGGGTAGCAAGTGTTTTTCTTGGAATGCTGTGTTTTTTTGCCGCCATGCATAACGCCTTTTTGTATGACCAAACAACTCAATCTTGGTTTCATCAGTCCACAGGACCTTCTTCCAAAAAGAAATTGGCTTCTCCAAATGTGCTTTTGCATACCTCAGCCGACTGTTTGTGGCATGCTTGCAGAAACGGCTTCTTTCGCATCACTCTCCCATACAGCTTCTCCTTGTGCAAAGTGCATTGTATAGTTGACCGATGCACAGTGACACCATCTGCAGCAAGTTGATGCTGCAGCTCTCTGGAGGTGGTCTGAGGATTGTCCTTGACTGATCTCACCATTCTTCTTCTCTGCCTTTCTGATGTTTTTCTTGGCCCGCCACTTCTGGCCTTAACAAGAACTGTACCTGTGTTCTTCCATTTCCTTACTATGTTCCTCACAGTGGAAATTGACAGGTTAAATCTCTTAGACAGCTTTTTGTATCCTTCCCCTGAACAACTATGTTGAATAATCTTTGTTTTCAGATCATTTGACAGTTGTTTTGAGGAGCCCATGATGCCACTCTTCAGAGGAGATTCAAACAGGAGAACAACTTGCAAGTGGCCACTTTAAGTAGCTTTTCTCATGATTGCATACACCTGGCTGTGAAGTTCAAAGCTCAATGAGGTTACAAAACCAAAAAATGTGCTTTAGTAAGTCAGTAAAAAGTAGGTAGGAGTATTTAAAACAAGAAAATGATAAGGGTGCCCATACTTATGCACCTGTCAAATTTTGTTTGAATGCAGATCGCACATTTTCTGTTAGCACAATAAACCTCATTTCAAGGCAGAAACATTACTGTGTCCAACAGTTATTAGATATATGAAACTGAAATAGCTGTTGCAAAAAAAAAAACAATTTTTATAAAACATTAAGCTTCAGATTAATAGGGGTGCCCAAACTTTTTCATATAACTGTATATGTCCCTCATAGAGTCATTAAACAGGAAGACAGAAGTATGAACCTTTGCGTTCAGTTTACCCTCCTTTTTGGCAAAAGTCATATTTTCAGCAAAATGGTGGAACATTTTTGAGAGGACTATCTAGAAAGCTGCTTAACTTTGCATTTGTGAAGAAAAAAAAAGGTGAAATTGTCTAGAGTTTTCAAAGGGGTTGTCCATGACTGAATACACTGCAAAAGTCCGCTGCAAATTTTAGCTGATTTGTGGTGGTCTGACATTCATCACCCTTACCAAGCCTATATGGGTCACCTGTCCTATGGACGAGATCACACACTACTGTGATGAATACTGCATAATCGCCAGGGGAATTTATATGACATTGTTAATATTATGACATATAAAAACAACAAAATCACACTATGCGGAAAATGTTTTTTCTTCATTTTTTTATAGCCATATTCTAGAAAACAAGCCAAAGATAGTGTGAAGTGAAGAAACAGAAAGCAAAATATTCACCCCAATTAGGCAACAATGACTAGAGACCACTAGAAGATCCTCATCCCTTCCGAACATGGTATATCGGTGAACAAAGGAGACAGATGTAGCAGGAAGAATTTTTTACATGTAACAACGCCCAATCTTGATGCAACGTTTTGGGGGACATGCCCCTTCTTCATGCATTTCCATTAGGCTCATCTATAGCAGAGTTGGGAAAAGTGCACAGACCATAACATCGGAAGCGCTGAAAACAGTGGCCCATGGGCCACTCCATGCCCCGGCCCTCCGCTTGCTCCTCAGGATGCAGATATCGGTGACTACATTGGTGGAAGAAGGATCTGCTGGCTCCTTACACCCACCAATCAGCATGAGACAGCAGACACGATGACATCATTACAATGCATCTACTGTATGAAGAATTAGTGTACCGGAGACAGGAGCAGAGCACTGGGGGAACTGGGGCAAGGTGAGTATTTGTGTTTTTTTTTCATATGTGTATGGGATGTTTGCATGTATTTAGGAGGCTATGTGTGGGCTCATACTGTATATAGGAGGCTATGGGGGGCTCATAGTTTATATACTAGGCTATGTGGGGGCCATACTGAATATAGCAGGCTAAGTGGGGGCCATACGGAATATAGGAGGCTATGTGGGGTGCCATACTGTATATAGAAAGCTATGTGAGGCCATATTGTACATAGGAGGCTATGTGGGGGCCATACTGTACATAGAAGTCTATGTGAGGCCATATTGTACATAGGAGGCTATGTGGGGGCTATACTGAATATAGGAGCCTATGTGGGGAGCCATACTGAATATAGCAGGCTATGGGGGGCCATACTGAATACAGCAGGCTATGTGGGGGCCATACTGAATATAGGAGGCTATGTGGGGGGCCGTACTGTACATAGAAAGCTATGTGAGGCCATATTGTACATAGGAGGCTATGTGGGGGCCATACTGTACATAGAAGTCTATGTGAGGCCATATTGTACATAGGAGGCTATGTGGGGGCTATACTGAATAAAGAAGGCTATGTGGGGGCTATACTGAATATAGGAGGCTATGTGGGAAGCCATACTGTACATAGAAGGCTATGTGAGGCCATACTGTACATAGAAGGCTATGTGGGGCTATACTGAATATAGGAGGCTATATGGGGGCTTATACTGCATATAGGAGGATATGTGAGGGCTCATATTGCATACAGGGAGGCTATATGGAGCTCATACTATATATAGGGGGCTGTGTGTAGGCTCATATGGTATATAAGGGGTTATATAGGGTCTCCTACTGTATATAGAGTCTCATGTGGCCCCTCTGGAAAATTAATTGCCCTCCCCTGTTCTATAGGACGTAGTCATTGTTGCCTAACTGGGGTGAATAGTTTGTGTTTTTGTTTCTGCACTTCACAGTATGTTTTTTTTATTGCAATATGGCTATACAAAGGCATTTAAGAAAAACATTTTCAGCATTGGGTTTTTGCTGGGTTTTTTTTTATGTCACAATGGAGGATTTGGAGGTCTCTTTTCTATACACAGCGGTTTCCATGAAAGTGCACTGAAGGTCTGTATATCTATATTTTTGGACAGTTACCATTCTCAACATTTTCCATGTTTCATTTTAACAAATACTTGTCAGAAGTTCATAATAATGTGATGTTTTACTAAAAACCAGGAACAGTGCCAACCTTGAGTCAATGTAGTCTTTTTCCCCAACACTCAATAGGTCTTAAAGAAAATGAACATAACAACGGTATATAAAGCTGGAAATTCCCAACTTCTCAATTATTTCAATCCTCAGTTTTAGCAAACTAGCAAAACATGCCAAAAACTAACAAATTATTCCAAATCATGACCGCACTTAGGCCAACCTGAAACAGACTCAAGCAAACAATTACTGAGAAAGTGATTAAAGTTTATTAACTCACATAGTGAAAATTGCTAAAGGGTCAGGAGGCCATTTTGCCTGGATCATATAATCAACTTAATTCTGCCCGTCTCTGGCAATAAATTACATTTTGTCCCTGCTTTGAATGACCCTTGTTGTTCGTATTTCTTCATTTAATTGCAAATCACAATTTGCCCTTGGCTGAAGCAGAGCAAAGAAAAATCTATAACGGGGTCCGTAGTTATCAGAGGGAACACTCGGCGGCCTCGAGCGCTTTTCTTACTTGCTAGGTAAAAGTATAGAAATACATTAGTTGAGGAAGTTGATTGGAGGAAATTACTTATTCCGTTTAGAGTTTAGCTATATGAATTTATTCAAATTAAAGGCTTGTGCTCTGGGGGGCTTCTTTTTTTTGATCTTTTGCTCCATTTTTGATGACTTACAC
This sequence comes from Ranitomeya variabilis, assembly GCF_051348905.1. Classification (NCBI taxonomy): domain Eukaryota; kingdom Metazoa; phylum Chordata; class Amphibia; order Anura; family Dendrobatidae; genus Ranitomeya; species Ranitomeya variabilis. The sequence continues at coordinate 927,237,090 of NC_135233.1, read as the reverse complement.
GTTGCACGGAAAAGACTAACCATCTCCGTTCTGTGTGAAAAAGCAAATAGTGTAAAGCTCTCCAGAGGAGCGTTAAGGTTTGCCAGCAGAATGTTGTATGGATAATTGCAGTGAGGTTTAGCAGGGAGGACACGTTCTCTGATTGTCTGGTTGGAGATGTCAGCTGCTCACACAGCTGTGAAGCAGACAAGGTCGGAGATGATGGCAGCGATTCTTCAGCAACAGCCTCAATTGCCACCTTCTGCCATGTGATTGGTCCTTCATGTTACCATACAAATGGAGAGCCATTTAGCGCTCTGTATAATCATAAATTCTGGGCTCAACTTTTTTACATGTTATTCAACCAGCGGAGCATTTCATAAAATATCGGCTCTAAGCCCTCTAATTACAAACGGCGGCAACAATTACCATAACCGGTTATTATCACTATATCCAGAGACCCCAAATGTCTGGAGTCATTAGACAATAATCTAAGGCTTCAGATATTGCCATTGGTTATGTAACAAATTACCCATCAGCAATGATGAATGCATCTGTTAAAATCCGAAATTTATTTGAAGCAAATTTATTGTGTCTCCAGACCCCAGAGCATAGTAAGCATAGGGTAAAACAATTTTGGGGAAAAAAGGTCCTTAGCGATAAAAAGGTACTGTAAGTGTTTATACAAAACATCCTATTTACTGTAATAACTTTAAAAAGCTGTATGCAAATACAGGCAGGTCAACACGAGTCTAATAAACCTACTGTATGTCTCAGCATATAGACATATAGAATAATACTCGCATCTCCCGGCCATCACCTTGCCTGCAAAGCTCCCTGTTTGGTGGGTCTGGCCTGGTTTTCATACACAGACCTCCTGGTCTTCTTCACACAATGGGTCCTATCGAATTCCTGGTACCTTTTGTGCCCACACAACATTAAGACATTACGGCCTAGCTCATATCATGACATCACATGAGGAGTGGGAGTATACCGATATCGAGAAATGCCCGGGCCACGAAATGATGACATCATAATGGTTACTGAAGGCACCAAAAATATGATGGGACTAGTCAAGTGGCATGAAGAATAAAGGCCTGTGTATGGATAAAAATTTGGAAGGACCATGCATGGAGCAGCAGGGACAGGGTGAGGGACAGGGACCGCAGAGTACTGATTTTTTATATTTCTAACCATTGGCCCTTTTGAATACAGCAAAGCCAACATTTTCCTGGATTTGTGTGAAGCAGTTCACTTATCAATACAAAAAGGTCAGCAAAATATCACTTTATGGTCACCACCGATTTCACACTACTTCACATAAAAGTAAAAGCAAACAAATAAAACCAAGCTCAATTATCAGCTATTAGCATTCACATTTCCTGGAAAAAGGGTAATACTGAATCTGGCGGAGAGTCATCAATACTTTCCACCACATCGTCTTCAGACTGTCTGGACACAATAGAAAGCTCTGGAGGCGTCACCTTGACCAGCGGATTTTGTTGCAAGGCAAGTAAGTCCAAGTATATTTTCATGCAGCCTATTGAACATTGACTTAAAACTACTGTCGTTTTCTAATTTTTTGGTAAAATCTATTACACCATGGAGGATTGGAAACCCAAGGCTCGCTGGGGAGTATTTCTATGCAAAAATATTTGTCCAGTAGTGGTAATCTCCTGCTGGTAAAATACTGATTATAGTGAAACTACGAGACAGCCTCAAAAGCGACACTGGAATCAGGCTCCTGTGTCCTATATTATGTTGCTCTTACACTGTGTTCCAAATTATTATGCACAAAGAGTTTAGGAGTGGTAAGGTTAGAATTTTTTTGTTTGTCATTTAAACTCATTGATGGTGATGTGCGTCAGGGCTCTTTATATCACTGAAAGCAATTGCAGATACCTGTGCAAATTAGTTTCGCAGGTGTGTCCAAATAAAGGCAAGACTACTTAAGAAGGCTGTTCCACATTATTAAGCAGCCTACATTTTTTGCCAAAATGGGAAAGAAAAAGGATGTGTCGGCTGCTGAGAAGCAACAAATTGTGTAGTATTTAGGTCAAGGCATGACTACAATCAACATTGCCAAGACACTTCTTCGTGATCATCGCACAATCAAGAAGTATGTAGCTGATTCCCAGCACACACGTGTGCGTGCTGATAAGGAAAAATTAAGGACTCTTTCCAACAGGCAATTGCGTAAGGTTAAAAGAGCAGCTGCAAAAATGCCTTGTCATAGCAGCAGACAAGTTTTTGAAGCTGCTGGTGCCTCCAACGTCCCCAGAACAACAAGATGCAGGGTCCTTCAGAGGTGCGTAAGCCATCCCGTCGACCACCTCTATCTACTGCACACAAGCAGAAACGGCTCCAGTGGGCCAAACGATACATGAAGACTGACTTCCAAACTGTTTTGTTCACCGATGAGTGCCGTGCAACGCTCAATGGTCCAGATGGATGGAGTGGAGGATGGCTGGTTGATGGACACCCCATGAAAACACGGCTAAGGCGCCAACAAGGAGGAGGTGGAGTAATGTTTTGGGCTGGAATCATGGGGAGAGATTGTCGGCCCCTTTATGATCCCTGAAGAGGTAAAGATGAACTCCATAATCTATGTGGAGTTTCTAAAACAACACTTCCTGCCATGGTTCAAGAGGAAGACCCGTGCTTTCCGCAGCAAGATCATTTTCATGCATGATAATGCACCGTCTCATGCTACAAAAAATACATCTGCATCTCTGGCTGCTATGGGCATAAAAGAGGATAAACTTATGGTGTGGCCACCATCTTCCCCTGACCTCAACCCCATTGTGAACCTCTGGAACATCATCAAAAGGAGTGTCTATGATGGCGGGAGGCAGTTCACATCTAAGCAACAGCTCTGGGAGGGTATTCTGTCCACATGCAAAACAATTGAAGCAGAAACCATCCAAAAACTGACAAATTCAATGGACCAGAGAGTTCAGAAGCTTCTGTCGAACAAGGGGTCCTATGTGCAAATGTAACATCACCTAGAATAAAGTTTTCACTTGAAAACTGTTTGATTTCATTTTGTAATAAGCTGATAATGCTTATAACTTCACAATTGACCATTTTTTTGTTCAAAATTAAAAAAAAAGGTTGAAAACTCTGCTGTGCATAATAATTTGGAACATGCATTTTGAGTGTTTATTTTTTTTTTAAAGATACTGTTTTCATAGGCAGTTTGTTCCAAAACATTGCAATTATACTAGAATGGTAGATGACTGGAAAACAACGACTGCAATTCAGATAGGTAATTTAGAGAAAATATGAGGAAATATTATTTGCATAATAATTTGGAACACAGTGTAGACTGAACAGCAAAAACCTGCACCGATTACCTTTAAAGTGGTGGCCACAAAACACCTGTGGATACACAGAGTACCCCACCAGGGCTGTACAGGCAGGGCAGCCTGTGCATCCTGCCTTCCCTTGGCCCAACTAACCTGATAAAAACTACTGCAGAGTAAAGATCCTCAACAACAGTTAAAGGGACTTTGTCAGCACAAAATAAATGACTGTTTAAATCAAGTCCAGGCGCTCAGTGCTTCAAAGCCAGGCCAAACATTTAACTACCCCTTAGCACCTGCTTGGTTCCCCACAATCTCCACCCTTCTCTGGCCTTATGGAGCCAGAGCTGTCAATCAATGATTGAGAGAAAACAAACATCTGAGAAGGTGTATTTAAATGCTTAGCCGCACTGTAAGGGTACTGTCACACAGTGCCATTTTGATCGCTACGACGGTACGATCCGTGACGTTCTAGCGATATCGTTACGATATCGCAGTGTCTGACACGCAGCAGCGATCAGGGACCCTGCTGAGAATCGTACGTCGTAGCAGATCGTTTGGAACTTTCTTTCGTCGCTTGATCACCCGCTGACATCGCTGGATCGTTGTGTGTGACAGCGATCCAGCGATGTGTTCGCTTGTAACCAGGGTAAACATCGGGTAACTAAGCGCAGGGCCGCGCTTAGTAACCCGATGTTTACCGTGGTTACCAGCGTAAACGTAAAAAAACCAAACAGTACATACTCACATTCCGGTGTCTGTCCTCCGGCGTCTCAGCTTCTCTGCACTGTCAGCGCCGGCCAGCCAGAAAGCGAGCACAGCGGTGACGTCTGACGTCACCGCTCTGTTTTCCGGCCGCTGTGCTTACACAGTGGAGAGAAGCAGAACGCCGGGGGACAGACACCGGAATGTGAGTATGTACTGTTTGGTTTTTTTTTTACGTTTACGCTGGTAACCAGGGTAAACATCGGGTTACTAAGCGCGGCCCTGCGCTTAGTAACCCGATGTTTACCCTGGTTACCCGGGGACTTCGGCATCGCTCCAGCGCCGTGATTGCAACGTGTGACCGCAGTCTACGACGCTGGAGCGATAATCATACGATCGCTGCGACGTCACGGATCGTGCCGTCGTAGCGATCAAAATGGCACTGTGTGACAGTACCCTAAAGCACCGAGATAAGGGAGAGCTGACAGAGGCCCTTTATAGAGAACTTGTCATGCTGTGCATGTTGCCAGCTCTCTGGTGATTGGGTGTATATGAGTCCAGTGGGCAGTGCTGTGACTCAAATCTATCTCTGTATGCACAGTCATACAGGCTCAAGAGCTGAGCCTGCTCCTTTCAGGAAGATGATGGCTGTATTATTCAGCCATCACTTGCCTCTAACAGCCGCAAGTGGTGCTAAGACTGTTATTCTGTTGAATGCCACTGTCATTCTCAGACAGCGGCATTTACAATGTGCCATCCGGTAGGCACGCTATTCTGACCACCTGTTGCCCTCCATACCTTCCTGCACTCACGGGGCACTGATGTGCTGCCATGACAGCCGGGTGTCTTCTTAAGATGATGCTTTGGCTGGGGTTCGTAGGAGATCACGATTTGTGCTTCAGTATTGCGGTGTATAATACAAGACATCAGATGATCACAGGTTCAAGTCCTCTAAAGAGACTACAACATTCAATAAAAAGTATTACAAAAGGGTTTTAAAGAATATTAAAAAAAATAGACAGATTTGGTATAGTTATTTCCATAAAAGTCTGATATGTCAAAATCTAAAAATTCATTAACCCAATTAATAAACTGTAAAGAGAAAAATAAAACAAAAACACTGGAATGGCGGTGTTTTGGTAGCAACAACTTTGCAGAAAAACGCAATAAGAAGTGATCAAAACGTATGTGCCCTAAATGGTATCAATAAAAAGGTCAGGTTACCCTGCAAACTACAAGATGTCACACAGCTCCATGGAGACATTTTTTTTCAAAATTTCTGATTTTTTTTTACCACTTAAAAAAAAGTGGAATTGCATATTATTCGTAATTTCACCTCACTTGGAATTTTCTCCCTTGATTTACAATACATTATATGGTCAAATTAATGGTGTAATTCAAAAGAACAACTTGTCCAGCAATAAACAAGCCCTAAGGGTACATGGCTGGAAAAATAAGAAAAGTATGGCTCCTGGAAGAAGCTGAGGAGAAAAACAAAAAACCTTCCGGCTCTTATTAACCACTGACTATATGCAGAGCAGATTGGAAAACTTGTAATGGCCTGTTTAGACAGACCAACGAGGAATCTGTGTGCGCAGAAGAATCATTATTAATATTGTTAAGGAAAGCCAAAGGCCAATGTGATGCCGAAAACGACGATATTAAGGCCACGTTCACACAATCAGTATTTGGTCAGTATTTTCCAGCAGTGGGTGATAAATCCAGAAGTGGTGACGTGTTTCTACTATACTTTTCCTCTGATTGCTCCACTCCTAATTTTGGCTTACAAATATTGAGGTAAAAAACTCACCAAATCCTGACGTGAACGTGGCTTAATGCTGACATGTTGGTGGTACATCATGTCATGTTGATCGGTGAATGTGTGTTCTAACGAACGCTTGCTCCAGATTATCGGCGCGTCTGAATGAGGCTTTACTCCTGGATCTCCTCTTGTACATACAATATAATAATGCCATTCCATAGTAGATTCTCCGGCAGTGCAATTTTATCTCTAATGGTGGAGAAATACAATATTCAGGCCTTAGAAAAAGTAGCTCATCTCCATAGGATTCATTATAAAGAAGAGTTTTACCTAGAAAGGACAATAGAAAATCTTACAAGTCAGAATGTATTCCCTCCAACAAACATCCGCCAACATTACAAAGCGATGAACACCAGGCCGCGTCTGTACGGATCACGCTGGTTTAACTTTTGCTTTTTTGCAGCTCTGAATGCGACTCGGAGGAGATGCCCTCATATTCTTAGGAATTGGCATCACTGCGTAGCTGCTGGCGCTGTAAATGTTGAAAGCAGAGTGACAAAGTATATTGCAATGCTCATCAAGTCACAGCCCGCTCACCTAACATAGGAATTGTATAATTAGGCCCCCTGGTTACAGCTAACATCTATGTGCAGTGAATGTCTCCAGGTTCCTCCAGGTGCACAAAAAGGAACTGGAGCCACGGTGTGGCGTCTGCAAACCTCTGGATTTGTTTTGTCGTTATCTATCATTTTAGATTTACTGCATCATGATTTTTGGATTAAATTTATACAAAAAAAAGATGAGGTGTGAGAGAAGAGAACGAGTGAAGCAGTGTAGGAATTTCCAGTCTCCCAATTCATTTTAGAGGCACTGTCATACGGATAGGGGTCATTTTTGAAAAGTCAGGCTACGGGCCCACGATCAGGAAATAGCAGCGCTTTGGATGCAGTGTATTTACGCGGAGTCCAAAACGCTGCCTTCTAGTCACGTAGGTAAATCCGCATTGTGGTCAGTGAACCGTGCGGATTTACCGCATCTAATGAATGGCTATGGGTGAGACTATGCAGCGCAGACCTAGTTCTCTGCTGCAGATAATTGACATGCTGCGACTCATAAACCCGCACTGCGGGCGAGTTTGAATTCCCTACCTATTCTACTGATGGCTGAACCATATGATACAAGCTCTTTTACTATTTACTAGTGATGAGCGAGTGTACTCGTTACTCGAGTTTCTCCGAGCATGCTCTGGTGGTCTCCGAGTATTTTGAGTGCTCGGAGAGTTAGTTTTCGTTGCCGCAGCTGCATGATTTGCGACTGCTAGACAGCCTGAATACATGTGGGGGCTGCCTGTTTGCTAGGGAATTCCCACATGTATTCAGCCTGTCTAGCAGTCGCAAATCATGCAGCTGCGGCGACAAAAACTAAATCTCGAGCACGCCAAAATACTCAGAGGAAATACTCGGAGACCACCCGAGCATGCTTGGGGAAACCCGAGTAATGAGTATACTCGCTCATCACTACTATTTGCCCTTCGTGTCTCCACGATTTCCTTATAGCTGGTAAGCTTGCGAGCAGAACTCTCACTCTTGGCATCTGTTGAATTGTGTTACTCTGTTATGTCTTTACATGTCAGGGGATACTTGTACAGAGAATAAAGTGCTGCGGAATGTTTGCACTATAGAAATAAAAATTATAGCTCTCTCTGTAAGCCCACCAGAACCACTGCAGTGATATTGGAGGTGCCGTTGTGATGTCATGACAGCCAAGGTCTAGAAATGGTCTGCCATCTATCTATATAATCGTTTAAGGGGTACTTCCGTCTGTCTGTCTGCAACGGAAATCCCGCGCCGCTGATTGGTCGCGAGACCGCTAAGTCATCTGGGTAATTTCGCAATGCATCTCTGGGAACGGAAGCTGGCGGCCGCATCGCGCGTTGGGACAGCTTCGGTGGACGACGGAGGGTAAGTATATAACTATGTTTTATTTTAATTCTTTTTTTTTTTTAACAGGCATATGGTGCCCACACTGCTATATACTACGTCTGCTGTGTTATATACTGCGTGGGCTGTGTTATATACTGCCTGGCTGCTATATACTACGTGGGCAGTGTTATATACTGCGAGGGCTGTTATATACTACGTGGGCTGTGTTATATACTACGTGGGCAGTGTTATATACTGCGTGGGCTGTGCTATATACTGCCTGGCTGCTATATACTACGTGGGCAGTGTTATATACTGCATGGGCTGTGCTATATGCTACAGGGGCAGTGTTATATACTGCAAGGGCTGTGTTATATACTACGTGGGCTGTGTTATATACTACGTGAGCTGTGCTATATACTAAGTGGGCTGTGTTATATACTACGTGGGCAGTGTTATATACTGCGTGGGCTGTGTTATATACTGCCTGGCTGCTCTATACTACGTGGACAGTGTTATATACTGCGTGGACTGTGCTATATATTATGTGGGCTGTGCTATATACTACGTGGCTGCTATATACTATGTGGCTGCTATATACTACGTGGCTGTGCTATATACTACGTGGCTGTGTTACGTGGGCTGTGCTATATATTATGTGACTGCTATATACTATGTGGCTGCTATATACTACATGGCTGTGCTATAGACTACGTGGCTGTGCTATAGACTACGTGGCTGTGCTATAGACTACGTGGCTGTGTTATAGACTACGTGGCTGTGCTAAGCGCGACGTACATACATACATACATATTCTAGAATACCCGATGCGTGTTATATACTACGTGGGCTGTGCTATATATTACGTGGGCTGTGTTATATACTGCCTGGCTGAGAAAAAAAAAACAAGAGAAAGATCATGCCCACATGAATAGGAACACCTCCAAACATATATCAATATCAAAATAATTTTTATTGGCAATAAACCTCAAAGACTACATATACGTGCATACAAAGAACGACACCACAAAACGATTAAAAACACTTAAAAACTGCAAACATGCAAAACAACATGCCTATATTAGAGTATTTATAAAATCCTAAAATGAGTGAAATGATAACCCACAAAACATAAGCTTCCCACAATAAGGTGATCACAAATGATCTAGCTGCACAGACAGAATGCAAAGGTTAACCACTCAATGGTGTGGTGTTCATGTTGCAATACCATAACTCCCCAGAATAGGGTGCATAATTGATGTGCAGAGAAACTACAACAGTATCAAGACCCTAGTCATATGGCAAAAAATACCCTGGTAAAAAAATGCACCAAGGATGAAAAGCACTTAGATAAATGACTAAAAGATGGTGCATATAGGATCTGCAAGGGGAGGGGAGAGGGAGAGCTAGATAATACAAAAGCCCAAAGACCACAATCCCATAAAAAGTCCCCCATCATACCAGCAGTCCAAAGCCATAGAGAGGATCTATGTGAAGCAGAGAAGCAAAGTGTGGGTAAGGCTCCATATACTGCGTGGGCTGTTATATACTGCGTGGGCTGTGCTATATATTACGTGGCCTGTGTTATATACTGCCTGGCTGCTATATACTACGTGGGCAGTGTTATATACTGTGTGGGCTGTGTTATATACTACGTGGCCTGTGCTATATACTGTGTGGGCTGTGCTATATATTACATGGGCTGTGCTATATACTATGTGGCTGCTATATACTATGTGGCTGCTATATACTACGTGGCTCTGCTATATACTACGTGGCTGTCTGTTACGTGGGCTGTGCTATATAATATGTGGCTGCTATATGCTATGTGGCTGCTATATACTATGTGGCTGTGATATATAGTATATGGCTGTGCTATATACTACGTGGCTGCTATATACTACGTGGCTCTGCTATATACTACGTGGCTGTCTGTTACGTGGGCTGTGCTATATAATATGTGGCTGCTATATACTATGTGGCTGCTATATACTATGTGGCTGCTATATGCTATGTGGCTGCTATATACTATGTGGCTGTGATATATAGTATATGGCTGTGCTATATACTACGTGGCTGTGCTATATACTACGTGGCTTTGGTATATACTACGTGGCTGTGTTATATACTATGTGGCTGTGCTAAGCGCGACGTACATACATACATATTCTAGAATACACGATGCGTTAGAATCGGGCCACCATCTAGTTGTACAAAAGCCTACTAGGCTCTACCTAGAGCTGGCCATACACGAGAAAGCTGTCGGCATCTCTCCTGACCCTCCCATACATATGGGTTCTCAGATTCGGCTGACTTTCATCAAATGTGTATTGAGGTCTTTATAACAGACCTAAAAGGCTGCAAGTCTTTACAAAGCGCTTTTCACAACGTGCTCTTTCCTTCCATTATCTAAAATGTAATAAAAGGCTATGATGGCCTCCACAAAGTGGCATCTGTCACCCTAAGGCCGGGTGAACACAATTCGGAAGTGTCTGCCAGCTATTGAATGAAGGAGAATCTGCATGTGTTCACTGAACTAAGCGGAATCACCGCATCTAATACATTGTGCGGGTGAAATTTCTCTTGCAGAGACTCACGTATCTGCAATATAAATAGACATGCTGCGGTCTGTAGAGAGACGCCGCATGTCCGTCTCTGCAGATGAGCCCCGGGCGTCTCTGGCCGCATAGTTGGAATGGGATTTCTTGAAATCCCATCCACTATGCTGTAACATCTGGACGCTGCGGGTTGGACAATGCACAAGTACACAGCGTTCAACCCACAGCGTTTACTGACCGTGGGCATATGCCCTAACATCTATGGTACACTGCATGAGATACTTTTTTACTGGATGCGCCATTTTCTTTGTATATGCAGGCTTATAACTTTAAACTGATGCAAAATTATCCTCAGTCCAGTAAATGGGAGTCAATGTGTTCATGTATTGTATGCGACAGAAGCTTTACCAGTGCTAACGTCAGCATATGCTGCTGACCCAGTGTAAAAGCATCCTACCACTGACAGGCACAATGTACAGCAATACAGGAGCTAATCCGCGGGCGGCCTAAGGATCGGCTGTCATAGAAAATGAATAACCACTTTAGCAAAAACCAATAAAGGACAATATTAGTTATGAGATAGTGCTGACAATATAAGAAATTGCCTAACAAGATATTTTTGGTATACTGCTATATACAGTATATATCATGAGCCATTACACAAGGACTATTAGTCCCCTATACAGAACTGATACAGTAGGAACTGAGCACTCTACAGCCGGGGCGGGGGACTACGATGCTGGACATTTGCCCACCAGTTATTGTGATCTACATTTTGGACTGTAGTTCTCTCTCCAAAGTCCACATCCAGATACAGTAAGGATGGAAGACATATTGAAGGATGAAATTAGCCATGGACCCCATTGGCTTCATGTGATGGCATCAGGTTTAAAAAGTATCAACTTTTTATTATGGGAAAAAAACGATCCAATGCGTCTTGTGTTATCTCTCATGTAGCGGCTTCTGCACCGCTCACCTCACATCGCTCCCATGGAGGCATGTGTTGGCAGGCAAAGTGCTGCTGGCTTGAGAAGAAACTAGATGCAATCTAGAAATATGTAATCGAGGGCAACAATTCCGCAGTTTATCTCTCAAGCTGTCATTTACCATCGCAGCCCTACGGATTACATCCCAATAGGCTTTTAGAGCCACACATTTGCATGACACCTACTCTGTGCTATGCTTTTTCAGAAACCATGTTGTTTTAAATGAGAACTACAGCAGCTAAATCCTACTCACAAGTAAAAGCCCATAATACCATCTGCACTGCTCGGAATATATCCCTGGGTGTTTGCGTGCCTTCTGTGTACTCACAAATGCAAGATCAATTGCCAGTTTACAAAGATTCCCTTTTTTCTCTACCTGTCAATCTTAGATGTGAAAGTCTGCCATTTTAAATTTAGGATTGACTAAAGTTTTATAAAATAGAAACAAAAATAAAAAGATAATTGAGTGAAGGGTTCGGAAAATTGCTTAGACTTGTCAAGAACGAGAACTATTTTTTCCCCGTATACAATTGGTACAGTAGGCGGCAATTAACACTTAATGCATCTTACGCATTTTGCTTCACTGGAGACTGGAAAATAGCTAAAATAATCATTCGTTTCAAAATCAGATGTGGATTTTCTTCGCTCTGAGAAGACCTACTGTGGTCCTACACGGCTATTTATGGTGACTAACCAGTTTACAGCTAGAAAATAGCTTGTCAACAACACAGAAGCCAATAAATGACATCAATTTTACAGCTGCCTACGATAACTATCCACCTCCATGGTCATTGACAACCATTAATGAGACACTAAAACAGCAAATGTTGTAAAGGCTCTGGGGCCACCACACCCCATGAGGACCACAGTGTGGCAACAGCAAATCTGGCGTGTACTTACAAGAGGATTTGAGACTGAATCAGAATTCTTCTGAGGATGTACCACCCAAGGAATAGCCCCAAGGCCATACAACGTGAATAATGCATGGTCTTTCTATGCAGATTTTGAGGGAAGAATGGATATGCTCATTATTTCCACAGGTTGGACAACTATAGCTCTAGATCTTTTCTGGAGAATGTAAATGTGGTATGAAATGCCCCATTCACTTGCAATGGATGAAGAATGTCAGCGAATCTGATGAGGAATAAGGCACAGAAAATGCTCATCAAATCCTAGAAAAATGTTTAGAATTGAGAGTCCTCAGTGGTTGCCATAATAATAATAATGCCATAGATAAGACAGGTGACGAGAAGCAGAACTACCATTATGTGAGAGTGATAAACAGTTGTGTCCATTATCTATGGCATTATTTCTGGACTGGACTGTGCATAAATATGTGATTCTTCAGAATTTCTATTAGTCTATGCCTGATGAAGAGACCTGTGTAGTCTCGAAAGCTTGCAATTTGTTACCATCTTTTCAGTTAGCCATTAAAAGGTATCAACCACTGAGGACTCTCAATTCTAAATATTTTTCTAACACGGTAGAAAGATATATATCTTTCCTACATCAAATCCTAAACATATGCAGAGAGCCTAATAATTCATCAATATTCTGAGTGACAAACCTACATCGACATTAATCAACAACACAGTGCAGTGGTAAGAGAGATTCCTAGACAAGAAATGGGAAGGGATATCCATACAGTAACATTATCTTACGGTCCATTAATACTGAAATCGTATCTTCTGCTATAGGGACAGACATATGAAGAGTGAATTATCGGAAGAGCACAATGGCTATCTTTATTGTACAAGTTGTATATTGTGTATTGTCATTTTATAACAGTTTCTAAGTATAAATTGGGTCAGAAAGAGGGTGAAGGCCCTTTAGGACAATCCTATTTCTTCCCATAAACAACTGCTCTCATTATGGCCCCATACCTAAAAATGCATGGGGGCACAACAATTGTTAATATGTTTGTCCTGTTCCCATACAGTGTGCGTGTTGTCAGCTGCACATCTCCTGTTTAGATTGAGTAATGGTCTGCCAAAAAGGGTGAATTAAAGGCCCACGTGAACGATCTAATCAACCAGTAAACTAGTGTTTTGCTCATTCTCCGGCTGATCTTAAGGTAAGTTTACAAGGCCCGATGATCGGGAACAAGTGAAAAAGTTATAATTAATTTTATCACAAAACATACAAGTTATAAATGGAGAATAAAGTGTCATGATTCATCAAACAGTACTGTCTTAGGTTTCAAATCCAATATAAGAAATTCCTTCGACCCTGTACATATTTGGCTTCAGAGCGTTGGGCATTCCAGCTTCTGACAGGAAGGTAAGAAGTAACGCCGCTGAAAATACTGTTCTTGCCAAGTACTGAAACCCTGAAAGAGCACGGTGAGGTCCATGGGCGGAAGATAACAATACTGGCGTTTCATGCCCCATGGAGTGGTGTGCCTCTTAATACATTTGGGCCATCTTTTGGTACTTACATACAAATCAATCCCAGCTATGAGATGGCATAAATCTCAGCAACAATTTATTCTCATTTTCCGGCAAACATTATATAGGTTTTATTTTAGTGGCAGTTGGTCTCAAGGCAAAATGTTTTCACCATTACCCTTTGTGCCAAATTGTGTGACTTCTCGACGCCAGAAAACTGGCAACGAGGAATTATACATTTCCCTCATAGAATTCTGTTCAAATTTACGAGCATCTACTCGGAAATGGGCCTGGCATAGCCGTCAGAGCTGTTTTGTAATTAGAAATCTGTCCAACAAGGACTTAAGCTGGCCATCCACATCAGGCAGCCGTTGGCTGAACAGTCATTCGGCAGACAACTATTTCTCCTGACTCCCCCATACTCGGCGGAGTATTCATGCATTTTTTAGATTGGAGAGAAGATAAAGCAGCCTTCAGAAACCTCTGGCAGCGACTTATCTTCCCCGAAAAAAAAAAAGTTTCAGGTACTGAAAATCCAATTGCACTAGCTTTCCCTCAACCTCTGTCGGGGTGAGCTAGAAAGCCCCCATACTAATCAGACGGATGACTTTCATCTATTGTAGATGGGGACCTTTAGTGACCTTATACTATCACATAACATTACATATGTCACAATATACGGTAATAAATCTTCCCGCTAGTAGTCATGCCTTTCCAATATTCTTATTAGTAATCTTCATTCTTATGTAGGAGAAGATGAGAACTATAAATAACACAAAATTGATCACTAAATGTTATAGGAAAAGCATAAAATGGATATTGATGTGAGACATTCTTTATCTTCTATTTAGCAGGGCAATTTCACCATAGCGTCTTCCACCGTTTGCGGGAATGGAGTGTCAGTTTGCCATTAATTGGGTCGGCTGAGAACAAGGCATATACATCTGTTGGAGTGAAAGCTCTATTACATTATCACGTCATGCAGATAAAACCAAATCAAATGGATGGAGACAAATGTCGTCTTTGATATCGTGTAAATCCCGGTGATCGAGGCTGAATTACAAGACTTGTCCAATGCCCAATAAAAGCTAACTGCATCTTTGTAGAAATCCGGCCGATATATATGGAAAACAGACGAAGCTCGGAAAAGAATTGCAGCACGTGCCACTTACCTGACAACACAAGCAAATTATTCCTCTAAGACAAAAGTGCGGATTCACAAATTGCTATAGGAAGAGGCGACAGAGTGAAGGCGAAAAGGTGACCACAGACATTACGCTTCCAACCACAACCATTGTTTATCTGGTGAATGATGAGTTCTATCCGATCAATCTAGGAAATAATGTCGGCCATGTCTGATCCCTTCGTTATTAAAAAAATCTTTCATTGAAAGCATATTCACAGACAAACTGTTTAGTACCTGGTACTATTGAACACGTATGGCCAAGTTGAACTGATTTAATTACCAATAAGGACTAGATTGTGTATGGCTGAGGAAATGTAATGATCCCTCACCACATGATAGTAACTCAGTGGTTGTTCAACCATCAGCAAGTACAAAATGACTGTTCAGACCAAGCACAGGTGCAGTTCAGTGCTCCTTCTCACCTTCCTGTTTTCCATCTGTCTCTACCCTTCTCTCTCTACGGTAAAGTCAGAGCTGTCAATCAAAGAAAAGGGTGGAGATAGAAACAAAAATAACAGGGTAGGAAGGTGCAGTAAACTGTTTTTCCACTTCAATGGTGCACTGATCCTGTGTGCTTAGTTTGAACAGTCATTTTGTGCTGACAGTCTCCATTTAAAAAATAACAGCAGGCTTGTTCATAGTCACACCTAAAAGTGGGGGTCTCAACTTATACCATCTGGTGCTTAAAGGGGTTGTCTGGTCAAAACTGATAAGTCTGCAGTCACTCTGTGTGACTGCCAGACTTATGAATCCCCCAGAGCATGCACTATGGGCTGCGGGGATTCACCGATTTCAGACCCAGGACCGGAGGGGATGAATGAGTATATACATACTCCCGGCAAGTGGGAGTGGCCTCACTCACCATACACTTGTATTTAGTGCGGCTGTCCGTTTCACTAGACGGGGTCCGGCCTTGGAATAATACAAGTGTATGGAGAGTGAGACCGTGCCCACTGGCCGGGAGTATGTATAACTCATCCCCTCCGGTCCCAGGTCTGAAATCGTCGAATCCCCGCAGCCCACAGTGCATGCTCTGGGGGGATTCATAAGTCTGCAGTCACACAGACTTATCAGTTTTGACCAGACCACCCCTTTAAGATTGGGATACATCATATCAAACCAAGGCAACACTCAAAGAGCAGTAAAAGCAACGTAACTACATAACTATTCTAATCACAACTAGTACAGCTTGTAGGGTGGAACCTCCGTTATACGGCGTCTGATGCATTTTACTTCATAGATTTCACTATATAATGCCCTCTGTTTCCTCTATATCAAATCTAAGGCACATCGGTGCCACATAGTATGTTATTAGAAGCTGTAATACGGCCTTGCATATGGGAGCTAAGTATTAGATTTCATTGTATGCACTGTGCAGAAATATATAATTTTGTAAAGATATTAGGGATAAGTCAGACTAAGATGACTGAAAACACAAAGCCTCTCATACACACTAGATAGCTAAGGGCCTAATATTGGGTCAACAGCTCTCTTCTCCGTGCAGCTCTCTTCTCCGTGCAGCTCTCTCTCCGTGCAGCTTTCTCTCCGTGCAGCTCTGTTCTCCCTGCAGATCTCTTCTCCGTGCAGCTCTCTCTCCCTGCAGCTCTCTTCTCCATGCAGCTCTTCTCCATGCAGCTCTCTCCCTGCAGCTCTGTTCTCCCTGCAGCTCTCCTCTCCCTGCAGCTCTCCTCTCCCTGCAGCTCTCCTCTCCCTGCAGCTCTCTTCTCCCTGCAGCTCTCTCTCCCTGCAGCTCTCTTCTCCCTACTCTCCCATAGACAGCAGCTGAGGGCTCCTGTGATCTCTATGAGAGAGTCGTTGCCAGATTCCTCGGACGGCAGATTACCTCAGTGATAATCAAATGATCGGCGGTCTGACATCAGACATTTGTGTGGCCCCATCCACACTAGACTGTGGGCTACTCTACCTTTAGTGATAGGGTTAGGATGACAGTCTAAGGCTATGTTCACATGTGCAGTAATCATCAGTTAGAATGTACCCAGTAACAATCCGTGGTCAAAAAAAGTTGGGCAGGCATAACTTTTTTGTCCGGCAAAAAAAAAAAACAACTTAAAACTGAATCTGTTTTTTTAATATTGAAGTCTATGGAAAACGGATCCAATAAACAGCCGCCCATTTTTCTTTAATTTGAAAAGGATCCATTTTTTGGCTAAATGGATCAGTTAACGGATCAGTTTTCCATAGACGTTAACGTAAAAAAAAAAATCTTAATTTAAATCATTTTTTTTTAGCTGGACAAAAAAGTTCTGCCTTCACTTTTTTGCCAACGGATTGTTGCAGGATTCGCTCTTATGGATGACTACCAGACATGTGAATATAGTTTTATGTGTATGGCTTGAACACCAACCTAATATTACGTACCAGGTATATGTATGCAAATTTTGCTTAGGGCCGTGGGTCAAAAAATGAAGAAAAGTCATTGAGGCCAAGGATTACTTGCTTAAAACCTGGAAAGTAAACTTGTATTTAGCTGCAGAAATGGACATGTCTCCATGAATATTCTGTGACCACGTGGTCCACTGACAATCACAGACATGTGACTGGACCCATGAATTATAATGGGTACGTGTTCTAGCCGTGAAAAACAGATGATTAAATGAGGCCTAAGGAGAATGCCGTCTCTCCTTGTTGAGCCTGTCAGCTGGCCCAGAGAGTCTTATGGGCCTCGTATTCCTCCCTGAGGATAAAAGGTATGGCATGACATCCACATGTTCTTCATACATCGTCTACATCACATCACAGAGAACGAGACAGAAAACACCTTCCCTCTATGAACCACCAGAGTTGCTCCCAACTACAGCAGCATATAAAAGGTTAAACATCTGGGATCGGAGAAATGGCTCCTGTGCCTGGGCATTCACCATGCAGGACACACGTGGTATCGTTTCCTAACACAAGGAATTCAATGACTTGTGCGTCATATACGGGGTTAAAGTCAAAATTAAAACCCAATTTCCACTAAGTGACCTTCGCACGATTATTCAGCGATAAATAATAAAATGCATAATCACTCATCATTCATTGTCACACACATATATCATCTCCGGAACAGCCCAGTGATTTAGCCGCCACATTAATATGAAGCCGTGTATTTGGAAGGGCCTGCTGCTGATGAGGGAGATTCTTGGCATCAACGACAACTCTGTGACAAGGTTATTGAGAAGTAGCAGGCAGTGGATGGATGCAAAAATGTTCACGTCACTCAAAATCTCTGCGTAAAACTGACATAAGCCTTAAAAATGCAAAGTGTACACAAAGAAACAGCTAGCCATGCTGAAAACTGAGTGACAATGCAAAGTGTTCACCAAGAGACCTAGGACAACTCTGAAGGAGACTGCAGCCCATCTCCTGCCTGGGCTCGTTACCCCGCAGCTTATGGCCATGTTCACAGGACAAAGAAAAGGCTCCAGATTTTCCATTTCAATTTGCAGGTGGAAAATCTGCAGCAAAATATAATAGCGGCAAAGTGGATGAGATTTTAATCCATAATGATGAAAAGTCCAGCTCACTCCCCACCGGGGGCACGGATCACTCGGTCTGCGTGTGATAAGAGGACATTAACAAATCCGGCTCCACGATCCAATAAAATGCAATATGGCTTTATTACGTATTCTGCAATAATAAGAACAATGCAATCATGTAGAAATGCGTTTCGGATCACTTATGATGGCTATGATGAAGGATCATAAGTGATCTGAATCGCGTTACATTTCTACACCAGTGTCCTGTTCATATTTATGTAGCGAAAAGGACAGAAAAGAGCTCCTTGTGCGAGTTAACCAAAAACAGAGATTTGGTAAGTGGAGGCTACTTTACTCACCAAGACAGGCCCAACACTCTAACATATGGGTGGCTCCTCCATAAGGTTGGCGCTATGCCCGCTGCTTACTGGACCTGTATGTGCCGGAACTAGAGACTGAAGAAGGGGGAAAAGATCGCAGCTCATGTCAATGATCCAGAGGAGGTAGAAGTTTGAGGCTTCATTAAAACGATGCATTTTGGAGGTATACCTGATTAAGGGGTCTGATCATCTCTGAAAAGTGTAGTTTTAATAAAGCCTCTCATGTCTACCTCCCCTGGATCACTGACATCCTCGGAAGCGCTCACAGGAGCCACAGTCTCTTCCTTCCTTCTTCAGTTCATATTTTTGTGGACTACATCAGTCATCCTGCATTTCATTTGGTCATGGGAGCAGAAGATTCTAACCAATCTCATCCACACGCATCGAAATCTGCACAGTGCTCAGGATCGTTCTGTACCCCAAACACCGTCACCGCCAAATCGTCACGTCATGCAAACAGTGTTAACTTGTAGCCCTGACCCAATATCCTTCTCCATAGCGTAGATGTGCACCCAAATATAGACTGACACTTCTGCTCCACTGTAATAATATGCTGAAACATCACCGTAACCATTATAACCTGGCACTATGCTCCAAGGCTGGAGAGCTTTGATTTTCCAAGAAGTCACAGATGGAAAACCTATCATAATAAAAAAGAAAACAACCCGTTATAATTAGTTCAAGGTGGCCGGGTAAAATAGATTTGTTTATTGTAGGTGCAGATGCTTTGGATGGCTCCAATCACAGCTCCGCCACGCACAAAGCCATGTCCTGCTCGATTTTCCAGGAAGGCATCTCGCCTGATCTCAAGCAGCAGCTGAAGGAAATTTACAGCACTAATGCCAAAGTACAGCAGCAAAAAATAAATCAATGAAGAGCTCTGCAGCTTTCTCCTTGATCAGTAATTTCCAAAGTGAAATCACTGGATGCTCTAAAATATTTCCAATGTCAGAAGAGGCACCCGGGTATGAGCAATCACCATGTCCTCTGCGCTCCTCACAGAATGGCAGCGAAGCCTAAAATGTGGGTTGTCGCTGCCTCCGACCCTCACTGACACCACAGGAATCACTGTTCAGACCGTTTGTCCACAAAATACCTGGACGTTATGAATCACAACAGCTAATGGCATCTGACAATGTTGGGGAATATTTTCTCAATGCAAAGCAAGGACTTTTATCATTTCTAAAGTTTTATATTTTTTTGCTCGCACCTGCATGTTATCCCTACATATGTTTCACTTTTAATATTTTTAGATATATTAAAGAGAACCTGACAGTAGATTCATTCGGCCTGAACCACAGGCAGCGACAATCAATGGTTGCCTCATTGAAAATGCTGCAGTTTCAGAGAACATACCCAAAAACCTGCTGGGCATCACGCGTCTTGGAATACTAGTCAAGGGCCAGACCCCAGCGACGGCTTTTCATCCTACTCCCCTAAACTGAAAGGTCTCCCCCCATAGCAGACTTGTCATCCGAGAGACATGATCCTCGCCGGCTTTTCACCGCAGCTGTAATAATGCGTCCAGTATCTGATTCATGCTTCTAGTGGTTCAAGAATCTACTGCCAGGTTGCCTTTAAAACAGGGCTGTGGCGTCGGTAAGCCAAACCTCCAACTCCTCAATTTCCCTGACTCCGACTCCACCAAAATGGGCTCAGACTCCACAGCCCTGAATAAGAGCGGTTTGATCGCTCGAAACGCGTCAGTTTTTATGTTCCCCTGTGTGTTGTTTTCTTTATTTAATGGATCTTCAACAAAAACTTTCTTATGCTATCCACGGATGGTGGAGCAGAAATTCCTCTTCTATTGGCCTTTAATATAATTACCTGCAATATCTGAAATGATTAAAACATAGTCCATCACCGTCCACCCTCCCCTACACCGGCCTATGGTCAGAAAGAAACAAGACGGAAATCAGGACTAAGGGACCGAAGGATAAATACAGACTATGCACTGGAGAAGGTTTCTGTTCCTTCTTGGTCATATTCTATTTTTTCTTGAAGATGTAAGATTACATCATCATTGATTAGCCTGTCATATGACTTCATGCCTTTATCTACCCCCGCTTTCCTATAAACAGATCCTATCTATACAGGCCATCTTCTTTGAGAAGACCACTGCCTCTCTAGAACGCCATTTCTAACGCAACTTTAGATTTTCACATCAACGATAATTCACTGTACACTTTAAATTGAAAACCTTCAAAAAGGAATCTGTCAGCAGGTTTTTGCTACAGGATCTGAGAGCAGGATCATGTTGGGGCAGAGACCCTGATTACAGTGATGTCACGTACTGAGAGGTTTGGTGCATTTTTGATACACTCCCTGTTTTCTCTGCTGTAGATGTAGCAGTGCTGTGAATGCTGAGCTCTGTATAACCCCGCCCACACCCCTACAATGCCAGAAATCTGCCAATCAGTGGTGGGGGTGTGCTTACACACATTAGCTGGACACCTTGTCCTGTAGGGATGATCTCCTGCTGATAAAACACTGATTATACTGAAACTACAGCAAGCTGCGGAGCAAGTGACCCAGGCTCTCTGCCCCTATATAGTGTCATGGAATCTGTCAGCAGATTTTTGATATTTAGAGCAGCATAACACTATTCTAAATAGCAGAAAACCTGCTGACAGATTCTTTTTAGAGATTGTGCATGTAAAGTAGTATTATCTGATCATGAACACTGGTGCAGAAAAAGTGATAAAACAGCACAGGGATTAATGAGCCATATGGCTGCCCCATGGCTTGTTCCTTTTATTCCCAATTTTTCTTAGTGCTAATGATTAACCCTGAAGAAATTACATGACGCTCAAGCTCAATGTAGAGCTGTCATACTACAAAAAAGAGAACTGCCCATATAACCAGAATTGTCTAATGCCAATGACCCACGAGCCAGTTCTTCAGTATAAACACCTGTAACCTGACAACTGTCTCATATGCGGCCTGTTTTTCTCCCATCTTTGCATTCAGTGATGAGCGGGTAGAAGTCTTATAGTTATAATTGCGGCTCGCTGTTCCGTATAAGTGAGCCTACAGCCCTGGTAAACAGCGGAGCATTGGAAATGACACGCTGATGCCTGACATCTATGAAATCCTGGATTCAGTCGCCGGTCTGCCCGGCAGAACGATTGTAGTGCGCTCCCAGAACAATGTATCATTTACAGCTTAGTGAGATGATCTCCGCACTTCCAAGGTGTCTTCTGTAATAAGAATTTATAAAGTGATTTAATATAAAAGAAGACAAAGTCGCCTGTGATAAACCCATGAACGTCACACAATCCTCAATACCATCGTCATTGGATCACGGGGCTAATGGCCACTTATTTGTGGGGCTTTAGGGTGCTTTTGTTTGCAGGGGGATCCACGGCGGACCCTCGGGTTTCTGCTTTGCAGTTTCATTGCTACAATTCCACATGTGGATAATACACATGTGGCTGCGGCGAGGAAGAAGAAACGGCTTCGATAAGTGGCGCGTAACTTTTTTTGTAACAAATTAAACTTCCACAGGGCAGCTGTATGAAACATGACGGCGACTTGTGGGCAGATGTTAGAGCAAAATATACAATGAACCCCCCATGTACGACATCTTCTATCTGAAAATAAAGAAAAGGATGCGAAAGGAATGCTGCCAAGTAGTGATGAGAATGGTGGTGTCTGATCCTCCAGAAAGAAATGTCCTGGTCATCTATACACACAGGCTACATGCCCCTCTCGCTATGGAGCCCACCCAATGAAAGCCAAGATATTCT
This sequence comes from Ranitomeya variabilis, assembly GCF_051348905.1. Taxonomy (NCBI): domain Eukaryota; kingdom Metazoa; phylum Chordata; class Amphibia; order Anura; family Dendrobatidae; genus Ranitomeya; species Ranitomeya variabilis. The sequence goes on along the minus strand of NC_135233.1, from coordinate 927,214,692 downwards.
CAAGGATGACAAGAAGCAGACAGCAACCAGCGAGACCCCAATATCCTAATGGGCTTTACAATATTAGCAGGCCCTTAAACTTGCTGCCATCCAGATAGATAGATAGATAGATAGATAGATAGATAGATAGATAGATAGATAGATAGATAGATAGATAGATAGATAGATATACTGTATATATATTATAAAAAAAATTTGTTTACGAGTGTAGCAGCGTAAACAATTTACGTGAATGATTGAATGATGGTTGTTTTTAGTAGATGGAGTAGAGCAGTACTTCGTCACAATGGCTAGGTTGGCGGGTGGTGGGGTTCTTGGAGTTGACACTGATTAGTCGGGGAAGGAATTGTGAGTAAATTCCGGACAGTTAAAATGAGGTGGGGTTGATCTGGCATTCGGCTATGGGCTCTGGACGGGGTCATACCCTGGGAGTTTTTGGTTGTAGTCTTCCCTGAACGGGTTGTTTGGTGCCCTCGAGCTGGTGGTTTACGGCTGAGGGTAACATGGTGGTTGAAGTTCGTTGGTTATTGCTAAATAAAAGCCAGATCTTTTAGCTCCAAGAACCCGCCCCTCATTTTAGAGATTATATCAATAATTGCTATGTATTTGTTATTGCTTGTTAATAAACTGGCCGCTGTGGCCAATATTATCCAAAGATCTGATGAATGATGTTTTATTTTCAAGGGGTGTAATGGTCTACGCGGGTTTGGGTCAGAAATGGGGCAGTTGCAAAGTAAGAAACCCATATTTGCCATAAGCGGTTATGTAAATAACCGCACATCACATGGACACATCTGCCATTACTATTGTTTACACAAAAGCAAATATTGGGGCATCAGAAGGCAATTTATTTCTACACTTTGTAAATATACATCTAACCTCAGTCTCTTCTTCCAGTTCATATAGGCAGAAACTCTAAACCCTAGCAGTCTTAGGCTATGTGCACACGTCAGGATTTCTAGCAGAAATTTTCCTGACAAAAAAACGGACATTTCTGCCAGAAATCCGCATGCGTTTTTGTGCGTTTTTTTCCAAATGCATAGAATTGCGGGAAAAACGCGGAAGATCCGCAAGATTAATGAACATGCTGTTTTTTTTACCGCGATGCATTTTTTCGCGGAAAAAAACGCACCATGTGCACAAAACATGCAGAATGCATTCTAAATGATAGGATGCATAATGTATGCGTTTTTAATGAGTTTTTATAGCGTTTTTATTGCGAAAAAACCTGAACGTGTGCACATACCCTAAGTGTGAGCTGAGCCAGCAGACACCGTGTGCAGCTGTGAGCACCACTGCTATTTATTACAGTCTATTCTAGGTGCATCACGTGGATTTCTATAGATCACCAATGATTTTGGATGTTGGTGTCTAATATTGGTCTTTGCAAGAGTTATCAGATTTTGGGTCAGTGTGTTGCTTTCCTTTTTCACAGCCTATATCACATTTTGGGAAAAAAAAAATTTGTGAGAACTATTGAAGTCTACCTGTTAGGACCATTACATGTTTACCTGCTAAGACCATTGCATGTCTACCTGCTAGGACCATTACATGTCTACCTGCTAGGACCATTACATGTCTACCTGCTAGGACCATTACATGTCTACCTGCTAGGACCATTACATGTCTACCTGCTAGGACCATTACATGTCTACCTGCTAGGACCATTACATGTCTACCTGTTAGGACCATTACATGTCTACCTGTTAAGACCATTACATGTCTACCTGCTAGGACCATTACATGTCTACCTGCTAGGACCATTACATGTCTACCTGCTAGGACCATTACATGTCTACCTGCTAGGACCATTACATGTCTACATGCTAGGACCGTTACATGTCTACCTGCTAGGACCATTACCTGTCTACCTGCTAGGACCATTACATGTCTACCTGCTAGGACCATTACCTGTCTACCTGCTAGGACCATTACCTGTCTACCTGCTAGGACCATTACCTGTCTACCTGCTAGGACCATTACATGTCTACCTGTTAAAGGGCACCTGTCACCCCGTTTTTTGAAGATGAGCCTACCTAAGCTGCCGAAATACCTTTGTAAAGTCGCCGTTTTCTGCTGTCACTCACTCTGGTCTGGTCCTATGGGCGTGGTGACAGCGCTGTTTCTCCCCCAGAATCCTGCTCATCATTACGTTGGTGGCGTAGTGGTGTGCGCATGTCCAAAGCGGGATTCCGCACGTGCGCAGATGGAGATCGCAGCGGCCATTTTCCTGAAGCCCCGGGCAGCAGAGCGCTCCATCTGCGCACGCGCGGCCACAGGAAAGATGGCCGCGCCCACCGGTAAACTGCGAATATCGAAGACCGCGCTGTTTTGAATCTCTTGGGCAGTGGATCTTCGCTTTGGACATGCGCACACCACTACGCCACCAACGTAATGATGAGCAGGTTTCTGGGGGAGAAACAGCGCTGTCACCACGCCCATAGGACCAGACCAGAGTGAGTGACAGCAGAAAACGGCGACTTTACAAAGGTATTTCGGCAGCTTAGGTAGGTTATAAAGGCACACAAAAGACACTAATGTAACGCCCAGCTCTGCCCCTATTTAACGGTATTTTTAGCTCATCTTCAAAAAACGGGGTGACAGGTTCCCTTTAAGACCATTACATGTCTACCTGCTAGGACCATTGCATGTCTACCTGCTAGGACCATTGCATGTCTACCTGCTAGGACCATTGCATGTCTACCTGCTAGGACCATTGCATGTCTACCTGCTAGGACCATTGCATGTCTACCTGCTAGGACCATTGCATGTCTACCTGCTAGGACCATTACATGTCTACCTGCTAGGACCATTGCATGTCTACCTGCTAGGACCATTACATGTCTACCTGCTAGGACCATTACATGTCTACCTGCTAGGACCATTGCATGTCTACCTGCTAGGACCATTGCATGTCTACCTGCTAGGACCATTGCATGTCTACCTGCTAGGACCATTGCATGTCTACCTGCTAGGACCATTGCATGTCTACCTGCTAGGACCATTGCATGTCTACCTGCTAGGACCATTACATGTCTACCTGCTAGGACCATTGCATGTCTACCTGCTAGGACCATTGCATGTCTACCTGCTAGGACCATTGCATGTCTACCTGCTAGGACCATTGCATGTCTACCTGCTAGGACCATTGCATGTCTACCTGCTAGGACCATTGCATGTCTACCTGCTAGGACCATTACATGTCTACCTGCTAGGACCATTACATGTCTACCTGCTAGGACCATTACATGTCTACCTGCTAGGACCATTGCATGTCTACCTGCTAGGACCATTGCATGTCTACCTGCTAGGACCATTGCATGTCTACCTGCTAGGACCATTACATGTCTACCTGTTCTTTTCCAGCCTCATTATTGGTGTTGTTGATCCATTAAATGAATTGGAAATAGTAAGAAAAAAAATGGCATCAATTTGCACAAAAAACCTGAAGTATTGTATGCATGCCTAAGTTATGATGTGTCCTAGACACTTTTTACCAGTCACTAGACCGTTTCATAAGGTAAAAATAGCATACATAAGAGCAGTGTGACCTATGCACTATTTCTGAAGGGATACATAATAAGAGAACCAAGGGGTGGCCAACATCTCTAGCCAGTGGGCCCAAATATCAGTATTTTTGCTGGTCTGGTCTAACTTTAGTACAGTAACGACAAATACTTACTTGTGACCGTCTAATAATAGCTGCTTATAACCACAAAAGACGACCTTCAGAGCTGGTGGTAGATTTCTAATAAATGGAGCACTTTATTGATATATGTGGTGTGTCCTGGATGCCATTCTGGACTATAACACATTGCGTCATACAAGGGCACAGTGATCTAACAGTCCTCACAGATCTCTGGCATATATCCCAGTGCAGGGTACCACACTGTAACCCCAATATCTTACCATTCACAGCAGTGCCCAGGTTATAGTTATGCACCCTAGTCTCTAGGGTGACTGTTTCTAAGCATCTAGTAACACACAGTCTCAGATCCCATGCTGTTCCAGAGATATGGGCAGGTGGGACATCCTCAGAGTTTCAAGCATATGAGTCTTGGGCATGTAGTTGTGGCCTGCTGGGACATCATCTGGCATAGATATGTAGTTGTGAAAAGGATGGACAACCTCAGTCATGAATATGTGACACATGTAGTCATGGGTATGGGGTTCTGTGCATGCGAGACATCCTCAGAGTCTTAACCCTCCGTCAGGGGCAACTGATCTGACAGGCGCAGCTCACTTAGTTTCATTTCTCTATTTTCAGTGGTTTGTCTGGGAAACACCCTCCTCCCAGTACTTTCCTAACTTTAAAGGCTGTGTGAAACCTGCGAAGCCTCTTGTGCTGCAGAGCTGCAGGAGATCAGATATCAGTGTTTTGGCTTCTCAGGCTCATTGCCCCTGTATGCGTCACACATTTGACGATTAGAATTTGCTGTTTTTATTCATCCCAATTGTTTTTTTAGCTTGTTTTATGAATAGCTAGTGCTAAATTTGTGGATTTGTCATAAAAGGTTTTGTTAGAAATAAGAGTGTGCTTCTCAGGCACATTGCGCCCTAACACATATTCTCTCTCTTGCTTCAGCTTTTCTTCTGAAATGGCGAGGAGAATATTTGACTTGTCCAATGCCCTTCATGTTGAGCAAGTGCAAAATATACTGCTTGCTGATGAGACAGACCCCTTACAGCAAGAAGATTTAGGGGAAGAAAGTGACATTGCTTCAGAAGATGATGTGGAAGAATGTCCAGATGTGTCTGATACAGATCAAGATGGAGAGAGTGAGGAGGATGCTCAAGACATAGAAACATATTACTTTTCTGGTTATTAAACATTTTTTTTACACCTGATTATATGTATTCTCATTTATTACATTCCTATTAAGGTAACTGATCACTTTTAGAGCATTGAAATTTTTAAAAAAGGAAAATATAGCCAATTTTCTAGCCTGTGCCGGACAGGCGCAATGCACCTAAACTCGTTATGAAACATATTGCCCCTGACGGAGGGTTAAGCATGTAGTCATGGGCATGTGGGACATCCTCTAACACAGAAATATAGTTGTGAGCAGGTGGGACATACTCCGTCCGTGACATAGGCATGTGGTATATTTTCACAGTCATGTGCATTTGTGACATCCTCAGTCATAGGAATGTAGATGTGATCAAGTGAGACATCCTCAGTCATGGGCAAATGGAGCATGTAGTCATGGGCATGTGGTACATTTTCAGAGTCATGGGCATGCGACATCCTCAGTCATGGTGTGTAGTCTTAGGCATGAAGGACATCATTAGCCATGGGTATGTAGGACATCCTCAATCATAAGAATGTAATTATGAGCAGGTGGGACATCCTCAATCATGGGCATGTATTTGTGGGCAGGTGGGACCTCCTCACTAATGGGCATGTAGTTGTGAGCAGGTGGGACCTCCTCAATCATGGGCATTCAGTTGTGAGCAGGTGGCTCATTCTCAGAGCCATGGGCATGTAGTTGTGGGAATGTGAGACCTCCTCAATCATGGACATGTAGTTGTGGTCATGTGGGACCTCCTCAATCATGGGCATGTAGTTGTGGACATGTGGGACCTCCTCAATAATGGGCATGTAATTGTGAGCAGGTGGCTCATCCTCAATCATGGGTACGTAATTGAGAGCAGGTGGGACCTCCTCAATCATGGGCATGTAGTTGTGAGCAGGTGGGACCCCTCAATCATGGCCATGCAGTTGTGAGCAGATGAGACCTCCTCACTCATGGGCAAGTAGTTGTGAGTAGGTGGGACCTCCTCAATCATGGGCAAGTAGTTGTGAGTAGGTGGGACCTCCTCAATCATGGGCATGTAGTTGTGAGCATGTGGGTCCTCCTCAATCATGGGCATGTATTTGTGAGCAGGTGGCTCATTCTCAATCATGGGCATGTAGCTGTGGGCAGGTGGCACATTCTCGGAGCCATGGCCATGTAGTTGTGAGCAGGCGGGACATCCTCTATCATGGCCATGTAGTTGTGAGCAGGTGGGACCTCCTCAATCATGGGCATGTAGTTGTGAGCAGGTGGGACCTCCTCAATCATGGGCATGTAGTTGTGAGCAGGTGGCACATTCTCAGATCATGGGCATGTAGTCGTGGGCATGTGGAGAACCTCCTTGTGCTACCTACCTCTCCTCCGTGACCATCGAAGATGCCGAAGATGGAGGGGTGGCTCTTGTTGAGCAGGTCGCTGATGATCTCGAAGCGGTCCTCCATGTGATCCCTCCGGCCCTGGATGGAGTACACGGCCACATTGTTACTCTTGAACTCCCAGGTCTTGGAGAACTCTGCCTCCAGGACGTCCAGCCCTCCGAGGCGGTCATTCTGCATGATCTCGGCCACCTTCCCCTTCACCATCTGCACGGCGTCCCGGCTGGACTTCACGATGGTCTTGACCTCGTCAGTGTGGAAGAAGTAGCTCCAGAGCGCCAGGCTGATGCACAGCAGGAACAGGGTCTCCGGTCGGAGTAAGAAGTAGCGCATGATCCTGCCCAGCAGAGACAGCAGAGTCATGGTATCCTCTATCATTGATGTCCTGGAGGAGAGCAGTCAGTGCATGGCAGTGTGACCCCGGCCCGAACTCCTCCCCGGGAGGGGGCACCTAGGACAAAGGGGCGCAGGCACTGGCAGCAGCGGGCCGGGCGGACGGCGGCGCAGGCTCCCCTCAGCGGCTGCTCTGTGCAGGCTGCTCCGGACTCTCCGGCTTCTGTCCCTTCAGCACCTTGCAGCGCTGTCATAAGGTGCAGACACCGGCTGTTCTGTGCGGCTCCCCCACAGGACTCTTCCACACACGGAGGGGGCGTGCTGCACTTCAGTCACTCGTGTCTTCTCGGTGACATCTGTGTGCTTCCCATTTATCACAGTGAGCCGCATCTGTATTATTCAGTGATGTTTCTTCTGCTGTGAGGAGACCATACTTCAGCGACGAGCGCAGGAAAAATAGGCTCAAGAAAAAGCTCCCCCTACATTACAGTGAGCAGATGGTACAGTCCACCACGAGCAGCAACACTGCAAGCGAGGAGGGACAGAAATCATCAGATGGGAGGGGGCTGCGCTGCTGCTGTGACTGTCGGCAGCGTGAAGCCCGGGCTCCGGCCAGCTGCACCACAGGCTGGGAGCACCAGCCAAAAGATATGACTGCAGCTACAAGAACATGGAGGCTCTCCTCCACACCTGGCTCCACTGTCCGGGCCTGAGCGCCAAACATGCAACTTCCAAACTGGAGGGGTGCGATGTATGAGAAGAACACACCTACAGCAGCTAAGAGCACAAGCTAGAAGAGACTCTCCTAAATCCTAAAGCTACAAAAGGATAAAGGACCTCCTGAAGGACCTAAGACGCCTGCCACACATCGCGGTCACAGAGCCGGGCCCTGTGGGTAGGGGGTCCGCCAGCGCCAATTTCACCAGGATGTGCGCCCTTGCATGCACATTCAGGTGAAATGTATTGCGGTGCGGCGCATGGTAGTGATGTCATGTGCTGCCTGTGCCAACACCTTGAAGTCAGATGCGGGCTACAAACAGGACACCTCGTGGTATGGGAGCAGGGGAAGGCGAGTATAATCATTTGTTTCCATTTAAAATGGGAGAGAAGAATGGAAGGTGCCCAGGATGGGGGACATTATGCAGGAAGGTGCCCAGGATGGGGGACACTATACAGGAAGGTGCCCAGGATGGGGGACATTATACAGGAAGGTGCCCAGGATGGGGGACATTATACAGAAAGGTGCCCAGGATGGGGGACATTATAGCATGGGGCCCAGGATGGGGGACATTATACAGGAAGGTGCTGAGGATGGGGGACATTATACAGGAAGGTGCCCAGGATGGGGGATATTATAGCATGGGGCCCAGGATGGGGGACATTATAGCATGGGCATGGCTGCCACAAGGAATTTTAGGGCCCCACACTGGCAAAATTTTCAGGACCCCTTGAGACTCCGACCAGGCACCACCCCAGCTCTGCTTCCTCTTGAACAGTCCCAACGCCCACTCTTGGAAAAACTCCACTTCTGCACCACGTCCTCTCCAATCACACATTAACAGTTCCCATTGAATGCCAGATAACATACAGTACATAGCCAGAAGCTTTTGTTTTGGCCAAAAGATTTTTTTAAGCCGCCACCACAACAAGGTAAACTTCTGGCAGATCCCTACTCTAAACTATTACATTTTTCAAATATTCAATACTTTCTTTAGGTATATTTTTTGTTTATTTTTATTTAAGGGAATGTGTCACATACATTTTTTTAAAATGACCAATAATACCACATGCAAGTGACAAATACCATCACACCATGGCCAGACCAAATATTACCACCACATAGTGACTGAATAATACCACATACAAGGCACAAACACTGCCACACCATAACCAGACCACATAGTGACCAGATAATACCACATACAAGGAACACATACCGCCACACCATAACCAGATCACATATTACCACCACATAGTGACCGAATGCTCTGTACATAATGTAAAGTATAAATGTACAAGTTATACATACAGTAAAGATATATATCTTGGTACCGTGTTAAAAGGTATCAACTACTGAGGACTCTCAATTCTAAATATTTTTCAAGTAATCACCGGTGATATTATACACATGAGAACTGTATATAGTGTCATTTCTCAGGAGCTCTGTACACAGTATATAGTGTCAGAGTACAGGTAACACACTGATGTCTCTTGTTGAAGTCCTTAATCTTTGCTTTTCTTTTTCATCCAGCACAGACCGCCATCACTTCTTCCAGCCAGGACTCGTCTCTGCATAAAACAACACAGTTACCTAGAGCACCGCTTCCAGAGCACATTTGTAGAGACCGCAGATAAAGAAGGATGCAGGGACAAATGGGAGCCAGAAAGCAAACAGCGTTTTTAACTAGTACAAGTCTACAATATCACAGTAAATCCTATCTACTATATAGGAGGCCTGAACTATACCCGAAGAACGTGGCAGCGCCTTACTAGTACCTCCCCTACTAAGGTAAAGTCAACAACGTTCACTTATCAGTGCTGTTTCAGCGATGTAGTCCTGGTGGTGAGGCTCCGTCAGCGACGTAGTCCTAGTGGTGAGGGAAGGCGGTGTCCTCCGACGTCGAGCCCAGGTGTAGATTCGAGTCCAGAATGTCTTTTGCGGTGCTGCGTTACCTCCCGCAGGCGGACGTTGATCCGGGGTAACAGTTTCCACGTCCAGAGAGGAGTCTTTTTGAGGAGAATTAGCAGAATTATCAGTATCAGTCACAGCTAAGAAAAACCCAGGAGGGCCCGGAGCACTCGGTGGCAAGATGCTCCCGGGGAGCGCGGTAATACTGTCCCTGAGCTGATCAGCACTACCCCTCTGCCTGGGGGGTCGCTGACGACGAATGCGCCTCTTTTTGGGGGCTCTGGTAATTGCCCGCAGTGTCTGTTGCACGTTTTCCCCCTGCTTCCAGCGAGTCTCACTGCGGCCTGCACACACACGACAACTGCGCTGCAGTTTCCTCTCCTCAGAGATTTCCCGCGCTTCTCTGCCCCTGCTTTCGCGCGTTTTGCTTTTTATCCTCTCCTCTCCCTGCGTCACTCTGCCTCCTGTCACATGAGCCTGGCTTCCCATGCGCCCCTCAAATCCGTCCCCCGGAACCCCGACTCCCGGCAACAATGGTTCCACCCGTCTGCACAGCTCACCAGGTCCCTGTCCCCTACATTCCCCCACCCTGTATGCTCGCCAGTCCCCGGGCGAGGCCTTCGCACTGACAGGTCGCCCACCTGACGGGTTGTTCCACACTTGGGTCTGTCTAGTGTGTAAGTCAGGACTGTAGCGAGTTGGGGGTCTACCGGCAGTAGAACGTTCAGAACGTCGTGGCTCGGGTCCTTGTGTAGGGGGTGTTGGGGGAATGTCGTCAGCGGAAGGGTGACTGGTCAGGGGTAGTGTAGTAGTCGAGATAGGGGGAGTATTTTGACGCCGTTCTTCTTCTTCATCATCTTCATCCCACCAATGGTTGTTGGGGGACTCAGTCGTAGGTGGCTCTTCCCTGATTGCGGATTCCGGGGTGTCCGAGTCAACAGAGCGACACAACCGGAGCATGTTGCGATGAAGAATGCGAGTACCTGTACTTCCGGGGGCCTCAGACTGCACTTCATATACAGGTCCATGCGGGTCTATACGGCGAAGCACCCGATAGGGTGTTTTTTCCCAACGATGGTCTAACTTGTTTTGCGGTCTTTGCTCTCGAACGAGTACTCGATCACCTGGCCGGAACTCTGGGGGTTTTGCTGTAGGGGTGCTCCGATGCTCCACTTCCCGAATTCGAGTGTGTACCAGTCGGTGTAAGGTCTGCAGCCGATGCCGATGATCACGCACCCACGAAGCCATCCCTGTTCGGGGGCCTTCTTCCTCCGAAGACAGTTCCAGATCTGTCATGCCTTTTCCTGGGCGCCCAAAGACCACTTCATACGGGGTGCGTCCTGTGACTTGATGAACTCTATTGTTGTAGACCCACACTAGGTCAGACACATACTCCGGCCAGCGGGCCTTCTGATCTTGTTCTAGCGCACGCAGCATTTGAAGCAAAGTCCGGTTAAACCGCTCACAAGCCCCTGGGGGTGATACGGTGTGGTGCGTGACTTATCAATGCCGTAGAGGCGATGCAGCTCTTCCATGACTTTGCCCAAGAAACAGGCGCCTTGATCCGAATGTATTCGCCTCGGACAGCCGTAAACTTGAATAAAGTTCTTACAGATAGCGCTCGCCGCCGACTCAGCTGTCTGATCACGGGTAGGGGTGACTACTGCGAATTTTGAAAAATGATCTACCATAACGAGGCAGTGTTCGTAGCCTTGATGCGCTGCTCCAATGGTAATGTAGTCTATCATTAATACTTCAAAAGGGGCAGACGTCGTGATGCTCTGCACAGGCGCCCTTTCCTCCGGTGACTTGGTTAGCTCACATTGTCGACATTGTCTACAGGCAGTTTGTACTTCCGCAAGCAGCCGAGGATGATAGAACCGAGTTTGCAGCCACTTAAACGTCCTCTTCACTCCGAAGTGTGCCCCGGACTCATGAGCTTCTTTAGCAACTGCGGCCACCACGGGCCCTGGTAAGACCATCTGCCAGGTCGGCTCGGAATCTGCCTGAGCCATGGTTAAGTGGCATAAGAGCCCGTCCTGAAGAGTTAGGCGCTCCCACTGCCGCAGAAGAAGGTTCAGGTCTGACGGGAGAGTTTGTCCAGGGGTTCTCACGGGCAATAGACCATTCATTATCCACTGTCGCAATGGAGCTAGTTCCTGGTCTTCCTGTTGCAGCCGTATCCATTCGTCCCGACTCTGAACCAACAGTCCTGTAGCCGTTCCGTTCCCGGTCTGTTCCCGGCTCACAGCCGTCCGAGCAGCGCCCCCGATGGCATAGGGGATTTCTTCTCCCTCCAGCTCCTCATCTCGGTTAGTTCTTGGGGGGTTCTTCCGCAGACGAGATAACGCGTCAGCATGAACATTCTCCGCTCCTCCCTTGTAGAGGATACGGTATCTGTACTTGGCCATCCGGGCTACCCAGCGCTGTTCCAGGGCACCCAATTTCGCATTTTCCAGATGTGCCAATGGGTTGTTATCCGTGCGTATCAGCACCTCGGAACCGGCCAGGTACTCAGCGAACCGCTCCGTCATAGCCCACACCACGGCCAGCAGCTCCACCTTGAAAGAACTGTAATTGTCCGGGTTCAACTCAGAGTCATGAAGAGACCGACTCGCATAGGTGATCACTCTCTCCCGCCCATCCTGAACCTGAGACAACACAGCCCCAATCCCTGAGAGCTGCCGTCGGTGTGTAGGATGAACGGTTGCGAAAAGTCCGCATAAGCCAACACCGGCGGCTCCATGAGAGCTGTCTTCAAGTCCCGGAACGCTGCTTCTTGTGGCTCCTGCCATTGTATCTTCTTTCCCCGTTCCTTGGGGGAGCTTCCTTTCAGCAGGACTTGTAGATTGTGAGAACGGCGAGCAAAGTTCTTCACGAAGCGCCGGTAGTACCCAGCGAGGCCCAAGAACGCCCGTACATCCTTGGCGGTCTCCGGTGTGGGCCACTCCTGGATTGCGGCAATCTTCTCCTGCGATGGCCGGACTCCTTCGGCGGACACCACATGCCCCAGGTACTCGATCTGTTCCCGGAACAAGTGACACTTCTGGGGCTTCACCTTAAGCCCGTATTTCAGCAACCGGTCTAGTACCTGCTCCAGTCGGCACAGATGTTCCTCGAATGTTGGAGCATAGATGATGATGTCATCCAGATAAATGAGAGTGGCCTCGAAGTTCAAATCCCCCAGACACCGCTCCATTAATCGTTGGAAGGTGCCTGGAGCGTTGGCCAGCCCAAACGGCATTCGATTGAACTCGAATAGTCCCATGGGAAGGATAAACGCTGTCTTAGGACGATCTGCTTCTGTCATCGGGACCTGCCAGTATCCGCTGGCTAGGTCTAAGGTGGAAAAATATTTGGCCCGACCCAGCACGGAGAGAGACTCCTCGATACGGGGAAGTGGATAAGAGTCTCGGACGGTGCATGCATTTAGCTTACGATAGTCCACACAGAACCGGAGCGTGCCGTCCTTTTTCCGCACCAGCACGATCGGGGCAGCCCACGGGCTCTGACTCTCGCGGATCACTCCCTTTTGTAGCATCTGGCCTAACAACGTCTTTACTTCCTGGTACATCTGCGGGGGAATCTGTCTGTACCGCTCCCTGATGGGCACTGTATCTCCGGTCGGAATTCCATGTTCGATGGCCGTGGTACAGCCAAAATCATCTTCATGTTGTGCGAACACTTTAGCATAATGTCCAAGGAGTCGCTGCACTTGTGAGATCTGTGATGGATCCAGGCCCGACAATTCCGTCCGCATGTGCTCCAGAATAGTTTGACCCTTTCGAAACGCTATTGGCTCAGGATCCTGCGTAGACCGGACACTGACCATCCAGGGATCAGGGGAATCCACCGTTAACTGCAAAGTATCTGGAGGGGGCATCACTTCTAAAGGTCGTAACACTTTGGCCATCTCACTTCGGACCCGTAGCACGACATCGTGTTCGTCCACATTCACACATCGCACTGGTATGGCCCCATTTTTAACAGTAGCCAGGGATCGGGCCACCAGCAGTCCTGTGGGCAAAGGGGATATAAAGGTGGGCTCAATCTGTACTTGTACTCCTTCTAGAGGGATGCGAGCTCGTATGGGCAGGGATATAACAGTCTGTCCTGGGGGGAACGTCACCTTTGCTGTCGGGGAAGTAATTACTCTCCCTAGTATGTCTCCCTCCTGACAGGTCTCTTGTACCCGGACTTCCCTCACTAACTGTCTGAATACGGAGCCCTGAGGTGTACTGGTCCCCCACTGATTGAGTGTCTCTTGCGTAGTCTCCCCTAACAGAAAACTGCCAAAATCTTTCAATACGTTCATCCCCAAGGTCACAGTATGTTGTGGGCCGGGATCTCCCCGTGTTAACACAACCCCCCGGCGGCCCAGGTCCTTCCCACATAAAGATATTTGCATCCAGGTGACCCCTTCCACTGGGATGGGCAGCTGATTGGCGGCCTGTAACCGAAATACGGGACCCCATTGGGGTCTGACTGTCAAAGGAAAGTGTTTTCTAAAATAAGCCTCGGGCATAGTCGTGACTTGGGACCCGGTGTCCACCAGACAACGGACAGCCCGCCCTTCAAACTCTGCCCAAACCAGGGGGCAGCTGGCAACCAAATTTCCGGGACTTTCACCACCCATCCGCGGGGACTCTGGCTCCGAGCGTCGTCCCCTTAGCTCGGAGCCCTCTAGTTTAACGCCTGACGGGACGAGGCCCTCCCTCTCCGGGGGCACTCCCGTGCGAAATGTCCTGCCTCCCCGCAACCATAGCAAGCACCGGGGACCGGATAATATCCTGGACGAGCGCCACGAGCTGGACTCCCAGACCCTTGCCCCCGGGGTAGCTCCCTTGGGCTTCGTGCATTCTTTTTAACTTCAGCCAGTTCGTCTCTGATTTGTTTGAGCTCCTGCCGCATCTCCTGAACCCACGACGGCTCACCCCCTCCTGGTGCAGCGGTCTGGATAACCCGAGTCTCTCCTGTCAGGACCGTCACCCCCCTCTCTTGCTCCCGGGTGCGGGCCTCATTGCCTATGTCGGAGAAAGTCAGGCGCGGGTCGACCCGCACTCGTTCACGTAGAGCCTGTTTGGTCAACTCATCTCGCAGTCCCGTCACCAGTTGGTCGCGCAGGGTCACGTCAACATGTCCCATCCCCATACCATCTTTCCGCACGATTGCAATGTTTAGCTCTTGCAGAGCATTCATGTACTGAGTGACAGTCTCGCCTTCTTTTTGTCGCCGTCCAAACAACCGGGCCCGCAGCTCTCCCACGTCGGTGGGATCCCCGTGCGTCCCCTCTAACACATTTAACACCCCGGTAAAAGTATTCCGCTCTGTGGGGGGTCTCAACATCACTGAATCTCGGGCCTCTCCGTCTAAGGCCATAATGGCCACCTCTGCTTCCAGGGCCGGGGTCATAGGATGCATCCTCAGGAGCCCCCGCATTCTTTCAGTCCAACTCCACAACAACATGTTGCTCCCATTAAACTTGGGCAGGTTATTCAACATGGCCCCCAATGAGAGAGACGCTCTCGGCCCAGCCCCATCCTCCGTATCTTCTGGCTCCCTCTTTGGATTCTGCATCCTGCCGACTACGCCAAATGTAGAGACCGCAGATAAAGGATGCAGGGACAAATGGGAGCCAGAAAGCAAACAGCGTTTTTAACTTTTCTTTTAACTTCCAACCAAAAAGATAACAACAGTTTTCCACGCAGGGAACTTAAGTACAAGTCTACAATATCACTGTAAATCCTATCTACTATATAGGAGGCCTGAACTATACCCGAAGAACGCGGCAGCGCCTTACTAGTACCTCCCCTACTAAGGTAAAGTCAACAACGTTCACTTATCAGTGCTGTTTCAGCGATGTAGTCCTGGTGGTGAGGCTCCGTCAGCGACGTAGTCCTAGTGGTGAGGGAAGGCGGTGTCCTCCGACGTCGAGCCCAGGTGTAGATTCGAGTCCAGAATGTCTTTTGCGGTGCTGCGTTACCTCCCGCAGGCGGACGTTGATCCGGGGTAACAGTTTCCACGTCCAGAGAGGAGTCTTTTTGAGGAGAATTAGCAGAATTATCAGTATCAGTCACAGCTAAGAAAAACCCAGGAGGGCCCGGAGCACTCGGTGGCAAGATGCTCCCGGGGAGCGCGGTAATACTGTCCCTGAGCTGATCAGCACTACCCCTCTGCCTGGGGGGTCGCTGACGACGAATGCGCCTCTTTTTGGGGGCTCTGGTAATTGCCCGCAGTGTCTGTTGCACGTTTTCCCCCTGCTTCCAGCGAGTCTCACTGCGGCCTGCACACACACGACAACTGCGCTGCAGTTTCCTCTCCTCAGAGATTTCCCGCGCTTCTCTGCCCCTGCTTTCGCGCGTTTTGCTTTTAATCCTCTCCTCTCCCTGCGTCACTCTGCCTCCTGTCACATG
The DNA here is from genome assembly GCF_051348905.1 of Ranitomeya variabilis. Classification (NCBI taxonomy): domain Eukaryota; kingdom Metazoa; phylum Chordata; class Amphibia; order Anura; family Dendrobatidae; genus Ranitomeya; species Ranitomeya variabilis. The sequence goes on along the minus strand of NC_135233.1, from coordinate 927,199,145 downwards.
AGCCTGGCTTCCCATGCGCCCCTCAAATCCGTCCCCCGGAACCCCGACTCCCGGCAACAATGGTTCCACCCGTCTGCACAGCTCACCAGGTCCCTGTCCCCTACACATTCTCCACTTTTTCCCTTTCTTCTACACTACACAGCTGAATACAGACGTGCACCCACTAATTAATCATTAATATATAATTAATTATTATGCAACCAACCACATATAAATTGTAATCCACAACTGTGCCCCCACCAACTATAAATAGCCACTTTCCCCATCTAATACGGTATATAAATTAAATTGCACCTGTACTCTTTCCCCCAATTCAATACCAGGTTACACTTCTGCATTCTTAATGCCCCCACTATGTACCTGCCGCTTCCCCAATTTATTATATTTACATGCCCCTTTCGCCCCAATTCATTATGTCATGTTTCCTCTCTCCTATCCCCACCCTCTATTCATTATTAACAGCTCTCCCCCACATTCAATACATTATTTACTTTCCCGCACTCCCAATTCATTATCATTTGTTGTCCCCCAACCGCAATTCATCATTTACGGTCCCCCATCCCCTAGTCTCAATACATCATCATTTAGTACCCCACCATCAAAATTCATCATTATTTGCTCTTCCCCCAGCCCCTCCAAGTCATCATGTGCTCTCCCCACCCTCACTTCATCATTTGCAGCCCCCACTTCATTATTTGTAGTCCCACTCACCCATTTAATTCATTTTAGAAAGAAAAAAATACATATATTTTTCATATTTACCTCACTGATGATCCCTTGCAGGCGCCACTCTGCTTCTGTTGTCCTGGCAACGTCCAGTGAGTGAGAAGAAGCACATGTGGGGGGGGGGCCTGGACGGGGTTACCGGGCCCTATAAAGTTGTAAGGGCAGTAATGCCCTGATGGCAGCCCTGAGCATGGGGCCCAGGATGGGGGAGCATTAAACCAGGAAGCGACCCAGGATGGGGGACATTATACCAGAATGGAGGGTATTATTCAAGGATTGGGGAGATTATTACAAGAAGGATACAGGATGGGGGATGTTATTACATGGGCGAAAACACATGTCTCTACAGGATCTAGAACGCTATAAGTTCCCATACATCTGACCCCAACATGCAGATGTAGGCCCAGGTCTAAATTTTGCACCTGGGCCCATTGGACTCTAGTTACAGCACTGCTGGAACGTCTGCCTGAATGGCAGAGAGAGTCTGCAATCAGTTCTGCAACATAGGGAATCATCAACTGCTCACAGCTGAAAGAGCAGGGACTCGGCAATATACTCAGAGATGTCCACACACAAGACAAAGTTAGTGAATCAAGGCCTGAAAAAAAGTGAAGTTTACAGCAAAAAGACAAAATAAGCAGTAATAGCTCAGCTATACCACAACCTTAAGGAGAGTGGAATCCTATCAACAACCAAGAGCATACAGCCCCTTAAATATTCATGACAATAGATTTATTTATCAAAAATTAATTTTTATTCCAAAATGTACAACATCAATAATAAATAACATAATAACAAAAGATGAGAATGAGGTGAACGACTACACTGGAAACCAGCCACATGAGGACACACATATATCCAACATAAGGGGTGCAAAGAGGCGGCAACAAAAAATAGTAAAAGTCCCACAAGGGACAGGGCATATCCAAATGCTAATAGAGAGGGAGGGCAGGAGTGATCAGAGGCCCCAGTGGCCAAATGACTCATGAGCATTGCTCTATCCTATCACCATAAATATCCAACCATATTGCAACGATGCCCGTAAAGTGCAAGTAACTATTTAAACGCCTAAATGGCATGCTGCAGATAAAGGTTACCCATGTGTGTACTACCATGCAGTCAGGATCCAGCAGAAAGCCCCGACGCGCGTTTCGCGTGCTGTGCTTCCTCGGGGGGCTGTGTGGATACTGATTAGACCGGGATTATATAGGGCCATGTTCTAATAATTAATGAGCGATTCATGCGGCGCATGGGGAAGGACCATCTCGCCAGTACCGCCCTCCTTCCGGCCATCTCAGCGACGCTCAGACGGGGAAATCCCCCGTGACGTCAGCAGCTCTGGACGTCGCTGTGAATAGATGCCTTAGGGAGCGCGGTCTGCACGAGAGTCCATCGGGCATGTGCACCATCGCGGCGGCCATTTTGGATAAGGGAAAAACTACTGGAAGATTAAAAACACAGGTAACGTACAATCTAAACCAAAAAGAAACCCTACACTGTGCGCGGTGCACCCTGGAGATGTCAGGTATACATCCTTATTATTATAACATTGTATTACAAAGAAAAGAAGATACAAAGAAAATGGCAGAAAAAGAATCCAATTCTTAACATATAATAGCCGAGCCATAACGATCATTGTGAGTCACTGCCATAGATGTCATCATTGCTTCCTCTTTGTTAGGTTGTACACTCCTTAGGCACCACTGGAACTGGTACGTCCAGACGCAGTTATGAAGGGGTAGATATGTCAAAAAGCGAATAACTACACAAAAAGCCACTAAAAAGAAAAACAAACAGTATAAATACAACACGAACATAATAAAAATGAGAGACGGGGAAGATAAGAACCAAATTATAAAAATGGAACAAAAGACAATTTCTCATTAAGGCCATTTGGGGCCATAGTCCCCAATGAAACTATCCACCGACACTCAATTTGCGCTAATGTCCTTTTAAGGTCACCACCCCGAAGACCAGAGTGGACCCTATCAATGCCTCGTACTTTTAATACATCTGGGTTGCAGTCATGATGTGCCTTAAAATGTCTCGGAATGGTCTTGAGTTCCGAGACATCAGTTACCCCCTTCGCAGCCACAATGTCCCTGACATGTTCCCAGACCCTGACACGAAGTTCATGGGAGGTGAGGCCTACGTAAATCAAATTACAGGTACAGGTGGCATAGTATACTACAAACGTAGTACTACATTAAATATAGCTCGTAATCCGATATTCCCTACGCCCACCCGCTGCCGAGAAAGTGGTAGCCCGTACGATATTTCTACAAGCTTTGCAGGAGCCACATGGAAAACAGCCCCACCTTGGAGGTCCTGATCCAAAAATTCTAGGAGGGGCTGGACTGTAGTGGCTCCTTACTAATTGATCCTTAATACTTCTACCTCTTCTCGCCGTAAGGAGGGGACGGTTAGACAGAATTTTGTTTAAAGTGGGTTCAGTTTTCAATACCGACCAGTGTCTCTGCAGGACCTCCCTAATGTCGTCCCATTTATTATTGAAAGTAGAAATGAATCTCAATGGTTGGTCTTTTTTAATAGGAGCAGACACTGGAGGCCCACAGAGCAACCGGTCTCTGGGGGTACATTTGGCACGAAAATAACCCTTTTTAATGGCTCTTCCACTGTACCCCCGATCCTGGAAGCGACAAGAAAGGTCCCGAGCCTGGCCCTCAAAGACCCCATCCGTGGAGCAAATCCGTTTCATTCTAAGAAACTGGCCTATAGGTATAGCACGTATTGTGGATCTCGTATGTGCTGAGGTGGAGTGTAACAACGCATTAACAGATGTCTCTTTTCTAAACACGTCGGTCTGAATCACCCCATCCTCGCATCTACAGATCTTAATATCCAAGAAATCTATATTTTCCACAGCTACCCTATGTGTAAGGCGAATGTTGCGACTATTCTGATTTAGTCCATGGATGAAGTCCAGAAGACCAGGCTCTGGACCCTGCCAAATTAAAAAAAGCAATCAATGTAACGGTACCAGCACTGCACATGGGAGGCGGCGCATGCGCCCTCCCCAAAAACCTCCCTCTCCCATAGTCCGAGAAAGAGATTAGCGTACGAGGGCGCACACGCCGCGCCCATGGCAGTGCCGCGGTTCTGTAAAAAATATTGATCCTTAAACGTAAAGAAATTGTGTGTCAAAACAAAATGAAGAAGCTCCAGGATCAGGGTGCACAGTGGAGAGCCCAAGTTACCCATGTTCAAGAAAAACTCAACGGCCTCCAACCCATCAGTGTGCTTTATGCAAGTATATAAAGATTCAACATCAACTGTTGCAAAGATCATGTCTGGCTCTAATGTCAGGCCATCAAGTTTCCTCAGGACGTCCGTGGTGTCTCTGACATAGGAGGGAAGCGACTCCACTATAGGATGTAGATAGTGTTCAATAAATTTACATACGGGGTCACATAGCCCTCCTATGCCAGAGACAATCGGACGCCCTGGAGGTTCCAACGGGTCCTTATGAACCTTCGGCAGCAGGTAGAAGTTAGGGACAACCGGATGTTCCACCATAAGGCCTTTAAACACCTTTTTGGTTACGATCCCCCGTGTCAGGGCCCGGTCCAGAATTTCATACAAGGTGCCAGAGAAGCCCGGCAATGGATTCCCAGTAAGGGATGTATATGATTCACGATCCCTCAAATGGCGGAAGGCCTCCCTCTCATACTCATACGGCCAGACGACCACGTTCCCCTCCTTATCCGCCGGTTTAATCACGACATCATGCAGAGACCCCAATTCTTTAAGGGCCTTGCGTTGTGCTACTGTCAAATTGTCACCTCTCATATCATTTGGGATTTTCTTGAGATCTTCTAATACTAATTTGTTAAAGATATCAATCTGGGGGCATAAAGAAAAGGGGGGGAACGTGGTACATCTCGGCGGGACGGAAGGAGGAAAGGTACCTGTAGCTGATGACTCTGTAGCTGATGACTCATTTTCTGCTGCAAGCTCTTCCAAAGCAACTAGTGCCTCTTGTTCCAAAGTTGTGTCGGGATTAAAGATATCCAAGGGTTTAGCATGCAGTTTCCGTAGGATGACCTTCCTCAGAAATAGCTGTGCATCTTTCATGGCTGTAAAGTAATTGAAGCTGTTAGTGGGAACAAAGTTTAACCCTAAACTCAGGACCTGTACCTGATCCTCAGACAACACATGATCTGATAGATTGATTACCTCTAAATTGTTGTCCCTTGTGGGACTTTTACTATTTTTTGTTTCCGCCTCTTTGCACCCCTTACGTTGGATATATGTGTGTCCTCGTGGCTGGTTTCCAGTGTAGTCGTTCACCTCATTCTCATCTTTTGTTATTATGTTATTTATTATTGATGTTGTACATTTTGGAATAAAAATTAATTTTTGATAAATAAATCTATTGTCATGAATATTTAAGGGGCTGTATGCTCTTGGTTGTTGATAGGATTCTATTTGCTTGGGAGCTTTGGCGCTCTGTTTTTCCCTGTTAGAGTGCTATGGGCACTTCATGTGGAAGGGAGTGTTGTACTAGATATCATATCCACAAGTTCGGTTTTTGTAAAAAACCTTAAGGAGAGTGCAGGAGACAACAGAGCTATGACAAGGATTCTTCAAACTTAGGATCAGTGAAATCTAATAATAAACGCAAAGGATCTGCTTCACGTAAAGATTCAAAGAAGCAGGACCAATAATGGATCTGATGCTGTCATGTCGGACACTGTCCAGACCAGGTCGTCTGACACACAGTGGTAATTCCGCGTTTGACCACTGTTTGCTCATTGGCGTCGGCTAGTTTTCGTCTGGCTTCTCCGGGGTTAATTTATCTGATCCTCGGATTGGAAGCTAGGCCATGCCCATTTCCTTTAAATGGTTCTCCTGATCTTTGGGCGTCGCTGATTATAGCTTCTGTCTTATCCGTAGTTATCTCGGTCCGGAGTGGAGAGCAGGTTGTTGGGAGAATCGTTGCTGGTGGTGTATTTTCCTTTGTCTTATTTACTCCTTCCTATATTTGTATTTATTTTGCCCTGCACCTTTATAGTGTATTCCTGATTGACTGCGGCGTGGTGTATATTTTCCTTTATCCTTGTTTGTTATAATTGTGGGTATTGGTCTATTGCATTCACTGGGTGGTGGGCGGTGGTGTTCAGTCTAGGGCTGAATCAGGAATCAGGGTGAGGGTGGAGGCCTGAACATGCAGGGTTTCCCTAGTCTGAGGGAAATTGCAGGGGCCCGGGTTATTAGCTCTCGCCCTCCTTGTATCCCCGTGACAGATGCAGACCAAGAACCTTCCCTTCCAATCAGTCCCAATAAGCAACATCCCAGATGGGATCGGGATTACTCGTTCTCACAGCCCAAACTACAATTAATCCTCTTTTAAACAAAGCTTACGATCAGCCTGATTTCGAAAATTACATAAGAGAGCTAATTACCGCCCTAAAAATCTCAATGCAAAGTGATATCAACAAACAATTTAGTGACATGCAATCCGCTATGGAAAATATGGCCTACAGAATGCAATGCACCGAAAGTGAGCTGCTGGATCTCTCGCACGCAAAGAGAATTACCAAAGAACATAACACATTAAAGGGGTTGTCCACTACTAGGACAACCCCTTCTTAAACTAAATGTTCGGCCCTGATAAAATAATAAATCCTATAGTCACTACTGTGCTGGCGCTGTTCCCGCAGTGTCACCACTCCCCAGGGCTGTGATGCGGTGCGGTGACACGTGACGCTAGCACCTAATCAGCTGTGGCCTCACTGTCTCCGCCTTTGGACAAACTGAACATGAAGAGGAAGCCAGGGATCCACTGCAGCTCATCCTGAACTTCGTCTTGATGTTCAGTTTGTCCGAAGGCGGAGACAGTGACGCCACAGCTGATTAGGTGCTAGCGTCACATGTCACCACACCGCATCACAGCCAAGGGATTGCGAGTGCTGACAGCTGGCACGGCGCTGGCACGGGAGGTGAGTATAGGCTTTATTATTTTATCGAGGCCGAACATTTAGTTTAAGAAGGGGTTGTCCACTACTTTAAAAGAGGCAGTATGAGCATTGTTGGGCTCTCCATGCATGTGTTGTGACTGACACAGCCGCGACACATGCAGCTGCAGAGCCGAACAGCTGATCAGCCGGCGCGCTCCATGTATCCGGCTTCCCGCTGTAGCCTATCGGGTAAGCGCTCTAGCTTTCCGAATAAGCAGGGACCCGATCAAATTCGCTTATCTCTACTCCCTAATCATCCCCCTGATCACACTGCCCTGCACCTCATGTTGTCCCCTAATCAAATGAACTTTTTAAATTGAATTAATTTTTATTGTTTGCCATTTTTTATTGCTTTAAATTTACTAACTTCAGGTCGCTTGTCTGTGGTTAGTGAATTTTATGTTCAAATTAAAAAAAAAATTACTAGTGTGTTGGATTAGGTTAACGTTTGTTTCTTGCTAGGTAGGCATAGAAAAGCAATAGAATGGCCCATAGAATGTTCACCTCAGAACAGGCGTACATACACCTTGCTGTGGTCTGGCAGTTCAGGGAGTGACATGGAATCTGCTACCGAAGCAGAAATTTCTCCAGCGAGCGACGACTTCTTTTCTTCCATGGGATCCCACAGCCCTGTGGTACTTGAGTCAGTTGTCATTGCTGAAATGAGAGGGTATGTTCCCATGGTCAGTAAACACTGCAGGTTGGACGCTGTGTACATCCGCAGCATCCAACCCACAGTGGCCAGATGTTACAGCATAGTGGATGGGATTTCAAATAATCCCATGTCCACTATGCATGCATTGGCACCTGTGGCTTACAAGTCACAAAAACGAGCCTGAATTTTTTTTTTAGCCTTACGACATCTGTCCAAACACTCTGCCAGTGACATGGTTTCATCCAGTGACAATGGGGAGGGACTATAAACCATCTTATTTCATATCTGGTAGATTTGACTGCAGAGAGCTGGGTCATTCTAGGAGGTCTCCACTGCCCAGTGTCTGAACTGAGAGCAGTAGTCCTCCACACTACGATATCCCTGAACCAACCTGCGGAGCATTGATTCAGCAACAGCACTGGAGAATCCCAAGCCAGATGATCTTCAAGGAGCAACGAAAGAACAATTCACCCATGTTGACCCTATCCTCCAGATGAGTCAGAATGGAAAAGAGAAAACGGCTTACATGAAGAAAGAAAAATGGAAAATTTACTTAGGTCCCCATCGAAACAATCCGGTCAATTTACCGTAGGCCCAGAAGGTGGGGTTTAAGTGTAGTAGAACCTGCGTAGTGGTGGTTAACACATGCTGTTTGATATCATTTTCCTTTATGTAATTTTTAAAATGTAAAAAGTGGCTATATATTTGCCTAAAATACTAAGGAAATGTGTCATCTTTAACTTTAGGCCTGTTAGAGATCATTTCATCTTCAAACTGATTAAATGTTCACAATAACAGTAATTTTGACCAGGGGTGCCCAAACTTTTACATGCCACTTTATCAGGATTTTTTTTATTCAGCAGGCAAGCTGTGGTGAATAAACATGATACTACAGGTAAACAGATATTGCCACCAAAATCACTTGGCCACTGCCTATGAGTGTGCTTCAACCCCATGTAGTGCCAATAGCGTGAAAGCAAAACAACATAACCCGAACTTCGGATTTAAAAAAGTACAAATACAATTAAATAAGTTTTAAATAAAAATACCTTTATTCAAATATTACTGGCACATAGTAGCACTATAACAAATGTGCCAGTATTGGAGAATATATATATACTATATATAATATATATATATATATATATATATATATATATATATATATATATATATATATATATATATATATATATATATATATATATATATATATACATACACATACATATATACACTCACCGGCCACTTTATTAGGTACACCATGCTAGTAACGGGTTGGACCCCCTTTTGCCTTCAGAACTGCCTCAATTCTTCGTGGCATAGATTCAACAAGGTGCTGGAAGCATTCCTCAGAGATTTTGGTCCATATTGACATGATGGCATCACACAGTTGCCGCAGATTTGTCGGCTGCACATCCCAAAGATGCTCCATACAAGGCAGGATGGATCCATGCTTTCATGTTGTTTACGCCAAATTCTGACCCTACCATCCGAATGTCGCAGCAGAAATCGAGACTCATCAGACCAAGCAACGTTTTTCCAATCTTCTACTGTCCAATTTCGATGAGCTTGTACAAATTGTAGCCTCAGTTTCCTGTTCTTAGCTGAAAGGAGTGGTACCCGGTGTGGTCTTCTGCTGCTGTAGCCCATCTGCCTCAAAGTTCGACGCACTGTGCGTTCAGAGATGCTCTTAGGCCTACCTTGGTTGTAACGGGTGGCGATTTGAGTCACTGTTGCCTTTCTATCAGCTCGAACCAGTCTGCCCATTCTCCTCTGACCTCTGGCATCAACAAGGCATTTCTGCCCACAGAACTGCCGCTCACTGGATTTTTTTTCTTTTTCGGACCATTCTCTGTAAACCCTAGAGATGGTTGTGCGTGAAAATCCCAGTAGATCAGCAGTTTCTGAAATACTCAGACCAGCCCTTCTGGCACCAACAACCATGCCACGTTCAAAGGCACTCAAATCACCTTTCTTCCCCATACTGATGCTCGGTTTGAACTGCAGGAGATTGTCTTGACCATGTCTACATGCCTAAATGCACTGAGTTGCCGCCATGTGATTGGCTGATTAGAAATTAAGTGTTAACAAGAAGTTGGACAGGTGTACCTAATAAAGTGGCCAGTGAGTGTATATATATATATATATATATATATATATATATATATATATATATATATACACATACATACATACACTGTGTATATATATTTATGTATATATATATATATATATAAAAAGAATGTATTTATTGGATATATTTCTTATTTTCTTGAAGATGTACATACTAAATTTTTGACTCCTTTAAAGAATATAAATATGTACACTTTTCGGCCTGCTGTTTCTTTGCTTATATACTAAAAAACTTTTTTATATTATAATATATATATATATATATATATATATATATATATATATATATATATATATATACTGTATATTCTCCAAGTACGGGCACATTTGTTATAGTGCTGCTACCGTTTGCCAGTAATGTTTGAATAAAGGTAATTTTATTTCGAACTTATTTAATTGTATTTGTACTTTTTTAAGATTCGAAGTTCGGGTTGTGTTGTTTTGCTTTAGGCTATGTGCACACGTTCAGGATTTCTTGCAGAAAATTCCTGAGAAAAACCTGAAATTTTCTGCAAGAAATCTGCATGCGATTTTTGTGCGTTTTTACTGCGTTTTTGTCGCGGTTTTGGTGCGTTTTTTCCGGACATTTCCCAATGCATTTTATAGTGGGAAATCCGCAAAAAAAACACAAAATTAATGAACATGCTGTGTTTTTTACTGCGATGCGTTTTTTTGGCGGAAAAAAACGCATCATGTGCACAAAAATTGCGGAATTCATTCTAAATGATGGGATGCATATTGTATGCTGTTTTTTTGCGGTTTTATAGCGTTTTTATCGCGAAAAAAACGCGAAAAATCAGCAACGTGTGCACACAGCCTTAATGTTCTGAATGATTGGCCATTCCTTTCTCTAGCAACTATACTTTCTGTTTATTGATATATGATATTTTTATCTTTCTGTCTAGTCTATTGATTTAGGGGTATAGATTTTGCTACTTTTCTTTTTTTCCAATAGCGTGAAAGCCAGGCTTTGATGGCTTTTCAATTATCCTAAAACTGCTAATAAATTGCATCTTCCAATCTGATAGAACTCTCAAAACGTAGTGATGCTAGATGTAAACTTTCAGAAAATGGCAGGAAAAAAAACACAATTCCTAGATCATTTGGTCTTTGAAAAAAAAAAAAGAAAAACGCACTGACCCCAAGAATACAACAAAAATGACAATAAGGAATCACAATGCTCCTGGTCAAGTATTCTCTTGAATTCACAATTGTGTTCAAATGATTGACTTCAGAAATTGCTGAAAGCAAAACTGCCATTTCCACATAAAATCACTCCTAAACAGAAAAAAAAAAACATGCTTTGGGACTAGATTTTTAAGAGTCCGTGGCCTTTCAGTCACATTCCCTGAGGCTGATATCTCAAATAAAAAGTACACATAGTAATTATCAGATATCTTCAGAGACATGAAAGTGTTTTCCTTGCTCCAACTGTTTCACATTAATTTATGTCTCCTAAATCTAATCTTGAAGAGAAGCTGTAAATAATATACTATAATAAATAGATTATATTAGTAAGAATGCAGGAGGTAAGGTCCTGGATGGTAGATATGTGTCAGTGAAGAAGTGGTTGGCCTTAGTAATGTAGAGAATGTACTAGTAACATTACTGAGAGAGTTTTAATTTAACTGGATTTTAGGTCCGAGATTTAGGCGAAACCAAAATAGTCTGGCTGGGAAAGGTTGTTCAAATAATCCAGCCAAGGGCTTACAGGCACAAAAACAGCAGCTGAGTTAGCTCAGAAGAGTGGAGTTTGGGCTGGAGCCGACGAGGGGTACCGTATATACTCGAGTATAAGCCTACCCGAGTATAAGCCGAGACCCCTAATTTTGCAACAAAAAACTGGGAAAACTTAATCACTCAAGTATAAGTCTAGGGTGGAAAATGCAGCAGCTACCGGTAAATGTCAAAAATAAAAATAGATACCAATAAAAGTAAAATTGATTGAGACATCAGTAGGTTAAGTGTTTTTGAATATCCATATTGAATCAGGAGCCCCATATAATGCTCCATATAGTTCATGATGGGCCCCATAACATAGTAACATACTTATTAAGGTTGAAGGAAGACTTTAAGTCCATCTAGTTCAACCCATAGCCTAACCTAACATGCCCTAACATGTTGATCCAGAGAAAGGCAAAAAAAACCCATGTGGCAAAGAGTAAGCTCCACATTGGGGAAAAAAATTCCTTCCCGACCCCACATACGGCAATCAGACTAGTTCCCTGGATCAACGCCCTATCAAGGAATCTAGTGTATATACCCTGTAACATTATACTTTTCAAGAAAGGCATCCAGTCCCCTCTTAAATTTAAGTAACGAATCACTCATTACAACATCATACAGCAGAGAGTTCCATAGTCTCACTGCTCTTACAGTAAAGAATCCGCGTCTGTTATTATGCTTAAACCTTCTTTCCTCCAGACGTAGAGGATGCCCCCTTGTCCCTGTCTCAGGTCTATGAGTAAAAAGATCATCAGAAAGGTCTCTGTACTGTCCCCTCATATATTTATACATTAACATAAGATCACCCCTTAGCCTTCGTTTTTCCATACTAAATAGCCCCAAGTGTAATAGCCTATCTTGGTATTGCAGACCCCCCAGTCCTCTAATAACCTTGGTCGCTCTTCTCTGCACCCGCTCCAGTTCAGCTATGTCTTTCTTATACACCGGAGACCAGAACTGTGCACAGTATTCTAAGTGTGGTCGCACTAGTGACTTGTATAGAGGTAAAATTATGTTCTCCTCATGAGCATCTATGCCTCTTTTAATGCATCCCATTATTTTATTTGCCTTTGTAGCAGCTGCCTGACACTGGCCACTAAATGTGAGTTTGTCATCCACCCATACACCCAGGTCTTTTTCATTGACGGTTTTGCCCAGTGTTTTAGAATTAAGCACATAGTTATTCATCTTATTACTTCTACCCAAGTGCATGACCTTATATTTATCCCCATTAAAGCTCATTTGCCATTTATCAGCCCAAGCTTCTAGTTTACATAAATCATCCTGTAATATAAAATTGTCCTCCCCTGTATTGATTACCCTGCAGAGTTTAGTGTCATCTGCAAATATTGAAATTCTACTCTGTGTGCCCCCTACAAGGTCATTAATAAATATGTTAAAAAGAAGAGGGCCCAATACTGACCCCTGTGGTACCCCACTGCTAACCGCGACCCAGTCCGAGTGTGCTCCATTAATAACCACCCTTTGTTTCCTATCCCTGAGCCAGCTCTCAACCCACTTACACATATTTTCCCCTATCCCCATTATTCTCATTTTATGTATCAACCTTTTGCGTGGCACCGCATCAAAAGCTTTTGAAAAGTCCATATACACTACGTCCACTGGGTTCCCTTGGTCCAGTCCGGAACTTACCTCTTCATAGAAGCTGATCAAATTAGTCTGACATGATCGGTCCCTAGTAAACCCGTGCTGATACTGGGTCATGAGGTTATTCCTCTTCAGATACTCCAGTATAGCATCCCTTAGAATGCCCTCCAGGATTTTACCCACAGTAGAGGTTAAGCTTACTGGCCTATAATTTCCGAGTTCAGTTTTTGTCCCCTTTTTGAATATTGGCAACATATTTGCTATACGCCAGTCCTGTGGTACAGACCCTGTTATTATAAACTCTTTAAAGATTAAAAATAATGGTCTATCAATGACTGTACTTAATTCCTGCAGTACTCCGGGGTGTATCCCATCCGAGCCCGGAGATTTGTCAATTTTAATGATTTTTAGACGCCGCCGTACTTCCTGCTGGGTTAAGCAGGTGACACATAATGGGTAATTTTTGCTATCACTGATCATATTGCCTGCCATGGGATTTTCTTGTGTAAATATTGATGAAAAAAAGTCATTTAGCATATTGGCTTTTTCCTCATCCACCATTTCACCCAGACTATTTTTAAGGGGGCCAACACTATCATTTTTTAGTTTCTTACTACTGTATTTACATAGTTAAAGAATATTTTGGGATTATTTTTACTCTCTCTGGCAATGAGTCTCTCTGTCTCAATCTTTGCTGCCTTGATTTGCTTTTTACAGAATTTGATGCTCCATACAAAATATGCCCCATATAATGCTCCATTCAGTTCATGATGGGCCCCATAAGATGCTCCATATTAAAATATGCCCCATATAATGCTGCACAAATGCTGATTATGGCCCCATAAGATGCTCCATACAGATATTTGCCCCCATACAATGCTGCACAAATGCTGATTATGGCCCCATAAGATGCTCCATAGACACATTTGCCCCATATGCTATTGCTGCGATTAAAAAAAAAAAATTCACATACCTCTCGTCGCTCAGGCACCCGACACTTGCTATAGTCCACCGCTGGACGCCGCTCTGCCTTCCTCTTCACTGACATTCAGGCAGAGGGCGGCGCGCACACTAATCATGTTATCGCGCCCTCTGACCTGAGCGTCACAGCAGAGGAAGACGGAGCGGCGCCCAGCGGTGGAACGTGGGACGGGTGAATATCGCGCAATGCCCCCATACTCACCTGCTCCTGGCACGGTCCCGGGGGCCGGCAGCTTCTTCCTGTGTGGAGCGGTGACATGGTACCGCTCATTACAGTAATAAATATGCGGCTCGACCCCTATGGGAGTGGAGTCGGGTCCATATTCATTACTGTAATGAGCGGTACCACGTGACCGCTCAACGCTGGAAGAAGCTGTCAGCGCCCGGAGAACCAGGGACATGCAGGGACCGCGCCAGGAGCAGGTGAGTATGATTAGACAGCTGCCGCTCTCCCTCCCCTGCCGATCCCTGGGAATGACTCGAGTATAAGCAGAGAGGGGCAATTTCAGTGTCAGATCTTTTGGAACTCCTAAAGAGAACCCACAGAACCATGACAACGAACCTCCCAAGGTTGAGCTGGCCTGGTGGACCACCCCCAATACAGGAAGTGTTAGGGGCAGGCCCGAGGGAGACTATTGCCGCAGAAGCTGATACCCGGGGACAGGAAGTAGGAGCGGAAAAGGCACAGAACTGGCTATAACAGAGACACAGGACAGACTGGCAATGACTGAGACTAAGAATAGGCAGGATATGGCGGATGCCCAGGACAAACTGGATATGGCGGAAACACAGGACAGGCAGGGTATGGCGGAAACACAGGACAGGCAGGTTATGGCGAATGCCCAGGACAGACTGGATATGGCGAACGCCCAGGATGGACTGGATATGGCGGAAACACCGGGCAGGCAGGGTATGGCGGAAACACAGGACAGGTAGGGTATGGCGGAAACAGGACAGGTGGGGTATGGTGGAAACACAGGACAGGCAGGGTATGACGGACGCACAGGCCAGAGCAAGGTATGGTGGACGCACAGGACAGAGCAAGGTATGGTGGACGCACAGGACAGAGTAAGGTATGGCGGATGCACAGGACAGAGCAAGGTACAGAGGGACCTGGGTCAAATGAGGACAAATGACAATCAGGCATGGAGCAGAGGAAGGAGTTACCTTAAATAAACCGAGTGCTGCAGAACTTCCGGGTCAAGATCCTCCAGAATCATAGAGTGGAGGAACGGAGCGTCTGCAGACCAGAGAGAGGAAGTGCGTGTGCGCAGTAAGAGGCGCGCATGTGCACCCGACGAGAGCCAGGGACCGGCGGCGAGTCAGGAGAAGAGACCGGAAGGCGCGCGCACACCGCTGGAGCGTGCCGGGACGGGTAAGTATGTTGGCGTGCAGAGTGAGGGCAGGAGCGGCGGCAGGTGGCGCCGTGACATTCAGCCTAAAAAAAATGGGCTGAAATTCTCAGCTTATACTCGAGTATTGGTATTTGTTGAACAAGTTTAAACTTCTCGAGCTGATACTGCCTGGAAGGCCGGGATCACACACAGCGAGTTACGGCCGAGTCTCGCAGGTTATAACCAAGCTCTGGCACCGGCACTCCGGAGCGGAGCGTGTGGCCGCATAGCAATACATGGAGCCGCACGCTCCGCTCTGGAGTGCCGGTGCCAGAGCTTGTTTTTAACCTGCGAGACTCGGCCGTAACTCGCTGTGTGTGATCCCGGCCTTCCAGGCAGTGTGACTCCGGCCGAATACTGAAACTGGTGAGGCTTCTACATTTACTTTGTTTCAATGCACCTGAAGGAATGACTAGAAAATACAGTATTGTTCAGGATACACCAAAAAGTTGATGAATAGGTGCCAATTCCTGCTGGTGCAGCTCAGCTGCTGTAGAACGGACAACGAAAAAAATTCCAGAATTTCCCTCCATAAAATGTAATCTTTTTATTAGAAATTAATTTTAAAACAGGAGGATTCCTCATGAGGATAAAACCTTATGCGTTTCTGGACTATACTACGCCCTTAGGCTGGTTTCACATTTGCGGTTGTGTCTGCAGAATTTCTCACGCATATGTCCGCATGCGTCTTGATTTCCTATCTTTAACATTGTAGGTGCACGCGTTTGCATGCGTTCGCCCGCGTTTGCTTACGCATGCGTTTTTTCGCGGTGTGGCTGGGCACAGATGACGCACCATGTTAGAATTTTTGGGGCGTCACATTTCCGCCACCATACGCATGCAGACGCTTGCGGAAGGAGTGCGTCAAAACAACGCATTACAGTCTATGGGAACGCATAGGAACACAAGGACATTCGTTCGCTTGCGTTTGCACAAGGGTCTACATACAGAAATCCCATCATCCACGCCCATTGGGCATGGCTAGTGTCAAGGAAATTCTCCTTGAAAAATCTTTTCATAACAAACGCATGAGCATAAACCACCCGAACGCATGCAAACGTTGCGATTTTTATCATGCGTAAGTTGATGCAGATAAAAAATGCGTTATCATGCGTTTGCAGTTGCGTATGAAACGCGGACTCAACTGCAAATGTGAACCTAGCCTTAGTCATACGACTGACTACGACTAGGGTGTGACGTCGCCGCTAGTCACTGATGCTGCTGTCACAGCAGCTCATTCATCAGTGGTTCTCAGCCTGGACGGTCGCATCTTTGCCCTCTTCCAGGTTGAAAACTGTTTATCCACCAGACATGGATTACGCATGGGACAGAACGATGGAGAGGTGAAGGATATTGTTGTTTTTTATTTTTGTTTTACTACAGGAGACGAGGGATTCAGTGGAATTAGGCATTAGGTGAGTATAACGGTGTTTGTTATTTTTAAATAAAAAAGTTTTTTGTTTTATTTCAAATAAGGCTATTCTGGCTGTATCTTTATTTAATATTTAACTATAGGATTAGTAATGGATAAGTGTCTTATAGACGCCTCTCCATTACTAATCCGTTGGCTTGATGTCACCTGACAATACAAAGGTGACATCAACCCCACAGATATCCTCACTTGCCACCACTACAGGGCAAGTGGGAAGAGCTGGGCAATACGCCAGAATGGGCGCATCTAATAGATGCGCCTTTTCTGGCCAGCTACAGGCTGCTATTTTTAGGCTGGGGGTGCAATATCCCCGGCCCCTTACCAGCCTGAGGATACCAGCTATCTTCTTTAGCTTGGCTGGTTGTCAAATTATTGAAATAATGTTATCAAAAATACAGGAGAACCCACGTTGTTTTTTTTTTAAAATTATTTTACAGTACAGGAGCCGGCTGATGAATTCTCCCATCAGCCACTCCTGTTCTCACTGTTATTAGCAGCATCAGGCGTTGGCTGATGGGAGCAGTAGTCTCATAAGCTGACACCAGTGACCAGAGGTAAATTTTATACCTCTGATCACAGCTGCAGGCTCACAGGAACCACGGCTGTCTGAACAGTGGTGATGATTTTACCGCATATCAGAAGCAGTGTTTGCCGCGCTGTCATGCACATGACAGCACAACAGGAACCTTGTGTTCGGGGGCCCAAACCCGAAAAGTAACATGGGCTTCCTGGTGAAGTCAGTGTTCGGTGTCAGTGCCCGAACATTAGGTGTTCGGTACGGACACCGAACTTTACTGTTTGGGTTCGCTCATCTCTATTTAAGACTATTGTACTATTGTATACCCCTTTTCACACGGAATAAATGGCACTCTAATAAATAATAATAAAATTGCTGTGTAGGGAACAAAGTGAAGGAACACTGACTGTGAGGCATTTAGAGGAGCACTTTTACTATGTTGGCCTAAAGGGGCACTACATCTGTGTGCAGAACAAAAGAGGGTATTATTTCCATATGGAGAACTGTGTGGGGCACCTATAAATCACTAAATCCTACTGTACAATATGCACTTATATACGAGCACCTGTGTAGGACAGTCCTCTATCAGTATATGATAACTTTATTATTCAGACACTGTGGTGGTAATATGTGATCATTGTGTTGCATTACTAACTTGTATTGCTGTTTTGTTGGAAATGCTGTACAATGGTGTGCTGGATTTGGCTCAGTAACTCTATGATCATAGTATCTGTTCCTTGCTTAACCCCTTAACGGTGGTTGTTAACCCATTAATCCCATATGAAATTCATGAATTGCTGGTTTTTGGTCATTCTACCTCACAAAAATTGGAATAAAAAGTGATCAAAAAAGACACGTGCCCGGAAATGGTACCAATACAAACGTCAACTCGTCCCGCAAAAACCAAGACCCCACATGACTCTGTGGACCAAAATATGGAAAAATTATAGCTCTCAAAATGTGGAGATGCAAAAACTGCCAATCATAAAAATCCGCTAAAAACCCCGTTATAAATAGTAAATCAAACCCTCCTTAGTCACACCCTTAGTTAGGGAAAAATAATAAAATTAACAAAATGTGTTTATTTCCATTCTCCCATTAGGGTCAGGGTTAGGGTTGGGGGCTAAAGTTAGGGTTGGGGGCTAAAGTTAGGGTTGAGGCTAAAGTTAGGGTTGGGGCTAAAGTTAGGGTTGGGGCTAAAGTTAGGGCTACAGTTAGGGTTGGGGCTAAAGTTAGGGTTGGGGCTAAAGTTGGGGCTAAAGTTACGGTTAGGGCTACAATTAAGGTTGGCTACAGTTAGGGTTGGGGCTAAAGTTAGGGTTAGGATTACATTTACGGTTGGGGTTAGGGTTAGGGGTATGGTTAGGGTTAGGCTGCTGTCACACTAGCAGTATTTGGTCAGTATTTTACATCAGTATTTGTAAGCCAAAACCAGGAGTGGGTGATAAATGCAGAAGTGGTGCATATGTTTCCATTATACTTTTCCTCTAATTGTTCCACTCCTGGTTTTGGCTTACAAATACTGATGTAAAATACTGACCAAATACTGCTACTGTGACGGCAGCCTTCCAGTTGGGATTAGGGTTAAGGGTGTGCTGAAGTTAGGGGTGTGGTTAGGGTTGGGATTAGGGGTGTGCTGGGGTTAGGGGTGTGGTTAGGGTTATGGTTAGGGTTATGGTTAGGGGTATGTTTGGGTTAGTGTTGGAGTTAGAATTGAGGGGTTTCCACTGTTAAGGCACATCAGGGGCTCTCTAAATGCGACATGGCGTCCAGCCAATTCTGAGTTGAAAAAGTAAAACAGTGCTCCTTCCCTTCCGAGCTCTCCCGTGCACCCAAACAGGGGTTTACCCCAACATATGGGATATCAGCATACTCAGGACAAGTTGTACAACAACTTTTGGGGTCCAATTTCTCTTGTTACCTTTGGGAAAATAAAAAATTGGGGGCTAAAAAAATCATTTTTGTGGGAAAAAAATAATTTTTATTTTCATGGCTCTGCGTTATAAACTCTAGTGAAACACTTTGGGGTTCAAAGTTCTCACAACACATCTAGATAAGTTCATTGGGGGGTCTAGTTTCCAGTATGGGGTCACTTGTGGGGGATTTCTACTGTTTAGGTACATCAGGGGCTCTGCAAATGCAAAGTAACGCTTGTAAACCAATCCATCTAAGTCCACATTCCAAACGGCGCTCATTCCATTCCGAGCTCTGCCATGCGCCCAAACGGTGGTTCCCCCACATATGGGGTATCAGCATGCTCAGGACAAATTGGACAACAACTTTTGAGGTCCAATTTCTCCTGTTACCCATGGGAAAATACAAAACTGGGGCTAAAAAATAATTTTTGTGGAAAAAAAGAATTTTTATTTTCACGGCTCTGCGTTATAAACTGTAATAAAACACTTGGGGGTTCAAAATTCACACAACACATCTAGATAAGTTCCTTAGGGGGTCTACTTTCCAAAATGGTGTCACTTGTTGGGGGTTTCCACTGTTTAGGCACATCAGGGGCTCTCAAAACGCGACATGGCGTCCTCTCTCAATTCCAGTTAATTTTGCATTGAAAAGTCAAACGGCGCTCCTTCCCTTCCGAGCTCTGCTGTGCGCCCAAACAGTGGTTTACCCCTACATATGGGGTATCAGCGTACTCAGGACAAATTGCACAACAACTTTTGGCGTTCTGTTTCTTCTGTTTCTCTTGGGAAAATAAAAAATTGGGGGCTAAAAAAATCATTTTTGTGGGAAAAAAATAATTTTTATTTTCATGGCTCTGCGTTATAAACTCTAGTGAAACACTTTGGGGTTCAAAGTTCTCACAACACATCTAGATAAGTTCATTGGGGGGTCTAGTTTCCAGTATGGGGTCACTTGTGGGGGATTTCTACTGTTTAGGTACATCAGGGGCTCTGCAAATGCAAAGTAACGCTTGTAAACCAATCCATCTAAGTCCACATTCCAAACGGCGCTCATTCCATTCCGAGCTCTGCCATGCGCCCAAACGGTGGTTCCCCCACATATGGGGTATCAGCATGCTCAGGACAAATTGGACAACAACTTTTGAGGTCCAATTTCTCCTGTTACCCATGGGAAAATACAAAACTGGGGCTAAAAAATAATTTTTGTGGAAAAAAAGAATTTTTATTTTCACGGCTCTGCGTTATAAACTGTTATAAAACACTTGGGGGTTCAAAATTCACACAACACATCTAGATAAGTTCCTTAGGGGGTCTACTTTCCAAAATGGTGTCACTTGTTGGGGGTTTCCACTGTTTAGGCACATCAGGGGCTCTCAAAACGCGACATGGCGTCCTCTCTCAATTCCAGTCAATTTTGCATTGAAAAGTCAAACGGCGCTCCTTCCCTTCCGAGCTCTGCTGTGCGCCCAAACAGTGGTTTACCCCTACATATGGGGTATCAGCGTACTCAGGACAAATTGCACAACAACTTTTGGCGTTCTGTTTCTTCTGTTTCTCTTGGGAAAATAAAAAATTGGGGCGAAAAGATCATTTTTGTGAAAAAATATGATTTTTTATGTTTACGGCTCTACATTATAAACACCACCTTGTGCACATCGTTTTTCCTCTGGTATTTCTGACCGGTGTCCTGCAGCACCTCTCTCATGTTGCTAGTCTGCAACACCTCATCAGGTGAGTGGTCTCACATTTCTATTTTCTCCGTACCATCGGATAAGACCCTATTGCGCGTTTTGTCTCCTAGCCTTCTCTCCATCTCTGATTTAAGGGCATAAAATTAAAAGTTTGAAAATTGCGAAATTTTCAAAAAATGTCTGTTTTTTTCACAAATAAACACGTCATATCAAATAAATATTTACCACTATCATAAATTACAATATGTCACAAGAAAACAATATCAGAATCACCGGGATCCATTGAAGCGTTCCAGAGTTATGACCTCATAAAGTGACAGTGGTCAGAATTGTAAAAATTGGCCTGGTCAGGAAGGTGAAAACAGGCTTCGGGGGTTAATTCTACATCATACCAGAATAATTGTATCCAGAATTTCTGTTAATCTGTCTCAATGTATAGAGTTATTCAGGCTTATACTGTAACAAGAGAAAAATACACAGTGCAACAGAAAGAGTCAAAGGTGACCTAAAGGGACTGGGGTATGATTATTTGCAAGGATTCAAAGATATTGCTCAAATTGATGACATGCATGCTATCGGGACTGTGAAATACATTCACATAAATGGAAGATTTGACATTAGTTGGCTATGCCAGGGCTCTAGTAGAATTAGTCAACGCGGTATCTGTTTTATATCTATACATTGTGTTCTATGACTGCCGTTCATACCTAGGAATCCTAGATACACGGCTGCTTTTTATGCTTTTTTTAATGGCTCCTATTATCTTTTCTATCAGCATGAGGAAATAAATCCATTTTACATTTTTCAGCAAGAATCTAGAGGACAATGTTCTAGCCATGGGCATGGTGCAATATGCATTTCATTATAACCCTTGACTGCACATGGTTTGATCCCTTCTTTGCTTATTATTTCATAGTAAGATTTATAGACCATGTGGCTCTCTGTCTATGACACAGCTATTGTTCTGGGTTTCATTCCAAAAGTTGGCTACAAGAAAAGCTTTGAACATCTGACAACATAATAGATATTAAACACAGGTCGATGTATCTTTATAGAGATATTCATCCCTGATTCTTCGCTTGCTGACAAATGAGCAAATGTGGCTGATCGCATCTAAAAATGACTATTGATCAGATGCACATCTGCTCCTGTAAATAGGGATGTGCTGCCGATCATAAAGAGTGTGAGGGTGAACAAATGTGCTGCCGATCATAAAGAGTGTCAGGGTGAACAAATGTGCTGCCGATCATAAAGAGTGTGAGGGTGAACCAATGTGCTGCCGATCATAGAGTGTGAGGGTGAACCAATGTGCTGCCGATCATAGAGTGTGAGGGTGAACCAATGTGCTGCCGATCATAAAGAGTGTGATGGTGAACGAATGTGCTGTCGTTCATAAAGAGTGGGAGGGGGAACGAATGTGCTGCCGATCATGAAGAGTGTGAGGGTGAACCAATGTGCTGCCGATCATAGAGTGTGAGGGTGAACCAATGTGCTGCCGATCATAAAGAGTATGATGGTGAACGAATGTGCTGTCGTTCATAAAGAGTGGGAGGGGGAACGAATGTGCTGCCGATCATGAAGAGTGGGAGGGGGAACGATGAGCTGCCGATCATGAAGAGTGGGAGGGGGAACGAATGAGCTGCCGATCATAAAGAGTGGGAGGGTGAACGAATGTGCTGCCGATCATAAAGAGTGGGAGGGTGAAC
Organism: Ranitomeya variabilis; assembly: GCF_051348905.1. Taxonomy (NCBI): domain Eukaryota; kingdom Metazoa; phylum Chordata; class Amphibia; order Anura; family Dendrobatidae; genus Ranitomeya; species Ranitomeya variabilis. The sequence goes on along the minus strand of NC_135233.1, from coordinate 927,176,677 downwards.
GAATGTGCTGCCGATCATAAAGAGTGGGAGGGGAAACGAATGTGCTGCCGATCATAAAGAGTGGGAGGCTGAACGAATGTGCTGCCGATCATAGAGTGGGAGGGTGAATAAATGAACCACCAAATAACATTTCGTGAATAAAAAAATGAAAGCAAACCTGCACAGACTAGATCATTGTTAGACACCCTATTACAGGCATAAAACATCGGCCTATTTTAAAGGCCGCTTACATCACTTGTCTCAGTAAAGGCTCATGCAGTCGTCCGTGGATTTCGGTCAGACATTGGGCCACAATGCACGGACCAGCTGTGAGCCTCCTGACGCAAGAGTGATGGCCTGTCTCAGAAATATAGGAAGATGTCACTCTTGGCTAAAGAGCCGCAGCCAGTCTGTGCACTAGTGGTCCCTGCTTGGACATCTGAATGAGCCCTTATGAGCACACACTATCTCCACACATAAAAAGCCACCTAAGCCCAACAAAGATTAGATAAATTAGATTTAGCACAAGATGGACTCATATTATACCAATTCCTAGCATGCAGGGATATTCAGTATATGGAAACAATGATGTACAGGGGCAAACCTATAGTGGGCACAGGGGTTATGCCCTGGATCCTAGGGAGAACCAAAAGATCCCTTTAGCCCATATGAAATTACCAGAATTATTAAAGGGAATCTGTCAGCAAGTTTTTGCTTTTTTAATCTGAGAGCAACATAATGTCGGGACAGAGAGCCCGATTCCCTTAGGGTATGTTTCCACGGTCAGGAAACGCTGCGTGTTTGACGCTGCATAGAGCCGCAGCATCAAACACGCAGCGTCCAGAAGTTACAGCGTAGTGGGGGGGATTTCATGAAATCCCATCTCCACTATGCATTAAAAGACGCAGGCGGCAGACCCACGTAAACGGACATGTGGAGCGTCTTTCCAGAACAAAGCATGTTTGTTTACAATGATAGTCTATTGTAAATTTACGGTGCGGCGGTATGGCGATTTACCATAGACTATCATTAGATGCGGTAAAACTATCTAATGATTAGTCACATACGTAATAACTGCGTAAACGCAGCTTACTGCGCATGTCTACTAATTTAAATAAGGTCTTACCTGCCACACTGCTGGAAGTCCGCATCCACTGCAGTTCTCGCGATAACTTAGCTTACCACGAGAACAACCGTGCACGTGAGCGGGGGTTACCCTGGGCTAGTTCTCACGGTCAGCTGACCGCGAGTGCTAGAGTGTAAATGTTCACCGGAGAGTTATCCCCTGGCTGTGGGGTACCTGGCCGCTGTGGGGACAGTAACCGACCCTCCGAACCATGTGTGGACGATAGGCCTGATAACAGTGAGAAATGGTCTTGCTCCTCTTCCTTCTGTGCCACCTCACCCATCATAGCCTGAATTCTTTTTGCCATCAGGCATATAAGTGGTATAGTAACGCTGATGATGGCGTCATCAGTGCTGGCCATATTGATTGAGTATTCAGAGCAGCGCAACAAAGCACACACGTCCCTCATTCAAGCCCACTCATTGGTGGTGAAGTGGTGTTGTTTTGGAGAGCGACTCAGCCGTGCATGTTGCAGCTGAAACTCAACTATTGCTTGCTGCTGCTCACAGTATCTCCAGAATATGCAAGGTGGAGTTTCACCTTGTTGGTACGTCGCATATCAGCCGGTGAATGGAGAGGCAGAAGTGATGCTGCAGCACAGACAGGCGAACAGCAGCATGGAGAGAATACAAAAAGTGCGCACACACTGCCAGCACTTTCAGCAGCAGCTTTGGCATGTGTGGGTAGCTTTTCAGAAAGCTCTTCACCACCAAGTTCAGCACATGCACCAGGCAACGTATGTGCGTCAAACCGGCTAGGCCCAGAGTTGCACCCGTTATCGCACACCACCAAGCAGGGCTGGAGGTTCACCTGCACCAACCACTCATCTGTCTGCTGTTTGATCCCAGTCCAGAGCTCTTGAGCGTTGTGGAATTTGTCCCTCAAAGCAGAGGAGTTTAAGCATAGCCTGCTGTCATTTCCCCCTGGTTGTGCTGAAGTTGGTGTTGCAGGTTTTACTGTGACCAGATGAGGTTGAGGAAGGCGGAGTAGGAGGCAACCTGGACAGATAAATGTCTAGCAATCCTAGGTGATGGTAACACATGAGCTACAACGCCTTCCGCCTCTGTCCCAGCCACCAATACATTTACCCAGTGGGCAGTTAGGGAGATGTAACGTCCCTTGCTTACTGGTCCACGTACTGGGGGTTATGTAAACCTTGCCACTGAAGGCGTTGCAAAGTCGTTGCACAGTGCACACCTTATATTGTCTGCAACATGTGAGCGCCGGCAGGAATGGCACTCCTATAAAAGTAGCGGCGGCTGGGAAGGAAGTACTGTAGGACAGTCGTCGCCATCAGTTTTTTTTTTTAAACAACCACCTGTCGTTTGCCGTTACACGTTCCCTAAATAAGTGCCAAGCCAGGGAGTTATTTTGAGCAGGCTTTGGTGTGCGGATTTCAGCTGCATGGTGGGCATTAGCAGCTGACGCACTGTGCCTTTGCACCCTGCTCCTTCTTTTGCTATGCTGATGGGGCAACATATCCACCTTCTCTTCCACCAAACTGCGGATGTCACAAGTATGGCCTAAGCTCCATGTGGGGTCTAGGACTTCATCATTCCCTGCATCATCTTCAATCAACTCAACTCTGGCCTTCTTGCCAGTCTGCATACGGCAGAAAAACGCTAAAGTTGTCAACCGAGTTTTGTTCCCATGTGACATGGCTATGGTGATCCACTGTGTTCACTAGCCCTCCCAGGTAATCATTCTCCAACCAAACAAGTGGTTGGGAATCAGTGCTCTCAGTCTCTTCCACTTCTAGAGCAGGGCCATGTAGATGGGCCACGGAACCCCAGCCAGCATAGTCATCAAAGAGTAGAAGAGACTGCTGCATGACTTTGGGCTCAGACTGCTTGCTTGATTTGCAAAGGGGTGAGTGGGAAGCCGGATGGCCATGGTCCTCACGTGCCAACTGTGCGCTTTCTGCAGTGGACCGGATGGAACATAATGTAAAGGAACTGGAGCCACTTTCAGCCTCCAATCTAATACCCTTTCAACATCTTGTGGCCTCACCATTCATGCAGCGGTATTCAGGCCTATGAAAGGACGTATAACATCCTGTCACCTGGATGCACCATAGGTAGGTGTTGTATTTACACACGTAGCAGGTATAGGACAACCACGTCCTCTCCCTGTAGCAGCTACATCACCACTACCACCACCATAAGCAGCTACACCAGCATTGCCACGGCCACGTTTCAGTCTCCCCAAACTTCACCTCTTTCTACCTCTTGGTGTAAATTGCACACTTATATGAGCCAGAGTCTTTTATTTTGCAGCATAGCGTTATTTGGCTACGGATACATACAGACCACCTGAACTCTGATAATTGTTCATGGCCTATCTATATCCATACATTGGTGTATGGGGGGGCATTTATCATTACGTTTCGGGTCACACTTTTGCGACATCTCCATGTCATAAATGTGTGCCCCAAAGCGAACAATGTTTAATGCAGTTTTACACATCATTTTTTAGTATCTACAACAAAACTTAAAAATACTTCTGAATGCATTTCTAAAGAAAAGTTACACAAAAAACAAAACAAGGTCAAATGATCCAGACAGGTCAGAGTGGTCTGTGAAAAGGCCTAAAACAAATACAAATCCTTTGACATTCCAACCTACATGTCACAATTCACCCAGAATTCAACATGAATGTGCGACATTTGGCACCCGAGTCTGCTGTTCATTTCTAATAATTAGAAGTATACAAAAAAAGGTTGCACTCTATCGTACTACAGCATATCAATGTGAAATATGGCTATTCATATATATCACATTGAGTATGATAGAGTGTAACCTTTTTTGTGTATTGTATATGCAGGTAGCTGCTCCTGGTATGCACCTATTTACACTAGTTTGGACGTGCCAGTCAGTTCTTTGTTGTTTCTTTGTTAGCTTACTGACCGAGCACTCCGACCTTCACTATGTGGTGGCTTTAATTACTGCAGGTTCCTATCTATCCATAAATGCAGGCTTTTCTGAGAGAGGTGTCCACATTCACCCAGGAATTCTGACATCAGCCTAAGGCTACTTTCACACTAGTGTCGTTTGCAATACGTCGCAATGCGTCGTTTAGGAGAAAAAACGCATCTTGCAAAGTTGTCTGCAGGATGCGTTTTTTCCCCATAGACTTACATTACCGACGCATTGCAACGTATTGCCACACGTCGCAACCGTCGTGCGACGGTTGCGTCGTGTTTTGGCGGCCCGTCGGCACAAAACAACATTACATGTAACTTTTTTTGTGCGTTGTGTCCGCCATTTTCGACCGCGCATGCGTGGCCGAAACTCCGCCCTTACAATGGGGCAGCGGAAGCGTCGTAAGACTGTTTCCGCTGCCCATGTCGGGCATTATTTTCACAACGCGCGTCGGTACATCGCATAGCGATGGCCCCGTGCCGACGCTAGTGTGAAAACAGCCTAAGAGAGGTATTCACACTGGTTAGGGAGCCCTAAGTCTTATCAGACTACCTTGATGTTGGTTGATGGGCAGACATTATTTGGCCAAATCTTTTGCAAAGCGTCTCATTCATTTTTTTCTCATATTCAAAATTCGTATTGCTATTCATATTTCATAAATTTCACATTGACATGCTTTAGCACGATAGAGTGCAATCTTTTTTTTTTTTTTTTTTTTTATATTGTATATGGAGGTAGCTGCTCCTGGTATGCACCTATTCACACTAGTTTGGATGTGCCAGTCAGTTTTTTGTTGTTAATAATTGGAAGTGCACAAATTTGTGCCAAATATATCTTTAACCAGTTGAAGATCAGACCATATTTCCCCATTCATGACCAAGATAATTTTTTTTCCCATACAGGGTTTTAAGAACTAAACTTTCTTCTTTCAAATATTCAAATAATTTTTACCTCTATTTTCCTCATGATGCGCGAGTCTAGTTTTTATGTCTATATCTATCTATCTATCTATATATTACCCCCGCCACCTGATATCAGGGGAAAATTTAACGGAACAGAATGAAATACGTATCTGATTTCCAAATTATTTTTTTCTTTGGGTGGGGAGAGAAGGGGGGGGGGACCTGAAAGGACTGCTAAAGTACATTTTAAATAGTGTTCCCCTTCCCATAAAAATGATTTTTCTATATCAGACACATTTTGTCCTGACAGTGACATGGCTACATTGGCAGCATCTTTCTTGTTTCTTATTGTTATGTTTGTGGATCATGGACCCACTGGGCCATGGGCTGGGCATACCCTGAAAGAGCATGGCTAAGCATCTACCTGGATTTCACTAGAGTCTATGATTGTGGAGTTAGGCTTTGAGCTGCAGGTAGCCGCCAGGCACCACTCCAGTGCGGTCCCTATTACTGGGGTCAGGATCGCAGACACGAACTGGTAGGACAGGACACTGGTGCTGATTCAAACAATGCAGCTTCTGGAACACTAGACAGAACGGACTCTGGTGCTAGTTCAGACCATGCGGATACTGGAACACTTGACAGGACAGTCACTAGTGTTGGTTCAGAAAATGCGGATACTGGAACACTAGACAGGACAGACACTGGTGCTGGTTCAGAACTTATGATCAGGATCAGACAGAACGTTTTAGGAACAAATTCAGGTTCTAAGTAACAGGACAGGAGCGGGAACAGACAATGCACTTAGCAGCTTGCAGATTAACTAAACCCTGATGTTGCTCAGACACCTCCCTACAGGGGAGGGTGACTTAAATACCTGATGCCTCCCAGCTATAGGCAGAGGTAATTTCCAACGTGCACGCGCTACCCCTTTAATAAGCAGAGAGCACCTTGTGTGGTAATAAATCATATCTGCCCTCTGTATGAGGGGCTCAGCTTTCAATCTCTTGAAGCTGTTTACTGTAGGATACTATGTATTATGAGTTTATGAGGTTTTAGTGTCATCTCCCCTTTGATAAAGCCATCACGCGAAACATGCGTCAGGGGTCGTGGGAAGGTCATCTTGTAGTCCTGACTTACTATGGGTGAGCATTGACTTTCACATAATAATATGTACTGAATTGACTTGGTGGTGCTTTGTTTACTGCAACACTTGTGGGATTACTGCTTGATTGGGAACTCTTGTGCACCCGGTCTCTTTGACAATTTATATAGCCATATGTTCATGTACTCTCCCAGGTCATATAGTGGACGAGTGACCTTCCCTCTGTGTACCTGTTTTGTTTCCTCCTTTTTTTTTCTATTTATTCTGTATTATGTTATATGTGATTTTGGTATATGTTTATCATGTAATACAGATTAATTTTTAATTAGTTACTTTCTTGGTGTTGCTGATACTCTTTTTCTTCAGTATAAAAAAGTTTGCCATGGTAGTGCAAAAGATGTGGCGCTGTGGCTAGCACTTCTCTGTGTACCATGCCTGCACATGCTTTGCAGTTTACCTGAAGACTGACAGATTGACTACACTAATTATAGAGGTAATTTTCAACCTTGGATGAGAACCGATATCCATATACAGAGATATCATTCCTCTGTGAGACTCCAGAGCACGAAAAATTCCTCATTTTGGATGAGTCAAGATGTTTCTTATGATAACCCTTCGCCTGCAGCAGCTTCTTCAGGACTAAATGACAATAGTGTGAAGTATTTTTTCAAAGTTGTAGAAATTACTATTGTCAATTACTGTGCCAGAGAGACTTCAGACTTAGGACATGTTTTCCTTCAGGCTTCATCCCGTCTGTTTATATGCCTAATAACTAATTGAAAGTTGACGATTATGAAGACTGATATTGCCGCTGCAACATCCAGCTTCAGCCTCAGGCGTATAGCTTACCAGGCTTTTGTGCGGCGTTCTTTTCACTGCTTGATGATACCCCAGGCACTTCGGGTGATGGAGACAAATACAATGAGATTACCTCCTCTACAGTAATTGATTGCTTTTTTCCCTATGATTTTACAACATGTGAAGTCATCAAAATTGAAGCCAAACTTCACACAAAACCTATAAATTACAAGAAGACTGCAGGTCTAAAGTAAAGAATGGTGACTTACGTGTGTTCACATGCACAATTCTTTTCCACATGAAAAATTGCAGAGTATTGGGACAAAAAAAGCTGCGTACATTATGCCCAATTAATGCATGTTTAATCTTTTTTTGCAACAATTTTTATCCATTCATTTGAATGAATAAAAATACATAAGAACACGGAAATAATTGAAAAACCACCAAAGCTCAAAGACAGAAAGAAAAAAAGGCACTGTGCGATTGAGACTTTAGAAAACTCATTTATTTTGCTACTACTATAAAACGCTGCATTTTTTTCAGCACGAACCAAGCACACACACACCCCCCTCGCTGAAATGAAGCATATTTACCCCTACTTTATCCCAGAGCTGATGGTCCTAGGTGGGGTCTATGATCTTCTTTATCTGATCACTAATAATGCCTCAACAGTGTAAGGGCTCATGCAGACGAGTGTATTTTTTTTATCTGAGTGTGATCCTACAAAACATCAGATCGCACTCAGACCAATGTTAGTCTGTGAGGCTATGCACACATTCAATATTTTTTTTTTCTGGAGAGACTGTCCAAAAGATGGGGATAGGGCATGCGCTAGTTTGATCCCATATTAGGATCACATTCGGCCATGCAGGCCAATGAATGCGTTGAAAACATCGGACAGCACTCGGATGACACCTGAGTGCAGTCTGATTTCTGAGCGCTGAATGGAGAATTTTTTTCTTCATCTTATCCTCCTCTGAAAGAATTGGAGCACACTATGATCACATTCGGATCAGAGTTTAACCCCTTCCCAACATGCGCCGTGCATGTATGGCAGTGCAGGGGCTGTGTTCCTGAAAAGTGCAGCACATGTGAGCCGCCGCGAGTGTAAGCTCTGTGTGAGAGCCGGCATCCTGCAGCAACACCCACGATCGGTGCTAGCATCATCCATCAGCACAAGGCGATGTGATCACATTGTGCTGATGGCCTCCATATTGACCCCCGGCGGCAAGAGAGCCGCGGGGTCCTTCAGGGAAGATGGCCTGAAAGCGCCTGCTCAGAGCAGCAGCTGACCTTCCTTGCCTGTCAGACGCTGCCCCAATGCTCTGCAGCACAGCAGCAGTGCAGGGTATCAGATCAGAGATTTGTCACAATACAGTGAAGTCCCATCCCGGGACAATGTAAAACAGCAAAAAAAAATAAAAATTAAAAAGTAAAAATGGAAAAAAAATCAAAATAAAGAATAATAAAAAAAAATTAATCCAATAAATATATTGATGTAAAAAAAAAAAATACACATTTGGTATCGCCGGATCTGGAACGACCCGCTCTATAAAACTGTCCCACTAGTTAACCCCTTCAGTTAACACTTTAAAAAATATATAAATAAAAAACGAGGCAAAAAACAATGCTTTATCATCATACCACCTAACAAAAAGTGCAATAAAACCCCATCAACAAGACAAATTGAAATAAAAATGGTAACGCTGAAAACGCCATCTGGTCCCGCAAAAAAACAAGCCATCCTACAGTTCCGTCAGTGGAAAAATAAAAAAGTCACAGCTCTCAGAATAAAGTGATGAAAAAAATATTTTTTTCTATGAAAGTTTTTATTGTGTAAAAGCGGCAAAACATAAAAAAAATATAAATTGGGTATCTCTTTAATCGTACTGACCTGAAGAATAAAGCTTCCTTATAAATTTTACCACATGCAGAATGGTTTAAAAAAACAAAAACAAACAAAAATTGCTGTTTTTTGTTCATTCTACCTCACAAAAATAAAAAATGAAAGCGATCAAAAAAATGTCATGTGCCCAAAAATGGCACCAATAAAAAGGTAAAAATGTCAACTCGTCCCGAAAAAAATAAGCCATCACATGACTATCGGCCGAAATATGGAAAAATTATAGCTGTCTAAGTATGGGGATGCAAGCAATAAAAAGCGTCTTTTAGTGTGTGACAGCAGCCAAACATAAAAACCCGCTATAAATCTGATATCGCACCGACCTGAAAAATAAAGTTGTCTAATGACTTATACCACATGAGGAACAATGTGAAAAAATAAATAAAACCAATTCTTCACCTGCTGTTGGTTTTTTCATTCTGCCTCCCAAAGATCGAAGTAAGGCTCGCTCACACTTATCTTGCGCTCTACACTGAGCGCTTACACCTGGGTTTCTGTGTAAATCTCTGAAATACATGATTCAGATGGAAGATTCTATATGAGGCAGATGGAGGCACTGCTGTTGCCGTCTGACCTGTGATCTGGCGGTGTCTGTCTTTTTAGGGGAGTATAAAAGCGCTGTCGACCCCAGCGAGGGTTTCATCTGTCACGTCACTCTGAGAATTAGATGGAAACCCCAAAGTAAGTGCTCAGCATAGAGTGCCGGATAACTGTGATCCTAAATGGTATGTAACATGTTCCCAATAAAAGATTCAATTCAATCCACAAAAAAGCAAGTCCCCACTCAGGTCCGTTATCTGTTAAAGGAAACATAGGGGGCTTCCACATTAGTGGTACCACAAAGGCTCTGGAAAAGCAAAATGGCTCTTCGGCCCCAAAAGAAATTTAGCAAATTCTGCACTCCCATACCAAATGCTTCCTCTCCTCTGAGCCCCAGTGTGTCTAAACCAGAGGTGTCAAACTGCATTCCTCGAGGGCCGCCAACAGGTCATGTTTTCAGGATTTCCTTAGCATTCCACAAGGTGCTGGAATCATTCTGTGCAGGTGATTAAATTATCACCTGTGCAATACAAGGAAATCCTGAAAACATGACCTGTTGGCGGCCCTCGAGGAATGCAGTTTGACACCTCTGGTCTAAACCACATTTAGCACACACATTTGGCATTTCTGTAGTCATGAAAGCCCACCTAATTTGCGTGTCTCCAGAAGCATGAGCTGGGCATAATGTACTGGTCACTACAACGGCAGTTTGAAATTTTCACTAAGGCTAGGTTCACATCGCGCTAGTGCCATCCATTTAACGGATCCCTTACTAAGCGGCACTAACGCAATGTAACGGATCCGTTAACGCATCCTAACGCATGTCAAAATCGGCATGTGTTAGCGATGATGCGTTTCTTTGGGACACATCCTCAAACGTGGTCTACCGCGTTTTCGGGTACGTTAGGTCTAACGCACAGTGAACGGACGCATTCGCTGTGCAAAGACCTCTATTACTAACACATGCCAACGCAATGCTACCATACGTTAGCGCCTGCGTTAGCACAATCGTAGAAAAAAGTGAATTTGGGCATCAGCGTTCGCGCATCTGTTTAACGGATCCGTTAAACGGATGGCACTAACGCGATGTGAACCTAGCCTAAGCAACATCCTCTGCTGTTTGTTTCTGGAAAACACCTATTGAGTCAAAATCGTCTTTACATCTGTAAATAAATTCCCAAAGGCGTATCATTTCCAATAATGGGGTCACTTGAGGGGGATTCAGCTTTTCTAGCACTTAGGGGCTCTTTATATGGAGTTCACAAACTATGAACATGCGTTTAAGTGCTGCATGTATACCAAGTTAAACCAAGCTCAATTTTTGTGTTTTTTTTCAGGTCCCCATATTGTAGATATGTCCCCACTCAGATTCTCCTATTGTAGTCATGTTCCCAAATCCAGGTCGTCATATTGTAGTTATGCACCCATCTATGTCCCCATATTGTAGTTATGTCGCTAGGTTTTAGAAGAGGAAAATAGAAAAAAAGTGAAGAAAAAAATGTTGTCAATTCTGTACTATTATCCCCCATCCTGGTATATATAGGTCCCCAATCCAGGTATACATCTCATGACTGTCCACCTCACCTGTCACCCATGTCCACCAACTTGCGCACCCCTGCAGAAACCTTGCACATCTAGACACTCGCACACTCTCTGACTCTATTCTACTGCTGTCCTCCATATCTTCACTTCACAACGCAGACACTGTCACTAGTTTCTACAATGCCACTCTTGCATCAGTCATATACTTGGTCGCCCCTGTCATGCATAGCAGAGTGCGACGAATCAATAGACAACCCTGGCACAATAACATCACTAAAAAGCTTAAGTATCCAGAACTGCAGAGCGGCGTTGGAAGAAAACGCATTCGCAAGATGACTTCACAACATTCAAACAAGCAACACTCGCATTCAAATCAGGTCTCAACTATGCTAAACAGGCCTACTTTACATCCCTTGTATCTTCCTTATCCCACAACCCCAAACAGTTGTTCAACACTTTTAACTCCCTCCTCTGCCCACCACTGCCCCCTCCAATTTCCCTAATCTCTGACTTTGCCACGCACTTCAAAAATAAGATAGACCAAACAAGGCAAGTCTTTGTTGTCAGAACACCACAACCTCTTTGTATACCAGACCAATGCCCTAACCCCATTATTTCCCTCTCCAAAATCACTGTAGAGTTTGCTCATCTTCTATCCAAATCACACCTCACCACTTGGGCACTTGACCCCATCCCATCACACCTCCTCACCATACTTATCCCATCCCTAACCCATCTCTTCAACCTATCACCAACTTTTGGTACCTTCCCCTCTGCTTTCAAACATGCCACAATCACACCTATCCTCAAAAAGCCATCCCTTGACCCGAGCGCTATGTCCAGCTATCACCCCATATATTTCCTCCCATTTGCTTCCAAACTCCTTGAGCAGCATGTCCACCCTGAACTTTCCTCTCACTTTGCATCTAATTCGCTCTTCGACTACCTACAGTCTGGCTTCTGTCCCCATCATTCCACCAAGACTGCCCTGACCAAACTTACTAATGACTTACTTACAGCCAACACTAACAGACAATTCTCTATACTCATTCTTGACCTGTCCTCTGCTTTCGACACAGTTGACTACTGCCTCCTATTACAGATCCTCTCTTCCTTTGCTGTCAAAGACCTTGCCCTATCTTGGATCTCCTCATACCTTACCAACCACACATTTAGCGTTTCCTACTCCCACACTACCTCCTCATCTCACCCTATCTCTGTTGGTGTCCCTCAAGACTCTGTCCTAGGACCCCTTCTCTTCTCAGTCTATACCCTTGGCCTGGGACAACTCAAAGTCCTATGGCTTCCAGTACCATCTATATGCTGATGACACTCAGATCTACCTCTCTGGCCCAGATGTCACCTCTCTGCTGTCCAGAATCCCAGAGTGTCTATTAGGCCGCTTTCACATTTGCGGTTGTGTCCGCAGCGTTTCTTCCGCAAATATCCGCATGCGTTGTGTATTCCTATCTTTAACATTATCGACGCATGCGTTTTTCTATGTTCGCGTTTTGCCGCGTTTGACGACGCATGCGTCGTCTAGCCGTCTGCGTCTTGGCGCGGAAATGCAACATGTAGTAATTTTTAGAGGCGTCAATTTGCCGCCTGGAAACGCATGCGGCTGATTGCGCAAGGTTTGCGCCCAAAAAACGCATTGTAGTCTATGTAAACGCATGCGTTTTCCAGTACATGCGTTTGCTTGCGTTTGCCGACGCATGCGTCTCAATTGAGAAAAACATGTCTAGACACTGATAAACCACCCCCCACATAGAAGGTGATAAAGGGAGGAAGTGGACATTTGCAGGTCACTAGTCAGCAGACTGCCTTGCAGACGAGACGCCCCACAGCCCCTTGGATCAGCAAACAAGCCTCAGAACTATGTGAGTATATCCTATCCAAAGCATTTCTTTTCTATAATCTGTGTCTATGTGCCCTAATTTCTGTCATTCCTTTCTTTCTGCACACATCAGAATGTCTTCTGCTTCTGATGAGGAAACGCCTGGGCCTGCACAAGGGGAACATGTCAGCGAAGTGAGTATTCACCTCCTCAGATTGGTAAGTATTCACTGTCACATCTACACATATGACAATGTATATTTTCCCTTTTTCAGACCACTTCTTCTACAGCGGAAGAGACTGGGCAGGAGACTGGGCAGGAGCAGCGTAGTCACGGCCGGGCAACACGGCGGCATCGTGTAAGTATAGCTGGCTGAATGTGTATTGTATCCTCACTTGGGCCTCGCATTTCTCACACGATCTTACCCACTGCTCCAGGCCATGATGTGGTTTCTGTTTCTTGCCAGCTCCATGTTCTGTGTCTCTGCTCTCTGCATGCTTCATGGTTCTGTGTATAGAGGGGCGGCGCCTGAACTCTCTGGTTCTTATAGGAATCAGGTGCATCTGTCCAATCTGTTCCTGACCAATTGCCAGGAGACCTCCAGTATTTAGTTCAGCTCCACCCAGTGTTCTGGGCCTGTGCAATGTGTTAGCTCAGTTAGTGTCTTGCTTCTGAGTTTGCCTGGCCTTTCTCTGAGTTACTCCCTCTCTGGAGGATTTTCTGTGTTATTTCCTTGGTCTTGTTGTCCGCCCACCAGGAGGCAGTATATCCTGGTCCCAGTGTCTTTGTCCTTGTGTCTTGTTCCATTGCCTTGTCTGTACTTAGTCTTACCTCGGTCTTCTAGTCTTTGGCTTCCTTCCCTGTTGTCTTTCCTTGTATTCTCAGTCTGCTTTCACTCCGCACTCTTGCAGCTCTGCCTGCTCTGAACCTTTGTTACTTTACCTCTGCTCCTCACTTCTGCGTTTCTGCTCCTTTCTACTCAGCTTATCTTCTGCTGTTGCAGTTATCCCTTGCTGCAGCTTCTCTCCACATTCTTTGTGGCTCTGCTCAGCTTTGCTGCAGAGACCCCTCCCGCAGCTCCGATCCGCTCCTTGCGGTTCTACCTGGCTCCGCTCCTTGCGGTTCTACCTGGCTCCGCTCCTTGCGGTTCTACCTGGCTCCGCTCCTTGCGGTTCTACCTGGCTCCGCTCCTTGCGGTTCTACCTGGCTCCGCTCCTTGCGGTTCTACCTGGCTCCGCTCCTTGCGGTTCTACCTGGCTCCGCTCCTTGCGGTTCTACCTGGCTCCGCTCCTTGCGGTTCTACCTGGCTCCGCTCTTTGCGGTTCTACTTCTCCTGCACTTGGCTCCGCCTCCAGCTCTTGGCTCCGCCTCCTGCCTGTCTGCACTTGGCTCCGCCTCCAGCTCTTGGCTCCGCCTCCTGCATTTCTGTTCTTGGCTCTAGCTCCTGTGCTTTCGCTCTGCATCCGCTCTTGCGGTCTTTATCTACTTATTCCTAGGTCCTCGTGTCTGAACAGGTTCTTACCCGTTCTACATACCTGCCTGCAGACCGGTCCCTACCGGTTCTTCCAGTGTACCAGTCTTGTCCACCAGTCCAGCCAGAGAGCCAGCCGTGCCCGCCTGCCTGACAGTGTTCCTGTTGTACCCGTCTGCCTGCCTATGTGCCAGCCGTGCCCGCTTGCTTGTCTATGTTCCGTTCCCCGGTGGGATCAGCAGCCACAACCAGACTCCACCCTGGAGTGGTACCTGGTAGCTCCCTATTGCACAAGTCTGACCTCACCATCAGAGGCTCCAGCGAACACCTAGGAAGCTACTTAGTTACGCCCCTTCCAGGGAGGTTTGGTCTGTGGTCCAGTGGGGCCACTCCCCCACACGCCCGCGCCAACCAGTCTGGGCGCGAGCATGACAGTTTGCACAGGCCATGGCCTCCGCTGTATCCCATGTCCTACCGCTCGCAGAGCATGATGAACTTTTTTCCTGCCCGTATGAGCAACCTGAAAAATTTGTTCCACCAAGGGTGGTTCAGATTGAAGAGACCTCTGACTCAATTATTGTCTCTAATGCTCTCTTCAAGCAACTTCAGGCCTACGAGGAGGAGCACTACCCAGCTGACCCACCTAGGTTCTATGGGAATCCTGAAGAATGCCAGGGGTTCCTGAAACAGTGCTTACGCTACATCCTGCAGAATGCAGCTTGTTTTCCCTCTGACTGGGTCAAGGTGGGTTACATCATGTCCTACCTGGCCGAAGATGCTCTAATATGGATAACTCCCCTCTGGGAAGCAGGGGATCCTATCGTCATGAACCTAGGGGCCTTCCTGGTGGCCTTCCGTAGAGTCTTTGACAAGCCTCGTCCTGCCACTCCTGTGAAGTCTTCCCCATCTAGATCCGAGAGGCGCTCCAGACGAGCGAAACCCGTGAAGAAACCCCCACGTCAAGCCATGACCGTCTGTGACCCTCCAGTTCCTCTACCCGTTAATGCAGCTACCCGTATGAAGCCTAAGAAGGTTGATGAGAGTGGGCTGGCAAAGCAGCAGCCTGAAATCAGCCATAAGAAGGGCATACAATGTCGCTGCTGTTGTGAGGAACACCTGGATGGCCTCTGTCCAGGGGATCTAAAGCTCAAAAACCTCGGGTCAGTAGGAGAGACTGCCCTTGGTGAGAATAACTCCCTGCCGCTAAAGTCTATGACTGTTTCTCTGCTTTCTGGGAGCTTTGGTGTGTCTAAGCCGCCTGTCATACTGAGTCGGTGTATGGTCTCCGTTCTACAGCTCCAGAACCCGGTTTGGGCGTTGCCTGATAATGGCCGAACCCTGCTAAAGAACAGTCTAGTCCTACAAGGACAACTACAGCTCCAAGTTGGAGCCTTATACACGAAGAAGTTTGTCTTCCACATGCTGTCTGTTATGCCCATGGGTCATTCTGAGCCAAGGACTCTACCACCCGCTCTGGTCAAGGGTTCCAGTAAAGTGCTTCATTTGAACTTACCCAGTCTTGAGAACTGTCTGGTTCCCATGCGTCAGACACTCAGCAGTGTCATCTTCTTCAGCTGGTCTGCTAGTCGACGAGTCAAGGTGTGCTGATGTCACCGAAGATGGGGAAACGGTGACGATGTCTCCACACATCTCCAGCGACTATACCAGTAAACACTTAGTCGTCGAGTCAAGGTGTGCTGACGTCACCGAAGATGGGGAAACGGTGACGATGTCTCCACACATCTCCAGCGACTATACCAGTAAACACTTAGTCGTCGAGTCAAGATGTGCTAATGTCACCGAAGATGGGGAAGCGGTGACTATCTCTCCACACGTCTCCAACGACTTTTCCTGTATTCCGTTCCTAGGAACATCCCCGCCGCTTGGACGATTTCTTCTGGATAACGGGCAGAAGATGGTTCCTATGTTTATACCTTCTGCGTCCTTGTGGCCGGCTGGTGAAGATTTCAAAACAGAAGTTTGTTCACCTCAATTTTTCTCTGACCCGGTGGAGCTGATGCTCTCCACACTCATCTCTAGTGACTTTTCCTGTGTTCAGTATCCGGGAGCTTCTCTACTACCTGTTGGGCAAAATTTGAATCCTATGAGACGGTTTCCAGTTTCCAAGTGTCTGGCTGGTGAAGATATTAAGACGGCAGCATTCAAGTCCCTGTTACCTATGTACCTGGAGGAGGTGGTCCTGCACATTGTGGAAGCTAACCCTGTTGAGTACCAAAAGACTGTTTTCTGAGATACCTGGTGACCCTCCTGCCGCCTTCTACCCTGAAGATGTCATGTTGGCCTGGACTATGTGTGCTCCCATCCTTCTTCTACAAGTTATTCTGGCGGGCTTGAAGAAGAGGGGCCGTAAAGGGGGGGGTACTGTAACAACTCTGCTGGCATCACGGCATGGCCTCGCATTTCTCACACGATCTTACCCACTGCTCCAGGCCATGATGTGGTTTCTGTTTCTTGCCAGCTCCATGTTCTGTGTCTCTGCTCTCTGCATGCTTCATGGTTCTGTGTATAGAGGGGCGGCGCCTGAACTCTCTGGTTCTTATAGGAATCAGGTGCATCTGTCCAATCTGTTCCTGACCAATTGCCAGGAGACCTCCAGTATTTAGTTCAGCTCCACCCAGTGTTCTGGGCCTGTGCAATGTGTTAGCTCAGTTAGTGTCTTGCTTCTGAGTTTGCCTGGCCTTGCTCTGAGTTACTCCCTCTCTGGAGGATTCTCTGTGTTATTTCCTTGGTCTTGTTGTCCGCCCACCAGGAGGCAGTATATCCTGGTCCCAGTGTCTTTGTCCTTGTGTCTTGTTCCATTGCCTTGTCTGTACTTAGTCTTACCTCGGTCTCCTAGTCTTTGGCTTCCTTCCCTGTTGTCTTTCCTTGTATTCTCAGTCTGCTTTCACTCCGCACTCTTGCAGCTCTGCCTGCTCTGAACCTTTGTGACTTTACCTCTGCTCCTCACTTCTGCGTTTCTGCTCCTTTCTACTCAGCTTATCTTCTGCTGTTGCAGTTATCCCTTGCTGCAGCTTCTCTCCACATTCTTTGTGGCTCTGCTCAGCTTTGCTGCAGAGACCCCTCCCGCAGCTCCGCTCCGCTCCTTGCGGTTCTACCTGGCTCCGCTCCTTGCGGTTCTACCTGGCTCCGCTCCTTGCGGTTCTACCTGGCTCCGCTCCTTGCGGTTCTACCTGGCTCCGCTCCTTGCGGTTCTACCTGGCTCCGCTCCTTGCGGTTCTACCTGGCTCCGCTCCTTGCGGTTCTACCTGGCTCCGCTCTTTGCGGTTCTACTTCTCCTGCACTTGGCTCCGCCTCCAGCTCTTGGCTCCGCCTCCTGCCTGTCTGCACTTGGCTCCGCCTCCAGCTCTTGGCTCCGCCTCCTGCATTTCTGTTCTTGGCTCTAGCTCCTGTGCTTTCGCTCTGCATCCGCTCTTGCGGTCTTTATCTACTTATTCCTAGGTCCTCGTGTCTGAACAGGTTCTTACCCGTTCTACATACCTGCCTGCAGACCGGTCCCTACCGGTTCTTCCAGTGTACCAGTCTTGTCCACCAGTCCAGCCAGAGAGCCAGCCGTGCCCGCCTGCCTGACAGTGTTCCTGTTGTACCCGTCTGCCTGCCTATGTGCCAGCCGTGCCCGCTTGCTTGTCTATGTTCCGTTCCCCGGTGGGATCAGCAGCCACAACCAGACTCCACCCTGGAGTGGTACCTGGTAGCTCCCTATTGCACAAGTCTGACCTCACCATCAGAGGCTCCAGCGAACACCTAGGAAGCTACTTAGTTACGCCCCTTCCAGGGAGGTTTGGTCTGTGGTCCAGTGGGGCCACTCCCCCACACGCCGCCCGCGCCAACCAGTCTGGGCGCGAGCATGACAAAGAACAATGTCAGCAGGGCCCGAGTCAGATTAGAACACCAATTTTTATTTGTGATCCCACCAAGAAGTATGGGAGCAGGACGTGCCATTCTTCTGAATTCATTAGCCACAGTCTCAAAACTAAAATATTTTACTATTCAAATCTAATAGAAAACTAAGATCCCAAGCTTGCTCAGTTAAAAAATAATTTATTGAAGGTCAAAAACAAAAAATGCTGTATATGATGACTTTAAAATAATAATTTGCCAAAGGCAGAAGTAACATGGGGCAAAACTTTTGACCCCATAAAAGTGTTGACGTGTAAATGCGCTTTCAGAATAAGCTCCTGTGTGTGCACGCATTATAACATTATTTCTGGCCATTTTCTGCATTTCTATAAGTTCCCTCCCCTTTAGGCATTAGAGCCTCAGCATTTTGTGTGACTTTCTCCCTTCAGCTTCTCTCCCTTCTGGATTCACTGAACCACTGAATATTTTATGATAGAATCAAAATTGTCATCAGCATATAACGTGGTGCAGGCGGACGCCGTGGGTTAGGTACTTGGCTCTGGAGCTTCGGCACGCTACATGAAAGTGGACGTCCTGGCTGGGTGTGTGGACTCGTGGCGTTGGGGCGCTACGCTCTTGCAGGCTGCAGGTAACCAATGTTGTTGGTTTGCCAGGACCAGATGTTTCACAGTTCATTGAGAGAGACCACCAGTACAAAATAAAGTTTTACTGAACATTAACTTGGGGAGGGTTATATCCAAGAGATAGCGGGTACATATCTTCTCAAACGTGTCCTTCACAACGCGGAGCATTTTCCACAGTGTTTCAATTCCTTCCTCTTTACTCGTCCTCTGTCTTCACTACTCCTCACTCCTTCACAACTCTGCTCGACACTACAGTTCTGTTTAGTGAGAGTCCTTCCCTCAGCCCGCAATTCCGTGACTACTCAGTCACTTTTGCTCCGGATCTCGCTATCCTTTCTACTCTCATTTAGGGACACCCAAGTACGAGTCACTGCTTACATAGGACCTTAGGTCCTTTCTCTACGCATGCCATGCCCTATCTGCTCACTACCAGGAAGTTTCCCACTGTCTTTTACCACAGCCCTTCCAATTCTGGGCTAGTCCCAACTGTTAACTCTGTATATAGCTACTAACTACTGGGCAGAACACAACCTCAATAGATAACAATGCAAAACATTAAACTGGCTAACATAATGCATCACATCACGTGTCTTCAAGGGGGAACGTGGGGTGCATGTCCATCTCTTTACAAGTAGCACATCGTCCTGTGTAAACGGGATGTATTGCAATAATATGATGCTGTATGGAAACAGAAATAAAACATAATTGGACAATCCCTCATCATTGGTCCAGGTGTAATGTCTGTGAGGTCATAGACTCAAAAAGGCTACCTCGGACAGTCTTGGCACAAGCCACAAAAACTGGCAGATTGTACAGAAACCTTGACACTCCCTTTAACCCCTATACAGGGATATGGACTTACAACAGGACCCAGTGGAATGCTACCAGAGAAGCGCTCCGGTTTGGAGGTGCGAACTAAAGGCAGGTATGATTGCCAAGCAGGGTCAAAGCTGAAGAGTCGTGAAAAGGACAAAATCTGGATCAGTAAGGTCAGAAAAATAAACAGAGGTCAAACCAAAAGGCAATGAAACAATTGGCTAAAAGACAGTCCTGAACCACAGAAGCGCAAGACTAAGGCTACTTTCACACTAGCGTTAACTACAATCCGTCACAATGCGTCGTTTTGCAGAAAAAACGCATCCTGCAAAAGTGCTTGCAGGATGCGTTTTTTCTCCATTGACTAACATTAGCGACGCATTGTGACGGATTGCCACACGTCGCAACCGTCATGAGACGGTTGCGCCGTGTTGTGGCGGTCCGCCGGGAGCAAAAAACGTTGCATGTAACGTTTTTTGCTCCCGACGGTCCGCTTTTTCCGACCGCGCATGTGCGGCTGGAACTCCGCCCCCACCTCCCCGCACCTCACAATGGGGCAGCGGATGCGCTGGAAAAATGCATCCGCTGCCCCCGTTGTGCGGCGGAGACAACGCTAGCGTCGGTGACCTCGGCCCGACGCACTGCGACGGGCCGAGCCCGACACTAGTGTGAAAGTAGCCTTAGGCTACTTTCACACTTGCGTTGGTACGGGTCCGTCGCTATGCGTCGGGCCGACGTACCGACGCACGTTGTGAAATTTCTGCACGACGTGGGCAGCGGATGCAGTTTTTCAACGCATCCGCTGCCCATTCTGAAGTTCGGGGAGGAGGGGGCGGAGTTTCGGCCGCACATGCGCAGTAGAAAATGGCGGACGCGACGGACAAAAAAACGTTACATTGAACGTTTTTTTTTTTTTTAAGACAGGTCCGCCAAAACACGATGGATCCGTTGCACGACGGACGCGACGTGTGGCCATCCGTCGCGATCCGTCGCTAATACAAGTCTATGGGCAAAAAACATCCTGCGAGCACATTTGCAGGATCCGTTTTTTGCCCAAAACGACGGATTGCTAAAAACGCAAGTGTGAAAGTAGCCTAAGGCTACTTTCACACTAGCATTTTTCGGCGGACATCGCAATGCGTCGCTTAGGAGAAAAAACGCATCCTGCAAAGTTGTCTGCAGGATGCGTTTTTTCCCCATAGACTTACATTACCGACGCATTGCGACGTATCGCCACACGTCGCAACCGTCGTGCGACAGTTGCGTCGTGTGTTGGCGGACCGCCGGCACAAAAAAACGTTACATGTAACTTTTTTTGTGCGTCTAGTCCGCCATTTTCAACCGCCCATGCGCGGCCGGAACTCCGCCCCCTCCTCCCCGGACTTTACAATGGGGCAGCGGAAGCGTCGTAAGACTGCTTCTGCTGCCCCCGTTGTGCTTTTCTTTCACAGCATGCGTCGGTACGTCGGCCCGACACATTGCGACGGGCCCGTACTGACGCTAGTGTGAAAGCAGCCTAATCTGGCAGCTTTCAGCAGTAAGCTTTAGTATTGTGTGGTGCTCTCCAGTTGGCTGAAGCAGGGAGCTGATAACTCCAGCTGGACAGCACACACACCCACACTGCCAGACTGGACAGCACTGCAAGTCCCAGCCACCCAAATCAAAGACGCTGGACAGAGCCTGGCTATCAAGAACTTCTGGTTCCAACGTCTCTGCTATCACCAGCACCACCTGCAGAATGAATACGGCGGCGCTTCATGACACAAGCAGATGTCACAGGAGCAGATGTGACACCAGGGTGCTGCATAAAGATAAAAACTATACTTAGCTTCTGGACGAGCGCTGCTGCTCCGCTCTCAGCCCTGCGGCTCCGCTCTCAGCCCTGCTGCTCTGCTCTCAGCCCTTTTACCCCGGCTCTCAGCTCTGCTGCTCAGCTCTCAGCCCTTCTGCGGCTCCGCTCTCAGCCCTGCTGCTCCGCTCTCAGCTCTGCTGCTCCGCTCTCAGCCCTTCTGCTGCTCCGCTCTCAGCCCTTCTGCTGCTCAGCTCTCAGCCCTTCTGCGGCTCAGCTCTCAGCCCTTCTGCGGCTCCGCTCTCAGCCCTTCTGCGGCTCCGCTCTCAGCCCTTCTGCGGCTCCGCTCTCAGCCCTTCTGCGGCTCCGCTCTCAGCCCTTCTGCGGCTCCGCTCTCAGCCCTGCGGCTCCGCTCTCAGCCCTGCTGCTCCGCTCTCAGCCCTGCGGCTCCGCTCTCAGCCCTGCGGCTCCGCTCTCAGCCCTGCAGCTCCGCTCTTAGCTCTGCGGCTCCGCTCTCAGCTCTGCGGCTCCGCTCTCAGCTCTGCTGCTCCGCTCTCAGCCCTGCTTCCACCGCCAGTATTGTGACATAAACAAGGCCACATGACCGATGCACCAGTGGCCGTTAATCGGCTGCAGCGTTTATATCCGAGAGAGAAGAAACACGGTTCTCTCACTGGGGCACTTAATGAGAACAACTCAGCGGCTAGAGAGGGAAAACCCCGAAAACTTTTTTAATGAAACCCAATTGCAAAAATGTATTTGTAGGCAAAAATACATGCATTTACCTAAAAATAAAAAGCCTCCGACGGGGGCCATATCCTTCTAATTTTCAGTCTTCAGTTGGGCCCTGCTCCCAGTCCTTTGGGCCAGCAGCATGGTTGCACCAGTGGCCTGAACGGATCGCTCTCCCAGGCTACAAGGAGCAGCTTTGCCTCTGCAGCATCACAGGGGTCGGACCCTGGCAGAATCGCAGGAGATCAGCGCTCACAAGCCCTAGTAAAAATGTGAGCACGATGGATGCTCGGCCACCGCTGCTAGGCCGCCTGGTACCCCTGACAACAAGTGCTACACAATAAAACTAAAAATCCCTCCGTTCTTGAGAACAGAAAGGATTTGTAAAGTTTTCTATTGAGAAGTTGTGTGTTTACAAGCACTATTATTGAGAGCCGCCCCTCGGAGGCGAGCACCCGCTGCCGGGACAACGCGTCACTAATCATGTACCCCCCTTGTAAAATAAAATACCACTCATCTCCCACAGCGGCGACGTCCCAGAGATGGCAGGTTCCTCAGGTGAGCGCTGCAGCTAATCGGCAGTACTAATAAGAGTAATAAACGTGACACTCAGCGCTGACAACACCGGACTGACGCCCCCGCGGGAGACTAATATATGGGGGGCTACTTCTCTAGGGGGATTCTGTCATTCGAACAGGGGCTGTCATGGAAGAGGAGAACCCCTCTAAGCCGGAAAAATACTGTTCCCATTTCTAAAACAATCCGTGTATTATCCTTTACCTAATGAAATGAACACACTAGGCCGCCTGCACGCTGCCCTGCGCCGGCCACCCTGACAGCTGGGGGCAGCTCCTCCTCTCCGCAGCTCTGCTGGTCCTGGACAGGCAGCGGCACGGACACCCCAACCTAGGACCCTCGGCCGTGACGTCACGCGGAAGTGTCTCCGGCCACGTGGTGCGCAGCTCCGTGTTCCTCCCGGTGTGAGTGACGGCGGCTCGGGGTGCCAGCGGCGGGCGGGTCAGTATACGGTGTACGGGCTGGCAGCGGGGGGATTACACGGGGGAGCCGTCCGGCCGCAGACACCTATGCTATGGCAGCAGTGATTGGGGGGATTACACGGGGAGCCGCCGCGGACACTATGGCAGCAGCTGGTCCCCTGACACGTGGCTGACCATAGAGACAAATCTGCTGGATCCCTTTAAACCCAGTGATCTGCCAGGACTGGGTGTGAGCAGATCCCCGTGTGGTGGGCTCACACCTTATCACGCTGGTCACATTGGCTTTCTGGAGTACAGCCACATGTTCCTATTTTTTACCCAACTTTTGGGGCTTTTTTTTCCATGAATCCTGAGCCCCTCTGCCACCTTTTTGGAAAGTGGGCGGAGTTGGTCCAGAGGGGGTGTGGCCGCTGACGTGCCATTTATTAGTACCTGGTTAGTGTGTGGCAGGCGGCAGCCCCCGACCAGCTGTTACTGGCGGCCAGACGTCTCAGATCCCGCCGTCATTTCTGTGGAGGCCTCTGCGGGTGGATCTGGAGCAGCGGCTGTGGGTGTTCTGGCAGCCCCCGAGACTGTGCCAGCTGATCCATGTGAGTGCCAGGTGTCGCACCCCCTCACCCATCAGATAGTGATGGCCTGTCCTAAGGGAGCAGCCGATCGGACCGCAGTGCGTGAACTGGCAGCGGCCCTTACAACCCGGGCATGATGGCTGCATAGAAATACATGAATATGTGGCACTGTGGTCTGGAGAGCCGCCGGCCAGTCCGGGCACTGTGTGCCAATCCTCGGCTGATTTATATGGCCATCTGGCAATCAATAAAAAAGAAGTGGCCAACCCCTATAATATTTATACAACAAAAGTGTTGTATATGGCGACAGGACTGAGCGTCACTCCATGTGGCCCCAGCAGCCTCAGATCCATTAGCATCTTATAAAATGACCAGTGCACAGAACTAGGTAAATCGGAGCCGTTGTGGATGAGGCCTCGTTCAGACGTCTGTTCCTTCCATATGGAGCACGGGCGCATTATCTGTGTAGTTCTCCACATGACTGCGGAGACATGTCTGTTTTTCTCTTAGGCTACGTTCACATTTGCGTTGTGCGCCGCAGCGTCGGCGCCGCAGCGCACAACGCAAACAAAAACGCGGCAAAACGCACGCTAAAACGCTGCGTTTTGCGCCGCATGCGTCGTTTTTGCCCGCAAGTTGGACGCAAAAAAAATGCAACTTGAAGCGTTTCTTGCGTCCAACGCTTGCGGCCATGCGGCGCAAAACGCAGCACAACGCATGTCCATGCGCCCCCATGTTAAGTATAGGGGCGCATGACGCATGCGGCGCCGCTGCGGCGCCCGACGCTGCGGCGCTGACCGCAAATGTGAACGTAGCCTTAGCTATGTCTCAGATCAAAATCACCTGACCAGGACCAGGGCCTGGACTAATCCTGGGCACATTATTTCTGAGCTCTTTTAACATTATAATGATCTGGAGAAGATATTTATTTTTTCAAGTAAGAAAATAATAATAATAATCTTTATTTATATAGCACCAACATATTCCACAGCGTTTTACAGTTTAACAGCTTCAAACACAACAGTCATAGGTAACAATGTTAACAATACAAGAGAGCTTACAATCTACAATGAGGTGGGGGAGATACAAAGCACAGGGGTGTATTTACAATGATGTATTTACAATGATGGTCCAGCCATCTTCAGGGGGTGGGGGGTAGATAGAGATAGTGAATGGGCTACACACACACACAAACCTAAAATGAGTTTGATTAGGGAACGTGATAGGCCGCCCTGAATAAATGTGTTTTGAGGGAGCGCCTAAAACTATGCAAATTGTGGCTGGTCCTAATATCTTGGGGTAGAGCATTCCAGAGGATTGGCGCAGCACGGGAGAAGTCTTGGAGTCGGGAGTGGGAGGTACGGATTAGTGCGGAGGTTAGTCGAAAGTCGTTTGCAGAGCACAGTGGTCAGCTAGGCCGATAGACAGAAATGAGGGAGGAGATGTAAGGGGGTGCCGCACTGTGGAGATAAAAATGGAAGTGTACTCACCGGTCCTGAAAAACAATGATCCTTTATTACAACATGTGCAGGGTACAGCAGGGAGAACGTGGACAGAAGAGGACAATTACCGTTTCGCGCTTCCACGGGTCCTGATTTATTTTTTCATATGAGAAAATGATTGATGGTAAAAACTGACAGCACATACCGATAAGGCTACTTTCACACATCCGTCCCGCGCCGTCACGCATAATCCGGCAACGGGACAGATTGCTGGATCCGGCGCAATTAGTGTAAAAACTGATTGCGCCGGATCAGCTTTTCTTCTGGATCCGGGATAAAGATATCATGTCAAAAAAAAATAATAAACAAAAATAAAAAATCGTGATAGTCTCACCTTCCGGCGTGCCCCGCAGCCTTCCCACTCCTCGCGATGGCCACGATGCTCCCGGTCCCAGTAATGCATCGCGGCAATGACCTGTGATGACATAGCAGTTTCGCAAGACCGCATGTCATCTGGGGTCATTGCCGCTAGGCATTACTGGGAACGGAAGGAGCGGGAAGGCTGAGGGGGCTGCCGGAAGGTGAGAATATCACGATTTTTTATTTTTGTTTATCGTTTTTTACATGATATGTTTTTACTATTGATGCTGCATAGGCAGCATCGATAGTAGAAAGAGAGAGAACAGGGCATGCGCAGTTTGGAGGCCGGACTCCGGCGCCAGATATCGTCAAAGCGCTGCGGAATATGTTAGCACTATATAAAAATAAAGATTATTATGTGGCGCGTCCAGCTCCCATAGGCGTCCATTGTCAGAAAACCCGGACGGCGCCGATACCGGCGCCATCAGGTTTTTCACCGCAGCAAAAAAATGTTCCTCTGGATGTTTTCTCCGGCCACCGGACCGGCAAAAAACGGATGAAACGTTGGGACATCAGGCACAATCAGGCGCTATTAAAACTCTATGAGAAAAAAACGGATCCTTTTTTGAAAATTCGCCTGATTGTGCCTGATGCAAAAAACCTGATGTGTGAAAGTACCCTAACTCCCCTGACTCACTTTCAACCAAAAACTCACCGCAAACATCTGATTGAAGCGTTACCAGTAGACTTGGTGTGAATTGAGGCCCAGGATCCATCAGCCTCATCAGTGATCGACAAAACTGCAGGAAAGGACCATGGAACGGCTGAATCTGTACTCGGAGATAACAATCTGCAGTGTGCGCTTATTATGTGGCCGCTGGCAGGTAGACCGCCATTCATTGCACAAGCAGAACATGAGCTGCTGTGGATCCTGA
The DNA here is from genome assembly GCF_051348905.1 of Ranitomeya variabilis. Lineage (NCBI taxonomy): Eukaryota > Metazoa > Chordata > Amphibia > Anura > Dendrobatidae > Ranitomeya > Ranitomeya variabilis. The sequence goes on along the minus strand of NC_135233.1, from coordinate 927,150,410 downwards.
ATGGCCAGTGCCAATTAATGCTGTGGATGCTTTTCTCCCCGTGCGGCTGTGATTCCAAATGTCATCCACGTTGCTGCTACAGTAATATTTAGCTGATGTTCCACCCGGGACCTGCAGATGGAAAATCTACTGCTACTGACTGACATTGTGCACAACAGACACATGTCCTAGTTTGGTCTGATTTGTGGACCAAATTCGCCCATTCAAGTGACTGGGTCTCCAGAGAAACTGCACGCTTCCGAGCTGCGTCGGGGGATCACCTGGTGATCATGTGGGCTTACCTGTGAGGTTGGGGACCCCAGTCCTTTATTATGAACACTTCTGCCCTTACTGTTTTGGTGCACATGCAGATTGCCAGACATTGAGGAGACGACCTTTCTTTATATCTTCCATCCGCTTTGAGTCCACTTCTGGCCATTGAGTTAGGCCGCTGTTAGTCATCCATAACTTCTTTTCAAGAAATAGAAATGGTCGAATGTTAATTTTTTTATTTTCCAGGTTGTTCAGGATGGAGTACATGACAGGACCAGCCAAAAGCAGCCAAGGAAACATGTAAGTAGTTATTGTGCAGTGAATGAGTTCCTTAGGCCGGATCCTCACCCGTGTGTTTAGTGACCTGAGCTCAGACCGACCTCCGCTCACCCCATAGCCTCAGCCATATATGAAGCTGTTGTTCGGGTCAGGATTCTCCCAGCCAGTCCGTACTGGTACCCCATAATACTGATGTGTAAAACTGGTCTAATGTTTTACTGCTCATGATCAGTGGGGCTCGGACTCCTGGCACCCCTTCCATTAAGCTGTATGGAGCTGTGGTGGACCATGTATATATTCAAGTAGCCGACTGGTTGAGCTGTGAGGAGTCTGACCCCTATCTAATATTGATGACCTATTCAAGGACAGATTGTCAGACATGGACCCCCCCCTTACAGATGTTGTCCAAGACTAGTCTGCATGTGTTACATGGGATATTTGGTTACAAACTTGTAAAATAGTATATCTGTAGATCACAATGGCGCTAAACACGTGTGCCTGAAGGAACAGCAGCAGGCAAAACCAGCCAGTATGGTGTGTGTAACTGCCCAAAGATAATCAAAGTCTATATAAGGTTGCCGCGCTGAAAGGCACTTACAGATCAATGTGTAGTCCTGTATAAGGAATGTCCACTTGCGTAGCGGTTTCTTCCCCCACTGTCCAGTAGTGCTTGGCGATGGGAGCGTCCTCCCTAAGGTAGCAATCCCCCGTGGAAACCCGCCGCCGCAACTCAGCGGTGGCCTCGGCCGATGGCGCCGCTGTCAGCGTAGCGAGGTAAGCGGGGGCATGGTTAGATGGTGACGTCACCTGTCCGTGTATGACGGACGTGTGTAGGGGCCAATCCCGACGCATTTCGAGGGAAACGTCCCTCTTCCTCAAGGTAGGGCACCTGCACTGCCGCTGTTCTTTATTTATTATAAAATAATTATTCATAAAATAAATAAAGGTTGGATTTTTATCTGGTGGAGGGAGTATTATTATCATTTTATTCTTGTAGATACACCTTTATATACTTATTAAAGTTTCAATTAGGTATGCCCACAGCTTAGTAGTTGAGAGTAGCAGCCAGGTCGGTCATACTAGGCTAGGTCAGGTACGAGCTGACTAGCATAATGCACCATCCGTTGGTAGATCACAAGGCTGCAGAGGCGTGGATAGATATATAAGAACAGCGGCAGTGCAGGTGCCATACCTTGAGGAAGAGGGACGTTTCCCTCGAAATGTGTCGGGATTGGCCCCTACACACGTCCGTCATACACGGACAGGTGACGTCACCATCTAACCACGCCCCCGCCACACGGAGAAGGTCCGTGTGAGGTCCGTGTTTTACACGGACCCATTGACTTTAATGGGTCCGTGTAATGCGTGCACTCCCACGAACACTGACATGTCTCCGTGTTTGGCACACGGAGACACGGTCCGCAAAAAATCAATGATATCTGCACAGATGCATTGATTTTAATGGGTCTACGTGTGTCAGTGTCTCCGGTACGTGAGGAAACTGTCACCTCATGTACTGGAGACACTGACGTGTGAAACCGGCATTACTGATATAACAAGGATCATATCTCGCCTTCAGCAGAAGGAATAGCTCCTAGCTTGTATTTTGGAAGTTATATTTGTGTTTTTCTTTTTAGCCTTTGTTGCCAATGTGGGGTTCCAATCCCCCCAAACCCTGCAAATATGTGTGTGGCCTGCTTGCGGACACAAGTTGATATCAGTGAAGGGATCCCGAAGCAAGTGTCAGTCCATTTCTGCAAACAGTGTGAACGGTGAGTACGAAACCAGACATTTCAGCTTCTCCAGCCAGATGTACAGTAAATCTCCACACTTACTGGCTTTATAAACACCTGTAGAATTCACCTTTTATTTCAATTTTTGTAATGTGAGATTTTTTTAATTTCAAACATTTCGTCCATATGTTATTTCCAGATTTATTATGATGTAGAATAAAAAATTACATTGCGGTACTGTGTTAGCGAAAAAAATCGATGTAAATACTTTTCTGTCCAAAGATGGAAAAATTATACCTTTATTGCTAACCAGAAAAAATACACTACCGTTCAAAAGTTTAGGGTCACTTAGAAATTTCCTTATTTTTGAAAGAAAAGCACAGTTTTTTCCAATGAAGCTAACATTAAATGATTCAGAAATACACTCTATACATTGTTAATGTGGTAAATGACTATTCTAGCTGCAAACGTCTGGTTTGTAATGCAATATCTTCATAGGTGTATAGAGGCCCATTTCCAACAACCATCACTCCAGTGTTCTTATGGTGCTTTGTGTTTGCTAACTGTGTAAGAAGGCTAATGGATTTTAGAATACCCTTGAAAACCCTTGTGCAAGTATGTTAGCACAGCTGAAAACAGTTTGGCTGTTTAGAGAACCTATAGACCTGACCTTCCTTTGAGCTTGTTGAGAATCTGGAGCATTGCATTTGTTGGTTCCATTAAACTCTCAAAATGGCCAGAAAAAAAGAACTTTCATGTGAAACTCGACAGTCTATTCTTGTTCTTAGAAATTAAGGCTATTCCATGTGAGAAGTTGCCAAGACACTGAAGATTTCCTACAACAGTGTGTACTACTCCCTTCAGAGGAGAGCACAAAAAGGCTCTAACCAGGGCAGAGTGGCAAAGAAAAAGCCATATCTGAGACTGGCTAATAAAAGGAAAAGATTAATATGGGCAAAAGAACACAGACATTGGACAGAGGAAGGTTGGAAAAAAGTGTTAAGATAAGACAAATCCAAGTTTGAGGTGTTTGGATCACACAGAAGAACATTTGTGAGACATATAACAACTGAAAAGATGCTGGAAGAGTGTCTGACGCCATCTGTCAAGCATGGTGGAGGTAATGTGATGGTCTGGGGGTGCTTTGGTGCTGGTAAAGTGGGAGATTTGTACAAGGTAAAAGGGATATTGAATAAGGAAGTCTATCACTCCATTTTGCAGTGCCATGCCATACCCTGTGGACAGCCCTTGATTGTAGCCAATTTCATCCTACAACAGGACAATGACCCAAAGCACACCTCCAAATTATGCAAAAACTATTTATGGAAGAAGCAGGCAGCTGGTATTCTATCTGTAATGAAGTGGCCAGCGCAGTCACCAGATCTCAACCCAATTGAGCTGTTGTGGGAGGAGCTTGATCGTATGGTATGCAAAAAGTGCCCATCAAGCCAAACCAACTTGTGGGAGGGGCTTCTGGATGCATGGGGTGAAAGTTCTCCAGATTACCTCAGCAAATTAACTGCTAGAATGCCAAAGGTCTGCAATGCTGTAATTGCTGCAAAGGCAGCATTCTTTAAAGAAAGCAAAGTTTGAAGGAGAAAATTATTATTTCAAATAAAAATCTTGTTTTCGAACCTTGTCAATGTCTGGGCTAGATTTTCAATTCATTTGGCAACTCATTTGATTAATAAAAGTATGAGTTTTCATGGAAAACACAAAATTGTCTGGGTGACTAAACTTTAGAACGATAGTGTATATTTGCAGCTTTCAGAGCACAGAGGCTGCGTGTTCAGGCAGGATTATAAATGAATTATTAAGACGAGCACAACACATAAGAGATATTACAGCAGCACGAGGTGGGGGGGGAGATGTCTCCTAAAGATATGAAATCCTATGGAGGAACATCTCCCCGCCTGCTGTTGTGACCATCATGACTGTTGTTATAGCATTTGATCGACAGTGCCTTATTACAGCCGGTACATCCATTAATTGGCACTTCGGGGTCCAAATGCTGCTTTGGTTATATAGGAAAATGCAATGTAAAATTGTTGAACTACAAGTACCAGAAGAATACTGGTCCTGCACATCTCATGAATAAAAGCCGTAGTTACTGTCTGAAACATACACATTTCAGGGGTGCAACCCCTACTTTTAATAACCAAGACAAATTTTGGTAATTTGAGGAAGGAATACTCCCTTGAATTTGAAGAAGGAATATACCTTCTTTTACTGACTTATGAGAAGCACTGAGCCTATAGTACTTGTAGTTCCACAAGTTCTTGTTGTGCTTTCTTTGAAGGGACTTTAACAATGATAGCCTAACCTGACGATAGGTCATAAATGTCTGATTGGTGGGGCCCCGCCAATAAGGCTACTTTCACACTAGCGTTTTTTTCAATACGTCGCAATGCGTCGTTTTGGCAAAAAAACGCATCCTGCAAAAGTGCTTGCAGGATGCGTTTTTTTCCCATTGACTAACATTAGTGACGCATTTGCGACGCATTGACACACGTCGCAACCGTCGTGCGACGGTTGCGCCGTGTTGTGGCGGACCGTCGGCTGCAAAAAACGCTACATGTAATGTTTTTTGCTGCCGACGGTCCGCTTTTTCCGACTGCGCATGCGCGGCCGGAACTCCGCCCCCACCTCCCCGCACCTCAATGGGGCAGCGGATGCACTGGAAAAATGCATCCACTGCCCCCGTTGTGCGGCGTATACAACGCTAGCGTCGGTACGTCGGCCCGACGATCTGCGACGGGCCGAGTACGACGCTAGTGTGAAAGCAGCCTAAGCTGTTCCAGTGTCTGCTGCTCAGCTATGGACCTGCACAGCTCTGTCGACAGACTAGTGGCCACAGCCGGGTACTGCACAGCTGTCACATATTACAATCAATAGGGGGTGGATGTGCAGTATCTGGACGCGGACACTATTCTGTTGACAGCTGTTCGGCTCTAACTGAGCAGTTGCTGCACCAGGAACAGCTGATCGGCAGAGGTGCACCCCACAGATCAGGCATTGAGGACCTATCAAGAGAGGCCATCAATGTTAAAGTCCCAGACAACCCCTTTAATAGAGGAAAAAATGACGTACCTGACATTTTTCCTCTTTATCAGTAATGCCTAATTCTTAGACAATGAAAGCTTAGGTTCCATTTAAGACTGTAGTCTATCTTTGGATTCATGTTGCCGGAACCATGGTCAGCATGAGTCACGATTATACAAATAGGTGGCCTGGCTCACTCTTTGTTAGACATTTGGGCCTAAACTTTTGTGCATGTTAGATTATTTTATATTTTAATATTTTAATAATGTAGAGGACTTAAAAAATCATTGCAAAAATAAAATACAAAAAAACTATTTATTTCCATAATATTGCATATACCGGTACATTTTACAGCAATTGTCTGTGAAGCTGATTCTTTTAGAGCAGAAAATCCACAAAAAGCTGCAGAAGGCAAAATAAAAAAAAAGGTAATGCTGTCCAGAACTGCTCATTGTTATAACAAACTCCCAGACCCCCAGCTTGTATACAAGATACTGTGACCAGGCAGCATCCTTTAGGTTAGATGTGGGATTGCGGCTTTCTTCTTGCCGGATGTTCTCAAGATCAAAGAGATTTGTCTACAAATAAACAGATTCCCTATGAAACAGAGTAGCCAAGACAAAGCCTAGAGCAATACACAAATGTCTTGTTTTAAAATAAGAGCATAGAATGATCAGTATGTCAATGTAAACTAGTAACATCCTGCACGTCACAGGGTTTCGCCCTTTTTGCTTCTTCCAGGGCTCGGTCAGGACACGGAATATATGACCAATGTATGCTGTTTGGAAGAATTGCAATATCAGAGTATTTTTGTGAAAGCCATAAGCATCGGAGAGTGTTTTTTCCACAGCATTCTGACTGTGAATCTTGCCTAAAAAAGCCTTTTTAGTTTTGGAATGTCAGAACATACAAACTCCTGAAAATTAAACTGTCATCATTGTTTTAGTTTAATAGAATACCTGACGATAAGAAAGGTTGTAATATATCCGATCAGAAAACTCTTCTTTTTTCTCCTCCTGGACTGATTTTTCTTTCCCAACTCGGGGGCAAAGTGTGTGAAGATCTGTGTTCAGTGAAGATCTATTTTCCCATCACGGAGATAGCAGATGACAGTTGGTGCTTATGATATAGGCTCTGTGCACACGTCAGGATTTTCTGCAGAATTTTCCTGAACAAAACCGGACTTTTTCTGCAGGAAATCCGCATTCGTTTTTGCTCGTTTTTTTGTGCTTTTTTTTCTGGAGCTTCCCAATGCATTAAATATCGGGAAAAACACGAAAAATCCGCAAAATTAATGAACATGACGCATTTTTTACCGCGAAAATTGCAGAATGCATTCAAAATGATGGGATGCTTATGTATGCGTTTTTTAAAGTGTTTTCCCCTCGGAAAACGGCCCAAAAAACGTGAAAAATCCTGAACATGTGCACATAACCATAGGGCAGAGCTGGAGACACGTTCTGCTGCAGGGTCTCCTAGAAGGACAGTTACCGTTCTCCATAGAACTTATGAGCACCAACTGACCTCTCCTATCTCAGTAATGAGAAAATCTGTATTCACTGAAGATAGATTTTATACCTGAATTGGGAATTTTGAGAATAATCGATCAGTCCATGAGGAGGAAAAAAAAAAAGCAGATTTCTCTAATAAGATATATTACAAAGTTTCTTATCTTCACATGTACTATTGATGTGTCAAAGAAAGAAGCAATACAATGGTAGCTCTTCAAGATGTGCTCAGTCCAGTATGAATGACCTTGCGCAAGGAGCTGTGAGTGACTATTTATGTTGTTCCCATTTTTTTGCTTAGCTATCTACAACCTCCCGGAACGTGGATCCAGTGCGCTTTGGAGTCGAGAGAGCTGCTCACGTTGTGTCTCAAAAAACTGAAGGCTTCTTTGAGCAAGGTGTGACTGCAGAATGTCAAGTATTTTTCTAGAATTGTTACCGGACAGATGCAGCAATAATTAATCCATTGCCATAAATGGATGTATTGGTACGTTATTGTGATCGTGCGGGAACAGAAGCTGTGCCCGCGTGATTGTCGCCGGATCTCGGCTTAACTGATAGCTGAGCTGCGGGTGTCATGGCCAGGGGCAGCACACTCACTGTGCCTGGCTGTTTAACCCTCTAAATGCCACAATCAATGTGGAGCGTAGCATTTAGAAGGCAGGGAGAGGGGACAAATCTCCGTTGCAGACGTGTATGTGCAGTGTGTTCCAGTGTCTCCACCAGGAGTACGTGACGCATTGATGATACTTCTATACACTATACTGTGCGGACATCGTCCTGGTCCCCTGTACGGCTCAGTCTAATGTCTCGTTACATGCCCCTGGGCCAATTTCATTACCAGTATGTTCTTAGAGTGATGAAAGAAACCAGAGGAACCCAGACAACCATAATAACATACAAGCTCCATGCACACGATAGTGTAGATGTAAGAAAACTATGCTAACCACTAGTGTGCCCTACTGAAAGAGCCTCCATGCACTGATTTGGCCACATAATCAAAACTTTTTTGTGATCTTCATCAGTGACCTAGAACCACTAAAGATATTCAGGGATCAGTGCGGCCTGACCAGTTGGTTTCTCGTGTGCTGGATGCTGACCTGGAGATTACGGCCTCGGAGCCACAAACACACCTTCAGGGTGATCGGCTTATTCCGTCTTAGCATGGCCTTCTATTTCTGCCCAGCATGGAGCTAAATCCAGTTAGCGACCTGTAATGTTTGTGTTTGTTGAGGCAGAGTTTCTGTAGAGCGGATCACGTCTCCGCCTGTAGAGTCACACGGCACCGTAATCTGGTCGATGCAGATACAGACATGGAATGTGCGCTACATTTATTGGCCAAATGTTGTGTTTTGTTGTGTTTTTTTTTATGTATCTTGTCTTCCTGACATATGGTCAGCAAAATGAGGACAGTTTTTTTAGAAAAGTAGTGACTTAACTCTTTGCAGTCGGGACAATTTTCACACCTGAATTTTATATCTAGTTCAGAACAAGTCCATTTTCCTCTGTTCATGACCAGGCATATTTTTTATGTGTTTGTTTTTATTTTCCTACATGCAGCTTAAAGACCTCTATTTTTTTTCTTGTTTGGATATTCACAATATTGCTGCTTTTTTTCTTGACGTGGCAAAATTATTTATATATCCAAACAAGGCATAATTTTTGTCACTGTTTTACTTTTATATATTTTTATGGAGGGGGGCTGGAAAGATTTAAAATATGTAAATAAATAAAATTACAAGTCTATTTTTCACATTTTTAGTTCAGTTTTTTTTAATGTATCTTTTTATCAAGACTGAAAATGATGACCACTAAGAAGCATTAAAAATGGTTTTCCTATTTTCTGCAGTAATTTTTTATAATGCGGACACTGTGGGGCGAAAAACTGTTTGAACTGCTGGATATATACACACACACACACACACACACACACACACACACACACACACACACACACACACACACACACACACACACACACACACTTCTCCTTGCAAGATCATACACTTCTTTTTAAGGGGCATTTCAGCTTTTAAAGGGAATCTGTGTCCCCCCCCCCCCCCCCCCCCCCGGACATATATGACCTATTAATATGGGCATGCCACATATTAATGGTCTTGTTGCTGAGAAATGTTATATTCTGTCTTTATACTAATGATTTTTTCCAGGCTCCAGGGTGTGCTTTGCCTGGAAGAAATCACTACCTCCTGTCCTCATTACAATACTACCCCCCTCCCGTCATCGTCAGTTACGGCCCCGGAATCCTGCTCCTGCGCCCTATACTCCCTCAAAAATACATATCTGATCCTCCCTTCTGTGTGCGCTGCATTCAGGGATCTTCTGCGCAGGCGGCGGTGGGTCACTGTGACCTCTGGGGTGTGCACCGAAAAGATGCTCTCCCCACTTCCTCCCTGCACAGTCATAGCTAAGAACCATGTGTACATGGTGATGACCGGGAGGCAGTAGGGAGAGCACCTTATCGGTGCCCACACCTGAGGTCACTGGAGCCGATGTCGCCTGCACAAAAGATCCCTGAATACAGTGCCCACAGAAGGGAGGATGAGGTATGTATATCTGAGGGAGTGCAGGGCACAGGATTCCGGGGCCGTAACTGACGCTGATGGGAGGGGCTAGCTGGCTTCCCACTGCTATAGCCGCAGAATCTCGGTACAGGAGGAGAAATGATTGTACTAGCCTGCGATCTTCATATTTGATGTCACTTGCCCCCTATACCATCTCACCCTTTATTAGAGTTCTGTGTTCAGAGTATTGATAAAATGAAAGACTGAATGTGTGGGTGCCATTCTCCTGCAGGTGCGTCTTATCGATGCTGGCTTTATTTGGACAGAACCTCATTCAAAGAGACTGAAAGTGAAATTAACAATTCAGAAAGAGGTATGTAGACTCATCGTGCCACATGTGCGTAATGAACCGCTTGTTACCTCTGTCGTCGCGGCTCCAGATTCCTGGAAGTGACGGCAGCCATTCCGAGTATTCTTCAGCCTGGCATCTGTAATTGGAGAAGTGCGGCATGTCTGCACGTCTGTAGCAGTTTAGTAGACGGCTCACACTATGTATTTTCCAACAGGTGATGAATGGCGCAATCCTCCAGCAAGTCTTTGTAGTGGACTACGTGGTACAGTCACAGATGTGTGATGACTGCCATAGAGTAGAAGCGAAGGATTTCTGGAAAGCTGTGGTTCAGGTCCGCCAAAAGGTAAGAAGCTCTGCTGCTTTCCGTATAAACGGAGATGAATCAAAGCTGGTCAAAGGAAAAGTGTCGAAGTCGTCCATATGGATCTGCTTCAAAAGCCACATCAAATACTGCTCTGCCTTCAATACTTTTCCTATTGATTTTGAAAACTTTCTCGTGGGGAAAAAAAAGAACTGACATGCTACTACTGTTAGGTGGATTTCTGATGAAATCGCCTCCAAGCAGATGAAAAAAAATAAAAGGGAGAACAAATAATTTTAAAAATCACTTAAAAAAAAAAAAATCTGAACACCTCATAAAATACCTGGGTTCCTGACACAGACATATCTTAAAAAATGTTATTGAAGCATTCAGCCTCAAAAAAAAAAAAAAAAAAAAATTGTGTCCATATCCTTGCTTGTTACTTAAAAAAAAAATAATGTGCTCTTCCCTTGCTCCAGCTTTAGTACAGTGTGCTCTTAAAGGGAACCTGTCAGCAGGATTGTGCTCAGGTCGGCGCCGTTATACTGATTACAATGATACCTGGGTGATAAAATCCATCTTGTGGTAGTTTAATCTTTATTTGCAGTTTTCAGTTAGGCCGGAGTCACACTACTGTACAATATGGCTGAGTGGTATGCAATAAAACATTACGAAGCACTCGGCCCAGTGTTACTCTATGGTGTTGAGTAAAATATTTTTTTCCAAATCTATTATATTCAGTGTGTAAAATAGGGGGAAGGTCACTGAGGGATCAGTGACCTGTCATAAGCCATACAGATGAATATCTAAGCACCACATAAAGACCCTTCCCTAAAGGCCGCCCCCTAAGCAAGAGAATCTCATTAACTGAAAATAAAGATTAAACAACCACAAGATGGATTTCATCAACAAGGTATCATTTTAATCCGTATGATGTCATCAACCTGACACTGTCTTTAGTTTACTCCGCACAATCCTGCTGACAGGTTCCCTTTAAAAGTACCACCTTTTAATCTATGTGGTGAAAATTAATGAACTTTCTTTCTCATATGAATAATGCTCAGACGTATGGAGTTCACTTTTTGCAAAGAAATTTGTGGAGCCAGAAAGCCAAGTAATTTGCATAGAGGACAAATGTTTCTTCTGGGACAAGCCTATCACAAGCAGAAGGCAGGGGAGTCAGGCTGAAGCTGCAGCACATAGGATACACTAAGAATCTGCAATGACAGATGGCTGCCCACCACTTTTTATCATAAGATAGGACTCTGAACAGAGCAAAGATTATGAAACTATTTTCTCTGCAAAGCCAGAGGCATGATGTGAAATATAGACTGCATTAGCAGAACCATGTCATGGAGAAAAAAGCCCAAATGGCAAACGACCCAGGTAATGGTATTATTCTTGGCATGTTTTGCACTTTATGGGTGGAGTTCTGCTTTAAAGTGAATCTTCTATTAGTTCTATATATATTCTGTTCTTCTCCAGGTACTTCATAAGAAGACATTCTACTACTTAGAGCAAATTATTTTGAAACACAGACTTCATCAAAACACCCTACGTGTTAAAGAAATCCATGGTAAGGGAAATTACATTACCAAAGTTTTCATCTCGAAGTCGAAGGCACTGTTATACTCTGGAGAGGGAATGGTTAATGTCATTTTCTATTACGTTTCTAAGATATAAAAGCGTATTTGATAAATGATTACAATAGATCTACAGTGTGTGCCTACAAATGTGCTAAAGAGAATCTCCGCTACCATTTAACAATCTTATATTGAATTTTACAAGAGACGAATGTATAAAAGCCTATTATGACTTCACGTAGATACATGGAATCGCCTGGCATTGTGCATTCAAGTAATAAATGGCTGCTTGGAATAGCAGAAAACTTTTCTGTGCTTTCTTTAAATGAAATAAAGGGTGATGTATACCGCAAAATAAAGGGGAAGGGAGGCAGAAGAATGGATTGGGGATGGGGTAGGGGTAGTGTATGCACTTATAGTGTGACAGCATCTATGGCGAGATTAGGATAAGCGACCAGATTTTTGCAAATTTATTGAGTGCACCTGTAGGATTACTTTTACGTTTTCTGTTGATGGAAACCTTCACCCTAGACTGGGACATGACCACCAGATATGCGGTATGTCACCGTGCTGGCTGCATCTGCAGAAACAGATTTAGGCAGGGTCCTTATCCCGACACCTTAGCTCCACGTCGGCCAACTTTATAGTCAGGCTTTGCAGCTATATTTGTCCCATCGATATGATCAGCCTGACAGATCCCATTATGCTTTGGTGTTCTGTTGTGCCGCCATGTACCCGATCCAGCAGTACCTTGTGAGCAGAGCGCTTGGTTATTGACTTACTACATTATTTACCATCTCTCTTTAGATGGGCTGGACTTTTACTATGCGTCCAAACAGCATGCTCAGAAGATGGTTGAGTTTCTCCAGTGCACGGTGCCCTGCAGGTATGTTTTGTGGTGTCCTACAAAGACGTCGTATTTAGAAGACTAGTAAAATGCAGCAACTTTTGAAACGGACTCAAGGTTTGGTTTTCACAAAGTTCGCGGCTTCGGTTTTTATAGTGGCAGTTTCCATTAGCTATAGATTGTTCTGGAGAATGGTCAGATAAATTGCAAATGTATATTAACCATTTATTGTGTCATCAAGAACTTGACCCCTTCATGACCTTGGACGTGTCCATTGTCCAGGTCATTACTTACTTACCGACCTTGGATTTATGGATAAGTCCGGGCGATTTTGTGTGTGATTACCGCCAAGTGTTCAGCGATTCTCACAGCTGACACTCATTGCCAGGAGCGGTGCACACAGTTTAGCTCCCTAAATGCTGTGAACAATATCGATTGCAGCATTTAGAAAGCAGGCAGAGGGAGGGAGTCCTCTCTGGCCTCCGATCCGCACTCCCACGACATCATCGGGGAAGCCCGATCATGGCCATGGTGACCCGATGTCATCACCCAGGATCACCAGGCTCTAGCAAGTTAGTTTTGGTTAAACCATGCACTGCACATGATCCAGCTGACAGGTTATAAAGCATAGCAATGCTGCTGCCTCATTGCTATACTTTAGAACAGCGATCACCGTGCTGAAAATCAGTCTCATAGCGGTACTAAGTAAAAAAAAAAAAAAAAATTGTAAGAATATTTTTTTTAAATCCATGAATAAAAAAAGTATATTGTACTCCTAAATATTTTTCTGAACCCATACCCCCTCTCCATTCCCAACCCCCTCTCCATTCCCCCCCCCCCCTAAAAAAATGAGTACACATATTTGGTATCGCCGCGTTTGGAACAACCGACCCTATAAAAATGTCAAAGTAGTTAATCCTTTCAGTGAACACTTTAACCCCTTCATGAACTTGGGATGTTCCGTTTTTCTGTGTTCGTTTTTCGCTCCCCTCCTTCCCAGAGCCATAACTTTTTTTATTTTTCCATCAATATGGCCATTTGAGGTCTTATTTTTTGCGAAACAAGTTGTACTTTTGAACGACATCATTGGTTTTAGCATGTCGTGTACTAGAAAATGGGAAAAAAATTCCAAGTGAAATCCCACACTTGTTTTTTGTTTGGCTTTTTTGCTAGGTTCACTAAATGCTAAAACTGACCTGCCATTATGATTCTCCAGGTCATTACGGGTTCATAGACACCAAACATGACTAGGTTATTTTTTATATAACTGGTGAAAAAAAATCCAAACTTTGCTAAAAAAAAAAAAGCGCCATATTCCGATACCCGTAGCGTCTCCATTTTTCATGATCTGGTGTCGGTTGAGGGCTTATTTTTTGCGTGCCGAGCTGGCGTTTTTAATGATACCATTTTGGTGCAGATACGTTCTTTTGATCACCCGTTATTGCATTTTAATGCAATGTCGCGGCGACCAAAAAAAAATTAATTCTGGCGTTTCTAATTTTTTTTCTCACTACGCTGTTTAGCGATCAGGTTAATGCTTTTTTTTATTGATAGATCGGGCGATTCTGAACGCGGTGATACCAAATGTGTGTAGGTTTGATTTTTTTTTTTTATTATTATTTATTTTGAATGGGGCTAAAGGGGGGTGATTTAAACTTTTATATTTTTTTTCCCACATTTTTTTTAACTTTTTTTTTCTTTTTTTCTTTTTTTTTTTTTTAGAAGCTGGAACAACTCGATCGCCTCTGCTGCATAGCAGCGATCATCAGATCACTGCTATGCAGCAGAAATGCAGGTGTGCTATGAGCGCTGACCACAGGGGGGCACTCACACCAGGCCGGCATCAGTAACCATAGAGGTCTCAAGGACCTCTATGGTTACTATTCAGAAGCACCGCTGATCCCCGATCATGTGACGGGAGTCAGCGATGCGCTCATTTCCGGCCGCCTGGCCGGAAGCGCCAGTTAAATGCCGCTGTCAGCGTTTGACAGCGGCATTTAACTAGTTAATAGCGGCGGGTGAATTGCGATTTCAACCGCCGCTATTGCAGGCACATGTCAGCTGTTCAAAACAGCTGACATGTCCCGGCTTTGATGCGGGCTCACTGCCGGAGCCCTGCATCAAAGCGGGGGTTCTGACCTCGGACATACTATCCCAACCGAGGTCAGAAAGGGGTTAAAAAAAAGAGGCAAAAAAATGATGCTTTATCATACCGCCGAACAAAAAGTGGAATAAAATGCGATCAAAAAGACAAATGTAAATAAGCATGGCATAGCTCCATCAGCAGGAAAATAAAAATGCTATAGCTGTCAGAATAAAGCGATGCAAAGAATATTTATAGAAAAATCTAAATTGTTTTTGTGTAAAAACGCCAAAACATAAAAAAATTATAAATGTGGTATCGTTGTAATCATACTGACCCAAAGAATAAAGCGGTCTTGTCAATTTTACCTCAAGCATAATGGCATAAAAAACAAAATAACAAATTCCTGAATTGCTGTTTTTTTGTTCATTCTGCATCTCAAAAATCGGAATAGAAAGCGAACAAAATATGTTTTGTGCCAGAAAATGTTAGCAATAAAAATGTCAACTTGTCTCGCAGAAAGCAATCTCTCACATGACTCTGTCAGCAGAACTCTGGAAAAATTGTAGCTCTCAAAATGCAGAGATGCAAAAACGATTTTTTTGGAAAAAATAAGAAAATCCTCTTTTTAGTGTGTGACAGCAGCCAAACATAAAAAGCCATCAAACTGCTCAATAAGCACAAAAAAGAAAAAAGCTATAGCTCTCAGAATAAAGCAATAGAAAAGCAATTATTTTTTTCTAGATTTTTTTTGTAAAAGTGCCAAAATATAAAAAATGATGTAAATGTGGTATCACTGTAATCGTACCGACCCAAAGAATAAAGTTGTCTAATCACTTATGCCGCACGAAGAACGGCGTAAAAAATAAAACCAATTCATCAACTGTTGATTTGTTCATTTTGACACCCAAAGATCTGAGTAAGGCTCGGCTCACATTTATGCTTATTGTTCATCGCTTACACCGGGGTTTCTGTATAAATGTCTGAAATGTGTGATTCAGACAGAACTCCTGGTGGAAGATTCCCTTTAATGAGGCAGATGGAGGCACTGTGAACACTGTCTGACTTGTGACCCGGTGGTGGCCGTCTTTTTAGGAGTGCATAAAAGTGCGGTTGGCTACAGTATTGTGCACTTCTGAAAAGGACAACCCTGAACAGAGGCCAGACGGAGTCCAGAGTAACTCTGCTGCTTCATAGTGAATGGCTCCCTCGGGGTTTGCATCTGAATCACATCACTAGGAGACTTAGATGGAAACCTTGATTGTAAGTGCTCAGCGTAGAGCGCAGGATAAATGTGATCCGTAACGTTATGTAAAATGTTCCCAATAAGAGCTTCAACTCATTCTCCCAAAAAGCAAGTCCCTACTCAGGTCGGTCATCTGTCAATGGAAATATAGGGGGCTTCCACGTTACTGGTAGCACAAAGGCTCTGGAAAAGCTAAATGGGTCCTTGTGCCCCACAAAACTCAGCAAATTCAGCACTTTCTAATCCAAATTCCCCCCTCCCTTCTGAGCTACACAGTGTACCTAAACCACATATAGCAACCACATGTTTGATATTTCTGTAGCTGTAAGAGCCTGCCTAATTTACAGGTGCATGTCTCCAGAAGCACAAGCTGGGCCCTACAATGTGCCTTGGACTGCAGTGTTGCAATTTTCATTCGGCAACATCCACTGTTGCTTATTTCCGTAAAACACCCATGGAGTCAAAATCATCATAACACCTGTAGATAAATTCCCAAAGGGGTATAATTTCCAAAATGGGGTTTCTTGGGGGTTATCTGCTTTCCTAGCACTTAAAGCAAACAATTTCAGCAGGATTTTGCTAACTAAACTACATACACTATCAGGTTGGCGCTGTTATACTAATTAAAGGGAACCTGTCACCACCCCCAGGCGTTTTTAACTAAAAGAGCCACCTTGTGCAGCAGTAATGCTGCATTCTGACAAGGTGGCTCTTTTAGTTATTGGTGCTGTAACTGCAGAAATAATACGTTTTGTAATTTGTCCCAAAACCTTTTCTTCAGTCAAGGAGGCAGGCCTTTCCCCCCCTGCTGCAGACGCCACACAGCCGTCACTGAAGTCTTCTTGGCGCCAGGCGCAGCCTCCTCAGCGCTGTTTTGAAATCAGCCGGCGCTGATTTTCTCCTGCCTTGGGCAGGCGCAGTGAGCGCTGCCCCTCTTTCCTCATATGCAGTCCAGCTGACTGCGCCTGTGCGGCCGCCCTGCCTGTGAATCCCCACCCCGCAATGTGAATAAATCAAAAGACACTGCGGGGCTGGGATTCACAGGCAGGGCGGCCACACAGGTGCAGTCAGCTAGACTGCATATGAGGACAGAGGACGGGCAGCGCTCACTGCGCCTGGCCAAAGCAGAAGAAAAGAGCGCAGGCGCCGGCAGATTTCAAAACAGCGGTGAGGAGGAGGCGGCGCCCGGCGCCAAGAAGACACGAGTGACAGCTGTGTGGTGTCTGCAGCAGGGGGGGAAAGGCCTGCCTCCAGGACTGAAGAAAAGGTATTTCAGACAAATTATAAAACGGATTATTTCTGCAGTTACAGCACCCAGAACTAAAAAAGCCACCTTGTCAGAATGCAGCATTACTGCTGTGTGAATCTGGTACTGCCTATGATCTCGACCTGTGTGTGCTCCGTGCCAATGATGTTACTGAAAATCTGTACCTTATCTGTATCGTAGCAGCACGGTGGCTCAGTGGTTAGCATTGCAGCGCTGGGGTCCTGGGTTCAAATCCCACCAAGGAAACATCTGCAAGGAGTTTCTATGTTCTCTTGTTTGGGTGGGTTTTCTCTCACACGCATAATTTGTGATAGGGAATTTAGATTGTGGTCCCCCATGGGGCAGTGATGATGATGTCTGTAACATGCTGTGGAGTTAAAGGTGCTTAAAATGTATTTGCTCACTTATACGGTGTCCTTCGACAGTTTACTTGTAGTCTGCGTGTGTTTCCCTGTGCAGCATTGTGTAATGTTGAGCTTGTAGCTCTTTATATAGCACCGCTGATGTTTTGTGACCATGGTTCAGTGGTAAGTTCTGGCACATGGATGATCTCGGGTCTTCCTGCTGCGTCTGTTTTATATTTGTGCCGCGCTTTGTGTGGTGTAGATTAAACATCAAAGCGCCATTATAGGGTCCTGTATAAATTAAAGTGATACCTCCGAGTGTGTTGAGGATTGTGTCTCATCATTCCACATGATATATTTCTGAAACGCACAATATGGCCCATGTGTTGAGAATTAACCAGTTCAGGATCTGATAATTTCACCCTATTTTCTGACCAAGCACATTTGCATGCTTTTTCATACATGCGGTTTAAAGAACCAATTTTTTTTTTTTTTTTTTTTTCGGATACTCAAATAATTTTTGCATATTTTTTTTTTCCGTGATACTTTGGGCCAATTTTTGTGTTATGGTATTTTCTTACTATTTTTGTACTATATTTATCTATTCTCGGTAGGAAAATAAAAGAAATACCGTATTTTTCGGACTAAAAGACACACCAGACCATAAGACGCACCCCAAAATTTCAGAAGGAAAATGGGAAAAAAAATTAATGCGTGAAATGGAGGTCCATCTTACAGTCCTGAATTCAGCTTACCCTGGTGGGATCAGAAGCGCTGGTGGAGCAGAGTCACAAGGGGTGTTTGGTGGTCTGGCAATGATGTGACCCAGACTGGTGCGGCATGTTCAGTGCTACTCGGTGGTGTGGGGGCTCTGCCGATATTTTGTGAAAGCCTGTAGCCCCCGCACATCCATTGACGGAATGCGGTGGTCTCCGGAAATCCCATCCCGGTGCAACAGGCATGGTGCGGGGGACTCCAGTGGCATTTTGCGAAAGCGCGGAGCCCGTGTACTTCCATTGCCTCTGCTGTGGCCTCCGGGAAAATGGTCGCCGGAGGCGGCACATGCTCATTGAGATCTCGGCAAATCGATCTCGTCTTCCAAGATCTCAGGACGAGATGAACGCAGCGTCAAACCCACAGCGTTTACTGACCATGGAAACATACCCTAACACGCTGCCTTTTCTATGGGCAGTCTGGCTGTGTTTGGCAGCCAACCCCCCCGCTCTTGCACCTGCTTGATCGTGTGCAACGCCTCTACTATTCAGTGATGTTTTATAATAGCAATGTGGAATTGAACACGCTCCACCCCGATGAATTAGCATAATCTCCATATTCTCCCTATGTCTAGTAGGTTACATTGTTTATTCTTGTTGTTCTGGCAGAATAATGGCAGTGCCAGACTTTTTGGGACGGCCGCGGAGCCTGCAGTAGGCGGCCGCGGTCAATAAACATTGTATGGAGCTGTGCTGTTCTGCTCTGTACTCTGTTTACATGGAGACCACCACCGGAGGCAATAATAGCTGTTGGGGGGGATTTAATTGTTGGCCTGTGAGGGGCTTTATACAATGGACCTTGTGATTTTACAAGTAACAGGACAATTCATTTATGGTGTGGCCATCACACGAAAACTAAAAATTGTCTTTTGCTCTTAGGTCAAAAGCTTCCCAGCGGCTCATTTCCCATGATATCCATTCAAACTCCTACAATTACAAGAGTACCTTTTCTGTGGAAATTGTTCCAGTATGCAAGGTTAGTTTGAGAAACTGTCTGTGTTGTCCCTCTTTCCCTGTGCTGTTGGTGCAGCTGGCACAGGAATTGGTGTGACTGATGAGACTAGTGTTCCAGGCCATGACTGGCGTACATTTCTTGTGGTGACACACGGCAGTTGATAGATGTGCACACCTCTTACTCCAGCGGACTCTGCTATTCTTGATGAATCGACCCCAAAGTGTTCAGTTCCAGCCCTAACGCAGGGCAGAGGAGGTATGACATGCGTTAACTAGTCACGTCCTCCTGATTCAAAGACACTTTTCAGGGCCAGTCTGGTTGATATGTGAGGGTCCTGTATGGAGGCCCCACATCTACTAATTTTGAATTCCCCAATGGGGTATTTGAAACAGACGGCAGCTGTTGTTTTGTCAAATTTGTCAAAACCTCAGAAAAATGGATGTATGAAACAAGTTTAGATATATAATTTAATTTCTTATGAGTGTAATCAATTTCCGTGTTATTTTTGTCCGTGCACAAATGTTCCCCACCGGACATTGCCACTAAGATTATGGTTAAGGCGTGTTGTATGTACAGAGCTAGTAGCCGTACCTGGTCTTTGTATGAATCATCTCACATCATCCGTTTGGTTGACATCTTCATGACTCCTCTCCTTATTTCCCAGGACAATGTGGTCTGTCTGTCTCCAAAGTTAGCGCAGAGCCTGGGGAACATGAGTCAGATCTGTGTGTGTGTTCGGGTCACAAGCGCTGTTCACCTCATTGACCCCAATACTCTGCAAAGTAAGTATGATCTGTGTCACCGCTTGTGTAAAAGTATCTGCTCAGCGATTTCTAATGGTAAAGTGAGTGACAACCCTACGCATCGGTGCGTGTATAGGGTGGCTTTGTGTTGCAGAAAATAAACACATTTTTTACTAATTATACCTCAAGGAAAATTTAGAAGGGGATGGGTCAATATCACAAATTTTAATATACTAGTGTAGAATAATGATGTAATAAATCTATGGTTAGCATTTCTCTGCAGCATGTGTGAAATCTACATAGAACTTTACAGCATGTACGAAATATGTACACATATACACAACCTGCTACATTAGCAGTACACGCACGATTGGCCCTGTGGCCTGTGCGCATTCTTGGGCCACACACACACACATTTGCTACATGCGTGTACACACCTCAGCTACAACATCCAACAAAACAAGCACACACTGTGTACACACTACCAGATGTTAAAGGTCCTTCCAGGCTTATGACTGGTCCCATGACCCAAGAGGACCTTCAACTACTGCAGACGTGCAGTTCCAGTGATGCGCAGTCCTGTAGCTTCCTCTCCTGCCCTACGCTGATCAGCTAGATCAGTGTGGGGCTGGAATAAAGAGAGTGGGAAGGACGTCTGGTGGATTTCTCCAGACCACTAATTTCAGACAAGAACACATACATACTTTTTAGCAGGATTTAATAAAATCTAGTAGATGCTAATTGTGCAATATCAGTGGACTGGACTATTTTTATTATTTTTTTTTAAATAATCTTTAATGGCATACGGGCACACCAAACCTGAGAGAACAATAAAGATGGCGGTGGGCACTGCCTGTGGCCTGCATAGACTCCTGCTGCAACCATATACAACAACTTATGTCTGTCGCATCCACCAAGTCTGTAATCTACAGTTATTGCAGTAAAAAAAATCAGATTAATATAAACCTATAGAAACTGAGTATGGGGTTATTGGAAAGCATAATAGTCCATCTGGTGGAGACGCTTAACACTGACCACTGGCTGATGGCCAGGGTCGTGTCGATGTCCGCAAGCAACACCAGGACACTTTGACGCTTTTTCCTACTTTTTTTTAATGGTTTTTTTTTTTTGTCCATGTTGAAGGCGTATTTCAGCTTCACTGTAAAGACCGTACATAGATATAAATGCTGCCTTTCTTAATCTGCCCCAGGACATATGCACCTACTCATGGCTGCGATATTTCACCATTACATGTATGATTATGCATGTCACCTGCACCTGGGACCACTTTTCTGATTGAATCCATACCTTACATGTGAAATTATGATCTGTTATTTATTTATGATGAAAGACGTGACTTTTTTTTTTTACTCCTTCCACCCCACCGCTGTAGTTGCTGAAGTGGATGGGAATACATATTGGCGGCATCCCTTTCACAGCTTGTTTCATCCCAAGCAGCTGGAGGAGTTCATTGTAATGGACGTAGACCTTGTCAGAGACCGGAAACAAGGAGCAGGTGCTGGAGTCAGATCAAACAAGGTATGGTTTACATTCCCTCCATACGGCCATATTCCATGGAGAATTTAGGCCCTAAGATAATAAAATGAGGAGAGAACTGCTGGAAACCCGACCAAAACCATTCACATCTCTGGTGGGTCAGTTGTTTCTGACGTTTTCATCACATAGTTTTTCTATCCTGCACTAGTACCTTCCTATCCACTACTGACTGCAGAATTGTCTCTTGCACATCAGGACATGGTGGCTTTTATTTTTGTGCAGCTGGATAAATCTGAATTGCCTGAATTACTCCTGCCGAAAACAATTCTTTGGTGGACTGAGAATGTGACTCAAAAACCCCTTGGGTTATGGACACATGGTATTGTAAGGCTTTCAAAAACAAGTTTTTTCCTTTCCTAAAGAGTTTTTTTTTTTTTAGCAGTTTTTTCCTTTCTTGAAGACTTTTGGGGAGGTTTTGTTTTTTTTCCCCAGCATTTTAATTTGACATGTACCGTATTTTTCTGACCATAACACGCACTTTTTTTCCTCCAAATTTGGGAGGAAAGTGTGGGTGCGTCTTATGGTTAGAATGTAGCATGTGGGGAGGGGGGCAGCAGCTAGTGGGATCGCACTGTGATCCCACTTGCAGGAGGCAGAAAAATGTCCCAGCTGCCCAGAATCCAGGGCTGGGGAAACCATGTGGTCCCCATGATTAAAGTGCCGTGAATATTCATTAGCCACTTCCCCGCCCACCTGTCAGCTGAGCGGTGAGCCAGGAGCAGCAAATGAATAGTCCTTCACTGAAACACACATGGTTTCCCCAGCGCTGGATTCCTGCAGCGGCTGGGGAGATCTGTGTGTCCGGTGGAGGAGGGGGCAGCAGCAGGGGCCAGAGGAGACAAGATCGTCGCATACCTGCCTGGCTGTGCTGGATGCGGAGTGCTGGGCATAAAGACCTGTGTGATGTCATGAATTGGGCGGGCTGGAGCATCACATGACGGCACAGAGCCCTCCCTCTTCTGATGCCATCACAGGTCCTTCAGACTCCCCACTAGAATCTGCAAGCTTCCTCTTATGACCTGTGCTGTGGAAAGGCTACAAGAGGGAGGGCTCTGTGTGTTCAGTCATGGGATGCTCCAGCTTTTCGCCTCATCACAGTGTGGCTGGCTGCCACAATTGAAAGGTTAGTCTTTACAACACACAATAAAGCACTCTGCCACTCCCGTGGTAAACTATAACTCCCAGCATGCCATAAGATCTGCAGGACATGCTGGGAGCTATAGTTCTCCCAATGGGATCTTAAAGCAGCACTCCAGTGTTATTTTTCAGTGCTGGAGTGGTGCTTTAAATATAAGCCCTGTGCCCCATTCTTATCCTCACCCTCCAGCGTCTTCATATAGTACTTTACAGACACCACACTGGTCCCGCAGCACCATCTTCTACCCGTAGCTTCCAACATAATAACATACTATTATATAGAATAACACCACATATAATAGTATGTTATTAAATTTTACCACTTTTTTTTTTTTTTTTTTGCTTCAAATATTTTTTTCCCTATTTTCCACCTCTAAAACCTGGGTGCGTCTTATAGTCCGAAAAATGCGGTGTTTTGTGTTTTTTTTTTTTTTTTTGTTGTTTGTTTTTTCAGGATAAAAAAAAACCACTGAGAACTCTTCATATGAATATTCTGTGGAAATGAGTAGGAAGAGTTTTCTAAGCGTTTTTGAGGAGGTTTTTGTTGCCGATCAGCTCCTCGAAGAACTGTGTGAGAACGTAGCCCTAGCGCCCCATTACATTGAATTTATCTCCATGTTTATTTCTCAGTATATCACAGAATCATTTCCAGTAGATTAGATTATGCTGCCATATTACTTTTTCTTTTTTTTTACTTATTTGCTGTGACACACGATTCCTCTCCATTGCCATGTCCTAAATAATCATGCTCTATGGCTGCCCCCATCTACTTGTGCTGATGGACCGCTAGTCTGCCTATGCGCGTTCTAGGGGAAAAGCTGGACGTAAGGAGACCCTCAGTCGCCAGATGGGAAGAGCGCCTGCTTCTCTGGAGTACCAGAACCCTAGCAATGTAACAGATTACCAGGGAGGTCCTGGAAATGGCTGCAAGAAAAAAAAAAGTAGGCAATACAGCACAGGTATCAGGGCCTCTGCTAATATTCCATGCTGTCCTCAGAGCGAGCAACATAAGCCTGGTGACAGCAGAAGTAGGCGAGAGCTATCTGTAAACTAAATCTAGCAGAATAGGTGTCTAGAAATGCAAAGTATATGAATTTAGTTCATTTACTTCTAACTAGATTCAATTAATCTTTTAGTTCGATTTTTTTCTTGTGTAAAGTGATGAAATTTCATTTTTTGTGTACTAAAGAACTGCCACAAATGTCTGCTAGTTGTGGTTATTGGCTGCGTACAGGCTGTTTTCAGGTTTCCCATACTGGTGAATGGCGAGAGCTGGTGTATGCGCGGCCCCCTCTCCTGGCACTGCAGTTTGTGCAATGTTCTGAACAGGGTATCAGGGTGGCGTTATATTGAGTTCTTGTTCTTATAACCCGAAAGTACCCCGATTGTAGTTTTCGCTCATAATACAATTTCTAGACTTTTTGGAGTGTGCGCTTTGTATGATTGTTTTTCTCTTTCCCAGCACACACTTGCTGAGGTTTGGGTGCAGAAAACATCAGAGATGAACACAAGTCAGCAGTACCACTGCCGCACTCATCTGGGGCATCTGCTGAATCCTGGAGACCTGGTGCAGGGGTAAGTCATTCTCAGTATGTACAGTAAAGACCTCCGGGTAGCTCGCTGTAGACCTGAACATACCTGATGCCATGGGACAAAATAGGGCTGAGTATTTGTCTGACATATACATATAAATGATGACACCATCATCATATAATGTGTTGGCAGCTTACCAAAACACTGGATAAACATCTCTCAGGTTACCGCATTATTAATAAATTGTTAAAAGGGAAATGTTTGGTGTTCAGCTAAATGTTTAGAATACTGGAAGCACTCCTCTTCCAATCATATTTTTTATCCTCTTAATAGATTGCAATCACATTATATGGCACTTTGTACTTACAATTGCTCATTTTGCCTTTCTACCCAGTTAATTCTTCTTTTTTCTCTGCTGTATGTAGAAACTTGAAGTCTCTTGTCCCTGCATTTATCATTCCCCTCTTCACCTCCTGACCCAGATGCTCCCTCCTCACTCTGTCAGGGACTTTTGCAGTGACTGACTCGTACAGGAAAAATTGACCACCTTGTTTTTACATAGAGCTTACACAGATTCAGCAAATCCGTTTTTAATCATGTGATGTCATAGACCTAATGGAAAAGAGAAGAATTAGCTGACCCAATTCCTGTGGACTGAGCGCGACGAAACATGGCAGTTATTAGTCCTTCTCTACTTAGGGGCCACCTAGAGACATACTCTTCTCCCATCTCTTTAAGCAACTGTAAACACCTCGCTTGTAGAAGTCGACAGGTTGCTCAAAAAGCCACGTTGTGACTTTGAAAATCAGAGTCTCATCATCTGAAAAATGGTTGACCTTCAAAAATAACTTCATTGTTGGGAAGAGGTGGAAGTCCGATGGTGCGAGATCAGGTGAATAAGGGGATGTGATAGAATTTCAAAGCCACAGGAGCATGCTTCCATTTGGGCAACATGTGAGTTGTGAACTGGTGCACTGTCTTGCAGAAGGTGAACACCTTTGGTGAGCAACCCACGTCTATTGGTTTTGATGGTCTCCCACAATTTCAGCAGCAGTGAAGCATAGTAAGCCCCAGTGATCCTGGTACCCTTTGCTAAGAGAACCATCAATACTACTCTGTGCTAGTCCCAAAATACTATGAACATGACCTTGCCTGCCGAGGGTTGGGCACGTGCCTTCTTTGGAGGCGGTGAGTCATGCTGCTCCATTGCATCCACTGGACTTTAGTCTGGACCCGGCTTTCATTC
This sequence comes from Ranitomeya variabilis, assembly GCF_051348905.1. Lineage (NCBI taxonomy): Eukaryota > Metazoa > Chordata > Amphibia > Anura > Dendrobatidae > Ranitomeya > Ranitomeya variabilis. The sequence goes on along the minus strand of NC_135233.1, from coordinate 927,125,107 downwards.
TGTGTGATCAGTCTGTTGTCTCCTCCTGGTTTTCATGGCAGATCGTCAATAGAGACTGAGAGCATTCGACTCGTTCCTGCTTCTGGAAAGGTGTGAGCAGTCGGGGAACCCAGCGAGCGGATATCTTATGCATGTGAAGATGGTCTTGGATGACTTTTTCCACAGACCCCATACTAATCTTGACATTTTTGGTTAGGTGGCGAATAGTTACGCAGCAATTTTCCAAGATGGAGACCTCCACTTGCTGGGTGGCGTGTTCATCAATAGCAGAGTGGGGTCACCCTGGAATTGGAGCTGTTTCCACCGAAGTCCAGCCACATTTGAATTGACGATGCCCATTCTTGACTACATCTTATGATGGAGAATCATCACCATAAACCTCTTTCATCTCATCAAACGTCTCCTTTGGTGTGCGGCCTTTCAAGTAAAGGAACTTGATGACTGCTCTGTAGTCCACTGGGCCCATTATCAAACCTTACACCACTTCAGCACCTGTAAAATCGAGACCGTTATCAGTTCTGAGCTGCAAATTGGCACATAACCTATAGAGACTTATATCATTACACATGGGCAGTTTCGGCATCCTGTGATAAATAAAAGTGGGTCAGGGGAAATCTTTAACCCCTTCCCGACCCATGACGCCACGTAGGCGTCATGAAAACCTGTGCCAATCCGACCCATGACGCCTATGTGGCGTCATGGAATGATCGCGTCCCTGCAGATCGGGTGAAAGGGTTAACTCCAATTTCACCCGATCTGCAGGGACAGGGGGAGTGGTACTTCAGCCCAGGGGGGGTGGCTTCACCCCCTCGTGGCTACGATCGCTCTGATTGGCAGTTTCACTTTCAACAGCCAATCAGAGCGATTTGTAATATTTCACCTAAAAAACTGGTGAAATATTACAATCCAGCCATGGCCGATGCTGCAATATCATCGGACATGGCTGGAAACACTGATGTGACACCCCCCCCACCCCACCGATTGCCCCCCCAAGCCACCGATCTGTGGTCCGCTCCCCTCCGTCTTGTGCTCCGCTCCCCCGTCCTCCTGTCCGCTCCCCCCGTGCTTCTATGCCACCCCCCCCCCCGTGCTCCGACACCTATGGAAAACCAAATCCGCTGTGCCCATGGTGCGGAAAATTCTGTGCGGAAACGCTGCGTTGTATTTTCCGCAGCATGTTAATTCTTTGTGCGGATTCCGCAGCGTTTTACACCTGTTCCTCAATAGGAATCCGCAGGTGAAATCCACACAAAAAAACACTGGAAATCCGCTGTAAATCTGCAGGTAAAACGCAGTGCCTTTTACCTGCAGATTTTTCAAAAATCATGCGGAAAAATCTCACACGAATCCGCAACGTGGGCACATAGCCTTAGGGTTAGGGTTGGAATTAGAGTTAGGGTTGGAATTAGGGCTAGGGTTGGAAATAGGGTTAAGATTAGGCTTGTGGTTAGGGTTACGGATAGGGTTAGAAGTGTGTTGGGGTTACAGTTGTGGTTAGGGTTGGGATTAGGGTTAGGGTTGGGATTAGGGTTAGGGTTACGGGTGTGTTGGGTGTTAGGGTTGTGGTTAGGTGTGTTGGGGTTAGGGTTGTGATTAGGGTTAGGGCTACAGTTGGGATTAGGGTTACGGGTGTGTTGGGGTTAGTGTTGAAGTTAGAATTGAGGGGTTTCCACTGTTTGGGCACATCAGGGGTCTCCAAACGCAACATGGCACCACCATTGATTCCAGCCAATCTTGCGTTCAAAAAGTCAAAGGGTGCTCCCTCCCTTCCAAGCCCCGACGTGCGCCCAAACAGTGGTTTACCCCCACATATGGGGTACCAGCGTACTCAGGACAAACTGGGCAACAACTGTTGGGGTCCAATTTCCCCTGTTACCCTTGCAAAAATAAAAAATTACTTGCTAAAACATAATTTTTGAGGAAAGAACAATTATTTTTTATTTTCACGGCTCTGCGTTATAAACTTCTGTGAAGCACTTGTGTGATGAGCACTTTGAACCCCCATCTAGATAAGTTCCTTGGGGGGTCTAGTTTCAAAAATGGGGTCACTTGTGTGGGGTTTCTACTGTTTAGGCACATCAGGGGTTCTGCAAATGCAACATGATGCCCGCAGACCATTCCATCAAAGTCTGCATTTCAAATGTCACTACTTCCCTTCTGAGCCCTGACGTGCGCCCAAACAGTGGTTTACCCCCACATATGGGGTATCCGTGTACTCACAACAAACTGGGGAACAAATATTGGGGTCCAATTTCTCCTGTTACCCTTGTAAAAATAAAAAATTGCTTGCTAAAACATCTTTTTTGAGGAAAGACAAATAATTTTTTTATTTTCATGGCTCTGCGTTGTAAACTTCTGTGAAGCACTTGGGGGTTGAACGTGCTCACCACACATCTAGATAAGTTCCTTGGGGGGTCTAGTTTCCAAAATGGGGTCACTTGTGGGGGGGTTCTACTGTTTAGGCACATCAGGGGCTCTGCAAACGTAACATGATGCCTGCAGACCATTCCTTTAAAGTCTGCATTCCAAAACGTCACTACTTCCCTTCTGCCCAAACAGTGGTTTACCCCCACAAATGGGGTATCAGCATACTCAGGAGAAACTGGTCAACAACTTTTGGGGTCAAATTTCTCCTGTTACCCTTGGGAAAATTAAAAAATTCTGGGCTAAAAAAATATTTTTGAGGAAAGGAAACACATTTATTATTTTCACGGCTCTGCGTTATAAACTTCTGTGAAGCACTTGGGGGTTCAAAGTGCTCACCACACATCTAGATAAGTTCCCTTGGGGGTCTAGTTTCCAAAATGGGGTCACTTGTGGGGAGTTCCTACTGTTTAGGCACATCAGGGGCTCTGCAAATGCAACCTGACGCCCGCAGAGCATTCCATCAAAGTCTGCATTTCAAAACATCACTACTTCCCTTCCGAACCCCGACGTGTGCAAAAACAGTGGTTTACCCCCACATATGGGGTATCAGCGTACTCAGGAGAAACTGGACAACAACTTTTGGGGTCCAATTTCTCCTGTTACCCTTGGGAAAATAAAAAATTGTGGGCTAAAAAATCATTTTTGAGAAAAGAAAAATTATTTTTTATTTTCATGGCTCTGCGTTATAAACTTCTGTGAAGCACTTGGGGGTTCAAAGTGCTCACCACACATCTAGATTAGTTCCTTGGGAGGTCTAGTTTCCAAAATGGGGTCACTTGTGGGGGAGCTCCAATGTTTAGGCACAACAGGGGCTCTCCAAACGCGACATGGTGTCCGCTAATGATTGGAGCTAATTTTCCATTCAAAAAGCCAAATGGCGTGCCTTCCCTTCCGAGCCCTGCCGTGCGCCCAAACAGTGGTTTACCCCCACATATGGGGTATCATCGTACTCAGGACAAACTGGACAACAACATTTGGGGTCCAATTTCTCCTATTACCCTTGGGAAAATAAAAAATTCCGGGCCAAAAATCATTTTTGAGGAAAGAAAAATTATTTTTTATTTTCACGGCTCTGCGTTGTAAACTTCTGTGAAGCACCTGGGGGTTTTAAGTGCTCACTATGCATCTAGATAAGTTCCTTGGGGGGTCTAGTTTCCAAAATGGGGTCACTTGTAGGGGAGCTCCAATGTTTAGGCACACAGGGGCTCTCCAAACGCGACATGGTGTCCGCTAACGATTAGAGCTAATTTTCCATTCAAAAAGTCAAATGGCGCGCCTCCCCTTCCGAGCCTTGCCGTGCACCCAAACAGTGGTTTACCCCCACATATGAGGTATCGGCATACTCAGGAGAAATTGCCCAACAAATTTTAGGATCCATTTTATCCTGTTGCCCATGTGAAAATGAAAAAATTGAGGCTAAAGGAAATTTTGTGTGAAAAAACAGTACTTTTTCATTTTTACGGATCAATTTGTGAAGCACCTGAGGGTTTAAAGTGCTCACTATGCATCTAGATAAGTTCCTTGGGGCGTCTAGTTTCCAAAATGGGGTCACTTGTGGGGGAGCTCCAATGTTTAGGCACACGGGGGCTCTCCAAACGCGACATGGTGTCCGCTAAAGATTGGAGCCAATTTTTCATTCAAAAAGTCAAATGGCGCTCCTTCCCTTCCGAGCCCTGCCGTGCGCCCAAACAGTGGTTTACCTCCACATATGAGGTATCAGCGTACTCAGGACAAATTGGACAACAACGTTCGTGGTCCAGTTTCTCCTTTTACCCTTGGGAAAATAAAAAAATTGTTGCTAAAAGATCATTTTTGTGACTAAAAAGTTAAATGTTCATTTTTTACTTCCATGTTGCTTCTGCTGCTGTGAAACACCTGAAGGGTTAATAAACTTCTTGAATGTGGTTTTGAGCACCTTGAGGGGTGCAGTTTTTAGAATGGTGTCACTTTTGGGTATTTTCAGCCATATAGAACCCTCAAAATGACTTCAAATGTGAGGTGGTCCCTAAATAAAATGGATTTGTAAATTTTGTTGTAAAAATGAGAAATCACTGGTCAAATTGTAACCCTTATAACTTCCTAGCAAAAAAAAAATTTGTTTCCAAAATTGTGCTGATGTAAAGTAGACATGTGGGAAATATTATTTATTAACTATTTTGTGTCACATAACTCTCTGGTTTAACAGAATAAAAATTCAAAATGTGAAAATTGCAAAATTTTCAAAATTTTCGCCAAATTTCCGTTTTTTTCACAAATAAACTCAGAAATTATCGACCTAAATTTACCTCTAACATGAAGCCCAATATGTCACGAAAAAACAATCTCAGAATCGCTAGGATCCGTTGAAGTGTTCCTGAGTTATTACCTCATAAAGGGACACTGGTCAGAATTGCAAAAAACGGCCAGGTCATTAAGGCCAAAATAGGCTGGGTCATGAAGGGGTTAATGAACGCCCCTCATAAGTACACAGTGCTGTATAATATGATGACTGCAATAAATAAAGAGGATAAAAGGTTTGATGGGAGGAGGCGCGATTCTTTAATGATTATTCTCCTCTCTACATCCTCCCAAAAAATGGGAATTTCTTCACTTTGCCTTGACTTGTATGTTCTGCTTGGTCCAAAGTGCTTTTTAGTAAGTTTAGATAACCAGTAACCATAAAGCCATTAAGGCTCCAGATCTGTGGAAATACAGTATTAGCTGTGCGAAGCCTTGTTTAGTACTATAAGGACACCAGGCATAGCCATTACTGCACTAGTGCATTTTTTTTTATTTTTATTTTTTTGCATTTTTCCTCTCTCTCCATATCATCTTTATTATAAATTAAAATTAAACAGCTATTTTTAATACAGATTACGATATGAAAGTAAAAACATTGTTAAAAATTGGTTATAAAACATGTAACAAAAACCTGATTTAAATAGTCCTTTTATTACAAAAATAAGTTTGGATGTCGCTGGTTCCTATGGATAAGGGCTGCCACAACTGGAAAGATCAAGAACTATCTCATGATTGTTTAGACATGGTAAAAGAAGATTATTGCGGCACTTTCTATCATAGATCAGGCGAGGTCCAGCATGGACTCTTGCATCGGGGCACACAGCTACAGTCCTTTGCCTTACAGCTCATGTGGCTTCAATTGTACCTTCAGTTATTTAGAAGAACGTTTATGGACAGGAGCCTGCAGAAGAATGGCTTTTCTAAATACATTATCTGGCAGATTATGTTGGAAAATAGAAGCAGAAGCCGGCCATGGACTGTTCTGTGGGGGTCCAGGCTCTAAAGAGGTCGTTATTGAAGAATGGGAAAATGTAGATGTTGGATCATGTCGCCAACTTGTTCATTCTATGCCTAGAAGACTTGGTGCTGTCCTGAAAAATCATGGAGCATCACAAATATAAAAAAACTGACCGGCACTTCTAAGCAGAAAAAGACAAGTGTGAACAGGTGCAAGCTAAGAGTGCCGCGCTATATAACGAACAAATTAAAGCTGTGCTCTGAAACGCTATAATATGTACACAATAAATATATGAAATTGTAATTGCATTACTGCTGTAGGAAACGTGTAAGGCTACTTTCACACTAGCGTTTTTGGCTGCACGTTACAATGCGTCGTTTAGGAGAAAAAACGCATCCTGAAAGTTGTCTGCAGGATGGGTTTTTTCCCCATAGACTTACATTACCGACGTATTGCCACACGTCGCAACCGTCGTGCAATGGTTGCGTCGTGTTTTGGCGGACCGCCGCCACAAAAAAACATGTAACTTTTTTTGTGTGTTTGAGTCCGCCATTTTCGACCACGCATGCGCGGCCGAAACTCTGCCCCCTCCTCCCCGGACCTTGCAATGTGGCAGCGGAAGCGTCGTAAGACTGCTTCCGCTGCCCACATCGGGCATTTTTTTCACAGTATGCGTCGGGCCGACGCAGCGCTACAGCCCCGTACCGACGCTAGTGTGAAAGCAGCCTTAGATAGTAAAGGTACTTAGCACACAAATTGGCCAATTTGTCTGAGCCCAATTTAATTTGTTCGTTAAAGGGAACCTGTCGGCAGGATCGTGCGCAGTAACCTACAGACACTGTCAGGTCGGCGCTGTTATACTGATTAATGATCCTCTGGTTGATGAAATCCGTCTTGTGGTTGTTGTTTAATCTTTATTTCTTTCTCGCTTCATTGGGGGACACAGGTAACCATGGGTGTATGCTGTTGTCACTAGGAGGCTGACACTATGCAAATAAAGAAGAAGTAACTCCTCCCCGGCAGTATACACCCTCCGACAGGCACCAGGCAACTCAGTTTTTGCTTAGTGTCTGTAGGAGGCGGACCTGGATCTAACACCAGATCCGCATTTCTTTTACAGGGATTTGTTGTTTGTTTTTAATCATTTCCCCTTTCTTTTTCAGATACTTTCTTCAGGGTAACAGGGTGCAGTTTTCTCACCCTGTCTTCCCCACTTTGAGCGACCGAGAGAGCAGTGTGGTATCACCCACATCGCACCCTCTCGGACCCGCTGGGCAGGACTTTGTCCCCTGTCACCCCTTCGGGTGTTCAGGGTGACCCTTTCTTCAGTGGCCAGTCCTGCCCGTTTCCCCTCCTCATCCCTCTCCTCGGAGCGGGCTGAGGTAGACGGCGGTCACATCCAGTGACCCTCTCCCCCTGTTCAGGGGTCGACGCCGTCTTCTGCGCCGGAGAGTCGTGGCGCGGGAAGGAGGACTACTTCCAGGACCCTCTATCTACCAGGGATCCTGATGCTTCCTCATCTGCAGGTAGGGAATCTTCAATCAACAAAATCCCCCACCTCCCCTCCCCCACCAATACCCTGCCCAGCGGTGATCCCCTCTTACCATAGGGGTGCATCTGACAGGGAAGTGGGCTGCATAGAATGGGAGCAGGAAGGCTGGCATCTTTTCCCCCTCCTTATTCAAACTTGCAGGCCCGTTCGCCCGCCATTTCTCTCTGCCTCACTGTTTATCCCTTTCTTAGCGCTTGAGCGCCCTCTGGTGGTGGCCGGAATTACTGCAGCCGGGATGTGCAGCATCTCCCGGCTTTTCCCTTTCTTGCCGCTTGAGCGCCCTCTTGTGGCGGTCGACGGTATAGCGGCCGGATTACTTTCAGTTTTACAGGGGGCGTTCCTTTCTTTCCCCCCTTCGATCCTGTGCACGCCCACAGCGTCGCACTTTCTCCGCGCTCTTTTCTCCTGCTTCCTGTCAGCGTGTCAGCGTCTGCTCATCGCGTAGGACACAGGATTTCTCGGGGGAACACAGGCACCTGCGGTTACCGCTGTCTTTCACCAGGCTCAGCGCTACCTCCTACTCCACCTGGCAGTATTCTCTGGGGACAAGGTAATATCCACCTATGTCCGACCCCACCCCGGCCTTTGCCCCTACGGCCATCCATTACGCCTGCGCTCACTGTAAGAAAAAGTGGGTTTCAGGTCAGCCATCTCCTTTCTGCCCGTCCTGCATTCCTCCCACCATGTCAGCTCCCCTGGAGGCTTCAGGGTCCCGGGATGAGTGCACCCCCCCTCCCCCGGAGTGGGCTGTTGCTATGTCTCAATCTGTGTCCGACCTGACTAAGGTTTCTCAGTCCCTGGTCCAGGCACTTGAACGCATCCCGCTTCTCTCTAATGCCACCAGTGCCACGAACGCCTCTCACGGCGATTCGCCCGCACCTGTCCTAGACTCTCACAGAGGCAGACCGGACAAAAGAGACAGAAAACGGACCTTATCTAGATCCTTCTCCAGTTCACCGGACCACATCGGGATTCCCCAATCTGCCCGTTCCCCTTCCTCACAGGCGGACCTCGGGTCTGACGTAACTTCTCAGTCGGAATCTGACTCAGATGCAGATCAGACTTCCGGAACACAAGACATGGTTGATAGCCTTATTTCAGCTATCATTCAGACGCTTGATCTTAAGGAAGATGAGGCAAGCTCTCAGGACGTCTCCATTGCTTTTAAACGGATTAAACGTCCCTCTAGGGTTTTCCCTAATCACAAGGAGTTTGACAACACTACCGCCACTCACTGGGAAAACCCTGGCAAGCGTTTCCCAGGTAGGAAACTACTTGATGTGTTATACCCTTTTCACTCCGACCTGGTCTCCAAGTGGTCCGAGTCTCCTAAGGTAGACCCGCCTGTGTCCAGGCTATCTTCACAGACAGTTCTGTCTATTCAGGACGCGGCTTCCCTTAAGGACCCCTTGGACAGACAAATTGAGGCGCTAGCAAAATCAGCATTTGAGGCCTCCGGAGCCTCCCTTTGCCCTATTTTCGCCTCATCATGGGTAGCCAAGGCTGTATCAGCCTGGGCCAAGACCCTGCGCAGGGGCATTTCGGCCTCTGCTCCTGCTGAAGAACTGTCTGAATTAGCGGATCAGATTCCACTGGCAGGAAAATACCTGATGAATGCCTCCCTTGATGCAGCGGCCTGCTCTACCAGGGCTAATGGCAACATTGTCGCCATTCGCCGGATTCTTTGGTTAAAGGCGTGGAATGCTGACCCCGCATCTAAGAAATCGCTCACTGGTCTGCCCTTCCAGGGCTCCAGACTCTTCGGCTCGCAGCTAGATCAAATGATCTCGGACGCTACTGGCGGTAAGAGTACCTCCTTACCCCAGTCCAAGCCTAAACGTCCCTTCAACAGGAGAGGTCCCCAGTCCTTTCGTCCCTTTCGGTCTTTTGCCTCTTCGGGAAACCCCGTCCAGGACCGTTCCTCTTCACAGGGGGACCGAAGAAAACCTTCTTTCAGGCCTCCGCCACGCTGGAGAGCCAAGAGCCACCCCGCAAAACCATCGGGATCTCGGGGCCGCAGGTTTTCTAATAAATGACGGGTCGCCCCCACCTGGAACTCCTTCCAGGGTGGGAGGCCGCCTGCTTCTATTCTCAGAGGTTTGGCTTTCAGTAGTCGACGACGCATGGGTCAGGGAGATCGTCACGTCAGGCTACAAAATAGAGTTTTCTTCGCCCCCAGGAAGACGTTTCATGCTCTCTCGTCCTCCCAAACAGCCCTCTCATCTCCCAGGGCTTCTCCAGGCCGTCGATTCGCTCCTCGCCTCGGGAGTCGTAGTGCCGGTGCCTTTTTGCCAGCGGTTTTCCGGGTTTTATTCAAACCTGTTCGTGGTTCCAAAAAAGGACGGCTCTCTCCGTCCGATTCTGGATCTCAAACGATTGAACCGCCACCTTCGGATTCAACACTTCAAAATGGAATCTCTGCGCTCGGTGATCGCGTCCATGGAGCCGGGAGAGTTTCTGTGCTCAGTGGACATTCGGGATGCGTACCTTCACATTCCTATTTGCGTGCAACATCAGAGGTTCCTCCGATTCGCGATCAGGGAGCATCATTACCAGTTCACTGCCCTCCCCTTCGGGCTGGCATCTGCTCCCAAGGTCTTTACGAAGGTCATGGCAGCTGTCATGGCCATCCTGCGTTCAAAAGGGATTCTGGTAATCCCATACCTCGACGACCTATTGATCAAGGGCTCATCCCAGGGGGATTGCAGCCAGAGCCTCCATCTTACTCTGGACACCTTAGTTCGCCTAGGCTGGTTGATCAACTACCAGAAGTCTTCCTTGATTCCAACCCAGCGGCTGGAGTTCCTAGGCATGGAATTCGATACCTTTCGGGCTCAGGTCTTCCTTCCCAAGGAGAAGTTTCTTTCTCTTCGTCGGGGTGTCAGAGCGCTAAAGGGTCCGAGTCCTCTGTCCCTTCGTCTAGCCATGAGAGTTCTGGGGAGAATGGTCGCTTCTATGGAAGCGGTCCCTTATGCTCAGTTCCACTCTCGTCCCCTCCAGCTGGCTCTTCTGTCTGCCTGGGACAGGAACCCGCTTTCCCTGGACCGTCCGTTTCGCCTCTCCCCCAGGGCGAGACAGTCTCTCTCTTGGTGGACGCTGTCCACCTCCATTCTCCGCGGGAGGTCATTTTTACCCCCCCACTGGCAGGTGATTACCACCGACGCCAGTCTCCAAGGTTGGGGAGCAGTCTTTCTCCACCTCACAGCCCAGGGCCGCTGGACTGCTCGAGAGGCGTGCCTCTCGATCAACCTCTTGGAAATCAGAGCCATCTTCCTAGCCCTCATCCGCTGGGAGTCCCTCCTTTCGGGAAAGCCGGTCCGCATTCAGTCGGACAACGCCACGGCCGTGGCATACATAAATCACCAAGGGGGGACTCGAAGCAGTCAAGTCATGGCGGAAGTAGCAAAAATTTTCCGCTGGGCGGAGGGTCATGTTCCCTCTCTGTCAGCCGTCCACATCCCAGGGGTGGACAATTGGGAGGCCAACTTTCTAAGTCGCCAGGGCATCGTGGCGGGCGAGTGGTCTCTTCTTCCAGCAATCTTCAGCCAGATTTGCCAGCGGTGGGGCGTTCCAGACGTCGACTTGATGGCCTCCCGGGCAAACCACAAAGTTCCTCAGTACGTCGCCAGGTCTCGGGACCCGATGGCCGTCGGATGCGACGCTCTCTTGATCTCTTGGGCCCAGTTCCGGATGCCCTATCTGTTCCCGCCTCTCCCTCTGATTCCAAGGGTCGTAAAGAAGATCAAGTCGGAAGGGGTCCCCGTACTCTTGGTAGCTCCAGATTGGCCTCGCAGAGCCTGGTACGCAGAGCTGATAAACATGTTATCGGATGTTCCGTGGAGACTTCCGAATCTTCCGGACCTTCTTTCACAGGGGCCTCTCTCCCACCCGAATTCTCGGTCGCTGAATTTAACGGTATGGCCGTTGAGGCCGCGGTCCTGAAGAACGCGGGTTTTTCTCATAGCGTCATCCAGACTATGATAAGAGCGAGGAAACCGGCCTCATCGCGTGTCTACCACAGATGTTGGAAGGCCTTTTTCCGGTGGTGTCAGGATAACAATCTGTTTCCTATGACCTTTTCCCTTCCTTCCCTTCTCAGCTTTCTTCAAACGGGCCTAGATTCGGGTCTTTCCCTTAGCACCTTGAAGGGTCAGATCTCCGCTCTATCAATTCTTTTTCAAAGAGACCTGGCTTCCCTGCCTCAGGTGAGGACCTTCATCCAGGGGGTCGCTCATATAGCTCCCCCTTACCGGTCTCCTGTTGAGCCTTGGGATCTCAACCTCGTCTTAGATGCCCTGCAGCGGCCGCCCTTTGAACCGCTTCAGAATGTTTCCTTCTCGCTTCTATCCTGGAAGGTAGCCTTTTTGATCGCCATCACCTCCATTAGAAGGGTTTCAGAGCTGGCGGCTTTATCCTGCCGTTCTCCCTTTCTGGTCCTGCATCAAGACAAAGCAGTTCTTCGTCCGGTTCCTTCCTTCTTACCGAAAGTTGTCTCATCTTTTCATATCAACGAGGACATTGTCCTCCCGTCCTTTTGCCCTTCCCCGGTTCATCCATTGGAGAAATCCCTTCACAAGCTGGATGTGGTCAGGGCTATCCGGATTTACATCGCCAGAACTGCCTCTTTTCGTCAGGCCGATCCTCTGTTCGTCGTCTCGGATGGGCGTCGAAAGGGTCTTCCTGCCTCCAAGTCCACGATTGCTCGTTGGATCCGTTCGGCGGTTTTGGAGGCATACCGCGTCCAAGACAAACCGCCTCCTTCGGGGGTGAAGGCTCACTCTACCCGGGCAGTGGGAGCTTCCTGGGCAGTTCGTCACCAAGCTTCGGCCTCGCAGGTTTGCAAGGCCGCTACGTGGTCTTCCATGCACACCTTTGTCAAATTCTACGGGGTGCATACTCAGGCTTCCGCGGACGCGAGCCTGGGTAGGAGGATACTGCAGGCGGCGGTTTCTCACCGGCCAACCTGACTCCTCTTTTTCTGCAGAATACCCGCCCTAGGGACTGCTTTTGGACGTCCCATGGTTACCTGTGTCCCCCAATGAAGCGAGAAAGAAAGAGGGATTTTTGGTTCTTACCGTAAAATCTCTTTCTTGGAGCCTTCATTGGGGGACACAGCACCCTCCCTTGAAGTTGTACCGTGTTGGCTAACGTGCCGTTGTTGTGGGTTGGTACATAGGTTGAGTTTTATATTACCTGTTCCTACTACTGCTTTTGCACCAACTGAGTTGCCTGGTGCCTGTCGGAGGGTGTATACTGCCGGGGAGGAGTTACTTCTTCTTTATTTGCATAGTGTCAGCCTCCTAGTGACAACAGCATACACCCATGGTTACCTGTGTCCCCCAATGAAGGCTCCAAGAAAGAGATTTTACGGTAAGAACCAAAAATCCCTCTTTTCAGCTTTCAGTTAATGATATGCTCGTTCTCCGGGGCGGCCTGTGGGGGTCTGCATGTGGTGCTCTGATTAGGTATTCACCAGTATGGCTGCTGACAGGTCACTGATCCCTCACTAATCTGTCCCCTAGTTTACATACTGAATATAATATGGTTTGAAAAAAAAAAATCAGTCATCAGGCATGCGGCTGCTCTGTAGCAGGATACGGGGGATAATATGCATGTATTCATTTTATTTAGACATATAGTGGTGTTGGGGAAAAAAAATTATCTTAATCAAAATGGCGCCAGCGACTGTGCCTGCACATCTATCAGAACAATGCTACTTCGCAGGCATCATCTTAATGGAACCTAATTTTTTTTTCTCAAGATGGTGCCGGTGCCTGTGCAGTAGCATCAATTGGAATGCGATAGATCATAGATTGTTAGAGTTGGAAGGAGCCTCCAGGGTCAGATGCTACTGTGCAGGCACGGCTGCTGGCACTATTAAGATTTTTTTTTTCTCTAGCAAAACTATTTCTAAATAAAATGAATACATGCATATTATCCCCCGTATCCTGCTACAGAGCAGCTGCCTGCCTGATGAATGTGATTTTTTTTTTTTTTTTTTTTTTTCCAAAACCATATTCTATGCATTATGTAAAATAGGCAGGTCAGTGAGGGATCAGTGACCTGTCAGAAGCCCATACACATGAATACCTAATCAGAGCCCCACATGAAGACCCCCCACAGGCCGCCCCGGAGCACGAGAATATCATTAACTGAAAGCTGAAAATAAAGATTAAACAACAACCACAAGACGGATTTCATCAACCAAGGTATCATTGTAATCAGTATAACGGCGCCGACCTGACAGTGTGTAGTTTACGTAGCACAATCCTGCTGACAGGTTCCCTTTAAAAAATCATGGAGATCATACAAAATCGTTATTGTAGTAGTTTTTTTATGTGGGGTGTACTCATTTTTGCATCCACTAAGTTGAGTAAAACTGAAGCTTTTGTTATGAAAGTTATATTATTAACCTTTGTTATATTATGGGTTAAAAAATGTTCTATGAAACAGTCTTGCCCAAATTATGGCAATTATTCTTGTGTTCAGTGAGCTATTGATAAAAATGTTACTTTTACATGGGGGTTTACTCATTTATGCACAGCATTATGTATGTACGTGTGTGTGTATTATATATATTACACACTCGTATACATACGCACACCCAGATAATATCTTCCTGCTTTATTTTCGGACAGTTTGTGCCCCAGTAGTGTCACCGTTATCTGGAGTGCTGGGAGATGCTCTTCCCTCTGGAGAGTGTGTGGGTGTACTGGTAAATTACACACACCTCCCAGTCATCCCAGCTCCGCTGCTCTCTGATGATCTGCTTTGTTTCGGCACTTGTGAATATTGCTAAACGGCAGAAAACAAAGACCCTGAAACTGCAATAATCCCGCCAGTTACCAGACGTGGCTGAGGACTCTTATGTTTCTGTTTCAGGTTTGATTTGGCAAACTGTAATCTGAATGATGAGTTTATTAACAAGATGAATCCTCATCATGTACCTGACGTGGTAAGTCTCTTCATGTCCCCTGGATGGCACTCTTGGGTTAGAAATGGACGTTTGTAGGAGAGCTGGCCCGCTGACACTGACCCATATCCTCCGCTGCAGGACTATGGCTGCTATATACTTGTCGTGGCCTGTAAATCTGCTGATGGACATTGCAGTACTAGCACCTGTATGTAGCTCCTCCAGGATGGACAGAGCGAGTGGCCACCCAAAACCTCGCTTAGTCCCAGTGACCAATATTAGCCCCCTTGTTTTTCAGTAAGTCATGCGCCGTCCATCCATAGTCTGTCGGGGTCTGCAGCTTTTTGGGCAGCACCAGCCTGGGCTCTCCAGGAAGGCTGCAGTTCTGGAATATCACGGCCCGATAGTCGCTTCACGTGTGATTCTTCTCTTAATCTTTTGTAGCTAATGTTCAGACTATTCTTCTCGACATGTTTTTTGCGACCCTGATGACTATTTGCAGCAAAACTTTTGATGGTTCTGTGATCACATCCCAATATCTTAGCAAATTCAGGAGTGCTGCATCCCTCTGTAACAAGTTGTGACTTTTCAGAGTCAGTTAATTTTTTTGGGGGGCCCATTTTGCTTGAGGAAAAAAAGCGGCCTAATAATTTTGCCCACTATTGATAATGATTGCGCACAATCATGTTGTATCCTTACACCCTCCCTCTTTACACAAATGCACATCAGCTGATCTGCTTCATCCAATCAGCATTCAGCTTTATACAGTTTGGAGTTAGAAAATCATAAAAAAACTTGATCTGATCAAAATACTCACTTGCCTAATAACTGCAGAGCGTGTAGTAACAGGGTTCAGACCGAAGCCCGATCCTATTGGGAAAGCTGTGACGGCCGGCTTTTCCCCATTTCTCACATGCGACCTTAGTCTGCCGGATGAGGAGTGGTAGGATTCCATCTATTGATACTTTTAGTAAGAATACGTCTTAAAGGGGTGCTCCACTTTATCTGCAGATGGGAGATTGCGAGCAGACCGTTCCAGCCGCTTCCTCTTGCATAAAGGAGGAGGTGCTGCCTAGGAAGCATGACGCATGTATATGAGATTGTGTGTATGTATATATACGATACATACAATATATACACTCGCCTACCTACCATTTGGCTGTGCTAGTTGGATTTTAAGAGTGGCGCACATCATTGCCTGGAGTCATTGCCCAAAATTTTGTCCCCTTTTTATCTATAATCTATATTTATCTTACTAATGCACTTTTTAGGTATGGAGCACTTATTTTCTGATTTTTTTTTTTTATTTTTTTTTATGTTTGCAAAATGAGTTCTTTTTCCAGGAGCTATAGTAAAGCAGATAGTGGTAGTGCTCTGTAACATGCCAAGAGTTAGTTTAATTGCCATGTGCTGAGAGAAGGTCTTCAGATCGCCTTTGACGTATATATTTCTTTTGATCTTTCGTTCAGGTTTTAATTAAGAAGAGTTATGACCGTTCTAGACGTCAGCGGCGGAGAAACTGGAAGCTGAAAGAGCTAGAAAGAGAAAAGGAAGGCATGGACACAGATGATGAAAGGTCTGTAGGTCGAATATCCATGCAGGCGCTGCAGGTTTTACATCAACAGGTCTATTTTGTGTCCGTTTGGCAGATGAATGTGACATGATGGCGCTCATCACTTCTAAATTCAGTTTAGGATTCAGTGTCCTAACAATTCTCCTACTTATTGGCTGGAGGAGTCCAAAGTACTGGAAATGTCATCTCTGAAGGACACAAAGGTTTTGTCAACATTAGAGAAACTTTGCCTTTAAAATCCCTTGTGGAGACTAGCATTTTGCACAGGAAATGTTTTAGTCTGGGAATATATATATGTATCTTTTTTTGTTTATATCGGATGTTTTAGTTAAAGGGGTATTCCCATCTTAGGCACATATGGCATATCTACATGATATGCCATAAATGTATTCCAGATGCAGATCTCATCTCTAGGACCTGTTGCCCCAGATTGGGGTTCTCTGACACCTGTCCTTCCTGTTGAGATTACCACCACATCCACACAGAGAATACTTGGAGAGATGGGTGCTTGCTCCATTGTTTGGTCCTGCTCCGAGACCCGGTACCTCATCCTGCCTACACTGGATCATGTGCCAGATAGATGTTTGTGTTGACTATGCACCCTGTGGACATTGAAGAACATATAAAATGGTTTTCTAATAGGAATCATGGCTAACCCAACCAGAGGTTTGACCTCAACCTGGTTGACCAAATTGGGATGCCAATTATGCACAAGGCTTAATTGCTCAGCATAAGTTGTCTTTTGGCTAAATGTCTGCTGACCTCTGCTTCCATATTTCTTGGTGGGAAAATCTGATAAAAGCATAGAATGTCCTCCGTTATTCATGTCCATGCATATGCTCATTTTTTTTTAAACATCTACCTCCAAAACCAAAAACCTGCAAGATAGATGCCGCTTTCTTTTTTTTGAATATGAGAGTCCCTGGTCTGATAGCACACATGTAAGTGAACCTGTTGGCTGATTCATGATGCCTGACTAGGTGACTAGTTGCAGAGTCCTCTCCCCCACCAGCTTTTTCCTGCCTGCTCAGTTACATTGACCGGAGAGACCTGTCAGTCTAGTGGAGCAGGTCGGGAGAAGCCAGTGAGGACCTGCTTCTTCAACTAGTTGCTCTTCCCTGGCTCCAGTCTCCATTATGTTTCTTCTCTGAAACGCCCCCAGCGGTTTTTATTTTATTGAAGCACATAGTTCGGACAAAAATGAACAGCACATGGTCTTCCACCGTTTCATCTCCTACTTGATGCTTTCCCGGGGCCTTGGGCATCAGTCATGTGAAACAGCCATAGACCATGTGCTGTTCATCTGTATTCCCTGTCCCATACCTCACTTGTTGGGTGACACAACTGAATTTACTTGAATGAAGCACAATAAGACTATTGAGCTCAGGTGAGGAGCGTTATTTGATTGTTTGGACCTATATTATTGCCATTAGGTGAAGCTAATGGATGAGTGGTGAAGACATAGTACATCTCCCCTGGACGGATACGGCCCACTGGCTGCCCTTCATGGAAAGCACTGAAGGCTGTCGTATGATTGATTGATTGTTCCCAAAAATACTAAGAATTTAGCACTAGAACATTTTTGGAGCCATATTATTCTGTTTCATTGTCTACATACATGGTTTTTATTTTTCCTTTTTCTTACCAGGCAATATCAAGATTTCCTTGAAGATCTAGAGGAAGATGAAATTTTGCGGAAAAATGTTAATATTTATAAAAGTAAGGAACTGCTTTTTCTCTGAAACTGCTAATTTGGTATATTGTGTTCTACATGAAATGGAGATTAGATAATGGAGCATGTTAGGAGAGCACACTGAAGGCCCACATACACATTAGCTGGACCTGCTTTTATCTGCAGGATGAGCTGTCTAATGTGTATGGGGGCCTCCCGACTTTCCCCTGACAGATGATGTAGGGAGAGACAGATCCTTTTGTCGCTGCTCCTTTTGTTCTCGTTGAGATGAGCCGCTGCCTGAGGAGTCTGGTAGAACGTCAGCAGAGGTAACAGTCTGCCGAGTTATCAGCCGCATCACTGTTCATCTGACAGCCATCTTTAAACTAGACGGTCACACTAATCACATTGATATATTTGGAGCATCGTTAGACAGTATAGTTTACGTTTACACCTTTTATTGGTTGTCTTACTTTGTGACAGAAATAGGCACCACATTTTGGTGAATGTTGCTGCTTGTAAAGCCACAGCCCTTTCTCATAAAGGTACACATTTCCAAAAAGCCAAGCCTCCTGCTGAAAATGACCTAAAATGTATAAAGTGATGCAAGACTTGTTTTGGTGCATATTGTGCCAGATCTCTGCCACATTTATATTCGTATATCCCCCTAAAAGTATAACAGTCATTTTAAGTTTTATGTCATAAAGTATGTGAAATTAAGTAATCCTGTAATATGTCTTATCCGAGGAATCAGCTTCTTTCTCTGTCAGAATTGATCAGTGATTATCAAAATTCTCACTCCTGAGGTAAAATCTGTATTGGGTGAGGACAGACTCTCCATTAGGCTACTTTCACACTAGCGTCGGTACGGGCCCATCGCAGTGCGTTGGGCTGACGTACCGACGCATACTGTGAAATAAAAGCACAACAGGGGCAGCGGATGCAGTTTTTCAACGCATCCGCTGCCCCATTGTAATGTCCGGGGAGGAGGGGCGGAGTTTCGGCCGCGCATGCGCGGTCGGAAATGGCAGACACGACGCACAAAAAAACGTTACATGTAACTTTTTTGTGCCGACGGTCCGCCAAAACACGACACATCTGTCGCACGACGAATGCGACGTGTGGCACTCCGTCGCAATGCGTCGCTAATGAAAGTCTATGGAGAAAAAACACATCCTGCAGGCAACTTTGCAGGATGCGTTTTTTTCACCAAAACGATTCATTGCAACATGCGTCGAACGACGCTAGTGTGAAAGTAGCTTTACTGAGATGGCGGCTGCTACTAGTGAGATTCTATGTAGATGAGGAGGGAGGAGCTCTGTCTGGCTCCTCCCATCTACATAGAATCTCCCTAATAGCAGCCGCCATCTCTTAGTAATGGAGAGTCTGTCCTCCCTGAATACAGATTTTACCTCACAAGTGAGAATTTTGATAATCATTGATCAATTCTGACAGAGAAAAAATCAGATTCCTCTGATAAGACATATTACAGAGTTACTTATTTTCACGTGTTCAATTGATTTATGAATTAAAAATTAAAACGATGGTTACACTTTAATATTTTCCTGAAGTTGTCACCAATCAAACATAACTTACATATTAGGCTATGTGCATACGTTGCAGAATTGCCGCGGAAATTTCCACGGCAATTCTGCAACTCCCTGCCGTGGGTATAACGCATGCAGAATTGGCATGCGTTTTCCTGCTAAACGCTAGCGTTTTGCAAGCAATCTGTAGCATCGCTTGGAAAACTGATTGACAGGTTGGTCACACTTGTCAAGCATAGTGCTTGACAAGTGTGACCAACTTTTTACTATTGATGCTGCCTATGCAGAATGTTAAAAATAATAATAATAAAAAAATGGTTATTCTCACCTTCCGACGGCCCCCGATCTCTTCAGCGGTGTTCCCGAAGGCCTCCATTCCCAGGGATGTATTGCGCGAAGGAACCTTTGTGACGTCACGGTCACGTGACCGCGATGTCTTCCCAGGTCCTTTGCGCAATGCATCCCTGGGAATGGAAACCACCGCGTGCACCGCTGAGAGGCGGGAGGACTTCGGGGGCCATCGGAAGGTGAGTATATCAATATTTTTTATTTTAATTCTTTAACAGAAATATGGTTCCCAAAGGCCTGGAGGACAGTCTCCTCTCCTCCACACCCGGGTACCACCGCACATGAAGCGCTCACTTTACGCATGGTGGGCATAGCCCCAAGCGTAAAGTGAGCGTTTCAATGCATTCCTATGTGTGCCGAATCGCGGCGATTCCGCACAAAGAATGAGCATGCTGCGTATTTTTCTGCGATACGATTCCGCCGCTGAAAAATACGCAGCATATTAGCACAGCATTGCGGAATCCCATTGAATTCAATGGGCTGTGTTGTGCATGCATTTTTTGCCACGAATTCGAAGTGAAAAAATGCATACAATCCGCAACGTGTGCACATAGCCTAAATTTCTGGGCAAATATTTAGGCAGGTGTAAGGGAAATGCTATAAAATATTAGAAGTATTAATAGTTTATTCTTCCCAATGAACACAATGTAAAGTGAATGAACCAGAGAGAAATGTAAATCCGGTCAGTGTTTGGTGACCTCCCCGTGCCTTCACAACGGCTTAACGGCATCAGTTCTTCTCTGCAGACCTGTACATATACAGGCGCACAGTTGTAAGTCTCTCTCCTTTTCTTACTTGTACACCTACATAGATATTACAGCATATATACAGCATATATCTTCTGTGTGAAATGCATTGGTTGTGAACGGTTTGCCCACATGTGAGGTTCTTGCTTTTCTGTGTGAGAAGTACAGCGATCGCTTCAGGTCCCGCACAACCTGCATGATGTGCTTTCCCGGCACTTTTTGGCCGGCTCGGTCTCTGAGCTCACGCTGGCTTTTCTTCTTTCAGATGCTAACATTGCAGTGGAGAGTGACACTGATGAGGAGGGAGCGCCCAGAATCAGCCTGGCAGAGATGCTAGAAGATCTTCACATTTCTCACGATGCCACCGGTGGGGAAGGGGCAGAAATGCTGACACAATAGACTTGCTTCAAAGCTTCCCGCTGCTGCGTCTCTGAGAGGAGGATTTAACATGTGTCCAATTTCATTCTGAACGTCTAAACGTGCGCTCGTCCATATTCCCTCTGAACTTGGATTACTGTACACTAAGCTCTTGTGTGTTTTCCCTCCAACTGCCAAATATTAAAATAACTGATGGTTAAGCTGTTTGGATCTTTCCATTTTCTCCTGTGCTGACATCTTTTGAGGAGCACAAGACGTTCTCCAGGTGTTTGCAGGACAGATTACTGCAAAAGACACTGAAAACCCCTCACACGAATCTGGAGCTTCATATCTCAGGTCTCACGTTCCTCTGTTGTTCTGGCACCGAGAGCTCCTCACATTGAGAAGGTGAATTTTACTTCACTTTCTCTTCTAAATGTAATGGAAATATTAAAGAGGTTTTCTCATTTAAAGAGAATGCTACTATTTTGGCATCGATGACCTATCCAATTAGGTCATCAGTGTCTGATTAGCCGGGGTCCGACACTCAGCACCGCCACCAATCAGCTGCTATTGGTGTTGTCGTCGGCCAGAAATGCTCACCTGCAGAGCTGGCCGTCTTCTGGAAGTGTTGTGGTTTGGTACTACACATTTGCCTGCTATTCAGAACAATAGGAGGTGGATGTAGAGTACCCTGCGGCAGCCGCTACCAGAAGACTGCGCAGCCCCGCAAGTGGGTACTGCCAGCCGGCTACTGCCGCCACCAATAACTAATTTGCAGGGGTGCTGGGTGTCAGACTCTGGTCGACCAGACATTGATAACGTATTCTAAGGATAGGTCATCAATACTAAAGTAGTGGACAGACTCTTTAAGGAATGTGAACCCCAAAAAGTTCTTATACATGTAAAATAACCAACAGACCAGGTACTTGCCCCACTGGGTCAAGCGTGAGCACTCGCCCTCTCTGGGTCCAGCGTCTGCCGCTATTGGGGTTTGGTATTTTGGCTGCAACGGTGACATCCTGCCGACAGTACACATCACTAGCCAGTCACTGAGCTCGGCAGCTGTGCCAAAGAAGGTGACACTTGCCAGCAGTGGTGATGTGTGCGCTGTCAACGTGCCATCACCGCTCAGCCAAAACCCGAGATGGCACTGAACCCGGGAGAGTGTGCGCTCCTGCTCTGTTGGCTATTGTAGGCAAATAAGAGCATTTATGGTTCACTTTCATCAAGGTGGAAAACACCTTTTCAATTAACAAAATCTAAGAAATTGCCGGTTTCAATGAGGACGGCAGTAAGTTGAAGTCCACCTGTGTTTTCAGTCATAAGGTGTGGAGACGTTGGGTCAGAGTTATGACTGGACTCAAATATGGCTGCCTACATCTGTGTGTAGCCGCAGCTTATCCCTCTCTTGATGGATGGAAACCAAGTAGATGTGACGTGCACTGAACATCCTTGCCCTGCCAAGATTGCACCGAGCACCTGAACTTTGCCTTTCATAATCATTTTGTGGTGATAAATCCCTTTAGGGCTCAGACGGCCATATAACTCAGAACGCAGTGCATGGACTGATCAGCGGCTCTCCCCACCTGAGCATGACGGCTGCATAGCAATATATGAAGATGTCACGCTTGGGTCAGGAGAGCCGCCGGCCAGTCCACGCAGCACGTTTCAATCTCATTCTGACTTCTATGGCCGTCTGCCTGCTCCCTTTAAGCTGTAAAAGGACTAAATATACAGATTTAAGCCGAATTCTGAGACCATTTATATTGAAGAGAGCAGAGACCTATTAAGTCGCAACCTGACAGCAATCATAGAGTTTCATATGTTGGATTGTTTGCTCCCAGTCGTATGGCACCTAGTGACATCCCATGTAATATACAATATCCCAGTGCAATTTTTATTGTTTACACCTTTCACGAATTTGCAATGCAAGATCACATTGCAAATCACTGCAGGAGATAAGTCACGGTAGGATCAGGTGTGTACCCGCACGTTCCAAATTATGGAGCCTTTATCAGCAGCTCTGTGTTGTGCTGATGTATGGAGGAAGGTTCTTGTTAATGGAGAGCTAACGTGATGCCTGGTTATGATCCCGACACACAAGCCCAACACCAGAGTCTGGGTTAGTCCTGTGATTAGCATTACCCATGGACGCCATTCTAGTATATATTATTACTAGGAGGTATTACCACTATAACTGCTGTGTCATCTAGATCGCAGCTTGCACCAACACGCAATATCTTTAAAGCAATTTTCTTTCCTTATTGCAGAGATCAATGCTCCTCAGCTCTTTATATGAAAGGTGCTGGTTCAGCTTGAAGCAGCTCCCAGTTTAACCTGCTTTGCAAATGACAGATATGATTAAAGGCTATGGATCTCTCAATCGATGATGAACTTGGGGTTTCATGACCCACATCACTGATTTCTAGCCCTTAAATCTCTCGCTGACTGTCAATATGCTCAGAAGAGTTATCCAGTACAGCCACTAGATGGCAGTAGTGCTCAATATTTCAACTTAAACCTGTATGTTGTCCTTCTGCCTTAATCATAAAGCGGACTCTTCTGCTTCCATGTATCTCGTGCTCCCAAATGCGTCCCTTTGTGAATTCTAATAAATGTCATGATTGCTTATTTGCTTAGTTGCACAGTAGTTCTCCAGCCCATGACTTCTCTCCTCCCAAGGAAGAGAATTGCTCAGGGATGAATGGGAACCTAATTAGAACATAAACTGCGGTGCCATCAAGAAAGGTAAACTATGAAAAATTACACCTGGCTTCTGCTCAAATCAAGTCATCTCATCTGGTAACAGAAATGACGTCATTATGGGAAATCGTTGATATTTGGCAGTGAATAGTTTAATAAGTGGACTCTTCAAGATCCAGAATGTAATTCTAGCTGTCAGTAAATGTTTCCTCCAGTCCCACAGGTTCCTTCATCTGTGTGTGAGCTGTTGGTTTAGATGTTGTTGGTGTCAGCAACCTGTAATTACTTACTGTAAATGGGATCGGACGGCTCTGCGCAGTTAAATTGCAATCCACAATCCTTTACACTATCCAGAATCTGCATTGACTTGATCATCCCAGTAGATGGCGCTAACACCATATTTAAGACTTGTCTTTCGGGGATCGCCTTTGATCCTGTGGTTTTGTATTTTTAGCCCGATTCCTAGCCCCTCCAGAATAGGCGAGATGCTCTGCACTGTCAATGTTAGCTAGTTCCTGGAGGTTTAGTTTGTATATTATGGATGTAGTTGGTGTATGAAGCGATAAGGGAAATCCTACAATTTAGGCTATGTACACACGTTGCGGATTTTGCTGTGGATCTGCAGCTGCGGGTCCACAGCAGCTTTCCATGCGATTACAGTACAATGTAAACCTATGGAAAACACACAAAAAACGTGCGGAAACGCTGCGGGTTACATTCCACAGCATGTCAATTCTTTGTGCGGATTGAATAGGAATCTGCAGGTGGAATCTGCACAAAATCAGCAGATAAAAACACAGTGCTTTTTACCTGCGGATTTCTCAAATCCGCTGCGGAAAAATCCGCAGAGCTCAAAACGACGTGTGCGCATACCCTTAGGAGCCAAATGAATTTCAGGTTTCACATGCCAAACTAATGGAATGCCTATTGAAAGGTGGGAACATGGATCGGATAGACATGGCTTTCTTCCAGAGACTGCGCCACAGCTGTCCACAGGTTGTCTGTTGTACTGCAGTTGTGTCCTTCACTAGCAGCTGCAGTACTAGACTCAACCCATGGACAGGTGTTGGGCAATGTCTTTTTTTTGTCATCCTGGACTACGTGAATAATGGGTAACTACTGGTAATAATTGTGAGGTGTGAGCTCTGGCAGATTTGGGATGGTTGCATCAGTAGACCTTTCACATAATGGAGAATTTCTGTAATTCCATGGACGTATTTCCTTGTTCATCAACATCCCATAAGATGGGAGGGGGGCTGATTTGCTTTTTGATAAAATCTGCCACTGTCACATTTTCATCAAGGCCTGAATATACGAGTGAGCAGTAATTCTACATTTTACTTCCTAATAAATTTCCAAAAAGTATCTACATGTACAGTAAAATATGGCATATCCAATAAATATAGACATTCTTATAAGTTCACACGGATTATAAGAATGCTAGAAGCAAAATCCCCTACAGAAGGACACTATGGCCCCCGAATCATTCAGGCAGGCGTATTCTACACTAGTCTTCTAGAAGAGAGCGCTGAAGTAAAATGCACTGAATGCATTAAAGGGGTTGTCCAGGCTACAAGTCTGCAGTTACTCTGTGGTTCCAGACTTGTGAATCCTCACATTGGAGCGGGCAGTCATGTGACTGTATGTATGGGATATGCATACTCCTGGCCACAGTCCGACTAGACTGTATCTAGCCTCACTCGATACATTTGCATTGAGCAAGGCTGCGCCCATCTAGTTGACATGTGACCACACGTATGCAAATAACGTCCTTGGGGTCACGCGCCCACCGGCACTGAAGAATCCACACAGCGCGGTGTGCACAATGTGAGGATTCACAGAGCATGACTGGGGCTGCTTAATTTTGGCTCATCTTTCAAGCGCCGTGCGGCTCTGCCACAAATGTACACCAATGAGGGACTGCCGTAATTCATGCCACTATTGTGGAGTAAATTATGATAAATGGGGGGCCGCTTGGCCTCGCTCCATTCTGCCTGACGCTTTCTGCACTTTTCAAAAAGTTGGTGAATCTGGACACAAAAAAAATCAAACATTTTTGAGGTTGTGCAAAAATTTGGCAACATTTCAAGCAGTTATATGCCAGAAATTCGGCAAAAACTGTTTGATTTTCCAGGGTCTATGTGTCCTAAAAAATGTCAGTAATCACTTACTACAAGTATAAGCATTACACTGATGATACATGTCCAGGAAATACCCAACACGTAAAAAGCAAAGCCAGCGACACACAAGACCCATAATGCCGTGAGACTCGTAAGTCGCCATGTTAATAGATGGGCCTTTAGAAGGCCGAGTCTATGCCTTGTGAGAGGATTAGACAGAGTGTGAGGGTTATGGCTTTGGAGCAGCCATGAAGCGTCAATAGTAACATTGTACTGCTGTAAGTCACCCTAGCTGGACAGAGAGCGCACTATGGCGCTTGCTTGTCTGTCAGGCCGCCTGTGTCACTTCAGCTGGTGGATCTTTAGTTTTATATAAGTCTATGCCTTGTGAGAGGATTAGACAGAGTGTGAGGGTTATGGCTTTGGAGCAGCCATGAAGCATCAATACTAACATTGTACTGCTGTAAGTCACCCTAGCTGGACAGAGAGCGCACTATGGCGCTTGTCTGTCAGGGCGCCTGTGTCACTTCAGCTGGTGGATCTTTAGTTTTATATAAGTCTATGCCTTGTGAGAGGATTAGACAGAGTATGAGGGTTATGGCTTTGGAGCAGCCATGAAGCATCAATACTAACATTGTACTGCTGTAAGTCACCCTAGCTGGACAGAGAGCGCACTATGGCGCTTGTCTGTCAGGCCGCCTGTGTCACTTCAGCTGGTGGATCTTTAGTTTTGTATATCCATTAGGTCGGGTACAGACACACTTATGGAAAATCGGCCAACTTTTATAAAAAAAAGCATACGATTTTCGCCCATATTGTCATCCATACAACATTGTGCCACATCTGATTTTTACATGTCAGCAATTAAGGAAATTTACAAGACTTAATGCAGTTTTCTATGTTAAAAGGAACCTGTCATGTTGAAAACAGTGTCTCACCTGCATTGAGGATGTCATAGAGCAGGAGGAGCGGAGCAGATTGAGATGCACTTTTGTGGGAAATGTTTCCGTGAGCTGACCTACTCCATGATTGTCAGTCTTCTGTGTATGACGGCACATGCGGACATAGCTGTCAATCATGAAGTAGGACCGCCCACTGGACTCGTATCAATACAAATACCAGGGATTTCAATGAATAATATACAAGTTATATAGAATCTTTTTCAACAAACCTATATATCATTCTGCATGGGATTTGTGTATTTTGCTCCCCCATAGACTTGAATGAGCAAGTCTCATCTGAAAAATGGAGACTAGTGCATGCTGCCATTTTCCTCACACGGATGTTCTCATCTGGGCTGCCATGTTGAATAACATTGGTCTGTGTTGTTATAACATGGATAGTACATGTACATATAACCTGCTTGTCTGAGCAAGCTGTAAACCAAGTATTATTCAAATCCCATTGGTGAGCATTCATGCTGTCTATATAGCTCCATTATGATGTTCTTCATGGTCTTGACACACCGTGATCTTACGTCTCACTGGCTCGCTGTTAGGAGCACTTCCTAATACAGGACATTATAATTCCCCGTATTGTAACTTAGGAAGACTGACCATAACAGTGGCCATTGTGCTACAAGGTGTTTTCTAATCTGGCTTTTCTCAGACATCTGAATGAGGCCTGTTTTTCTCCAGTCACCTTCCACGACAGCAGTATCGGAGGAGGTCTCCTGCCCTAATAGGTGACAGGAAACAAAGAAGTTAACTACCCCTCCCCTTCCTGCAACCACCAGTGTTTTTCCTGTCCCCTATGGGGCATGGAGAGGTTTCGGATAGTGCTGCCGTGGCCGGTGATCGGAAGCGCTGTTACCTTTATCCTGGGCAGTCGAGGTTGGGGGCTCCGCTCTCCTCCTCCTGTGACTGCTCCCATCTCCGTGTTCGCCGCGTGACTAGGGACCCTCTATCCGGCCCTTCCTGTGCCTCCTCGGGTAAAGCAGGGTGATGTGCATCGGGTCCTCCTGTAGCTCCCCGGCATTCTCCTCCCTTCTCGCTGCTGCCGGAGGCCCCGCGCGCACCGGAAGTGGTGCTCCCAGTTTTGTCCCTATGCGTTCCACACTGGAGAGCATGCCGGTCGGCGTCCTACTCCAGCAGCCATGCGGGCGTTTTCTTTGCATCACCCCCTAGGGAGGAGGAGCACTAAATCACGCTGGCGACCTCGATGCTATATATTCCTGGTCGGGGGAAAGCCTCCAGGTAAGGCCCATCTGTCTATGTCCCTCTGTGACTGACTGACCGTATGGACGGCGACAAACCCCTGCACTCTGCTTCTGCAGAGCCTAGCGTTCACCCTCCTACTTTAAGTAGAGGATGAGGACCCTTGCTGTCTAGATAATTGTAAAGTGACTTAGTTCACCTTTCTCTTTTTAGGGAGACAAGGTCCCTGCCCCTAAAAAGGATAAGATGCCCAGCCGCAAGTGTGGTGCATGTGCGTCCAAGCTTCCCTCCGTTTATAAGAAAAAGCTCTGCCAACCATGCACGGATGAAGTGCTCCGTAATGAACAGCCCTCTCTTCTGGACAGCATCAGAACCCTCATCAGACAGGAGGTTCAGTCCTCTATGGCGGCCCTTTCCCAGGCCCCGACACCACAGCCCCCTCCTCCTAAGAAAAGGAAGGTGGCTCCTGTGGATTCTGACTGACTCAGGCGAGATCCGTACCTTGGCTTCGGAGGACATTTGGGAGAATGAGGGTTCCACTTCCACCCCCAGACCAGATAATAAGAAATATCTTTTATCTTCCGAAGATATGGAAGAGCTAATTACTATGGTGAGGGGCACCATGGGGGTGGAGGAGGAGGTAGTGAGCCACTCCGTTCAGGATGATATGTTTGGGGGGTTAAAACCCAGGGCCCAAAAAGGGTTTCCCATACATGAAAACATTGAGAATCTTGTCCTTCATGAATGGGGCCTACCTGAGAAAGGTCTGAGTGTCCCGTCAGAGTTAAAGAATCGCTCCCCTCTTGATGGGGACTGTTCTTTATGGGAGATACCTAAAGTAGATGTACAGGTGTCCAGGGTAACCAAAAAGACGGCTCTTCCTTTTGAAGATTCCTCTCAGCTCAAAGATCCTATGGATCGGAAAATCGAGAGCTTGTTAAGAAACATCCACCAATCTACTAAAAACAAATCTGGCCTCAACATGTGTTGCCAGATCCCTATTCCTCTGGCTATGTACATTAGAAAGTCACCTCTCTCAGGGGACTTCAAGGGAAGAGATACTAAACTCTCTACCTCTACTTCAGAAGGCAACGGGGTTCCTTGCGGATGCCTCCGCTGAGTCTGTACGTGTAGCCGCTAGGTCTGCAGTTCTCTCCAATTCAGCTAGGAGAGCTCTATGGCTTAAATTCTGGGGAGGTGACATTACCTCCAAGTCCAAACTATGTGGTATTTCTTTTCAGGGACATTGTGTTTGGACCAACCCTTGATGAAATCTTAGACAAGGCTACAGATAAAAAGAAAGCTCTTCCAGAGCAGAGAAGCTCTAGGAAACGCTTTTTTCGTCCCTCCCGTGAGCAACTTCCCCAGAGAGATTACAATTGTAAAGGTAAAACAGGTCGGTGGAGTTACCCAAAAGGAGGTAAAACCAGGAACATCCTTGTCCCCCAACATCAGCAGGTCCCTGAGAAGCAATGACTGCTCTCCGTTCGGGGGCCGACTCTCAGGCTTTCTCTCCCAATGGCAGGCCATCACCACAAATCTGTGGGTCCTGCGTACCATACAGGAAGGCCTGAGGTTAGAATTCGAGAGTCCTCCACCGCTTGACAATTACATCCCTACAGACTCCACACCTTCGAGAATCCCTGATTTCAGATCTTCAAGATCTGCTTCAGGCAGGGGTGATTTCCCGGGTACCGTATCCGGAAATGGGAGAGGGTCACTATTCTCACCTATTTTTGGTAAAAAAAAAAAAAAAACCTCTGGGAAATACTGGATCATCATAAACCTGAAACCCCTAAATCAGGTGATCAAATATCGAAGATTCAAAATGGAATCAATCAGATCAGCAATCCCGCTTATTGGTCAGAATTGGGTAATGGCTACGGTAGATCTGAGGGACGCATATTATCATGTGTCGATCCATCCTGACCACGGGAAGTTCCTCAGATTTGCAGTTGCCGAAGACCATCGGGTCAGCCATTATCAATTCAATGTCCTTCCATTCGGAGTCTCGTCAGCTCCACGAGTTTTTAACAAGATCATGTCAGAAGCAGTGATCTTCATCCGACAACAGGGGATCTGTATCATCCCGTATCTGGACGATTTTCTTATTGTCACCCCATCCATTCCTCATCTGAATCTGGATGTGACGAAGGTCCTGGATATCCTGAGATCCCTGGAGTGGATTCCGAACTTGGAAAAGTCGGATCTTCATCCGTCTTCAAGGAAAAAATTATTGTGAGTTCTTCTGGACTCGGGGGGGGGGGGGGGGGAAGAATGTCCTTCTTACCCAGGGACCGTCAATTCGAACTCATCCAGAGGATTTCCAGATTCAGGAATCAGAGGACCCCAACCTTAAGAGACTCGATGTCAATCCTAGGCTGTTTGACGTCATGCTTCCAAGCAGTCTCCTGGGCCCAGGCCCACACAAGAGTCCTTCAATCCCACGTCTTGCTGCATTCGAAAGGACACCAGAATGCATTAACCAGGAAGATTCCTCTCCCCAGTCATGTGAAATTCTCCCTTTCATGGTGGCTGAGCTCCTAAAACCTTCAACAGGGAGTCAGCTGGGATCAACTTCCTCTGAAGGTGCTCACAATGGATGCAAGCCAGAGAAGCTGGGGTGCCGTAGTAGAAGGATCTCATTTTCAGGGGTTGTGGCCCCCAAACATCAGGTCCAGCTCCTCAAATCCGAGGGAACTAAAAGCTGTAGAGGAGGCGCTAAAAGCCGCATCTATCCTCATCCAAGGTCACCATGTACATGTAATGTCCGACAACACAACTACAGTGGCCTACCTCCGACACCAGGGAGGCACGAAATACACCAGCCTGAAATTAACCGCTGCAAGGATTTTTTCCTTGGCGGAAAAACACCTATAAATCACAGTAGTGCACAAAAAGGGATCAGACAATGCCCAAGTGGACTTCCTCAGCAGGAGGGACTTCCATCCATGGGAGTGGTCTCTGAACCAAGAGGTCCCTGGTCCGGAGGTGGGGAAGTCCCAACGTGGAACTGTTTGCCAACAGTCAGAACACGAAGTCGAGCACTTTCTTCTCCCTCAACCCCTCAAGCGAAGCGCAAGGACTGGATGCCTTCTCCCATCCTTGGAAGTTCGCTCTGGCATACGCCTTCCCGCCAATTCCTATATTAGCAAGAACACTGCAAAAGATCCAGGCAGACCGAGTCAAAACGATTCTGGTGGCCAGGAAGAAGCTGGTACGGCGCATTGACAGACATGTCTCTAGAGGGCCCGATACTTCTGCCCCAGATAGTCGACTTTATTCCCCTGCTACACCCGGACTTACACAGGTTTAAACTGGTGGCCTGGTTACTGAGGCCGAGTGTTGTGAATTTGCTTTTTGCTCCCTCTAGTGGTTGCTAGTTTTTTGACTCTGGTTTTTCTGTCATTCCTTTTATCCGCACCTGGGTCGTTAGTTAGGGGTGTTGCTATATAAGCTCCCTGGACCTTCAGTTCAATGCCTGGCAACGTAGTTATCAGAGCTAGTCTGCTGTGCTCTTGTCTACTGATCCTGGTTCCAGTTATATCAGCTAAGTCTGCCTTTTGCTTTTTGCTATTTGTTTTGGTTTTGTATTTTTGTCCAGCTTGTTCCAAATCTATATCCTGACCTTTGCTGGAAGCTCTAGGGGGGCTGGTGTTCTCCCCCCGGACCGTTAGACGGTTCGGGGGTTCTTGAATTTCCAGTGTGGATTTTGATAGGGTTTTTGTTGACCATATAAGTTACCTTTCTTTATTCTGCTATCAGTAAGCGGGCCTCTCTGTGCTAAACCTGGTTCATTTCTGTGTTTGTCATTTCCTCTTACCTAACCGTCATTATTTGTGGGGGGCTTCTATCCAGCTTTGGGGTCCCCTTCTCTGGAGGCAAGAAAGGTCTTTGTTTTCCTCTACTAGGGGTAGCTAGATTCTCCGGCTGGCGCGTGTCATCTAGAATCAACGTAGGAATGATCCCCGGCTACTTCTAGTGTTGGCGTTAGGAGTAGATATATGGTCAACCCAGTTACCACTGCCCTATGAGCTGGATTTTTGTACTCTGCAGACTACCACGTTCCTCTGAGACCCTCGCCATTGGTGTCATAACAGTTTGCCAGGCCAGTATTAAATGTTTAATGCATTGCAGAAGAGGGATTATAAGAGAGAAGATTCTGAGTTTTTTTTTCTTCTTCCCCTTTACCTCAGAGTGGCTATGCTTGCTGCAGACATGAATGTCCAGACCTTGATTACAAGTGTGGACCAGCTGGCTACTCGTGTGCAGGGCATACAAGACTATGTTATCAGAAATCCTAGGTCAGAACCTAAAATACCGATTCCTGAACTGTTTTCCGGAGACAGGTTTAAGTTTAGGAATTTCGTGAATAATTGTAAATTGTTTTTGTCCCTGAGACCCTGTTCATCTGGAGATTCTGCTCAGCAAGTAAAAATTGTTATTTCGTTCTTACGGGGCGACCCTCAGGATTGGGCTTTTTCGCTGGCGCCAGGAGATCCGGCATTGGCTGATCTTGATGCGTTTTTTCTGGCGCTCGGTTTACTTTATGAGGAACCCAATCTTGAGATTCAGGCAGAAAAAGCCTTGCTGGCTATGTCTCAGGGGCAGGACGAGGCTGAAGTGTATTGCCAAAAATTTCGGAAATGGTCCGTGCTGACACATTGGAACGAGTGTGCACTGGCCGCTAATTTTAGAAATGGCCTTTCTGAAGCCATTAAGAATGTTATGGTGGGTTTTCCCATTCCCACAGGTCTGAATGATACTATGGCACTGGCTATTCAAATTGACCGGCAGTTGCGGGAGCGCAAAACCGCAAATTCCCTCATGGTGTTGTCTGAACAGACACCTAATTCGGTGCAATGTGATAGAAAAACCGCAAATTCCCTCATGGTGTTGTCTGAACAGACACCTGATTTAATGCAATGTGATAGAATCCTGACTAGAAATGAGCGGAAAATTCATAGACGCCGGAATGGCTTGTGCTACTACTGTGGTGATTCTACACATGTTATCTCAGCATGCTCTAAACGTATAGCTAAGGTTGTTAGTCCTGTCACCGTTGGTAATTTGCAACCTAAATTTATTCTGTCTGTAACTTTGATTTGCTCACTGTCATCTTATCCTGTCATGGCGTTTGTAGATTCAGGTGCTGCCCTGAGTCTCATGGATCTCTCATTTGCTAAGCGCTGTGGTTTTACTCTTGAACCATTAGAAAATCCTATTCCTCTTAGGGGTATTGATGCTACACCATTGGCAGCAAATAAACCGCAGTATTGGACACAGGTTACCATGTGCATGACTCCTGAACACCGCGAGGTGATACGTTTCCTGGTTTTACATAAAATGCATGATTTGGTTGTTTTAGGGCTGCCATGGTTACAGACCCATAATCCAGTCCTGGACTGGAAGGCTATGTCAGTCTCAAGTTGGGGCTGTCGTGGTATTCATGGGGATTCCCTGCCTGTGTCTATTGCTTCTTCTACGCCTTCGGAAGTTCCGGAGTATTTGTCTGATTATCAGGATGTCTTCAGTGAGTCTGAGTCCAGTGCACTGCCTCCTCATAGGGACTGTGACTGTGCTATAGATTTGATCCCAGGCAGTAAATTTCCTAAGGGAAGACTGTTTAATCTGTCGGTACCTGAACATACCGCTATGCGTTCATATATCAAGGAGTCTCTGGAGAAAGGACATATTCGTCCGTCTTCTTCCCCTCTTGGTGCGGGATTCTTTTTTGTGGCAAAAAAGGACGGATCTTTGAGACCTTGTATTGATTATCGGCTTTTAAATAAGATCACTGTCAAATTTCAGTATCCTTTACCGCTGTTGTCTGACTTGTTTGCCCGGATTAAGGGTGCCAAGTGGTTCACCAAGATAGACCTTCGTGGTGCGTACAACCTTGTGCGCATTAAGCAAGGTGATGAATGGAAAACCGCATTCAATACGCCCGAAGGTCATTTTGAGTACTTGGTGATGCCTTTTGGGCTCTCCAATGCGCCTTCAGTTTTTCAGTCCTTTATGCATGACATTTTCCGGAAGTATCTGGATACATTTTTGATTGTTTATCTGGATGATATTTTGGTTTTTTCTGATAATTGGGATTCGCATGTGGAGCAGGTCAGGTTGGTCTTTAAAATTTTGCGTGAAAATTCTTTGTTTGTCAAGGGCTCAAAGTGTCTCTTTGGTGTACAGAAGGTTCCCTTTTTGGGGTTTATTTTTTCCCCTTCTGCTGTGGAGATGGACCCAGTCAAGGTCCGAGCTATTCTTGATTGGACTCAGCCCTCGTCAGTTAAGAGTCTTCAGAAGTTCTTGGGCTTCGCTAACTTCTACCGTCGTTTTATCGCTAATTTTTCTAGCATTGTGAAACCTTTGACGGATATGACCAAGAAGGGCTCCGATGTAGCTAACTGGGCTCCTGCTGCCGTGGAGGCTTTCCAGGAGTTGAAACGCCGGTTTACTTCGGCGCCTGTTTTGTGCCAGCCTGACGTCTCACTTCCCTTTCAGGTTGAGGTGGATGCTTCGGAGATTGGGGCAGGGGCCGTTTTGTCGCAGAGAGGTCCTGGTTGCTCTGTTATGAAACCTTGTGCCTTTTTCTCTAGGAAGTTTTCGCCTGCCGAGCGAAATTATGATGTGGGCAATCGGGAGTTGTTGGCCATGAAATGGGCATTTGAGGAGTGGCGTCATTGGCTCAAGGGTGCTAAGCATCGTGTGGTGGTCTTGACTGATCACAAAAATCTGATGTATCTCGAGTCTGCTAAACGCCTTAATCCGAGACAGGCCCGCTGGTCATTGTTTTTCTCCCGCTTTGATTTTGTTGTCTCGTATTTACCAGGTTCAAAGAATGTGAAGGCCGATGCTCTTTCTAGGAGCTTTGTGCCTGATGCTCCTGGAGTCGCTGATCCTGTTGGTATTCTTAAAGATGGAGTTATCTTGTCAGCTATTTCTCCGGATCTGCGACGTGTGTTGCAGAGATTTCAGGCTGATAGGCCTGAGTCTTGTCCACCTGACAGACTGTCTGTCCCGGATAAGTGGACCAGCAGAGTCATTTCCGAGGTTCATTCCTCGGTGTTGGCAGGTCACCCGGGAATTTTTGGCACCAGAGATCTGGTGGCCAGGTCCTTTTGGTGGCCTTCCTTGTCAAGGGATGTGCGGTCATTTGTGCAGTCCTGTGGGACTTGTGCTCGAGCTAAGCCTTGCTGTTCTCGTGCCAGCGGTTTGCTCTTGCCCTTGCCTGTCCCGAAGAGACCTTGGACACATATCTCCATGGATTTCATTTCTGATCTTCCGCTATCTCAGGGCATGTCCGTTATCTGGGTGATATGTGATCGCTTCTCCAAGATGGTCCATTTGGTTCCTTTGCCTAAGCTGCCTTCCTCTTCCGATCTGGTTCCTGTGTTTTTCCAGAACGTGGTTCGTTTGCACGGCATCCCTGAGAATATTGTGTCAGACAGAGGATCCCAGTTCGTTTCCAGGTTCTGGCGATCCTTTTGTAGTAGGATGGGCATTGATTTGTCGTTTTCGTCTGCTTTCCATCCTCAGACTAATGGACAGACGGAGCGAACCAATCAGACTTTGGAGGCTTATTTGAGGTGTTTTGTCTCTGCTGATCAGGACGATTGGGTGACATTCTTGCCGTTGGCTGAGTTTGCCCTTAATAATCGGGCTAGTTCCGCCACCTTGGTTTCGCCTTTTTTCTGCAACTCTGGTTTCCATCCTCGCTTTTCTTCGGGTCATGTGGAGCCTTCTGACTGTCCTGGGGTGGATTCTGTGGTGGATAGGTTGCAGCAGATCTGGAATCATGTGGTGGACAACTTGAAGTTGTCACAGGAGAAGGCTCAGCGCTTTGCCAACCGCCGCCGCGGTGTGGGTCCCCGACTACGCGTTGGGGATTTGGTATGGCTTTCTTCCCGCTTTGTTCCTATGAAGGTCTCCTCTCCCAAATTTAAACCTCGTTTTATTGGGCCTTACAAGATATTGGAAATCCTTAATCCTGTATCTTTTCGTCTGGATCTTCCTGTGTCGTTTGCTATTCACAATGTATTTCATAGGTCCTTGTTGCGGCGGTACATTGTGCCTGTAGTTCCTTCTGTTGAGCCTCCTGCTCCGGTGTTGGTTGAGGGCGAGTTGGAGTACGTGGTGGAGAAGATCTTGGATTCTCGCCTCTCCAGGCGGAGGCTTCAGTACCTGGTCAAGTGGAAGGGCTATGGTCAGGAGGATAATTCCTGGGTGGTCGCCTCTGATGTTCATGCGGCCGATTTAGTTTGTGCCTTTCATGCCGCTCATCCTGATCGCCCTGGTTGTCGTGGTGAGGGTTCGGTACCCTCTCACTAAGGGGGGGGTACTGTTGTGAATTTGCTTTTTGCTCCCTCTAGTGGTTGCTAGTTTTTTGACTCTGGTTTTTCTGTCATTCCTTTTATCCGCACCTGGGTCGTTAGTTAGGGGTGTTGCTATATAAGCTCCCTGGACCTTCAGTTCAATGCCTGGCAACGTAGTTATCAGAGCTAGTCTGCTGTGCTCTTGTCTACTGATCCTGGTTCCAGTTATATCAGCTAAGTCTGCCTTTTGCTTTTTGCTATTTGTTTTGGTTTTGTATTTTTGTCCAGCTTGTTCCAAATCTATATCCTGACCTTTGCTGGAAGCTCTAGGGGGGCTGGTGTTCTCCCCCCGGACCGTTAGACGGTTCGGGGGTTCTTGAATTTCCAGTGTGGATTTTGATAGGGTTTTTGTTGACCATATAAGTTACCTTTCTTTATTCTGCTATCAGTAAGCGGGCCTCTCTGTGCTAAACCTGGTTCATTTCTGTGTTTGTCATTTCCTCTTACCTAACCGTCATTATTTGTGGGGGGCTTCTATCCAGCTTTGGGGTCCCCTTCTCTGGAGGCAAGAAAGGTCTTTGTTTTCCTCTACTAGGGGTAGCTAGATTCTCCGGCTGGCGCGTGTCATCTAGAATCAACGTAGGAATGATCCCCGGCTACTTCTAGTGTTGGCGTTAGGAGTAGATATATGGTCAACCCAGTTACCACTGCCCTATGAGCTGGATTTTTGTACTCTGCAGACTACCACGTTCCTCTGAGACCCTCGCCATTGGGGTCATAACAGCCGAGATTCTGAGAGCCAGAGGTCTCTCAGATGACGTAATACAGACCTTACAAAAAAGTAGGAAACCAATAACCAATGCCATCTATGGCAAGGTTTGGAAAAAAATTTCATCCTGGTGTTTCCCGAACAATCCAGATCCATTCCATCCCAATATTGCACAAATCTTAGAATTTCTCCAAAGGGGACTGGATCTAGGACTCTCACCTAGTACCCTGAAGGTTCAGGTGTCGGCACTTAGTTCCTTCTTTGATCAGGATTTAGCAAGCCACCGCTGGGTTAGACGTTTCATGACATCTGCAACTAGGATTCGCCCTAGGCTCCATGTCCAGATCCCTCCTTGGGATTTTAACCTAGTCCTGAATAGTCTGACCGGGGACCCGTTTGAACCTTTATCAACCATCAGCTTAAAAATCCTGACCCTTAAGACCGTCTTCCTAGTAGCAATCACTACCGCTAGGCGTATAGGAGAGCTGCAGGCCCTGTCAGGAGTACAGGAGCCATATTTAACCATCACCATGGATAGTATAATCCTTAAGCTAGACCCTTCCTTTATGCCTAAGGTGGTCTCGGATTTCCAGTCAGGAAATCGTTTTACCCTCATTCTGTCCAAATCCCTCTAATCTGAAGGAAGAAGCCTTTCACACCCTGGATGTCCGCAGGGTGGTTCTTTTCTACCTCCAACAGACTTTAAAATTGGAGGATAGACCAAAACCTATTTGTCCAGTTGACAGGACGGAATAAAGGCAAAAAGGCAGCTAAAAGTACAATCGCTAACTGGATCAAACAAGCCATTTGTCTAGCGTATTCATCTCAGAAGCTTGCACCCCTGGCATCGCTGAAGGCCCACTCCACCCATTCAGTCTCGACTTCCTGGGCAGAGAGAGGGAACGCATCGTATGAGCAGATATGCAGACCCGCCACCTGGTCGTCAGTCCATACATTCACCAGGCACTACAGACTAAATTTCAATAGGGACCTTTCGTTTGGCAGACGAGTTCTGCAGGCAGTTGTCCCTCCCTAAGAAATTAGTTGTTGGCATTACTCCGATACTGCTGTCGTGGAAGGTGACTGGAGAAAATAGAATTAGTCTTACTGGTAATTCGGTTTCTAGGAACCTTCCATGATAGCACTAATTTCCCTCCCTATCTGATATTCTTATTGTATGATTCCTGCACTTAAGTGGTAACTATACATGCTACTGTGTCCAGAAAAAACACTGGTGGTTGCAGGAAGGGGAGGGGTATTTAGCCTCTTTGTTTCCTGTCCCCTATTAGAGCGGGGAGACATCCTCCGATACTGCTGTCATGGAAGGTTCCTAGAAACTGAATTACCGGTAAGACTAATTCTATTTTCACGGACATGTTTTATCAATACCTTTCATTCGGCTGCTCATGTGACCATGATTTGTGCAAAAAAGGACAGAGTCCTGCCTGTTTTTATCTAAGCCATGTGGGAAAAAAAACACTCGGATGACATTCTAGTTACATCCATGTGCTGAGGATTTTTTACTGACTGACTGACTGATGGACATGCTTGAGAAACCTCCATCAGGTTTTTGTGGTGTAAGGGTATGTGCACATGTTGCAGATTTGGCTGTGGAATCTTCTGTGCAGATTCTTCCTCTCTTGGTAGAAAACACAGGTGCGGATTTTCATGTGTTTTTTTTTCATGCAGATTTGTATGCATTTTTGACAGCTAAATAAAGATCTATTATTGAACAAAAAAAATAGAATTGTGATGTAATTTGTTGTCCAACCTCTTCATTTACATACTCCATTAAAGAATAATGTTTACACACACAGATAGATAGATAGATCGATCTATAGATCAATGCATCTATAGTCACTGATGTCACTGTTCTACATGGGAGATCGCCGTGGGACACTCGTTATTAACTGGACTATGGCGGAAAGGTAAGTATAGGTTGGTTTATTATGTTATTTTTATTACAGGAGAATCGAGGGCTTCGGGGGCTAGGTGTTTGGTAAGTATCTACTCTATGTTATGTGTTATACTGTATGTTGTGTATGTTGTATGTTGTTTTTTTTTTTTTTTACTACTGAACACAGCCATTGTCAGATGGGACTACTTTGCCATCATCGGCAATGCTGTCACTGTAAGCATTCATTTCCGGATGGGAGCAGTAATCCCATCAGACAGTGGATGGCCTACACAGACCCGCACACACACAGGGACACACACAGATCCGCACGCAGACACCGACACACATACACGCACATAGCTCTGCCCACATACTCCCGATCTGCAGCATTTCATCTGCAGCAAAACCGCAGATCTTTTTTACATCTGCGGTTTTGCTGCGGATGTGCCTGACACAATGGAAGTCAATGTTTGCAGAAACACTGCAGATCCGCCAAAAGAATTGACATGCTGCGGAAGGAAAAAAAAGCAGCGATTCTGCCCTTTTTTCCATTGCCTGTTCACAACAAATGTCAATTTCACCTAGACTAACATTGGCTGTGCACTACACTGTGGATTTGATACGAATCTATGCAGCCAAAAACGCTGTGGAAACGCATCAAAATCTGCAACGTGTGCACTTCCCCTTACTCTGTAACCTGACATTTTTTTGTTCTCATACATGACGTCTGAATGAGGCCTTATACGATGTGAACAGTTAAGTAACGTGAAGATGAAATGATCTCTAAAAGGCCTGAAGGTAAAGAGGACACATTTCCTTTGTAATTTAGGAAAATATATATATTGTAATTTTTTAAATTACAAGACGGAAAATGGGCCTATGCATAAGTGTGGGCACCCTTGGACATTTCTGTGATCAGAAAACTTTGACTAAGGCTTCAGACCTTAATTAGCATATTAGGTTCTGTTCACACAATCAGTAAATTCTGTGGGTTGGATGCTTTGTAGTTATGCAGCATCCAACACGCATTGTCCAAATGTTACAGCATAGTGGTTGGTATTTCAAAAAATCCCATGCCCGCTATGTGTCCAGAGATGCCAACGGAGACAGACATGGCGCGTCTCTCCAGACCGCATCATGTCAATTTCTACTACGTTCAATAGATGGCAGCGCTTTGGACGGAGTGACCATTCACTGCGTTCAAAGCGCTGCCACTTCCAGATTGTAAGCAGGGCCGTATTTGCCACTAGGCACTTGAGGGCACGTGCCTAGGGCGGGGACAATGCAGGAGGCGGCACCTGAGCAAGGTTTTTTTTTTATAAGTCCTGGGTCACCTTCCGACCAACCGCCCCCTACGCCCCCCCCGGTCGCCCACCCGCCTCCCACCCACCCTCCTTGAAGACGATACTCGCCCTGCTCCAGCGATGCCTGGTCTCGGCGTCTGCAGCTCGTCCTGAATGAGCGGTCACGTGGTACCGCTCATTAAGGTCATGAATATGCGCATATTCATGACCTTAATGAGCGGTATCACATGACCGCTCACGCAGGAAGAAGGTGCTGCGCCGGGAGTTGGGACAAAGCCAGAGGGATGTCGGTGCGGCTGCGCGGTGTTGGACAGGTGAGTATGGGGGACGGGGGGACAGGGGAGGGGGGATGAAGGAGGACGGTAAGGGGCGCCTAGCAAGATGGGAGCGGGGGGGTGGAGAGATGAGCCATGCATACAGGGGGGGAATATGAGCCATGCATACAGGGGGGGGGGATATGAGCCATGCATACGGGGGGGGAATATGAGCCATGCATACAGGGGGGAATATGAGCCACGCATACGGGGAGAGGGAATATGAGCCATGCATACAGGAGGGAATATGAGCCATGCATAGAGGAGGGGGGATATGAGCCATGCATATGGGATGGGAGGGAGATGAGCCATGCATACGGGAGGGGGGGTCATTATACAGTATTGAGCATCATGTGGGATCATTATACAGTATGGAGAACTGTGTGTCGCCATTATACAGCATTGAGCATCATGTGTGGCCGTTAAACAGTATGGAGCATCATGTGTGGCCATTATACAGTATTGAGCATCATGTGGGATCATTATACAGTATGGAGAACTGTGTGTGGCCATTATACAGTATGGAGCACTGTGTGGCCATTATAGAGTATGGAGCACTGTGTGGCCATTATACATTATGGAGCATCATGTGTGGCCATTATACACTATGGAGCATCATGTGTGGCCATTATACAGTATTGAGAATCATATGTGGCCATTATACAGTATGGAGAACTGTGTGTGGCCATTATACAGTATGGAGCATCATGTGTGGTGGCCGTTATACAGTATGGAGCATCATGTGTGGCCATTATACAGAATGGAGCACTGTGTGGCCATTTTTTTTTGTTTATAATTATTGTATATAAAACAGTGTGATCAGCAGTGCTAAATGGCTGTGGTTGGGACTTGTATATGGGTGTTACTAGTTGTGAAATGGGTGTGGTCAGAGGCATGGCCTAAAATTTGCCGCGGCGCACTACGCACGCCGCAAACTTTATACCTCCTTCCCTTCGTCAAAAGTTGGGAGGTATGTTACCGCATTTGCCAGATCACGGCAAGTGCCGCAAATCCCATAGGGAATGAATAAGGTCGAACGCAGTGTTGCCGTAAGTGATCCGTTACGCGGCACATGCAGAAAAACTGCCGGATCTGCTGCAAAAGGCTACTTTCACATCAGCGATTCTTCCCAAAGTCACTGCCGATAGTGGCGTACTCACCAAAGGGGGAGGCAGCACTAAAAGTGCCTAGGGCAGCAGAAACTCTAAATACGGCCCTGATTGTATGCACCTGGCCTTAGGGTTATGGCTTGTTCCCTATCATCGTTAGGAAAGGCCAGGTGATGCACATTTCACAGCTTTATAAAAACCCAGCCTCCTCTAATCTTGTGGCAAAAAACAGTATACATGATTCTTCTAAGGCCTCTTTCACACTTCAGTCTGTTGGCGTCAGTCTGAAAACGCCATTTTCCTCAAATAGCGGATCCGCCATTTTTTGGGGGCGGATCCGCTATTTTCCCATAGACATGCATTAGCGACGGATTGTGGCGGATGGTCGTCCGTTCCATCCGCCATGCGACGGATCCGTCGAAATTTGGCAGACGTTGTCTAGACATTGATGGACATTATAACGTTTTTTGTCTGCGCCGAAATAGCGGTTTGTGACGTATCCGTCGCGTCCGCCATTCCATAGAATGGCCACCTATGGGTGACGGATCCGTCGCAACCGTCATTTCGGCGGATCCGTCGCCCCAATCCGCTTTTTCAATTGCGCATGCTCCAAAAAGTATACCAAATAGAAAAAAGAAGGCAGCCCTTGGCTTGAGAAAGGCTCAGTGTGAGCCGAAACGTCGCACAGAGATGTGGGTTGAATAAACTATACACGTTTTTTCACCTTGAAAAGGACTTGGAGTGCTGCCTTCTTTTTTCTATTTGGTATACATTTTGGGTAGATGAGTGGACCATTCTATCCAGGAGGCCAGGCACCCACGCATTGTGCTGTTCCAGTTTTTCTTTGCTCCAAAAAGTAGATACTTTTCCCAGACAACTCCCAAGTAACTGATCCGTCAAAAAAACGGATCCGTTAGAACCGTTTTCTCAACAATTGTGACGGATCCGTCACTGTAGGAGCAGACTGACGCCAAAGAACTGAAGTGTGAAAGAAGCCTAAGCAGCTGCCTAACGCTTTGAAAATGGTGGAGGCCCAAAAGCAGGAGAAGACTATAAGAAGATAGCAAAGTGTTTTCAAGTTGCCCTTTCTCCAGTTTGAAATGTAATTAAGAAATGGTAGTTATCAGGAACAGTGGAAGATTGCTAGAGAGGCAAATCAGAACCCACTCTTGACTGCAAAACACCTTCAGAAAGATGCAAAAGAACATCTAAACAAGCCTGATGCATTTTGAGAACAAGTCTTATGGACCGATGAGATTAAAATAGAACTCTTTGGCCACAATGATCAGGTATGTGGAGAAAAAGGGCACCGCATTTTAGGAAAAGAACATCTCACCAACCATTAGGTATGAGAGTGGATCAATCCTGCTTTGGGGTTGCAATTGGCACGGGGAACATTTCACAGGTAGAGGGAAGAATGGATTCAATGACAATTCAACAAATTTTTTATGAAAACATAACACCATCTGTAAAAAAAGCTGAAGATGGACAGAGGACGGCTTCTACAAATGGATGATGATCACATGTCAAAATCCACAATAGACTACCTCAAAAGGCGCAAGCTAAAGGTTTTACAATGGCCCTCACAATCCCCTGATGTGAACATTATTGAAAATCTGTGGCTAGACCTCTAAAAAGCAGTGCATGCAAGACGACCCAGGAATATCACAGAACAAGGAAGGAAGAATGAATGGATGAAAATCCCTCAATCAAGAATTGAAAGACTGTTGTCTGGCTACACAAAGGGTTTACAAGCCTTGATACTTTCAAAAGGGTGTGCTACTACGTATTAACCATGCAGGGTGCCCAAACTTTTGCATTGGCCCATTTTCCTTTTTGTAATTTTTAAAATGTAAAAGATAAAAATATATATAAATAAGACTTTGTTTATATCCATCTGAAATATTGGAGCGCCGAGAACATGCAATAGTATATGCAGATGGACACCATTTAGTATTTTGGCACAATTGACATCAATGACGCTTTTTTAACTGATATTTATGACCAGTATGCTTGAAACAAGGCAACAATCAGTAAAGCAAGGTATGATCAATGGGCGATATGTCAGGCAGGCACGTTAATATGAATCATTACCCAACATGGACACACTACTGGTGATTTTCAGAAGGACGATTACACTCCCGAAATCACTAATGACCAATAGTGGTTTCTAGGGACAATTACAATGTATCAGGTCTCCCATGTTTATACATTCAGGAAACTAAGCCTAAATGATTACCTACATTCTAATTTTACACTTTTTGGGTTGGTTTTACTATGTAGTCAATATAATCATAATAAGCATAATTTTATGTTCTAGAGGAACCTAATGTTCCCCAAAGCAATCAAAATCTCACTGTGTTTTGCAATCGGCTTAATCCTATGTTTTAAGGAAAAAAACCCTGTGAAATATCACAGAGTTCTTGGAAAATCATATGTCTACTAGGAATGTACATGCAATCAGTGGGAAAAGTCACTTGGCTCTTGCTAGTCAATTCTACATGACGGAAATTACATGTCTACAAACATGGTATTACAGCCTGCCAATACACTGCCGAGTGCAAATAAGACGGCTCTATATGTGATTAGATAAATACAACACAGCAGAACCCGGGCATATCCATGCACTAATCTAATAGGATATGATACAAATGGAATCTTAATGTTTGTGTTGAGGAAAGAATTATGGGTTCAATTTATTAAGACAGACGTTTTGTAAGGCAGCCTTAGTGATGGTGCTGAAGTGGTAAGATGCACCTAATTTATTAAGAAGCACGCGCCACTTACTGAAATAGGCACATCTCATCAATGGTGTTCA
This sequence comes from Ranitomeya variabilis, assembly GCF_051348905.1. Classification (NCBI taxonomy): domain Eukaryota; kingdom Metazoa; phylum Chordata; class Amphibia; order Anura; family Dendrobatidae; genus Ranitomeya; species Ranitomeya variabilis. Next base: position 927,081,226 of record NC_135233.1, on the reverse strand, counting down.
CCTCCGTGCACCTCCCTAGAAATATTACTCCAGGCAGAGACTTGAGTAATCTGGCTGTGGCGTAACCTTTGAAGAATTTGTTGAGGTAGCCTCGCCACTCTCCATTCCACCCGTGCTTTACCCACTTTGGCGGACCTGGCTGGGACTGGTGTGAAAGCAGCAAAAGTCTAAAACATTTTTGCACTAATTCATGTTACACTAAGCTTTTCTTGACTTTTCAAAGTTTTTGTTTGCCAGAAATCTGAATAAAGCACTTAGACTGAAGTCATAGATCCTGATTCATCACATTTAATCCCAATGTGGCTGACTGGCAGTGGTGTACCCATACCTCCCTGCTGCTGGTGGCAAAAAGTGAATTGAAGAGGGAATTGTGCTAACATGGGAAAATTCTTTAAGGTAGCTTCAGCAGTTGCTAATAAGTGGAGGGAACCGTGGCCAGTGGCTCTTACTGCGGTACCACTTTCTGAGCTGCAGCAGGCTACCCTCTACGGCAAGGTGCCCAACTCCGGTCCTCAAGAGCCACCAACAGGTCATGTTTTCAGGATTTCCTTAGTATTGCAAAGGTGATAATTGCATCACCTGGACAGGCAAGCATTCAATCACCTGGGCAATGCTAAGGAAATCCTGAGAACATGACCTGTTGGTGGCTCTTGAGGACCGGAGTTGGGGAACACTGCTCTAAGGCAAGGTGCCCAACTCACCTCGTACTCCGTGCAGCCCTGTGCACTGCCATCTGTTTTTTTTTGGCTGCTTATTTTCCAGCCCATTACAAAGGCCCAGTACCCAGTATAGCGCCTCGGAATAATTCCCATCATCGTTAGTCAATGGAGTTCCCGGGACTGATATATTGCAGCGGAAGAGAAGATTGCACTAAAGCGGGAGCTCATGTTCTGCTCACATGGCGCTTACAGTCAGTGGTGTGCGCAGCTGGACTGACACATCTGCATGGACATTACTTGCTGGCTGACAACTGCATGGTGGGCACAATGCTCTTGGTTTCTCCATAATATGTACTGGCACTATTGGTTCTACACCATTGTGTGGGCACTGTGCTGAGCAATAAGTATTATATGAGGCAGTAGGGACAGTCTGCTGTAAGCACGAAGACGTCAAGGGTGTCTTTTATGCCAGTAAGTCTTGGCACTGGCAATGGTTGGAACTTTTTTCTGCAGCTCGTGCTTCCATGCTGTAACCCCAGGCTCTTGATTGGCAGCTAGCCATCGTAGCTAGATTACAAGAAAGCAATTCAGAGTCCTTTAAAATGAGCATAAGCTGCACATTATGAGATAAAACCCCCAAACATTTCCATGCAGCTTTCTTTGGGAGGGTTTTGACCGCACAGTCATTTATACGATTGTCCATTCCATACAGTTTCCATTAATGTAGGTCACACAAGCATTGTATATCCGAGTGGATGTTTACAGGCCAATGATGGTTTGCTTGTTCAGCTAAAAGATTAGCTGGCATTTTACATGAGCTGATCCAGACATTTAAAGGGAACCTGATGCTTGATTCATGCTGCCCAAACTGGCTGTAAAATAGTGCCAGGCTCCCTTTAAGCATTTACTGTCCCGTATAGAAAGGCTGGCGATTATTCTACATGCACAGAGTGGTTGTTAATCCTGTGCACATAATATTGTGTTATTGGCAGCACATGTCGTGATTACACAGGTCGTTGCAATGCCAATAGTGATAAGTCTCATGTGCGCATGAAAATCATCCCATTTGATAACAGGCCTAGCTCATTTGTCTGGTGATTGCTGGGATAGTTGGGAATGTGCAATCATACAATAGCTTTTTCACAGGAAGATTATGATGTACCACCTTTCATGCACATGGCCGTATTTTAGATCAGAGTGCAATCCGGCAAAACATCGGATCACCCTCGCACCAATTTTAGTCTATGGGGCTGTGCACATGTCAGATTTTTTTTCCCCAAGATGATCCGAGGAAAAAATAAAATGGCTGCACGCCAGATTTTGATACGATTATCAGATATCACTCATCCTTGCATGTCAATAAGTCCGTAGACAATGTTGGACTGCACTCTGATGACATTTGAGTGCAGTCTGATTTCCACGGAGTGACGGAATGCAGAACATGGAGAAATCTTTTTAGCCATCTTCTCCTCATCTAAAAGAATCAGGTCACACTATGATCACATTCTAATCAAACTCCGATCAGAGTCTGGTCATCATGTGATTACCATAATCATCCCGATTCTATCAGATGAGGGAATACATGACCTGGCCTTAAAGTGGACAATCATCGAGAATAATGTTTGGACACGTTTTTCCCATGTAAAAGGCCTACTGTATATAGAAATTTCTTAGTATTAAAGGCGGTATGCCAAATATGCAGTGGCTTCATTTTAAGCCAATTACCATAAAATCATGTCTTCTCTGTAGCTTACACCCTATACTTATGAGACAGCACACTTTCCACCAGTAAGTGTGTGCAAACTGCTCTACCCTAATGAAAACTCTCTAGGCTCCTAGTTTGTTAATGACACTTTAGGTACATGTAACTTTTAATTATAATATTTCATGTATTTGTTTTATTAAAGAGGATGTGTCAGGCCCGGATTAGCATTGTAGGCATAGGACCAAGTCTGTATGATAATTGAGTCATACAGATCTACTAAACGACAAAGGTTGGTCTATAATTTAAAAAGTTTTCATGGAAAGTTGTAACTCTGAAATGTTTTGCAATTAGGTATTCAGTACTCTGATTGCTGGAACCCATTTATCGTCGATGTGTTCGAGTGTGTATAAAGTCTGCTGCCCGTTTACACAGGGAGCAGCCCCATTGTTATTCAGTCTATTAAAATTATGTCTGAAATAAGTGACCTATCACTAGTTTCACTTCTGAGGTTTTTTCTTCTGGCAGAATAGCTAGAAATCGACACAGAACATTTCCCATTTATGTGAACAGGGTTGTACAAATTGCATTACATTCACTCATGGGATTAAGATTTTACTACCAGATTTGACACTAAAATCCCCTTGAAATTTGAACCCACCTTTACATGCCTTTTGCAAATGGACACTTTACTTTGATGTCACGGAGCTCTATTGTTGAGGCTAGAGATCCGTAGACAGTGCTATCGGTGTAATATACAGTGCCTTGCGAAAGTATTCGGTTCCCTGGAACTTTTCAACCTTTTCCCACATATCATGCTTCAAACATAAAGATACCAAATGTAAATTTTTGGTGAAGAATCAACAACAAGTGGAACACAATTGTGAAGTTGAACGAAATTTATTGGTTATTTTAAATTTTTGTGGAAAATCAAAAACTGAAAAGTGGGGCGTGCAATATTATTCGGCCCATTCAACTTAATACTTCGTTGCGCCACCTTTTGCTGCGATTACAGCTGGAAGTTGCTTGGGGTATATCTCTATCAGTTTTGTACATTGAGAGACTGAAATTTTTGCCCATTCTTCCTTGGCAAACAGCTCAAGCACAGTGAGGTTTGATGGAGATCGTTTGTGAACAGCAGTTTTCATCTCTTTCCACAGATTCTCAATTAGATTGAGGTCTGGACTTTGACTTGGCCATTCTAACACCTGGATATGTTTATTTGTGAACCATTCCATTGTAAATTTTGCTTTATGTTTGGGATCATTGTGTTGTTGGAAGACAAATCTCCATCCCTGCTGAAGAAAATTAGGCCCAAGCCATGATGCTGCCACCACCATGTTTGACAGTGGGGATGGTGTGTTCAGGGTGATGAGCTGTGTTGCCTTTACGCCAAACAATATCGTTCGGCATTGTTTTCTAAAGTTTGATTTTGGTTTCATCTGACCAGTTCACCTTCTTCCACATGTTTGGTGTGTCTCCCAGGTGGCTTGTTGCAAACTTTAAATGACACTTTTTATGGATATCTTTGAGAAATGGCTTTCTTCTTGCCACTCTTCCATAAAGGCCAGATTTGTGCAGTGTACTACTGATTGTTGTCCTATGGACAGACTGTCCCACCTCAGCTGTAGATCTCTGCAGTTCATCCAGAGTGATCATGGACCTCTTGGCTGCATCTCTGATCAGTCTTCTCCTTGTTTGAGATGAAAGTTTAGAGGGACGGCCGGGTCTTGATAGATTTGCAGTGGTATGATACTCCTTCCATTTCAATATGATCGCTTGCACAGTGCTCCTTGGGATGTTTAAAGGTTTGGAAATAATGTTGTATCCAAACCCGGCTTTAAACTTCTCCACAACAGTATCACGGACCTGCCTGTTGTGTTCCTTGGTCTTCATGATGCTCTCTGTGCTTCACACAGAACCCTGAGACTATCACAGAGCAGGTGCATTTATACGGAGACTTGATTACACACAGGTGGATTATATTTATCGTCATTAGGCATTTAGGACAACATTGGATTATTCAGAGATCCACAATGAACTTGACCTATTGGGTTGCTACCATAGAACGGCTGCCATCTGGAAGTACGAACCAGAGGTAGGAATGGTCGCTAAGCAGGGTTAAAGGCAAGAGCAAGCAGGTAGTCAAAAGTCATGCCGAAGTCAGGAAACAGGGTAAGTCAGGAACACCAGGTGCACAGTGCACATGTAAAGCCAGGTAGCACAAACATTGACTGGCAGTGGGAGCTGGCTCTCAGGGGTGAATATAGAAACTGCTCCACCCAGTGCTGATGGCTGCTATAAGCCCAAATGTACAGGATTAATACCATAGCTTCTGGACTGTCCAGATCCACAGGTTCCAGGAATAATATAGGATTGATGCTGTTTAGCATCACCCGAACAACGGCGCAGTGCAACCTAGCGGCCGAAGTAGAAACCGGCACAGAGGTTATAGTAATGATAAATCATCCACTTTTTGTGAGTCAACGAAATAAACCATCATGGTTTCAGATTATACTGCTTTACAGTAGTACTTGTTTTCAATTTTTTTAACATAGAAACCCCTGCCCTCTCGAAATTTATTGCAAGGTTTTTTTTCTTCCCATTTTTCACCTAAGACCATCTATAAGTGGTGAATGGTTTTGGTTTTCAGCTCTTCATCAGTATGAAAGGTAATATACTGTACTATACCAATAATTCACATAATAGTAAATCCATCCACACCTAGAAAATGTACTTATGGGAATTACTATTGTTAGGGGACAAACACAAATGTAGAAGAATTATATATAACCGTTTCAGAAGAAGTCAAATAAACATAAGTCTACATAAAACTGCATACAATCATCAGAGACAAATGACAAATCAATCAACGGCCACAGAAGAAAAACTAGCAGACCACAATATATTCTCAGAGGGTAATATACACCCGCATTAAAAAAAAAGAGCAGGTATTTATATATAGAAATATTATAAGGAGACTCAGCAGAGTATCCTCATACTAGTAAAGGAGTTGACTTTTTTTCTTACTTAAAGAGATTGTCTACTATTCTAAGATTGTTGATGTATCAACAGGCCATTAATGTCTGATCAGTGGGGTTGCGACACCCGGCAACCCCGCCGATCAGTTCTAGGTGCCACTAGATGCGCTCAGTCATTACAGTGATTTGAATATGGAGGCGGATGTGCAGTACCCCGCCTTGGCCACTATCAGTAGGCAGAGCAGCTCCATAACTGAGCAATTACGATCACCGCCAGCACCTAGAACAGCTGATCGGTGGGGGTGTTGTCTGTCGTGACCCCATTGATCAGAAGTTGATGACCTATCCTAAGGATAGGTCATCAGTGTTAAAGGAGTGGACAACCTCTTTAAATGTATGAAATATGGGCAAAAAAAATCATTTTTGTAACTGGGTTTCATTAAAAAATGTTCAACATTTACCTCCTAAAGCCTCTGTATTAGGCTGTGTGCACACGATGCAGATTTGCTGCGGATCCGCAGTGGATTTTTCCGCGCAGAGACGCTGCAGATCCGCACTGTGATGTACAGTACAATGTAAATCAATGTAAAAAAAAAAAAGTTGTGCAGAAAAATCAGAGCGGAATTGCTGCGGATTTAAAAGAAGTGCATGTCACTTCTTTTGTGCGGATCTGCAGCATTTCTGCACCCCTCCATGATAGAAATCCGCAGTGGCAAATACTGCAGAAAATCCGCACAAAATCCGCGGCAAATCCGCATAAAAACCGCTGCAAATCCGCGGCTGCGGATTCTGCCAGGAGATGCAGATTTTGTGCAGAAAATTCTGCACCACTTTTCCTACATGTGCACATGCCCTGACACCTTACACTGTCTATTGCTGGTGGCAGAATGAGTTAATGAGGCTGGCTGCATTATCTTTATTTTACTAAATGTGTTAGGGCCATGATTTTGTAGCACTTCCTATAATATAGGTATGGCAGGTTCTCCTCCTGCTCTTGTTACTGCACAGCTCTCCAGTTCGTCAGTCTCCACCAATAGAAGAGCAGTTTTTCCAAGTGAGTTTAACAATTGAACAATTCTCATGGACAGGTCCGGTCATGTGCTCCTCCTTTGGCAGCCATTGTATACGCTGGAGAGCGGTGTAGTCTGTGAGGAAAGCTGCTAACAAGAGCAGGAGGAGAACCTGTCATACCTATATACAGTTGTGGCCAAAAGTTTTGACACCCCTGCAATTCTGTCAGATAATACTCAATTTCTTCCTGAAAATGATTGCAAACACAAATTCTTTGTTATCATTATATTCATTTAATTTGTCTTAAATGAAAAAACACAATAAGAATTGTCCTAAAGCCAAATTGGATATAATTCCACACCAAACATAAAAAAGGGGTGGACAAAAGTATTGGCACTGTTCAAAAAATCATGTGATGCTTCTCTAATTTGTGTAATTAACAGCACCTGTAACTTACCTGTGGCACCTAACAGGTGTTGGCAATAACTAAATCACACTTGCAGCCAGTTGACATGGATTAAAGTTGAATCAACCTCTGTCCTGTGTCCTTGTGTGTACCACATTGAGCATGGAGAAAAGAAAGAAGACCAAAGAACTGTCTGAGGACTTGAGAAACCAAATTGTGAGGAAGCATGAGCAATCTCAAGGCTACAAGTCCATCTCCAAAGACCTGAATGTTCCTGTGTCTACCGTGCGCAGTGTCATCAAGAAGTTTAAAGCCCATGACACTGTGGCTAACCTCCCTAGATGTGGACGGAAAAGAAAAATTGACAAGACATTTCAACGTAAGATTGTGCGGATGTTGGATAAAGAACCTCGACTAACATCCAAACAAGTTCAAGCTGCCCTGCAGTCCGAGGGTACAACAGTGTCAACCCGTACTATCCGTCGGCGTCTGAATGAAAAGGGACTGTACGGTAGGAGACCCAGGAAGACCCCACTTCTTACCCCGAGACATAAGAATGCCAGGCTGGAGTTTGACAAAACTTACCTGAAAAAGCCTACAACGTTTTGGAAGAATGTTCTCTGGTCAGATGAGACAAAAGTAGAGCTTTTTGGGCAAAGGCATCAACATAGAGTTTACAGGAGAAAAAAAGAGGCATTCAAAGAAAAGAACACGGTCCCTACAGTCAAACATGGCGGAGGTTCCCTGATGTTTTGGGGTTGCGTTGCTGCCTCTGGCACTGGACTGCTTGACCGTGTGCATGGCATTATGAAGTCTGAAGACTACCAACAAATTTTGCAGCATAATGTAGGGCCCAGTGTGAAAAAGCTGGGTCTCCCTCAGAGGTCATGGGTCTTCCAGCAGGACAATGACCCAAAACACACTTCAAAAAGCACTAGAAAATGGTTTGAGAGAAAGCACTGGAGACTTCTAAGGTGGCCAGCAATGAGTCCAGACCTGAATCCCATAGAATCCCATAGAACACCATCTAAAAATGGCAGTTTGGAGAAGGCACCCTTCAAATATCAGGGACCTGGAGCAGTTTGCCAAAGAAGAATGGTCTAAAATTCCAGCAGAGCATTGTAAGAAACTCATTGATGGTTACCGGAAGCGGTTGGTCGCAGTTATTTTGGCTAAAGGTTGTGCAACGAAGTATTAGGCCGGCCTCACACTAGCGAGTTTTACGGACGTATGAGCACATAAACTACGTCCGTAAAATACCCATAACACACGGACCAATGATTCCCTATGTCCCAGCTCCTATCAGCCGTATTTTACTGATCCGTATTATACGGTCTTGTATGGCCGTACAAAATCGCAGCATGCTGCGTTTGTCACCGTATTGCGCAAAAAAATCAACAATGAAAGTCTATGGGGGCGAGAAAAATACGGATTACACACGGACCAGCAGTGTGACCTGCGAGACCTACGCACCGGTGTTAGAGAGAAAAGCCGGTAATTCAATTGCCGGCTTTTCATTTCTCCTTCCCAAACCCGACAGGATATGAGACATGGTTTACATACAGTAAACCATCTCATATCCCTTTTTTTTTGCATATTCCACACTACTAATGTTAGTAGTGTGTATGTGCAAAATTTGGGCGCTGTAGCTGCTAAAATAAAGGGTTAAATTGCGGAAACAATTGGCGTGGGCTCCCGCGCAATTTTCTCCGCCAGAGTGGTAAAGCCAGTGACTGAGGGCAGATATTAATAGCCTAGAGAGGGTCCATGATTATTGGCCCCCCCTGGCTACAAACATCTGCCCCCAGCCACCCCAGAAAAGGCACATCTGGAAGATGCGCCTATTCTGGCATTTGGCCACTCTCTTCCCACTCCCGTGTAGCGGTGGGATATGGGGTAATAAAGGGTTAATGTCACCTTGCTATTGTAAGGTGACATTAAGCCAGATTAATAGTGGAGAGGCGTCAATCATGACACCTATCCATTATTAATCCAATAGTACGAAATGGTTAATAAAACACACACACATGATTACAAAGTATTTTAATGAAATAAAGTCACATGTTGTTGTAATATTTTATTAGACTCTTAATCCACCAGAAGACCATCGTCCTGAAACAAAGTAAAAAAAACAAACAACAATATTCCATACCTTCCGTCGTTATGTAAACCCCGGGTACTGAAAGGAAAGCTGGGTGATCTGTAGTTACCTTGAGTTGCGGTGATGCGCCCTCTGCTGGATGTCCTCATGAACTGGAGCCTTGGAAAAGTTCCCACGCTCGAGTTCATATGAGGACATCCAGCAGACGGTGCATCACCGCAACTCAAGGTAACTACAGGTCACCCAGCTTTCCATTCAGTACCCGGGGTTTACAGGCAGGAGCGAGTGCATTAGCACAGCTCCTGGCTGTAAAATGATTTAACCCCTTCAGATGGATTTACATCGTGGGACATAACAACGGAAGGTATGGAATATTGTTGTTTGTTTTTTTAACTTTGTTACAGAACGAGGGTCTTCAGGTGGATTAAGAGTCTAATAAAGTATTACAACACCCTGTTTCTTTATTTCATTAAAATACTTTGTAATCATGTGTGTGTGTTTTATTAACCATTTAGTACTATTGGATTAATAATGGATAGGTGTCATAATTGACGCCTCTCCATTATTAATCTGGCTTAATGTCACCTTACAATAGCAAGGTGACATTAACCCTTCATTACCCCATATCCCACCGCTACACGGGAGTGGGAAGAGAGTGGCCAAGTGCCAGAATAGGCGCATCTTCCAGATGTGCCTTTTCTGGGGTGGCTGGGGGCAGATGTTTGTAGCCAGGGGGGGCCAATAACCATGGACCCTCTCTAGGCTATTAATATCTGCCCTCAGTCACTGGCTTTACCACTCTGGCGGAGAAAATTGCGCGGGAGCCCACGCCAATTTTTTCAGCGATTTAACCCTTTATTTTACAAGCTACAGCGCCCAAATTTTGCACATACACACTATTAACATTAGTAGTGTGGAATATGCAAAAAAAAAAAGGGATATAAGATGGTTTACTCTATGTAAACCATGTCTCATATCCTGTCGGGTTTGTGAAGGAGAAATGAAAAGCCGGCAATTGAATTACCGGCTTTTCACATATATCGTGCTGAATTAAATATAAATACAGAATATATATATATGTGTCTGCATTTTTTCTCCATAGACTTTTATTAGCGACGCAGCGCGACGGCCCCTTACCGATGCTAGTGTGAAAGCAGCCTAAGGCTACTTTCACACTTGCGTTTTTAGCAATCCGTCTTTTGGGGAAAAAAACGGATCCTGCAATTGTGCTCGCAGGATGCGTTTTTTACCCATAGACGTGTATTAGTGAAGGATCGCGACGAATGGCCACACGTCGCGTCCGTCGTGCAACGGATGCGTCGTGTTTTGGCGGACCGTTGGCACGTCCGTCGCGTCTGCCATTTTCTACCGCGCATGCGCAGCCAAAACTCTGCCCCCTCCTCCCTGGACTTCAGAATGGGCAGCGGATACGTTGAAAAACTGCATCCGCTGCCCACGACGTGCAGAAATTTCACAACGTGCGTCGGCCCGACGCATAGCGATGGACCCGTACCGACGCAAGGGTGAAAGAGGCCTTAATGAGCGTTTAATTTAATAAAAAAACGGAAAAAGACGGCGTGGGCTCCCACGCAATTTTCTGCGCCAGAGGGGGAAAGCCGACGGCCGGGGGCCAATATTTGTAGCCTGCTATGAATATCAGCCCGCAGCTGTCTGCGTAGCCTTTACTGGCTATTAAAATAGGGGGACCCCCCCAAAAAAATGACGTGGGGTCCCCCTATATTTTATAGCCAGAAAGGCTACGCAGACGCTGCGGGCTGATATTCATAGCCTAGAGAGGGGCCATGGATATTGGTCCCCCCCCCCCGGCTACAAATACCAGTCCGCAGCCGCCCCAGAAATGGCGCATCTGTAAGATGCACCAATTCCGGCACTTAGCCCCTTTCTTCCCACTCCCGTGTAGCAGTGGGATATGGGGTAATGTCACCTTGCTATTGTAAGGTGACATTAAGCCGGGTTAATAACGGAGAGGCGTCAATAAGACACCTATCCGTTTTTAATCCAATACTAAAAAAGGGTTGATAAAACACGCACACATTAGGAAAAAGTATTTTAATATTCTTCATTTAACCATACTTACCATACTTCAGCGCCTGCAAAAAACGTAAAATAATAAACCGCATACTACCTGTCTGCCGTAGTCCAATTAATAACGAGGGTCCCACGACGATCTCCCCTATAGAACAGTGACATCGGGTGATGTCACTGCTCTATAGGACCCTCAGTGACACACTGACAGGAGACAATGGCTCCTGCAGTGCATCACTGAGGTTACTAAAGTTCACTGGTCTCACTTTATGGCAAAAAGCTGCGTGGGAACTTCCTCACACAGCAATGCCATAAAGTGAGACTAGGGACTATTTTCTCACAGGGACGTAGGAATACATTGTGGGGAATACATTGTGGAAGGATACCTTCCTCCCCTCATTGTGTTCCTGGAGCCCCTGGAGAGCAGTCGCATCAGCAGATGCTCCTGCTCTCCACGGGAGATCGTCGAGGGACACTCGTTTTAATTGGATTTCTGCGGATCAGGGAGTATAGTGTTTGTTTATTATTTTAATATTTTTTACAGATGACAATGGCTTCGGGGATCAAAGTGAAAAGTGATGGTGAGTATATACTCTATGTTATATTTACTGTATGTCTGTATGTATGTATGTACTGTATGTATGTACTGTATGCGGCATGCCGCATGTTGTCGCATGCTGCATGTTGTCGCATGCCGTCGCATGCTGCATGTTGTCGCATGCCGTCGCATGCCGTCGCATGTCGTCGCATGGCACATGTTGTCGCATGGCGCATGTCATCGCATGGCACATGTCATCGCATGCCGCATGTCGTCGCATGGCGCATGTCGTGGCATGCTGCATGTCGACGCATGGCGCATGTCGGCGCATGTCGGCGCATGTCGTCGCATGCCACATGTCGTCGCATGGCGCATGTCGTCGCATGCTGCATGTCGTCGCATGACGCATGTCGTCGCATGCTGCGTGTCGACGCATGGCGCATGTCGACGCATGGCGCATGTCGTCGCATGTCGTCGCATGCCGCATGTCGTCGCATGTGGTCACATGGCGCATGTCGTCGCATGGCACATGTCGTCGCATGCTGCATGTCGTCGCATGCTGCATGTCGACGCATGGCGCATGTCGACGCATGGCGCATGTCGACGCATGGCGCATGTCGTCGCATGCGGCATGTCGACGCATGGCGCATGTCGTCGCATGACGCATGTCGACGCATGGCGCATGTCGTCGCATGGCGCATGTCGTCGCATGCTGCATGTCGTCGCATGGCGCATGTCTTCGCATGGCGCATGTCGTCGCATGCTGCATGTCGTCGCATGGCGCATGTTGTCGCATGGCGCATGTCGCATGTTCTGTATGTGTTCTATGTATGTATGTACTGTATATGTGGTTTTTTTTCACATTCAACACATTAGCCGGATGATGGGACTACGGGTATGTGTCCACATTCAGGAAACGCTGCGTTTTTGACACAGCGCTGAGCCGCAGCGTCAAAAACGCAGCGTCCAGATGTTACAGCATAGTGGAGGAGATTTAATGAAATCCCGTCTCCACTGTGCAAGAAAAAACACATGCGTTTTTCCCGCGAAAACGCACATGCGGTGCGTTTTTTAAGAACGCAGCATGTTGCTACAATGAGCAAAACACGCAGGAACACCGCAGGTGACCTGCAAGTGACCTCAGGTGCATTTTTGGTCAGGATTTTACTTGCATAAAATCCTGACCAAAGCCTGAAGCAAAACTGAACGTGGACACATACCCTACTACTGTCCCATCATTGGCTAATGTGTCACTCACTGTCACTGTAGCAGGCAGAGCCCGATGGGACTTCTAGTCCCATCGGACATGCCTGCACACAGAGACAACGCCGCCGCCACCACCACCGCACAGCCACCTTCAGCACCACGCAGACCCCCGCCGTCGCACCGGCTGCCGCCGCCACGGCACCGGCCGCCGCCGCCACGGCACTGGCCGCCGCCGCGGGACCGGCCGCCGACCCACCGGCCACCGCTGCCACGGCACCGGCCGCCGCGGGACCGGCCGCCGACGCACCGGCCGCCGCGGGACCGGCCACCCACACACCGGCCGCCGCCGGTACAGTACAGTACACTGGCCGCCGCCGCCACGGGACCAGCCGCCGCACATCTCGGCAAACAGATCCCAGCACCAGACACCTGCAGTGCACAGCCCCGCCCGCCCCCAGCAAAGCCCCGCCCACCCCCAGCATAGCCCCGCCCCCAGCACAGCCCTGCAGGCAGCCCACAGTCCCACCCACAGCCCAGTCACTCTTGAGTGACTGCTGACTGTGCGGCTGGGACACGCCTGTTACTGACGTCACGTCAATTTCCAGAGTCTGGACATTGACGTAACGTCGGCGGAAATTAGCGGTGGCTGCAGCCTGGGGGTCACATGACCCGGACTCAGCCACCAGCATAGCGCCGCTCACAGGCGAAAAAGGCAACGCAAGGTATTTTCACAATTCGTCAGGGGCCCCGGGGGATACATTGGGGGGATAATTAAAAGTAGTGGACAACCCCTTTAAGCATGTGCCGCAAAAAATATGCAGACTTTATTATGAGACTCTTAATAACTTTGTCGCATTTTGTTCCAGTAGATTTCTTTTGAAGACTGGAGTGTGATACATCAGTAAATTCCCCGTTTCCCAGGTGTAAGAGTTGAATGGATGATCTGTGTGCTATGTATTGTGGCAGCTCATACTGATAAGTTTGGGTTTGTGTATTTTTGCACTCGCCAAATAAAGCAATATATCAGCTTTTCAGCAAAGGTGAACTTGTCCACAGTAATGTATAAATAACCGTGTACATTCATAACCTGTACTGTCATTATAATTATCACATAGCTAATTTTTTACTACACTTTTCTATTGGTGTATTATTATTAGTTTCGAGGCTACTGCTGCTTACTTCTTGTAAAGTTTACATAGCTTTCTGTTTCTCTACAGTTATAATCTAAGTTACTCAGCCCCCATTGTAAATTAGTTTATTTAGCAAAATGTACAAACTTTCATCTGTTTACAAGCAAAAAAAAAGTCAAGAATAAATTAAGTAGCTCAGTGCAACTAATATAATAATTGGCAACTCCAAATTTAACACAAAATGACACTTTTAATGACTACTACAGTCTGAGAATTATTCAGCCCCTTTACACACAGGTAAATCTAGGTTTTCCTGCACACAAGCCAAAATTCAGTTTGGCACCCCTTCTATACATAGCTAAGGTGTGAGCAATCATCACATTTCCTCATATGCGATTTGCTCACTTAGGCCGGGGTCACACTTGCGAGAGCAATGCGAGAAACTCGCGCATCAATACCCGGCATTGCCGCCGGCACTCGGGACCGAAGCATGCACTGCATGTATTTCTATACATCAACACCCGGCAGCAGTGCTGGGTATTGATACAAGAGACTCATGCTATGCAGCCGCACACTCCGGTCCCAAGTGCCGGCGGCAATGCCGGGTATTGATGAGAGGGACTTGCACGAGTTTCTTGCATTTTATTCTCAAGTATGTCCCCGGCCTTACAGTCATGTGCCATCTAGCTGTTCTTCCTAATTCTCTCAATGTTCAGTGGTATACTACAGCCCCTGCGTCGCCGAGAGAACCAGGAGGAAAAGTTCATCAGCACCTTTGTTTTTGCGTTTCTGTTTTTCGCTCCCCTTCTTCCCACAGCCATAACTTTTTTATTTTCTGTCAATATGGCCATGTGAGGGCTTGTTTTTTGTGAGACAAGTTGTACTTTTGAACGACACCATTGGTTTTACCATATTGTGTACTCAAATACAGGAAAAAAATTCCAAGTGCGGTGAAATTGCAAAAAAAGGTGCAATTCCACAACTTTTTTTGGATTTTTTTTTACCATGTTCACCAAATGCTAAAACTGATCTGCGATTATGATTCTCCAGGTCATTACAAGTTCATAGGAAAAGATACCGTATGCACTACCCCGTGAAGGTGCCCGGGTAGGATCCCACACCATATACCAATATAAAACAAACCCGGCACTCAACTTATGGTGGATCTCTTTTGTGTTTATTTTCAAAAGAGAGGCTAAACGTTTCGGCCTTAGTTGGCCTTCTTCAGTAACGTGCGCCTAATGGAGCGAGTAGTGGTAAAGCAGTGTTAACCTGCCAGTGCCTGTAATCAGGAAAAAAGTTGGTGCAGGCTCACAGGATCTGACTGGGATAGAGTATGGAATGTTGTAAGTGGCCTGAGAGGTACTGTGACACAGTGTCCGCGTGTGTCCAGGCGACAAGCCATCCACCATAAGTTGAGTGCCGGGTTTGTTTTATATTACAAGTTCATAGACACCAAACATGTCTAGGTTCTTTTTTTATTTAAGTGGTGAAAAAAAACATCCAAAGTTTGTTCTAAAAATTAAAAAAAATTGCATCATTTTCCGAGACCCGTAGCGTCTCCATTTTTCGTGATCTCGGGTTGGGTGAGGGCTTATTTTTTGTGTGCCAAGCTGACATTTTTATTGATTCCATTTTGGCGCAGATACTATTTTTTGATAGCTCGTTACTGCATTTTAATGCAATATTGCGGCGACCAAAAAAACAGATCAGGTTAGTCCTTTTTTTATTGATCGGGCGATTCTGAACACGACATTAACAAGTATGTGTATGTTTCATTTTTTTAAACTGTTTTATTTTGAATGGGGCGCAAGGGGGGTGATTTGAACTTTTATAAATTTTTTAATTTTTTAAATATTTTGAAAAACATTTTTTTTTTCACTCCTGGCATGCTTCAATAGCCTCCATGGGAGATTAGAAGCTGCCATAACCCGTTCGGCTCTGCTACATACAGGTGATGATCAGATCACCTATATGCAGCAGAATTGCTGACTAGCTATGAGCGCTGACCACCGGGTGGTGCTCATAGCCAACCAGCAATGACAACCATAGAGATCTGTAGAAGACCTCTGGTTTCATGCCAACCCATCGGTGACCCACGATCACGTGACAGGGTCACCAGTGGGGGGATTTCTGGCCCGAAGGCAGGAAGCGCTTATTAAATGCCGCTGTCACTTTGACAGCGGCATTTAACAGGTTAATAGATGCGGGTGGATCGTGATTCCACCTGCGGCTGTTCCGGGCACATGTTAGCTGTTTAAAACGGCTGACATGTGTCGGGAAAGATGTGGGCTCAGCCCCGGAGCCCACATCAAAGGGGGAAATACGACATGCCCAGTACATGTATGGCACATGTTGTGAAGGGGTTAATGCTCCTAACATTAATACAGATTCAGTAAACCTTAAAAGAAATCTGTCAGCAGGATTTCACACCCAAAACTATTTACAGTTGTGTGAAAAAGTGTTTGCCTCCTTCCAGATTTCCTATTCTTTTGCATGTTTGTCACATTTAACACAAGTAATCACAAAATGCGTTTTTTAAATGAAGATCTTTATTATTAAGGTTAAAGGGGTTGTCCACTACTTTCAATTAACCCCCCTATGTATCCCCCCGGGGCCCCTGATGATTTGTGTAAATACCTTCTTTAGCCGTTTTCGCCTGTGAGCGGCGCTATGCTGGTGCCTGAGTTCGGGTCACGTGACCCCCAGGCTTCAGCTGCCGCTCATTTCCGCCGACGTCACGTCAATTTCCAGACTCTGGAAATTGACGTGACGTCAGTAGCAGGCGTGTCCCCAGGCTCCACAGACAGTCTTTATGAGTGACTGGGCTGTGGGCGGGGCTGAGGCTGCCTGCGGGGCCGTGCTGGGGGCGGGCAGGGCTAGGCAGGGATGTGCGGGCGGGCGCCGATGCTGTGCGGTCCCTGGCGCTGTGCGGTCGCCGGCGCTGTGCGGTCCCGGGCGCCGGCGATGTGCGGTCGCCGGCGCTTTGCGGTCCCGAGCGCCGGTGCTGTGCGGTCCCGGTCCCCGGCGCTGTGCGGTCCCGGTCCCCGGCGCTGTGCGGTCCCGGGCGCCGGCGTTGTGCGGTCCCGGGCGCCGTGCGGTCCCGGGCGCCGGCGATGTGCGGTCGCCGGCGCTGTGCGGTCCCGAGCTCCGGCGCTGTGCGGTCCCAGTCCCCGGCGCTGTGCGGACCGGTATGTGCTGGAGGGTGGTGTGTGTGTGTGTGTGTGTGTGTGTCTGTCTCTGTGTGCAGGCATCGTCCGATGTGACAACAAGTCCCATCGGCCTCTGCCTGCTACAGTGACAGTGAGTGACACATTAGCCAATGATGGGACAGTAGTAGTCCCATCATCCGGCTAATGTGTTGAATGTAAAAAAAAAAAAAAAATACACATATACAGTACATACATACATACATACAACACACGACATGCGATGACACTCACCATGCGGCGACATGCGCCATGCGACGGCATGCGACATGTACCATGCGACATGCAATGCCATGCGCCATGCGACAACATGCGACATGCAGCATGCGACGACATGCGCCATGCAACTACATGCACCATGTGACGACATGAAGCATGCGACAACATGCGCCATGCAACTACATGCACCATGCGGCGACATGCACCATGCAACGACACTCACCATGCGGCAACATGCGCCATGCGACGGCATGCGACATGTACCATGCAATGACATGCGACGACATGCGACAACATGCGCCATGCGACGACATGCGGCATGCGGCATGCGACGACATGCGCATACAGTACATACATACAGTACATACATACAGACATACAGTACATACATACATACATACATATAGACATACAGTACATTAAACATAGATTACATACTCACCATCACTTGTCACTTTGATCCCCGAAGCCATTGTCATCTGTAAAAAATATTAAAATAATAAACAAACACTATACTCCCTGATCCGCAGAAATCCAATTAAAACGAGTGTCCCATGACGATCTCCCGTGGAGAACAGCAGCATCAGCTGACGCAACCACTCACCAGGGGCTCCAGGAACACAATGAGGGGAGGAAGGTATCCTTCCACAATGTATTCCCCACAATGTATTCCTACGCCCCTGTGAGAAAATAGTCCCTAGTCTCACTTTATGGCATGCTGTATGAGAAAGTTCCCACGCAGCTTTTTGCCATAAAGTGAGACCAGTGAACTTTAGTAACCTCAGTGATACACTGCAGGAGCCATTGCCTCCTGTCAGTGTCACTGAGGGTCCTATAGAGCGGTGACATCAACCCTAACCCTAACCGTAAACGTGACAGAAATACGTGGCACTTTAATACGTGACACTGAAATACGTGGCACGTGGCACTTACATACGTGGCACTTACATACGTGGCACTTAAATCCGTGGCACTGAAATACATGGCACTGAAATACGTGGCACTGAAATACGTGGCACTTAAATACGTGGCACTTACATAGGTGGCACTTAAATCCGTGGCACTGAAATACGTGGCACGTGGCACTGAAATACGTGGCACTTAAATCCGTGGCACTGAAATACGTGTCACGTGGTACTTAAATACGTGGCACTTACATACGTGGCACTTACATACATGGCACTTACATACGTGGCACTTACATACGTGGCACTTACATGGCACTTACATACGTGGCACTTACATACGTGGCACTTACATACGTGGCACGTGGCACTTACATACGTGGCACTTATATACGTGGCACGTGGCACTTACATACGTGGCACTTATATACGTGGCACTTATATACGTGGCACTGAAATACGTGGCACTGAAATATCGTGGCACTATGACTGTCAGAAAATGTTCATTAAACGGTTAGGGGTGAGGTTAGGGGTAGGGTTAGGGTTAGGGTTTGGATCCCTTTATCACCCTGATGGTGGTGGGTGGTGTTTCAGTGTTTTTTTTTCTGTTTTTTTCTATAAAAACGCATGAGTTTACATAGACAGCAATGCATTTTTTTGCCGCAAATAAACGCATGCTGTGAAATGATGAATCCGGCCTTGGAATCCGTTTTTTCATGCATGTTTCCATTCAAATCATGCACATTTTCCGTTTATTTACTTATTTCCAAAAACGGCATTAAAACCGCGCATAAACCGCACCAAAAAAAGCATCAAAACTGCACCAAAAACTGCATCAAAACTGCACCAAAAACTGCATCAAAACCTGGTGCAGTTTTGCAGTTTTGGTGCGGTTTTGATGCAGTTTTTGGTGCGGTTTTGATGCAGTTCTTGGTGTGGTTTTGGTGCGGCTTTTTCCGCAGCATGTGCACAACAAGTCTGCGGCTCCCATAGACTTACATTGGTTGTACACTACACTGCGGATTTGATGCAATTCAGTGCAGCAAAAAACGCTGCGGATCTGCAATCAGATCCACATCGTGTGCACACAGCCTTAGCATTTAGGGAACCTAGCCAAAAAGCCAAGCAAAAAACAAGTGTGGGATTGCACTTTTTTGCCATTTCATTGCACTTTGAATTTTTTTCACATTTTCTGTTACACGACATGGTAAAACCAATGGTGTCGTTCAAAAGTAGAACTTGTCCCGCAAAAGATCACATGGCTATATTGACGGAAAAATTATGGCTCTGGAAAGAAGGGGAGCGATAAACGAAAACAAAAAAGCTCCAGGGGTTGAAGGGGTTTAGAAACATGGATATGGACATATCTATGGAAATAGACATAGATATATAGATATATCTGTATCTATCTATCTATCTATCTATCTATCTATCTATCTATCTATCTATCTATCTATCTGTCCATTTATCTGTGTGTAATGGAGTGTGGGTTGGACAAATGTAAAAGAGGAGGTTGGACAGAAATGACATCACAAATCTTTCTGAAGCTAGAGGAGGGAGAGGAGGGAGGGGTTTGTGTGTGTTTTGGAGTGGGTGTGGTAGGTTCGTGCTTAGTACCAGTGCAATGCATCATGGAACTTGTAGTATTAGAGCACAGTAACTCAGGAGAAAGGAAGTTGTCAATTAACCCCATGAGAGCTGAATCCAGCACTAAAGATGTGCTGCTACAGCATGATAAAAGGTAATATTGCTAAAATAAACACAGTAGATGTTTTCAGTGGCCCATAATAGCAAGATTTATGAAAAAAAAAAAGGTTATAGTAGTGGACAACTTCTTTAACAGAAATCCAAACCTACAGGGCACTATGTGAAAAAGTGATTGCCCCCCCAAAAAAACATAAATTAACTGTGGTTTATCATATCTTTTGGAAAGCTGAATTCAAATTCCCTAGCCACACACAGGCCTGATTACTGCCACACCTAATCTCAATCAAGAAATCACTTAAAAAGGACAAGCCTGACTAATTGAAGTGGACCATAACATTCTCAAAAGCTAGGCATCTATATCTATGTCCACATGTCCCCTTTTTGAAGAAGCCAGTTAGGCGAAACGGCGCTGTCGGGGTCGCTGTGGAACATTCCCTACCAGTATTACTACATGTAAGTGTAATTGATTATCTTTATAGTGCGCTGCACCTATATACTTAATGGTAGTATGTTTACACATTGATTGATTTAGGCACATGAGCACTTTAGTTATATATCTTCTTCTAGCAATAGGTCATTATGGAGGTTGTTCATATTCAATAGCAGAGGAACTGTGTTTTTTCCTGCTTTGTAAATTATACGTGATGTACCCCATTTAAGGCCTGCTTGTGTTTATAGTTGTTCACCTACATTCTGGTGGGGCTATTGTTCACAGCTGTTGTGAGTTTCATCCTGTTTTTTTACCTTTCTATATTTTATCATATTATATCTATTAAAATTGGATTTTAAAATTTATAAGCGTATGCCTCTGTTTTCCTCCATATGGTCTCTTTGGGGGAATGTGTTTTGAATCTATATCTATAACATAAAGCAAGTGGGAGTTTGCAGCAGCTTTGGAGAAAATTACCTGAGATTTATAAAGGTCTGATCTGCACCCATGCTTTCTTTCATGTGAACAAATATATACATTTGTATATAGAAAAAAAAATAAAACAGCGAGACTTCATGCTGCAGTCCAAAGAAATTCTAAAACAAATGAGAAACAAAGTGATTGAGATCTATCAGTGTGGAAAAGGTTATAAAACCATTTCTAAAGCTGTGGGACTCCAGCAAACCACAGTGAGAACCATTATCCACAAATATCAAAATCATGAAACAGTGGCTAACCTTCCCAGGAGTGGCCAGCTGACCAAATAGCAAATAGAGCTGAAGTGACAGAAGCTTCACAGCTACAATGGCTCTTCCATATAAATTAAAAAGGCAATTTCTCAGTCCTCCATGACAGCACCACCAGAGAGAGGGGATCCACCCTTCAGGGACAGGAAACCTACAGGATAAAAGGGCGGTACCTCTGCCCTGCATCAGTTTTGGTTTCCTGTCCCTGACGGGGAACCTTCTAGGACGGTACCTGCGTTTAAAGCAGAAGACCGACCGAGGAATCCGAAGACCGACCGAGGAATCCGGAGCCAGCCAGTCTGAGTTCTGGCAGCGGGGATGCCCCTGCCACGGCTGGTGCGGTGTCCGTGGCCGCCACGGCTATGACCAATGGGTCCGGAGCGTGAGCGGGGGGGAAGCGCAGCCACCACTCCGGATAGGAGTTAGGGGCTTCCAGGACCTGCCGCGCAGAGGACACCTGCATTCCAAGATGGCGCCGCACCGGAGGTGGTAAGAGCTACCAGTTCGGGGGCGGCGCAGTGAGTGAGGTGCACCAAGATGGCGCTGCCCCGGAACCAGAATGCTTCATTTCCGGGTCCCTGACAGCACGCGCATGCGCTGTAGAGTTTTTGAAAAGAAAAACAAAAGAGGGAGCGCTTCCTCAGTAATGCAGCCACAGGGGGAGGGGCTGGCAATAAGCGCCAAGCTTAAAAGGATGGTGGATATGGAAGCTCCTCGCTGCATGCCGCCCAAAGGTAGTACCATGGAAGACAGCGACCAGCAGCTCCAGCTGCCGCCACAGCAGCAGCAGCGCCACCACCAGCGACCGAAGCCGGACGCACAGAAGAAACAAACTTCTGCTGACACCCGGAGTTCTCAGTCCGGTAGCCATTCCACGCAGCATAGCAAGAACTCCAGCGTGGTGAACCAGCTACCGCCTACGGATCTCACACTTCAGGATCCTACCCCTCCTCCAGAACCGGTACCTGTGGCTGCCTCAGATTGGTGAGTGATCTTCGTGAAAGTTCACTTTTGTAATTGGGGTTCCCTCTTCTCCGTTTATCTTAGGCTAGAAAAAGAACGGGGAAAACAAAACACAGAACCTGCCCCTTGTGCGAGAAAGCTTTACCGCAATCTTGGAATAAGAAATTGTGTGACTCCTGTATAGGACGAGTCCTCTGTGAGGAGACCCCAAACTTCGCCTCTGAGTTACGATCCGTAATTAAATCAGAGGTGGAAACTGTGTTTAAGTCCCTTAAAGGTGAAAAGAAAGTTAATAGGAAAGAACCTATTGCTTATATGAACTCTGACTCTTCCAGCTCTGAGGATAGAAACTCAGATACACAGGACTCCTCCTTCTCTTCTTCGGATAATGAGAGTGGAGGTCGTCATTGCTTCCCCCTAGATGAGGTTGACGCCCTTGTAAAGACAGTAAGATCGACTATGGGGCTATCGGACCCTCGTCCTGACAAAACAGTACAGGATATTATGTTTGGAGGATTATGCCAAAAAAAGCGTAAAGTTTTTCCCCTTAATGAAAACATACAAGCGTTAATTAAAAAGAAGTGGGAAAAACCAGAGAGGAAGAACTCATCGGTTCCCTCTATAAAAAGAAAATATCCCTTTGAAGAGGAGGCTTCTACTTCATGGGATAAAACCCCCAAACTCGACGTTGCGGTAGCTAAGGCCTCAAAAAAATTTGCATTACCATTTGAGGATATGGGAACCCTGAAAGATCCTCTTGATAAAAGAGCAGATACTTTTCTTAAAGGGGCCTGGGAGTTGGCAGGGGGAAGTTTAAGACCAGCCATAGCAGCTGCTTGCACGTCACGATCCTTAATGATCTGGGTTGATAACTTAGAAAATCAGCTAAGGGATGGGGTGCCCAGAAATAAAGTATTAGAATCTATCCCTATGATTAGAGGAGCCGTGGCGTTTTTGGCAGATTCATCAGCCGACTCAACTAAACTAGCGTCTAAATCTACAGCTCTTTCGAATGCAGTGTGTAGAACCTTATGGCTAAAGAGCTGGCCAGGTGATTTACAAACTAAGCAAAAACTTTGTTCAATCCGATGTGAGGGCAAGTTTCTTTTCGGAGAGACTCTGGACGATATCCTGCAGAAAGCAGGTGACAAAAAGAAAGGGTTCCCAAACCTAGGCCCAACGTTCACTAAGCGGCCCTTTCGGAATAGGAAGTTTTTTAGGAAAAGACCACCAAGGGAACAAAACCAATGGGATGATGGGAAAAGAAGAGACAGGGGGTTCCTTTTTGGTAATTCCTCACGGGATAGAAAATCCCCTCACAAGTGACGTCTCCACCAGGGTGGGAGGGAGAGTGTCTCAATTCCTCCCGGACTGGGAGAAAATTTCAACAAGCCCTTGGATACTAAATTTAATAAGAGCAGGGCTTCAAATAGACTTTTTATCCCTACCCCCCCCCCCCCCCCCCCCGAAACTATGTGGTAACACTGCTGAGGTCCTCTCCTCAACAACAAGAAGCTCTAGAACAAGAAATCTTAAAACTGATAGACAAAGCTGTCATCCAGGAAGTCCCCCCTCTGGAGAAAGGAAAGGGATTTTACTCCCCATTATTCCTGGTTCCCAAGCCGGACGGGACTTTCCGGACTATAATAAATTTACGGAAGTTAAATACTTATGTAAAGAACCAGAGATTCAAAATGGAGTCAATAAAGTCAACAATAAAAAACTTGTTTTCAAACTGTTTTATGATAGTTCTAGATCTCAGCGACGCATATTATCACGTCCCCATCCACAGGAACTCTCAAAAAGTCCTCAGACTGGCAGTAGTCATGAAAGGACAGATAAGGGAATACCAATACAGAGCTCTTCCCTTTGGCATATCAATTGCACCCCGCATCTTCACCAAACTGATAGCAGAGATGATTTATGTAAACTAGAAGCTTGGGCTGATAAATGGCAAATGAGCTTTAATGGGGATAAATGTAAGGTCATGCACTTGGGTAGAAGTAATAAGATGTATAATTATGTGCTTAATTCTAAAACTCTGGGCAAAACAGTCAATGAAAAAGACCTGGGTGTATGGGTGGATGACAAACTCATATTCAGTGGCCAGTGTCAGGCAGCTGCTACAAAGGCAAATAAAATAATGGGATGTATTAAAAGAGGCATAGATGCTCATGAGGAGAACATAATTTTACCTCTATACAAGTCACTAGTTCGACCACACTTAGAATACTGTGCACAGTTCTGGTCTCCGGTGTATAAGAAAGACATAGCTGAACTACAGCGGGTGCAGAGAAGAGCGACCAAGGTTATTAGAGGACTGGGGGGGTCTGCAATACCAAGATAGGTTATTACACTTGGGGCTGTTTAGTTTGGAAAAACGAAGACTAAGGGGTGATCTTATTTTAATGTATAAATATATGAGGGGACAGTACAGAGACCTTTCTGATGATCTTTTTAATCATAGACCTGAGACAGGGACAAAGGGGCATCCTCTACGTCTGGAGGAAAGAAGGTTTAAGCATAATAACTTTAATAATTCTTTACTGTAAGAGCAGTGAGACTATGGAACTCTCTGCCGTATGATGTTGTAATGAGTGATTCATTACTTAAATTTAAGAGGGGACTGGATGCCTTTCTTGAAAAGTATAATGTTACAGGGTATATACACTAGATTCCTTGATAGGGCGTTGATCCAGGGAACTAGTCTGACTGCCGTATGTGGAGTCGGGAAGGAATTTTTTTCCTCAATGTGGAGCTTACTCTTTGCCACATGGGTTTTTTTTGCCTTCCTCTGGATCAACATGTTAGGGCATGTTAGGTTAGGCTATGGGTTGAACTAGATGGACATAAAGTCTTACTTCAACCTTAATAACTATGTAACTATGATGGCACATCTGAGAGAGGAAGACATCTTGATTGTTCCATATTTGGACGACTTTCTGATTGTGAGCAACTCGGCCCAACTCTGCCGTTAGCAATGTGACAGAGTGATAGACACTCTAAAAAAATTAGGCTGGCTGGTGAACCTTCAAAAGACAAAACTAGAACCAACCAGGGTTCAGGAATTTTTGGGTCTCACCTTGGACTCAAGTTCTCAAGAATGTCGCCTCCCAGTCCAGAAAATACAAAAGATAATAAATCTAGTGTCGGAAGCTTGCTCAAACCCATCCATGTCTCTGAGGAAGGCAATGTCATTACTGGGTTCCCTCTCTGCTTGCCTTCCAGCAGTTCAGTGGGCACAGCTCCACACGAGACCTCTCCAGTGGGACATTTTAAGGAACCAGAGTTTGCTAAGGGGACGGTTAGAAGGTCGCATGACTCTAAGTTTGCCTACTATTCATTCCCTAGCTTGGTGGTTAAATCCCAGCAACCTATCAAAAGGGATTCCCTCTTTGATAGAGGTGTCTCAGATAGTTACCACAGATGCAAGTCCCACAGGGTGGGGGGCTCATCTGGACAACAGAGTCGCTCAGGGCGTATGGACAAGTCAGGAACTTGGGGCTTCCTCAAACCAAAAAGAACTGAGGGCAGTGAGTCATGCATTACTATTCTTTCTAGACAAATTACAAGGGCATCATGTCCAAATATTTTCGGACAACAGAGTAGTAGTAGCCTACTTAAACCACCAGGGGGGACCAGGTCTCAAACATTAATGAAAACCACCTCCGAAATTTTCGGCTTGGTACAGAACAACTTTCTATCCCTATCGGCCCTATATATAAAAGGTGTAGAGAACCAGAAAGTGGACTTCCTTAGTCATACCCAACTAAAGCAAGGGGAATGGTCTCTAAATCAGGACATCTTAGACAAAATTACAGATCTGTGGGGAATCCCTGTAATAGACCTCTTCGCAAACATGCACAACAGGAAGGTGAAAACCTTTTGTTCCCTAGATCCCAGGGGGAACCCTCAGGCTATAGATGCATTCACGATTCCCTGGACACAGACTCTTGCATATGCATTGCCTCCCACTATCCTCATTCCAGCAGTTCTGCGAAAAATCAGATAGGACAGATCCATTCTCATCCTAATAGCCCCCTTCTGGCCCAAAAGGGCCTGGTTCTCCTGGCTGAGGATGCTATCGGTCACCGATCCCTGGGTTCTTCCAGATCTTCCGGACCTCCTGTCACAGGGACCGGTGTTCCACCCTCAGTCAGAGAATCTCCACCTGACAGCGTGGAATTTGAGAGGTCACTATTGAAGGGAAGAGGTTTTTCTGACAAGTTAGTTTCTACACTAATGAAAAGTAGAAAACCTGTGACCACAAAAATTTATGGCAAAACCTGGGAAAAATGTTTGTCCTCCTCCGGGGTAAGGTTGCAAGACGGGGTCCCAGTTGCTGAAATATTAGAATTTCTACAAAAGGGGTTAGACCTAGGCCTTTCAGTAAGTACTTTAAAAGTGCAGATAGCAGCTCTAGGAGCATTGTACTGTGAAAACATAGCGGCCAACCCTTGGGTAATACAGTTTGTCAGAGCAGCCGCAAGGTCTACACCTGTAACTATACATACATTACCAACCTGGGATTTGAACCTAGTCTTGTCAGCTTTAACAGAATCCCCGTTTGAGCCTATAGAATAAATACCCCTTAGGATTCTATCACTTAAAACTGCCCTCCTGATAGCCCTGACAACGGCCCGCAGAATAAGTGATCTCCAAGCCTTGTCTGCAAACCCTCCCTTTACACAAATCCTGGATGATAAGGTTATACTTAAAACAGACCCTGCCTATCTACCAAAAGTTGCGTCCACATTCCATCGGTCTCAGGAAATAATTCTTCCTTCCTTCTGTCCAGACCCTAGAAATAAGAAAGAAGAAAAATTCCACACATTAGATGTGAGAAGGTGTCTAGTTCAGTATATAAATTCCACCCAGCAGCATAGGAAGGAAGGGTCTCTTTTTATCTGCTTCCAGGGACCCAGGAAAGGACTCAGGGCCTCTAAAGGCACTATAGCACATTGGATAACAGATGCGATAGCCTTGGTGTACTCGTCCACCGGGAACGCAGTTCCAGAGGGTCTGAGGGCCCACTCTACAAGGGCTATGGCAACTTAATTTAACTTCATCTAACAACCTTCGGAAGAAGGGTTCTGCAGGCTGTGGTCCCTCCCTAAGCAACAATCTCTGCAATTCTCTCTGGTGGTGCTGTCATGGGGGACTGAGAAAAGCATAGTTACTCACCGATAACGGTGTTTCTCAGAGCCCATGACAGCACCTGCTTATTTCCCCCCCTCATCACATGTGGGGGGAGCACATTCTTTTGTATGAAATGTGTTTTTTCTCTATAGACACGGTGTTCACTTGTTAAGCAATATGATAAAGTTGTATATTTTTTGTTGTGACTAACCTGGAGGACCTCCGTTGCTCTGTAAACAAAACTGATGCAGGGGAGAGGTACCGCCCTTTTATCCTGTAGGTTTCCTGTCCCTGAAGGGCGGATCCCCTTTCTCTGGTGGTGCTGTCATGGGCTCTGAGAAGCACCGTTATCGGTGAGTAACTACGCTTTTCTCCTTAATGGAAGAATGGACAGGCCATGTAAAGGCATTGGTGGACTTATCTTTGAAAGAGCTACAAGAACATATAAATAGTTTTTTTGGGGGAAGCTAATTCTGCAGACAGATTCCCTGTAATTTGCTGCTGTACATCATGTTGACCCCAAAAGGGTTGGCAGTAGTGATGAGAGAGTATACTCGTTGCTTGGGTTTTCCCGAGCATGCTCGGGTGGTCTCCAAATATTTGTAACTGCTCGGAGATTTAGTTTTCCTTGCCGCAGCTGCATGATTCACGGCTGCTAGCCAGCCTGAGTACATGTGGGGGTTGCCTGGTTGCTAGGGAATCCCCACATGTAATCAAGCTGTCTTGTAGCCGCAAATCATACAGATGCGGCAAGGAAAACTAAATCTCCGAGCAGTCACAAATACTTGGAGACCACCCAAGCGTGCTCGGGGAAAACCCGAGCAACGAGTATACTCGCTCATCACTAGTTGGCAGACAAAGTATCAATTGTACTTGCAAATGAAATATGGCATTTGACATGATCTCTGTGCTGGCTGTTAAGGTACCTTCACACGAAGCGACGCTGCAGCGATAGCGACAACGATGCCGATCGCTGCAGCGTCGCTGTTTGATCGCTGGAGAGCTGTCACACAGACCGCTCTCCAGCGACCAACGATGCTGAGGTCCCCGGGTAAACAGGGTAAACATCGGGTTGCTAAGCGCAGGGCCGCGCTTAGTAACCCGATGTTTACCCTGGTTACCAGCGTAAAAGTAAAAAAAATCAAACAGTACATACTCACCTGCGCATCCCCCAGCGTCTGCTTCCTGACACTGACTGAGCTCCGGCCCTAACAGCAGAGCGGTGACGTCACCGCTGTGCTTTCACTTTCACTTTAGGGCCGGCGCTCAGTAAGTGTCAGGAAGCAGACGCTGGGGGACGCGCAGGTGAGTATGTACTGTTTGTTTTTTTTACTTTTACGCTGGTAACCAGGGTAAACATCGGGTTACTAAGCGCGGCCCTGCGCTTGGTAACCCGATGTTTACCCTGGTTACCAGTGTAAAACATCGCTGGTATCGTTGCTTTTGCTGTCAAACACAACGATACACGGTGATCGGACGACCAAATAAAGTTCTGGACTTTATTCAGCGACCAGCGACATCACAGCAGGATCCTGATCGCTGCTGCGTGTCAAACTAAACGATATCGCTAGCGAGGACGCTGCAACGTCACGGATCGCTAGCGATATCGTTACAAAATCGTTTCGTGTGAAGGTACCTTTAGTTTAAACAACTGGCTCAGAGAACAGACGAATTTCCCACTTCTTGGGGGTATCAAAATGCCACCTGGGAGAAACCTCATACCAACTCATTATACAGCCTGATTGTGCCCCCATACTGGCTGCGTTTGGGGCCCTATTTTCCCTAGTTATACCCCTTTTTTCTGAAAGCGTCCTTAGTATCTGATAGAGCACCTATCGCTGTTGTAACATGTTGCAAACATGATGCAGACCGAGACACCAGTTTCTGGCAGCGGGCAATGGTCTTCAGTTCTCTAATATTCTTGTGTTGTCAAAACAGTGGTCGAAAAAGTTAAGAGAAAAGGTCATTGCCTTGCACAAACAAGGAAAAGGATACAAACAGATAGAAAAAGCACTGATTATTCCCAGAGATACAGATAAAGGCATAGTTCACAAATTCAATGTTAATGGAAGTCTGTCTACAGTATGATTAAATCTTGTAATATTTGAATTTGCCAGCTTCAGCAAAATTTGATTTACTGTGATTAAATTTGCGGCATATTGCAGGTACACCAATTGCCCTGAAAAGATGCCTATAACACTCTCCGGTCTCCTAGGATTGCATCCAACCCCTTTCAGGCTCCTTAACGTAAAAAGAACCTTAGTAATGTCAAAGTGCCATCCACATATAGTGCCTTGAAAAATTATTCATACCCTTTGAACCTTTCCACATTATTTCAAGCACACCCAGAAAACTAAGTATTGGGATTTTATGTAATATACCAGCACTAAATAGCAAGTATTTTAGAAGTGTAAAGGAAAGGATGCATGGTTTTCTAAATGTCAAAAAAGTAAATATGAAAATTGTGAATTGAATTTTTATTTGCATCCCTTTCACCCCCGGCCCTCACCTCCTGAGTCAATACTTTGTAGGGCCACCTTTTACTGTAATTACTGCTACAAATTTTTTGGGAGTATGTCTCTACCAGCTTTGTACATCTAAAGGCTGAAATTTTTGCTCATCCTTCTTTACAAACTTTCTCTAGCAAAGTGAGATTGGATGGAGGCGTTCGTGAATAACAATTTTCAAGTCTTGCCACAGATTCTCAAAGGAATTTAGGTCTGGGCTATGACTGGACCATTCACATGTACAGTGAGTACTGAAAGAATTCAGACCCCTTTAAATTTTTCACTCTTTGTTTCATTGCAGCCATTTGGTAAATTCAAAAAAGTTCATTTTTTTCACATTAATGTACATCTGCACCCCATCTTGACTGAAAAAAAAACAAATGTAGCAATTTTTGCAAATTTAATAAAAAAGAAAAACTGAAATATCACATGGTAAGTATTCAGACCCTTTGTGTCATGAATCCCAATGGCTAGGGATAGCACAGGACAAGCAAAGTACAAGTAAATAACGGACGAGCTCTAGGGTGATGGAACCTGGGCTGACCGCTGCCCTACGCCTGACAAACGCAACTAGAGATAGCCAGGGAGCGTGCCTACGTTGGTTCTAGACGCCACGCACCAGCCTAAGAGCTAACTAGTACTGCAGAGAAAATAAAGACCTCACTTGCCTCCAGAGGAATGAACCCCAAAAAGATATAGTTGCCCCCCACATGTATTGACGGTGAAATGAGAGGAAGGCACACACATAGAGATGATATATATAGTTTTAGCAAATTGAGGCCCGCTGTAAACTAGAAAGCAGAACGATACAAAAGGGGACTGAGCGGTCAGCAAAAAACCCTAATCAAAAAAACCATCCTGAGATTACAAGAACCCATGTGCCAACTCATGGCACATGGGGAGAACCTCAGTCCACTAGAGCTACCAGCTAGCATAGAGACATAATAAGCAAGCTGGACAAAAAACCAAACAACTGAAAATGAGCACTTAGCTTATCCTGAAAGATCTGGGAGCAGGTAGGCAGGAACCAAACAGAGCACATCTGAATACATTGATAGCCGGCAAGGGAATGACAGAAAGGCCAGGTAAAATAGGAAACACCCAGCCTCTGATGGACAGGTGGAAACCAAAGGCCGCAACCCACCAAAGTCACCCAGTACCAGCAGTAACCACCAGAGGGAGCCCACAAACAGAATCCACAACAGTACCCCCCCCTTGAGGAGGGGTCACCGAACCCTCACGAGAACCCCCAGGGCGATCAGGGTGAGCTCTATGGAAGGCGCGGACCAAATCAGTCGCATGAACATCGGAGGCGACCACCCAGGAATTATCCTCCTGACCATAACCCTTCCACTTAACCAAATACTGGAGTTTGCGTCTGGAAACACGAGAATCCAAGATCTTCTCAACAACATACTCCAATTCTCCCTCCACCAGCACCGGAGCAGGAGGCTCAACCGAAGGAACAACGGGCACCTCATACCTCCGCAACAACGACCGATGGAACACATTATGAATAGCAAACGATGCTGGGAGATCCAAACGAAAAGATACAGGGTTAAGAATCTCCGAGATCCTATAAGGACCGATGAACCGAGGCTTGAACTTAGGAGAAGAGACCTTCATAGGGACAAAACGAGAAGACAACCACACCAAATCCCCAACAAGAAGTCGGGGACCCACGCGGCGACGGCGATTAGCGAACTGCTGAGTCTTCTCCTGAGATAACTTCAAATTGTCCACCACCTGATTCCAAATCTGATGTAGCCTGTCCACCACCACGTCCACTCCAGGACAATCCGAAGGCTCCACCTGACCAGAGGAAAAACGAGGATGAAACCCCGAATTACAAAAAAAAGGAGAGACCAACGTGGCAGAACTAGCCCGATTATTAAGAGCAAATTCGGCCAGTGGCAAAAAAGCAACCCAGTCATCTTGATCAGCAGAAACAAAACACCTCAAATAAGTTTCCAAGGTCTGATTAGTTCGCTCCGTCTGGCCATTCGTCTGAGGATGGAATGCAGACGAGAAAGACAAATCGATGCCCATCTTGGCACAAAACGTCCACCAAAATCTAGACACAAACTGGGATCCCCTGTCAGAAACGATATTCTCCGGAATTCCATGCAAACGAACCACGTTCTGAAGAAATAAAGGGACCAACTCAGAGGAGGAAGGCAACTTAGGCAAGGGCACCAAATGAACCATCTTAGAAAAGCGGTCACACACAACCCAGATAACGGACATTTTCTGTGAAACCGGGAGGTCAGAAATAAAATCCATGGAAATGTGCGTCCAAGGCCTCTTCGGGATGGGCAAGGATAACAACAACCCACTGGCCCGAGAACAGCAAGGCTTAGCTCGAGCACACACTTCACAAGACTGCACAAAGGTACGCACATCCCTAGACAAGGAAGGCCACCAAAAAGACCTGGCCACCAAGTCTCTAGTACCAAATATTCCAGGATGACCAGCCAACACAGAAGAATGGACCTCGGAGATGACTCTACTGGTCCAATCATCCGGAACAAACAGTCTATCTGGTGGACAACGATCCGGTTTATCCACCTGAAACTCCTGCAATGCACGTCGCAAGTCTGGGGATACGGCGGACAATATTACCCCATCCCTAAGGATACCAGTAGGCCCAGAGTCTCCAGGAGAGTCAGGCACAAAACTCCTGGAAAGAGCATCTGCCTTCACATTCTTTGAACCTGGCAGGTATGAAACCACGAAATTGAAACGAGAAAAAAACAACGACCAATGAGCCTGTCTAGGATTCAAACGCCTGGCAGACTCAAGGTAAATGAGATTCTTGTGATCAGTCAAGACCACCACACGATGTTTAGCACCCTCAAGCCAATGACGCCACTCCTCAAATGCCCACTTCATGGCCAAAAGCTCCCGATTACCCACATCATAATTGCGCTCGGCGGGCGAGAATTTTCTAGAGAAGAATGCACATGGCTTCATCACCGAGCCATTAGAACTTCTCTGTGACAAAACCGCCCCCGCTCCAATCTCGGAAGCATCAACCTCAACCTGAAAAGGAAGTGAAACATCTGGTTGACACAACACAGGAGCAGAAGAAAACCGGCGCTTAAGTTCCTGAAAGGCCTCCACGGCCGCAGGAGACCAATCAGCAACATCAGCACCCTTTTTAGTCAAATCAGTCAAAGGTTTAACAATACTGGAAAAATTAGCAATGAACCGACGATAAAAATTAGCAAATCCCAAGAAATTCTGAAGGCTCTTAACAGATGTAGGTTGTGTCCAGTCACAAATCGCCTGAACCTTGACGGGATCCATCTCAATAGTAGAAGGAGAAAAAATGTACCCCAAGAAAGAAATCTTCTGGACTCCGAAGAGACACTTTGAGCCCTTCACAAACAGAGAATTGGCCCGCAGAACCTGAAACACCTTCCTGACCTGTAGAACATGAGACTCCCAGTCATCAGAAAACACCAAAATATCATCCAAATACACAATCATAAACTTATCCAGATATTCACGGAAAATATTGTGCATAAAGGACTGAAAGACTGACGGAGCATTGGAGAGTCCAAAAGGCATTACCAAATACTCAAAATGGCCCTCAGGCGTATTAAATGCGGTTTTCCACTCATCACCCTGTTTTATCCGCACCAGATTATACGCACCGCGAAGATCTATCTTAGTGAACCACCTAGCCCCCTTAATGCGAGCAAACAAATCAGTCAATAATGGCAATGGATACTGATATTTGACTGTAATCTTATTCAGAAGGCGATAATCTATACAAGGCCTCAGGGAACCATCTTTTTTTGCCACGAAAAAAAAACCTGCTCCCAGAGGGGACGAAGATGGACGAATATGTCCCTTTTCCAAGGACTCCTTAATATAATTCCGCATAGCAGTATGCTCTGGCAGTGACAGATTAAATAAACGAACCTTAGGGAACTTACTGCCAGGAATCAATTCTATAGCACAGTCACAATCTCTATGAGGAGGGAGCGAATTGAGCTTAGGCTCCTCAAAAACATCCCTATAGTCAGACAAAAACGCAGGGATCTCAGAAGGAGTAGATGAAGCGATTGAAATCGGAGGTGCATCATCATGAACCCCCTGACATCCCCAGCTTAACACAGACATTGTTTTCCAGTCCAGGACAGGATTATGAGTTTGTAACCATGGCAGACCAAGCACTAGTACATCATGTAAATTATACAGTAC
Source organism: Ranitomeya variabilis (assembly GCF_051348905.1). NCBI lineage: Eukaryota > Metazoa > Chordata > Amphibia > Anura > Dendrobatidae > Ranitomeya > Ranitomeya variabilis. Next base: position 927,047,409 of record NC_135233.1, on the reverse strand, counting down.
AAGGAAGCGAATAACCTCCTGATGAACGGGAGTCATGCGCATGGTCACTTGTGTCCAATACTGCGGCTTATTCATAGCCAATGGTGTAGAGTCAATTCCCTTCAGAGGAATAGGAACTTCCAGAGGTTCCAGACTAAAACCGCAGCGTTTAGCAAACGACCAATCCATAAGACTCAGGGCAGCGCCCGAATCCACATAGGCATCGACGGAAATGGAAGACAGTGAAAAAATCAGAGTCACAGACAAAATGAACTTAGGCTGCAGAGTACCAATGGCAAAAGATTTATCAACCCTTTTTGTGCGTTTAGAGCATGCTGATATAACATGAGCTGAATCACCACAATAAAAACACAATCCATTTTTCCGCCTATAATTTTGCCGTTCACTTCTGGACTGAATTCTATCACATTGCATAGTCTCAGGTGCCTGTTCAGAAGACACCGCCAACTGGTGCACGGGTTTGCGCTCCCGTAAACGCCGATCAATCTGAATGGCCATAGCCATAGACTCATTCAGACCTGTAGGCGTAGGGAACCCCACCATAATATCCTTAATGGCCTCAGAAAGACCATTTCTGAAGTTTGCAGCCAGGGCGCACTCATTCCACTGAGTAAGCACCGACCATTTCCGAAATTTTTGACCATATATTTCCGCTTCATCATGCCCCTGAGAGAGGGCTAATAAAGCCTTTTCAGCCTGAATCTCCAGGTTAGGTTCCTCATAGAGCAATCCCAATGCCAGAAAAAACGCATCCACACTGAGCAATGCAGGATCCCCTGGTGCCAATGCAAATGCCCAATTCTGAGGGTCGCCCCGCCGGAAAGATATTACAATCTTGACCTGTTGAGCAGGGTCTCCAGAGGAGCGAGATTTTAAAGAAAGAAACAATTTACAATTGTTCCTGAAATTCAGGAAGGTAGATCTATCTCCAGAAAAGAACTCTGGAATAGGAATTCTAGGTTCAGACATGGGAGTGTGAACAACAAAATCCTGTATGTTTTGAACTTTTGCCGCGAGATTACTCAGGCTGGAAGCCAAACTCTGGACATCCATGTTAAACAGCTAAGATCAGAGCCATTCAAGGGTTAAGAGGAGGTAAGAAGCAGCTAGACAGCAATTAAGGGCTAGGCAGCAAAACTCTGAAGGGAAAAAAAAAAAAAAATTTCCCTTAAACACTTCTTTTTCTCCTGCTTCAGCCCAAAAAATTAACACTTTGTGGGCCGGCTATACTGTCATGAATCCCAATGGCTAGGGATAGCACAGGACAAGCAAAGTACAAGTAAATAACGGACGAGCTCTAGGGTGATGGAACCTGGGCTGACCGCTGCTCTACGCCTGACAAACGCAACTAGAGATAGCCAGGGAGCGTGCCTACGTTGGTTCTAGACGCCACGCACCAGCCTAAGAGCTAACTAGTACTGCAGAGAAAATAAAGACCTCACTTGCCTCCAGAGGAATGAACCCCAAAAAGATATAGTTGCCCCCCACATGTATTGACGGTGAAATGAGAGGAAGGCACACACATAGAGATGATATATATAGTTTTAGCAAATTGAGGCCCGCTGTAAACTAGAAAGCAGAACGATACAAAAGGGGACTGAGCGGTCAGCAAAAAACCCTAATAAAAAAAAACATCCTGAGATTACAAGAACCCATGTGCCAACTCATGGCACATGGGGAGAACCTCAGTCCACTAGAGCTACCAGCTAGCATAGAGACATAATAAGCAAGCTGGACAAAAAACCAAACAACTGAAAATCAGCACTTAGCTTATCCTGAAAGATCTGGGAGCAGGTAGGCAGGAACCAAACAGAGCACATCTGAATACATTGATAGCCGGCAAGGGAATGACAGAAAAGCCAGGTAAAATAGGAAACACCCAGCCTCTGATGGACAGGTGGAAACCAAAGGCCGCAACCCACCAAAGTCACCCAGTACCAGCAGTAACCACCAGAGGGAGCCCACAAACAGAATCCACAACACCTTTGCTCAGACACTCATATTTAAGTCACATGCTGTCCTTTTCCTTGTGATTCTCATTGAGATGGTTCTACTCCCTCTTTGGAGTCCAGCTGTGTTTAATTAAACTGATAGGACTTGATTTGGAAAGGCACACACCTGTCGATATAACACCTCACAGCTCACAGTGCATGTCAGACCAAATGAGAATCATGAGGTCAAAGAAACTGGTCAAGGAGCTCAAAGACAGAATTGTGGCAAGGCACAGATCTGGCAAAGGTTACAACAGAATTTCTGCAGTACAAGGTTCTTAAGAGCACAGTGGCCTCCATAATCCTTAAATGGAGGAAGTTTGGGACCACCAGAAGTCTTCCTAGACCTGGCCGTCTAACCAAACTGAGCAATCATGGGAGAAGAGCCTTGGTGAGAGAGGTAAAGAAGAACCTCAAGATCACTGTGGCTGAGATCAAGAGATGTAGTAGGGAGATGGGAGAAAGTTTCACAAAGTCAACTCTCACTGCAGCCCTCCACCAGTTGGGCCTTTATGGCACAGTGGCTCAATGGAAGCCTCTCCTCAGTGCAAGACATATGAAAGCCCGCATAGAGTTTGCTAAAAACACATGAAGGACTCCCAGACTATGAGAAATAAGATTCTCTGGTCTTATGAGATGAAGATAGACCTTTTTGGTGATAATTCTAAGCGGTATGTGTGGAGAAAGCCAGGCACTGCTCATCACCTGCCCAATACAATCTAAGCAGTGAAACATGGTGGTGGCAGCATCATGCTATGGGGGTGTTTTTCAGCTGCAAGGACAGGATGACTGGTTGTCATTGAAGGAAACATGAATGCGGCCAAGTACAGAGATATTCTGGATGAAAACCTTCCAGAGTGCTTTGGACCTCAGACTTGGCCGAAAGTTCACCTTCCAACAAGACAATGACCTTAAGCACACAGCTAAAATAACAAAGGAGTGGCTTCAGAACTCTGTGACCATTCTTGACTGGCCCAGCCAGAGCCCTGACATAAACCCAATTGGGCATCTCTGGAGAGACCTGAAAATGGCTGTCCACCAACATTGACCATCCATCCTGACAGAACTGGAGAGGATCTGCAAGGAAGAATGGCAGAGGATCCCCAAATCCAGGGGTGAAAAACCTGTTGCATCCTTCCCAAGAAGACTCATGGCTGTACTAGCTCAAAAGGGTGCTTCTACTCAATACTGAGCAAAGGGTCTGAATACTTATGACCATGTGATATTTGACCTCTTCACTGGATTTCGCCAAGTGATTTGTGTGGGTTGTTGTTAGGGGTCTCTGCTCTGGTCATCTGGTCAGGGATGGTGCCCCTTAATACAGTCAGTGGGACGTTAGTGGTTTCTTACAGATTACGATGTTCTGGTATGTTGCCAAGTTTCTTATTGTGCCATCCATGGCAGAGCTGCTTGGACTTTGTGGGTTACTGGGTTATAAGGAAGGGTTTTAGTCCCTAATCCATTTAATATTAACAGCAATGTTGCCTTGCTTTTTAATTCTTTCAGTGCTACTGTATTCTGACCTCTTCAGAACAGTCTCTTCAGTAGCTTGAATCTTACTTTTGCGAGAGTTTAGTTTTCTCTGAAGAGGCAATTTGCATATTAGTGTTCTCTGTCTAATTTTATGCAAATGCTGTTGCACATTAAAACATGTATCACTAATATGCACTCATGGAAATGCGAACGGATCAATCAAACAGTATAAATTCATGTGCAGTAGTCTTTCATACAGGCTCAGAGATGGTAGTGACTGATATAGGTAGCATGACAGTTTTATAGCCTGAGCTATCAAACTTTACAAGCCTCTTCTAAATTCACAGCCATGTCTGTACACAGTCTTCCATCTCTAAGAAAGTTTTCTCATAGAAGGGAAAGCAAATTAAGAGAAGCTGTGAAAATTAAAATGTCTGTATGAATTAGCACCTAACACTTTGGATGGGTCTTTCAGTGATTTTCACTAGGGAAAACTGTCCAGGAATATAATGTAGCTACTGACAGACATAGATAATTATGACTTTTAGGCCATAACACAACTGCGCTTTTATTGTGCAGAAAGAGTGTATATATCTTAAGCCAGCGGCTCGGGAACAGTTGGGGCAGATTTATCAGTATTTATACCTAGATAAAGCTGGAACTTTTCTCATTGAATGTAATTGAATATATTTTTTTTAATATTGTCCTGGGTTGTATTTGCACTCACTGCATAACTTTACTACCTTGGAGAAGAAGAAATTCTTGTTACTGTAATGTAAAGAAATAATCATTTGCCAAACTTTACTTTTGGTTTCTTAGTTTGATAAACTGTCCATGTTTAGTAGATGAAGGAACAGTTTTCTTGCATAATTATTCTAATAACATCCAAGTATTATATCATCGTATAAAATAATTTTTCGCGCTGGTACACCCTATTGAGTGACAACCGAATTGCCAGGATAATTTAAGAACTTATGGACTCGCATATGTTATGTCTCCGGATACCAACGTGGATGTATTACCACACCCGTTATGCGATCAATAATCCAATAGATAAATGTGGTGCAGTCTATGTCCTATTAAAACCACAATATTATTTGCCAAATTGCAGAAAAATTCAGTCTCCGGTTAAAACATACAGTCATAAAGCAGTCAATACCTTGAGAAATGAGAATAGATCCACTCTTCCTTTGAAGAAGTTTTCAGCTGTATTGGACAGCACGTGTAGAATCTTGTTGGAAGCGTGATGCCAGAGAGCTACCCCGGCCGGTAGTAGCTCAATCCGGGTGTCCAATTCCAGTTAGGAGACGGAGATACTCCATCTTGGTCCGACGCCGCCGCACGGTGCGAGGTGTACAAGCGGCGCGTCTAGGACCTGTGTGACGTCAGTGATCAGGCGACCGACCCACGTGATCGTGAAACTCCGTACGGATCGCTATGGGGACCAAAACTAGCCTAGGCAGAAGGTAAACTGAGCAATTGTAAGTACAAAATGCAATTTAATATGATGATTGCAATATGTTAAGAGGATACAAACTTTGATGGGAGGAGGAGTGCTTCTTTAATAACACTGGGTAAGGTAGCTAAGGAGAAGTTATGATTGAACTTGGGTTACAACCCTACCCCGCAATGCAATCATTTTTGTGATCCTACAGCTCCTGACTGTTTCCAATTAAGCACATTAACTACATTGCAAAACTTGACAGGGCCTGGTAGGAAAGTCCCAAACTTTAGCTTAAACGAGTCCTGCTCAGGATTACAGAGAAGCTGGTGTACTCTCTTCTGATGGTATGACTCCCATATTCAATATTACATACATTTTTTGCAGTAGTTTGTTCTCCTCCATCTTCATTTTTCCAGCAGCTTAGTTTTTCTGGAGTTTGTTGAATTAATTTTTAGTTCTCAAGTGTTTCCTTGATTTGATCAAAAGTCTCTCCTCCATCAAACTACCAAGCACCCTTTCATATCACTGTTGCTACTATAGAACTTTCCCAAATGCTTAGCCTGTATGGCTATGATAACATCTGTGTGAAAAGCTCCAACAGAAAACACCTTTGTTGCAAACTCATGACCTCTGGTAGTAATTTAGATTAGATCTACTTGAGTAAAGGTACCTTCACTCTCAGCAACTTTACAACGAGAACGACAACGATCCGTGACGTTGCAGCGTCCTGGATAGCGATCTCGTTGTGTTTGACACGCAGCAGCGATCTGGATCCCGCTGTGATATCGCTGGTCAGAGCTAGAATTCCAGAACTTTATTTGGTCGTCAGATCGGCGTTTATCGTCGTGTTTGACAGTAAAAGCAACGATGCCAGCAATGTTTTACATGGAGCTAACGACCTGTGAGAACGATAAGTGAGTCACCGCTACGTCACAGGATCGCTCCTACATCGTTGTGGAGCTGATGTGTTTGACGTCTCTACAGCGACCTAAACAGCGACGCTCCAGCGATCGGCTCGTTGTCTATATCGCTGCAGCGTCGCTGAGTGTGACGGTACCTTAAGTCCTTGGGGACAGATCTACTATCTTTGTTTTTTTCTTGCTTATTTTCTGCCAAGAAGCTCCTAATTTGTAGACAAGTATTAATTTGAGGCATGGCAGTGTGTGCCAATCTGCTCCATAATTAAAACGAGTCAGTATTTTCTAAATCACGTCAGCCAGTAGCACGAGTAAGTTGCGCTACAACCTCTGTTTGCACTATAATAATTACTTTTAAAAGTTAGTAAGCATGGCCCTAACTTGTCTTTCATGGTGAAAAATGAAAAGCTTTGAATGAGACATTATTTTGTTGCTTAAATTATGAATCATTTCAATAATCTTTGCATAAATCAATAGCACAAGCGATTGTACACAAGTTTGTAACATATTTAATCTCCCTTCTCTCTTCTTTTAGCCACTTTTGCTTTCTCCTTACTTCCCTAATTCATTATCCACTCCAAAAAATCATACAAGTCATATGAAGTAGTAGTATTCCACATGTCAACACATGACAAATTATTCTGGAAAGTTACCTGAAATGACAGATGCACTATAACATTAACAAATACTGTATATCTGGAATGAAATACCCGAGCAACGAGTATACTCGCTCATCACTAGTTGGCAGACAAAGTATCAATTGTACTTGCAAATGAAATATGGCATTTGACATGATCTCTGTGCTGGCTGTTAAGGTACCTTCACACGAAGCGACGCTGCAGCGATAGCGACAACGATGCCGATCGCTGCAGCGTCGCTGTTTGATCGCTGGAGAGCTGTCACACAGACCGCTCTCCAGCGACCAACGATGCTGAGGTCCCCGGGTAAACAGGGTAAACATCGGGTTGCTAAGCGCAGGGCCGCGCTTAGTAACCCGATGTTTACCCTGGTTACCAGCGTAAAAGTAAAAAAAATCAAACAGTACATACTCACCTGCGCATCCCCCAGCGTCTGCTTCCTGACACTGACTGAGCTCCGGCCCTAACAGCAGAGCGGTGACGTCACCGCTGTGCTTTCACTTTCACTTTAGGGCCGGCGCTCAGTAAGTGTCAGGAAGCAGACGCTGGGGGACGCGCAGGTGAGTATGTACTGTTTGTTTTTTTTACTTTTACGCTGGTAACCAGGGTAAACATCGGGTTACTAAGCGCGGCCCTGCGCTTGGTAACCCGATGTTTACCCTGGTTACCAGTGTAAAACATCGCTGGTATCGTTGCTTTTGCTGTCAAACACAACGATACACGGTGATCGGACGACCAAATAAAGTTCTGGACTTTATTCAGCGACCAGCGACATCACAGCAGGATCCTGATCGCTGCTGCGTGTCAAACTAAACGATATCGCTAGCGAGGACGCTGCAACGTCACGGATCGCTAGCGATATCGTTACAAAATCGTTTCGTGTGAAGGTACCTTTAGTTTAAACAACTGGCTCAGAGAACAGACGAATTTCCCACTTCTTGGGGGTATCAAAATGCCACCTGGGAGAAACCTCATACCAACTCATTATACAGCCTGATTGTGCCCCCATACTGGCTGCGTTTGGGGCCCTATTTTCCCTAGTTATACCCCTTTTTTCTGAAAGCGTCCTTAGTATCTGATAGAGCACCTATCGCTGTTGTAACATGTTGCAAACATGATGCAGACCGAGACACCAGTTTCTGGCAGCGGGCAATGGTCTTCAGTTCTCTAATATTCTTGTGTTGTCAAAACAGTGGTCGAAAAAGTTAAGAGAAAAGGTCATTGCCTTGCACAAACAAGGAAAAGGATACAAACAGATAGAAAAAGCACTGATTATTCCCAGAGATACAGATAAAGGCATAGTTCACAAATTCAATGTTAATGGAAGTCTGTCTACAGTATGATTAAATCTTGTAATATTTGAATTTGCCAGCTTCAGCAAAATTTGATTTACTGTGATTAAATTTGCGGCATATTGCAGGTACACCAATTGCCCTGAAAAGATGCCTATAACACTCTCCGGTCTCCTAGGATTGCATCCAACCCCTTTCAGGCTCCTTAACGTAAAAAGAACCTTAGTAATGTCAAAGTGCCATCCACATATAGTGCCTTGAAAAATTATTCATACCCTTTGAACCTTTCCACATTATTTCAAGCACACCCAGAAAACTAAGTATTGGGATTTTATGTAATATACCAGCACTAAATAGCAAGTATTTTAGAAGTGTAAAGGAAAGGATGCATGGTTTTCTAAATGTCAAAAAAGTAAATATGAAAATTGTGAATTGAATTTTTATTTGCATCCCTTTCACCCCCGGCCCTCACCTCCTGAGTCAATACTTTGTAGGGCCACCTTTTACTGTAATTACTGCTACAAATTTTTTGGGAGTATGTCTCTACCAGCTTTGTACATCTAAAGGCTGAAATTTTTGCTCATCCTTCTTTACAAACTTTCTCTAGCAAAGTGAGATTGGATGGAGGCGTTCGTGAATAACAATTTTCAAGTCTTGCCACAGATTCTCAAAGGAATTTAGGTCTGGGCTATGACTGGACCATTCACATGTACAGTGAGTACTGAAAGAATTCAGACCCCTTTAAATTTTTCACTCTTTGTTTCATTGCAGCCATTTGGTAAATTCAAAAAAGTTCATTTTTTTCACATTAATGTACATCTGCACCCCATCTTGACTGAAAAAAAAACAAATGTAGCAATTTTTGCAAATTTAATAAAAAAGAAAAACTGAAATATCACATGGTAAGTATTCAGACCCTTTGTGTCATGAATCCCAATGGCTAGGGATAGCACAGGACAAGCAAAGTACAAGTAAATAACGGACGAGCTCTAGGGTGATGGAACCTGGGCTGACCGCTGCCCTACGCCTGACAAACGCAACTAGAGATAGCCAGGGAGCGTGCCTACGTTGGTTCTAGACGCCACGCACCAGCCTAAGAGCTAACTAGTACTGCAGAGAAAATAAAGACCTCACTTGCCTCCAGAGGAATGAACCCCAAAAAGATATAGTTGCCCCCCACATGTATTGACGGTGAAATGAGAGGAAGGCACACACATAGAGATGATATATATAGTTTTAGCAAATTGAGGCCCGCTGTAAACTAGAAAGCAGAACGATACAAAAGGGGACTGAGCGGTCAGCAAAAAACCCTAATCAAAAAAACCATCCTGAGATTACAAGAACCCATGTGCCAACTCATGGCACATGGGGAGAACCTCAGTCCACTAGAGCTACCAGCTAGCATAGAGACATAATAAGCAAGCTGGACAAAAAACCAAACAACTGAAAATCAGCACTTAGCTTATCCTGAAAGATCTGGGAGCAGGTAGGCAGGAACCAAACAGAGCACATCTGAATACATTGATAGCCGGCAAGGGAATGACAGAAAGGCCAGGTAAAATAGGAAACACCCAGCCTCTGATGGACAGGTGGAAACCAAAGGCCGCAACCCACCAAAGTCACCCAGTACCAGCAGTAACCACCAGAGGGAGCCCACAAACAGAATCCACAACAGTACCCCCCCCTTGAGGAGGGGTCACCGAACCCTCACGAGAACCCCCAGGGCGATCAGGGTGAGCTCTATGGAAGGCGCGGACCAAATCAGTCGCATGAACATCGGAGGCGACCACCCAGGAATTATCCTCCTGACCATAACCCTTCCACTTAACCAAATACTGGAGTTTGCGTCTGGAAACACGAGAATCCAAGATCTTCTCAACAACATACTCCAATTCTCCCTCCACCAGCACCGGAGCAGGAGGCTCAACCGAAGGAACAACGGGCACCTCATACCTCCGCAACAACGACCGATGGAACACATTATGAATAGCAAACGATGCTGGGAGATCCAAACGAAAAGATACAGGGTTAAGAATCTCCGAGATCCTATAAGGACCGATGAACCGAGGCTTGAACTTAGGAGAAGAGACCTTCATAGGGACAAAACGAGAAGACAACCACACCAAATCCCCAACAAGAAGTCGGGGACCCACGCGGCGACGGCGATTAGCGAACTGCTGAGTCTTCTCCTGAGATAACTTCAAATTGTCCACCACCTGATTCCAAATCTGATGTAGCCTGTCCACCACCACGTCCACTCCAGGACAATCCGAAGGCTCCACCTGACCAGAGGAAAAACGAGGATGAAACCCCGAATTACAAAAAAAAGGAGAGACCAACGTGGCAGAACTAGCCCGATTATTAAGAGCAAATTCGGCCAGTGGCAAAAAAGCAACCCAGTCATCTTGATCAGCAGAAACAAAACACCTCAAATAAGTTTCCAAGGTCTGATTAGTTCGCTCCGTCTGGCCATTCGTCTGAGGATGGAATGCAGACGAGAAAGACAAATCGATGCCCATCTTGGCACAAAACGTCCACCAAAATCTAGACACAAACTGGGATCCCCTGTCAGAAACGATATTCTCCGGAATTCCATGCAAACGAACCACGTTCTGAAGAAATAAAGGGACCAACTCAGAGGAGGAAGGCAACTTAGGCAAGGGCACCAAATGAACCATCTTAGAAAAGCGGTCACACACAACCCAGATAACGGACATTTTCTGTGAAACCGGGAGGTCAGAAATAAAATCCATGGAAATGTGCGTCCAAGGCCTCTTCGGGATGGGCAAGGATAACAACAACCCACTGGCCCGAGAACAGCAAGGCTTAGCTCGAGCACACACTTCACAAGACTGCACAAAGGTACGCACATCCCTAGACAAGGAAGGCCACCAAAAAGACCTGGCCACCAAGTCTCTAGTACCAAATATTCCAGGATGACCAGCCAACACAGAAGAATGGACCTCGGAGATGACTCTACTGGTCCAATCATCCGGAACAAACAGTCTATCTGGTGGACAACGATCCGGTTTATCCACCTGAAACTCCTGCAATGCACGTCGCAAGTCTGGGGATACGGCGGACAATATTACCCCATCCCTAAGGATACCAGTAGGCCCAGAGTCTCCAGGAGAGTCAGGCACAAAACTCCTGGAAAGAGCATCTGCCTTCACATTCTTTGAACCTGGCAGGTATGAAACCACGAAATTGAAACGAGAAAAAAACAACGACCAATGAGCCTGTCTAGGATTCAAACGCCTGGCAGACTCAAGGTAAATGAGATTCTTGTGATCAGTCAAGACCACCACACGATGTTTAGCACCCTCAAGCCAATGACGCCACTCCTCAAATGCCCACTTCATGGCCAAAAGCTCCCGATTACCCACATCATAATTGCGCTCGGCGGGCGAGAATTTTCTAGAGAAGAATGCACATGGCTTCATCACCGAGCCATTAGAACTTCTCTGTGACAAAACCGCCCCCTCTCCAATCTCGGAAGCATCAACCTCAACCTGAAAAGGAAGTGAAACATCTGGTTGACACAACACAGGAGCAGAAGAAAACCGGCGCTTAAGTTCCTGAAAGGCCTCCACGGCCGCAGGAGACCAATCAGCAACATCAGCACCCTTTTTAGTCAAATCAGTCAAAGGTTTAACAATACTGGAAAAATTAGCAATGAACCGACGATAAAAATTAGCAAATCCCAAGAAATTCTGAAGGCTCTTAACAGATGTAGGTTGTGTCCAGTCACAAATCGCCTGAACCTTGACGGGATCCATCTCAATAGTAGAAGGAGAAAAAATGTACCCCAAGAAAGAAATCTTCTGGACTCCGAAGAGACACTTTGAGCCCTTCACAAACAGAGAATTGGCCCGCAGAACCTGAAACACCTTCCTGACCTGTAGAACATGAGACTCCCAGTCATCAGAAAACACCAAAATATCATCCAAATACACAATCATAAACTTATCCAGATATTCACGGAAAATATTGTGCATAAAGGACTGAAAGACTGACGGAGCATTGGAGAGTCCAAAAGGCATTACCAAATACTCAAAATGGCCCTCAGGCGTATTAAATGCGGTTTTCCACTCATCACCCTGTTTTATCCGCACCAGATTATACGCACCGCGAAGATCTATCTTAGTGAACCACCTAGCCCCCTTAATGCGAGCAAACAAATCAGTCAATAATGGCAATGGATACTGATATTTGACTGTAATCTTATTCAGAAGGCGATAATCTATACAAGGCCTCAGGGAACCATCTTTTTTTGCCACGAAAAAAAAACCTGCTCCCAGAGGGGACGAAGATGGACGAATATGTCCCTTTTCCAAGGACTCCTTAATATAATTCCGCATAGCAGTATGCTCTGGCAGTGACAGATTAAATAAACGAACCTTAGGGAACTTACTGCCAGGAATCAATTCTATAGCACAGTCACAATCTCTATGAGGAGGGAGCGAATTGAGCTTAGGCTCCTCAAAAACATCCCTATAGTCAGACAAAAACGCAGGGATCTCAGAAGGAGTAGATGAAGCGATTGAAATCGGAGGTGCATCATCATGAACCCCCTGACATCCCCAGCTTAACACAGACATTGTTTTCCAGTCCAGGACAGGATTATGAGTTTGTAACCATGGCAGACCAAGCACTAGTACATCATGTAAATTATACAGTACAAGGAAGCGAATAACCTCCTGATGAACGGGAGTCATGCGCATGGTCACTTGTGTCCAATACTGCGGCTTATTCATAGCCAATGGTGTAGAGTCAATTCCCTTCAGAGGAATAGGAACTTCCAGAGGTTCCAGACTAAAACCGCAGCGTTTAGCAAACGACCAATCCATAAGACTCAGGGCAGCGCCCGAATCCACATAGGCATCGACGGAAATGGAAGACAGTGAAAAAATCAGAGTCACAGACAAAATGAACTTAGGCTGCAGAGTACCAATGGCAAAAGATTTATCAACCCTTTTTGTGCGTTTAGAGCATGCTGATATAACATGAGCTGAATCACCACAATAAAAACACAATCCATTTTTCCGCCTATAATTTTGCCGTTCACTTCTGGACTGAATTCTATCACATTGCATAGTCTCAGGTGCCTGTTCAGAAGACACCGCCAACTGGTGCACGGGTTTGCGCTCCCGTAAACGCCGATCAATCTGAATGGCCATAGCCATAGACTCATTCAGACCTGTAGGCGTAGGGAACCCCACCATAATATCCTTAATGGCCTCAGAAAGACCATTTCTGAAGTTTGCAGCCAGGGCGCACTCATTCCACTGAGTAAGCACCGACCATTTCCGAAATTTTTGACCATATATTTCCGCTTCATCATGCCCCTGAGAGAGGGCTAATAAAGCCTTTTCAGCCTGAATCTCCAGGTTAGGTTCCTCATAGAGCAATCCCAATGCCAGAAAAAACGCATCCACACTGAGCAATGCAGGATCCCCTGGTGCCAATGCAAATGCCCAATTCTGAGGGTCGCCCCGCCGGAAAGATATTACAATCTTGACCTGTTGAGCAGGGTCTCCAGAGGAGCGAGATTTTAAAGAAAGAAACAATTTACAATTGTTCCTGAAATTCAGGAAGGTAGATCTATCTCCAGAAAAGAACTCTGGAATAGGAATTCTAGGTTCAGACATGGGAGTGTGAACAACAAAATCCTGTATGTTTTGAACTTTTGCCGCGAGATTACTCAGGCTGGAAGCCAAACTCTGGACATCCATGTTAAACAGCTAAGATCAGAGCCATTCAAGGGTTAAGAGGAGGTAAGAAGCAGCTAGACAGCAATTAAGGGCTAGGCAGCAAAACTCTGAAGGGAAAAAAAAAAAAAAAATTTCCCTTAAACACTTCTTTTTCTCCTGCTTCAGCCCAAAAAATTAACACTTTGTGGGCCGGCTATACTGTCATGAATCCCAATGGCTAGGGATAGCACAGGACAAGCAAAGTACAAGTAAATAACGGACGAGCTCTAGGGTGATGGAACCTGGGCTGACCGCTGCTCTACGCCTGACAAACGCAACTAGAGATAGCCAGGGAGCGTGCCTACGTTGGTTCTAGACGCCACGCACCAGCCTAAGAGCTAACTAGTACTGCAGAGAAAATAAAGACCTCACTTGCCTCCAGAGGAATGAACCCCAAAAAGATATAGTTGCCCCCCACATGTATTGACGGTGAAATGAGAGGAAGGCACACACATAGAGATGATATATATAGTTTTAGCAAATTGAGGCCCGCTGTAAACTAGAAAGCAGAACGATACAAAAGGGGACTGAGCGGTCAGCAAAAAACCCTAATAAAAAAAAACATCCTGAGATTACAAGAACCCATGTGCCAACTCATGGCACATGGGGAGAACCTCAGTCCACTAGAGCTACCAGCTAGCATAGAGACATAATAAGCAAGCTGGACAAAAAACCAAACAACTGAAAATCAGCACTTAGCTTATCCTGAAAGATCTGGGAGCAGGTAGGCAGGAACCAAACAGAGCACATCTGAATACATTGATAGCCGGCAAGGGAATGACAGAAAAGCCAGGTAAAATAGGAAACACCCAGCCTCTGATGGACAGGTGGAAACCAAAGGCCGCAACCCACCAAAGTCACCCAGTACCAGCAGTAACCACCAGAGGGAGCCCACAAACAGAATCCACAACACCTTTGCTCAGACACTCATATTTAAGTCACATGCTGTCCTTTTCCTTGTGATTCTCATTGAGATGGTTCTACTCCCTCTTTGGAGTCCAGCTGTGTTTAATTAAACTGATAGGACTTGATTTGGAAAGGCACACACCTGTCGATATAACACCTCACAGCTCACAGTGCATGTCAGACCAAATGAGAATCATGAGGTCAAAGAAACTGGTCAAGGAGCTCAAAGACAGAATTGTGGCAAGGCACAGATCTGGCAAAGGTTACAACAGAATTTCTGCAGCACAAGGTTCTTAAGAGCACAGTGGCCTCCATAATCCTTAAATGGAGGAAGTTTGGGACCACCAGAAGTCTTCCTAGACCTGGCCGTCTAACCAAACTGAGCAATCATGGGAGAAGAGCCTTGGTGAGAGAGGTAAAGAAGAACCTCAAGATCACTGTGGCTGAGATCAAGAGATGTAGTAGGGAGATGGGAGAAAGTTTCACAAAGTCAACTCTCACTGCAGCCCTCCACCAGTTGGGCCTTTATGGCACAGTGGCTCAATGGAAGCCTCTCCTCAGTGCAAGACATATGAAAGCCCGCATAGAGTTTGCTAAAAACACATGAAGGACTCCCAGACTATGAGAAATAAGATTCTCTGGTCTTATGAGATGAAGATAGACCTTTTTGGTGATAATTCTAAGCGGTATGTGTGGAGAAAGCCAGGCACTGCTCATCACCTGCCCAATACAATCTAAGCAGTGAAACATGGTGGTGGCAGCATCATGCTATGGGGGTGTTTTTCAGCTGCAAGGACAGGATGACTGGTTGTCATTGAAGGAAACATGAATGCGGCCAAGTACAGAGATATTCTGGATGAAAACCTTCCAGAGTGCTTTGGACCTCAGACTTGGCCGAAAGTTCACCTTCCAACAAGACAATGACCTTAAGCACACAGCTAAAATAACAAAGGAGTGGCTTCAGAACTCTGTGACCATTCTTGACTGGCCCAGCCAGAGCCCTGACATAAACCCAATTGGGCATCTCTGGAGAGACCTGAAAATGGCTGTCCACCAACATTGACCATCCATCCTGACAGAACTGGAGAGGATCTGCAAGGAAGAATGGCAGAGGATCCCCAAATCCAGGGGTGAAAAACCTGTTGCATCCTTCCCAAGAAGACTCATGGCTGTACTAGCTCAAAAGGGTGCTTCTACTCAATACTGAGCAAAGGGTCTGAATACTTATGACCATGTGATATTTGACCTCTTCACTGGATTTCGCCAAGTGATTTGTGTGGGTTGTTGTTAGGGGTCTCTGCTCTGGTCATCTGGTCAGGGATGGTGCCCCTTAATACAGTCAGTGGGACGTTAGTGGTTTCTTACAGATTACGATGTTCTGGTATGTTGCCAAGTTTCTTATTGTGCCATCCATGGCAGAGCTGCTTGGACTTTGTGGGTTACTGGGTTATAAGGAAGGGTTTTAGTCCCTAATACATTTAATATTAACAGCAATGTTGCCTTGCTTTTTAATTCTTTCAGTGCTACTGTATTCTGACCTCTTCAGAACAGTCTCTTCAGTAGCTTGAATCTTACTTTTGCGAGAGTTTAGTTTTCTCTGAAGAGGCAATTTGCATATTAGTGTTCTCTGTCTAATTTTATGCAAATGCTGTTGCACATTAAAACATGTATCACTAATATGCACTCATGGAAATGCGAACGGATCAATCAAACAGTATAAATTCATGTGCAGTAGTCTTTCATACAGGCTCAGAGATGGTAGTGACTGATATAGGTAGCATGACAGTTTTATAGCCTGAGCTATCAAACTTTACAAGCCTCTTCTAAATTCACAGCCATGTCTGTACACAGTCTTCCATCTCTAAGAAAGTTTTCTCATAGAAGGGAAAGCAAATTAAGAGAAGCTGTGAAAATTAAAATGTCTGTATGAATTAGCACCTAACACTTTGGATGGGTCTTTCAGTGATTTTCACTAGGGAAAACTGTCCAGGAATATAATGTAGCTACTGACAGACATAGATAATTATGACTTTTAGGCCATAACACAACTGCGCTTTTATTGTGCAGAAAGAGTGTATATATCTTAAGCCAGCGGCTCGGGAACAGTTGGGGCAGATTTATCAGTATTTATACCTAGATAAAGCTGGAACTTTTCTCATTGAATGTAATTGAATATATTTTTTTTAATATTGTCCTGGGTTGTATTTGCACTCACTGCATAACTTTACTACCTTGGAGAAGAAGAAATTCTTGTTACTGTAATGTAAAGAAATAATCATTTGCCAAACTTTACTTTTGGTTTCTTAGTTTGATAAACTGTCCATGTTTAGTAGATGAAGGAACAGTTTTCTTGCATAATTATTCTAATAACATCCAAGTATTATATCATCGTATAAAATAATTTTTCGCGCTGGTACACCCTATTGAGTGACAACCGAATTGCCAGGATAATTTAAGAACTTATGGACTCGCATATGTTATGTCTCCGGATACCAACGTGGATGTATTACCACACCCGTTATGCGATCAATAATCCAATAGATAAATGTGGTGCAGTCTATGTCCTATTAAAACCACAATATTATTTGCCAAATTGCAGAAAAATTCAGTCTCCGGTTAAAACATACAGTCATAAAGCAGTCAATACCTTGAGAAATGAGAATAGATCCACTCTTCCTTTGAAGAAGTTTTCAGCTGTATTGGACAGCACGTGTAGAATCTTGTTGGAAGCGTGATGCCAGAGAGCTACCCCGGCCGGTAGTAGCTCAATCCGGGTGTCCAATTCCAGTTAGGAGACGGAGATACTCCATCTTGGTCCGACGCCGCCGCACGGTGCGAGGTGTACAAGCGGCGCGTCTAGGACCTGTGTGACGTCAGTGATCAGGCGACCGACCCACGTGATCGTGAAACTCCGTACGGATCGCTATGGGGACCAAAACTAGCCTAGGCAGAAGGTAAACTGAGCAATTGTAAGTACAAAATGCAATTTAATATGATGATTGCAATATGTTAAGAGGATACAAACTTTGATGGGAGGAGGAGTGCTTCTTTAATAACACTGGGTAAGGTAGCTAAGGAGAAGTTATGATTGAACTTGGGTTACAACCCTACCCCGCAATGCAATCATTTTTGTGATCCTACAGCTCCTGACTGTTTCCAATTAAGCACATTAACTACATTGCAAAACTTGACAGGGCCTGGTAGGAAAGTCCCAAACTTTAGCTTAAACGAGTCCTGCTCAGGATTACAGAGAAGCTGGTGTACTCTCTTCTGATGGTATGACTCCCATATTCAATATTACATACATTTTTTGCAGTAGTTTGTTCTCCTCCATCTTCATTTTTCCAGCAGCTTAGTTTTTCTGGAGTTTGTTGAATTAATTTTTAGTTCTCAAGTGTTTCCTTGATTTGATCAAAAGTCTCTCCTCCATCAAACTACCAAGCACCCTTTCATATCACTGTTGCTACTATAGAACTTTCCCAAATGCTTAGCCTGTATGGCTATGATAACATCTGTGTGAAAAGCTCCAACAGAAAACACCTTTGTTGCAAACTCATGACCTCTGGTAGTAATTTAGATTAGATCTACTTGAGTAAAGGTACCTTCACTCTCAGCAACTTTACAACGAGAACGACAACGATCCGTGATGTTGCAGCGTCCTGGATAGCGATCTCGTTGTGTTTGACACGCAGCAGCGATCTGGATCCCGCTGTGATATCGCTGGTCAGAGCTAGAATTCCAGAACTTTATTTGGTCGTCAGATCGGCGTTTATCGTCGTGTTTGACAGTAAAAGCAACGATGCCAGCAATGTTTTACATGGAGCTAACGACCTGTGAGAACGATAAGTGAGTCACCGCTACGTCACAGGATCGCTCCTACATCGTTGTGGAGCTGATGTGTTTGACGTCTCTACAGCGACCTAAACAGCGACGCTCCAGCGATCGGCTCGTTGTCTATATCGCTGCAGCGTCGCTGAGTGTGACGGTACCTTAAGTCCTTGGGGACAGATCTACTATCTTTGTTTTTTTCTTGCTTATTTTCTGCCAAGAAGCTCCTAATTTGTAGACAAGTATTAATTTGAGGCATGGCAGTGTGTGCCAATCTGCTCCATAATTAAAACGAGTCAGTATTTTCTAAATCACGTCAGCCAGTAGCACGAGTAAGTTGCGCTACAACCTCTGTTTGCACTATAATAATTACTTTTAAAAGTTAGTAAGCATGGCCCTAACTTGTCTTTCATGGTGAAAAATGAAAAGCTTTGAATGAGACATTATTTTGTTGCTTAAATTATGAATCATTTCAATAATCTTTGCATAAATCAATAGCACAAGCGATTGTACACAAGTTTGTAACATATTTAATCTCCCTTCTCTCTTCTTTTAGCCACTTTTGCTTTCTCCTTACTTCCCTAATTCATTATCCACTCCAAAAAATCATACAAGTCATATGAAGTAGTAGTATTCCACATGTCAACACATGACAAATTATTCTGGAAAGTTACCTGAAATGACAGATGCACTATAACATTAACAAATACTGTATATCTGGAATGAAATGTGCCAAAAAATTTGCGCAAACCCCAACAGGAATCCGGTGCAATTGTAAATCTGTACTATTTTCCATTCGTTAAAAACTATAATGATGGTAGAATGCAAATAGTTACTGCCAATGTTAACCTTCTGGCCAGTAAATACAATACGTGCTTTGTTGTCTGTATGATATCCAAATTTAAGATAGAAACAAAATAAAAATGTACCCTGCTATAAGTAAGTAAAAAGTAATAGTACATATAAATAACATAGGGTACTTCGTAAACACTGTTTTTGAATAAAAAAAAGCATAAAAAGCATCCCACCCATGTCAAGGTGTACTCAGTCGGGACGCTCCCAACCTCCACTATTAAAGGGTGTGTCCTCCCTTTCTTTGAACTGGGCATAAGTTTATATAGATTCCTAACGATGGGTTCCGTAGTTGGGCCCAGTCCTGCTTGGCCCTTATTCACATTGAAGTCATTTTTAACACGTGGTAAGATTGTTATACTAGAGGTTAGGACTGTCCCGACTGGGTACACCAAAAACAGTAAGTTATGTATATGCACTGTTGCTTTTTACTCACTTATTGTAGGGTATATGTCCATTTTTATTGTACCTTAGGTTTTGTTTGTTTAATGGCCAGTGTGAACATGCTCTTACAGTGTGCATGTATACCAACTTATACTCCAGTTCATTTCTTGCAGTTTTGCTGTCGGTTTGATATCAGTTGCATAATTTGATATTAGTAATGCTATAGGAAGGATGTTCCTACATTCTGAATTGTTGACCTGTGGTGTCCTGGTTAGCTGTAGACATGATACTGCTCTACAGTATATCATATATGATAAAAAATAGCAAAACCAATGCACTGACTCACACAGGTTATTAAAAGTCTACTGTCTAAACCTAGAAGAGGTCACCTCAGTCACAGTTATTTCAGGCATGTTTTCTGTTTTTAGACAATCCCGAGATCCCGTGTACATATCTGATTGCAAGAGGTCGGTCTCTTGGGAACACACTCAATTACGATTACTGACCTGTTGAATTTGTGTCATTGTTTTTCATGCAGTGCCCTTGTTGGTGTACAATATAGATTTGTAAGAAGAACGTGTGGCTCTTGGTTTCAACAGAAGTAGATGCTCAGAGGAGGATCATTAAGGTTATGGTCTTTGCCTTCTTAAGGTCTGTCCCCTGATCTTTCCTTTTACAGGTTCTTTAAACAGTGGTAGAGGTGACACCGAGGCTGAAAGAAGCAAAAATACACATATAATATGATTTCACAGACAACTTTTGAGAAATACAATGATGCACCAAACAACAAGAATACATTTTTCGGAGGGACTTTGAGGTTTACCATCACGTTTATGCACAATAAAATGTTTGTTAAAAAATGCTGACTTACAGAAGTAGAGAGAAGTATCTAACTGTGCTATTATTATGTATTGTAGAAATATTTTCAGAAAAAGCTGGTATTTATCTGATAAGTGTTCCTGTCTAGTATTATATAATTGAAATTGATCCTTTGTGTTAAAAATAGGTGTTGTCAAACGGGCTGAATTGTAGCTATGCTCACTGCCTGTAACTAGGTGTGTTCATCAAAGGGCTAAGAATGAATGGTCTAGAGACTGTGATAAGTGTCATATAGAAAACTTTTCTATACTGTTAATAACCACTCTCTAGCTTAAGTTCTTATCCTGTTTATTAACAGTTGATATTTATACACAAAGATATATTGTTTAGCACGGGAATAATTGTATTAAATGCATTATTGCAAAATAAACATAGATATACTGGGCCCTATAGCAAGGTATTACTGTCTGATGACCAATTACATGCTAACATCATGGTTTTCAAACCATAATTGGGCAATCACTGTATGTACCATGAGCTACCTGAAAGCTGCTAGAAGAAAATATTAAATTAATTTCAAGTTAACTTTATTTACCAGTTCAGGACCAAGACATTTATCCTCATTCCAGACCAGGCACATTTTTTCCCTGTATAACATACATGGGGCATGGCCCAAGTTTCATGTTATATTTATATATTTTTTGCCAATATCGGGCGATATCGATGGGAAAATAATCGTGCTTTACAGTAGGAATGGTGTTCCGTTCATCATAGGTCTTATTGACCTCTCTCCAAATGTAACGTTTATGGTCGTGGCCAAAAAATTAAATTTTGGTCTCATCACTCCAAATTACCTTGTTCCAGAAGTTTTGAGGCTTGTCTATGTGCTGTTTTGTGTATTGTAGGTGAGATACTTTGTGGCATTTGTGCAGTAATGGCTTTCTTCTGGCGACTCGACCATGCAGCCCATTTTTCTTCAAGTGCCTCCTTATTGAGCATCTTGAAACATCCACACCGCTAGTTTTCAGAGAGTCCAGTATTTCAGCAGATGTTATTTGTGGGAATTTCTTTGCATCCCAAACAATTTTCCTGGCAGTTGTGGATGACATTTTTGTTGGTCTACTTGGCTGTGGTTTTGCTTTAACAGAGCCCCTAGTTTTCCATTTGTTAATCACAGTTTGAATGCTGCTGAATGCTGATTGATTATTATCAATTTCTTGGATATCTTTTTGTATCCCTTTCCTGTTTTATACAGTTCAACTACCTTTTCCAGGAGAACCGTTGACAATTCTTTTGCTTTCCCCATGACTGACAATCCAGAAACATCAGTGGCTGGATGAAAGATGCAGGAGTCTGTCTGGATCCCAGAAACTCACTCAGCTTTTATGCACACACACTGATTACAAGCAAACAGGTCACAGGATGTTACCTTTAGTAGCCATTTAAATCCATTTGTGCCAACCTCTGTGCATGTTATCAGGCCAAAATCACCAAGGTATGTGAAATTTTGATCAGGGTCATATGGATGTTTTGGGTTGTCATTATGATTTAAAAAGAGAAAACACAGTAGTTTGACAATAAATAGCTTCACCCAATCACTAACCTTGAGCGGAGAAAAAGTTTTGGTGTTATGATTCATATTTTCTGAAAAACAGCCAAGAAAGCAAAAATTCTGCTGGGGGATGTAAACTTTTGAGCACAACTGTATGTTCCACGACGCCTAATGGTGTCAGTGATATAAAACCCAGAGTTTTTCCTCCAGCACATTAAGTGTTGCATAAGTTGCCTAATGGGCTGGCTTTTATATGAACATCCATAGAGTGGATGGGAGGATGTCCTCCTTATCTCCACCTGCTGAGCTGGCACCACTGTGTGCTGTCAGGACCTGTGGTGTTACAGTCATGTGATCAGTCGCATGGGGAAGGAGTCATACGGTCTGGGACTTAAGTAGATGGGCTCCAGAGGCAGCAGTGCTGAGTGTCTGAAGAGGAAGGACTCCAGGAAAGTGTTGTGCCCGTGTTGTTTGTTAAAGTACATTCCTAACTGTAAGTGGGCTGATCACCATTAGGAGACGGACTGTGTTTTGTTTTACTGCTTTGCCCAGAGGGCCGTGCTTATTTTTCCAGCTTGGTTTATGCTGTCTTTAATATAGCAAGCATATTCTTAAAGAGACAGTGTTCCATTTCTACCTCTGTGTCCAGCCGAGTGAGAAGCTCTACCACAAAAAAAAAAAAAAAAAAAAAAAAAAAAAAAAAAAATATATATATATATATATATATATATATATAGTGCCTTGCGAAAGTATTCGGCCCTCTGGAACTTTTCAACCTTTTCCCACATATCACGCTTCAAACATAAAGATACCAAATTTACATTTTTGGTGAAGAATCAACAACAAGTGGAACACAATTGTGAAGTTGAACGAAATTTATTGGTTATCTTTAATTTTAGTGGAAATTAAAAAACTGAAAAGTGGGGTGTGCAATATTATTCGGCCCCTTTACTTCCAGTGCAGCCAACTCACTCCAGAAGTTCATTGTGGATCTCTGAATGATCCAATGTTGTCCTAAATTCCTAATGATGATAAATATAATCCACCTGTGTGTAATCAAGTCTCCGTATAAATGCACCTGCTCTGTGGTAGTCTCAGGGTTTTGTTTGAAGCACAGAGAGCATCATGAAGACCAAGGAACACAACAGGCAGGTCCGTGGTACTGTTGTGGAGAAGTTTAAAGCTGGATTTGGATGCAAAATGATTTCCAAAACTTTAAACATCCCAAGGAGCACTGTGCAAGCAATCATATTGAAATGGAAGGAGTATCATACCACTGCAAATCTACCAAGACCCAGCCGTCCCTCTAAACTTTCATCTCAAACAAGGAGAAGACTGATCAGAGATGCAGCCAAGAGGCCCATGATCACTCTGGATGAACTGCAGAGATCTACAGCTGAGGTGGGACAGTCTGTCCATAGGACAACAATCAGTCGTACACTGCACAAATCTGGCCTTTATGGAAGAGTAGCAAGAAGAAAGCCATTTCTCAAAGATATCCATAAAAAGTGTTGTTTAAAGTTTGCAACAAGCCACCTGGGAGACACACCAAACGTGGAAGAAGGTGCTCTGGTCAGAGGAAACCAAAATCAAACTTTTTGGCAACAATGCCAAACGATATGTTTGGCGTAAAACATAAAGCAAAATCTGCAATGGAATGGTTCACAAATAAACGTATCCAGGTGTTAGAATGGCCAAGTCAAAGTCCAGACCTCAATCCAATCGAGAATCTGTGGAAAGAGATGAAAACTGCTGTTCACAAACGATCTCCATCAAACCTCACTGAGCTCGAGCTGTTTGCCAAGGAAGAATGGGCAAGAATTTCAGTCTCTCGATGTACAAAACTGATAGACATACCCCAAGCGACTTGCAGCTGTAATCACAGCAAAAGGTGGCACAGCAAAGTATTAAGTTAAAGGGGCTGAATAATATTACACGCCCCACATCTCGGTTTTTGAATTTCCACCAAAATTTAAAAAAAACAATAAATTTCGTTCAATTTCACAATTGTGTTCCACTTGTTGTTGATTCTTCACCAAAAATTTACATTTGGTATCTTTACATTTGAAGCACGATATGTGGGAAAAGGTTGAAAAGTTCTGGGGAGCCGAATGCCTTCGCAAGGCACTTTATATACATATGTATACTGCTCAACACTAAAATCCCACATCTTAGATATCACTGAATGAAATATTCCAGCTGTAAATCTTTATTCATTACATAGTGGAATGTGTTGAGAACAATAAATCTAAAAATTATCAACGTAAATCACAACTAATATCCCACGGAGGTCTGGAGTTGGAATGATGCTCTAAATCAAACTGGAAGATGAAATTACAGGCTGATCCAACTTCAGTGGAAATGCCTCAAGACAAGGAAATGATGCTCAGTAGTGTGTGTGGCCTCCATACAATGCCTGGGCATGCTCCTGATGAGGTGGCAGATGGTCTCCTGAGGGATCTCCTCCAAGACCTGGACTAAAGCATCCACCAACTCCTGGACAGTCTGTGGTGCAACGTGACGTTGGTGGATGGTGCAAGACATGATGTCCCAGATATGTTAAATCGGATTAAGGTCTGGGGAATGGGCGGGCCAGTCCATAGCTTCAATGCCTTCATCTTGCAGGAACTGCTGACACACTCCAGCCACATGAGGTCTGGCATTGTCCTGCATTAGGAGGAACCCAGGGCTAACCACTCCATATCGTCTCACAAGGGGTCTGAGGATCTCATGTCGGTACCTAATGGCAGTCAGGCTACCTCTGACATGCAGAAAAAAATGGAGTTCACGTCCAAAAGGATAATTGCATAATTTATTATTCAATTTACAAAAACATACCCAACATATATAACAATACACTTAAAGAGATAAAAGAAAAGAGGGTAGTAGCACAGACCAGAAAACGGTGCAGCACTCAGGCTGATGCCATATACAAATAATCACATGCATAGTGCAGGATCAGAATGCAGGCATAAAAACGGGGGGGCCAATAAAGCGGTATGGTAGAGTGTAGTGAGCCCTGTACACTGGCTCATATCATACAGTGACATGCCAAAAATTCCCACCCCGGATTCTTACCCAAACACAGGTACCAGGACCGGACCACACCGTTGCCCCAACGCGCGTTTCGCGTCGGCTTCGTCACTGTATGATGTGAGCCAGTGTACAGGGCTCACTACACTCTACCATACCGCTTTATTGGCCCCCCCGTTTTTATGCCTGCATTCTGATCCTGCACTATGCATGTGATTATTTGTATATGGCATCAGCCTGAGTGCTGCACCGTTTTCTGGTCTGTGCTACTACCCTCTTTTCTTTTATCTCTTTAAGTGTATTGTTATATATGTTGGGTATGCTTTTGTAAATTGAATAATAAATTATGCAATTATCCTTTTGGACGTGAACTCCATTTTTTTCTGCTTTATAAATATTTGCTCTAGGAGTGTCCGTATGTTATCAAGTATGTTTTCCCAGTAGACTCCCCCACTGTGGTTGTGAGTATGTGGATGAACATTGAATTGTTTTCTTTCATCTTGGGTTTGTCATATTACCTCTGACATGCACATGGAGGGCTGTGCAGCCCTCCAAAGAAATGCCACCCCACACCATTACTGACCCACTGCCAAACCGGTCATACTGAAGGATGGTGCAGGCAGCACATCACTCTCCATGGCGTCTCCAGACTCTGTCACGTCTGTCACATGTGCTCAGTGTGAACCTGCTTTCATCTGTGAAGAGCACAGGGCGACAGTGGCGAATTTGCCAATCCTGGTATTCTGTAGCAAATGCCAAGCATCCTGCACGGTGTTGGGCTGTGAGCACAGCCCCCATCTGTGAATGTTGGGCACACAGACCATCCTCATGGAGTCGGTTTCTAACCGTTTGTGCAGACACATGCACATTTGTGGTCTGCTGGAGGTCATTTTGCAGGGCTCTGGCAATGCTCCTCCTGTTCCTCCTTGCACAAAAGGCTGAGGTAGCGGTCCTGCTGCTGGGTTGTTGCCCTCCTACGCCCCCTCCATGTCTCCTGGTGTACTGGCCTGTCTCCTGGTAGCGCCTCCAGCCTCTGGACACTACGCTGACAAACACAGCAAACCTTCTTGCCACAGCTCACATTGATGTGCCATCCTGGATGAGCTGCACTACCTGAGCCACTTGTGTGGGTTGTAGAGTCCGTCACAGTGATCAAAATATCAGCCAGAAAGCATTGGTACTGAGATGTGGTCTGTGGTCCCCACCTGCAGAACCACTCCTTTATTGAGTGTGTCTTGATAATTGCCAATAATTTCCATCTGTCGTCTATTCCATTTGCACAACAGCATGTGAAATTGATTGTCAAACAGTGTTGCTTCCTAAGTGGACAGTTTGATTTCACAGAAGTTTGATTTACTTGGAGTTATATTCTGTTGTTTAAGTGGTCCCTTTATTTTTTGAGCAGTGTGTGTATATATATATATATATATATATATATATATATATATATATATATATACATGTATATATATATGTATATGTATATATAGTGTGTGTAAAATATTAAAGCAATAAATACGTACAGTGATGAGGCCTTCCAGCTACCTTGGCTGTGTGGCTTCACTTGCCTTTGTTGCCTCACACAGGTGGAGCTCTGCAGAGCCTTCTGCTCTGCTCTGTACTCCTCCAAACTCCAGACTGACACTGACGCTGACCCTGACACAAACAACCCTCCTGCTTCAGGGGTTTTTACAAGCAACGTGTGGCCTTCAGCCACATGGAAAACCCAGAAACAAACCAAGAGAAATTTTTACTTGGGATCCTAGACACCAACAAGAACCAGAAAAACAAGGATCCCTAAAATATAACTTTTAATCCATAAAGTTTAAAACCATTATTCCAAATTTGAAGACATTACTACACATAAGTTACCATAGGGAAACACTTAGATGTGAACTATCAGGCCTTGTCGATCCCCTAATGCTGGTCCCTGCCTGACTGTGGAGGTTGGCACCCTAAGTTTCAGCGGTAGGCGCCACCACTCAGCGGCAGCTTGCCCTGCTAACCCTAATCAGTCCCTATGGTCTTAAAAGATTGTGTCCCAATACACCCATTGCCCAAAAAAAGAAAAAAGTAAGAAAACAAGCAAAATTGAAGAAAAAAAATAGAAAAAATTAGGAAAACCAACAAAACAAAAAAACACAAAATCTGTTTTTCTGCCCTTAAAAATCCCTAATTGGGTCCAAATATATATAAATGCATACTATCTGGGCAAGAAAATGTATAAATGTCTCATTTGTCCAAAATATTTAAATGCAAAAACTCTGCTTCAGATTGCTTATAAGTCATTCCTACCCATTACAGAAGTATGTCTATTCATGATGGCCATGTCCTTTAATTTCCAGCCAGCATGGCCCACTGACCCCTTAAAAATGGGTACGGTAATTGTCAAAGCAGAGAGAAAAGAAAAAAAGCAAAGAGAAAAGAAACCCCCCCCACAGAGGCCACCAATCAGGCTTCCAGCATATAATTATTTAGTGGGGGCACCTAAGGCTGAAACTTAGGGTGCCAACCTCCACAGTCAGGCAGGGACCAGCATTAGGGGATCAACAGGGCCTGATAGTTCACATCTAAGTGTTTTATTTTCCCTTTGATGTGAATACTTTTCTGCCCAATGATGACAGAAGTATTCTAGGAGTGATACCTTTATTGGCTAACCAGAAAATAATATGTTTGCAAGCTTTCAGAGCACAGAGGCTCCTTCTTCAGACAGATTACAAATAGATTAATAAGAAAAAAGCACAACATTTAAAGAATACTACAGGAGGACATTTTTTAGGGGGTGGGAAGTGTGATGAGTCCATAGATAAGCCAAGGTAATCCAATTAGGCATTTTCTAAGGGTACTGTCAGGGTATGGCTCCACGGTACGGCTTGCCGGCGGGATCGCCGCAGCGGCGAAGCCGCTCGGCGCTAAGCCCCGCCCCCTTCCTGGGACGCGATGGTGCCGGATGTGTACAGTACACATCCGGGATCATCGCACCCCTCGCCATAGGGCCCTGTGATATGCCTTGCGGGGACGCTGCGTCCCCGCAAGGTGTACGGACATGCTGCGTTCTGAAAAGACGCGCAGCATGTCCGGAGTCGCAGGGCCGCTGCGTGCGGGTTTCCACGCATAGTGGAGACGGGATTTCATAAAATCCCCTCCACTATGCAGGAACATCTGGACGCTGCTTGTTTGACGCTGCAGCGTCAAACAAGCAGCGTTTACGTACCGTGGAAACATACCCTTACACTCTGCAACTTTCCAACGATCACGACCAGCGATACGACCTGGCCGTGATCGTTGGAAAGCCATTGTGTGGTCGCTGGAGAGCTGTCACACAGACCGCTCAGACCGATGCCGAAGGCCCCGGGTAACCAGGGTAAACATCGGGTTACTAAGCACAGGGCCGCACTTAGTAACCCGATGTTTACCCTGGTTACCATCATAAAAGTAAAAAAAAAAAAACGTACATACTCACATACCGGTGTCCATCAGGTCCCTTGCCGTCTGCTTCCCGCTCTGACTGAGTGCCGCCGTAAAGTGAAAGCAGATCACAGCGGTGACGTCACCGCTGTGCTCTGCTCTTACTTTCCGGCCGGCAGTCAGTCAGAGCGGGAAGCAGACTGCAAGGGACCTGGCGGACACCGGTATGTGAGTATGTACGGTTTGTTTTTTTTTACTTTTACGATGGTAACCAGGGTAAACATCGGGTTACTAAGCGCGGCCCTGCGCTTAGTAACCCGATGTTTACCCTGGTTACAAGCGAACGCATCGTTGGATCGGTGTCACACACATCGATCCAACGATGACAGCGGGAGAACCAGCGACGAAAGAAAGTTCCAAACGATCTGCTACGACGTACGATTCTCAGCAGGGTCCCTGATCGCTGCTGCGTGTCAGACACAGCGATATCGTATGGATATCGCTGGAACGTCACGGATCGTACTGTCGTAGCGACAAAAGTGCCACTGTGTGACAGTACCCTTACAAATGGAGAGGCATTGGGAAAAATGTTCTTAGTTATCTGGAGTCCTTCTGGTGGAGGTGTGAATTGTATCCATGTAGTGACTCATAAATCCAGGTGTTAAATTGTGTCTTCTTCCTGAGTCTGTCCAGTTTCTTTTTCTTATTGATAATGAGGTGATGTTGGACACACCTGTGGGAAAACCTTTCTGTGAACCTGGACACAGCATGACAGACTGAGGCCATGTGCACACGTTCAGTATTTTTTGCGTTTTTTTCTCATTTTTTCGCTATAAAAACATGATAAAAACGCGAAAAAAACGCTGACATATGCCTCCCATTATTTTCAGTGTATTCCGCATTTTTTGTGCACATGCTGCAGTTTTTTCCGCGAAAAAGTCGCATCGCGGAAAAAAGTGCAACATGTTCATTAAATTTGCGGAATTGCGGGGGTTCCGCACACCTAGGAATGCATTGATCTGCTTACTTCCCGCACGGGGCTGTGCACACCATGTGGGAAGTAAGCAGATCATGTGCGGTTGGTACCCAGGGTGGAGGAGAGGAGACTCTCCTCCACGGACTGGGCACCATATAATTGGTCAAAAAAAAAGAATTAAAATAAAAAATAGTCATATACTCACCCTCTGATGGCCCCGGAGTGTTCCCGCCTCTCAGCGGTGCATGCTCTCTCTTCCGTTCCTATAGATGGTGTGGTTCAGGACCTGCGATGACGTCGCTGTCTTGTGATTGGTTGCGTGACCGCTCACGTGACCGTGACGTCATCGAAATTCCTGAACCACACCATCTATAGGAACGGACACCGCTGAGGTCGGCTGTCTGCAGAGGGTGAGTATAACCATTTTTTTAATTTTTTTAATTATTTTTAACATGATATCTTTTTACTATTGATGCTGCATAAGCAGCATCTATAGTAAAAAGTTGGTCACACTTGTCAAACAGTATGTTTGACAAGTGTGACCAACCTGTCAGTCAGTTTTCCAAGCGATGCTACAGATCGCTTGGAAAACTTTAGCATTCTGCAAGCTAATTACGCTTGCAAAATGCTAAAAAAACGCGAAAAAAAAGGGGAAAAAACGCAAAAAAAAATGCGGAATTCTTGCAGAAAATCTCCGGTTTTCTTCAGGAAATTTCTGCAAGAAATCCTGATGTGTGCACATACCCTTAAAAGTCTTAATTCTAAAAGGTAATTTTTAGGACCACAGGGAAAGGAAAATTTGGGAATACAAACTAATGAATATGTTTAATTCGTTGACACAATTTAACACCTGGATTTATGAGTCACTACATGGCTACAATTCACACCTCCACCAGAAGGACTCCAGATAACTAAGAACATTTTTCCCACTGCCTCTCCATTTGTAACAAAATGCCTACATGTAACACCGCCTCACATACCCCCTCCGTCTGTTCAAACCTGTGGGGTTGAACACTTGTAACCCCACATGGGCGCGTGACAGGGCATCCGCATGACCCTGTGACACCCCCGCCCGACACTGTACGAAGAAACCAAAGTAGGGACGGAAACCATGGGTTGATGCAAGCATCCCTCCCCTTTACATTTCTCCTCCATACTTTGTTACGTGACCACCCACCGCCCCCTTCTCCATTGCAGAATACATGCCAACTTTCCTCACCAGCAGTAAACTTGGGCCTGTTTTGGGTGGTCTCGATCTTGTTTATTTGGGGTTCACTAACCACGCAGCTCATCCCATGACCTAAGTGCCTTACTTGGTACCGTTTCCTCCATACCCCCACCCAGGCCCTGACAACCAGGTCCTGCCGAAACATCGAGGTCCACCCTGGCAACTCCGGGAACACATCTGTACCACGTCACACCCAAACAAGAGCCTCCCGACGCTGCTGTCCAGCAAGAGTTTACAGTTTACCCTGGCCACATCCTAGGCTGGTGCCAGAGGGTTCCTCGTGCATACATCCCTAGTTGCCTCTGCGACCACACACTCCCGGTTGCTCTCGGCTTTCTTTATATACGCTCCTATTCACGTAGGAACCTGGAACTGAACTGTCCGGAACTTACCAGGGGACATTTCTAGCTCGGAATTCAGTGGGATCTCCTCAACCTCACCTGCCACAACCTCTAGGGGGAACCTATAAGGGTTACACTCTGTCCCTAGGTTGGCGACTCCTATGGCAGGTATCCCTAACTTTGAATTTTGAGGTTCTGCACCCAGAACAACCTCCTCAGCCTCTAATGCCAATACCTCTAGGGGGAACCTATCGGGGTTACACTCTTGCCCTAGGTTGGCGACCCCTATGGCAGGAATCCCTGATTTGGGAACTTTGGATTCTTCGCCCGGAACAACATTTACCTTGTGAGGGTTGACCCTGGTCTCCCACAGGGACCAGAACAGGGGCAAGTCTCTTCCCAACACAGTCCCATATGGAAGGGTCTTCACTAGTGTTGAGCATTCCGATACCGCAAGTATCGGGTATCGGCCGATACTTGCGGTATCGGAATTCCGATACCGAGATCCGATACTTTTGTGGTATCGGGAATCAGAATCGGAAGTTCCCAGTGTATGGTTCCCAGGGTCTGAAGGAGAGGAAACTCTCCTTCAGGCCCTGGGATCCATATCCATGTAAAAAATAAAGAATTAAAATAAAAAATATTGATATACTCACCTCTCCGGAGGCCCCTGGACATCACCGCTGGTAACCGGCAGCCTGCTTTGCTTAAAATGAGCGCGTTCAGCACCTTCCATGACGTCACGGCTTCTGATTTGTCGCGTGCCGCTCATGTGACCGCCACGCGACCAATCACAAGCCGTGACGTAATTCTCAGGTCCTAAATTCCTAGAATTCGGAATTTAGGACCTGAGAATTACGTCACGGCTTGTGATTGGTCGCGTGGCGGTCACATGAGCGGCACGCAACCAATCAGAAGCCGTGATATCATGGAAGGCCCTAAACGCGCTCATTTTAAGCAAAGAAGGCTGCCGGTTACCAGCGGTGATGCCCAGGGGCCTCCGGAGAGGTGAGTATATCAATATTTTTTATTTTAATTCTTTATTTTACACATTCATATGGATCCCAGGGCCTGAAGGAGAGTTTCCTCTCCTTCAGACCCTGGGAACCATCAGGATACCTTCCGATACTTGGTGTCCCATTGACTTGTATTGGTATCGGGTATCGGTATCGACGATATCCGATACTTTTCGGGTATCGGCCGATACTATCCGATACCGATACTTTCAAGTATCGGACGGTATCGCTCAACACTAGTCTTCACCACTCCCACCACATGTTTAAAGTCCCTGCATGGTGTGGAAAACTTAACCTCCACAGTCTGGTATTCCCGGATTTCTCCATGGATACCCATTACCACTACTTTCTGTCCTTTGGGGTTATCCCTGGCAACAAGGGAACCATGGATCAAAGTCACTAGGCTCCCTGATTCTAGGAGAGCCTCTGTTTGGTACCCGTTCACAAGTACCTTGCACAGCTGAGGTTTGATGTCGGCCGTGCTTGTATTCGCCGTACAGACTGGCTGGGCGTACATAGACATATACGGCGAGTATACCCGCAGTCCATGGGTTCAGATATCAGGGGGGGCAGATGGCAGCCACATGTCAGGGCCCTTGGCACTGCCAACACTTGATCGCTGAGGCCCGACTATACCTTGGGGCCATTTTTGGGGAAGATGGGATTTTAGTCACCTTCACTTTGGGTTACCCCCTCATCTCGGGTCTCAGTCCTGGTTAACCCCAACAGAGGTTTGTGGACTTTTCCCTGGCTCCTGGGCTGGGAGGGCCTTACATGATAGCCGAAGCAGAGCATTGTCCCGTATAAAGTCCTGAGTGGCGGTATACCACTCTACCAGTCCACCACCTGGTCCAGAGTGCCCTGATCCCCTTGTCCCACCCAACGCTGTATGGCTGCTGGCAGAGCACTCACCAAGCAGTCGACCACCACCCTCTCTACCATCTGGAACAAGGTTAAGGTCTCAGGCGGAATCCATTTTTTTGCCAGCTGCAGCAAGTCATGTGCCTGAGACCTGGTGGGATAAGACTCCACAAAGGACCACTGGTACACCCGCTGAGCCTGCACATATGTATTAACCCCCAGTCGGGCAATGCTCTCACCTCTCAGCTTCTCATAGTCCAGGGCATCCTCCCGACTGAGGTCCAGGTAAGCCTTCTGGGCATCTCCCTTGAGGAAGGGGGACATCACTTCAGTCCACTGTGAGCTTTCCCGCTCTGCAGTGCGTTCGAAGACGGTGAGGAAGGCCTCCATGTCGTCCTCAGGACTCATCTTCCTCAGCGCTGTCCGGGCTTTGTACCAGGCCTCCAAGTGGATCGGGGTCACTGTGAAGGGTGCCTTTCGCATAGCCGCAACCTGCTGCAGTATGAGTTCATTAGTCTTTTGCTGCTGCTGACACAGCAGCTGCTGCTGATGATTGTACTGCTCCTGCTACCGCTGTAACTGAAATTGCTCCTGCTGTTGCCGCTGCCACTGCAGCACCTCTTGCTGATGCTCCTGCTGCTGCCATTGCAACTGCAGCACCTCCTGCTGCTGCTGCCGCTGCTGCTGTTGCTGAGAGAGTACCAACTGCTTCAAAAGCTCCTCCATTTTGTCAGCCGGCATGAGCTGTAGCATTGCAGGCTTAATCACTGACATTCAGCATGCTTTGGGGTATGCCGCAGTTAAAATTGCCCGCACTCTTTCCACCATATGTAATGCAGCGGTAGCACTCTGTGCAGTGATGAGGCAGTGACCCAGTAAAGTTCAACACAAAAGTCTCTTTAATGTTCAACTCATAAAGTACACAGCACACAATATCCTTCAGATCACAGCCGGGAAACATATCATCCAGATTGCAGTGGTTAAACACTCCAGTCCACCTCCGAGACCAGTTGCCGTGGACAACTGCACCACCGTGTATGCTGTGGATGCCAGGCCTTCCAGCTGCCTTAGCTGTATGGCTCCACTTGCCTGTGTTGCCTCACACAGGTGGAGATCTGCAGAGCCTATTACTCTGTACTCCTCCAAACACCAGGCTGACACTGACCCTGACACAACCAACCATCTGCTTCAGCAGTTTTTACAAGCAACCTGTGGCCTTCAGCCACATGGAAAACCAGGCCAGGATTGAAATGGACTGCACCACTACCATCCTGTAGTCCATTTCAAAATACAAACGCACAGAGCAGGTTTTCTTCAATCTGCCTTGGACAAATAGGTTGCCCAAGACTAAGGCCGCTTTCACATTTGCGGTTGTGTCCGCAGCGTTTCTTCCGCAAATATCCGCATGCGTTGTGTATTCCTATAAATAATATTAGGAACGCATGCGTTTTTGTGTGTTCGCGTTTTGCCGCGTTTGACGACGCATGCGTCATCTAATCGTCTGCGTCTGGGCGCGGAAATGCAACATGCAGTAATTTTTAGAGGCGTCAATTTGCCGCCTGGAAACGTATGTGGTCGATTGCGTAAGGTTTGCGCCCAAAAAAACATATTGTAGTCTATGTAAACGCATGCGTTTTTAAGCACATGCGTTTGGTTGCGTTTTTATTGAGAAAAACATGTCTAGACACTGATAAGCCACCCCCCACATACAAGGTGATAAAGGGAGGTAGTGGACATTTGCAGGTCACTACTCAGCAGACTGCCTTGCAGACGAGACGCCCCACAACCCCTTGGAGCAGCAAACAAGCCTCTGAACAATGTGATTATATCCTATCCAATGCCTTTCTTTTCAATTCTCTTTCTCTACATGTCCTAATTAGTGTTGAGCAATACCGTCCGATACTTGAAAGTATCGGTATCGGAAAGTATCGGCCGATACCGGCAAAGTATCGGATCTCGCCGATACCGATACCCGATACCAATACAAGTCAATGGGACTCAAGTATTGGAAGGTATCCCTGATGGTTCCCAGGGTCTGAAGGAGAGGAAACTCTCCTTCAGGCCCTGGGATCCATATGAATGTGTAAAATAAAGAATTAAAATAAAAAATATTGATATACTCACCTCTCCGACGCAGCCTGGACCTTACCGCTGTGAACCGGCAGCCTTCTTTGCTTAAAATGAGCGCGTTCAGTACCTTCCATGACGACACGGCTTCTGATTGGTCGCGTGCCGCTCATGTGACCGCCACGCGACCAATCAGAAGCCGTGACGTCATCCCTCAGGTCCTAAATTACTAGAAGGGAATTTAGGACCTGAGGGATGACTTCGCGGCTTGTGATTGGTCGCGTGGCGGTCACATGAGCGGCACGTGACCAATCAGAAGCCGTGATGTCATGGAAGGTGCTGAACGCGCTCATTTTAAGCAAAGCAGGCTGCCGGTTACTACCAGGGCGCGTCAGAGGGTGAGTATATCCCTATTTTTTATTTTAATTCTTTATTTTTTACATGGATATGGATCCCAGGGCCTGAAGGAGAGTTTCCTCTCCTTCAGACCCTGGGAACCATACACTGGGAACTTCCGATTCCGATTCCCGATACCACAAAAGTATCGGATCTCGGTATCGGAATTCCGATACCGCAAGTATCGGCCGATACCCGATACTTGCGGTATCGGAATGCTCAACACTAGTCCTAATTTCTGCCATTTCTTTCTCTCTGCACGCATCAGAATGTCTTCTTCTTCTGATGATGATGAGCAAACGCCTGGGCCTGCACAAGGGGAACATGTCAGCGAAGTGAGTATTCACCTCCTCAGATTGGTAAGTATTCACTGTCACATCTACACATATGACAATGTATATTTTCCTTTTTTCAGACCACTTCTTCTACAGCGGAAGAGACTGGGCAGGAGACTGGCAGGAGCAGCGTAGTCACGGTCGAGTGGCACGGCGGCAGCGTGTAAGTATACCTGGCTGACTGTTTATTGTATCCTCATTTTACAATTCTTGAATCTTCATTTCTTTCTACTTCTCTCTTTCTTTCCCTTTTGCTTCAGCACTATTTTTTTTTTAATTTCAATATTCATGCCATTCCTCTGCTTCTGTTTTCTGTCTTCCTTATGTTAATGTCTCCAATATTAATGTCCTTTTTGTTTTTAGGTTCCAGAACGGGATGAGGACCTCATAGAGAATGAGCACCTCATCTCCCTGGTCCATGAGCGAGTCCCGTTGTGGGACACCCTGGATCCACTGCACGCCAACAACGTGACGATCCGGCGGCTTTGGAATGAGGTGGCCACAGCGTTGTGGGATGGCTGGGCCAATGCCCCAACTCGGGTCCGTTCTGCATTTGGTAAGTATAGCAATGCAGTGTGATGCAGTCAAGACCTTGGCCATGCTCACACAACTGTGTATGATGATAGAAAGTCATTACTTTTTCTCAGCACACACAGTTGTGTGACCACGGTCAAAAGAGCATTGTCCTAACTATTATGTTTTGTTTTGTCAACAGTGTCAAAAGTCAGAACACGTTGGCGATCGACGAAGGACCGCTCCAACAAGGACCTGCGCCAAGAGAGCCGGCTTCCAAGTGGTTCTGGAGCAAGGATACGAAAATACAAGTACCACCGCATCCTTGTGTTTTTGAGACCGGTCCTTGCACAAAGAACGTACTGTAAGTATATTGGTTAAAAAAAAAAAAAAAAAAAGTTTTGTAATGCTAGCATTTTTTGGTCAATATTTTGAATCAGTATTTTGAATCCAAAACAAGGAGTGGTTGATGCATGCAGAAGTTGAGCATATGGTTTTATTAAACTTTTCTTACTACTGTTGTACTCCTGGCTTTCAAACTGTGATGTAAAATTCAGTCCAAATAGTGCTAGTGTGACCTCTGCCTTAATCTCAATGTTTATATTCCTCTGGAGTTATCGTTTTGTAAATGTTTGGTATTATTTTTTTTTTTTTCTTTTTTCACAGCACTTGGAGCTCCACTGTTGGCCCAGGTTCTGGAGCAGTCCTTCATCAGTCAGCCACGGACCCGTCCCAGCAATCCTCCAGCGCTGCAGCAAGTGGGCCTGCCACACAACCTGGAGACCAGGAAGCTGGTCCATCAGGTGTTTCCCTTCCCCAGTCCTCTGCCTCTAGCCAATTTTTTATGGGCTCCTCCCGGCAGCGGCTGAGGGCCGCGGACAGGTCACTCATGCCCGAGTTTTTGCACTTGAGCTCGGTCTTCCACGAGGGCCTGGATGACCGACTGGATACTGCCATTAGTCATATGAGTACACGTATCCCGGGGTTACCACAGCCCTTGCCCAAGTGAAAGCCAACCTCCAGAGGCCAGCACATCATTTTTTTAATCAAATAGAACAGGGCATGTCGGAACACCTTAGTCCCGATCTCCAGATTAGTGTTATGCAGGCCTGCAATGCTGCTTACGTGCAGGCTATGCAGCAGAGTCGGTATTTTTAGCAGACAGTGGGGGCATTTCCACCTGTGCCAAACTGTCACGCTTTACCTCAATGCCGACCTCTGCTGCATACCACTGCACGGCCACCTCCATTCCAAGCACTGCCATACATAACAAAATGTTCTTCTTTTAAAGCATAAAAAATTACATGAATGTATGATTTTTGTTACCGCATAATTATATCTATCAGTTTAATATATATAAAAAAGATCATTGCTATAATTCATGCCGTGTGGGTGGTTGGTATCTAAGGTCAGAAACCAAAAGGCTTCCCACAGTGCTAATTGTTTTTTCCAGTCACCACCGCTTGGTGACTGATTAACCCTTTCTATGCCAAAAATGAAAAGTTTGATAGGTCTCCCTTATGCACAGAAATAAAGTGTTTTGTGGCTCCAGAATATCCCGAATTATTGCTGTTTATGTTAGCTATATGTTCTGAAATTCTTTTTTTTTATTTACCTTGTGGTGTAACCTATGTAACAAATGTTGCAAGCCTTGCACTTTATGCAATATATAACATGGTCAGAATCACAATTAATGAATGATTTTATTTTATAAGTGACATTGTGATTGGAAGAAAAGGTAGTTCTTTTATTTTCTGCAAATTGGCAGACATTACATCTGTTACCAGAGCATTTGTAAAAGCCTTTGATTGATAGCCATGATGTGGGAGTTTTATTTTGACGCACCATACTGGGAGACAAAATGTTTCCCAGTGTGCAGCCACTCCTAGCCACTACTCTGCATCCATTCTGGAGAATTGTGCATAAAGATTTACCCTGATTGACTACAGGGAGATATTTGAGGATAATCTGCCTTATTTTATTGTACTGACTGCTACAAGCGGTAGAAAAAGTAACCTGCGTTTCAGAAGTAACAGTTGCATTTTTGCTTTCAGAATATAATATAATAAATCAGCACGTGGAATTTTGGAAACATTAAATATTTTGTGTGACATACAGTGTCTCTGTGATTTAATTGCATAAAAATTTAAACTTGGAAAATTGCAAAATTTTCAACATTTTCGCCAAACTTCCGTTTTTTTTCACAAATAAATGCAGGTAATATCAAATAAATTTTACCACTATCATGAAGTACAATATGTCATGAGAAAAGAATGTCAGAATCACCGGGATCCGTTGAAGCGTTCCAGAGTTATAACCTCATAAAAGGACAGTGGTCAGAATTGTAAAACTTGGCCCGATCATTAACGTGCAAACCACCCTTGGAGGTAAAGGGGTTAAGGTGTAACAATTAAAAGTTTGAAAATTGCTAAATTTTCAAAATTTTCATGAAAATTATGATATTTTCGCAAATAAGCGCAAAAAATGTTGACCTAAATTTTCCACTAACATGAAGTACAATATGTTATGAAAAAACAGTCTCAATCGCTGGGAATGGATATGTTGAAGAGTTATTATCACATTTAGGGTATGTGCATACGCTGCGGATTTTGCTGTGGATCCGCAGCGGATTTGACGCTGCGGATCCGCAGCAGTTTTCCCAAAGTTTACAGTACCATGTAAACCTATGGGAACAAAAAACCGCTGTGCACATGCTGCGGAAAAATCCGCGCGGAAACGCAGCGGATTATTTTCCGCAGCATGTCAATTCTTTCTGCGGATTCCGCAGCGGTTTTCAACCTGCACCAATAGGAAAGTACAGTTGAAAACCCGCAGAGGAATTCGCAGAAGAAACCGCGATAAAATCCGCAGTGAAAACCGCAGTGGTTTTGCACTGCGGATTTTCCAAATCCGCTGTGGAAAAATCCGCAGCAGAATCCGCAACGTGTGCACATACCCGAGACACTGGTCAGAATTGAACAAATGGAATGGTCAGAAAGGTGAAAACAGGCTGGGGGTGAAGCTTCTTCATTGAACATTGAAACACTGAAACGTTGCATTCTCTTCAATGTTTGTCAAAACCTCGACTCAATGAACTTTGCTACAGATTCTTTTGCTCTTACGGAAATAAAATTCATATAATAGTAAACATAAGTATCTTGCCTAGTTCACTGGGAAAATATTTTATAAAATATCATATTTGTTTTCTTTTGGGTTCAACCTCCAGCTGATGTGATGCCCCAAAATATGTACTCTCAGCTATCATTAGCCAACAAGGAAAACAAAAGGATTCATCAACAGCAGCACTTCCGGTTTTTGTTTTTTAACCCAGGGATAACGAGAGAGAGAGAAGAGAGAGAGATAATACAACTCTATGTGAAAAAAAAAGGATCAGTTTTTTTAAAACTTGCCGGATTGTGCCTGAAGCAAAAAACCTGATGTGTGAAAGTAGCCTCAGGGCTCATTTCCACTTGCGAGGAAAATGGACGAGTGCAATCCGATAAAAAATCGGATTGCACTCGGACCAATGTTATTCAATAGGTGTCTTTTCATTTGTGATTTTTTTTCTCAGCCGAAATCGGACTGAGAAAAAAATCGCAGCATGCTGCGCATTGCTGCGATTCTCGGACGAGACTCGCCAATGTAAGTCAATGGGTGCGAGAAAAAAATCGCACAGCACTCGCACCATGCGAGTTCTGTCCGATTTTTACGCACTGGTGTCCTTTGAAAAGCCGGCAATTCAGCGCGGTGTACAGTAAAATCACACTGACAGGTTAGAATAGAATAGATATATTCACATAGAATAGGTATATATACATATATATATGTCAGTGAGACACCTATATATATATATTTATATTTAATGCAGCGCTAGATAGCAGAAAAGCCGGTAATTCAATTGCCGGCTTTTGCTATCTCCTTCACAAACCCAACAGGATATGAGACATGGTTTACATACAGTAAACCATTTCATATCCCTTATTTTATTACATATTCCTGACTACTAATGTAAGAAGTGTCTTTGTGTAAAATTTGGTGGCTCTAGCTGTTAAAATAAAGGGTTAAATCACGGAAGAAATTGGTGTGGGCTCCCGCGCAATTTTCTCCGCCAGAGTGGTAAAGCCAGTGACTGAGGGTAGATATTAATAGCCTAGAGAGGGACCATGGTTATAGGACCCCCTTGGCTAAAAACATCTGCCCCAGCCACCCCAGAAAAGGCACATCTGTAAGATGTGCCTATTCTGGCACTTGGCCACTCTCTTCCCATTCCTGTGTAGCGGTGCGATATGGGGTAATAAAGGGTTAATGCCACCTTGCTATTGTAAGGTAACATTAAGCCTGGTTAATAATGGAGAGGTGTCAATAAGACACCTATCCATTATTAATCCAATACTAGTAAATGGTTAATAAAACACACACATATTAGGAATAAATTATTTTAATGAAATAAAGACACATGGTGTTGTAATAGTTTATTATACTCTCAATCCTACTGAAGACCCTTGTCACCTGAAACAAAGTTAAAATAAAAAATCAACAATATCCCATACCTTCCGTCGTAGTTCGGTCTTGTCCCACGCTGTAAATCCATCTGAAGGGGTTAAATAATTTTACAGCCAGGAGTGTTGTGGATTCTGTTTTTTGGCTCCCTCTGGTGGTTACAACTGGTACTGGGTGACTTTGGTGGGTTGCAGTCTCTGGTTTCCACCTGTCCATCTGAGGCTGGGTGTTTCCTATTTAACCTGGCTTTCCTGTCATTCCCTTGCCGGCTATCAATGTATTCAGATGTGCTCAGTTTGGTTCTGACTACCTGCTTCCAGATCTCTCAGGATAAGCTAAGTTATGCTTTTCAGTTGTTTTGTTTTTTGTCCAGCTTGCTAAATATTACTCTATGCTAGTTGGAAGCTCTAGTGGGCTGAGGTGCTCCCCATGTGCCATGAGTTGGCACATGGGTGCTTGTAATCTCAGGATGGTTTTTGATTAGGGTTTTTTGCTGACCGCTCAGACCCCTTTTGTATCCTTCTGCTTTCTAGTTATGGCGGGCCTCGTTTTGCTAACTCTATTTTCATATCTATGTGCGTGCCTTCCTCTCATTTTCACCGTCAATACATGTGGGGGGCAACTATACCTTTGGGGTTTATTTCTCTGGAGGCAAGTTAGGTCTTTATTTTCTCTGCAGTGCTAGTTAGCTCTTAGGCTGGCGCGAGGCGTCTAGAATCAACGTAGGCACGCTCCCTGGCTATTTCTAGTTGTGTTTGTCAGGAGTAGGGCAGCGGTCAGCCCAGGTTCCATCACCCTAGAGCTCGTCCGTTATTTGAGTTATTTTTTGCTTGTCCAGTGCCATCCCCTAGCCATTGGGATCCATAACAGTATAGCCGGCCCACAAAGTGTTAATTGTTTGGGCTGAAGCAGGAGAAAAAGAAGTGTTGAAGGGAAATTTTTTTTTTTTTCCCTCAGAGTTTTGCTGCCTAGCCTTTAATTGCTGTCTAGCTGCTTCTTACCTCCTCTTAACCCTTGAATGGCTCTGACCTTAGCTGTTTAATATGGATGTCCAGAGTTTGGCTTCCAGCCTGAATAATCTCGCTGCAAAAGTTCAAAACATACAGGATTTTGTTGTTCACACTCCTATGTCTGAACCTAGAATTCCTATTCCAGAGTTTTTTTCTGGAGATAGATCTACCTTTCTGAATTTCAGGAACAATTGCAAATTGTTTCTTTCTTTGAAATCTCGCTCCTCTGGAGACCCTGCTCAGCAGGTCAAGATTGTAATATCTTTCCTGCGGGGCGACCCTCAGAATTGGGCATTTGCATTGGCACCAGGGGATCCTGCATTGCTCAGTGTGGATGCGTTTTTTCTGGCACTGGGATTGCTCTATGAGGAACCTAACCTGGAGATTCAGGCTGAAAAGGCTTTATTAGCCCTCTCTCAGGGGCATGATGAAGCGGAAGTATATTGTCAAAAATTTCGGAAATGGTCGGTACTTACTCAGTGGAATGAGTGCGCCCTGGCTGCAAACTTCAGAGATGGTCTTTCTGAGGCCATTAAGGATATTATGGTGGGGTTCCCTGCGCCTACAGGTCTGAATGAGTCTATGACTATGGCCATTCAGATTGATCGGCGTTTGCGGGAGCGCAAACCTGTGCACCAGTTGGTGGTGTCTTCTGAACAGGCACCTGAGACTATGCAATGTGATAGAATTCAGTCCAGAAGTGAACGGCAAAATTATAGGCGGAAAAACGGATTGTGTTTTTATTGTGGTGATTCAGCTCATGTTATATCAGCATGCTCTAAACGCACAAAAAAGGTTGATAAATCTTTTGCCATTAGTACTCTGCAGTCTAAGTTCATTTTGTCTGTAACTCTGATTTGTTCACTGTCATCCATTTCCGTCGATGCTTATGTGGATTCGGGCGCTGCCCTGAGTCTTATGGATTGGTCATTTGCCAAACGCTGCGGTTTTAGTCTGGAGCCTCTGGAAGTTCCTATTCCTTTGAAGGGAATTGACTCTACACCACTGGCTATGAATAAACCGCAGTACTGGACACAAGTGACCATGCGCATGACTCCCGTTCATCAGGAGGTGATTCGCTTCCTTGTACTGTATAATTTACATGATGTACTAGTGCTTGGTCTGCCATGGTTACAAACTCATAATCCAGTCCTGAATTGGAAAACAATGTCTGTGTTAAGCTTGGGATGTCAGGGGGTTCATGATTATGCACCTCTGATTTCAATCGCTTCATCTACTCCTTCTGAGGTCCCTGCGTTTTTGTCTGACTATCGGGATGTTTTTGAGGAGCCTAAGCTCAATTCGCTCCCTCCTCATAGGGATTGTGACTG
This sequence comes from Ranitomeya variabilis, assembly GCF_051348905.1. Taxonomy (NCBI): domain Eukaryota; kingdom Metazoa; phylum Chordata; class Amphibia; order Anura; family Dendrobatidae; genus Ranitomeya; species Ranitomeya variabilis. The sequence goes on along the minus strand of NC_135233.1, from coordinate 927,004,545 downwards.
TGCTATATAATTAATTTCTGGCAGTAAGTTCCCTAAGGGTCGTTTATTTAATCTGTCAGTGCCAGAGCATACTGCTATGTGGAATTATATTAAGGAGTCCTTGGAAAAGGGACATATTCGTCCATCTTTGTCCCCTCTGGGAGCAGGTTTTTTTTTCGTGGCTAAAAAAGATGGTTCCCTGAGGCCTTGTATAGATTATCGCCTTCTGAATAAGATTACAGTCAAATGTCAGTATCCATTGCCATTATTGACTGATTTGTTTGCTCGCATTAAGGGGGCTAGGTGGTTCACTAAGATAGATCTTCGCGGTGCGTATAATCTTGTGCGGATAAAGCAGGGTGATGAGTGGAAAACCGCATTTAATACGCCTGAGGGCCATTTTGAGTATTTGGTAATGCCTTTTGGACTTTCTAATGCTCCTTCAGTCTTTCAGTCCTTTATGCACAATATTTTCCGTGAGTATCTGGATAAGTTTATGATTGTGTATTTGGATGATATTTTGGTGTTTTCTGATGACTGGGAGTCTCATGTTTTACAGGTCAGGAAGGTGTTTCAAGTCTTGCGGGCCAATTCTCTGTTTGTGAAGGGCTCGAAATGTCTCTTCGGAGTCCAGAAGATTTCTTTTTTGGGGTACATTTTTTCTCCTTCTACTATTGAGATGGATCCCGTCAAGGTTCAGGCGATTTGTGACTGGACACAACCTACATCTGTTAAGAGTCTTCAGAGGTTCTTGGGTTTTGCTAATTTTTATCGTCGGTTCATTGCTAATTTTTCCAGTGTTGTTAAACCTTTGACTGATTTGACTAAAAAGGGTGCTGATGTTGCTAATTGGTCTCCTACGGCTGTGGAGGCCTTTCAGGAACTTAAGCGCCGGTTTTCTTCTGCTCCTGTGTTATGTCAACCAGATGTTTCACTTCCTTTTCAGGTTGAGGTTGATGCTTCCGAGATTGGAGCGGGGGCGGTTTTGTCACAGAGAAGTTCCGATGGCTCGGTGATGAAGCCATGTGCGTTCTTTTCTAGAAAATTCTCGCCTGCCGAGCGCAATTATGATGTGGGTAATCGGGAGCTTTTGGCCATGAAGTGGGCATTTGAGGAGTGGCGTCATTGGCTTGAGGGTGCTAGACATCGTGTGGTGGTCTTGACTGATCACAAAAATCTGATTTACCTTGAGTCTGCCAGGCGTCTGAATCCTAGACAGGCTCGTTGGTCGTTGTTTTTTTCTCGTTTCAATTTTGTGGTTTCATACCTGCCAGGTTCAAAGAATGTGAAGGCAGATGCTCTTTCCAGGAGTTTTGTGCCTGACTCTCCTGGAGACTCTGGGCCTACTGGTATCCTTAGGGATGGGGTAATATTGTCCGCCGTCTCCCCAGACTTGCGTCGTGCATTGCAGGAGTTTCAGGCGGATAAACCTGATCGTTGTCCACCAGAAAGACTGTTTGTTCCGGATGATTGGACCAGTAGAGTCATATCCGAGGTCCATTCTTCTGTGTTGCCTGGTCATCCGGGAATATTTGGCACTAGAGACTTGGTGGCCAGGTCGTTTTGGTGGCCTTCCTTGTCAAGGGATGTGCGCACCTTCGTGCAGTCTTGTGAAGTGTGTGCTCGGGCTAAGCCTTGCTGTTCTCGGGCCAGTGGGTTGTTGTTATCCTTGCCTATCCCGAAGAGGCCTTGGACGCACATTTCCATGGATTTTATTTCAGATCTCCCTGTCTCACAGAAAATGTCCGTTATCTGGGTTGTGTGTGACCGCTTTTCTAAGATGGTTCATTTGGTACCCTTGCCTAAGTTGCCTTCCTCCTCTGAGTTGGTCCCTTTATTTTTTCAGAACGTGGTTCGTTTGCATGGGATTCCGGAGAATATCGTTTCTGACAGGGGATCCCAGTTTGTGTCTAGATTTTGGCGGACGTTTTGTGCTAAGATGGGCATTAATTTGTCTTTCTCGTCTGCATTCCATCCTCAGACGAATGGCCAGACGGAGCGAACTAATCAGACCTTGGAAACTTATTTAAGGTGTTTTGTTTCTGCTGATCAAGATGACTGGGTTGCCTTTTTGCCACTGGCCGAATTTGCCCTTAATAATCGGGCTAGTTCTGCTACTTTGGTTTCTCCTTTCTTTTGTAATTCGGGGTTTCATCCTCGTTTTTCCTCTGGTCAGGTGGAGCCTTCGGATTGTCCTGGAGTGGACGTGGTGGTGGACAGGCTACATCAGATTTGGAATCAGGTGGTGGACAATTTGAAGTTGTCTCAGGAGAAGGCTCAGCAGTTTGCTAATCGCCGTCGCCGCGTGGGTCCCCGACTTCGTGTTGGGGACTTGGTGTGGTTGTCTTCTCGTTTTGTCCCTATGAAGGTCTCTTCTCCCAAGTTCAAGCCTCGGTTCATCGGTCCTTATAAGATCTTGGAGATTCTTAACCCTGTATCTTTTCGTTTGGATCTCCCAGCATCGTTTGCTATTCATAACGTGTTCCATCGGTCGTTATTGCAGAGGTATGAGGTGCCCGTTGTTCCTTCGGTTGAGCCTCCTGCTCCGGTGCTGGTGGAGGGAGAATTGGAGTATGTTGTTGAGAAGATCTTGGATTCTCGTGTTTCCAGACGTAAACTCCAGTATTTGGTTAAGTGGAAGGGTTATGGTCAGGAGGATAATTCCTGGGTGGTCGCCTCTGATGTTCATGCGACTGATTTGGTCCGCGCCTTCCATAGAGCTCATCCTAATCGCCCTGGGGGTTCTCGTGAGGGTTCGGTGACCCCTCCTCAAGGGGGGGGTACTGTTGTGGATTCTGTTTTTGGGCTCCCTCTGGTGGTTACAACTGGTACTGGGTGACTTTGGTGGGTTGCGGTCTCTGGTTTCCACCTGTCCATCTGAGGCTGGGTGTTTCCTATTTAACCTGGCTTTCCTGTCATTCCCTTGCCGGCTATCAATGTATTCAGATGTGCTCAGTTTGGTTCTGACTACCTGCTTCCAGATCTCTCAGGATAAGCTAAGTTATGCTTTTCAGTTGTTTTGTTTTTTGTCCAGCTTGCTAAATATTACTCTATGCTAGTTGGAAGCTCTAGTGGGCTGAGGTGCTCCCCATGTGCCATGAGTTGGCACATGGGTGCTTGTAATCTCAGGATGGTTTTTGATTAGGGTTTTTTGCTGACCGCTCAGACCCCTTTTGTATCCTTCTGCTTTCTAGTTATAGCGGGCCTCGTTTTGCTAACTCTATTTTCATATCTATGTGCGTGCCTTCCTCTCATTTTCACCGTCAATACATGTGGGGGGCAACTATACCTTTGGGGTTTATTTCTCTGGAGGCAAGTTAGGTCTTTATTTTCTCTGCAGTGCTAGTTAGCTCTTAGGCTGGCGCGAGGCGTCTAGAATCAACGTAGGCACGCTCCCTGGCTATTTCTAGTTGTGTTTGTCAGGAGTAGGGCAGCGGTCAGCCCAGGTTCCATCACCCTAGAGCTCGTCCGTTATTTGAGTTATTTTTTGTTTGTCCAGTGCGATCCCCTAGCCATTGGGATCCATAACACAGGAGCTCTGTTAATGCAGCTGTGCTCCTGACTGTAAAATCTGGGGAATGAATGGAAAGCAGGGGAACGTAGCTACCTAGACTTGCAGTCCTGCGCCCCCTGCTGGTATAAAATATAATTTTCTGAATATTTTCTCACGCTCGAGTTCATATGAATTTATACCAGCAGGGGGCGCAGCACTGCAAGTCTAGGTAGCTACGTTCCCCTGCTTTCCATTCATTCCCCAGATTTTACAGTCAGGAGCACAGCTGCATTAGCAGAGCTCCTGGCTGTAAAATTATTTAACCCCTTCAGATGGATTTCAGTGGGACAAGACTGAACGACGGAAGGTATGGGATATTGTTGATTTTTTATTTAACTTTGTTACAGGTGACAAGGGTCTTCAGTTGGATTGAGAGTATAATAAACTATTACAACATCATGTGTCTTTTTTTCATTAAAATACTTTATTCCTAATGTGTGTGTGTTTTATTAACCATTTACTAGTATTGGATTAATAATGGATAGGTGGCATTAAGCCTTTATTACCCCATATCCCACCGCTACACGGGATTGGGAAGAGAGTGGCCAAGTGCCAGAATAGGCACATCTTACAGATGTGCCTTTTCTGGGGTGGCTGGGGGCAGATGTTTTTAGCCGGGGGGGGGGTCTTATAACCATGGTACCTTCCTAGGCTATTAATATCTGCCCTCAGTCACTGGCTTTACCACTCTGGTGGAGAAAATTGCGCGGGAGCCCATGCCAATTTTTTCTGTGATTTAACCCTTTATTTTAACAGCTAGAGCCACCAAATTTTACACACAGACACTTCTTACATTAGTAGTGAGGAATATGTAATAAAATAAGTGATATGAAATGGTTTACTGTTGTGAATTCCATTTCTCGGACTCCCTCCTGTGGTCATGAATGGTACTTTGGTTAGTTCTGCTCTTGGACTCCCTCTGGTGGCTTTGAGCGGAACTGCTGGTCTCTGAGGTTGCTTTCTCAGCTGCCCTTGTTTATTGTTATGCTTGCTTCCCTATTTAACTCTACTCAGATCGTTACTTCATGCCAGCTGTCAATGTTTCAGTATTGGTTCAGATCTCTCTTGGACTTCTCTGAGGACCTGTCTACTCCAGCAGAAGCTAAGTCCCTGCTAGTTCATTTGTTGTTACTGCTGCCTGAATATATTTCTTAGTACTGCTAAATTCTAGTCCAGCTTGCTATCATGATATTTCCTCGCTAGCTGGAAGCTCTGGGGGTGCAGTGTTGCACCTCCACACCGTGAGTCGGTGTGGGGGTCTTTTTGCATACTCTGCGTGTTTTTTTGTAGTTTTTTGTGCTGACCGCATAGTTTCCTTTTCTTTCCTCTGACTATTTAGTTAAGTCTGGCCTCCTTTGCTAAAACCTGTTTCATTCCTGTGTTTGTGACTTTCCTCTTAACTCACAGTCAATATATGTGGGGGGCTGCCTTTACCTTTGGGGAATTTCTCTGAGGCAAGGTTAGGCTTCTATTTCTATCTTTAGGGGTAGTTAGCTCTTAGGCTGTGAAGAGGCGTCTAGGGAGAGTTAGGTACGCTCCACGGCTATTTCTAGTGTGTGTGATAGGAGTAGGGTTTGCTGTCAGCAGAGTTCCCACTTTCCCAGAGCTTGTTCCGATTACTAGTTTACTCATCAGGTCATTCCGGGTGCTCCTAACCACCAGGTCCATAACAGTACAGCTGGCCCACAAAGTGTTAATGCATCTCAAAAGAGGGATAAGAGAAGTTCTGAACCCATTTTTTTTTCATTGCAGTGTGTTTTGTCTCTCTTTTCCCCTTAATCTCTGGGTGGTTCAGGACTCAGGTGTAGATATGGATATTCAAGGTCTGTCCTCTTGTGTGGATCAACTCGCTGCAAGGGTCCAAAGCATTCAAGATTATGTAGTTCAGAATCCGATGTTAGAGCCTAGAATTCCAATTCCTGATTTGTTTTCTGGGGATAGATCTAAGTTTCTGAATTTCAAAAATAATTGTAGACTGTTTCTTGCTTTGAAACCCCGCTCCTCTCTCTGGTGACCCCATTCAGCAAGTAAAAATTATTATTTCTTTGTTATGTGGCGACCCTCAAGACTGGGCATTCTCTCTTGCGCCAGGAGATCCTGCATTGCTTAATGTAGATGCGTTTTTTCTGGCGCTTGGATTGCTTTATGACGAACTGAATTCAGTGGATCAGGCAGAGAAAACCTTGCTGGCTTTGTGTCAGGGTCAGGATGAAGCGGAGGTATATTGTCAGAAGTTTAGAAAGTGGTCTGTGCTTACTCAATGGAATGAGTGTGTCCTGGCAGCAATTTTTAGAAAGGGTCTCTCTGAGGCCCTTAAGGATGTTATGGTGGGCTTCCCCACGCCTGCTGGTCTGAATGAATCAATGTCCTTGGCCATTCAAATTGATCGGCGTTTGCGCGAGCGCAAAGTTGTGCACCATTTGTTGGGTTTGCCATGGCTACAGGTTCATAATCCAGTATTGGATTGGAAATCAATGTCTGTGCCTAGTTGGGGTTGTCAAGGGGTACATGGCGATGTTCCGATGATGTCAATTTCTTCATCCATTCCTTCTGATGTCCCTGAGTTTCTGTCGGATTATCGGGATGTATTTGATGAGCCCAAATCCAGTATCCTACCACCTCATAGGGATTGTGATTGTGCTATAAATTTGATCCCTGGTAGTAAGTTTCCTAAGGGCCGACTTTTCAATTTATCCGTGCCAGAACACACCGCTCTGCGGAGTTATATAAAAGAGTGCTTGGAGAAAGGGCATATTCGCCCGTCTTCATCACCGTTGGGAGCAGGGTTCTTTTTTGTGGCCAAGAAGGATGGTTCTCTGAGACCCTGTATAGACTACCGCCTTCTCAATAAAATCACGGTCGAATTTCAGTACCCTTTGCCTCTGCTGTCTGATTTGTTTGCTCGGATTAAGGGGGCTAGTTGGTTCACCAAGATAGATCTTCGAGGGGCATATAACCTTGTGCGTATTAAACAGGGCGATGAATGGAAAACAGCATTTAATACGCCCGAGGGCCATTTTGAGTACCTGGTGATGCCATTCGGGCTTTCTAACGCTCCATCTGTGTTTCAGTCCTTTATGCATGACATCTTCCGAAAGTATCTGGATAGATTCATGATTGTATATTTGGATGATATTTTGGTCTTTTCAGATGATTGGGAGTCTCATGTGAAGCAGGTCAGAATGGTATTCCAGGTCCTTCGTGCTAATTCCTTGTTTGTGAAGGGGTCTAAATGTCTCTTCGGAGTTCAGAAGGTTTCCTTTTTGGGCTTCATTTTTTCCCCTTCTACTATCGAGATGGATCCTGTTAAAGTTCAGGCCATTTATGATTGGACTCAACCTACATCTGTGAAGAGCCTTCAGAAATTCCTGGGCTTTGCTAATTTTTACCGTCGCTTCATCGCTAATTTTTCTAGTGTGGTTAAACCTTTGACTGATTTGACAAAGAAAGGTGCTGATGTGGTGAATTGGTCCTCTGCGGCCGTGGAGGCTTTTCAGGAGCTGAAACGTTGTTTTTCTTCGGCCCCTGTGTTGCGTCAGCCAGATGTTTCACTCCCTTTTCAGGTTGAGGTTGATGCTTCTGAGATTGGAGCAGGGGCTGTTTTGTCTCAAAGAAGTTCTGATGGCTCTGTGATGAAGCCATGTGCCTTCTTTTCTAGAAAATTTTCGCCTGCTGAGCGTAATTATGATGTTGGCAATCGGGAGCTGCTGGCTATGAAGTGGGCATTCGAGGAGTGGCGACATTGGCTTGAGGGAGCCAAGCACCGTGTGGTGGTCTTGACGGATCACAAGAATTTGACTTATCTCGAGTCTGCCAAGCGGTTGAATCCTAGACAGGCTCAATGGTCACTGTTTTTCTCCCGTTTCGATTTTGTGGTTTCATACCTTCCGGGTTCTAAGAATGTGAAGGCTGATGCCCTTTCTAGGAGTTTTGTGCCTGATTCTCCGGGAGTCCCTGAGCCGGCTGGTATTCTCAAAGAGGGGGTAATTCTGTCTGCCATCTCCCCTGATTTGCGGCGGGTGCTGCAGGAATTTCAGGCTGATAGACCTGACCGTTGTCCAGCGGAGAAACTGTTTGTCCCTGATAGATGGACTAACAGAGTTATTTCTGAGGTTCATTGCTCGGTGTTGGCTGGTCATCCTGGGATTTTTGGTACCAGGGATTTGGTGGCTAGGTCCTTTTGGTAGCCTTCCTTGTCACGGGATGTGCGTTCTTTTGTGCAGTTTTGCGGGACTTGTGCTCGGGCCAAGCCCTGCTGTTCTCGTGCCAGTGGGTTGCTTTTGCCCTTGCCGGTCCCGAAAAGGCCTTGGATGCATGTTTCCATGGATTTTATTTCAGATCTTCCTGTCTCTCAAAGGATGTCTGTCATCTGGGTGGTTTGTGATCGCTTTTCTAAGATGGTCCATTTGGTACCCTTGCCTAAATTACCTTCCTCCTCTGATTTGGTGCCATTATTCTTTCAGCATGTGGTTCGTTTGCATGGCATTCCGGAGAACATTGTGTCGGACAGAGGGTCCCAGTTTGTCTCTAGGTTTTGGCGGTCCTTTTGTGCTAAGATGGGCATTGATTTGTCTTTTTCTTCGGCTTTCCATCCTCAGACAAATGGCCAAACCGAACGAACCAACCAGACTTTGGAGGCCTATCTGAGATGCTTTGTTTCTGCTGATCAGGATGATTGGGTGACCTTTTTGCCATTGGCTGAGTTCGCCCTTAATAATCGGGCTAGTTCGGCTACTTTGGTTTCGCCTTTTTTTTGCAATTCTGGTTTTCATCCTCGTTTTTCTTCAGGGCAGGTTGAGCCTTCTGACTGTCCTGGTGTGGATTCTGTGGTGGACAGATTGCAGCAAATTTGGACTCACGTAGTGGACAATCTGACGTTGTCCCAGGAGAAGGCTCAACGTTTCGCTAACCGCCGTCGTTGTGTTGGTCCTCGACTTCGTGTTGGGGATCTGGTTTGGTTATCTTCTCGTTATGTTACTATGAACGTTTCTTCTCCTAAGTTTAAGCCTCGATTCATTGGTCCTTATAAGATTTCTGAAATTCTCAACCCTGTGTCATTTCGTTTGGTCCTTCCAGCTTCCTTTGCCATCCATAATGTGTTCCATAGGTCGCTGTTGCGGAGGTATGTGGCGCCTATGGTTCCCTCCGTTGATCCTCCTGCTCCAGTGTTGGTTGAGGGGGAGTTGGAGTATGTGGTGGAAAAAATTTTGGATTCTCGTATTTCAAGACGGAAGCTCCAGTACCTGGTTAAGTGGAAGGGCTATGGTCAGGAGGATAATTCCTGGGTTGTTGCCTCAGATGTCCATGCTGCCGATTTAGTTCGTGCCTTTCATTTGGCTCGTCCTGATCGGCCTGGGGGCCCTGGTGAGGGTTCGGTGACCCCTCCTCAAGGGGGGGTACTGTTGTGAATTCCATTTCTCGGACTCCCTCCTGTGGTCATGAATGGTACTTTGGTTAGTTCTGCTCTTGGACTCCCTCTGGTGGCTTTGAGCGGAACTGCTGGTCTCTGAAGTTGCTTTCTCAGCTGCCCTCGTTTATTGTTATGCTTGCTTCCCTATTTAACTCTACTCAGATCGTTACTTCATGCCAGCTGTCAATGTTTCAGTATTGGTTCAGATCTCTCTTGGACTTCTCTGAGGACCTGTCTACTCCAGCAGAAGCTAAGTCCCTGCTAGTTCATTTGTTGTTACTGCTGCCTGAATATATTTCTTAGTACTGCTAAATTCTAGTCCAGCTTGCTATCATGATATTTCCTTGCTAGCTGGAAGCTCTGGGGGTGCAGTGTTGCACCTCCACACCGTGAGTCGGTGTGGGGGTCTTTTTGCATACTCTGCGTGGTTTTTTGTAGTTTTTTGTGCTGACCGCATAGTTTCCTTTTCTTTCCTCTGACTATTTAGTTAAGTCTGGCCTCCTTTGCTAAAACCTGTTTCATTCCTGTGTTTGTGACTTTCCTCTTAACTCACAGTCAATATACCGTATTTTTTGGACTATAAGACGCACTTTTTTTCCTCCAAATTTGGGAGGAAAGTGTGGGTGCGTCTTATAGTACGGATATAGCATGTGGGGAGGGGGGCAGCAGCGAGTGGGATCGCACTGTTATCCCACTTCAGGATGTCCCCGCTGCCCGGAATCAGCTGCTGGGGAAACCACATGGCCCCGCTGATTAAGTGCAGTGAATATTTATTAGCTGCTCCCCGCCCACCGATCAGCTGAGCGGTGAGCCGGGAGCAGCAAAAGAATGCTGCACTTAAGCAGCCACACACAGTTTCCCCAGCACTGATTCCGGGGAGAATCTGTGTGTCCGGGGGAGGAGGAGGCAGCAGCAGGGGCCAGGAGATCGCTGTCTACCTGCCTGTGCTGGATGCTGAGCTGTCTGGTGCACAGGGAGGACCTGTGTGATGTCAGAAGTGGGCGGGCTGGAGCATCACATGGCAGCTCAGAGCCCTCCCTCTTCTGACATCATCACAGGTCCTTCAGACTCCCACCTAGAATCTGCAGCTTCCTCTTATGTCCTGCGCTGTGGAAAGGCAACAACAACAGGGAGGGCTCTGTGTGTGTGCAGCCATGGGATGCTCCAGCTATTACCTCACCACAGTGTGGCTGGCTGCCACAATTAAGAGGTCAGTCTTTACAAAACACAATAAAGCACTCTGCCACTCCTTTGGTGAACTATAACTCCCAGCATGTCATAGGATCTGCAGGACATGCTGGGAGTTATAGTTCTCCCATGGGAATTTAAAGCAGCACTCCAGTGTTATTTTGCAGTGCTGGAGTGGTGCTTTCACTATAAGCCCTGTGCACCCATTCTTAGGGCTCATTTCCACATGCGAGGCACACGTCCGTATCTCGCATGTGGAAACCAAGCTGTGGATCCGGCACTCCAGAGCGGAGCGTGCGGCCGCATAGGAACACATGGAGCTGCACAGCTCCGCTCCATAGTGCCGGCGCCAGAGCTTGGTTTCCACATGCGAGATACGGACGTGTGCCTGGCATGTGGAAATGAGCCCTTATACTCACCCTCCAGCATCTTCATATCGTACTTCACAGACACCACACTGGTCCCGCAGCTTCCAACATAATAACATACTATTATATATAATAACACCACATATAATAGTATGTTATTTATGTTATTAAATATTTTACCACATTTTTTTGCTTCAAATATTTTTTTCCCTATTTTCCACCTCTAAAACCTGGGTGCGTCTTATAGTCCGAAAAATACGGTATGTGGGGGGCTGCCTTTACCTTTGGGGAATTTCTCTGAGGCAAGGTTAGGCTTCTATTTCTATCTTTAGGGGTAGTTAGCTCTTAGGCTGTGAAGAGGCGTCTAGGGAGAGTTAGGTACGCTCCACTGCTATTTCTAGTGTGTGTGATAGGAGTAGGGTTTGCGGTCAGCATAGTTCCCACTTTCCCAGAGCTTGTTCCGATTACTAGTTTACTCATCAGGTCATTCCGGGTGCTCCTAACCACCAGGTCCATAACAGTTTACTGTATGTAAACCATGTCTCATATCCTGTCGGGTTTGGGAAGGAGATAGCAAAAGCCAGCAATTGAATTACCGGCTTTTCTGCTATCTAGCGCTGCATAAAATATAAATATATATATAGGTGTCTCACTGACATATATATATGTATATATACCTATTCTATGTGTATATATCTATTCTATTCTAATCTGTCAGTGTGATTTTACTGTACACAGCACTGATTTGCCGGCTTTTCAAAGGACACCGGTGAGTAAAAATCAGACAGCAATACGGATTTTATGCGGATGTTGCGATAAAAAAATCGCATGACACTCGCATGACACTCGCATGACAATCGCATGATTTACCTCCGTTTTTTCGGTCCGTAAATCGGACCGTTTTTTTTCTCGCAAGTGGAAATGAGCCCTTAGAGTTTATCTCCTGGTTCATTGTTTTATAAGTCGGTGCCAAGACAACGGCTCCCCACCCTGAGCCGAGAATAATCTGGAATCTACTGTAGATAAAAGGAGGTGTATACACACCCACAAAGCTAAGTAGCACACAGGTACTGATTGCTAGAGACATGACAGGAATTCAGGATAGGCCAGTTTCTGGAATTATGACAATCTTGTTATACCATAGATGCTAAGCAGTTACATATTTACATGGTCATACAATTCCCACCGACAACAACATAATATAGCTCAAATGTATGCAGGGTTGCCCATTTAATTTTTTTATTTTCTCAGGACAACTTCTCAAAAAATCACACACAGACAACTTTTTTAACCCACACATTAGATGACCATAATCAATCATTAAGATCACAAGTGATTCGTGTCTACAGGCCATACATTCTATATGAGGACATTAGCTGCATTCTCTGTAAACTGTAAAAGGATGATAAATACAGTCATAAAAATATCTCCAGCTTCAAAAAGGTCACATCAAATTATTTTAACAGGCAGGGAGAAAAGTGGCCTATTTTACAGACTGTCCAGGAAATTCTGGACAGATGGTAACCCTGAATGTATGTGCTTTATACCTAGAAAAATATGATCAAATATTTTTTTCTCCTAATTCACTTGATAGCAGATTGACAGTAAATTAAATGGATGTGGTTCTGAGGTTTTATTAATAAGGCTGTGTTCACACTTGTGTTAGGAATTTCAGTTTTCTCTTCTGTTATGGGACTATAACAGACCCCTTTGACTATAATGGGCTCCGTCAGGTTTGTGTCATGGTGTCCTTTTAGCAAGGTTTGCTGTTGTTTTCAGCAAAGTTGATGAAATATATAATTGTGGCATCAATATGGATGTGAACCGAACCTAAAGTGCAATGGAATAATTATATCATGTTCTCATACTGCTATTATTATCATCTAATTTTCCCATTATTGGCAGATATCACGCCTACTATAGGTGCTATTCGGATTTGCCTTCTATGAGAAAACATATCTGTTTGTGTGTTCACTGCCAGATGTAGACCTTGGAACATGTGACTACAGGGGAAGACAACATTCATTAATAATAATAATAATAATAATAATAATACGAGTTTATATTAATAGCCTGTTCTACAGATTTTAGGATTCTATGTAACCACTTTAATTTCCATCCTTTTTATATCTAAGATCCTCCCAAAGTATGGGAGGGTCTAAGGAATGACAATGCTGTTGTTATAACCATAATTCCTGAGATTTGCTTTTGAAAATTAAATTGCCAACATACAGTATATGTGTGAGCACATAAAGGTCACACATGGCTGTTTAGTGTTCAGATCCAGCACAGTTACAAAGTATAAGAAATGTTTCATTGGACTCACAGTACAGGTAGATTCACATGAACGATTTCTCCACATATGTGAAAAATGGACTGATCATTCTGATTAGACATTGATCAAAATAATATCAAAGTGGCAGCAGGTTTTCTTTTACATGGAGAGAAAAAAAAGTTTCTTCTCCTTGTCCTTCCTTTCAATCTGTGAAAATGTCATTTGAGTGCAGTCTGACTTTTCCACTTACCCACAGAATTGCATGTCTCCGATTTGTTACACGGAAAAAATCGTTTATGTGCACAGTCCCATAGAATGGCATAAGTTTGCCTAGGGTGCTGGGGTATGCATCGAGTATAGCGGGTGATTGAGTGACATGTTTGAGTCCCCACGGCCTCATGTTTTGCAGCTGTTAGACAACCACAAAACATACGGGGATTGCCTGTGTTTGTCAAGCAATCCCCGCATGTTTTGTGACTGTCTAACAGGTGCGAACCATGCGTCTGCAGGGACTCGAACATGTCACTCGGGCACACGCGATACTTGGTGCGTATGTAAGAGGGTGGTGCTGTTATGGACAGTAACACGCTGCCACTTTAAGAGACAGAACCCCCTTGTCTGGTGTGATGGAATGTTCTGCTTCCCCCTGCTATAGACTGTGAAGATGAGCTGCCCTAGAGTCCGGGGAGGAGTTGAGCCTGAACAGTGTGTGTGCTGAAGCTGCTACAGAGAGAACTTTGTGCTGTTTGCTACAAGAAAGGTCCCATAGCCTGGGACGGAGTGTACTTGTGAAATTTGCAAGACTTTTCCAGGTACAGCAAAGGTGGCTGTTCTGTGCTAGTTTGTGAAGCCACAAAGATACTGAGAAAGGGACTTACAGTTTCCAGGAGCATCCCTAGGATCCAGAAGCAAGGAGAAGACCACGCTTCACAGAGCTGACAAAGCCGTGCGCACCACCTGGGACTGGACCTGAGTCCCCAACATCACCGTGAGTCTGTTCCTGTTTGGTGCACCTGTTAGGGCCTAGTGTAGGCTTCAGTAGTCAGTACACGGGAGCCGTGTGGCCTGCTTAGTAAAGGCCAGGGAAGTTATACGTAGAGTAGCGTCGTTATTTGTTTATTGTTTAAATTTGCTTGTGAGACATATTTTGAGTCTGTAATAGTTGGAGCACCATGCTATTTTACGGACAAGATAAAGTTTATAACTCTTGTAAAGTGTCTCTTGCCATTGCATACCCCTGTTTGCATCTTCCTCACCCACTTCATTCCTTGCCTCCCAATAAATCTACCCTTTGTTGTTTGCACCTCATCTTGTGTACAGTAGTCTTCCTGCACCATGGTGGTCCCCCGGCCATCGCTTCACGTACCCAAGCACCTAGGCAAACTCGAGTAACTAGCACTTGTGCTCATCACTAGTATGAATGGTTTTGTTTATTGCTTCACAGAAACATACAGGCATGGACAGAAGGAAAACAACACACAGCCGTTCTACGGCCGCTTAACTATTGTTTGAGATATCTTTACATGGGAGCAAAATGATTGTAGGCCAGCTTTATGTTTCCTTGAAGCATTAAAAGAAACCATTCATCTTTTCTTGGTGAGCGCTTTGGAACTAATTATATATACTTTGGGGAATTATAGTTAAATCATTCTTCTTTTTTAAGCAATATTGTCAGGACAGGTTTCCAGGGATGTTTCTCAATGCTAGAAGCAAGTAAAAAATGAAGAGCTCTGCTGGCGTACCCAACCACTGAGATGCATCACTGATATTCAGCTGGGTCACATTAGTCTCTCACCTCTAATGGTAGGTGACATCTACAAATTCCTACATTGTATTCACTATCCCTCTACAAAAATAGACGCTCTGAAACCTTACAGTTCAAGTAACCATGTATGAATGATTTCTGTCTTTTATGATCAATAAGTACAGCTCGGTAATTTCCTTTGACTCAATGAGGAGCCATAATATTAATGATTAACACCGGCTGTCAGTGTAGACAGTTTCCCAATCAGCCAAGGAAGATGTGAAGACAAGTGGAGCCCAATGGTCCTTATCTATAATAAAATACTAACATCCGAAAACCATTTACAAACCGTCTGTTTTCCATCACTGCCTAAGGATTTGCGCTTTTAACATCGCCATCATCACGGTATTTCGTAAAAGAAGTTCACAAACTCTTATCAATAAAAATAATGCACTGTCACATTATGTATAGCTAAGCTTTTGGGGATACAGTTACAAAACTATTACATGCATCTTTAGTCACAAAAACCTCTTCTGCTACTTGACATTAGATTAAATGCATTCACAGCTCTATCTTATGATAGATGTCATTAGTCATTTCATGCTTTACTATGGTATTAAAAGCAGGAGAGCGCTACTTTATTCACGAGTGAGCTTGTGATTGAAAACTAAAGTCATTGGGAGAGATCCGCGGAAGATATTCTTCAACAAAGCTTTGGATAGACACTTTTCACATCTGTCTGGTACAGATAGTTAAGATCAAAATCTACTACAAAAGGACTGATTTAAAGCAAGAAAACCACCGTTATGTCAGATTTTACTACTTGAAGATGCCCCTTTAACAACTTTGATATTACAAAAATTAAAGGTGTTTAATTTAGACCAAACTTCACTCTTTCCAATCCTTACAGGAATGCCGCCAGTAGGGCTGCAAGGAAACTCAACAAAATATTTTAGTTATCAGAAAATCATATGATCAATAAAAAAAATAAAATAAATGTCAAAATTGTAGATCAACAGAATTAAGGTATGTGCACATAATGTCCTTTCTTCTCTGAAAATACATTAGTCTTTTAGAAGACTGTATTGGTGCGTGTCCACTGTCCGGATTTACGGCGCTTTGAACGGAGCGGAAAACCCACTCCGCCCAAAGCGCCGCCCCCTTCTGAACGCGTGGTGATTTCGGATGTGTTCATTGTACACATCCGGAATCTCCACACCCTATACATAGGGCCCTGTGATTTACAGACATGCTGCGTTCTTATCAGATGCGCCGCATATCCGGAAACGCAGGGCCGCCGGATGCGTGTTCGCACGCATAGTGGAGACGGGATTTCATAAAATCCCCTCCACTATGCTGTAACATCTGGATGCTGCGGGTTGAACGCCGCGGTTGTATGCAGGGTTCAATCCGCCACTAATCCAGATGTAAACCGGCCCGTGGACACATACCCTTAGGCCATGTTCACACTTTGCGTTTTTTACTGCGGAACCGCGGCGATTTTGATGCTGCGGGTCCGCAGCAGTTTCCATAGCGTTTCCATTTACATGTAAACCCTATGGAAACCGCAAACCGCTGTGCACATGCTGCAGGAAAAACCGCGCAGAAACGCAGCGGTTTAAAACCCGCAGCATGTCACTTCTTTGTGCAGAATCGCTGCGATTCTGCACCCATAGGAATGCATTGAACCGCTTACTTCCCGCATGGGGCTGTGCCCACGATGCGGGAAGTAAGCAGATAATGTGCAGATGGTACCCGGGGTGGAGGAGAGGAGACTCTCCTCCAGGCCCTGGGAACCATATTTGGGGTAAAAAAAAGAATAAAAATAAAAAATCATGTTATACTCACCTCTCAGCGCTGCACGCGGCCGGCCGGTCAGAGTTGCAGTGCGAACAGGACCTGCGGTGACGTCGCGGTCACATGACCGTGATGACGCCCGGGTCACATGACCGTGACGTCACGAAGGTCCTTCTCGGCACAGCATCTTTGGAACCGGAGCGCCGCGTGCAGCGCCGAGGAGATCCGGACATCGGAGGGTGAGTATAACCAATTTTTATTATTTTTAACATTACTATTGATGCTGCATATTGCTGCATATGCAGCATCAATAGTATAGGAGTAATCCCGCAGCGGAAACCGCGGAAAACAAACCGCGATAAATCTGCAGGGATAACCGCAGCGGTTTTGCCCTGCAGATTTATCAATTCCGCTGCGGGAGAACCCGCAGAGGGATGCTGCAAAGTGTGAACGTGGCCTTAGATTTTCTGAGTGCTTTAGCAACAGTTTTGCTTGAAAAGATGCTTGCGCGTTCTTCAATTTTGTCAAAAAAATAACAGTGAAAAAAACAAAAAAATGTCGAAGAGCTGGAAAAATGCTGAAAAAGCTTGTCAGTGGTTAAAAGTATTGAAAATTCACTCAGGAAATGCCACTTCCCCTAAACAAAAATGCTGAAAACTCTTAGGGTATGTGTCCACGTTACGCAGGTAAAATCCTGACGAAATCTGCACCTGAAATCACTGGCAGGTCACCTGCGTTGTTCATGCGTTGTTTCAGCAACGTAAGGACATGCTGCGTTCTGAAAAGATGCGCCGCATGTCCGTTTCCGCGGGTCTGCCGCATGCGTCTTTTCATGCATAGTGGAGACGGGATTTCATGAAATCCCCTCCACTATGCTGTAACATCTGGACGCTGCGTGATTGACGCTGCGGCTCTACGCAGAATCAAACACGTAGCGTTTACTGAATGTGGAAACATACCCTTAGTCTGCATTCACATGATGAGGTTTTTTTGAGTTTTTAACGCTGTGTATTTTCGCGGAGCAAAAAACACTGCGTCTTACAGTTCCAGCAGATTGGATGTGATTTACAGAGATCTCATTACAATTTTGCTTTTTTTTATGCTGCGTAATCTGACCTTTTTCAAATCTGTCAATTTTGATTGTGAGTACACTGAGTTCTATGTGTGGATTCTCCCTATAGAGTTGCAGTAGATGCAGAAATTCCGCATGTAAAAGTTTAGTGTGGTTCTGCTGTGGAAATCTGCACATGACTGTATGAAGAAAGTTTTGTCAAAGTCAAATAACAGGAAGTAACAAAAACAAAGTAGCTTTATTTAAAACAAGACACACGAAAAACAGATAATAACCGCAGCATCAAAACTGCAGTACAGCACAAATAAAAAAAACACAGTAAAAAACACAATGCAAAAATGCAAGTATAGGTTACTTGCATTTTTCATTGTGTTTTTGAGTGTGTATTTAGTTAATAGGTGCAATAGTTGCAAGTTGAAACGAATAGATAGATTACATACAATGCATACACATAGAATAGATAGATACAGTGCCTACAAGTAGTATTCAACCCCCTGCAGATTTAGCAGGTTTACACATTTGGAATTAACTTGGCATTGTGACATTTGGACTGTAGATCAGCCTGGAAGTGTGAAATGCACTGCAGCAAAAAAGAATGTTATTTATTTATTTATTTTTTTAAATTGTGAAAAGTTTTTTCAGAGGGTCATTTATTATTCAACCCCTCAAACCCCCAGAATTCTGTTTGGTTCCCCTAAAGTATTAAGAAGTAGTTCAGGCACAAAGAACAATGAGCTTCACATGTTTGGATTAATTATCTCTTTTTCCAGCCTTTTCTGACTATTTAAGACCCTCCCCAAACTTGTGAACAGCACTCATACATAGTCAACATGGGAAAGACAAAGGAGCATTCCAAGGCCATCAGAGACAAGATCGTGGAGGGTCACAAGGCTGGCAAGGGTACAAAACCCTTTCCAAGGAGTTTGGCCTACCTGTCTCCACTGTTGGGAGCATCATCCGGAAGTGGAAGGCTTATGGAACTACTGTTAGCCTTCCATGGCCTGGAAAGCCTTTGAAAGTTTCCTCCCGTGCCGAGGCCAGGCTTGTCCGAAGAGTCAAGGCTAACCCAAGGACAACAAGGAAGGAGCTCCGGGAAGATCTCATGGCAGTGGGGACATTGGTTTCAGTCAATACCATAAGTAACGTACTCCACCGCAATGGTCTCCGTTCCAGACGAGCCCGTAAGGTACCTTTACTTTCAAAGCGTCATGTCAAGGCTCGTCTACAGTTTGCTCATGATCACTTGGAGGACTCTGAGACTGACTGGTTCAAGGTTCTCTGGTCTGATGAGACCAAGATCGAGATTTTTGGTGCCAACCACACACGTGACGTTTGGAGACTGGATGGCACTGCATACGACCCTAAGAATACCATCCCTACAGTCAAGCATGGTGGTGGCAGCATCATGCTGTGGGGCTGTTTCTCAGCCTAGGGGCCTGGCCATCTGGTCCGCATCCATGGGAAGATGGATAGCACGGCCTACCTGGAGATTTTGGCCAAGAACCTCCGCTCCTCCATCAAGGATCTTAAGATGGGTCGTCATTTCATCTTCCAACAAGACAACGACCCAAAGCACACAGCCAAGAAAACCAAGGCCTGGTTCAAGAGGCAAAAAATCAAGGTGTTGCAGTGGCCTAGTCAGTCTCCTGACCTTAACCCAATTGAAAACTTGTGGAAGGAGCTCAAGATTAAAGTCCACATGAGACACCCAAAGAACCTAGATAACTTGGAGAAGATCTGCATGGAGGAGTGGGCCAAGATAACTCCAGAGACCTGTGCGGCCTGATCAGGTCTTATAAAAGACGATTATTAGCTGTAATTGCAAACAAAGGTTATTCCACAAAATATTAAACCTAGGGGTTGAAGAATAATTGACCCACACTTTTATGTTTAAAATTTATAAAAATTTAACTGAGCAACAAAACTTTTTGGTTTGTAAGATTTATGCATCTGTTAATAAATCCTGCTCTTGTTTGAAGTTTGAAGGCTCTAACTTATTTGCATCTTATTAAACCTGCTAAATCTGCAGGGGGTTGAATACTACTTTTAGGCACTGTATATGTATTTAATTAAGAAATTATAATTTTTATGGAAAAAATGGCATGGGCTCCCGCGTAATTTTCCACATCAGCAGAGGGAAAGGCCAATGTTTATAGCCTGGGAAGGGGGTAATACCATGGAAGTTCTTAGAATATTAATATCAGCTCACAGCTGTATACTTAGCTTTTACTGGTTATTAAAATAGGGAATCCCTGAAAAAAGACATAGGGTCCCCATATCTATATATATATAATTGTTTAAGGGGTACTTCCGTCTTTCTGTCGGCAACTTCCGTCACGGATATTCATTCGCTGATTGGTCTCGCCAGCTGCCTGTCATGGCTGCCGCGACCAATCAGCGATGGGCACATCCGATTAGTCCCTCCCTACTCCCCAGCAGTCAGAGCCCGGCGCCCGCTCCATACTCTCCGCAGTCACGGCTCACACAGGGTTAATGCCAGCGTTAATGCACCACGTTATGCCGCTGGTAGCTCACTCCGTTACCGCCGCTATTAACCCTGTGTGACCAAGTTTTTACTATTGAGGCTGCCTATGCAGCCTCAATAGTAAAAACATCTAATGTTAAAAATAATAAAAAAATAACAAATCATTATATACTCACCTTCCGCCGCCTTTCCGACGCTCCGGTGACCGGTCCATGCAAGAAGCAGGTTCCGGTGCTAAGGTTAGTGTGCGACAAGGACCTGCCATGACGTCACGGTCATGTGACCGCGACGTCATCACAGGTCCTGCGCGCCTGCGCGAGAAGGACCTGCCGTGATGTCACAGTCATGTGACCGCGACATCATCACACCCTCGGACAGGAAGCTGCCGCCTGAACCGAACACAGGTGACAGAACTACAAGGGGCCCCTACAAGGTGAGTATATGTTTATTTTTTATTTTTTAACCTGTGACATACGTGGCTGGGCAATATACTACGTGGCTGGGCAATATACTACGTGGCTCTGTGCTGTATACTACGTCGCTGTGCAATATACTACGTCACTGGGCAATATACTACGTAACTGGGCAATATACTACGTGGCTGGGCAATATACTACGTCACTGGGCAATATACTACGTAACTGGGCAATATATTACGTAACTGGGCAATATACTACGTAACTGGGCAATATACTACGTGGCTCTTTGCTGTATGCTATGTCGCTGTGCAATATACTACGTGGCTCTGTGCTGTATACTACGTAACTGGGCAATATACTATGTCACTGGGCAATATACTACGTAACTGGGCAATATACTACGTCACTGGGCAATATACTACGTCACTGGGCAATATACTACATCATTGGGCAATATACTACGTCACTGGGCAATATACTACGTCACTGGGCAATATACTACGTCACTGGGCAATATACTACGTCACTGGGCAATATACTACGTGGACATGCATATTCTAGAATACCTGATGCGTTAGAATCAGGCCACCATCTAGTAATTAATAACCAGCAAAGGCAGACAGCTGTGGGTTGATATTAATAGCATAGAAAGGGGCCATGGATATTGGCCCCAGGCTAAAAACATCAGCTCTTAGTCTCCCCAAGCAAGGCACATGTATAAGATGGGTATTACCCCCTTCCCAGGCTGTAAACATCAGCCCCCAGCCATCGGCTTTCCCTCTGCTGGTTTGGAAAATTACGTGGGAGCCCACTCCATTTTGTTCCGAAAAATAATCATTTATTAATTAAATACATGTACAGTAAGCTGTACATACACTGTACTAATTTTATATGTGACCTTATATTTAGTCATGGGCAGCACGGTGGCTCAGTGGTTAGCACTGCAGCCTTGCAGCGATGAAGTCATGGGTTCAAATCCCACCAAGGACAACATCTGCAAGGAGTTTGTATGTTCTCCCTGTGTTTGCGAGGGTTTCCTCCATGTCCTCCGGTTTCCTCCCATATTCCAAAGACATACTGATAGGGAATCTAGATTGTGAGCCCCAACGGGGACAGCGATGGTAATGTGTAGAAACTGTAAAGCACTGCGCAATATGTTAGCGCTATATCAAAATAAATACTATTATTAGATTATTATTAGTCTATGTATATATAATGTATGTTATCTATCTATTCTATTCTGTTGGGTCAAGCTGTGATTTTACTGTGCGCGGCTGCTGAATTCCCGGGTTTTCAAAGAACATGAGTGTGTAAAAATCGAACAGCACTCACATGTCCGAACGCAATTTTTCTTTATCACACCGATTGACTTGCATTGGCGAGTCTCGTCCATTATACGTAGCAAATAGCAACATGCTGCATTTTTTTTCTCAGTCCGATTTCAGCTGAGAAACTAAATTTCATAGATTAACATTGTGCAATCTGATTTTTTATCGGATTGCACTCGTTCGTTTTTATTGCAGATGACTACGAGCACTAATAGACATGGTTAGTATGGGGGATATTTTTAAAAGATATATATCTATATTAGTGACAGTGTAATATATGGGGTCTAAGGGGTAACGTTTCTCCTTATGGAGAGTGACATACCAGCTCTGGCTTGTCAAGGTAAGGAGGCTTATTCGCCGTGCAATGCTCCTCTGGGAAATTTAATATGCAAATTGCCTCTTCAGAGAAAAAGGGGACTTAAACTCTATAGCGCCACCTGTTGGGAGTAGCGATCCTACAAGTCACAATCAACCCTTTAACGAGTCTTGGAATATGACTTAGGATAAAAGCCAAATCAGTATCTCAATTCGCAGGCACGATGTGGTGTGTCCACTAATTAGCATCACAGGTGTCTACAATCTTGGAATCGGTGAGTGGACCTGTATATAGGGCTACAGATACTCATTGTAATATATCTATATATATAATTGTCTAAGGGATACTTCCGTCTGTCTGTCTGTTTGTCTTTCTGTGTGTAGAGGAGCTGCGGAGACACCATCACGTGTTTCTCAACGCAGGCAGTGAATAGCCTGGCTATTCACTGCCTGCGTTGAGAAACACGTGATGGTGTCTCTGCAGCTCCTCTACATGCATTTGCATATTTGGGGGCAGTGTTCTGGATCACTGCGTTGAGAAACACGTGATGGTGTCTCCGCGGATGTTTTGGTCTCTACGAGGTCAATCATCCATGCCTTTATATTGTTTGTCTTTCTGTAACGGAAATCCCACGTCGCTGATTGGTCACGGCCACCAGGCCCCGACCAATCAGCGACGGGCACAGCCCGGGCGAGAATTAGTCCCTCCCTACTTCCGTCCAGTCAGTGCCCGCTCCATACTCCCCTCCAGTCAGCGCTTACACAGGGTTAATGGCAGCGTTAACGGACCGCGTTATGCCGCTGTGTAGCGCACTGTTAACGCTGCTATTAACCCTGTGTGACCAACTTTTTACTATTGATTCTGCCTGTGCAGCATCAATAGTAAAAAAATCTAGTGTTAAAAATAATAAAAAACGAAAAACCTGCTATTCTCACCTTCCGTCGTCCGCCGATGCACGCGCAGACCGCTAAGTCATCTGGGTAATTTCGTAATGCATCTCTGGGAACGGAAGCTGGCGGCAGCAGTGTGAGCATCGGGACAGCTACACTGGACGCCGGAGGGTGAGTATATAACCATTTTTTATTTTAATTATTTTTTTTAACAGAGATACGGTGCCCACACTGCTATATACTATGCGGGCTATGTTATATACTGCGTGACTGATATATACTACATGGGCAGTTATATACTGCATGGGCTGTGTCATACACTGCGTGGCTGCTATATACTACGTGGGCAGTGTTATATACTGCGTGGGCTGTCCTATATATTACATGGGCTGTGTTATATACTGCGTGGCTGCTATATACTATGTGGGCAGTGTTATATACTACGTGGGCAGTGTTATATACTGCGTGGGCTGTGTTATATACTGTGTGGGCTGTGTTATATACTGCGTGGCCACTGTTATATAATGCGTGGCCACTGTTATATACTGCATAGTCTGTGTTATATACTGCGTGGCCTGTGTTATATACTGCGTGGGCTGTGTTATATACTGCATGGGCTGTGTTATATACTGCATGCCATGTGTTATATACTGCGTGGGCTGTGTTATATACTGCGTGGCTGTGTTATATATTGCGTGGCCTGTGCTATATACTGCATAGGCAGTGCTATATATTATGTGGGCTGTGTTATATACTGCGTGGCTGCTATATACTATGTGGGCAGTGTTATATACTACGTGGGCAGTGTTATATACTGCGTGGGCTGTGTTATATACTGCGTGGGCTGTGTTATATACTGCGTGGCCACTGTTATATAATGCGTGGCCACTGTTATATACTGCGTGGGTTGTGCTATATATTACGTGGGCTGTGTTATATATTGCGTGGCTGTGTTATATACTGCATGGGCTGTGTTATATACTGCGTGGCTGTGTTATATATTGCGTGGCCTGTGCTATATACTGCATAGGCAGTGCTATATATTACGTGGGCTGTGTTATATATTTTGTGGACTGTGTTACATACTGCGTGTGCTGTGTTATATACTGCATGGGCTGTGTTATATGCTGAATGGGCTGTGTTATATATTATGTGGGTTGTGTTATATACAGCGTGGACTGTGCTATATTACGTGGGCTGTGTTATATACTGCGTGGGCTGTGTTATATACTGCGTGGGCTGTGTTATATACTGCGTGGGCTGTGTTATATACTGCATGGGCTGTGTTATATATTACGTGGGCTGTGTTATATACTGCATGGCTGCTATATACTACGTGGGCAGTGTTATAAACTACGTGGGCAGTGTTATATACTGTGTGGGCTGTGTTATATACTGCGTGGGCTGTGTTATATACTGCGTGGCCACTGTTATATACTGCATGGCCACTGTTATATACTGTGTGGTCTGTGTTATATACTGCATAGCCTGTGCTATACATTACGTGGGCTGTGTTATATACTACGTGGCTGTGTTATATACTGCATGGGCTGTGTTATATACTGCGTGGGCTGTGCTATATATTATGTGGGCTGCGTTATATACTGCGTGGCTGCTATATACTATGTGGGCAGTGTTATATACTGCGTGGGCTGTGCTATATATTATGTGGGCTGTGTTTTTTACTGCGTGGCTGCTATATACTACGTGGGCAGTGTTATATACTATGTGGGCAGTGTTATATACTGTGTGGGCTGTGTTATATACTGTGTGGGCTGTGTTATTTACTGCGTGGCCTGTGTTATATACTGCATAGCCTGTGCTATATATTGCGTGGGCTGTTATATATTGCATGGGCTGTGTTATATACTGCGTGTGCTGTGTTATATACTGCATGAGCTGTGTTATATACTGCGTGGGCTGTGTTATATACTGTGTGAGCTGTGTTATATACTGCGTGGGCTGTGCTATATATTACATGGGCTGTGTTATATACTGCGTGGTCTGTGTTATGTACTGCGTGGCCTGTGTTATATACTGCGTAGCCTGTGCTATACATTACATGGGCTGTGTTATAAACTACATGGCTGTGTTATATACTGCGTGTGCTGTGTTATATACTGCGTGTGCTGTGTTATATACTGCGTTGGCTGTGTTATATACTGCGTGGGCTGTGTTATATCCTGCGTGGGCTGTGTTATATACTGCGTGGGCTGTGTTATATACTACATGGGCTGTGTTATATACAGCGTGGTCTTTGCTATGTACTGCGTGGCCTGTGTTATATACTGCGTAGCCTGTGCTATTTATTACGTGGGCTGTGTTATATACTATGTGTCTGTGTTATATACTGCGTGGGCTGTGTTATATACTGCGTGGCCTGTGTTATATACTGCGTAGCCTGTGCTATACATTACGTGGGCTGTTATAAAGAACGTGGCTGTGTTATATACTGCGTGGCTGCTATATACTACGTGGCTCCTTTATACTACGTGGCCTGTGCTATATACTATGTGGCTGCTATATACATGCATACATACATATTCTAGAATACCCAATGCGTTAGAATCGGGCTACCATCTAGTGGTCATATAAATATCCAAGTATCCAACTCCAGCAACATTTATTGCTACAAATAATCTATCTTGCATCAATACATTGCCATATTATTTTCCAGTATGCTACAGTTTATATACAAAGGGGAAACTTGGTGGTATTGTATCCCTGGGTGCTATTGGTAGTTGCTGGATAGACTTGCATGTAGCACAGATGGAGTGATCACTTCATCATGTCACCCTGTCCCCCCTTCCTCCAGATCGGGACCCATCCAGTGTGTCTTCCCGCTGTTCTGTAGGCTTAAAGTGACCTGCAGCTTAAAGAACGGTCGAGCTGTAAGATCATGTTTCCCTGGTCTACCATAAAGTCTATCTGTATCGACGTGTTGCCACACTAATGCACTCGAGTGCCAGTCACTTTGGTGGGCCCCTCTGAGTGAGGGCCCTGGGGTGACAGCCGCCTCTACTCTCCCGGTACTACAGTAAATGGTATAAGCAATCAAAAAATCACAGGTTCAAGTCCCGTAAGAAAACTTGAAAAAGAAGTAATTTTAAAAAGTTTTAACAAACAAGAAAAAAATAAAAAAATGTAATTTTAATTATTCAACTTTCTCTCTCTCTCTCTCTATATATGTATATATATATATATACACACACACACATACATGGTCAAAATTGTTGGTACCCCTCATTTAATGACAGAAAAACCCACATTGGTCACAAAAATAACTTGATTCTGAAAAAATTAATAATAAACTTTAGATCTATGAAAGTGAACAAATGAAAGACAGACATTGCTTTTCAATCATGCTTCCACAGAATTAAAAAAAAACAAAACTCATGAAATAGGCCTAATAATAATAAATAATAATCTTTATTTTTATATAGCGCTAACATATTCCGCAGCGCTTTACCGTTTGCACACATTATCATCGCTGTCCCCGATGGGGCTCACAATCTAAATTCCCTATCAGTATGTCTTTGGAATGTGGGAGGAAACCGGAGTACCCAGAGGAAACCCATGCAAACACGGAGAGAACTCTTTGCAGATGTTGTCCTGGGTGGGACTCCAGCGCTGCAAGGCTGCAGTGCTAACCACTGCGCCACCGTGCTGCCCAGAGGCCTGGACAGAAATGATGGTACCCCTGAAAATAATGTGACAAAAGGGACATGTTAAATCATAGTGTGTCCACTAATTAGCATCACATGTGTCTACAATCTTGGAATCAGTGAGTGGGCCTGTATATAGGGCTACAGATGCTCACTGTGCTGTATGGTGTGTATCACACTCAACATGGACCAGAGGAAACGAAGGAAAGAGTTGTCTCAGGAGATTAGAAAGAAAATTATAGACAAACATGTTAAAGGTAAAATTTATAAGACCATCTCCAAGCAGCTTGATGTTCCTGTGACTACAGCTGCACATATTGTTCAGAAATCTAAGATCCATGGGACTGTAGTTAACCTCCCTGGACGTGGCCGCAGGAGGAAAATTGACAAATCAAAGAGACTGAAAATACGAATGGTAACAAAAAAACTTCTAAACAGATTAAGGCCATGTGCACACGTTAAGTATTTTTCGCGTTTTTTTCACGTTTTTTCGCTATAAAAACGCGAAAAAAACGCTTACATATGCCTCCCATTATTTTAAGTGTATTCCGCATTTTTTGTGCAAATGTAGCCTTTTTTTCCGCGAAAAAATCGCATCGCGGAAAAAAAAGCAACATGTTCATTAAAATGCGGAATTGCAGGGGATTCCGCACACCTAGGGGTCCATTGATCTGCTTACTTCCCGCACGGGGCTGTGCCCACCATGCGGGAAGTAAGCAGATTATGTGCGGTTGGTACCCAGGGTGGAGGAGAGGAGACTCTCCTCCACGCACTGGGCACCATATAAGTGGTCAAAAAATAAGAATTAAAATAAAAAATAGCGATATACTCACCCTCGATGTCTTCCCGCCTCCACTGCACGCTGTCGCTTCGGTTCCTGTAGCTGATGTGCGGCGAAGGGCCTTGCCGATGACGTCACTGTCCTGTGATTGGTCGTGAGCGGTCATGTGACCGCTCACGTGACCGTGACGTCACGGAAGGTCCTGCGCGCACACACCAGCTATAGGAAGACGAACGGACGCCGCTGATGAGATGTCTGGGTGAGTATAAGCATTTTTTTATTTTTTTTATTATTTTTAAACATTCTCTCTTTTACGATAGATGCTGCATAAGCTGCATCTATAGTAAAAAGTTGGTCACACTTGTCAAACAGTATGTTTGACAAGTGTGACCAACTTGTCAGTCAGTTTTCCAAGCGATGCTACAGATCGCTTGGAAAACTTTAGCATTCTGCAAGCTAATTACGCTTGCAGAATGCTAAAAAAACGCGAAAAAAACGGAAAAAAAACGCAAAAAAAAAAAATGCGGATTTCTTGCAGAAAATTTCCGGTTTTCTTCAGGAAATTTCTGCAAGAAATCCGCAACGTGTGCACATACCCTAAAGGTGAACTTCAAGCTCTAGGAACAGCAGTATCAGATCGCACCATCTGTTGTTGTCTGAACCAAGGTGGACTTCATGAGAGACGACCAAGGAGAACACCATTGTTGAAAAAACAATCATAAAATAGCCACACTGGAATTTGCCAAACTTCATGTTGACAAGTCTCAAAGTTTCTGGGATAAGATAACAATGGAACTTTTTGGCAAGGCGCATCAGCTCTATGTTCACAGACAGAAAAATGAAGCATATCAAGAAAAGAACACTGTCCCTACTGTGAAGCATGGAGGAGGCTCAGTTATGTTGTGGGGCTCCTTTGCTGCATCTGGCACAGGGTGCCTAGACAGGATACAATGAAATATCAAGACTATCAAGGGATTCTACAGAGAAATGTACTGCCCAGTGTCAGAAAGCTTGGTCTAAGTCACCAGTCATGGGTCTTGCAACAGGATAATGACCCAAGACACACAGCTAAAGACACCCAAGAATGGCTAAGTGGAAAACATTGGACTATTCTGAAATGGCCTTCTCTGAGCCCTGACCTAAATCTTATTGAGCATATTTGGAAAGAGCTGAAACATGCCATCTGGAAAAGGCAACCTTCAAACACGAGACAACTGGAGCAGTTTGCTCTTGAGCAGTGGGCCAAAATACCTGTTGAGAGGTGCAGAAGTCTCATTGACAGTTAAGCTAGGTTCTCATTGCGTTTTAGTGTGAGCGCTAACGGACAGCGTTGCACGGCGAAATTAACGCTGTGCATCGCGTGCGTTAGCGCTCCCATTGCCAGCAATGTTAAAGTGCATTGCTAGCGCGTGCCATTTTCGGCACGCGCTACCGATGTGCCGTTCTTTTGTGGCGCGCCTCGGATGCTGCTTGCAGCGTCCGCGGCGCGCCCGAGGTCCGTTCCCCGCTCTGGCAGATCGGGGATCTGCACAAACGGGGACGTTTAATGCGACCCCTAAAAAGACATTGCGTTAGCGCAATCCGCTAGCGCTTAGCACTAAACGGATTGCCCTAACGCAATCTGAACCTAGCCTGACAGGAATCATTTGATTGCAGTGATTGCCTCAAAAGGTTGTGCAACAAAATATTAAGTTAAGGGTACCATCATTTCTGTCCAGGTATATTTCATGAATTTTTTTTTTTTATTCTGTCGAAGCAATACATTTTGTATTTTTTCTCTGACAAAGAAAAATGGTCAAAATTAAACCCCCCCCCCAATGCTTTCAGACCTCAAATAATCCAAAGAAAACAAGTTCATAATCATTTAGAAACAACAATACTAATGTTTTAACTCAGGAAGAGTTCAGAAATCAATATTTTGTGGAATAACCATGATTTTTATTCACAGCTTTCATGCGTCTTGGCATGCTTTCCACCAATCTTTCACACTGCTTCTGGCGCAAAAATGTAAGCAGTTCTTCTTTGTTTGATGGCTTGTAACTGTCCATCATCCTCTTGATTACATTACAGAGGGTTTCAATGGGGTTTAAGTCTGGAGACTGGGCTGCCCATGACAGGGATTTGATGTGGTGGTCTCTTAATTTTTGCCAGAGCTGTATATATATAAATATTAGATAGATATTTAGATACATGGAAGAAAAGCCGGCAATTCATGTGCGCGTACAGTAAAATCACACTGACAGGTTAGAATAGAATAGATAGAAGAGATACAGTGCCTTGCGAAAGTATTCGGCTCCCTGGAACTTTTCAACCTTTTCCCACATATCATGCTTCAAACATAAAGACACGAAAAGGTGGCGCAACAAAGTATTAAGTTAAAGGGGACGAATAATATTGCACGCCCCACTTTTCAGTTTTTCAATTTCCACAAAAATTTAAAGTAACCAATACATTTCATTCAACTTCACTTGTTGTTGATTCTTCACCAAAAATTTACATTTGGTGTCTTTATGTTTGAAGCATGATATGTGGGAAAAGGTTGAAAAGTTCCAGGGAGCCGAATACTTTCACAAGGCACTGTTTATATGCAGCGCCCCCACTGCCGCAGGGCCGAGGGGTACCCGGTACTGGGTTTCTGAGTCTCTGCTCTGGGGTTGTCACGGTGGCTAGACCCGGTCCGTGACCCTGCTGAGGGGCGCCCAATGAAAGGTGTGAATGGTGGTGGTAGTGCGGTGCAGTGCTGGTCACAGTAAATAACGAGGACACCAGGTTGCAGTCTCTTTACCTCTTTACTGAAGGCTTCAGGATCCTCAGTCCGGAATACGGTTAACCAGGCTGCGCAAGTCCGGCCGGTCTGATGGCACCTCCAGAGTTCCCTTTGCAGGTGGAAATCTGTGCCTACCTTCTAGCGCTTGTGTGTTGCGGTCCTCCCCTGCTGTGCTTACGGGATAGTCCCCACAACTGTTGTGTCTGTTTCTCGTGTTCCCTCACAACTCAATTCTGATGTTCTTCTTCGTCCCCCAGATGATATGGCTAGGACGCACCCGTATGACGGGTAGGTTCGGAGCTCTTCCTGGACCCTAGTGTCGCCCTTCTCCTGTTGTTGCCCCCTATGTCTTCGTAGGTGATTTGTGTGAGACAGCCCGCCTATAGCTGACTGTCCTGCCGTAGGTTTGAAGTATTGCTTGGAGCCTAGTACTTCCTCGGCGTTCCGGCCACCGGCTACGCGCCTCAGTAGGATGTTGCCTCGTCTTACAGCACGACTCCTACTGGTATTTCTCCTTGTTGCGTTGATCTCGTTTCTCACTCAGCACAATATACCTCGCTTCTCGTCCTTTCTTAGGGCACCGCCGCTATCTAGTGCAGGTGCGGTCCCGTAACGTTCTCTCAGTTCGCTAGGCCTCTGTCAGGATCCCACCCCTGACAGGGACCCCCCTGAGTCTCTCCCCGCAACACCCTCTGCCACAGGGTGCTGCCTGTTCGATTCCCAGTCAGCTTCTTCCTAACTTCCTGCCTAACCCCCAGTTTTACCAGATTGTGAGGAGTGGCCTAATACATAGCACCCTTAGCTCCCCCTGGAGGCCAGACTGTGAAGTGTATTGGTCATAAATGAAAAGAACAAATGAAGAGACTGGGTCAGAAGTGATTGTAACCATAAAAACAATATGTTTATTGATATATAACAAGATAAAATCAGCTAGACATGATATAAATAACAAGGTGAGAAACAGTCACATAAACGGAGTCGCTACAGAGCCGGGAACTGAGATGGCCACCCTCTAATCTAAGTATCTACCAATCATGGCACTCCTGGTCAGATTCTTAATGCCTGGCATATAATAGGGAAACACCATAGGTCTGATCAAATAAACAGAGTTATCAGATATAAGAGTAATCCAGACCTTCCTACGGAGTGGCTATTCGTCCTACATTAATCAGAATACTGGTTAACTGACCGGAGGCTATACAAACAGTGAGAGACCAAACATAAGTATAGTACCTGCAGTCATGTTGTATAGCCAAAGGAGGAGGGGGGTCACACAGCCCAGAGCACACTTCGACGCGCGTTTTGCCGGGTGACCTGGTCAGGTGAATTCCTTCAGTGCCATCAGACGTACCATAGCCCCCCTTAGCGGCGGGGCATCAGTACTGCAACGACCAGGACTCTGGGGCGCTGCACTCCCCCCCGGTTAAATCCAGTACTCCTGGACTGGGAAGAAAACAACAATACATGTCAGCAAAAAGACATACAATTTTGAAAATGCAGTAACAATAAGTACATTTGAACAGAGCTTCCCTTTATGGGAGGTGAGGACACTTGAACGTTACAAACTTGGTTAAATACTTTAAATGGCATATTATAAATAACTTTTCTTACCCAACCGGGTATTCTACTAAGTGCAAAATTTTGAACAATAATTTAACGTTGCCTTTAAGGACGTACACGCTGAATCCACTAAAGACCTTCTTATAAAACATTATAAGGCTAATCAACTTTTTTCTTCATTTTCCATCTTTACATCTGCAGGACCGCCTGTCTATCTGCCCCAGGCCTACTGCCTCTTGTTCTGTTGCAGGACCGCCCCTTTCAGCCCGGGCCTACTGCCTTTCTGCTACTATACACAGTATAGAACGTATCATCCATCTCTCAGTTCAGGATCACCGAGCCATATCTGTATGGCTCCTAGGAGGACTCATCGACTAACCCCGTACGGGTCCACTTCCTGTCCTCATTCTCTGACACATCATTAAACATTTCTTACTATCAACTGTCTGACTACATATAACTTTACATGTAAGCATTATCACTATTTCTTTTAAGGCATCATTATACTTTAAGTGCTATGGGTGAATGTTCCCTTTAAGAAGGAACCAAGTCTCTATGAGATAGTGCAACTTCTCAAGCTGCAAGTCCGTACGCAGCAAGGACTCCGGTACTGCTTCCAGGAACAGTTTCTTCGCAAAGAGTCCTTTCTTTTATAAAACCAGTAGAGGGCACCTTTAAGAAGGTGCAATGTTGTGAAATTGGATTTTGGGCTCCCCCGGTGGCCACTGGTGGAATTGAACTGGTGTGCATCATCCCCTCTGTTCACCTGTTTCCATCAGGATGTGGGAGTCGCTATTTAACCTTGCTCCTCTGTCACTTCCATGCCGGTCAACATTGTAATCAGAAGCCTTTCTGTGCATGTTCCTGCTGCTAGACAACTCCCAGCTAAGTTGGACTTTAGTCCTCGTTTGTTTTTGCATTTTGTTCCAGTTCACTGCTGTAGTTTCGTTTCTGTGTCTGGAAAGCTCTTGTGATCTGAAATTGCCACTCTGATGTTATGAGTTAATACTAGAGTCTTAAAGTAATTTCAGGATGGTATTTTGATAGGGTTTTCAGCTGACCATGAAAGTGCCCTTTCTGTCTTCCTGCTATCTAGTAAGCGGACCTCAATTTTGCTAAACCTATTTTCATACTACGTTTGTCATTTCATCTAAAATCACCGCCAATATATGTGGGGGCCTCTGTTTGCCTATCGGGGAAACTTCTCTAGAGGTGAGCCAGGACTATATTTTCCTCTGCCAGGATTAGTTAGTCCTCCGGCCGGCGCTGGGCGTCTAGGGATAAAAAACGTAGGCAACGCTACCCGGCTACTGTTAGTTGTGCGGCAGGTTTAGTTCATGGTCAGTTTAGTTTCCATCCTTCCAAGAGCTAGTACTTATGTTTGCTGGGCTATGTTCTCTTGCCATTGAGAACCATAACAGTTTGACCGGCCAAAAAAGGGTTAAATTAATTGACAGAGAAAGGAGAGAAAAGAGAAGTCTGCTGAAGATTTTATTTTTTTTTTTCCCCCTTCCCTTCAGTTCTGAGTGTGCTTGTAATTGAATCTCTTGCAAGTCTGCCTATATTGCAGCCTTTCTCTCTCTCTCTCTCCTTCTAATCCTGGAATGGCTCTGTGTTCACCTGTTTAAAATGGATATTCAGAGTTTAGCTGCAGGTTTGAATAATCTCACCACGAAAGTTCAAAATTTACAAGATTTTGTTGTTCATGTTCCTATATCTGAACCTAGAATTCCTTTGCCTGAATTTTTCTCGGGGAATAGATCTTGCTTTCAAAATTTCAAAAATAATTGCAAGTTGTTTTTGTCCCTGAAATCTCGCTCTGCTGGAGATCCTGCTCAGCAGGTCAGGATTGTGATTTCCTTGCTCCGGGGCGACCCTCAGGATTGGGCTTTTGCATTGGCTCCAGGGGATCCTGCGTTGCTCAATGTGGATGCGTTTTTTCTGGCCTTGGGGTTGCTTTATGAGGAACCTCAGTTAGAGCTTCAGGCGGAAAAGGCCTTGATGTCCCTATCTCAGGGGCAAGACGAAGCTGAAATATACTGCCAGAAATTCCGTAAATGGGCTGTGCTTACTCAGTGGAATGAGTGCGCCCTGGCGGTGAATTTCAGAGAGGGTCTCTCTGATGCCATTAAGGATGTTATGGTGGGGTTCCCTGTGCCTGCGGGTCTGAATGAGTCCATGACAATGGCTATCCAGATCGATAGGCGTCTGCGGGAGCGCAAACCTGTGCACCATTTGGCGGTGTCTACTGAGAAGACGCCAGAGAATATGCAATGTGATAGAATTCTGTCCAGAAGTGAACGGCAGAATTTAAGACGAAAAAATGGGTTGTGCTTCTATTGCGGTGATTCAACTCATGTTATATCAGCATGCTCTAAGCGTACTAAGAAGCTTGATAAGTCTGTTTCAATTGGCACTTTACAGTCTAAGTTTATTCTATCTGTGACCCTGATTTGTTCTTTATCATCTATTACCGCGGATGCCTATGTCGACTCTGGCGCCGCTTTGAGTCTTATGGATTGGTCCTTTGCCAAACGCTGTGGGTATGATTTGGAGCCTCTTGAAACTCCTATACCCCTGAAGGGGATTGACTCCACCCCATTGGCTAGTAATAAACCACAATACTGGACACAAGTAACTATGCGGATTAATCCGGATCATCAGGAGATTATTCGCTTTCTTGTGCTGTATAACCTACATGATGTGTTGGTGCTTGGATTGCCATGGCTGCAATCTCATAACCCAGTCCTTGACTGGAAAGCTATGTCTGTGTTAAGCTGGGGATGTAAGGGGAAGCATGGGGATGTACCTGTGGTTTCCATTTCATCATCTATTCCCTCTGAGATTCCTGAATTCTTGACTGAATATCGTGACGTTTTTGAAGAACCTAAGCTTGGTTCATTACCTCCGCACCGGGAGTGCGATTGTGCCATAGATTTGATTCCGGGTAGTAAATACCCTAAGGGTCGTTTATTTAATCTGTCTGTGCCTGAACATGCTGCTATGCGAGAATATATAAAGGAGTCCTTGGAAAAGGGACATATTCGTCCTTCGTCATCTCCCTTAGGAGCCGGTTTTTTCTTTGTGGCTAAGAAAGATGGCTCTTTGAGACCGTGTATTGATTATCGGCTTTTGAATAAAATCACGGTTAAATATCAATATCCGTTGCCACTGCTGACTGATTTGTTTGCTCGCATAAAGGGGGCCAAGTGGTTCTCTAAGATAGATCTCCGTGGGGCGTATAATTTGGTGCGAATTAAGCAGGGGGATGAGTGGAAGACCGCATTTAATACGCCCGAGGGCCACTTTGAGTATTTGGTGATGCCTTTTGGTCTTTCAAATGCCCCTTCAGTCTTTCAGTCCTTTATGCATGACATTTTCCGTGATTATTTGGATAAATTTATGATTGTGTATCTGAATGATATTTTGATTTTTTCGGATGACTGGGACTCTCATGTCCAGCAGGTCAGGAGGGTTTTTCAGGTTTTGCGGTCTAATTCCTTGTGTGTGAAGGGTTCTAAGTGCGTTTTTGGGGTTCAAAAGATTTCCTTTTTGGGATATATTTTTTCCCCCTCTTCCATCGAGATGGATCCTGTCAAGGTTCAGGCTATTTGTGATTGGACGCAACCCTCTTCTCTTAAGAGTCTTCAGAAATTTTTGGGCTTTGCTAACTTTTATCGTCGATTTATTGCTGGTTTTTCTGATGTTGTTAAACCATTGACTGATTTGACTAAGAAGGGTGCTGATGTTGCTGATTGGTCCCCTGCTGCTGTGGAGGCCTTTCGGGAGCTTAAGCGCCGCTTTTCTTCCGCCCCTGTGTTGCGTCAGCCTGATGTTGCTCTTCCTTTTCAGGTTGAGGTCGACGCTTCTGAAATCGGAGCTGGGGCAGTTTTGTCGCAGAGAAGTTCCGATTGTTCCGTGATGAGACCTTGTGCCTTTTTCTCGCGTAAATTTTCGCCCGCCGAGCGGAATTATGATGTTGGGAATCGGGAGCTTTTGGCCATGAAGTGGGCTTTTGAGGAGTGGCGTCATTGGCTTGAGGGGGCTAGACATCAGGTGGTGGTATTGACTGACCACAAAAATCTAATTTATCTTGAGTCCGCCAGACGCCTGAATCCTAGACAGGCGCGCTGGTCGTTGTTTTTCTCTCGGTTTAATTTTGTGGTGTCCTACCTGCCGGGTTCTAAGAATGTTAAGGCGGATGCCCTTTCTAGGAGTTTTGAGCCTGACTCCCCTGGTAACTCTGAACCTACAGGTATCCTTAAGGATGGAGTGATATTGTCTGCCGTTTCTCCAGACCTGCGGCGGGCCTTGCAGGAGTTTCAGGCGGATAGACCTGATCGTTGCCCACCTGGTAGACTGTTTGTTCCTGATGATTGGACCAGTAAAGTCATTTCTGAGGTTCATTCTTCTGCGTTGACAGGTCATCCTGGAATCTTTGGTACCAGGGATTTGGTGGCAAGGTCCTTCTGGTGGCCTTCCCTGTCTCGAGATGTGCGAGGCTTTGTGCAGTCTTGTGACGTTTGTGCTCGGGCCAAGCCTTGTTGTTCTCGGGCTAGTGGATTGTTGTTGCCCTTGCCTATCCCGAAGAGGCCCTGGACGCACATCTCGATGGATTTTATTTCGGATCTTCCTGTTTCTCAGAAGATGTCTGTCATCTGGGTGGTGTGTGACCGTTTCTCTAAGATGGTCCATTTGGTTCCCCTGCCTAAGTTGCCTTCTTCTTCCGAGTTGGTTCCTCTGTTTTTTCAAAATGTGGTCCGTTTGCATGGTATTCCGGAGAATATCGTTTCTGACAGAGGAACCCAATTCGTGTCTAGATTTTGGCGAGCATTCTGTGCTAGGATGGGCATAGATTTGTCTTTCTCGTCTGCTTTCCATCCTCAGACTAATGGCCAGACCGAGCGGACGAATCAGACCTTGGAGACATATTTGAGGTGTTTTGTGTCTGCAGATCAGGATGATTGGGTTGCTTTTTTGCCTTTAGCGGAGTTTGCCCTCAATAATCGGGCCAGCTCTGCCACCTTGGTGTCTCCTTTTTTCTGTAATTCGGGGTTTCATCCTCGATTTTCTTTTGGTCAGGTGGAATCTTCGGATTGTCCTGGAGTGGATGCTGTGGTGGAGAGGTTGCATCAGATTTGGGGGCAGGTAGTGGACAATTTGAAGTTGTCCCAGGAGAAGACTCAGCTTTTTGCCAACCACCGGCGTCGGGTTGGTCCTCGGCTTTGTGTTGGGGACTTGGTGTGGTTGTCTTCTCGTTTTGTCCCTATGAGGGTTTCTTCTCCTAAGTTTAAGCCTCGGTTCATCGGCCCGTACAAGATATTGGAGATTCTTAACCCTGTGTCCTTCCGTTTGGACCTCCCTGCATCTTTTTCGATTCATAATGTTTTTCATCGGTCATTGTTGCGCAGGTATGAGGTACCGGTTGTGCCTTCCGTTGAGCCTCCTGCTCCGGTGTTGGTTGAGGGCGAGTTGGAGTACGTTGTGGAAAAAATCTTGGACTCCCGTGTTTCCAGACGGAAACTCCAGTATCTGGTCAAATGGAAGGGATACGGTCAGGAGGATAATTCTTGGGTGACTGCCTCTGATGTTCATGCCTCCGATCTGGTCCGTGCCTTTCATAGGGCTCATCCTGATCGCCCTGGTGGTTCTGGTGAGGGTTCGGTGCCCCCTCCTTGAGGGGGGGGTACTGTTGTGAAATTGGATTTTGGGCTCCCCCGGTGGCCACTGGTGGAATTGAACTGGTGTGCATCATCCCCTCTGTTCACCTGTTTCCATCAGGATGTGGGAGTCGCTATTTAACCTTGCTCCTCTGTCACTTCCATGCCGGTCAACATTGTAATCAGAAGCCTTTCTGTGCATGTTCCTGCTGCTAGACAACTCCCAGCTAAGTTGGACTTTAGTCCTCGTTTGTTTTTGCATTTTGTTCCAGTTCACTGCTGTAGTTTCGTTTCTGTGTCTGGAAAGCTCTTGTGATCTGAAATTGCCACTCTGATGTTATGAGTTAATACTAGAGTCTTAAAGTAATTTCAGGATGGTATTTTGATAGGGTTTTCAGCTGACCATGAAAGTGCCCTTTCTGTCTTCCTGCTATCTAGTAAGCGGACCTCAATTTTGCTAAACCTATTTTCATACTACGTTTGTCATTTCATCTAAAATCACCGCCAATATATGTGGGGGCCTCTGTCTGCCTATCGGGGAAACTTCTCTAGAGGTGAGCCAGGACTATATTTTCCTCTGCCAGGATTAGTTAGTCCTCCGGCCGGCGCTGGGCATCTAGGGATAAAAAACGTAGGCAACGCTACCCGGCTACTGTTAGTTGTGCGGCAGGTTTAGTTCATGGTCAGTTTAGTTTCCATCCTTCCAAGAGCTAGTACTTATGTTTGCTGGGCTATGTTCTCTTGCCATTGAGAACCATAACAGTGCAAACTATTTACAAGGAGTTTGTAATCATGCAGTGTTCATGATCCAGCAGTTCTTTCAACAATAATAAAACAGGAACAAAACAAAAAGCAGAAGAAGGGATCCCGGGTAAACAAAGGGATCCCTTTAAGAGTTACCCTGATCGGGTTGTAGCAGCAAAAGGACAAACAGTTAACTATTTACATGTTCGGAAGATTAGAACATTTACTTGAACCACTCAGGATGCAGCACCGGCGGAGGCAACCCCTTTGGATATTGCCCGCCGCCTGGTACTGCGTAAGGGGGAGCACCGTCCCATCTGGGGGGCTGCGTGCCCACCGTCTTTCGTTCTGGGGCAGCTGGTGCACTGATCACCTGAGAAGACGCCCCCTTGGCCACGACAGTGGTTGAGATGACAATGTTGCAGGTCGTGGTTTTGATGACGGTGTACGTCGGAGTGACCTCGGTGGTTTTGGTGATGATCATGGGCCGACCACAAGGGGGGCACCTCTGCTACGGGGGTCAGCTTCACTGGCACCTTAGTCGGGGGTGTCACGAGGTTTTGCTCCTTATGGACATTCAGGGCGAACCACCCCTTTTCCCCAAAGTGCCTGGTATAAGTAACTTCGTCCCCCGGGCAGAGATCCCGGTCTGGGTGGCCCTCTCTGAGATGAGACTCCACATCCCGCCGGTTGACAAAGACTTCGGCGTACAGGCCCGGCTATTTTATAAAGCCCCAGCCTCTGCGGAGCTTGAAGGCGACAACGGTGCCCTGCCTGCGCGGGGCCTGGTGAGCGATGGGGTCCTTGCGGGCCCGGTCCTTGACCGCCAAGTCCTTTTGGTGGTAGGCCTCTAGCCCGGCCTGGTACACCCTTTCCTTCTCCTCCCACTGCTGTTCCAGCTGGACCTGGTATTCCTCCCAGCTCAGGGCCTGCACCATCTCCCCTTCCTGTGTCTTCACCCTGGGAAACCCCATGAGGTTGGGTCCTAGGTTCACCAAGCGGCACACTGTACGCTCCGCATGGACCTCACTCAGCGGGGTAATTGGTGGAATCGGGGCTTTCAAGAGGTGTTCCATTCCGGTTGCCTCCTCCCACGGTAACAAGCGCTGGAGTCTATGGGTCCCAGGGAAAGGGGGTGCCGCGACGGGGCCTATCAACAGACCCTCAGCCAGCGGGACAGGGTTGGCAGACTCACCAGTCGGTGCGTGCCCTTCCTCCTCGGTCGGCTCCGCTGGCGGTATGGTCAATGGGAGCGTCGGCTGGGGTTCCGGCAGCAACACAGGGTCCGACGTTAGAAGGTCCTCCGCTGGCGCCTCCGTCCGCAGCTGGAGGAGTTGTTCGATCAAGCCCTCAATCTCCATTTGCAGGAGGCCGGCCCCAATCCTGGAGAGCTGGCCGCTGGGCTCTTCCGGGTGGCTGGGGGAGTCTTTGGCTTCAACCCCGCATTCCTGGTCTGAGCGACTCGTCATGGCGTCCTCCGCATGGGTCGCTTCCTGGTCTTTTTCCCGCTCTCTCCTTCGTGGGCGGTTTCGTTTTCTCTGTCTCCGCCCACCATTGAGAATCAGGAGGCGGATCTCGGCTGCTGACGGACACGTCCTCACGGTGCAGAAATATTTAGACTGGGCGGCCATTGTCTTTCGCGCTCTTCAGCTGGTCCACGCCTACTCCACGCCCCTCTTCTTCTCCTGCGCTCTCCTCAGCGCTGTAATGGTGGCTGGTTTTGGCGGAAAGTGGCACGGCACAGTCTTTGCAATAAGTCACAGTCCAAGCACAATAAATCACAGTTCCAAGGCACACATGACCCGATTCTTCAGGCTTAAGTAGATCCTGTTCGTGACGCCAAGTTTGCAGCGCCCCTACTGCCGCAGGGCCGAGGGGTACCCGGTACCGGGTCTCTGAGTCTCTGCTCTGGGGTTGTCACGGTGGCTAGACCCGGTCCGTGACCCTGCTGAGGGGCGCCCAATGAAAGGTGTGAATGGTGGTGGTAGTGCGGTGCAGTGCTGGTCACAGTAAATAACGAGGACACCAGGTTGCAGTCTCTTTACCTCTTTACTGAAGGCTTCAGGATCCTCAGTCCGGAATACGGTTAACCAGGCTGCGCAAGTCCGGCCGGTCCGATGGCACCTCCAGAGTTCCCTTTGCAGGTGGAAATCTGTGCCTACCTTCTAGCGCTTGT
The DNA here is from genome assembly GCF_051348905.1 of Ranitomeya variabilis. NCBI lineage: Eukaryota > Metazoa > Chordata > Amphibia > Anura > Dendrobatidae > Ranitomeya > Ranitomeya variabilis. Next base: position 926,964,368 of record NC_135233.1, on the reverse strand, counting down.
GTGTTGCGGTCCTCCCCTGCTGTGCTTACGGGATAGTCCCCACAACTGTTGTGTCTGTTTCTCGTGTTCCCTCACAACTCAATTCTGATGTTCTTCTTCGTCCCCCAGATGATATGGCTAGGACGCACCCGTATGACGGGTAGGTTCGGAGCTCTTCCTGGACCCTAGTGTCGCCCTTCTCCTGTTGTTGCCCCCTATGTCTTCGTAGGTGATTTGTGTGAGACAGCCCGCCTATAGCTGACTGTCCTGCCGTAGGTTTGAAGTATTGCTTGGAGCCTAGTACTTCCTCGGCGTTCCGGCCACCGGCTACGCGCCTCAGTAGGATGTTGCCTCATCTTACAGCACGACTCCTACTGGTATTTCTCCTTGTTGCGTTGATCTCGTTTCTCACTCAGCACAATATACCTCGCTTCTCGTCCTTTCTTAGGGCACCGCCGCTATCTAGTGCAGGCGCGGTCCCGTAACGTTCTCTCAGTTCGCTAGGCCTCTGTCAGGATCCCACCCCTGACAGGGACCCCCCTGAGTCTCTCCCCGCAACACCCTCTGCCACAGGGTGCTGCCTGTTCGATTCCCAGTCAGCTTCTTCCTAACTTCCTGCCTAACCCCCAGTTTTACCAGATTGTGAGGAGTGGCCTAATACATAGCACCCTTAGCTCCCCCTGGAGGCCAGACTGTGAAGTGTATTGGTGTCTGTGATACCTGGTCAGGTGAATTCCTTCAGTGCCATCAGACGTACCATAGCCCTCCTTAGCGGCGGGGCATCAGTACTGCAACGACCAGGACTCTGGGGCGCTGCATATACATTTAGAATACATAGATATATAGATGTCACTACATACACACTGTGTGCAGAATTATTAGGCAAGTTGTATTTTAGAGGATTATTTTTATTATTGATCAACAACTATTTTCTCAATCAACCCAAAAGACTCATAAATATCAAAGCTTAATATTTTTGGAAGTTGGAGAGGGTTTATTTTAGATTTGGCTATATTAGGAGGATATCTGTTTGTGCAGGTAACTATTACTGTGCAGAATTATTAGGCAACTTAATAAAAACCAAATATATTCCCTTCTCACTTGTTTATTTTCACCAGGTAAACCAATATAACTACACAAAATTTAGAAATAAACATTTTTGACATGCAAAAACAAACCCCCCAAAAATTAGTGACCAAAATAGCCACCTCTCTTTATGATGACACTCAACAGCCTTCCGAAATTCACAGAGTAGCTGACAGCACAACTGGCAATGGGATGCCCGTCCTAGTCCCACGGACCAAAGTGGAAGTGTACATACCCCAAAAAAATGATGAAGGACAGCATCCAATCCAGGTGAAAAAAACTTCTTTTATTGTGCCAAGTGCTTGGCACAATAAAAGAAGTTTTTTTCACCTGGATTGGATGCTGTCCTTCATCATTTTTTTTTGACTCAACAACCTTCCATCCATAGATTCTGTCAGTTGCTTGATCTGTTTACGATCAACATTGCGAGCAGCAGCCACCACAGTCTCCCAGACACTGTTCCGAGAGGTGTACTGTTTTCCCTCCTTGTAGATCTCACATTTTATGAGGGACCACAGGTTCTCTATGGGGTTCAGATCAGGTGAACAAGGGGGCCATGTCATTATTTTTTCTTCTTTGAAACCTTTACTGGCCAGCCACGCTGTGGAGTAGTTGGAGGCATGTGATGGAGCATTGTCCTGCATAAAAATCATGTTTTTCTTGAACGATACCGACTTCTTCCAGTACCACTGCTTGAAGAAGCTGTCTTCCAGAAATTGGCAGTAGGTCTGGGAGTTGAGCTTCACTCCATCCTCAACCCGAAAAGGTCCTACAAGTTCATCTTTGATGATAACAGCCCATACCAGTACCCCACCTCCACCTTGCTGGCGTCTGAGTCAGAGTAGAGCTCTCTGCCCTTTACTGATCCAGCCTCTGGCCCATCCATCTGGCCCATCAAGAGTCACTCTCATTTCATCAGTCCATAAAACCTTTGAAAAGTCAGTCTTAAGATATTTCTTGGCCCAGTCTTGATGTTTTATCTAACGTTTCTTGTTCAAAGGTGGTCGTTTTTCAGCCTTCCTTACCTTGGCCATGTCCCTGAGTATCGCACACCTTGTGCTTTTTGTTACTCCAGTAACGTTGCAGCTTTGAAATATGGCAAAACTGGTGGCAAATGGCATCTTGACAGCTTCACGCTTGATTTTCCTCAAATCATGGACAGTTATTTTGTGCCTTTTTTGGCTAACACGCTTCTTGTGACCCTGTTGGCTATTTGCCATGAAACGCTTGATTGTGTGGTGATCACCCTTCAAAAGTTTGGCAATTTCATGACTGCTGCATCCCTCTGCAAGACATCTCACCATTTTGGACTTTTCAGAGCCCGTCAAATCTCTCTCCTGACCCATTTTGCCAAAGGAAAGGAAGATGCCTAATAATTAATCACATCTTATATAGGGTTCTGATGTCATTAGACAACACCCCTCCTCATTACAGAGATGCACATCACCCGATTTACTTAATTGGTAGTTGGCTCTCAAGCCTGAACAGCTTTGAGTAAGACAACATGTATAGAAAGTATCATGTGATCAAAATACAACTTGCCTAATAATTCTGCACACAGTGTGTATATATATATATATATATATATATATATATATATATATATATATACCGTGTATATATATATATATATATATATATATATATATATATATATATATATATATATATATATATATATATTACATAGATAGATAGAAAGAATAGAAGAAAAGCCTGAAATTCATCTGCCGTGTTCTGTAAAAATCACTGCAGGAGCCGACAGGATAGAAGACATGGATTACATACAGTAAATACAAATGGAATAGGTAGATATATAGATTTCAGTGACAAATACAATTAGTACAGTGTGTGTGCAAATTACTGGACATCTATTTAATTATTCAAATATTATTTATCGTAAAAAAATGACGTGGGCTCCTGAGTAGTGTTGAGCGATACCTTCCGATATTCGAAAGTATCGGTATCGGATTGGATCAGCCGATACCGGCAAAATATCGGATCTCGCCGATACCGATACCCGATACCAATACAAGTCAATGGGACACAAATATCGGAAGGTATCCTGGATGGTTCCCAGGGTCTGAAGGAGAGGAAACTCTCCTTCAGGCCCTGGGATCCATATTCATGTAAAAAATAAAGAATAAAAATAAAAAATATGGATATACTCACCCCTCCGGCGGACCCTGGACCTTAGCGATGTAACCGGCAGCCTCCATTCCTAAGAATGCAGAGTGAAGGACCTTCGATGACGTCGCGGCTTGTGATTGGTCGCGTGACCGCTCATGTGACCGCTCACGCGATCAATCACAAGCCGCGACGTCATCGCAGGTCCTACACTCACTGCATTCTTAGGAACGGAGGCTGCCGGTTACATAGCTAAGGTCCAGGGTCCGCCGGAGGGGTGAGTATATCCATATTTTTTATTTTTATTCTTTATTTTTTACATGAATATGGATCCCAGGGCCTGAAGGAGAGTCTACTCTCCTCCAGACCCTGGGAACCATACACTGGGAACTTCCGATTCCGATTTCCGATATCACAAAAATATCGGAACTCGGTATCGGAATTTCGATACAGCAAATATCGGCCGATACCCGATACTTGCGGTATCGGAATGCTCAACACTACTCCTGAGCAATTTTTGTAACCAGCAGAGGGAAAGCCACCGGCTGGGGGCAAATGTTTATAGCCTGGGAAGGGGGTAATACCCATGGAGCTTCCCAGGCTATTAATATTAGCTCACAGCTGTATACTTAGCCTTTGCTGGCTATTAAAATTGAGGACCCTAAAAAAAAGGATCTCAACAAAAATGATGTTAACATACATTATCTCATAATTTTAGTTACCATCAGATTGAATTTTTGGATGTCTTGGTCAAGAGAGACCATGATGGTCTTTTGCGCTCTGATGCCTTCCGTAAGAACACAGCTGTGAACTCTGTCCTCCATGCAAGCTTCTCACATCCCCCTGAGAATGCACAGTGACACCATCTGCAGCAAGTTGATGCTGCAGCTCTCTGGAGGTGGTCTGAGGATTGTCCTTGACTGATCTCACCATTCTTCTTCTCTGCCTTTCTGATGTTTTTCTTGGCCTGCCACTTCTGGCCTTAACAAGAACTGTACCTGTGTTCTTCCATTTCCTTACTATGTTCCTCACAGTGGAAATTGACAGGTTAAATCTCTGAGACAGCTTTTTGTATCCTTCCCCTGAACAACTATGTTGAATAATCTTTGTTTTCAGATCATTTGACAGTTGTTTTGAGGAGCCCATGATGCCACTCTTCAGAGGAGATTCAAACAGGAGAACAACTTGCAAGTGGCCACTTTAAGTAGCTTTTCTCATGATTGCATACACCTGGCTGTGAAGTTCAAAGCTCAATGAGGATACAAAACCAAAAAAAGTGCTTTAGTAAGTCAGTAAAAAGTAGGTAGGAGTATTTAAAACAAGAAAATGATAAGGGTGCCCATACTTATGCACCTGTCAAATTTAGTTTGAATGCAGATTGTACATTTTCTGTTAGTACAATAAACCTCATTTCAAGGCAGAAACATTACTGTGTCCAACAGTTATTAGATATATGAAACTGAAATAGCTGTTGCAAAAAAACAATTTTTATAAAACATTAAGCTTAAGATTAATAGGGGTGCCCAAACTTTTTCATATAACTGTATCTTGGTTAGGAGCTATTATACACCTAAGGCTCCCTCTTTACCTTTTCCTACTGGATATCAAAGCCAGCAATTATTTGGGGGTGTAAACCATGCGGAAGATGTGTGGCATGCCCTAACACTGACATATCTAAAGACTTTGTCTCATTAGCCTGACGTGTTTTTAAAATCATACACACCATTTCGTGCTCAACAACAGCGGTGGTCTATTAAGCCTCTTATCCCTGTATGAACATTTATATTGGTCTGATGACACGAGCCCTCAAAGTGAGAGTAAGAGAGCACATAAGAGACATACTGGCTGCCAAAGATGAAGACAAGATTGATTTACTCAAAAGTACTGTATACCTAGGCACTTACCATTCATGTGATCCCACTGGTTTTTGGGTTAAAGGTATTGATTATGTCTGCATGGACCTTCGGGGTGGGAATATTAGTCGCCTCCTAGCACAAAAAGAATCCCCCTGGATTTGGGAACTACGTACCCTGCAACCACAGGGTTTAAATGAAACATTGAGTTTTGCTCTCTTTCTCTGAACTGCTTGCCTCTGTGTTTTTATCTGGTTTCGTTTGTGTTCTTTTTATTATTTTAAACTGTATATAATTTTTGTTTTTTTTGTGTATTATGTCCATGTTCTTATATCTTTATATTTCAGTTGCCAGCCTTTGCCTTGTTGCTGATGCTGCTTGTTCTTTGAACATCCCCTTGCACTATATGGAAGAAGACTATTTATATATACAGTATGTTTTTATGACTGATAATTTTACATAAGTATTTTTACACAAATTTTTTTTATACATGTAACATAATCAACAAGTGGTTATATTTTACTTTTTCATGCAAGAATGCATGTCACTATTTACAGGGTGGGCCATTTATATGGATACACCTGGATGGGCTATGTATATGGATACACCTAAATAAAATTGAAATGGTTGGTGATATCAACTTCCTGTTTGTGGCACATTAGTATATGGGAGGGGGAAAACTTTTCAAGATGGGTGATGACCATGGCGGCCATTTTGAAGTTGGCCATTTTGGATTCCAACTTTATAAATGGCCCACCCAGGTGTATCCATATAAATTACCCACCCTGTATATATTTTTCTTGACATATTTCTATACTCACCAACATAATGGCTTTCATGTTATGGTTTTTATACAGCTCTGGCAAAAATTAAGAGACCACCACATAAAAACCCTGTCATGGGCAGCCCAATCTCCAGACTTGAAGCCCATTGAAAACTTCTGGAATGTAATCAAGAGGATGATGGATAGTCACAAGCCATCAAACAAAGAAGAACTGCAGAAGCAGTGTGAAAGACTGGTGGAAAGCATGCCAAGACGCCTGAAAGCTGTGATTAAAAATCATTGTTATTCCACAAAATATTGATTTCTGAACTCTTCCTGAGTTAAAACATTATTGTTGTTTCTAAATTATTATAAATTTGTTTTCTTTGGATTATATGAGGTCTGAAAGCACCGGTTTTTTTTTTAATTTTGACCATTTTCCTTTGTTAGAAAAAAAATGCAAAATTTATTGCTTGGAAACTCGGAGACATGTTGTCCGAAGTTTATAGACTAAAAGAACAATTTACATTTTACTCAAAAATATACATATAAAGAGAAAAATCAGACAAACAACATTTTGCAGTGGTCTCTTAATTTTTGCCAGAGCTGTATTTTGAATTGGATATTTATATTCCGTAACATGTTAATTTATTGCACTTTATATATCAGATGTGTTGTTTTTCACTTATGGTTCATATGATATGACGTTTGTGTTTCTAATTATATACTTATTAATTTTTTTATCATTAATTTGTTGCACTTACATATGTATTTTTTTTTTCTAGTGGTATTATATGATGAATTGTCCGTATATGAATTCTTCCTATTTCCTTTTTGTCCATATTATATTCAGTAATATTGTTTACCTGGCTGGTATTTTCACTTGGTCTCTGTCAGCGTGATAATTCCCTTCCATTTGATGTCATATTGCCAGAGTGCATGCGTGCTGTTGCCTGGTTGCCCCTCGATGACGTGGGCTTCCTGTGCACCAGCGGCACGATATATGGGTGACATTAGTTAGCCATTTGGGACCTATGATTTGATTGACTGGCTTGAGTACTTAACCTTACCAGGACCTGACGATGCCACTCCCCCAGAAGAAGGCACACAAGCCGAAATGCGCATAGGGGTTGTGACACTGCAGGTCTGAGGTAATTGTTTACTACAAGTATGTCCTTTTTACCCCTCCATCTTCCCACCATTTATTGGTGATTTTCACCAGTGGCTTTATTCCTCTTTACAGTGGCTTTGGTATTTACTTGTGATATCCATGTACACTTGTTGATTGGAGTGGGCTTCTCATATTATTTATTTACTTGCTTGCCTCTTACCTGCGGTTCCACCTGCATTGGTAGTTTTCACTGTCTGATCACCCTTCTAACAATGTTCTGAATATATACTTTTTAATACATGTTTTTAGTAATGAGCGAGTATGCTCATTACTCGAGTTTCTCTGAGCATGCTTGGGTGGTCTCCGAGTATTTCGGCATGCTCGGAGATTTAGTTTATGTTGACGCAGCTGCATGATTTGCGGCTGCTAGACAGCTTGAATACATGTGGGGATTGCCTGTTTACTGGGAATCCCCACATGTATTCAAGCTGTCTAGCAGCCACAAATCATGCAGCTGCGTCGACATAAACTAAATCTCCGAGCACGCCGAAATACCCTGAGACCACCCTAGCATGCTTGGAGAAACTTGAGTAACGAGCATACTCGCTCATCACTACAGGTTTTTCAATAAAGTGATTTTTTTTAGTAACTCTTGGTTCTTATATGTGCATTTTTTCTCTATATGTTTCATATATCTTTATGCACTGAACTCTTGAGGCAACGGTCACACTATCAGTATTTGGTCAGTATTTCACATCAGTATTTGTTAGCCAAAACCAGGAGTGGGTCAAAAATACAGACTTGGTGACGTGTTTCTATTATACTTTTCCTCTGTTTGTTCCACTCCTGGTTTTGGCTTACAAATACTGATGTAAAATACTGACCAAATACTGATAGTGTGACCGTAGCCTTATACTTAATCCCTTGTATTGGCACAAGTGTTCATAGTTGTTCAGCACTGTGCATTGTTGTCTACATTTGCTTTCATGATGCAACCTTGCAGCCTGTCATCCAGCAGACACACTGAGCACCGTGTGCTCAGTGTCTCTGTGTGAACTGCTATTCCCTGTCTGAGGGCACCACTAGCGTGAAAAGTTCTCCTGCTCGCGGTGCTGTCTGACAGGTCCCGGGAGTTCACAGCCAGTGAACTCACTTCATCTTTCTGACGTCAGTGCCAGTGCCATGGGTGAAGTGAGTTCATTGGCCGTGAACTCCTATTCCCTGTTAGCTCTACCATATTGTTTCATCCCCATCTCCTCATATTCTTTACTTGATTCCTCACACATTTACCCCTACCCATACTATGTTCTCAAATTCCCACTCCCATTCTTCCCATCACAAAATTGCACTTTATAATAAATTGTAAGTTTTTTCAGCTACATTGGAGAGCTTATCTTATTGACCATATTCAAACTTAGCAACAATTTTTCTATTTTTTAATTACATTTTTAGAGATCCTATTTTTTTGGACCTATTCAGTTTAGAAGTTCTTTTGAGTGCCCTATATATTAGAAAAGCTCCAGATTTGATGCCATTTTAAAAATTACACCCCTGAAATTGTTTGAAATTGCTGTCAGGAAATGTTTTAACCCTTCGGGTCCTGCACAGGTTTCAAGAAAAATTGGAAAGAAAAAATGAAAAATAGCAATTCTACCGTTAAAATATTACTTTAGCCACACATTTTTTATTTTCATAAGTAGTAATAGGAGAAAATGGACCCCATAATTTATTGCACAATTTCTACCGAAAGTGAAAATATTCCATATGTTGTCACAAACTGCTGTTTGGGCACATGGCAGGGCTTGGAAGGGAAGAAGCACTTTTGGTTTTGGGAGTATACATTTGACTGGAATAGATGGCGGAAGCAATGCTGCATTTGTAGAACTCCTGAGGTACAAAAGAACAGTACAAAGCCCCACAAGTGACACCACTTTGTAAACTAGACCTCTAAAGTAACTCATCTAGGTGTGTTTAGACCATTTTGTACCCATTTTGCTTAACAAAGCTTTATAACATTTGGATGTGAAAATTAAAAGTTTGTTTTTTTTCCAGTTAATTGTTGTTTTAGCCCCAAATTTGTAATTTTCAACAGCGGTAATAGGTAAAAATGGACAACATAATTTGCAATTTCTGCCAAAGGTGGTATCACCCTATATGTGGTCAAAAGCTACTGTCTAGGCACATGGCAAAACTCATTTTTAGACTAGCAAATTTATCTGGAACAGATTGTGGGTGCCATGTCACATTTCCAAAGCTCCTAAGGTCAGAACCACAGAAACCCCCACAAGTTAACCACATTTTTAAACTATACCCCTCAAGGAATTAATATAGGGTTATGTTCAACATTTTAAGGCTGCTGTCACACTATCAGTATTTGGTCAGTATTTCACATCAGTATTTGTTAGCCAAAACCAGGAGTGGGTGATAAATGCACAAGTGGTGATGTGTTTCTATTATACTTTTCCTCTAATTGTTCCACTCCTGGTTTTGGCTTACAGATACTGATGTAAAATACTGACCAAATACTGATAGCATGACGGCAGCCTAAAAACACAGATGTGTGACAAAACTTTATAATTTTTGGATGTGAAAATTAGTTTTTTTTCAGTATTTTAGCCCCAAGTGTGCAAATTGTCTCTTCAGAGAGGAAAAGGACTAGAACTCTAGTGCCACCTATTGGAAGTAGCAATCCTAACAGTCAATGTCGACCCTTTAACGAGCCTTGTCACTTGCTCTCTTTTACACAATGGCTCCAACACTGTATGATGGCCCCGTCACTGTAATCTCCACACTGTATGATGGCCCTCTAAATAGCCTACATATAGCATAATACATCAGATAGTCCTCAATATAGTATAATGCATTCCCCATAGGTCTCCATATATCATAATGCACTCCCCATAGGCAGACTCTATATTGTATAATGCATTCCCCATAGGCAGACTCTATATAGTATAATGCATTCCCCATAGGCAGACTCTATGTAGTATAATGCATTCCCCATAGGCAGACTCTATATAGTATAATGCACTCCCCATAGGCCTCCATATAGTATAATGCACTCCCCATAGGTCGCCATATAGTATACTGCACTCCCATAGGCAGACGCTATAGCATAATATACCCCCCCATAGGCAGACTCTATAGTATAATGCACTTCCCATAGGAAAAGTTTATGGTATAATGCACTTCACATAGGAAGATTATATAGTACTAGACTGTGGCCCGATTCTAATGCATCGGGTATTCTAGAATATGCATGTCCCCGTAGTATATGGACAATGATGATTCCAGAATTCGGGTCAGACTGTGCCCGTCGCTGATTGGTCGAGGCAACCTTTATGACATCATCGTCGCCATGGCAACCATTATGACATCTACGTCGATACTGTGCCCGTCGCTGATTGGTCGAGGCAACCTTTATGACATCATCGTCGCCATGCTGTGCCCGTCGCTGAATCAGAGACGCGGGATTTCCAGGACAGACAGACAGACAGACAGACGGAAAAACCCTTAGACAATTATATATATAGATATATATAATTGTCTAAGGGTTTTTCCGTCTGTCTGTCGTTCTGTCTGTCTGTCTGTCTGTCCTGGAAATCCCGCGTCTCTGAATCAGCGACGGGCACAGCATGGCGACGATGATGTCATAATGGAAATCCCGCGTCTCTGATTGGTCGAGGCCACCAGGCCTCGACCAATCAGCGACGGGCACAGTATCGACGTAGATGTCATAATGGTTGCCATGGCGACGATGATGTCATAAAGGTTGCCTCGACCAATCAGCGACGGGCACAGTCTGACGCGAATTCTGGAATCATCATTGTCCATATACTACGGGGACATGCATATTCTAGAATACCCGATGCGTTAGAATCGGGCCACAGTCTAGTCTATATATATAATTGTCTAAGGGTTTTTCCGTCTGTCTGTCTGTCTGTCTGTCTGTCTGTCTTTCTGTCTGTCTGTCTGTCTGTCTGTCTGTCCTGGAAATCCCGCGTCTCTGATTGGTCGAGGCCGGGAACGGCGCATGACAATGGAGCACACTGCGATGCCAGCTGTCGGGCTGTGCAGTGGCTACAAAAGACACTGGGTGACGTGAGAGCAGAGGAAAGGTGAGTAGAATGTTTTTGTTTTTAATTATGCATTAGGGGCAGAACGGGGACACATATACTAGGATTGGGGACCATGTAAACAAGGATGGGGACATATATACCAGGAAGGGGGCATATATACCAGGATGGAGACCATGTGGACCATATATACCAGGATGGGGACCATATACTGTGGCCCGATTCTAATGCATCGGGTATTCTAGAATATGCATGTCCCCGTAGTATATGGACAATGATGATTCCAGAATTCGGGTCAGACTGTGCCCGTCGCTGATTGGTCGAGGCAACCTTTATGACATCATCGTCGCCATGGCAACCATTATGACATCTACGTCGATACTGTGCCCGTCGCTGATTGGTCGAGGCAACCTTTATGACATCATCGTCGCCATGCTGTGCCCGTCACTGAATCAGAGACGCGGGATTTCCAGGACAGACAGACAGACAGACAGACGGAAAAACCCTTAGACAATTATATATATAGATATATAGGGTTTTTCCGTCTGTCTGTCTTTCTGTCTGTCTGTCTGTCTGTCCTGGAAATCCCGCGTCTCTGAATCAGCGACGGGCACAGCATGGCGACGATGATGTCATAATGGAAATCCCGCGTCTCTGATTGGTCGAGGCCACCAGGCCTCGACCAATCAGCGACGGGCACAGTATCGACGTAGATGTCATAATGGTTGCCATGGCGACGATGATGTCATAAAGGTTGCCTCGACCAATCAGCGACGGGCACAGTCTGACGCGAATTCTGGAATCATCATTGTCCATATACTACGGGGACATGCATATTCTAGAATACCCGATGCGTTAGAATCGGGCCACAGTCTAGTCTATATATATAATTGTCTAAGGGTTTTTCCGTCTGTCTGTCTGTCTGTCTGTCTGTCTGTCTGTCTTTCTGTCTGTCTGTCTGTCTGTCTGTCCTGGAAATCCCGCGTCTCTGATTGGTCGAGGCCGCCAGGCCTCGACCAATCAGCGACGGGCACAGCATGGCGACGATGATGTCATAATGGAAATCCAGCATCTTTGATTGGTCGAGGCCACCAGGCCTCGACCAATCAGCGACGGGCACAGTATCGATGTAGATGTCATAATGGTTGCCATGGCGACGATGATGTCATAAAGGTTGCCTCGACCAATCAGCGACGGGCACAGTCTGCCGCGAATTCTGGAATCATCATTGTCCATATACTACGGGGACATGCATATTCTAGAATACCCGATGCGTTAGAATCGGGCCACAGTCTAGTATAGCTATAATTGTCTAAGGGTTTTTCTCTCTGTCTGTCTGTCTGTCTGTCCTGGAAATCCCGCGTCTCTGATTGGTCGAGGCCACCAGGCCTCGACCAATCAGCGACGGGCACAGCATGGCGACGATGATGTCATAAAGGTTGCCTCGACCAATCAACGACGGGCACAGTCTGCCGCGAATTCGCCTCGACCAATCAGCGACGGGCACAGTATCGACGTAGATGTCATAATGGTTGCCATGGCGACGATGATGTCATAAAGGTTGCCTCGACCAATCAGGGCCGGGCACAGTCTGCCGCGAATTCTGGAATCATCATTGTCCATATACTACGGGGACATGCATATTCTAGAATACCCGATGCATTAGAATCGGGCCACAGTATATGGTCCCCATCCTGGTATATATGGTCCACATGGTCTCCATCCTGGTATATATGCCCCCTTCCTGGTATATATGTCCCCATCCTTGTTTACATGGTCCCCAATCCTAGTATATGTGTCCCCGTTCTGCCCCTAATGCATAATTAAAAACAAAAACATTCTACTCACCTTTCCTCTGCTCTCACGTCACCCAGTGTCTTTTGTAGCCACTGCACAGCCCGACAGCTGGCATCGCAGTGTGCTCCATTGTCATGCGCCGTTCCCTGTGGCTGCACCTCCGGCATCAGCTCACAGCCACTACGCCAGCAGCATGTATCACAGTGCAGGGACCCGACAGGTCTCTGAAACACGATGCATGTCATACTTAAGGAGAATAGCTAATTTGCAGTAAAATGGCTAATTTGCAGGTATGCAATGATTGTTTACTAAACTGAAGTTATTGTTTTTATTAGACCTCCTTAATAAACTGTTCTTAATAAACTTGTGCGTAATTTTCTGTGTGGGCAATTTTCGCCGACATTCTTCTGTGCTGCAGAGCATCTCACCTATAATGCTATACTATTCTCCTGCCCGGCAGAGCATCTCACCTATAAGGCAGAGGCACACTAGGGTATGCGCTATTGGAGCGATTTTGATGCATGACAGCCACACCAGTGCTTTCCAAATGGTCATGCAAGTGTGGTGCGAGTGTGATGAGATTTTAGAATAGATAGATAGCTAGAAAAGGTAGATCGGGCTTACCTGTCTCCCGCCCATTAAGCCTCATGCTTATTCACTGCATTGACAGACATATTATTCTCCTTCCCTGCAGAGCATCTCACCTATAATTCTATACTATTCTCTGTCCTGCAGAGCATGTAACCTATAATTCTATATTATTCTCCTGCCCTGTATCTCACCTATACCTGTATACAGTGTCCTGTGAAAGTAATCGGCCCCCTGGAACTTTTCAACCTTTTCCCACATATCGTGCTTCAAACATAAAGATACCATGTAAATTTTTGGTGAAGAATCAACAACAAGTCGAACACAATGGTGAAGTTGAACGAAATGTATTGGTTATTTAAATTTTTTGTGGAAATTCAAAAACTGATATCATGTGAACATCCACACCTTGCACTTCAAATATCATTGAAATTTAGTGATGATGCAATTGGCAATTTTCCGTGTGGGCAATTTTCCGTGTGGGCAATTTTCCGTGTGGGGAATTTTTCCTGTGGGCAATTTTCCTGTAGGCATTTTTCTGGTCACCTTTGGTTACACAGCAGGGCACAGTAGAAAGGAGCGCTATTTGGCTTTTAGAACATAGATTTTGTGAAATTATTTACGGTCACCATTTGCAGTGTCAATGCTAATTGAATTTATATTTTTTTCATGCATGGCTTCCATGGTTCTTTTTTCTTTGCTATTTTTTCATTCTGTCTTACACACCTGCGATCTAACTAATTGCTCATGTGGATTTTTAAGGTTGCTCCATTCTTAGTATGTCATTCAACCTAAGTCTAAGAACACATGAGCGTTCGAAACGCATCTGCTTATTACATGCTTATGTCCAGTGTGAGGCTAAAGAACATTGGGCCCATCGGAGGATTTGATTCTGAGGGCCTACCTTTCTCCCCCAATGAAGAGCGCCATAGCAACTGCAAGATTTGAACTATGAACTCTCCTGAAGGAGAAGGCAGAGCCCACCGAAGGATTCTCCGGTTCCCTGGTGGGCCAGTCCAACCCCGCCCATGTCCCCCCACACATCCAGTTTGTCGTTGTGTATTCATGTACTTTGTGCCTATGTTTTAAACAATTGGAAAATAAAGAAATTTACATTTTATGCATGATTTTGAATCGGAAGCTGAATCATTTCTCGTTTACCTGTATTCACCGCACGCCATGCAGTGGCGTTGATCGTGGGCTTCTACATCGATTGAATCAAGTGGAGGCTGAACTCGCAGTTTTACCTTCTTTTTGTTACAGTAAAGTACAGAAATATTTCTACATACAGAGATATCTAAAACATCATTCCTGTAGGCTCATTTCTGTTTATCACACTGCAAGATTGCAGTATGTGGTGACAGAAGGAAAATGCAGGGTTTGTCCCATATTATTCATACAAAGTTATTGATTTTAAGAACATTTATAAGGCCAATGACACTGGCACTAGATAATATTCTAGTGTTGAGTGTACTTAGGTGTGCCCAAAGAGATAACAAAGCAAAAAAACATATTTCTTTTAAGTCTTTCTTTTATATGAACAATGAGAAGTTCAGATTTGACACAAGTCCATTCTCTAGTACTCTAGTTTTAGTTTTGCGAAGACCCCAATGTATATTCACTGTGAAAGTGAAAAGTCATAGAATAAGTTGTAGGCTATTATTTCCATACAGGGTAAGCATGTAAACATCACATTTTCAGTAGCAATTTTTTTTTGTGCAGAAAATTTGCTGTATTTTACAGTTCAATCAAAGTTGATATGAATAAAAAAATACTTATGTGCCTACTGGGCATTTATAGATTCTGAAAGCATATATAAGGGTAGCAAAACACAGTGTCAGAATGTTATAAACTCATGTGCCCAAAAAAGGGAGATTAAGTGTAAGAGAGGTCCAGTGCAACAAGGTGGGTAAAGCATTTGAAGAAAAATGCACATTAAGAACCAGAATGAGATAAAAGATATATTTATTAACAAGATTTTGAAAACATTGTTTTAATTTAAACAAAGGCACAAAGCAAAAAGCGGGTGAACAGACAATGACAATCACTTATTAAGTGGAACCACAGGTCAGAGGCATATACATAAGTACAAGATGCCCATAGAACCAAGTACAAGTTCACATATATGTCAAGTAGTTTCTTAAATGAGGAAGTGAGGCCATGAGTGAGTCAACTGAAAGATTAGAGGACACGGAGCTTGGGAGTGAAAAATAATTACCTCAGACCTGCAGAACTATGGGATTTTGTTGCATTTTTTTTCCCCATAAGTTTCTATAACGTATGAAAAATGTATGGAAAAAAAGCAGTTGCGTTTTATCTTCTAACCGGGCCTGAACTCAATGTGTGGCTGCAGCTGTGAGGTCATCGCAAACAATGAAGAGGAAGCCAGACTGCTTTACAACTGGATATACCAAGTAGAGCTAAATAAGTTTTGTGTACAGAGGTGACATGAACCAACACCACTAGCAATAAAATATATATTTTTTTTTATTACTATGAGCCTCCCCTATTCTGTACCAAAGGGTTAACGAGTATTCTACAGTATACAAGTATTACATTCTGTGCTATGTAAGGTTAGGAGGAAAGTTGAAGTGTGACCATTTTATTATCTCTTAAAGTTCATTGATATACCAAATTTTAATCTATAGGTCACTGCTTCTAAAATGTCAAAAAATCAGGGACTGTGAGATTAAAGCTGTTACAGTATGTGGTCTGCAGGGGAAGGGTTTGCAGTCATGATTAGAGGATTGATGTAAAATCTTCAATCACAAAAGTTATTTTCTATAGGCAAATGCAACAGTACATTGGAGATACCATTATCTATCTATCTATCTATCTATCTATCTATCTATCTATCTATCTATCTATCTATCTATCTATCCATCCATTCATTTCCCTCTTAGTTCTCTCTCATATCTATCAATGAATTAATAACAGACAAAAGCAAATTACATGTAAAAATAGGCACTATTCACTTCTTGTCTAGTCTGCCATCCATTCCACGCCACATACAATAAGCAGAGCAGACTGGTTACCCCATTATTAAGAGGCTATTAACTGTATAAAGTGTATGAGAACATGATGCGAGGAACCTGATTATGGTTTAAGTTTTCCTTTTTTTTTTTTTGAATGGGCCACACAGGGATAGTTAGGTTAATGCGTTGAGGTGGTAGGCCAATCTGAACAAATGAGTTTTTAGGGCACGCTTAAAACTGTGGGGATTGGGGATTAATCGTATTAACCTGGGTAGTGCATTCCATAGAATCGGCGCAGCACGTGTAAAGTCTTGGAGACAGGAGTGGGAGGTTCTGATTATTGAGGATGCTAACCTGAGGTCATTAGCGGAGTGGAGGGCACGGGTAGGGTGGTAGACTGAGACCTGAAAGGAGATGCAGGGTGGTGCTGAGCCATGGAGAGCTTTGTGGATGAGGGTTGTAGTTTTGTACTGGATTCTGGAGTGGATGGGTAGCCAGTGTAATGACTGGCACAAGGTAGAGGCATTGGTGTAATGGTTGGTGAGGAATATGATCCTGACAGCAGCATTCAGGACAGATTGGAGCAGGGAGAGTTTGGTAAGAGGGATGCCGATTAGTAGAGAGTTACAATAGTCCAGACGATAATGAATAAGTGAAACAGTAAGAGTTTTTGCAGAGTCGAAAGTAAGAAAAGGGCGAATTCTAGAAATGTTTTTGAGATGCAGATAAGAAGAGCGAGCCAGTGATCGGATGTGGGGGGTGAATGAAAGCTCAGAATCAATTATGACCCCAAGGCAGTGGGCATGTTGCTTTGGAGTAATGGTGGAACCACACACGGATATGGCAATGTCAGGCAAAGGTAGGCTAGTAGAGGGAGAAAACACGAGGAGTCCAGTTTTTGACAGGTTCAGTTTCAGATAGAGGGAGGACATGATGTTAGAGACAGCGGTAAGACAATCACTGGTGTTTTCTAAAAAGGTCGGCGTGATATCAGGAGAATAAGTGTATAATTGGGTGTCGTCAGCATAGAGATGGTACTGGAACCTGTTGTGAATTCCATTCTTGGGCTCCATCCTGTGGTTACGAATGGTATTTTTGGGATTTCTGCTCTTGGGCTCCCTCTGGTGGTTTCGAGTGGAACTTAGCAGCTGCTTTCACTAATCGGTTCCCTGGCCTTGTTATTTAACTGGGTTCTAGTCTGTAGTCGATGCCAGCTGTCAATGTTTTCCTGTTGGATTCAGTCCTCTCCTGGAAGTTCTCTGTTGGCCAGTCCATTTCAGCTTAAGATAAGTTCTGCTAGTTCTTGGGTGTTTCCCTGCTTTTGACCTTCTGTTCAAGTTTAAGTTATGTCTCTTTTGTCCAGCTTGTCATTATGAAATATTCCGGCTAGTTGGAAGCTCTGGGGTTGCAGATTTGCTCCTCCACACCGTGAGTCGGTGTGGAGGTTATTTTTGTAAACTCTGCGTGGATATTTAGTTTTTTATACTGACCGCACAGTAGCCTTTTCTATCTCTGTCTATTTAGATAGTATTGGCCTCCTTTGCTAAAATCTAGTTTCATTTCTGAGTTTGTCATTTCCCTCTCCACTCACCGTCAATATTTGTGGGGGGCTATCTTTCCTTTTGGGGGTTTCTCTGAGGCGAGATAGTTTTCCGTTTTCATCTTCAGGGGTAGTTAGTTCTTAGGCTGTGACGAGGCGTCTAGGCAGAGATAGGAACGTCCCACGGCTATTTCTAGTGTTTGTGTTAGGAGTAGGGATTGCGGTCAGTAAAGCTACCACCTCCTCAGAGCTTGTACATTATTTGTTTTACCCACCAGGTCATTTCAGTGCTGCTCCGTAATCACCAGGTCATAACTGTGATTGCTGTCGGTGGAACTGCCACCTCCTCTGAGTGTGTCCATGATTGGTTTTACCCACCAGGTCATCTCAGTGCTACTCCGTAATCACCAGGTCGTAACAGTACAGCTGGCCCACAATGTGTTAAATGCATCTCAAAAGAGGGAAAATAAAGTTCTGAGTCATTTTTTTTTTCCTTTGTAGCTTGTTTTGTCTTTTTTTCCCCTTGATCTTTGGATGGTTCAGGAGCTTGGTGCTGATATGGAGGTTCAGGGTCTGTCTGCGCGTGTTGATCATCTTGCTGCAAGGGTACAGAGTATCCAAGATTATGTTATTCAAACTCCTGTTTCTGAGCCTAGAATTCCTATCCCTGATTTGTTTTCTGGGGATAGATCTAAGTTTTTGAACTTTAAAAATAATTGCAGATTGTTTTTTGCTCTGAGACCCCGTTCCTCTGGTGACCCCATTCAGCAGGTGAAGATTGTTATTTCTCTGCTGCGTGGTGACCCGCAGGACTGGGCATTCTCCCTTGAGCCAGGGAATCCTGCATTGCTTAATGTAGATTCATTTTTTCAAGCACTTGGACTGCTTTATGACGAACCTAATTCTGTGGATCAGGCAGAAAAAATCTTGCTGGCTCTGTGTCAGGATCAGGAAGCAGCAGAAATATATTGTCAGAAATTTAGAAAGTGGTCTGTGCTTACAAAATGGAATGAGGATGCCCTGGCCGCTATTTTCAGAAAGGGTCTTTCTGAAGCCCTTAAAGATGTTATGGTGGGGTTTCCCACGCCTGCTGGTTTGAACGAATCAATGTCTCTGGCCATTCAGATTGATCGGCGCCTACGTGAACGTAAGGTGGTACACCATATGGCGGTGTCCTCTGGGCAGAGTTCTGAGCCTGTGCAATGTGATAGGATTTTGACGAGAGCAGAACGGCAGGAGTTCAGACGTCAGAATGGGCTGTGTTTTTACTGTGGTGACGCTACTCATGCTATCTCTGACTGCCTGAGGCATACTAATTGCTAGGTCAGTTACCATCAGTACTGTACAGCCTAAATTTCTCTTGCCTATTACCCTGATTTGCTCATTGTCGTCCTTTTCTGTAATGGCATTTGTGGATTCTGGCGCTGCCCTGAACTTAATGGATCTAGAATTTGCCAAGCGCTGTGGTTTTTCTTTGGAGCCTTTGCAGAGCCCTATTCCCTTGAGGGGGATTGATGCTACGCCATTGGCCAAGAATAAACCTCAGTACTGGACACAGTTAGCCATGAACATGGCTCCAGCACATCAGGAAAATATTCGCTTTTTGGTGTTGCATAATTTGCATGATGTGGTTGTGCTGGGGTTTCCATGGTTACAGGTACATAATCCAGTGCTGGATTGGAAATCTATGTCTGTGACTAGTTGGGGTTGTCAGGGGATACATAGTGACATTCCTCTGATGTCAATTTCCTCGTCCCCTTCTTCTGAAGTCCCTGAGTTTTTGTCTGATTTCCAGGATATATTTGAGGAGCCCAAATCCAGTCCCCTGCCTCCTCATAGGGACTGTGATTGCGCTATTAATTTGATTCCTGGCTGTAAGTTCCCTAAGGGTCGACTTTTCAATCTGTCTGTGCCAGAGCATGCCGCTATGAGGAGTTATGTAAAGGAGTCCTTGGAGAAGGGGCATATTCGCCCGTCTTCATCACCGTTGGGAGCGGGGTTCTTTTTTGTTGCCAAGAAGGATGGCTCCTTGAGGCCCTGTATAGATTATCGCCTTCTCAATAAGATCACGGTCAAATTCCAGTACCCTTTGCCTTTGCTCTCTGATTTGTTTGCTCGGATTAAAGGGGCTAGCTGGTTTACCAAGATTGACCTTCGAGGGGCGTATAATCTTGTTCGCATCAAACAGGGTGATGAATGGAAAACAGCATTTAATACGCCTGAAGGCCATTTTGAATATCTTGTGATGCCTTTCGGGCTCTCTAATGCTCCATCTGTGTTTCAGTATTTTATGCATGATATTTTCCGGGAGTATCTGGATAAATTTATGATTGTATATTTGGATGATATTTTGTTTTTTTCCGATGATTGGGAGTCTCACGTGAAGCAGGTCAGGATGGTATTTCAGATTCTTCGTGCTAATGCACTGTTTGTGAAGGGGTCTAAGTGCCTTTTTGGAGTTCAGAAGGTTTCTTTTCTGGGGTTCATTTTTTCTCCCTCGGCTATTGAAATGGACCCTGTTAAGGTCCAGGCTATTTATGATTGGACTCAACCCACATCTGTGAAGAGCCTTCAGAAATTTTTGGGCTTTGCTAATTTTTATCGCCGCTTCATTGCTAATTTTTCTACTGTGGTTAAACCTCTGACCGATTTGACCAAGAAAGGTGCTGATGTGGTGAATTGGTCCTCTACGGCTGTGGAGGCCTTTCAGGAGCTTAAGCGTCGTTTTACTTCTGCCCCTGTGTTGCGTCAGCCAGATGTTTCTCTCCCTTTTCAGGTTGAGGTTGACGCTTCTGAGATTGGGGCAGGAGCTGTTCTGTCTCAGAGAAGTTCCGATGGCTCTGTGTTGAAACCGTGTGCTTTCTTCTCCAGAAAGTTTTCGCCTGCTGAGCGTAATTATGATGTTGGCAATCGGGAGTTGTTGGCTATGAAGTGGGCATTTGAAGAGTGGCGACATTGGCTTGAGGGAGCTAAGCATCGTGTTGTGGTCTTGACCGATCATAAGAATCTGATTTACCTTGAGTCTGCCAAGCGGTTGAATCCTAGACAGGCTCGGTGGTCTTTATTTTTCTCCCGTTTTGATTTTGTGGTCTCGTATCTTCCGGGATCTAAGAATGTGAAGGCTGATGCCCTGTCTAGGAGTTTTTTGCCTGATTCTCCGGGAGTCTGTGAGCCGGCTGGT
This sequence comes from Ranitomeya variabilis, assembly GCF_051348905.1. Taxonomy (NCBI): domain Eukaryota; kingdom Metazoa; phylum Chordata; class Amphibia; order Anura; family Dendrobatidae; genus Ranitomeya; species Ranitomeya variabilis. Next base: position 926,943,292 of record NC_135233.1, on the reverse strand, counting down.
ATTCTCAAGGAGGGGGTGATTCTTTCTGCTATCTCCCCGGCGGGTGCTTCAGGAGTTTCAGGCTGATAGACCCGACCGCTTCCCTGTGGGCAAATTGTTTGTTCCTGATAGATGGACTAGTAAGGTGATTTCTGAGATTCATTGTTCGGTATTGGCTGGTCATCCTGGGATCTTTGGTACCAGAGATTTGGTTGCCAGGTCCTTTTGGTGGCCTTCTTTGTCACGGGATGTGCGTTCCTTCGTGCAGTCCTGTGGGATCTGTGCCCGGGCTAAGCCCTGCTGTTCTCGTGCTAGTGGGTTGCTTTTGCCTTTGCCTATCCCTGAGAGGCCCTGGATGCATATTTCCATGGATTTTATTTCTGATCTTCCTGTTTCTCAAAAAATGTCTGTCATCTGGGTGGTTTGTGACCGGTTTTCTAAAATGGTCCACTTGGTACCTTTGCCTAAGTTGCCTTCCTCCTCTGATTTGGTTCCTTTATTTTTTCAGCATGTGGTCCGTTTGCATGGTATTCCGGAGAATATTGTGTCTGACAGAGGTACCCAGTTTGTTTCTAGGTTTTGGCGGTCCTTTTGTGTTAGAATGGGCATTAATTTGTCTTTTTCTTCGGCATTTCACCCTCAGACAAATGGACAGACGGAGCGAACCAATCAGACCTTGGAAACCTATTTGAGATGCTTTGTGTCTGCTGATCAAGATGATTGGGTTACCTTCTTGTCGTTGGCCGAGTTTGGCCTTAATAATCGGGCTAGTTCGGCTACTTTGGTTTCGCCTTTTTTTTGTAACTCCGGTTTTCATCCTCGTTTTTCTTCAGGGCAGGTTGAGCCTTCGGACTGTCCTGGGGTGGTGTTGTGAATTTGGATTCTGGGCTCCCCCGGTGGCTACTGGTGGAATTGAACTGGTGTCTTCATCTTCTCTGTTCACCTGTTCCCATCAAGATGTGGGAGTCGCTATATAACCTTGCTGCTCTGTTAGTTGCTTGCCGGTCAACAATGTTATCAGAAGCCTCTCTGTGCTTGTTCCTGCTCCTAGACAACTACTAGATAAGTTGGACTCTTGTCCATGTTTGTTTTTGCATTTTTGTTCCAGTTCACAGCTGTAGTTTCGTTACTGTGTCTGGAAAGCTCTTGTGAACAGGAATTGCCACTCTGGTGTTATGAGTTAATGCCAGAGTTTTAAAGTAATTTCTGGATGGTGTTTTTGATAGGGTTTTCAGCTGACCATGAAAGTGTCCTTTCTGTCTTCTGCTATGTAGTAAGTGGACCTCAAATTTGCTAAACCTATTTTCATACTACGTTTGTTATTTCATCTCAACTCACCGCCAATACATGTGGGGGGCCTCTGTCTCCTTTCGGGGTATTTCTCTAGAGGTGAGCTAGGACTAATATTTTCCTCTGCTAGCTTTATTTAGTCCTCCGGCTGGTGCTGGGCATCTAGAATCAACGTAGGCATGCTACCTGTTGTGAATTTGGATTCTGGGCTCCCCCGGTGGCTACTGGTGGAATTGAACTTGTGACATCATCTTCCCTGTTCACCTGTTCTGATTAGATCTGGGTGTCGCTATATAACCTGGCTTCTCTGTTAGATGCTTGCCGGTCATCAATGTTATCAGAAGCCTCTCTGTGCTTGTTCCTGCTCCCAGACATCTACTAGATAAGTTGGACATTCGTCCATGTTTTGTTTTTGTATTTTGGTTCCAGTTCACAGCTGCAGTTTCGTTACTGTGTCTGGAAAGCTCTTGTTGATCAGGAATTGCCACTCTGGTATTATGAGTTAATGCCAGAGTCCTAAAGTAATTTCTGGATGTGTTTTGTTAGGGTTTTCTACTGACCATGAAAGTATGCTTTCTGTCTTCTGCTATCTAGAAAGCGGACCTCAAATTTGCTAAAACTATTTTCCTGCTGCGTTTGTTGTTTCATCTCATATCACCGCCAATATATGTGGGGGGCTTCTGTCTCCTTTTGGGCATTTCTCTAGAGGTGAGTCAGGTCTTATATTTCCCTCTGCTAGCATTATTTAGTTCTCCGGCCGGCGCTGGGCATATAGGGATAAAAAGTAGGACATGCTACCTGGCTACTTCTAGATGATGCGGTAGGTTTAGTTCATGGTCAGTACAGTTACATCTTCCAAGAGCTTGTTCCTATAGAGGCTTATGCTAGTTCTCTGGCCATGGAGATCATGACAGTTTGACCGGCCCACTAAAGGGTTAAAATCCTTGGCTGAGAAAGGAGAGAAATAAGAAGTCTGCTGAGAGTTTTTTTTTTTTTTTTTTCTCTGTGCTCTTAATTGGATCACTTGCCAGTCTGTCTATTCTGCAGTCTTTCTTTTTTTTCTCTCTCCTTATAATCTTTGAATGGCTTTGTGTTCACCTGTTAATAATGGATCTTCAGAGTGTAACTGCAGGTTTGAATAATCTCACCACGAAAGTACAAAATTTGCAAGATTTTATTATTCATGCTCCGGTATCTGAGCCGAGAATTCCTTTGCCGGAATTCTTCTCAGGGAATAGATCTAGCTTTCAGAATTTTAGAAATAATTGTAAGCTATTTTTGTCCCTGAAATCTCGTTCTGCTGGAGACCCTGCACAGCAGGTTGGGATTGTGATTTCCTTGCTCCGCGGCGACCCTCAAGACTGGGCTTTTGCATTGGCACCAGGGGATCCTGCGTTGCGCAATGTGGATGCGTTTTTTTTGGCCTTGGGCTTGCTGTATGAGGAACCTCATTTGGAACTTCAGGCAGAAAAAACTTTGATGTCCCTATCGCAGGGGCAAGATGAAGCTGAAATTTACTGCCAAAGATTCCGTAAATGGTCTGTGCTTACTCAGTGGAATGAGTGTGCCTTGGCGGCTACTTTCAGAGAGGGTCTCTCTGATGCCATTAAGGATGTTATGGTGGGGTTCCCTGTGCCTGCGGGTCTGAATGAGTCCATGACAATGGCCATTCAGATCGATAGGCGTCTGCGGGAGCGCAAACCTGTGCACTATCTGGCTGTGTCCACTGAGAAGACGCCAGAAAGCATGCAGTGTGATAGAATTCTGTCCAGAAGCGAGCGGCAGAATTTTAGACGGAAAAATGGGTTGTGTTTCTATTGTGGGGATTCTACTCATGTTATATCAGCATGCTCTAAGCGTACTAAAAAGCTTGATAAATCCGTTTCCATTGGCACTTTACAGTCTAAATTTATTTTGTCTGTGACCCTGATTTGCTCTTTGTCATCTATTACTACTGACGCCTATATCGACTCTGGCGCCGCTTTGAGTCTTATGGATTGGTCCTTTGCCAATCGTTGTGGGTATGATTTAGAGCCTTTGGAAACTCTTATTCCTCTGAAGGGGATTGACTCCACCCCATTGGCTAATAATAAACCACAATACTGGACACAAGTGACTATGTGTATTAATCCGGATCACCAGGAGACTATTCGTTTTCTAGTGCTGTATAATCTACATGAGGATTTGGTGCTGGGATTGCCATGGCTGCAGTCTCACAACCCAGTCCTTGACTGGAGAGCTATGTCTGTGTTGAGCTGGGGATGTAAGGGGACTCATGGGGACGTACCTTTGGTGTCCATTTCATCATCTATTCCCTCTGAAATCCCTGAGTTCCTGTCTGATTATCGTGACGTCTTTGAAGAACCCAAGCTGGGTTCACTACCTCCGCACCGTGAGTGCGATTGTGCTATAGATTTAATTCCGGGTAGTAAATACCCAAAGGGTCGTTTATTTAATCTGTCTGTGCCTGAACATACTGCTATGCGAGAATATATAAAGGAGTCCTTGGAAAAGGGACATATTCGTCCATCGTCATCTCCCTTAGGAGCCGGTTTTTTCTTTGTGTCAAAAAAAGACGGCTCTTTGAGACCATGTATTGATTATCGGCTTTTGAATAAAATCACGGTTAAATATCAATACCCATTGCCGTTGCTGACTGATTTGTTTGCTCGCATAAAGGGGGCCAAGTGGTTCTCTAAGATTGATCTCCGTGGGGCGTATAATTTGGTGCGGATCAGGCAGGGGGATGAGTGGAAAACCGCATTTAATACGCCCGAGGGCCACTTTGAGTATTTGGTGATGCCTTTTGGTCTTTCTAATGCCCCTTCAGTCTTCCAGTCCTTTATGCATGATATTTTCCGCGATTTTTTGGATAAATTTATGATAGTGTATCTGGATGATATTCTGATTTTTTCGGATGACTGGGACTCTCATGTCCGGCAAGTTAAGAGGGTTTTTCAGGTTTTGCGGTCTAATTCTCTGTGTGTCAAGGGTTCTAAGTGCGTTTTTGGGGTTCAGAGAATTTCCTTTTTGGGATATATTTTTTCTCCCTCTTCCATTGAGATGGATCCTGTTAAGGTTCAAGCTATTTGTGATTGGACGCAGCCCTCTTCTCTTAAAAGTCTTCAGAAATTTTTGGGCTTTGCCAACTTTTATCGTCGATTTATTTCTGGTTTTTCGGATGTCGTTAAGCCATTGACCGATTTGACTAGACAGGGTGCTGATGTTGCTAATTGGTCCCCTGATGCTGTGGAGGCCTTTCAGGAGCTTAAGCGCCGTTTTTCTTCTGCCCCTGTGTTGCGTCAGCCTGATGTGACTCTTCCTTTTCAGGTTGAGGTCGACGCTTCTGAGATCGGAGCTGGGGCAGTGTTGTCGCAGAAAAGTTCTGACTGCGCCGTGATGAGGCCTTGTGCCTTCTTTTCCCGTAAATTTTCGCCCGCTGAGCGGAATTATGATGTTGGGAATCGGGAGCTTTTGGCCATGAAGTGGGCGTTTGAGGAGTGGCGCCATTGGCTCGAGGGGGCCAGACATCAGGTGGTGGTATTGACTGACCACAAAAATTTGATTTATCTTGAGACCGCCAGGCGCCTGAATCCTAGACAGGCGCGCTGGTCATTATTTTTTTCTCGGTTTAATTTTGTGGTATCGTACCTACCAGGTTCTAAGAATGTTAAGGCGGATGCCCTTTCTAGGAGTTTTGAGCCTGATTCACCTGGCAACTCTGACCCCACAGGTATTCTTAAGGAGGGAGTTATCTTGTCAGCCGTTTCTCCAGACCTGCGGCGGGCCTTGCAGGAGTTTCAGGCGGATAGACCGGATCGTTGTCCGCCTGATAGGCTGTTTGTTCCTGATGATTGGACCAGTAAAGTCATCTCTGAGGTTCATTCTTCTGCGTTGGCAGGTCATCCTGGAATTTTTGGTACCAGGGATTTGGTGGCAAGATCCTTCTGGTGGCCTTCCCTGTCACGAGATGTGCGAGGCTTTGTGCAGTCTTGTGACGTTTGTGCTCGGGCCAAGCCTTGTTGTTCTCGGGCTAGTGGATTATTGTTGCCCTTGCCTATTCCTAAGAGGCCTTGGACACACATCTCGATGGATTTTATTTCAGATCTGCCTGTTTCTCAGAAGATGTCTGTCATCTGGGTGGTGTGTGACCGTTTTTCTAAGATGGTTCATTTGGTTCCCCTGCCCAAATTGCCTTCTTCTTCCGAGTTGGTGCCCCTGTTTTTTCAAAATGTTGTTCGTTTGCATGGTATTCCTGAGAATATCGTTTCTGACAGAGGAACCCAATTTGTGTCTAGATTTTGGCGGGCATTTTGTGCTAGGATGGGCATAGATTTGTCTTTTTCGTCTGCTTTTCACCCTCAGACTAATGGCCAGACCGAGCGGACTAATCAGACCCTGGAGACATATCTGAGGTGTTTTGTGTCTGCTGACCAGGATGATTGGGTTGCTTTTTTGCCATTGGCGGAGTTCGCCCTCAATAATCGGGCCAGCTCTGCCACCTTGGTTTCCCCGTTTTTCTGTAATTCGGGGTTCCATCCTCGATTTTCCTCCGGTCAGATGGAATCCTCGGATTGTCCTGGAGTGGATGCGGTGGTGGAGAGATTGCATCATATCTGGGGGCAGGTGATGGACAATTTAAAGTTGTCCCAGGAGAAGACTCAGCTTTTTGCCAACCGTCACCGTCGTGTTGGTCCTCGGCTTTGTGTTGGAGATTTGGTGTGGTTGTCTTCTCGTTTTGTCCCTATGAGGGTCTCATCTCCTAAGTTTAAGCCTCGGTTCATCGGTCCGTATAAAATATTGGAGATTCTTAACCCTGTTTCCTTCCGTTTGGACCTCCCTGCATCCTTTTCTATTCATAACGTTTTTCATCGGTCGTTATTGCGCAGGTATGAGGCACCGGTTGTGCCTTCCGTTGAGCCTCCTGCTCCGGTGTTGGTTGAGGGTGAGTTGGAGTACGTTGTGGAAAAAATCCTAGACTCCCGTGTTTCCAGACGGAGACTCCAGTATCTGGTCAAGTGGAAGGGATACGGCCAGGAGGATAATTCTTGGGTCACTGCATCTGATGTTCATGCCTCTGATCTGGTTCGTGCCTTTCATAGGGCCCATCCTGATCGCCCTGGTGGTTCTGGTGAGGGTTCGGTGCCCCCTCCTTGAGGGGGGGGGTACTGTTGTGAATTTGGATTCTGGGCTCCCCCGGTGGCTACTGGTGGAATTGAACTTGTGACATCATCTTCCCTGTTCACCTGTTCTGATTAGATCTGGGTGTCGCTATATAACCTGGCTTCTCTGTTAGATGCTTGCCGGTCATCAATGTTATCAGAAGCCTCTCTGTGCTTGTTCCTGCTCCCAGACATCTACTAGATAAGTTGGACATTCGTCCATGTTTTGTTTTTGTATTTTGGTTCCAGTTCACAGCTGCAGTTTCGTTACTGTGTCTGGAAAGCTCTTGTTGATCAGGAATTGCCACTCTGGTATTATGAGTTAATGCCAGAGTCCTAAAGTAATTTCTGGATGTGTTTTGTTAGGGTTTTCTACTGACCATGAAAGTATGCTTTCTGTCTTCTGCTATCTAGAAAGCGGACCTCAAATTTGCTAAAACTATTTTCCTGCTGCGTTTGTTGTTTCATCTCATATCACCGCCAATATATGTGGGGGGCTTCTGTCTCCTTTTGGGCATTTCTCTAGAGGTGAGTCAGGTCTTATATTTCCCTCTGCTAGCATTATTTAGTTCTCCGGCCGGCGCTGGGCATATAGGGATAAAAAGTAGGACATGCTACCTGGCTACTTCTAGATGATGCGGTAGGTTTAGTTCATGGTCAGTACAGTTACATCTTCCAAGAGCTTGTTCCTATAGAGGCTTATGCTAGTTCTCTGGCCATGGAGATCATGACAGCTACCCGGCCACTGCTAGTTGTGCGTTAGGTTTAGTTCATGGTCAGCTCAGTTCCCATCTTCCAAGAGCTAGTTCCTATATATGCTTATGCTATGTTCTCATGCCATTGAGATCATGACAGTTTGACCGGCCCTCAAAGTGTTAATTGTTTGGGCTGAAGCAGGAGAAAAAGAAGTGTTGAAGGGAAATTTTTTTTTTTTTTCCCCTCAGAGTTTTGCTGCCTAGCCCTTAATTGCTGTCTAGCTGCTTCTTACCTCCTCTTAACCCTTGAATGGCTCTGTGTCCACCTGTTTGTAATGGATCTTCAGAGTGTAACTGCAGGTTTGAATAATCTCGCCACGAAGGTACAAAATTTGCAAGATTTTGTTTGTCATGCACCTGTATCTGAGCCGAGAATTCCTTTGCCGGAATTTTTCTCGGGAAATAGATCCGGGTTTCAGAATTTTCGAAATAATTGCAAATTATTTTTGTCCCTGAAATCTCGCTCTGCCGGAGACCCTGCACAGCAGGTCAGGATTGTGATTTCCTTGCTCCGGGGCGACCCTCAAGACTGGGCTTTTTCATTGACACCAGGGGATCCTGCGTTGCTCAATGTGGATGCGTTTTTTCTGGCCTTGGGGTTGCTTTATGACGAACCTCATTTGGAGCTTCAGGCAGAAAAAACTTTGATGTCCCTATCTCAGGGGCAAGATGAAGCGGAAATTTACTGCCAAAGATTCCGTAAATGGTCTGTGCTTACTCAGTGGAATGAGTGCGCCCTGGCGGCGACTTTCAGAGAGGGTCTCTCTGATGCCATTAAGGATGTTATGGTGGGGTTCCCTGTGCCTGCGGGTCTGAATGAGTCCATGACAATGGCTATTCAGATCGATAGGCGTTTGCGGGAGCGCAAACCAGTGCACCATCTGGCGGTGTCCACTGAGAAGTCGCCAGAGAGTATGCAGTGTGATAGAATTCTGTCCCGAAGCGAGCGGCAGAATTTTAGACGGAAAAATGGGTTGTGTTTCTATTGTGGTGATTCTACTCATGTTATATCAGCATGCTCTAAGCGCACTAAAAAGCTTGGTAAATCTGTTTCCATTTGCACCTTACCGTCTAAATTTATTCTATCTGTGACCCTGATTTGCTCTTTGTCATCTATTACCACGGACGCCTATGTCGACTCTGGCGCCGCTTTGAGTCTTATGGATTGGTCCTTTGCCAAACGCTGTGGGTATGATTTAGAGCCTTTGGAGACTCCTATTCCTCTGAAGGGGATTGACTCCACCCCATTGGCTAATAATAAACCACAATACTGGACACAAGTAACTATGCGTATTAATCCGGATCACCAGGAGATTATTCGCTTTCTGGTGCTGTATAGTCTACATGATGATTTGGTGCTAGGATTGCCTTGGCTGCAATCTCACAACCCAGTCCTCGACTGGAGAGCTATGTCTGTGTTGAGCTGGGGATGTAAGGGGGCTCATGGGGATGTACCTGTGGTTTCCATTTCATCATCCATTCCCTCTGAAATTCCTGAGTTCCTGTCTGACTATCGTGACGTCTTTGAAGAATCCAAGCTTGGTTCGTTACCTCCGCACCGAGAGTGCGATTGTGCCATAGATTTAATCCCGGGTAGTAAATACCCAAAGGGTCGTTTATTTAATCTGTCTGTGCCTGAACACGCTGCTATGCGAGAATATATAAAGGAGTCCTTGGAAAAGGGACATATTCGTCCATCGTCATCTCCCTTAGGAGCCGTTTTTTTCTTTGTGCCAAAAAAAGACGGCTCTTTGAGACCATGTATCGATTATCGGCTTTTGAATAAAATCACTGTTAAATATCAATACCCATTGCCGTTGCTGACTGATTTGTTTGCTCGCATAAAGGGGGCCAAGTGGTTCTCTAAGATTGACCTTCGTGGGGCGTATAATTTGGTGCGAATCAGGCAGGGGGATGAGTGGAAAACCGCATTTAATACGCCCGAGGGCCACTTTGAGTATTTAGTGATGCCTTTTGGTCTTTCTAATGCTCCGTCAGTTTTCCAGTCCTTTATGCATGATATTTTTCGCGATCATTTGGATAAATTTATGATTGTGTATCTGGATGATATTCTGATTTTTTCGGATGACTGGGACTCTCATGTCCAGCAAGTCAGGAGGGTTTTTCAGGTTTTGCGGTCTAATTCTTTGTGTGTGAAGGGTTCTAAGTGTGTTTTTGGGGTACAGAGGATTTCCTTTTTGGGATATATTTTTTCCCCCTCTTCCATTGAAATGGATCCTGTCAAGGTTCAAGCTATTTGTGATTGGACGCAGCCCTCTTCTCTTAAGAGTCTTCAGAAATTTTTGGGCTTTGCTAACTTTTATCGTCGATTTATTGCTGGTTTTTCGGATATTGCTAAGCCATTGACCGATTTGACTAAGAAGGGTGCTGATGTTGCTGATTGGTCCCCTGATGCTGTGGAGGCCTTTCGGGAGCTTAAGCGCCGTTTTTCCTCTGCCCCTGTGTTGCGTCAGCCTGATGTTGCTCTACCTTTTCAGGTTGAGGTCGACGCTTCTGAGATCGGAGCTGGGGCAGTGTTGTCGCAGAAAAGTTCTGACTGCTCCGTGATGAGGCCTTGTGCCTTCTTTTCCCGTAAATTTTCGCCCGCTGAGCGGAATTATGATGTTGGGAATCGGGAGCTTTTGGCCATGAAGTGGGCTTTTGAGGAGTGGCGCCATTGGCTTGAGGGGGCCAGACATCAGGTGGTGGTATTGACTGACCACAAAAATTTGATTTATCTTGAGACCGCCAGGCGCCTGAATCCTAGACAGGCGCGCTGGTCATTATTTTTCTCTCGGTTTAATTTTGTGGTGTCATACCTACCGGGTTCTAAGAATGTTAAGGCGGATGCCCTTTCTAGGAGTTTTGAGCCTGACTCGCCTGGTAACTCTGAGCCCACAGGTATCCTTAAGGATGGAGTGGTATTGTCAGCCGTTTCTCCAGACCTGCGGCGGGCCTTGCAGGAGTTTCAGGCGGATAGACCTGATCGTTGCCCACCTGATAAACTGTTTGTTCCTGATGATTGGACCAGTAGAGTCATCTCTGAGGTTCATTCTTCTGCGTTGGCAGGTCATCCTGGCATTTTTGGTACCAGGGATTTGGTGGCAAGGTCCTTCTGGTGGCCTTCCCTGTCACGAGATGTGCGAGGCTTTGTGCAGTCTTGTGACGTTTGTGCTCGGGCCAAGCCTTGTTGTTCTCGGGCTAGTGGATTATTGTTGCCCTTGCCTATTCCTAAGAGGCCTTGGACGCACATCTCGATGGATTTTATTTCAGATCTGCCTGTTTCTCAGAAGATGTCTGTCATCTGGGTGGTGTGTGACCGTTTTTCTAAGATGGTCCATTTGGTTCCTCTGCCCAAGTTACCTTCTTCTTCCGAGTTGGTTCCTCTGTTTTTTCAAAATGTTGTTCGTTTGCATGGTATTCCTGAGAATATCGTTTCTGACAGAGGGACCCAATTCGTGTCTAGATTTTGGCGGGCATTCTGTGCTAGGATGGGCATAGATTTATCTTTTTCGTCCGCTTTCCATCCTCAGACGAATGGCCAGACCGAGCGGATTAATCAGACCCTGGAGACATATCTGAGGTGTTTTGTGTCTGCTGACCAGGATGATTGGATTGCTTTTTTGCCATTGGCGGAGTTCGCTCTCAATAATCGGGCCAGCTCTGCCACTTTGGTGTCCCCGTTTTTCTGTAATTCGGGGTTTCATCCTCGATTTTCCTCTGGTCAGGTGGAATCTTCGGATTGTCCTGGAGTGGATGCTGTGGTGGAGAGATTGCATCAGATCTGGGGGCAGGTGGTGGACAATTTGAGGTTGTCCCAGGAGAAGACTCAGCTTTTTGCCAACCGCCACCGTCGTGTTGGTCCTCGGCTTTCTGTTGGGGATTTGGTGTGGTTGTCTTCTCGTTTTGTCCCTATGAGGGTCTCTTCTCCTAAGTTTAAGCCTCGGTTTATCGGCCCGTATAAGATATTGGAGATTCTTAACCCTGTTTCCTTCCGTTTGGACCTCCCTGCATCCTTTTCTATTCATAACGTTTTTCATCGGTCATTATTGCGCAGGTATGAGGTACCGGTTGTGCCTTCCGTTGAGCCTCCTGCTCCGGTGTTGGTTGAGGGTGAGTTGGAGTACGTTGTGGAGAAAATCTTAGACTCTCGTGTTTCCAGACGGAGACTCCAGTATCTGGTCAAGTGGAAGGGATACGGCCAGGAGGATAATTCTTGGGTGAATGCATCTGATGTTCATGCCTCCGATCTGGTTCGTGCCTTTCATAGGGCCCATCCTGATCGCCCTGGTGGTTCTGGTGAGGGTTCGGTGCCCCCTCCTTGAGGGGGGGGGTACTGTTGTGAATTTGGATTCTGGGCTCCCCCGGTGGCTACTGGTGGAATTGAACTGGTGTCTTCATCTTCTCTGTTCACCTGTTCCCATCAAGATGTGGGAGTCGCTATATAACCTTGCTGCTCTGTTAGTTGCTTGCCGGTCAACAATGTTATCAGAAGCCTCTCTGTGCTTGTTCCTGCTCCTAGACAACTACTAGATAAGTTGGACTCTTGTCCATGTTTGTTTTTGCATTTTTGTTCCAGTTCACAGCTGTAGTTTCGTTACTGTGTCTGGAAAGCTCTTGTGAACAGGAATTGCCACTCTGGTGTTATGAGTTAATGCCAGAGTTTTAAAGTAATTTCTGGATGGTGTTTTTGATAGGGTTTTCAGCTGACCATGAAAGTGTCCTTTCTGTCTTCTGCTATGTAGTAAGTGGACCTCAAATTTGCTAAACCTATTTTCATACTACGTTTGTTATTTCATCTCAACTCACCGCCAATACATGTGGGGGGCCTCTGTCTCCTTTCGGGGTATTTCTCTAGAGGTGAGCTAGGACTAATATTTTCCTCTGCTAGCTTTATTTAGTCCTCCGGCTGGTGCTGGGCATCTAGAATCAACGTAGGCATGCTACCCGGCCACTGCTAGTTGTGCGTTAGGTTTAGTTCATGGTCAGCTCAGTTCCCATCTTCCAAGAGCTAGTTCCTATATATGCTTATGCTATGTTCTCATGCCATTGAGATCATGACAGGGTGGATTCTGTGGTGGACAGGTTGCAGCGGATTTGGACTCATGTGGTGGACAATTTAACATTGTCTCAGGAAAAGGCTCAACGTTTTGCTAACCGCCGTCGGTGCGTTGGTCCCCGGCTTCGAGTTGGGGATTTGGTCTGGTTGTCTTCTCGTCATGTTCCTATGAAGGTCTCTTCCCCTAAGTTCAAGCCTCATTTTATTGGTCCTTATAGGATTTCGGAAATTATCAATCCGGTGTCTTTTCGTTTGGCCCTTCCAGCTTCTTTTTCCATTCATAATGTGTTCCATAGATCTTTGTTGCGGAGATATGTGGTGCCCATGGTCCCCTCCGTTGACCCTCGTGCTCCGGTGTTGGTTGAGGGGGAGTTGGAATATGTGGTGGAGAAGATTTTGGATTCTCGTCTTTCGAGGCGGAAACTTCAGTATCTGGTCAAGTGGAAGGGTTATGGCCAGGAGGATAATTCTTGGGTTTTTGCCTCCGATGTCCATGCTGCCGATTTGGTACATGCTTTTCATTTGGCTCGTCCCGATCGGCCTGGGGGCTCTGGTGAGCTGTCGTGACCCCTCCTCAAGGGGGGGTACTGTTGTGAATTCCGTTCTTGGGCTCCATCCTGTGGTTACGAATGGTATTTTTGGGAGTTCTGCTCTTGGGCCCCCTCTGGTGGTTTCGAGTGGAACTTAGCAGCTTTCACTAATCGGTTCCCTGGCCTTGTTATTTAACTGGGTTCTAGTCTGTAGTCGATGCCAGCTGTCAATGTTTTCCTGTTGGATTCAGTCCTCTCCTGGAAGTTCTCTGTTGGCCAGTCCATTTCAGCTTAAGATAAGTTCTGCTAGTTCTTGGGTGTTTCCCTGCTTTTGACCTTCTGTTCAAGTTTAAGTTATGTCTCTTTTGTCCAGCTTGTCATTATGAAATATTCCGGCTAGTTGGAAGCTCTGGGGTTGCAGATTTGCTCCTCCACACCGTGAGTCGGTGTGGAGGTTATTTTTGTAAACTCTGCGTGGATATTTAGTTTTTTATACTGACCGCACAGTAGCCTTTTCTATCTCTGTCTATTTAGATAGTATTGGCCTCCTTTGCTAAAATCTAGTTTCATTTCTGAGTTTGTCATTTCCCTCTCCACTCACCGTCAATATTTGTGGGGGGCTATCTTTCCTTTTGGGGGTTTCTCTGAGGCGAGATAGTTTTCCGTTTTCATCTTCAGGGGTAGTTAGTTCTTAGGCTGTGGCGAGGCTCTAGGCAGAGATAGGAACGTCCCACCGCTATTTCTAGTGTTTGTGTTAGGAGTAGGGATTGCGGTCAGTAAAGCTACCACCTCCTCAGAGCTTGTACATTATTTATTTTTCCCACCAGGTCATTTCAGTGCTGCTCCGTAATCACCAGGTCATAACTGTGATTGCTGTCGGTGGAACTGCCACCTCCTCTGAGCGTGTCCATGATTGGTTTTACCCACCAGGTCATCTCAGTGCTACTCCGTAATCACCATGTCATAACAGGAACCCAAATCTTCTGATTGTTTGTCCAATGGGGGCGGTATGCAAAGAGAAGAGGAGGGGGCCTAGGACTGATCCTTGAGGAACCCCTACAGTAAGGGGAAGGTGAGAGAAGGAGGAACCAGCAAAAGATACAGTGAAGGATCGGTCAAAGAGATAGGAGGAGAACCAGGAGAGAACGGTGTCCTTGAGGCCGATGGAGCGGAGCATAGTGAGGAGGAGCTGATGATCCACAGTGTCGAATGCTGCGGAGAGATCCAAGAGAATTAGCATGGAGTAGTGACCATTAGATTTAGCTGTTATTAGATCATTAGAGACTTTGGTGCGGGCAGTTTCAGTAGAGTGTAAAGAGCGGAAACCAGATTGAAGAGGGTCGATAAGAGAGTTATCTGAGAGATAGTGGGTAAGACGGGAGTGGACAAGGCATTCGAGGAGTTTAGAGATGAAGGGAAGATTAGAGACAGGTCTATAATTAGCGACACAGTTTTGATCGAGGGATGGTTTTTTAAGTAATGGATGTATGATGGCATGCTTAAATGAGGAGGGAAAAATACCGGAAGTGAGAGAAAGGTTGAATATTTTTGCTAGGTGAGAAGTGACAGCCAGGGAAAGGGACTGGAAGAGATGTGATGGAATGGGGTCACTGGTGCAAGTGGTTGGGCGAGAAGATGCAAGGAGCCTGATTACTTCTTCTTCTGTAACTGGCTCAAAGTCAGAGAGTAAAGTAGATGCAGTGGGGGAGGGAGGACAGTGCATGGTATGAAGGTATGAAGGGATTGGGAAATAATTTCCTGTCAATGTGGTCATTTTTGTCTTTGAAGTAATTGGCCAGATCATCAGCGTGGAGATCCGTGGTTGGGGCCTGCACTCTTGGGTTGAGTAGGGACTGGAAAGTGTCAAAGAGACGTTTAGGGTTATTGGACAGCGAGGTGATGAGGGTGTTGCAATAGGTTTGTTTGGAGAGGTGAAGGGCAGAGTTGTATGTTTTCAGCATGAACTTATAATGGATGAAATCTTCGGTTAGATTAGATAGTAGAGATCAGAGTCAATGGTTACTCCGGGCAGCGAGCTTGCAGTACTAGGGAGAGTGGGCAGCCATTGACTTTGATTGATAGGTCTGTTGGGGATGGGGTTGACTGAGATGGTGAAAATGTGATGAATTCTGTTTTATCCATGTTAAGTTTTAGAAATCCAGCAGAGAAGAAAGATGAAATAGCAGACAGACATTGTGGGATTTTAGTTAGTAAGGAGGTGATATTGGGTCCAGAGAGGTAGATATGTGTGTCATCAGCATAGAAGTGATGCTGAAAGCTGTGGGACTATATGAGCGGTCCCCGGCTGAAGGTGTAGATGGAGAAGAGCAGGGGTCCTAGAACTGCACCTTGGGGACACTGACAGATAGGGGGCGAGAGGAGGAGGTGGTATATGAGTGGGAGATGCTGAATGTCCAGTCTGTTAGCTATGAGAAGATCCATGATAGGACCAAGTCTGTGATGCCAAGAGATGAGAGAATCTGTAGTAAGAGTGAATGATCCACAGTGTCAAAGGCAGAGGACAGGTCCAGGAGGAGGAGGACAGAGTAGTGTCGCTTGGATTTGTCAGCTAGTAGGTCGTTGGTGAGCTCAGTGGTGCAGTCAGAAACCAGATTGCAAGTGATCGAAGAGGGAGTGGGAAGAGAGGTGGGTGGACAGTTCAAAATAGATTTGTGCTGTTCAAGTAGTTTTGAGGCATAGGGTAGAAGTGATATGAAGCGATAGCTAGATACAGAGGATGGGTCATGGGAGGGCGTTTTTTGATGATGGGTGTGATTGAGGCATGTTTGAAGCATGAAGGGAAGACGCCAGTTATTAGTGATAGGGTGAAGAGAGAGGTTTAAGTTGGGATGAAGACTGTGGTGAGGTTTGGGATGAGGTGGGATGGGGTCGGGTCAAGTTCACAGGTGGGGAGATGTGATTTGGAGAGTACAGAGGAAAGTTGGTCTTCTTTAAGGCTATGTGCACACGTTGCTGAATTGCCGCGGAAATTTCTGCAGCAATTCCGCAACTCCCTTGGCATACGTTTTCCGGCTAAACACTACACTCCCAAACAGAAGTTATGTCGCTTATCCATGTTATGTAAATAAAAGCTTATAACCTGACGTTAAATTCATCCATTGGTTGTATAAATTATTCTTTTGAAAGCTGAAACCCTCCGAAATGTGGTTTAGGTTAAGAAAATAAATTGGCATCAATGCAGAAATATTGGTCAATTAATGGACACAGAATGGTCAGATTTTGGCAAGACAAAAGTTTTGTCGCCTGGTCATATAATGCACCCAATCCTAGTTTACATCCTCATGTGTGCTCAGTAAATGATTGGTTAATTAGTGTGTGTGTTAATTAGTGTGTGTGTATAAAAAGAAACCCAGCACCCCAGACCTTCACTTGAACTGCAACTTGAGCTGTGACAACATGCCAAAAATCCACCCTGCGACCAAAGCCTGGATTATCAAGAGGCTGAAGACCAGATCCACTGTAGAGGTGGCTGGCACCTTTAATTTGTCTCAGCGTCAAGTACAAAGAATTAAAAAAAGATTTGAAGAGACTCGAGATGTGTTTGACAAGCCCAGGTCTGGCAGACCCCGCAGGACAACTGCTCAGGAGGAACATTTGTTGGTTAGAAAATCCAAAGCAAGCCCCTCTTCCACTGCAGCAGAGCTCCAACAGGCCTGGTCACCTCAAGTCCCTGTGTCAACTAGAACAGTTTGTAGGATTCTGTCTCAAAATGGCTTCCATGGTCAAATCAGTGCCCAGAAGCCAGCACTAATCAAAGGGCAAATAAAAAAACCATGTGGCATTTGCAAAGTCCCACAGCTTGCTAAACAGATGAACGCTGGAAAAGTGGCAGAAGGTGGATTTCTCTGATGAATCTTCAGTAGAATTACCCCACAGCCGCCACAAACACTGCAGGAGACCTACTGGAGCCTGTATGGATCCAAAATACTCCCAGAAAACAGTTACATTTGGTGGTGCAAAGATTATGGTCTGGGGTTACATTCAGCATGGGGGTGTGCGAAACTTTTCCACTGTGGAAGACAATATCAATAGTCTAAAATATCAAGAAGTATTAGCTACCTCTTATATTCCAAATCATAGAAAGGGTCAAATTCTGCAGCATGATGGTGCTCCATCTTATACATCCATCTCTACAACAAAGTTCCTCCAGGTAAAAAAGATCAAAGTGCTCAAGGACTGGCCAGCCCAGTCATCAAACATGAACATCATTGAGCATGTTTGGGGTAGGATGAAAGAGGAAGCTTGGAAGACAAAACCAAAGAATCTAGATGAACTCTGGGAGGCATGTAAGACTGCATTCTTTGCTATTCCTGATGACTTCATTAATAAATTGTATGGATTATTGTTGAACCGCATGGATGCAGTCCTTCAAGCTCATGGAAATCACACAAAATATTAAATATAACTAATAGCACTAGTGTTGAGCATTCCGATACCGCAAGTATCGGGTATCGGCCGATACTTGCGGTATCGGAATTCCGATACCGGGATTCCGATACTTGCCGCGTATCGGATACCGGAATCGGAAGTTCACAGATTCAAACTGCACAAATTCATCCAATGAGAATGATTCCAAGTGTGGGCACATCCTGTTCAGCATGGAGGGCATGAAACTACTGGCATGGCTGTGATTGGCTGCTGAAATGATGTCATGATGCAGTTTAAAAGTCGCTGGCGCCATTTTGCGCTCACTCTGCTGTGAATTCAGTTAGTGACAGGACGCTGTTTGCTGACTGAGGGCCAGTTTAGAGATAGCGATTTGCTTCGTTGTGCTTTCCAAAGGCTAATTTAGCAACCGCTGTGTTCACCTACTATTCACCTTGCTTTTGCCTTGTAGCGCTGTTTTCACAGCGATCTGCAAGGTCTGTGTGTGTGTGTGTGTGAGTGCAGCCCACTCTCTAGTCTGAGTGCAGCCACATAGGCCATCCATAGCTGGTTGTATTCAGTTCAGGGAGGGTGGTTCATTGCCTCATACTGTTCTTTTTTTTCTTTTTCCAAGTAGTGTAGTCTGCTGCTAATTTTTTCAAAAAAATCCTATTAGTGTCTTTCCACCCGTCTCCAGCTAATTTGTGGAAAAACACTACATAGGATAACGTAGAGGAGGGTTTTTGGGCCTTGCAGCGCCGTTTACGGCTGTCTGCACGGTCTCCGTGTGACTGCAGCTCGCCCTGTAGTCTGTGAGCAGCCATAGCCTGGTTGTCTCCAGCTCAGGGTTCTTCACTGCGTCATACCGCAAAATCAATTTTCATTTTGTTTTAAGTAGTGCAGGCTGCTGCACATTTTTTCAAAAAATTCCTATTAGTGTCTTTCCACCCGTCTCCAGCTAACTTGTGGAAAAACACTACATAGGATAACGTAGAGGAGGGTTTTTGGGCCTTGCAGCGCCGTTTACGGCTGTCTGCATGGTCTCCGTGTGACTGCAGCTCTATCTGTTGTCAGTTCAGCCCCCCAAAAATAAATAAATAATAAAGTTCACCAAACACACCAGTGACACCACTTTACATTTCTGTAGGCCACATTAGCTCATATTAAAGTCTAGTCCACACTTTAGAAAATTAGTGTTTCTTATACCTGTTAGGAGGAGTTGTTCAGGAATAAGCACACAAAGCCGTTAGTACTTTTCTGCTTATCTTTATCAGTCACCCAAGATGAAGAAGGCAGTGAGTAAGGCACGTGGGCGTGGGCGTGGGCGCGGAGCAGGGAGGGGACGTGGGGATTCTGTGCCCGCTGCGGGCACCGGTGACTCATCAGCACCCACTTTCACAAGGGAACAGTCATTCATGCGCAGCTTTGTCGCAGAGCGCCGTACACCGCTGCTGCGTGAAGAACAAATTGAAGCCGTTGTCGGATGGATGGCAGCTAATGCATCAACTTCAATTAGTGCCACATCCTCTCAGACACAGAGCACTGGAGAGCAGCCATCTGTCTCTTCACCACCTGCCAAATTGCCCAGGCAGACAGAGAGCCCAGGACAGGAGCCGTCTCTACTTCTGTTCTCTGAATCTCTTGGCTTGGAAACAGGGGGCCAGCCAAGCAGCATTGGAGAAATGGAAGAAGAGGCAGGGTGCAGTGATGCCCAACAGCTTTTTCTCTCTTCCTCTGAAGAGGCGGGTGGGCCAGTGGCTCCGTTCACCACATCGCAGGCCGCATCAGCTGATGATGACACTCAGGTGCCACTTACTGGTGCGTGCTCTGCTGCTGAGACTACCCAGGAGGAGCAGTTGGGGGCAGAGGGTAGTGTAGATGATGAGGTCCTTGACCCATCTTGGCGTGAGGGACAGGAAGGTGGTGGGAGCAGCTCTGAGGAAGAGATTCCCCGTACGGCCCAAAGAGGGAGAGGGAGGGGGAAGACTGCGGATCCTGCAGCCTCCGCTTTGGCAGCCGTTAGGAGCATGTCTCTTCCAAAAGCCAAAAAGGGCGCTCCCAAGACTTGCAGTGCCTGGTCCTTTTTTGACACAGTTGCAGCTGACATTTGCTATGTCAAATGCAAGGTGTGTCATCACAAAGTCAAAAGAGGTCGAAATGTCAGCAACCTCAATACCTCCAACATGTGGAAACATGTGCGCACCAGGCACCCGGCGGAGTTAGAAAAACACACTGAAGAGCTAGGCCAACCAACAGCGGCAGCTACCACCTCTTCAGCTCGTGTTGCCTCTTCCTCCAGCTCACACGCAGCTGGTTCGGCTTCCTCCCAGGATTGCCGTGGAAGAACCTCTGGCCCTGTTGTCCAGAGACCCGCTGTAATTCCACCCGCAGCACCACTTTCCCAGTCATCCACACACTCCCAGCCCAGTCTACAGCCATCGGTAGTACAGGCATGGGAGAAAAGGCGGCCTTTCTCGTCAAACCACCCACGAGCACAGGCTCTGACTGCAGGCATTGCCAAACTTCTGTCACTGGAAATGCTGTCATTCAGGCTGGTGGAGACTGACAGCTTCCGTGACTTGATGTAATTGGCAGTCCCACAGTACAATGTGCCCAGCCGCTTTTACTTCAGCAGGCAAGCCGTCCCTGCCCTGCACAAGCATGTGGAGGGACACATAAAACACGCGCTACTGAACGCCGTCAGTAGCAAGGTCCACCCCACCACCGATGCGTGGACCAGTCAACATGGACAGGGGCGATACCTTTCCCTCACTGCCCATTGGGTTAATGTCGTTGAGCCGGGTACAGACCGTGCGAGTGGCGCCGGACGTGTCCTGCCCACTCCAAGGATTGCAGGAATCCATTCTGTACGCATTGACTCCTCCTCTTACACCAGTTCCTCAGAATCATCGCTGCAGGAGCCGTCACAGTCCACCTCCACATGGACCCGTGATGAACGTGTACCTGTTACGACCGACATGAGCACAGCCGTGGCCAAACGTCAACAGGCCATCTTGAAATTAATTTATTTGGGGAATCGAAGCCACACAGCGCAGGAGCTCTGGAATGCCATCAAGCAGGAGAGCGATGTGTGGTTTGTGCCAGCGAATCTCCAGCCAGGCATGGTAGTGTGTGATAATGGCCGAAATCTGGTGGCAGCTCTGGGCCTCGGCAACCTCACTCACATCCCATGTCTGGCACATGTGCTCAATTTGGTCGTGCAGAGTTTTTTGAGGGACTATCCGGATCTTGATGCACTGCTGCACAAGGTCCGCCTAGAGTGTGCTCACTTGCGGCGTTCCAGCACGGCAAAAGCGCGCATTGCGGCTCTGCAGCGCCGACACCGCCTGCCGGAACATCGCATCATATGTGACCTACCTACCAGGTGGAATTCCACGTTACATATGTTGGAGCGGTTGTGTGAGCAGCAGCAAGCTGTAATGGAGTACCAGCTGCTTCAGGCGCAAAGAAGTCGCACTCAGCGCCGTACAGACTTCACAACCACAGAGTGGGCCACTATGAATGACGTCTGCCAGGTTTTGCGTCCCTTTGATTATTCCACGCGGATGGCGAGTGCAGATGATGCACTAGTCAGCATGACTGTCCCCCTTATCTGCCTGCTTGAAAAATCACTGCAAGCGCTAAGGGATGATGTTGTGGAAGAGGTGGAGGATGAGGATTCACCATTTCCATCATCTTCTGGACAGTCAGCGCCACGTGGTTCCTCACAAACGCGTAGGCAGGGGACAGTTTGTGAGGAGGATGAGGAGGAGTCAATGGAGGAGGAAGACATCCGTCCAGAGGAGGGAGTTACACAATTGTCCAGTACTCAGTGTGTACAGCGAGGGTGGGGTGATGACGAGCGGGCAGAGATCACGCCTCCAGCAGGGGACAGCGTTTCTTGGGCAGTTGGCAGTCTGCAGCACATGGTGGATTACATGCTGCAGTGCCTGAGAAACGACCGCCGCATCGCCCACATTCTCAACATGTCTGATTATTGGGTGTTCACCCTCCTCGATCCTCGCTACCGGGACAACGTAGAAAGCCTCATCACACCGTTGAACCGGGAGCGAAAAATGCGGGAGTACCAAGACACACTGGTGAATTCCATCATCTTCTCCATTCCAAGTGAGAGAAGTGCTGCTAGTGCATTCCAAAGCAGCTCAGTGCGTCCAGGCAGTGGTGGAGGCTCTGCACAAAGAGGGAGCAGAAGCAGTGCCTCTGCCCAAGGCAAGACCAGTATGGCCCAACTGTGGCACAGTTTTCTGTGCCCGCCACAAAAGTCTACACCATCACAGACGGCTCCAGTCAACAGGAGGCAACGGTTCCGTCAGATGGTGACAGACTACATGTCTTGCCCTCTTGCTGTACTCCCAGACGGCTCTTCACCTTTCAAGTTTTGGGTCTCAAAGCTGGATACATGGCCAGAGCTAAGCCAGTATGCATTGGAGGCACTGTCTTGCCCTGCGGCCAGTGTATTATCGGAACGTGTCTTTAGTGCTGCAGGTGGTGTACTAACTGACCGTCGCATGCGACTATCCTCCGATAACGTTGACCGGCTTACTTTCCTGAAAATGAACAAGGCCTGGATCTCGCAGGAATTTGCCACTCCTCTTCCTGATTAAATAATTAGGTGACTGTCTACAGTATCCAGGTCTCCTGTTGTGTTCATCTTTCTACCACCTGAACTTTAATTCCTGGGCTCTAACACCGCCAGTTGAGGCTCTGAAGTGCCATCTGCACAGTCAAAACATACGACCCAGTGTTATTGGGTTTCAGTAACGTCAGCTGATCCCCAGCTGTGTAGCCGGCAATGTGTCCTGCGACCGCCACGCTGACACAACAACTGAAATGTAAGGGAATCTGTCCCCCCCCCCAAGGCGTTTGTTACTGAAAGAGCCACCTTGTGCAGCAGTAATGCTGCACAAGGAAAAGGTAGCTATTTTTGTTTAGCTCCTTGCACACGCAGAACTTAACACTTATAAAATGTGTCCACTGATACCGTAAAACCGTCCCGGAGGTGGGACTTTCCTTCGTAATATGACGCAGCACAGCCGTCATTCCTACCCCCTTGGCGCCGTGCCCCGGCTCCTCAGCGTTGTTTGATTCCGTCCCGGAGCCTGCGCTGTTATGTTATCCCGTGGCCAGGCACACTTAGCGCTGCCCGTCTTCTGACATCATTTGGTGTCAGGATGGCTGCGCCTGTGCGGCCGCGCTGGCCGAGAGCCCGCCTCGCAGTGTCTTCTGATTTAATCCCACTGGGGGCCTGAGATCCATGGACATGCGCAGTGCATATCTGAACCTCCACCTCTCACTCATCTCCCTACGGCTTCTTCAGACTGTGCGGTGTCAGCTGGTCCCTAATAGCATGCTACGGCCGTGACACCGCACAGTCTTAAGAAGCCGTAGGGAGGGGAGTGAGAGGCGAGGATATGCACTGCGCATGGCCATGGATCCCAGGCCCGCGGTGGGATTACATTAGACGACACTGCGAGGCGGGCTCTCGGCCAGCGAGGCGGGCTCTCGGCCAGCGCGGCCGCACAGGCGCAGCCAGCCTGACACCAAATGATGTCAGAAGATGGGCAGCGCTAAGTGTGCCTGGCCAAGGGATAACATAACAGCGCAGGCTCCGGGACGGAATCAAACAACGCTGAGGAGCCGTGGCACGGCGCCGGGGGGGTAAGAATGACGGCTGTGCTGCGTCATATTACGAAGGAAAGTCCCACCTTAAAGGTTCCCTTTCGACTTTCTCCAATCAGGCTTCGGCCTACATTGTGTTCCTCTGCTTCTCCTGCTGTCCCTGGGCTCCAACACCGCTAGTTGTTGCCTGGTAGTGCTGTACGCACAGTCAACAGTCGCTCCTCTGTTATTGGGGTTCAGTAACGTCAGCTGTTCCCCTGCTGTGTGTGTGGCAATCCTTCCTACCTCCTCCTACCTCCTCCCCCTCCTCCTCCTCCACCTGTCCCTGGGCTCCAACACCGCTAGTTGCCGTCCAGAAGTGCTGTCCGCACAGTCCCAACAGTCCCTCCTCTGTTATTGGGGTTCAGTAACGTCAGCTGTTTCCCTGCTGTGTGTGTGGCAATCCCTCCTACCTCCTCCTACCTCCTCCACCTCCTCCTCCTCCACCTGTCCCTGGGCTCCAACACCACTAGTTGCCGTCCAGAAGTGCTGTCCGCACAGTCCCAACAGTCCCTCCTCTGTTATTGGGGTTCAGTAACGTCAGCTGTTCCCCTGCTGTGTGTGTGGCAATCCCTCCTACCTCCTCCTACCTCCTCCACCTCCTCCTCCTCCACCTGTCCCTGGGCTCCAACACCGCTAGTTGCCGTCCAGAAGTGCTGTCCGCACAGTCCCAACAGTCCCTCCTCTGTTATTGGGGTTCAGTAATGTCAGCTGTTCCCCTGCTGTGTGTGTGGCAATCCCTCCTACCTCCTCCTACCTCCTCCACCTCCTCCTCCTCCACCTGTCCCTGGGCTCCAACACCGCTAGTTGCCGTCCAGAAGTGCTGTCCGCACAGTCCCAACAGTCCCTCCTCTGTTATTGGGGTTCAGTAACGTCAGCTGTTCCCCTGCTGTGTGTGTGGCAATCCCTCCTACCTCCTCCTACCTCCTCCACCTCCTCCTCCTCCACCTGTCCCTGGGCTCCAACACCGCTAGTTGCCGTCCAGAAGTGCTGTCCGCACAGTCCCAACAGTCCCTCCTCTGTTATTGGGGTTCAGTAACGTCAGCTGTTCCCCTGCTGTGTGTGTGGCAATCCCTCCTACCTCCTCCTACCTCCTCCACCTCCACCTGTCCCTGGGCTCCAACACCGCTAGTTGCCGTCCAGAAGTGCTGTCCGCACAGTCCCAACAGTCCCTCCTCTGTTATTGGGGTTCAGTAACGTCAGCTGTTCCCCTGCTGTGTGTGTGGCAATCCCTCCTACCTCCTCCTACCTCCTCCACCTCCTCCTCCTCCACCTGTCCCTGGGCTCCAACACCGCTAGTTGTTGTCCAGAAGTGCTGTCCGCACAGAGCCAAACACCTCGCCAATGTGTTAGTGGGGTTCAGCACCGCCAGCTGTTCCCCTGCTGTGTATACGGCAACGTGTACTGCGACCGCCACGCAGGCACAACAAGTTAAATTTAAGGGAACCTGTCCCCCCCCCCAGGCGTTTGTTACTGAAGGAGCCACCTTGTGCAGCAGTAATGATGCAAAGGGAAAAAGTGCCTCTTTTCGTGGTGCTCCTTGCACATGCTGAACCTAACACTTATGAAAAGTGTCCCCTCCTACCGTGATGCCGTCCGATTGGTGGAACTGTCCTTTGTGATGTGACGCAGCACAGCCGTCATTCTTACCCCCTTGGCGCCGTGCGACGCCTCCTCAGCGTTGTTTGAATCAGTCCCGGAGCCTGCGCTGTTAGGTTAGCCCTTGGCCATGCACACATTTTGCGCTGCCCGTCTTCTGACATCATTTGGTGTCAGGCTGGCTGCGCCTGTGCGGCCGCGCTGGCCGAGAGCCCGCCTCGCAGTGTCTTCTGATTTAATCCCACTGGGGGCCTGAGATCCATGGACATGCGCAGTGCATATCTGAACCTCCACCTCTCACTCATCTCCCTACGGCTTTTTCAGACTGTGCGGTGTCAGCTGGTCCCTAATAGCATGCCACGGCCGTGACACCGCACAGTCTGAAGAAGCCGTAGGGAGGGGAGTGAGAGGCGAGGATATGCACTGCGCATGGCCACGGATCCCAGGCCCGCGGTGGGATTACATTAGATGACACTGCGAGGCGGGCTCTCGGCCAGCGCGGCCGCACAGGCGCAGCCAGCCTGACACCAAATGATGTCAGAAGACGGGCAGCGCAAAATGTGTGCATGGCCAAGGGCTAACCTAACAGCGCAGGCTCCGGGACTGATTCAAACAACGCTGAGGAGGCGTCGCACGGCGCCAAGGGGGTAAGAATGACGGCTGTGCTGTGTCACATCACAAAGGACAGTTCCACCAACCGGACGGTATCACGGTAGGAGGGGACACTTTTCATAAGTGTTAGGTTCAGCATGTGCAAGGACCATAATTAAAAGAGCTAAGTTTACCTTTTCCAGCATTAGTGCTGTACACGATGGCTCTTTCAGCTACAAACGCTTGGGGGGGGGGGGGGTAAAGTTTCCCTTTCAACTTGCTCCAGTGCAGGCTTCGGCCTACACTGTAATCCCTCTCCTCCTGCTGCTGACCCTGGGCTCTAACACCGCCAGTTGGAGCCCAGATGTGCTGGCTGCACAGAGCCAAACACCTGCCAATGTGTCAGTGGGGTTCAGCACCACCAGCTGTTCCCCTGCTGTGTAGCCGGCAACGTGTCCTGCAAAAGCCTCGCAGGCACAAGAACTGAAATTGAAGGAAACCTGTCCCCCCTCCCCCAGGCGTTTCTACGTTTTACAGCCACCTTGTACGACAGTAATGCTGCATGTGTGCAAGGTGGCTCAGAAACTTATTCTCCTTGCCCAGGTTGAACTGAACACGTCTAAAATGAGTCCTCTGCGACCATTAAAACATCCCTCAGGTGTGATTTTCCTTTGTATTGACACGCAACAAGCTCCTTGGTAGCGCTGCCCGTCTTCTGGCATCATTGTTTGGCTGCCTGCGCCTCTGCGGCCGCCTTGCCCCACACAACGCCCCTCGGTGTCTTATTTATTTTGACTGCGAGGGTGTGATTGATGGGCATGAGCAGTGCATATGTTCACCTGTCACTCGTCTCCTTCCGCCTTCTTCAGACTGTGCGGCTTCATGGCCGTGGCATGCGATAAGGGATCAGCTGACGCCGCATAGTCTGAAGCGGGTGTAAGAACCCAAGCGAGAGGCGAACATATGTACTGCGCCAGGCCATGAATCCCATCCCCGCAGTGTTTTAACAATGTTAAGACACTGCGGGGCTTAGATTCATGGTCATCGCAAACCGCAACGGCCGACATTACATGATGTCAGAGGATGGGCAGCGCTAACAGCGCAAGGCCAAGGGATAACACAAAAGCGCAGACTCCTGTGCAACAAATAACGATGCTCAGGAGGCCGCGCAAAGCACCAAGGTGGCATTTTTGCCAGCTGTACTGCGTCTCTTTACGAAGGGAACTCACGCCTCAAAATCAGTTTGACTGTGTAAGGGCCCAAATGTTATACGTGTTCCTTTCAGCGTGTGCAAGGAGCAAAATTAAAAGAGCAACCTTTGACTTGTGCAGCACTACTGCTGCATAAGCTGTGGCTCTTCTACTTTGTAACCCCTGAGGGGGGGTTAAAGGTTACCTTTGAAATTGGTTCAATTAGGCTTCGGCCTACACTCTGCTCCCCCTGCAGAGCCCGGGCTCCAACACCGCCAGTTGGGGCCCGGTACTGCTAGCTGCACAGAGAAAAACACCAGCCAATGTGTCAGTGGGGTTCAGCACCGCCAGCTGTTCCCCTGCTGTGCAGCCGGCAGCGTGTCCTGCAACTGCCTTGCAGACACAACAGACCCAAAGCTGCCGCCAGTGCAGGCTTCGGCCTACACTCTGCTCCATCTCCTCCTCCTGCTGACCCTGGGCTCTAACACTGCCAGTTGGGGCCCGGTACTGCTAGCTGCACAGAGAAAAACACCAGCCAATGTGTCAGTGGGGTTCAGCACCGCCAGCTGTTTCCCTGCTGTGTAGCCGGCATCGTGTCCTGCAAAAGCCACGCAGACACAAGAACTGAAATTGAAGGGAACCTGTCCCCCCTCCCCCAGGCGTTTGTACGTTTTACAGCCACCTTGTACAGCGGTAATGCTGCATGTGTGCAAGGTGGCTCATAAACGTATTCTCCTCGCACATGTGGAACTGAAAACACGTCTAAAATGTGTCCTCTGTGTGACCATTTAACCGTCCCGGAGGTGTGACTTTCCTTTGTAATGACACGCTGGAACCCCCTTGGTAGCACTGCCCGTCTTCTGGCATCATTGTTTGGCTGCCTGCGCCTCTGCGGCCGCCCTGACCCACACAACGCCCCTCGGTGTCTTATTTATTGGGACTGCGAGGGTGTGATTGATGGGCATGAGCAGTGCATCAGTTCGCCTGTCCCTCGTCTCCTTCCGCCTTCTTCAGACTGTGCGGCTTCATGGCCGTGGCATGCGATAAGGGATCAGCTGACGCCGCATTGTCTGAAGCGGGTGTAAGAACCCAAGCGAGAGGCGAACATATGTACTGCGCCAGGCCATGAATCCCAGCCCTGCAGTGTTTTAACAATGTTAAGACACTGGGGGGCTGGGATTCATGGTCATCGCAAACCGCACCGGCCGACATTAAATGATGTCAGAAGATGGGCAGCGCTAACAGCGCTAGGCCAGGGGATAACACGACAGCACAGACTCCTGTACAGCAAATAACAACGCTCAGGAGGCTGCACCCAGCACCAAGGTGGGATTCTTGACATCTGTGCTGCGTCTCATTACGAAGGGAACTCGCGCCTCCAACACAGTTTGACTGTATAAAGGGCTAAATGTTATACGTGTTTCATTCAGCGTGTGCAAGGAGAAAAATTAAAAGAGCAACCTTTGACTTGTGCAGCACTACTGCTGCATAAGCTGTGGCTCTTCTACTTTGTAACCCCTGAGGGGGGGTTAAAGGTTACCTTTGAAATTGGTTCAATTAGGCTTCGGCCTACACTCTGCTCCCCCTGCAGAGCCCGGGCTCCAGCACCGCCAGTTGGGGCCCGGTACTGCTAGCTGCACAGAGAAAAACACCAGCCAATGTGTCAGTGGGGTTCAGCACCGCCAGCTGTTCCCCTGCTGTGCAGCCGGCAACGTGTCCTGCAACTGCCACGCAGACACAACAGACCCAAAGCTGCCGCCAGTGCAGGCTTCGGCCTACACTCTGCTCCATCTCCTCCTCCTGCTGACCCTGGGCTCTAACACCGCCAGTTGGGGCCCGGTACTGCTAGCTGCACAGAGAAAAACACCAGCCAATGTGTCAGTGGGGTTCAGCACCGCCAGCTGTTCCCCTGCTGTGTAGCCGGCATCGTGTCCTGCAAAAGCCATGCAGACACAAGAACTGAAATTGAAGGGAACCTGTCCCCCCTCCCCCAGGCGTTTGTACGTTTTACAGCCACGTTGTACAGCGGTAATGCTGCATGTGTGCAAGGTGGCTCATAAACGTATTCTCCTCGCACATGTGGAACTGAAAACACGTCTAAAATGTGTCCTCTGTGTGACCATTTAACCGTCCCGGAGGTGTGACTTTCCTTTGTAATGACACGCGGCAACCCCCTTGGTAGCGCTGCCCGTCTTCTGGCATCATTGTTTGGCTGCCTGCGCCTCTGCGGCCACCCTGACCCACACAACGCCCCTCGGTGTCTTATTTATTGGGACTGCGAGGGTGTGATTGATGGGCATGAGCAGTGCATCAGTTCGCCTGTCCCTCGTCTCCTTCCACCTTCTTCAGACTGTGCGGCTTCATGGCCGTGGCATGCGATAAGGGATCAGCTGACGCCGCATAGTCTGAAGCGGGTGTAAGAACCCAAGCGAGAGGCGAACATATGTACTGCGCCAGGCCATGAATCCCAGCCCCGCAGTGTTTTAACAATGTTAAGACACTGGGGGGCTGGGATTCATGGTCATCGCAAACCGCACCGGCCGACATTAAATGATGTCAGAAGATGGGCAGCGCTAACAGCGCTAGGCCAGGGGATAACACGACAGCGCAGACTCCTGTACAGCAAATAACAACGCTCAGGAGGCTGCACCCAGCACCAAGGTGGGATTCTTGACATCTGTGCTGCGTCTCATTACAAAGGGAACTCGCGCCTCAAACACAGTTTGACTGTATAAAGGGCTAAATGTTATACGTGTTTCATTCAGCGTGTGCAAGGAGAAAAATTAAAAGAGCAACCTTTGACTTGTGCAGCACTACTGCTGCATAAGCTGTGGCTCTTCTACTTTGTAACCCCTGAGGGGGGGTTAAAGGTTACCTTTGAAATTGGTTCAATTAGGCTTCGGCCTACACTCTGCTCCCCCTGCAGAGCCCGGGCTCCAACACCGCCAGTTGGGGCCCGGTACTGCTAGCTGCACAGAGAAAAACACCAGCCAATGTGTCAGTGGGGTTCAGCACCGCCAGCTGTTCCCCTGCTGTGCAGCCGGCAACGTGTCCTGCAACTGCCACGCAGACACAACAGACCCAAAGCTGCTACCAGTGCAGGCTTCGGCCTACACTCTGCTCCATCTCCTCCTCCTGCTGACCCTTTGCTCCAACACTGCTAGTTGGGGCTCTAGGAAGACAAGCTTGAATAGGTCCCCATCCTGGTTCCAGCACCGTCAGCTGGTTCCGGGCAGAGCTTTTGGCTTAGGTGCCTCCCTCTGGGTATCCGAGTTCCACCAACGTCAGGTGGTCCTTGGTAGTGCTTTCAGGCACGGGTACCTCCTGCTTAGTAACCGGGTTCCAGTAACGTCAGCTGGTCCTCGGTCGTTCCATTGGCTCTTGGACCTTCGGCTACCCATCCGGGTTCCAGTACCGTCAGCTGGTTCTCGGCAGAGTCTTTTGCTCTTGTACCTTCTGCTCCCCATCCTGGTTCCAGTACCGTCAGCTGGTTCCGGGCAGAGCCTTTGGCTTAGGTGCCTCCCTCTGGGTATCCGAGTTCCACCAACGTCAGGTGGTCCTTGGTAGTGCTTTCAGGCACGGGTACCTCCTGCTTAGTAACCGGGTTCCAGTAACGTCAGCTGGTCCTCGGTAGTTCCATTGGCTCTTGGACCTTCGGCTACCCATCCGGGTTCCAGCACCGTCAGCTGGTTCTCAGCAGTGTCTTTTGCTCTTGTACCTTCTGCTCCCCATCCTGGTTCCAGTACCGTCAGCTGGTTCCGGGCAGAGCCTTTGGCTTAGGTGCCTCCCTCTGGGTATCCGAGTTCCACCAACGTCAGGTGGTCCTTGGTAGTGCTTTCAGGCACGGGTACCTCCTGCTTAGTAACCGGGTTCCAGTAACGTCAGCTGGTCCTTGGTAGTTCCATTGGCTCTTGGACCTTCGGGTAGCCATCCGAGTTCCAGTTCCATCAGCTGTTTCTCGGCATTTTCTCAGCCTTCTTGTACCTTCTGCTACATTTCCAAGTTCAAGAGACTAAACACGATGACCCGGAAGACCACCCCTAAGATGACGACGACACCAGAGACGACAACCACCGTGATGACGACGACCCTGGAGACGATGACCCTGAAGACCACCCCGATGACGATGACCCTGGAGACGACGACCCTGGAGACGACGACGACATGGGAGACCGAGAAGCAGAAGAACAAGAGGCTGCAGAACAAAGAGCAGAAGAACATTAAGCATAAGACTAAATATCAGAGCAAAAGATATTATCTAAATTATAAGCAGAAGAAGACTAAGCAGTGTATGGGGGTGAGTCCGTTCCTCCTCGTGGTGCCCCTGGATAAAGCCTGATGCTGCAGGCCAAACTGAACGCGGACAAATGTAACTCTTTTGTGACAGGCAGAACGGAAGGTGTAATCTTCAAACTTTTATAGATAACAACTACGGGAATGCCTGTCACAAATAAGAATATGATGAAGAAGTTGAATATGAAAAAGATAATAGTTAAATAAAAAGAATATGAACAATGTAAAAAAAAAAAAAAAATAGGTAGAAGAAGAAGAAGATGAATAAGGTGAAGAAGTTGATGTCAAAGAAGCTGATGATGAGGATAATGAAGAAGAAAGTGTGGGAGAAGTAAAAAAGAAGGTGAAGGACGTGGAAGTAGTGAAACATCAATATCTGAAAAAAAAAAAATAAATAACATAGTCAAAATCTTTCTAACACCGAACGTCATAAAAAAAACAAAAAAACCTGCTATTCTATTTGTTTGGGCTAAACCTCTGTGCCTTTAATGTCTCCGCCACGTCCCCCAATACATCCTACATTATTCTTAGTTGTTTTCCTTCATGTAGAATGAACCTACAAGTTTATAAAGGGTTTATTTTAATTCCGATATTTTCGTCCCATTGACTTGCATTGGGATCGGGTATCGGTATCGGATTAGATCCGATACTTTGACGGTATCGGCCGATACTTTCCGATACCGATACTTTCCGATATCGGAAGGTATCGCTCAACACTAAATAGCACCACAACTTCATTCACCAATGTTATGCAACATTTATTTGTATTTTAAGTTAATTATTTGTTTGAATACCACATTACTTTCTGTGGGCGACAAAACTTTTGTCTTGCCAAAATCTGACCATTCTGTGTCCATTAACTGATCAATATTTTTGCATTGATGCCAATTTATTTTCTTAACCTAAATCACATTTCGGAGGGTTTCAGGTTTCAAAAGAATAATTTATACAACCAATGGATGAATTTAGCGTCAGGTTATAAGCTTTTATTTACATAACATGGATAAGTGACATAACTTCTGTCAGGGAGTGTAGCTCTTTGCAAGCGTAATTAGCTTGCAGAATGCTAGCATTTTTCAAGCGATCTGTAGCATCGCTTGGAAAACTGATTGACAGGATGGTCACACTTGTCAAACATAGTGTTTGACAAGTGTGACAAACTTTTTACTATTGATGCTGCCTATGCAGCATCAATAGTAAAAAGATATAATGTTAAAAAATAATAAAAATAAATAAAAAATTGTGATATTCTCACCTTCCGGGGGCCCCCGCTGCCTTCCTGTCCCTCGCGATGCTCCCGGCATCTCCCATTCCCAGTGATGCCTCGCTACAATGACCCCAGATGACGTAGCATCACGCAAGACTGCTATGTCATCACAGGTCATTGTCGCAAAGCATCACTGGGAACAGGAGCTGCCGGGAGCATCGCTAGGCCTGGGCTGGATCCGAGGGCTGTCAGAAGGTGAGTATATAACGTATATAACTATTTTTTATTTTAATTCTTTTTTTTTTTTTTATTACAAAAATATGGTTCCCAAGGGCCTGGAGGAGAGTCTCCTCTCCTTCACACCCGGGTACCATGCGCACATGATCCGCTTACTTTACGCATGGTGGGCATAGCCACATGCGGGAAGTAAGCGGATCAATGCATTCCTATGTGAGCAGAATCGCCGCGATTCCGAACAAAGAATGAGCATGCTGCGTATTTTTCCACAATGCGATTCCACCATGGAAAAATACGCAGCATTAGCACAGCATTGCGGAATCCCATTGAATTCAATGGGCTGTGTTGTGTATGCATTTTCGCAGCAAAAAAACGTGGCAAAAAACACATACAATCTGCATTGAGTGCACATAGCCTAATGGAGGAGAAGCTAGTTTTGGAGGAGGAGGGCTGGGCAGTTATGAGGAGGAGCTGTGGGGGCTGTAGGCCAAAGCTTTCTCTAGTGTTATCAATCTTTTGCTTTACAAGCACTTTCCAATTTTACCAGTTAGGGATCATGAGATAACCAAAAACACCCCACTGTTAGGTTTTGAGCTGTCAAAGGACTGAGATATCGTTTATTGGTTGCTTTGGGCCACAGCTGACTATTTTGCAGTGGAGATACCACCTGATTGTATAAATTACCTTTTTGCTATTCAAATGCCATATTCATGTTATGATGTGCCAAGTTATGTGATTTATTGCATTATGTTTTACCTGCTGCATGACGTAAACAACATGTACTAATACTAATTAGTACTATGCCTGTACAATTGGATACTCACCAAAGTGCTTACGTAATGCTAATGCTTATTACTGCTAGTTATTAGTGTTGAGCATTCCGATACCGCAAGTATCGGGTATCGGCCGATACTTAGCGGTATCGGAATTCCGATACCGAGATCTGATACTTGCCGCGTATCGGATACCGGAATCGGAAGTTCCCAGGATTCAAACTGCACAAATTTGTACGAAATCAGCCAATGAGAATGATTCCAAGTGTGGGCACATCCTGTTCAGCATGGAGGGCCTGAAACTACTGGCAAGGCTGTGATTGGCTGCTGAAATGATGTCATGATGCAGTTTAAAAGTCGCTGGCGCCATTTTGCGCTCACTCTGCTGTGAATTCAGTTAGTGACAGGACACTGTTTGCTGACTGAGGGCCAGTTTAGAGATAGCGATTTGCTTCTTTGTGCTTTTCAAAGGCTAATTTAGCAACCGCTGTGCTCACCTACTAATCACCTTGCTTTTGCCTTGTAGCGCTGTTTTCACAGCGATCTGCAAGGTCTGTGTGTGTGTGTGTGAGTGCAGCCCACTCTCTAGTCTGAGTGCAGCCATAGGCCATCCATAGCTGGTTGTATTCAGTTCAGGGAGGGTGGTTCATTGCCTCATACTGTTCTTTTTTTTTTTTCAAGTAGTGTAGTCTGCTGCTCATTTTTAAAAAAAATTCCTATTAGTGTCTTTCCACCCGTCTCCAGCTAACTTGTGGAAAAACACTACATAGGATAACGTAGAGGAGGGTTTTTTGGCCTTGCAGCGCCGTTTACGGCTGTCTGCACGGTCTCCGTGTGACTGCAGCTCGCCCTGTAGTCTGTGAGCAGCCATAGCCTGGTTGTCTCCAGCTCAGGGTTCTTCACTGCGTCATACCGTAAAATCAATTTTCCTTTTGTTTTAAGTAGTGCAGGCTGCTGCACATTTTTTCAAAAAATTCCTATTAGTGTCTTTCCACCCGTTTCCAGCTAACTTGTGGAAAAACACTACATAGGATAACGTAGAGGAGGGTTTTTGGGCCTTGCAGCGCCGTTTACGGCTGTCTGCACGGTCTCCGTGTGACTGCAGCTCGCCCTGTAGTCTGTGAGCAGCCATAGCCTGGTTGTCTCCAGCTCAGGGTTCTTCACTGCGTCATACCGTAAAATCAATTTTCCTTTTGTTTTAAGTAGTGCAGGCTGCTGCACATTTTTTCAAAAAATTCCTATTAGTGTCTTTCCACTTGTCTCCAGCTAACTTGTGGAAAAACACTACATAGGATAACGTAGAGGAGGGTTTTTGATCCTTGCAGCGCCGTTTACGGCTGTCTGCACGGTCTCCGTGTGACTGCAGCTCTCTCTGTTGTCAGTTCAGCCCCCAAAATAAATAATAAAGTTCACCAAACACACCAGTGACACCACTTTACATTTGTGTAGGCCACATTAGCTCATATTAAAGTCTAGTCCACACTTTAGAAAATTAGTGTTTCTTATACCTGTTAGGAGTTGTTCAGGAATAAGCACACAAAGCCGTTAGTACTTTTCTGCTTATCTTTATCAGTCAACCAAGATGAAGAAGGCAATGAGTAAGGCACGTGGGCGTGGGCGCGGAGCAGGGAGAGGACGTGGGGATTCTGTGCCTGCTGCGGGCACCGGTGACTCATCAGCACCCACTTTCACCAGGGAACAGTCCTTCATGCGCAGCTTTGTCGCAGAGCGCCGTACACCGCTGCTGCGTGAAGAACAAATTGAAGCCGTTGTCGGATGGATGGCAGCTAATGCATCAACTTCAATTAGTGCCACATCCTCTCAGACACAGAGCACTGGAGAGCAGCCATCTGTCTCTTCACCACCTGCCAAATTGCCCAGGCAGACAGAGATCCCAGGACAGGAGCCGTCTCTACTTCTGTTCTCTGAATCTCTTGGCTTGGAAACAGGGGGCCAGCCAAGCAGCATTGGAGAAATGGAAGAAGAGGCAGGGTGCAGTGATGCCCAACCGCTTTTTCTCTCTTCCTCTGAAGAGGCGGGTGGGCCAGTGCCTCCGGTCACCACATCGCAGGACGCATCCGCTGATGACACTCAGGTGCCACTTTCTGGTGCGTGCTCTGCTGCTGAGATTACCCAGGAGGAGCAGTTGGGGGCAGAGGGTAGTGTAGATGATGAGGTCCTTGACCCATCTTGGCGTGAGGGACAGGAAGGTGGTGGGAGCAGCTCTGAGGAAGAGATTCCCCGTACGGCCCAAAGAGGGAGAGGGAGGGGGAAGACTGCGTATCCTGCAGCCTCCGGTTTGGCACCCGTTAGGAGCATGTCTCTTCCAAAAGCCAAAAAGGGCGCTCCCAAGACTTGCAGTGCCTGGTCCTTTTTTGACACAGTTGCAGATGACATTTGCTATGTCAAATGCAAGGTGTGTCATCACAAAGTCAAAAGAGGTCGAAATGTCAGCAACCTCAATACCTCCAACATGTGGAAACATGTGCGCACCAGGCACGCGGCGGAGTTAGAAAGACACACTGAAGAGCTAGGCCAACCAACAGCGGCAGCTACCACCTCTTCAGCTCGTGTTGCCTCTTCCTCTAGCTCACACGCAGCTGGTTTGGCTTCCTCCCAGGATCGCCGTGGAAGAACCTCTGGCCCTGTTGTCCAGAGACCCGCTGTAATTCCACCCGCAGCACCACTTTCCCAGTCATCCACACACTCCCAGCCCAGTGTACAGCCATCGGTAGTACAGGCATGGGAGAAAAGGCGGCCTTTCTCATCAAACCACCCACGAGCACAGGCTCTGACTGCAGGCATTGCCAAACTTCTGTCACTGGAAATGCTGTCATTCAGGCTGGTGGAGACTGACAGCTTCCGTGACTTGATGTCATTGGCAGTCCCACAGTACAATGTGCCCGCCCGCATTTACTTCAGCAGGCAAGCCGTCCCTGCCCTGCACAAGCATGTGGATGGACACATAAAACACGCGCTACTGAATGCTGTCAGTAGCAAGGTCCACCTCACCACCGATGCGTGGACCAGTCAACATGGACAGGGGCGATACCTTTCCCTCACTGCCCATTGGGTTAATGTCGTTGAGCCGGGTACAGAACGTGCGAGTGGCGCAGGACGTGTCCTGCCCACTCCAAGGATTGCAGGAATCCATTCTGTACGCATTGACTCCTCCTCTTACACCAGTTCCTCAGAATCATCGCTGCAGGAGCCGTCACAGTCCACCTCCACATGGACCCGTGATGAACGTTTACCTGTTACGACCGACATGAGCACAGCCGTGGCCAAACGTCAACAGGCAGTCTTGAAATTAATTTCTTTGGTGAATCGAAGCCACACAGCGCAGGAGCTCTGGAATGCCATCAAGCAGGAGAGCGATGTGTGGTTTGTGCCAGCGAATCTCCAGCCAGGCATGGTAGTGTGTGATAATGGCCGAAATCTGGTGGCAGCTCTGGGCCTCGGCAACCTCACTCACATCCCATGTCTGGCACATGTGCTCAATTTGGTCGTGCAGAGTTTTTTGAGGGACTATCCGGATCTTGATGCACTGCTGCACAAGGTCCGCCTAGAGTGTGCTCACTTGCGGCGCTCCAGCACGGCAAAAGCGCGCATTGCGGCTCTGCAGCGCCGACACCGCCTGCCGGAACATCGCATCATATGTGACCTACCTACCAGGTGGAATTCCACGTTACATATGTTGGAGCGGTTGTGTGAGCAGCAGCAAGCTGTAATGGAGTACCAGCTGCATCAGGCGCAAAGAAGTCGCACTCAGCGCCGTTCAGACTTCACAACCACAGAGTGGGCCACTATGAATGACGTCTGCCAGGTTTTGCGTCCCTTCGATTATTCCACGCGGATGGCGAGTGCAGATGATGCACTAGTCAGCATGACTGTCCCCCTTATCTGCCTGCTTGAAAAATCACTGCAAGCGCTAAGGGATGATGTTGTGGAAGAGGTGGAGGATGAGGATTCACCATTTCCATCATCTTCTGGACAGTCAGCGCCACGTGGTTCCTCACAAACGCGTAGGCAGGGGACAGTTTGTGAGGAGGATGAGGAGGAGTCAATGGAGGAGGAAGACATCCGTCCAGAGGAGGGAGTTACACAATTGTCCAGTAGTCAGTGTGTACAGCGAGGGTGGGGTGATGACGAGCGGGCAGAGATCACGCCTCCAGCAGGGGACAGCATTTCTTGGGCAGTTGGCAGTCTGCAGCACATGGTGGATTACATGCTGCAGTGCCTGAGAAACGACCGCCGCATCGCCCACATTCTCAACATGTCTGATTATTGGGTGTTCACCCTCCTCGATCCTCGCTACCAGGACAACGTAGAAAGCCTCATCACACCGTTGAACCGGGAGCGAAAAATGCGGGAGTACCAAGACACACTGGTGAATTCCAGAAAAAACCTAGCACTCAACTTTGATGCGTTTTGTGACAATTTATTGTAGTACCCAGCAAACGTTTCGGTCCCTCATACGGACCTTCATCAGTAACGTACTTAGCTGTGGCTTGGGCATAAAGAGACAAAAGGAGTCTCAGGGCACATGTACATGCTGCGCCAAAGCGCTGGGCTGGTGTGAATACTGTTGGAGACCTGGCTACATGTGCAGTGATCAGACGCGGTGTCTGATCACTGCACATGTAGCCAGGTCTCCAACAGTATTCACACCAGCCCAGCGCTTTGGCGCAGCATGTACATGTGCCCTGAGACTCCTTTTGTCTCTTTATGCCCAAGCCACAGCTAAGTACGTTACTGATGAAGGTCCGTATGAGGGACCGAAACGTTTGCTGGGTACTACAATAAATTGTCACAAAACGCATCAAAGTTGAGTGCTAGGTTTTTTCTTGATTATATTAAGGTGTGGGAACCTACCTTAGCACCACACACACAGTAGTGCACACGTTTTTTCTATAACACTGGTGAATTCCATCATCTTCTCCATTCCAAGTGAGAGAAGTGCTGCTAGTGCATTACAAAGCAGCTCAGTGCGTCCAGGCAGTGGTGGAGGCTCTGCACAAAGAGGGAGCAGAAGCAGTGCCTCTGCCCAAGGCAAGACCAGTATGGCCCAACTGTGGCACAGTTTTCTGTGCCCGCCACAAAAGTCTACACCATCACAGACGGCTCCAGTCAGCAGGAGGCAACGGTTCCGTCAGATGGTGACAGACTACATGTCTTGCCCTCTTGCTGTACTCCCAGACGGCTCTTCACCTTTCAAGTTTTGGGTCTCAAAGCTGGATACATGGCCAGAGCTAAGCCAGTATGCATTGGAGGTGCTGGCTTGCCCTGCGGCTAGTGTATTATCGGAACGTGTCTTTAGTGCTGCAGGTGGTGTACTAACTGACCGTCGCATGCGACTATCCTCCGATAACGTTGACCGGCTTACTTTCCTGAAAATGAACAAGGCCTGGATCTCGCAGGAATTTGCCACTCCTCTTCCTGATTAAATAATTAGGTGACTGTGTACGTTATCCAGGTCTCCTGTTGTGTTCATCTTTCTACCACCTGAACTTAAATTCCTGGGCTCCAACACCGCCAGTTGAGGCTCTGAAGTGCCGTCTGCACAGTCAAAACATACGACCCAGTGTTATTGGGTTTCAGTAACGTCAGCTGATCCCCAGCTGTGTAGCCGGCAATGTGTCCTGCGACCGCCACGCTGACACAACAACTGAAATGTAAGGGAACCTGTCCCCCCCCCCCCAAGGCGTTTGTTACTGAAAGAGCCACCTTGTGCAGCAGTAATGCTGCACAAGGAAAAGGTAGCTATTTTTGTTTAGCTCCTTGCACACGCAGAACTTAACACTTATAAATTGTGTCCACTGATAACGTAAAACCGTCCCGGAGGTGGGACTTTCCTTCGTAATATGACGCAGCACAGCTGTCATTCCTACCCCCTTGGCACCGTGCCCCGGCTCCTCAGCGTTGTTTGATTCCGTCCCGGAGCCTGCGCTGTTATGTTATCCCTTGGCCAGGCACACTTAGCGCTGCCCATCTTCTGACATCATTTGGTGTCAGGCTGGCTGCGCCTGTGCGGCCGCGCTGGCTGAGAGCCCGCCTCGCATTGTCTTCTGATTTAATCCCACTGGGGGCCTGAGATCCATGGACATGCGCAGTGCATATCTGAACCTCCGCCTCTCACTCATCTCCCTACGCCTTCTTCAGACTGTGCGCCGTCAGCTGATCCCTAATAGCATGCCACGGCCGTGACGCCGCACAGTCTGAAGAAGCCGTAGGGAGGGGAGTGAGAGGCGAGGATATGCACTGCGCATGGCCACGGATCACAGGCCCGCGATGGGATTACATTAGACGACACTGCTAGGCGGGCTCTCAGGTGCAGCCAGCCTGACACCAAATGATGTCAGAAGATGGGCAGCGCTAAGTGTGCCTGGCCAAGGGATAGCATAACAGCGCAGGCTCCGGGACGGAATCAAACAACGCTGAGGAGCCGGGGCACAGCGCCGGGGGGGTAAGAATGACGGCTGTGCTGCGTCATATTACGAAGGAAAGTCCGACCTCCGGGACGTTCTCACGGTTTCAGGGGACACATTTTATAAGTGTTTAGTTCTGTGTTTGCAAGGAGCATAATGAAAAGAGCCACCTCTTCCTTTTGCATCTTTTGTGCTGCACAAGCTGGCTCTTTCAGCTACAAACGCCTTGGGGGGGGGGTTAAAGGTTCCCTTTCGACTTTCTCCAATCAGGCTTCGGCCTACATTGTGTTCCTCTGCTTTTCCTGCTGTCCCTGGGCTCCAACACCGCTAGTTGTTGCCTGGTAGTGCTGTACGCACAGTCAACAGTCGCTCCTCTGTTATTGGGGTTCAGTAACGTCAGCTGTTCCCCAGCTGTGTGTGTGGCAATCCCTCCTATCTCCTCCACCTCCTCCTCCTCCTGTCCCTGGGCTCCAACACTGCTAGTTGCCGTCCAGAAGTGCTGTCCGCACAGTCCCAACAGTCCCTCCTCTGTTATTGGGTTTCAGTAACGTCAGCTGTTCCCCAGCTGTGTGTGTGGCAATCCCTCCTATCTCCTCCACCTCCTCCTCCTCCTGTCCCTGGGCTCCAACACCGCTAGTTGCCGTCCAGAAGTGCTGTCCGCACAGTCCCAACAGTCCCTCCTCTGTTATTGGGGTTCAGTAACGTCAGCTGTTCCCCAGCTGTGTGTGTGGCAATCCCTCCTATCTCCTCCACCTCCTCCTCCTCCTGTCCCTGGGCTCCAACACCGCTAGTTGCCATCCAGAAGTGCTGTCCGCACAGTCCCAACAGTCCCTCCTCTGTTATTGGGGTTCAGTAACGTCAGCTGTTCCCCAGCTGTGTGTGTGGCAATCCCTCCTATCTCCTCCACCTCCTCCTCCTCCTGTCCCTGGGCTCCAACACCGCTAGTTGCCGTCCAGAAGTGCTGTCCGCACAGTCCCAACAGTCCCTCCTCTGTTATTGGGGTTCAGTAACGTCAGCTGTTCCCCAGCTGTGTGTGTGGCAATCCCTCCTATCTCCTCCACCTCCTCCTCCTCCTGTCCCTGGGCTCCAACACCGCTAGTTGCCATCCAGAAGTGCTGTCCGCACAGTCCCAACAGTCTCTCCTCTGTTATTGGGGTTCAGTAACGTCAGCTGTTCCCCAGCTGTGTGTGTGGCAATCCCTCCTATCTCCTCCACCTCCTCCTCTGTTATGATCCTTAGTGGTTGAGGATCACAAATTACTCCAACTAAGTAACGAAACATAGGACAAGCTCTAGGGAGGTGGCAACTGGACTGACCGCAAAACTGAACTTATCCAACACACTAGAGGTATCCGGTGAACGTGCCTAAAAATACTAGACGTCTCGAGCCAGCCTGAGGAACTAACTACCCCTAGAGAGAAAGAAAGACCTCTCTTGCCTCCAGAGAAATAATCCCCAAAGATATAGAAGCCCCCAACATATAATAACGGTGAGGTAAGAGGAAGGCACATACACAGGGGTGAAAGCAGATTCAGCAAATGAGGCCCACTAATACTAGATAGCAGAAAATAGGAAAGGGGTCTGTGCGGTCAGTAAAAAACCCTTACAAAATATCCACCCTGAGATTTCAAGAACCCCCGCACCAACTAACGGTGTGGGGGGAGAAACTCAGTCCCCTAGAGCAACCAGCAAGCGAGGAAATCACATTTTAGCAAGCTGGACAAGAAACATGATAAATGCTGAAAATCAAAAATGAACAAACAAAAACTTAGCTTGTCTTGGAGAGACTGGGAGCAAGGTAGTCACAAGGAATCTGAAGAGCACTGAATACATTGATAGCAGGCAAGGAACTGAGTATCCAGGTGAGCTAAATAGGAAACCAACCAAGGATAATGAACCAGCTGATGCCGCCACCTGCAGAAAGACAACACTACACAGTACCGCTTGTGACCACTAGAGGGAGCCCAAAAATAGAGTTCACAACAGTACCTCCCCCTTGAGGAGGGGTCACAGAACCCTCATCAAGACCCCCAAGGCGATCCGGATGAGCAGTGTGGAAGGCACAAACCAAATCGGCCGCATGAACATCAGAGGCAACAACCCAGGAATTATCCTCCTGACCATAGCCCTTCCATTTAACCAAATACTGAAGTCTCCGTCTAGAGATACGAGAATCCAAAATCTTCTCCACCACGTACTCCAATTCGCCCTCGACCAGCACCGGAGCAGGAGGCTCAACAGAAGGAACCACAGGTACCACATACCTCCGCAACAAAGACCTATGGAACACATTATGAATGGCAAACGATGCTGGGAGATCCAAACAAAAAGACACCGGGTTAAGGATTTCCAAGATCTTATAAGGACCGATGAAGCGAGGCTTGAATTTAGGAGAGGAGACCTTCATAGGAACATACCGAGAAGACAGCCACACCAAATCCCCAACACGAAGTCGGGGACCCACACCGCGGCGGCGGTTGGCAAAGCGCTGAGCCTTCTCCTGTGACAACCTCAAATTGTCCACCACATGGTTCCAAATCTGCTGCAACCTATCCACCACAGAATCCACCCCAGGACAGTCAGAAGGCTCAACCTGACCCGAGGAAAAACGAGGATGGAAACCAGAATTGCAGAAA
The DNA here is from genome assembly GCF_051348905.1 of Ranitomeya variabilis. Classification (NCBI taxonomy): domain Eukaryota; kingdom Metazoa; phylum Chordata; class Amphibia; order Anura; family Dendrobatidae; genus Ranitomeya; species Ranitomeya variabilis. Next base: position 926,901,499 of record NC_135233.1, on the reverse strand, counting down.
AAAGGCGAAACCAAAGTAGCAGAACTAGCCCGATTATTAAGGGCAAACTCGGCCAATGGCAAAAAAGTCACCCAATCATCCTGATCAGCAGAAACAAAACATCTCAAATAAGTTTCCAACGTCTGATTAGTTCGCTTGGTTTGGCCATTAGTCTGAGGATGGAAGGCCGACGAAAAAGACAAATCAATGTCCATCTTAGCACAAAAAGTCCGCCAAAACCTGGACACAAACTGGGATCCTCTATCAGACACAATATTTTCAGGAATGCCGTGTAAGCGAACCACATTCTGAAAAAATAGAGGAACCAAATCGGAGGAAGAAGGCAACTTGGGCAAGGGCACCAAATGGACCATCTTGGAAAAACGATCACACACCACCCAGATGACAGACATTTTCTGAGATATTGGAAGATCCGAAATAAAATCCATGGAAATGTGCGTCCAAGGCCTTTTCGGAACAGGCAAAGGCAAAAGCAAACCGCTGGCACGAGAACAGCAAGGCTTAGCCCGAGCACAAATCCCACAAGACTGCACAAAGGAACGCACATCCCGCGACAAGGAAGGCCACCAGAAGGACCTAGCCACCAAATCTCTGGTACCAAAAATCCCAGGATGACCCGCCAACACCGAAGAATGAACCTCGGAAATAACTCTGCTGGTCCATCTATCCGGGACAAACAGTCTCTCTGGTGGACAACGGTCAGGTCTATCCGCCTGAAATTTCTGCAGCACTCGTCGCAAATATGGGGAAATGGCCGACAAAATCACGCCCTCTCTGAGAATACCAGCCGGCTCAGAAACTCCCGGAGAGTCAGGCACAAAACTCCTAGAAAGTGCATCAGCTTTCACGTTCTTCGAACCAGGCAGGTATGAGACCACGAAGTTGAAACGGGAGAAAAACAACGACCAACGAGCCTGTCTAGGATTCAGGCGCTTGGCAGATTCAAGGTAAATCAGATTTTTGTGATCAGTCAAGACCACCACACGATGTTTAGCTCCTTCGAGCCAATGTCGCCACTCCTCAAATGCCCACTTCATAGCCAACAACTCCCGATTACCAACATCATAATTCTGCTCGGCAGTCGAAAACTTTCTTGAAAAGAAAGCACATGGCTTCATCACAGAGCCATCAGAGCTTCTCTGCGACAAAACAGCCCCTGCTCCAATCTCAGAAGCATCAACCTCGACCTGGAAGGGGAGAGAGACATCTGGCTGACACAAGACCGGAGCCGAAGAAAACCGGTGCTTCAGCTCCCGAAAGGCCTCCACGGCCGCAGGAGACCAACTAGCCACATCAGAACCCTTCTTGGTCAAATCCATCAAAGGTTTAACCACGCTAGAAAAATTAGCGATGAAACGACGGTAAAAATTAGCAAAACCCAAGAACTTCTGAAGACTCTTAACAGACGTGGGCTGAGTCCAGTCATGAATAGCCTGGACTTTGACTGGGTCCATCTCCACAGTAGAAGGAGAAAAAATAAAATCCAAAAAGGAGACCTTCTGTACTTCGAAGAGGCATTTTGAGCCCTTCACAAATAAAGCATTAGCACGCAGGACCTGAAACACCATCCTGACCTGCTTCACATGGGAATCCCAATCATCAGAAAAGACCAAAATGTCATCCAGATAAACAATCATAAATTTATCCAGATATTCTCGGAAGATGTCATGCATGAAGGACTGAAACACAGAAGGAGCAGTAGAGAGTCCAAAAGGCATCACCAAGTACTCAAAATGGCCTTCGGGCGTATTAAATGCTGTTTTCCATTCATCTCCCTGCTTAATGCGCACAAGGTTATACGCACCACGGAGATCTATCTTGGTGAACCAACTGGCACCCTTAATCCGAGCAAACAAATCAGACAATAGTGGCAAAGGATACTGAAATTTGACTGTGATTTTATTCAGAAGACGATAATCTATACAAGGTCTCAAAGAACCGTCTTTCTTGGCCACAAAGAAAAATCCTGCACCAAGAGGGGAAGAGGATGGGCGAATATGTCCCTTCTCCAAGGACTCCTTTATATAACTCCGCATAGCGGCATGCTCTGGTATAGACAAATTAAAAAGTCGTCCCTTAGGGAATTTACTGCCAGGAATTAAATTTATAGCACAGTCACAATCCCTATGAGGGGGCAGGGCACTGGACCTGGGCTCATCAAATACATCCTGGTAGTCAGACAAAAACTCAGGGACCTCAGAAGGAGTGGAAGAAGCAATAGACACCAACGGAGTATCGCCATGAATTCCCTGACAACCCCAACTTGACACAGACATAGCTTTCCAATCTAAAACTGGATTATGAGCCTGCAGCCATGGCAGACCCAAAACGACAACATCATGCAAATTATGCAAAACCAGAAAGCGAATCACCTCCTGATGTACGGGAGTCATGCACATGGTCATTTGTGTCCAATACTGAGGCTTATTCTCAGCCAATGGCGTAGCATCAATTCCCCTCAGAGAAATAGGAAATTCCAAAGGCTCCAGGACAAAACCACAGCGCCTGGCAAACGACAAATCCATCAGATTCAGGGCTGCACCCGAATCCACAAAAGCCATAACCGGGTAGGACGACAAAGAACAAATCAAAGTAACAGACAAAATAAATTTAGGCTGTAAAGTACCAATGGTGACAGGTTTAGCGATTTTTTTTAAGCGTTTAGAGCATGCTGAGATAACATGAGTAGAATCACCACAGTAAAAGCACAACCCATTTTGACGTCTATGACTTTGTCGCTCAATTCTGGTCAGAGTTCAGTCACAATGCATAGACTCAGGTCTCTGTTCAGAAAATACCGCCAAAGGATGAGCAGATTTGCGCTCCCGCAAACGCCGATCAACCTGAATGGCTAAAGCCATAGAATCACTCAGACTTGTAGGGGTGGGAAACCCAACCATAACATTCTTAACGGCCTCAGAAAGACCTTCTCTGAAATTTGCAGCCAGGGCACACTCATTCCATTGAGTAAGCACCGACCATTTCCGAAATTTTTGACAATACACCTCTGCTTCATCCTGACCTTGAGAGATAGCCAGCAACGCCTTTTCTGCCTGATTCTCAAGATTAGGCTCCTCATAAAGCAGTCCAAGAGCCAGAAAAAATGCATCCACATCAAGCAATGCAGGATCTCCTGGCGCCAGAGAGAAGGCCCAATCTTGAGGGTCGCCATGCAACAAGGAGATAACAATTTTAACTTGCTGAGCGGAATCACCAGAGGAACGAGGTCTCAGAGATAGAAATAACTTACAATTATTCTTAAAATTTAGAAACCTAGATCTATCTCCAGAAAACAACTCAGGAATGGGTATCTTTGGTTCTGACATAGGGCTATGAATAACAAAATCCTGAATACTTTGCACCCGTGCAGTAAGATGATCCACACTAGAAGTCAGAGTCTGAACATTCATGTCTGCAGCTGAGCTCAAAACCACCCAGAGTTCAAGGGGATGAAAGAAGCTAAACAGACTGCAGCAAAGGAAAAGCGGGAGGAAAAAAAAAAATGTACTCAGGTCTTCTTTTTATCCCACTTCTGCGATGCATTAAACACTTTTTGGCCTGCTATACTGTTATGATCCTTAGTGGTTGAGGATCACAAATTACTCCAACTAAGTAACGAAACATAGGACAAGCTCTAGGGAGGTGGCAACTGGACTGACCGCAAAACTGAACTTATCCAACACACTAGAGGTAGCCGGTGAACGTGCCTAAAAATACTAGACGTCTCGAGCCAGCCTGAGGAACTAACTACCCCTAGAGAGAAAGAAAGACCTCTCTTGCCTCCAGAGAAATAATCCCCAAAGATATAGAAGCCCCCAACATATAATAACGGTGAGGTAAGAGGAAGGCACATACACAGGGGTGAAAGCAGATTCAGCAAATGAGGCCCACTAATACTAGATAGCAGAAAATAGGAAAGGGGTCTGTGCGGTCAGTAAAAAACCCTTACAAAATATCCACCCTGAGATTTCAAGAACCCCCGCACCAACTAACGGTGTGGGGGAAGAAACTCAGTCCCCTAAAGCAACCAGCAAGTGAGGAAATCACATTTTAGCAAGCTGGACAAGAAACATGATAAATGCTGAAAATCAAAAATGAACAAACAAAAACTTAGCTTGTCTTGGAGAGACTGGGAGCAAGGTAGTCACAAGGAATCTGAAGAGCACTGAATACATTGATAGCAGGCAAGGAACTGAGTATCCAGGTGAGCTAAATAGGAAACCAACCAAGGATAATGAACCAGCTGATGCTGCCACCTGCAGAAAGACAATACTACACAGTACCGCTTGTGACCACTAGAGGGAGCCCAAAAATAGAGTTCACAACACTCCTCCTCCTGTCCCTGGGCTCCAACACCACTAGTTGCCATCCAGAAGTGCTGTCCGCACAGTCCCAACAGTCCCTCCTCTGTTATTGGGTTTCAGTAATGTCAGCTGTTCCCCAGCTGTGTGTGTGGCAATCCCTCCTATCTCCTCCACCTCCTCCTCCTCCTGTCCCTGGGCTCCAACACCACTAGTTGCCGTCCAGAAGTGCTGTCCGCACAGTCCCAACAGTCCCTCCTCTGTTATTGGGGTTCAGTAACGTCAGCTGTTCCCCAGCTGTGTGTGTGGCAATCCCTCCTATCTCCTCCACCTCCTCCTCCTCCTGTCCCTGGGCTCCAACACCGCTAGTTGCCGTCCAGAAGTGCTGTCCGCACAGTCCCAACAGTCCCTCCTCTGTTATTGGGGTTCAGTAACGTCAGCTGTTCCCCAGCTGTGTGTGTGGCAATCCCTCCTATCTCCTCCACCTCCTCCTCCTCCTGTCCCTGGGCTCCAACACCGCTAGTTGTTGTCCAGAAGTGCTGTCCGCACAGTCCCAACAGTCCCTCCTCTGTTATTGGGGTTCAGTAACGTCAGCTGTTCCCCAGCTGTGTGTGTGGCAATCCCTCCTATGTCCTCCACCTCCTCATCCTCCTGTCCCTGGGCTCCAACACCGCTAGTTGCCGTCCAGAAGTGCTGTCCGCACAGAGCCAAACACCTCGCCAATGTGTTAGTGGGGTTCAGTAATGCCTGCTGCTCCCCTGCTGTGTATACGGCAACGTGTCCTGCGACCGCCACGCAGGCACAACAAGTTAAATTTAAGGGAACCTGTCCCCCCCCAGGCGTTTGTTGCTGAAGGAGACACCTTGAGCAGCAGTAATGATGCAAAGGGAAAAAGTGCCTCTTTTCGTGGTGCTCCTTGCACATGCTGAACCTAACACTTATGAAATGTGTCCCCTCACACGGTTAAACCGTCCGGTCGGTGGAACTTTCCTTTGTCATGTGACGCAGCACAGCCGTCATTCTTACCCCCTTGGCGCCGTGCGCCTCCTCCTCAGCGTTGTTTGAATCTGTCCGGGACTCTGCGCTGTTATGTTATCCCTTGGCCAGGCACACTTAGCGCTGCCTGTCTTCTGACATCATTTGGTGTCAGGATGGCTGCGCCTGTGCGGCCGCGCTGGACGAGATCCCGCCTCGTAGTGTCTTCTGATTTAATCCCACTGCGGACCTGTGATCCATGGACATTAGCAGTGCATATCTGAACCTCCGCCTCTCACTCATCTCCCTACGCCTTCTTCAGACTGTGCGCTGTCAGCTGATCCCTAATAGCATGCCACGGCCGTGACGCCGCACAGTCTGAAGAAGCCGTAGGGAGGGGAGTGAGAGGCGAGGATATGCACTGCTCATGCCCATGGATCACAGGTCCGCAGAGTGATTACATTAGATGACACAGCGAGGCGGGATCTCGTCCAGCGCGGCCGCACAGGCGCAGCCATCCTGACACCAAATGATGTCAGAAGACGGGCAGCGCTAAGTGTGCCTGGCCAAGGGATAACATAACGGCGCAGACTCCGGGACAGATTCAAACAACGCTGAGGAGGAGGCGCACGGCGCCAAGGGGGTAAGAATGACGGCTGTGCTGCGTCACATGACAAAGGAAAGTTCCACCGACTGGACGGTTTAACCGTGTGAGGGGACACATTTCAAAAGTGTTAGGTTCAGCATGTGCAAGGACCATAATTAAAAGAGCTACTTTAGCTTTTCCAGCATTAGTGCTGTACAAGATGGCTCTCTCAGCTACAAACGCCTGGGGGGGGGGGGTTAAAGGTTCCCTTTCAACTTGCTCCAGTGCAGGTTGCGGCCTACACTCTGCTCCACCTGCAGAGCCCGGGCTCCAACACCGCTAGTTGCTGTCCGGAAGTGCTGGCTGCACAGAGAAAAACACCCGCCAATGTGTCAGTGGGGTTCAGCACCGCCAGCTGTTCCCCTGCTGTGTAGCCGGCAACGTGTCCTGCAACAGCCACGCAGACACAAAGCTGCCACCAGTGCAGGCTTCGGCCTACACTCTGCTCCCTCTCCTCCTCCTGCTGACCCTGGGCTCTAACACCGCCAATTGGTGCCCGGTACTGCTAGCTGCACAGAGAAAAACACCAGCCAATGTGTCAGTGGGGTTCAGCACCGCCAGCTGTTCCCCTGCTGTGTAGCCGGCATCGTGTCCTGCAAAAGCCACGCAGACACAAGAACTGAAATTGAAGGGATCCTGTCGCCCCACCCCCAGGTGTTTGTATGTTTTACAGCCACCTTGTACAGCAGTAATGCTGCATGTGTGCAAGGTGGCTCATAAACTTATTCTCCTTGCACCCGTGGAACAGAACACGTCTACAATGTGTCCCCTGAGACCATTAAAACGTCCCTGAGGTGTGACTTTCCTTTGCAATGACACGCAACGACCCCCTTGGTAGCACAGCCCTTCTTCTGACATCATTGTTTGGCTGGCTGCGCCTCTGCGGCCGCCCTGCCCGACACAACGCCCCTCGGTGTCTTATTTATTTTGACTGCGAGGGTGTGATTGACGGGCATGAGCAGTGCATATCTTCGCCAGGCTGTCACTCAGCTCCTTCCGCCTTCTTCAGACTGTGCGGCTTCATGGCCGCGGCATGCGATAAGGGATCAGCTGACGCCGCACAGTCTGTAGCAGGTGTAAGGACACGAGCGAGAGGCGAACCTATGTACTGCGCCAGGCCATGAATCCCAGCCCCGCAGTGTGAAACACTGTAAAGACACTGCGGGGCTGGGATTCATGGGCATCGCGAACCGCACCAGCCGACATGAAATGATGTCAGAAGATGGGCAGCGCATGGCCAAGGGATAACGCAACAACGCAGACTCCTGTACAGCAAAATGCGATGCTCAGGAGGCCGCGCCAAGCACCAAGGTGGTATTTTTGCCAGCTGTGCTGCGTCTCATTACGAAGGGAACTCCCGCCTCCAAGACAGATTGACTGTATAAGGGCCAAAATGTTGTGCGTGTTTCCTTCAGCTTGTGCAAGGAACAAAACTAAAAGAGCAACCTTTGACTTGTGCAGCACTACAGCTGCATAAGGCATGGCTCTTCTAGTTTGTAACACCTGAGGGGGGGTTAAAGGTTACCTTTAAAATTGGTTCAATTAGGCTTCGGCCTACACTCTGCTCCCCCTGCAGATCCTGGGCTCTAACACCGCCAGTTGGTGCCCCGAAGTGCTGGCTGCACAGAGAAAAACACCTTGCCAATGTGTCAGTGGGGTTCAGCACCGCCAGCTGTTCCCCTGCTGTGTAGCCGGCAACGTGTCCTGCAACAGCCACGCAGACACAAAGCTGCCACCAGTGCAGGCTTCGGCCTACACTCTGCTCCCTCTCCTCCTCCTGCTGACCCTGGGCTCTAACACCGCCAATTGGTGCCCGGTACTGCTAGCTGCACAGAGAAAAACACCAGCCAATGTGTCAGTGGGGTTCAGCACCGCCAGCTGTTCCCCTGCTGTGTAGCCGGCATCGTGTCCTGCAAAAGCCACGCAGACACAAGAACTGAAATTGAAGGGATCCTGTCGCCCCACCCCCAGGTGTTTGTATGTTTTACAGCCACCTTGTACAGCAGTAATGCTGCATGTGTGCAAGGTGGCTCATAAACTTATTCTCCTTGCACCCGTGGAACAGAACACGTCTACAATGTGTCCCCTGAGACCATTAAAACATCCCTGAGGTGTGACTTTCCTTTGCAATGACACGCAACGACCCCCTTGGTAGCACAGCCCTTCTTCTGACATCATTGTTTGGCTGGCTGCGCCTCTGCGGCCGCCCTGCCCGACACAACGCCCCTCGGTGTCTTATTTATTTTGACTGCGAGGGTGTGATTGACGGGCATGAGCAGTGCATATCTTCACCAGGCTGTCACTCAGCTCCTTCCGCCTTCTTCAGACTGTGCGGCTTCATGGCCGCGGCATGCGATAAGGGATCAGCTGACGCCGCACAGTCTGTAGCAGGTGTAAGGACACGAGCGAGAGGCGAACCTATGTACTGCGCCAGGCCATGAATCCCAGCCCCGCAGTGTGAAACACTGTAAAGACACTGCGGGGCTGGGATTCATGGGCATCGCGAACCGCACCAGCCGACATGAAATGATGTCAGAAGATGGGCAGCGCATGGCCAAGGGATAACGCAACAACGCAGACTCCTGTACAGCAAAATGCGATGCTCAGGAGGCCGCGCCAAGCACCAAGTTGGTATTTTTGCCAGCTGTGCTGCGTCTCATTACGAAGGGAACTCCCGCCTCCAAGACAGATTGACTGTATAAGGGCCAAAATGTTGTACGTGTTTCCTTCAGCTTGTGCAAGGAACAAAATTAAAAGAGCAACCTTTGACTTGTGCAGCACTACTGCTGCATAAGGCGTGGCTCTTCTAGTTTGTAACACCTGAGGGGGGGTTAAAGGTTACCTTTAAAATTGGTTCAATTAGGCTTCGGCCTACACTCTGCTCCCCCTGCAGATCCTGGGCTCTAACACCGCCAGTTGGTGCCCCGAAGTGCTGGCTGCACAGAGAAAAACACCTCGCCAATGTGTCAGTGGGGTTCAGCACCGCCAGCTGTTCCCCTGCTGTGTAGCCGGCAACGTGTCCTGCAACAGCCACGCAGACACAAAGCTGCCGCCAGTGCAGGCTTTGGCCTACACTCTGCTCCCTCTCCTCCTCCTGCTGACCCTGGGCTCTAACACCGCCAGTTGGTGCCCGGTACTGCTAGCTGCACAGAGAAAAACACCAGCCAATGTGTCAGTGGGGTTCAGCACCGCCAGCTGTTCCCCTGCTGTGTAGCCGGCATCGTGTCCTGCAAAAGCCACGCAGACACAAGAACTGAAATTGAAGGGATCCTGTCGCCCCACCCCCAGGTGTTTGTATGTTTTACAGCCACCTTGTACAGCAGTAATGCTGCATGTGTGCAAGGTGGCTCATAAACTTATTCTCCTTGCACCCGTGGAACAGAACACGTCTACAATGTGTCCCCTGAGACCATTAAAACATCCCTGAGGTGTGACTTTCCTTTGCAATGACACGCAACGACCCCCTTGGTAGCACAGCCCTTCTTCTGACATCATTGTTTGGCTGGCTGCGCCTCTGCGGCCGCCCTGCCCGACACAACGCCCCTCGGTGTCTTATTTATTTTGACTGCGAGGGTGTGATTGACGGGCATGAGCAGTGCATATCTTCGCCAGGCTGTCACTCAGCTCCTTCCGCCTTCTTCAGACTGTGCGGCTTCATGGCCGGGGCATGCGATAAGGGATCAGCTGACGCCGCACAGTCTGTAGCAGGTGTAAGGACACGAGCGAGAGGCGAACCTATGTACTGCGCCAGGCCATGAATCCCAGCCCCGCAGTGTGAAACACTGTAAAGACACTGCGGGGCTGGGATTCATGGGCATCGCGAACCGCACCAGCCGACATGAAATGATGTCAGAAGATGGGCAGCGCATGGCCAAGGGATAACGCAACAACGCAGACTCCTGTACAGCAAAATGCGATGCTCAGGAGGCCGCGCCAAGCACCAAGTTGGTATTTTTGCCAGCTGTGCTGCGTCTCATTACGAAGGGAACTCCCGCCTCCAAGACAGATTGACTGTATAAGGGCCAAAATGTTGTACGTGTTTCCTTCAGCTTGTGCAAGGAACAAAATTAAAAGAGCAACCTTTGACTTGTGCAGCACTACTGCTGCATAAGGCGTGGCTCTTCTAGTTTGTAACACCTGAGGGGGGGTTAAAGGTTACCTTTAAAATTGGTTCAATTAGGCTTCGGCCTACACTCTGCTCCCCCTGCAGATCCTGGGCTCTAACACCGCCAGTTGGTGCCCCGAAGTGCTGGCTGCACAGAGAAAAACACCTCGCCAATGTGTCAGTGGGGTTCAGCACCGCCAGCTGTTCCCCTGCTGTGTAGCCGGCAACGTGTCCTGCAACAGCCACGCAGACACAAAGCTGCCGCCAGTGCAGGCTTTGGCCTACACTCTGCTCCCTCTCCTCCTCCTGCTGACCCTGGGCTCTAACACCGCCAGTTGGTGCCCGGTACTGCTAGCTGCACAGAGAAAAACACCAGACAATGTGTCAGTGGGGTTCAGCACCGCCAGCTGTTCCCCTGCTGTGTAGCCGGCATCGTGTCCTGCAAAAGCCACGCAGACACAAGAACTGAAATTGAAGGGATCCTGTCGCCCCACCCCCAGGTGTTTGTATGTTTTACAGCCACCTTGTACAGCAGTAATGCTGCATGTGTGCAAGGTGGCTCATAAACTTATTCTCCTTGCACCCGTGGAACAGAACACGTCTACAATGTGTCCCCTGAGACCATTAAAACATCCCTGAGGTGTGACTTTCCTTTGCAATGACACGCAACGACCCCCTTGGTAGCACAGCCCTTCTTCTGACATCATTGTTTGGCTGGCTGCGCCTCTGCGGCCGCCCTGCCCGACACAACGCCCCTCGGTGTCTTATTTATTTTGACTGCGAGGGTGTGATTGACGGGCATGAGCAGTGCATATCTTCGCCAGGCTGTCACTCAGCTCCTTCCGCCTTCTTCAGACTGTGCGGCTTCATGGCCGGGGCATGCGATAAGGGATCAGCTGACGCCGCACAGTCTGTAGCAGGTGTAAGGACACGAGCGAGAGGCGAACCTATGTACTGCGCCAGGCCATGAATCCCAGCCCCGCAGTGTGAAACACTGTAAAGACACTGCGGGGCTGGGATTCATGGGCATCGCGAACCGCACCAGCCGACATGAAATGATGTCAGAAGATGGGCAGCGCATGGCCAAGGGATAACGCAACAACGCAGACTCCTGTACAGCAAAATGCGATGCTCAGGAGGCCGCGCCAAGCACCAAGTTGGTATTTTTGCCAGCTGTGCTGCGTCTCATTACGAAGGGAACTCCCGCCTCCAAGACAGATTGACTGTATAAGGGCCAAAATGTTGTACGTGTTTCCTTCAGCTTGTGCAAGGAACAAAATTAAAAGAGCAACCTTTGACTTGTGCAGCACTACTGCTGCATAAGGCGTGGCTCTTCTAGTTTGTAACACCTGAGGGGGGGTTAAAGGTTACCTTTAAAATTGGTTCAATTAGGCTTCGGCCTACACTCTGCTCCCCCTGCAGATCCTGGGCTCTAACACCGCCAGTTGGTGCCCCGAAGTGCTGGCTGCACAGAGAAAAACACCTCGCCAATGTGTCAGTGGGGTTCAGCACCGCCAGCTGTTCCCCTGCTGTGTAGCCGGCAACGTGTCCTGCAACAGCCACGCAGACACAAAGCTGCCGCCAGTGCAGGCTTTGGCCTACACTCTGCTCCCTCTCCTCCTCCTGCTGACCCTGGGCTCTAACACCGCCAGTTGGTGCCCGGTACTGCTAGCTGCACAGAGAAAAACACCAGACAATGTGTCAGTGGGGTTCAGCACCGCCAGCTGTTCCCCTGCTGTGTAGCCGGCATCGTGTCCTGCAAAAGCCACGCAGACACAAGAACTGAAATTGAAGGGATCCTGTCGCCCCACCCCCAGGTGTTTGTATGTTTTACAGCCACCTTGTACAGCAGTAATGCTGCATGTGTGCAAGGTGGCTCATAAACTTATTCTCCTTGCACCCGTGGAACAGAGCATGTCTACAATGTGTCCCCTGAGACCATTAAAATGTCCCTGAGGTGTGACTTTCCTTTGTAATGACACGCAACGACCCCCTTGGTAGCACAGTCCTTCTTCTGACATCATTGTTTGGCTGGCTGCGCCTCTGCGGCCGCCCTGCCCGACACAACACCCCTCGGTGTCTTATTTATTTTGACTGCGAGGGTGTGATTGACGGGCATGAGCAGTGCATATCTTCGCCAGGCTGTCACTCAGCTCCTTCCGCCTTCTTCAGACTGTGCGGCTTCATGGCCGCGGCATGCGATAAGGGATCAGCTGACGCCGCACAGTCTGTAGCAGGTGTAAGGACACGAGCGAGAGGCGAACCTATGTACTGCGCCAGGCCATGAATCCCAGCCCCGCAGTGTGAAACACTGTAAAGACACTGCGGGGCTGGGATTCATGGGCATCGCGAACCGCACCAGCCGACATGAAATGATGTCAGAAGATGGGCAGCGCATGGCCAAGGGATAACGCAACAACGCAGACTCCTGTACAGCAAAATGCGATGCTCAGGAGGCCGCGCCAAGCACCAAGGTGGTATTTTTGCCAGCTGTGCTGCGTCTCATTACGAAGGGAACTCCCGCCTCCAAGACAGATTGACTGTATAAGGGCCAAAATGTTGTAGGTGTTTCCTTCAGCTTGTGCAAGGAACAAAATTAAAAGAGCAACCTTTGACTTGTGCAGCACTACTGCTGCATAAGGCGTGGCTCTTCTAGTTTGTAACACCTGAGGGGGGGTTAAAGGTTACCTTTAAAATTGGTTCAATTAGGCTTCGGCCTACACTCTGCTCCCCCTGCAGATCCTGGGCTCTAACACCGCCAGTTGGTGCCCCGAAGTGCTGGCTGCACAGAGAAAAACACCTCGCCAATGTGTCAGTGGGGTTCAGCACCGCCAGCTGTTCCCCTGCTGTGTAGCCGGCAATGTGTCCTGCAACAGCCACGCAGACACAAAGCTGCCGCCAGTGCAGGCTTCGGCCTACACTCTGCTCCCTCTCCTCCTCCTGCTGACCCTGGGCTCTAACACCGCCAGTTGGTGCCCGGTACTGCTAGCTGCACAGAGAAAAACACCAGCCAATGTGTCAGTGGGGTTCAGCACCGCCAGCTGTTCCCCTGCTGTGTAGCCGGCATCGTGTCCTGCAAAAGCCACGCAGACACAAGAACTAAAATTGAAGGGATCCTGTCGCCCCACCCCCAGGTGTTTGTATGTTTTACAGCCACCTTGTACAGCAGTAATGCTGCATGTGTGCAAGGTGGCTCATAAACTTAGTCTCCTTGCACCCGTGGAACAGAACACGTCTACAATGTGTCCCCTGAGACCATTAAAACGTCCCTGAGGTGTGACTTTCCTTTGTAATGACACGCAACGACCCCCTTGGTAGCACAGCCCTTCTTCTGACATCATTGTTTGGCTGGCTGCGCCTCTGCGGCCGCCCTGCCCGACACAACGCCCCTCGGTGTCTTATTTATTTTGACTGCGAGGGTGTGATTGACGGGCATGAGCAGTGCATATCTTCGCCAGGCTGTCACTCAGCTCCTTCCGCCTTCTTCAGACTGTGCGGCTTCATGGCCGCGGCATGCGATAAGGGATCAGCTGACGCCGCACAGTCTGTAGCAGGTGTAAGGACACGAGCGAGAGGCGAACATATGTACTGCGCCAGGCCATGAATCCCAGCCCCGCAGTGTGAAACACTGTAAACACACTGCGGGGCTGGGATTCATGGGCATCTCGAACCGCACCAGCCGACATGAAATGATGTCAGAAGACGGGCAGCGCATGGCCAAGGGATAACGCAACAACGCAGACTCCTGTACAGCAAAATGCGATGCTCAGGAGGCCGCGCCAAGCACCAAGTTGGTATTTTTGCCAGCTGTGCTGCGTCTCATTACAAAGGGAACTCCCGCCTCCAAGACAGATTGACTGTATAAGGGCCAAAATGTTGTACGTGTTTCATTCAGCTTGTGCAAGGAACAAAATTAAAAGAGCAACCTTTGACTTGTGCAGCACTACTGCTGCATAAGGCGTGGCTCTTCTACTTTGTAACACCTGAGGGGGGGTTAAAGGTTACCTTTAAAATTGGTTCAATTAGGCTTCAGCCTACACTCTGCTCCCTCTCCTCCTGCTGACCCTGGGCTCTAACACCGCCAGTTGGGGCCCGGTACTGCTAGCTGCACAGAGAAAAACACCAGCCAATGTGTCAGTGGGGTTCAGCAACGCCAGCTGTTCCCCTGCTGTGTAGCCGGCATCGTGTCCTGCAACAGCCACGCAGACACAAAGCTGCCGCCAGTGCAGGCTTCGGCCTACACTCTGCTCCCTCTCCTCCTGCTGACCCTGGGCTCTAACACCCCCAGTTGGGGCCCGGTACTGCTAGCTGCACAGAGAAAAACACCAGCCAATGTGTCAGTGGGGTTCAGCACCGCCAGCTGTTCCCCTGCTGTGTAGCCGGCAACGTGTCCTGCAAATGCCATGCAGACACAACAGACCTACAAATGCCTCCAGTGCAGGCTTCGGCCTACATTCTGCTCCCCCTGCTGACCCTTTGCTCCAACACCGCTAGTTGTGGCTCTAGGAAGACAAGCTTGAATAGGTCCCCATCCTGGTTCCAGCACCGTCAGCTGTTTCCGGGCAGAGCCTTTGGCTTAGGTGCCTCCCTCTGGGTATCCGAGTTCCACCAACGTCAGGTGGTCCTTGGTAGTGCTTTCAGGCACGGGTACCTCCTGCTTAGTAACCGGGTTCCAGTAACGTCAGCTGGTCCTCGGTAGTTCCATTGGCTCTTGGACCTTCGGCTACCCATCCGGGTTCCAGTACCGTCAGCTGGTTCTCGGCAGTGTCTTTTGCTCTTGTACCTTCTGCTCCCCATCCTGGTTCCAGTACCGTCAGCTGGTTCCGGGCAGAGCCTTTGGCTTAGGTGCCTCCCTCTGGGTATCTGAGTTCCACCAACGTCAGGTGGTCCTTGGTAGTGCTTTCAGCACGGGTACCTCCTGCTTAGTAACCGGGTTCCAGTAACGTCAGCTGGTCCTCGGTAGTTCCATTGGCTCTTGGACCTTCGGGTAGCCATCCGAGTTCCAGTTCCATCAGCTGTTTCTCGGCATTTTCTCAGCCTACTTGTACCTTCTGCTACATTTCCAAGTTCAAGATCCTAAAGACGATGACCCGGAAGACCACCCCTAAGATGATGACGACACCAGAGACAACAACCACTGAGATGACGACGACCCTGGAGACGATGACCCTGAAGACCACCCCGATGACGACGACCCCGGAGACGACGACCCTGGAGACGACGACGACCTGGAAGACCGAGAAGCAGAAGAACAAGAGGCTGCAGAACAAAGAGCAGAAGAACATTAAGCATAAGACTAAATATCAGAGCAAAAGATATTATCTAAATTATAAGCAGAAGAAGACTAAGCAGTGTATGGGGGTGAGTCAGTTCCTCCTCGTGGTGCCCCTGGATAAAGCCTGATGCTGCAGGCCAAACTGAACGCGGACAAATGTAACTGTTTTGTGACAGGCAGAACGGAAGGTGTAATCTTCAAACTTTTATAGATAACAACTACGGGAATGCCTGTCACAAATAAGAATATGATGAAGAAGTTGAATATGAAGAAGATAATAGTACAATAAAAAGAATATGAACAATGTAACAAAAAAAATAATAGGTAGAAGATGAAGAAGAAGATGAATAAGGTGAAGAAGTTGATGTCAAAGAAGCTGATGATGAGGATAATGAAGAAGAAAGTGTGGGAGAAGTAAAAAAGAAGGTGAAGGGAGTGGAAGTAGTGAAACATCAATATCTGACAAAATAAAAAAAAAATTAACATAGTCAAAATCTTTCTAACGCCGAACGTCATAAAAAACAAAACAAAATCCTGCTATTCTATTAGATTGGGCTAAACCTCTGTGCCTTTAATGTCTCCGCCACGTCCCCCAATACATCCTACATTATTCTTAGTTGTTTTCCTTCATGTAGAATGAACCTACAAGTTAAGAAAGGGTTTATTTTAATTCCGATATTTTTGTCCCATTGACTTGCATTGGGATCGGGTATCGGTATCGGATTAGATCCGATACTTTGACGGTATCGGCCGATACTTTCCGATACCGATACTTTCCGATATCGGAAGGTATCGCTCAACACTACTAGTTATGTATGTGGGAACTGCATCTGAGATGCTAAAAATGTGTGACAAGTAGTGTGAGCTGCATGGAGTTAGTGCCAAAATAACAGGACCCTGTGTTTACACCAGAGAATAAAAGCATCCTGCTTTCCATGAGTGGAGGTCAGACACAAGCAGTTGGAGCAGATAGGCAGAAAAGTGGAGAAGCTGCGCTATAGCACTCACTATACATAGTGTGCCACAGTAAGGGCTCGGATAGAGAAACACAGGAGCACTTGTAGAGCTCCAACCTAAACAGCCGTGGGATTAGTTTGTATTGTTTGCATTGAAGGAGGAGGGCATTGCCCTAGGCAATGCACAGCACAGACAATGTGAAGCTAATAGATCATCTGGGGCTACATTTGCTTGTTTTTCAATCAGCTGGAGCAGGTGATAGGATGCATGTTGGGGAGGAGGCTCAACAACTCCTGCAAGGTCTGGTCACGATGGTGATGAGTTGTATGTACAGGCATCTTGTGGTGGGAGTCTTTTTGCATGTTGGCTGGTAATCGTCTAGAGCGACAATGCCTGAAACATTTGTAAGGGGTGGCAGAAACTGGTGTATGCCCTACTCCTTTAAATATGTCCTGGGTAATTGTTTTCATAATGTTATGCCATTACAAGTGCTGCTGTGTATACATATGACCTTCTCGTATATTTTGTTATAGGGAAAATGCAGTGCTTACTTTAACCACTAGATGGGACACAGAGAAACATGTGAATAGTTAAGATAGGAGGGGCACGGTGGATAAGACAGGAAGGACTTCGTGATAGAACTCAGTTGGGGCCTTGGCGCCCGTGCAGCTCACTTGGGCTAGCCAGCCACAGGCTACATCGTGCCACGCAACGTTAGAAGAAGTGTAAGGACAAGCCATATAGCATCCCTGGCCAGGACCTCATGGGAAGGAGTAACAGCAGCAGTGCAATATTAGTGGGACTGCAGTTGCTAGAAAAGGCTAAGCAGTATGGGTAGGTCGCTCATCATGTGGCAGCTTCTTGCGTGGGCCAATGCCCTCAGAACCGGGAGGGTGTCCCCAGACAGAGTAAGGCTGAGCAGAGAAGACACTGATGGATCAAATGGTACGGTCCATCCAGGAAGTGAGCTTAGCGATGGAAAGAGAAGGACAGGGACAGAAGAGGAGTTGCACATTGTGAAACCTGATGTTAAGGCTGGAAAGAATGTGAATATGCTGCGTACAGAAACCAGAAAAGCTGTTGTTGTTAACGTTGAGCTGGACCGTGTCTCTCTTTGTGCGGTGCCGTCTGCAAAGCATCACTGGAGGTCAAGGGTGGACCCTGATAGCATGGAGATCCAGAACACAGGTATGCCGAAGAAAAGGCACTATTGTACTGGGGGGGGAAAGGTCAGGGCGTGATAAAGGGATTTCTCTCAGCCATGACTACCGCCCTGGCCCACCCTCACACATTCTTGGTGCCTAATGGTTGGGTAAAGTACCTCACTCTCCCTGCATGGCACATGTCCTGATTTTAATACTGCAGAAATTGTGTGCACGTTATTCAATTGTGTACGAAATATACCCCTTTAAGTAACGTGGTGGTTATGGCTAGGAAAGTGCTAATTTGAAGTGTTTCCTTTTGGCTTTTCAAAAACCGAATGATCTGTCAGTGAGCTTCCTAATTTGCAACATTGCAACTCACAGGAATTTGATGCTGCATATGTTGGAACATCTGTATGAGCAATGTAAAGCGGTGATGGACTATATCATGCAGCATTTAAACTGGAGCATGAGTTAGTTTGATATCTGTCTCAGATGGTGACGGGCATGTCTAGCCTACCTTCAAAGAGGCTACAAATTGTATCAATTTAGGCAGTTGTTGGCAATGTAATCCACTTCATATTTATCCTAGAAAAAACACTCATCAAAATGCAACCGGAGAAGAGCAATAACCTTTCCATGCTCATCGCCAATATGTGTCTGCTGGTGACCCTCAAGGACCACTTTCAGGATGTGGAGAAAAAAGAGGATAATGAAGGGGAGAAGGAGCATCAGCAGGAGGATGTAGAGGGGGTCAATGAGTTGTTACAGGTAGAGGACAAAGGTGAAAGAGTGAAAATAACAATGATGCTGGCCATGACAAACAACTGTCGCAGCAGGGTGAAAATAGTGAACCAACAGGGCCCTCGATCATTCTGATGATCATAATAGACTGTATGCAGGAATGCTTGCGGGATGACTAGAGTTTACTCTCCATTAAGCAAAGGAATAACTATTAGATAGACATTAGTGTTAAGCCAGCGTGTTCAGATAAAGTGTTATTCGAGCATGCTCGAGTGCTAATAGAGTATTTTCAGTGTGCTCTAATACTATGTTCAAGTCGCCGTGGCTGCATGTCTTGTGGCTGTTCGATAGCCGCAACACATGCAGGATTGTCTGATTGTGTTGCTGCTGTCAAACATGCAGCCACGGCAACTCGAACATAGTATTAAAGCACGCTGAAAATACTCTATTAGCATTCGAGCATGCTCGGATAACACCTTATCTGAGCACGCTCACTGATCGCTAATAGCCATGTATTTAGATCCTTCCTATGAAAGCAAAATGGGGATTTTTTTTCTGGCTTCCGAAAGGGATTCTAAATTACGGTAGTTTATTACCAAGATTAACTGTGTTACATAGTGTGTGAATTGTCTTCAATCGAAAGTCTGCTAACAGCATATCTAACAAGAGACCCTTCTCCAGTTCCCGCAGACCCAACACTTCCTTGTCTGTGCCAGCGTTAGGGATTCATCAAGTAGCAGCAGCAGTAACGACTAAGGTATATTTGACATGGTGCACCAGATGCTTTATCTGCCACTATGCCAACTTGATGCATTTTAGTAAACAGGGATGAACCAGCTGAACAACCATCAGACCAGTAGACAGCCATCATCCAAGGTAGCAAAAATCACATACTTTAATGAGTAAAAATTTCAGCAAGGGACACAGTTGCTAAATAGCCTGATTCAGTCATACCTAGACTACAGTATGTCTGAATAAACCTGCTGACAGATTCCCTTTAAGAACTATCTTCAGCATAAGGCTGGGTTCACATTACGTTATATGCAGTCCGCTAACGCTGCCATTAAGCCCTATTTCGGGTGCATCGCCAATGCATGTCAAAATGGGTGTGCGCTAGTGATGTGCTGTCATTGAGTGACGGACCCTGGGATGCGGGCTGCAGCATTTCCGGGTCTGCCACCGCTAGCGCAGATAGAGCAAGTGCTAGCTCTATATGCGCTAGCGCGATGGCATATCGGCACTTGCGTTAACACAGTCTGTTTAACGCATGTGTTGAACGGACTGCTTTAACGCAATGTGAACCTAGCCTAAAGAAGAACCAAGTCCTGGAAGTACTGATATGGTGCCCCGAGAGCCCTGAACCTAACCACATTGAGTCTTGAGGGATGACATGAAGCGACCAAAGGATTTGCACCAGCCTACATCAACAGAAGATCTGTGGTTTGTTCTCCAAGATGTTTGGAACAATATTTCTCCTGATTTCCTTAAAAAACTCGGTATGCCTAGAAGAATTGACGCTGTTTTTAAAGCAGCAAAGGTTGGTCACACTTAAATTTTATTTAAATTTCTCTTTTATTCATTCACTTTGCATTTTGTTAATTGATAAAAATAAATTTATAAAGGGAGTCTATCAGCAGGTTTTTGCTATGTAATCTGAAAACAGTAGGAGATAAGGGCAGAAACGCAGATTGTCACTTTTTGGCTGTGGGCTGCAGGTTACTTACAATGGATGTTTTTTCAGCTGGGGGTTATCACCGCTGTACTATGGCAGCGAGAGAACCCTGATTTGACCACGCCCCCTCCTGTGATTAGCAGCTCACTGTCAGTAGTCAATATACATAGAGATTCTGGGGTGAGCTGGGTCAGCTTTCTCAGCTTTGCTTCATCCTGCATCTAAGAACTCTGATTGTATCACAACTGCTGCACCCAGTAAACTAAGTGATGCAAAATTGGAATCCGGCTTACTTGCCCTATAATATGCTACTCTCAGATTAAATAGCAAAAACATTCTGATGGATTCCATTTAACACTTTTATATTTGAAAGTTTTTACTTTATGGAATATGTTTCCTGTCTAAAACTTTTGCACTGAACTGTATAATTATAAATCACTCACTACTATGATATAAAGTTAATCACTCACTAATATATTAAAAGTGGCTTGATATTAAGTGACTTGGCCAGAAGTAAGGCAAATTAAAAGAAAAAATATTATAAGTAGTGTTGAGCATTCCGATACTGCAAATATCGGGTATCGGCCGATATTCTCGGTATCGGAATTCCGATACTGTGTTCTGATACTTTCAGTATATCGAATACCGGAATCGGAAGTTCCCATAGTGCAATGAGCCAGTTTGATTTAATTCAGCCAATGATGAATCCTAAGAAGTGTGGGCACATCCTGTTATGCATGTTAGGCATGTAAGTAAGGGCATAGCTGTGATTGGCTGCTGAAATGATGTCATGATGCACTATAAAAGCCGCTGCAGCCATTTTGGGTTCACTCTGCTGTGAATTCAGTTAGGGACAGGACGCTGCTGTTCTGACTGAGGGATAATTTGAGATAGCGATTTGCTTCATTGTGGTTTACCCAGGGTAATTTAGCAACCGCTGTGTGAGAACCTTGTTTTTGCCTTGCAGCGCTGTTCACGGCTGTCTGCAAGGTCTGTGTGTGAGTGCAGCTCACGCTGTAGCCTGTTCTGCAGCTACAGCTGGTTGTAGTCAGCTCAGCGTGCGTCATTGCCCCATACTGTTCCATTGTCCTATTTTCAGTTAGTGCTGCCTGCTGCACATTTTTTCTGACTTATTCTATTAGTGGGTTTCCATCTGTATCCTGCTAGAATGTGGAAAAACACTATATAGGATTACATAGAGGAGCTTTTTTTGGCCTTGCAGCGCTGTTCACGGCTGTCTGCAAGGTCTGTGTGTGAGTGCAGCTCACGCTGTAGCCTGTTCTGCAGCCACAGCTGGTTGTAGTCAGCTCAGCGTGCGTCACTGCCTCATACTGTTCCATTGTCCATTTTACAATTAGTGCTGCATGCTGCACATTTTTTCTGACTTATCCTATTAGTGGGTTTCCATCCGTATCCTGCTAGATTGTGGAAAAACACTATATAGGAGTACATAGAGGAGCTTTTTTTGGTCTTGCAGCGCTGTTCACGGCTGTCTGCAAGGTCTGTGTGTGAGTGCAGCTCACGTTGTAGCCTGTTCTGCAGCCACAGCTGGTTGTAGTCAGCTCAGCGTGTGTCACTGCCTCATACTGTTCCATTGTCCTTTTTTTCAATTAGTGCTGCCTGCTGCACATTTTTTCAGATTTATCCTATTAGTGGGTTTTCATCTGTATCCTGCTAGATTGCAGAAAAACACTATATAGGAGTACATAGAGGAGCCTTTCTGCAGCCTTGTGCCCTGCAGCCCCAGCCAGATTAGTATTAGCCTATTTTTTGGAGCCTCATCTATTGCATTGTAGGTTACCTTCCTGCATTGTAATCGCTTCAAAAAGTTTGTGATACTATTGGTTTTACATCTTTGGGCACATCCAGTGTCTTTTAGTGAAAAAAACAAAAAGTTAATAAAGTTCACCAAACACTCCACTTTACAGTTGTGTAGGCCACATTAGCTCATATTAAAGTCTAGTCCACACTTTATAAAATTAGTGTTTCTTACACCTGGCAGCAGCTGTTCAGGAATAAGCACACTAAGCCCTTAGTACTTTTCTGCCTATCTTTTTCAGTCTACCAAGATGAAGAAGGCAGGGAGTAAGGCACATGGTTGTGGGCGTGGAGTTTCTGCAGGGAGAGGACGTGGGGATTCTGTGCCTGCTGCGGGCACCGGTGACTCATGATCCCCTGATTTTAGCAGGGAACAGTCCTTCATGCGCAGCTTTGTAGGAGATCGCCCACTGCTGCGGGACACACAAATTGAAGCCGTTGTCGGATGGATGGCAGCTAACGCATCGACTTCAATTAGTGCCACATCCTCTCAGGCACAGAGCACTGAAGAGCACCCATCTGTCTCTTCACCATCTGCCAAATTGCCCAGGCAGTCAGAGAGCCCATGACAGGAGCCATCTCTACTTCTGTTCTCTGAATCTCTTGGCTTGGAAAGAGGGGGCCAGCCAAGCAGCATTCAAGAAACTGAAGAAGAGGCAGTATGCAGTGCTGCCCAACAGCTTTGTCTCTCTGAATCCGAAGAGGCAGGTGGGCAAGTGCCTACGGTCAGCACACTTCAGTACGCATCTGATGATGAGACTCAGGTGCCACTTTCTGGTGCGTACTGTGCTGCCGAGACTATCCAGGAGAAGCAGTTGTTGGAAGAAGGTAGCACAGATGATGAGGTCCTTGAGCCATCATGGCGTGAGGTACAGGAAGGTGGTTGGAGCAGCTCTGAGGAAGAGATTCCCGGAATGGCCCAAAAAGGAGGGAGAGGGAGGGGGAAGACTGCGTTGCCTGTAGCCTCCACTTTGGCACCCATTAGGAGCATGCCTCTTCCAAAAGCCAAAACAGCACTCCCAAGACTTGCAGTGCCTGGTCCTTTTTTGACACAGTTGCAGATGACATTTGCTTTGTCAAATGCAAGCTGTGTAATCAGAAAGACAAAAGAGGGAAAAGTGTCAGCAACCTCAATACCACAAATATGTGGAAACATGTGCGGACCAAGCACGTGGTGGAGTTACAAAAACACACTGAAGACCTAGGCCAACCTACAGCGGCACCTACCACCTCTTCAGCTCGTGTTGTAGCCTCTTCCTCCAGCTTGCACACAGCTGGTTCGGCTTCCTCACAGGATCGCCATGGAAGAACCTCTGCCACTGTTGGACAATGACACAGTGTAATTCCACCCACAGCACCACGTACCCTGTCATCCTCACACTCACAGCCCAGTCTACAGCCATCTGTAGCACAGGCATGGGAGAAAAGGCGCCCATACTCGGCAAACCACCCCCAAGCACAGGCTCTGAATGCTGGCATTGCAAAACTACTGTCCCTTGAAATGCTATTATTCAGACTAGTGGAGACTGACACCTTTCGTAACTTCATGGCATTGGCAGTCCCACAATACAACATGCCCAGACGCTTTTATTTCAGCAGGCAAGCCGTCCCTGCCCTGCAAAAGCATGTGGAGGGAAAAATTAAACACGCGCTACTAAATGCCATCAGTAGCAAGGTCCACCTGACCATCAATACGTGGACCAGTCACCATGGACAGGGACGATACCTTTCCCTCACTGCCCATTAAGTAAATGTTGTGGAGCCAGGGACAGATCTTGAGAGTGGCGCTGTACGTGTTCTACCAACTCCAAGGATTTCAGGAATCCAGTCTGTACACATTGACTCCTCCTCATACTCCAGTTCCTCTGAATCACCGCTGCAAGAGCCATCACACTCTACCTCCCCATGGACCTGTGAACGCTTACCTGTTACGACCGATATGAGCACAGCCGTGGCCAAACGTCAACAGGCCGTATTGAAATTAATTTATTTGGGGAATCGAAGCCACACAGTGCAGGAGCTCTGGAATGCCATCAAGCAGGAGAGCGACGTGTGGTTTGTGCCAGTGAATCTCCAGCCAGGCATGGTAGTGTGTGACAATGGCCGAAATCTGGTGGCAGCTCTCGGCCTAGGCAACCTCACTCACATCCTATGACTGGCACATGTGCTAAACTTGGTCGTGCAGAGTTTTTTGAGGGACTATCCGGAATTTGATGCACTGCTGCACAAGAGTGCGCTCACTTGCGGCGTTCCAGCATAGCAAGATCACGCATTGCAGCTCTGCAGCGCCCATTCCCCCTTCTGGAACATCGCATCATATGTGACCTACCCACCAGGTGGAATTCAACGTTACATATGTTGAAGCGGTTGTGTGAGCAGCAGGCAGCAGTAATGGAATACCAGCTGCATCCGGCGCAAACAAGTCGCACTGCGCACCGTTCACACTTCACCACCACTGAGTGGGCCTCTATGAAGGACATCTGCCAGGTTTTGCATGCCTTCTACGCAGATGGTGAGTGCAGATGATGCACTAGTCTGTTGTGTATCCGCTTTTTGGGCTCCCCTGGTGGCTGCTGGTGGTACTGGTGACTTGTTTGCACTTTGCTTCTTCTGTTCACCTGCTTCCATCAGTGTTTGGGATTTTCCTATTTAGCCTTGCTTTCCAGTCATTCCTTGCTGGTCATCATTGTAACCAGAGCCTTCGGTTGCATGTTCCTGCTACTAGTCTGCTGATCCGCTAAGTGGACTTTGTCCTTTTGTTTTGTACCTTTTGTCCAGTTTGCAGTTTTTGTAATTCTCTGTAGCTGGAAGCTCTTGCGGGCTGAAATTGCCACTCCTGTGTCATGAGTTGACACAGGAGTCTTAAAGTAATTTCAGGATGGTTTTTGAAAGGGTTTTCAGTTGACTGTGAAGTCCTCTTTTGTATCTTTCTGCTATCTAGTAAGTGGACCTCTCTTTGCTAAATCTACTTTCATACTGTGTATGTCTTTTCCTCTTAATTCACCGTTATTACATGTGGGGGGCTGCTATCATCTTTTGGGGTATTTCCCTAGAGGTAAGCCAGGTCTGTTTCTTCCTCTACCAGGCGTAGTTAGTCCTCCGGCTGGCGCGTGGCATATAGGAAGCCGTAGGTATGCTCCCTGGCTACTGTTAGTTGTGTGGTAGATTTAGCTCACGGTCAACTCGAGTTTCCATCACCCGAGAGCTCGTTCGTTACTTATATGTTTCTTACGTTCCCTTGCCATTGGGAACCATGACAGTATGACCGGCCATGTGTTAAACTTATTGGCAGAAGAAAGGAGAGAAAAAAGAAGTCTGTAAATTTTTTTTTTTTCCCTTTTTCCTCTATGCTTGCTCCATAGTTGGATCTGTTGTATTTCAGCTTTAATTACAGCCTTTGCCTTTCTCTCCTTATAATCCTTGAATGGCTCTGAGCTCACCTGTTTAAAGATGGATCCTCAGAGTTTGGCTGCAGGTTTAAATAATCTTGCTACGAAGGTTCAAAATTTACAAGATTTTGTTATACATGCTCCTATTTCTGAACCTAAAAACCCTACACCAGAGGTGTTTTCCGGAGATAGATCTCGGTTTTTGAATTTCAAATATAATTGTAAATTATTCCTTTCTCTCAGACCTCACTCCTCAGGAGATCCTGTCCAGCAGGTTAAGATTGTAATCTCTTTGCTGCGAGGTGACCCTCAAAATTGGGCATTTTCATTGGCACCAGGGGATCCTGCGTTGCTCAATGTGGATGCGTTTTTCCTGGCGTTAGGGTTGCTTTATGAGGAACCTAATTTGGAGATTCAAGCTGAAAAAACTTTGATAGCCCTATCTCAAGGGCAAGATGAAGCGGAGATATACTGCCAAAAATTTCGTAGGTGGTCTATGCTTACTCAGTGGAATGAGTGTGCCTTAGCGGCAAATTTCAGAGAGGGCCTTTCTGATGCCGTTAAAGATGTTATGGTCGGGTTCCCTGCGCCTACAGGTCTGAATGAGTCCATGTCAATGGCAATTCAGATTGATCGGCGTTTGCGGGAGCGCAATCCCGTGCACCATTTGGCGGTATCTTCTGAAGAGACGCCAGAGAAAATGCAATGTGACAGAGTTATGTCCAGAAGCGAGCGGCAGAATTATAGGCGTAAAAATGGGTTATGCTTCTATTGTGGTGATTCTGCTCATGTTATATCGGCATGCTCTAAGCGTACTAGGAAGGTTGACAAGTCCATTTCAATTGGCACTTTACAGTCCAAATTTATTTTGTCTGTAACCTTGATTTGTTCATTATCAGTTATTACCGTGGATGCCTATGTGGACTCTGGCGCCGCTCTGAGTCTTATGGACTGGTCCTTCGCCAGGCGCTGTGGGTTTGATTTAGAGCCTCTGGAAGTCCCTATACCTCTGAAGGGTATTGATTCTACACCTTTGGCTTGTAATAAACCACAGTTCTGGACGCAAGTGACTATGCGTATGACTCCAGACCATCAGGAGGTGATTCGCTTCCTTGTGTTGTACAATTTACATGATGTTTTGGTGCTTGGATTACCATGGTTACAGTCTCATAACCCAGTCCTTGACTGGAAGGCTATGTCTGTGTTAAGCTGGGGATGTCGGGGGGCTCATGGGGACACTCCTATGGTGTCCATTTCGTCATCTATTCCATCTGAGATTCCGACATTTTTGTCTGATTATCGTGATATTTTTGAAGAGCCTAAGATTGGTTCACTCCCTCCTCACAGGGATTGTGATTGCGCCATAGATCTGATTCCTGGCAGTAAATTTCCAAAGGGTCGTTTGTTTAACCTATCTGTACCTGAACATGCTGCTATGCGCGAGTATATTAAGGAGTCCCTGGAAAAGGGACATATTCGTCCTTCTTCATCACCTTTAGGAGCCGGTTTTTTCTTTGTCTCTAAAAAGGATGGCTCTCTGAGGCCTTGTATTGATTATCGTCTCCTGAATAAAATTACAGTCAAATATCAGTATCCGTTGCCTTTGCTGACTGATTTGTTTGCTCGCATAAGGGGGGCTAAGTGGTTCTCTAAGATTGATCTTCGTGGGGCGTATAATTTGGTGCGAATTAAGCAGGGGGATGAGTGGAAGACCGCATTTAATACGCCTGAGGGCCATTTTGAGTATTTGGTAATGCCTTTCGGCCTTTCTAATGCACCTTCTGTCTTTCAGTCCTTAATGCATGATATTTTCCGGGAATATTTGGATAAATTTATGATTGTGTACTTGGATGATATTTTGATTTTTTCTGATGACTGGGAGTCTCATGTTCAGCAGGTCAGGAGGGTTTTTCAGGTTTTGCGGGAGAATTCTTTGTGTGTAAAGGGTTCAAAGTGTGTTTTTGGGGTTCAAAAAATTTCATTTTTGGGGTATATTTTTTCCCCTTCTTCTATTGAGATGGACCCTGTCAAGGTTCGGGCTATTTACGACTGGACGCAGCCTACTTCTCTGAAGAGTCTCCAGAAATTCTTGGGCTTTGCTAATTTTTATCGTCGATTTATAGCTGGTTTTTCTGGCGTTGCTAAACCTCTGACGGATTTGACTAAAAAGGGTGCTGATGTTGCCAATTGGTCCCCTGCTGCCGTGGAGGCCTTTCGGGAGCTTAAGCGCCGCTTTTTGTCTGCCCCTGTGTTGCGCCGGCCTGATGTTTCTCTTCCCTTTCAGGTTGAGGTCGATGCTTCCTAGATCGGAGCGGGGGCGGTTTTGTCGCAGAAAAGTTCCGACTGCTCAGTGATGAGACCTTGTGCGTTCTTTTCGCGAAAATTTTCGTCCGCCGAGCGAAACTATGATGTTGGTAATCGGGAGCTTTTGGCCATGAAGTGGGCATTTGAGGAGTGGCGTCATTGGCTTGAGGGTGCCAGACATCAGGTGGTAGTTTTGACTGATCACAAGAATTTAATTTATTTGGAGTCTGCCAGGCGCCTGAATCCTAGACAGGCACGTTGGTCGTTGTTCTTTTCCCGGTTTAATTTTGTGGTCTCGTACTTACCGGGTTCTAGGAATGTGAAGGCAGATGCTCTTTCTAGGAGTTTTGAGCCTGACTCTCCTGGGAATTCTGAATCTGCTGGTGTCCTTAAGGATGGAGTGGTTTTGTCTGCTGTCTCTCCAGATTTGCGACGTGCTTTGCAAGAATTTCAGGCGGATAGACCTGATCGTTGTCCGTCTGGTAGACTGTTTGTTCCTGACGAGTGGACCACTAGAGTCATCTCGGAAGTTCATTCTTCTACTCTGGCAGGTCATCCGGGAATTTTTGGCACCAGAGATTTGGTGGCTAGATCCTTCTGGTGGCCTTCCCTGTCTCGAGATGTGCGTGTTTTTGTGCAGTCTTGCGATGTGTGTGCTCGGGCCAAGCCTTGTTGTTCTAGGGCTAGTGGGTTGTTGTTGCCCTTGCCTATTCCGAAGAGGCCTTGGACGCACATCTCTATGGACTTTATCTCGGATCTCCCTGTTTCTCAGAAGATGTCTGTCATCTGGGTGGTGTGTGACCGTTTTTCTAAAATGGTTCATTTGGTGCCATTGCCTAAGTTGCCTTCCTCATCTGAGTTGGTCCCTCTGTTTTTTCAAAATGTGGTTCGCTTGCATGGTATTCCGGAAAACATCGTTTCTGACAGGGGTACCCAGTTCGTGTCTAGATTTTGGCGGGCAGTCTGTGCCAGGTTGGGCATTGATTTGTCCTTTTCGTCTGCATTCCATCCTCAGACCAATGGCCAGACGGAGCGAACTAATCAAACTTTGGAGACTTATTTGAGGTGTTTTGTGTCTGCGGATCAGGATGATTGGGTTGCCTTTCTGCCGTTGGCGGAGTTTGCTCTTAATAATCGGGCTAGTTCTGCCACTTTGGTTTCTCCTTTCTTTTGCAATTCAGGGTTTCATCCGCGTTTTTCATCTGGTCAGGTTGAATCTTCGGATTGTCCTGGAGTGGATGCGGTGGTGGATCGGTTGCATCGGATTTGGGGACAAGTGGTGGATAATTTGGAATTGTCCCAGGAGAGGACTCAGCAGTTTGCTAACCGTCGTCATCGTGTTGGTCCCCACCTTCGCGTTGGGGACTTGGTGTGGTTGTCTTCCCGTTTTGTCCCTATGAGGGTTTCTTCTCCCAAATTTAAGCCTCGGTTCATCGGTCCTTATAGGATTTTGGAGATTCTTAACCCTGTTTCCTTTCGTTTGGACCTCCCGGCATCTTTCGCTATCCATAATGTGTTCCATCGGTCGTTGTTGCGGAGATATGAGGTACCGGTGGTTCCTTCTACTGAACCTCCTGCTCCTGTGCTGGTGGAGGGTGAATTGGAGTACGTCGTAGAGAAGATCTTGGACTCCCGTATTTCCAGACGGAGACTTCAATATCTGGTTAAATGGAAAGGCTATGGTCAGGAAGATAATTCTTGGGTAACTGCCTCTGATGTTCATGCCTCGGATTTGGTTCGTGCCTTTCATAGGGCTCATCCAGATCGCCCTGGCGGTTCTTGTGAGGGTTCGGTGCCTCCTCCTTAAGGGGAGGGTACTGTTGTGTATCCGCTTTTTGGGCTCCCCTGGTGGTTGCTGGTGGTACTGGTGACTTGTTTGCACTTTGCTTCTTCTGTTCACCTGCTTCCATCAGTGTTTGGGAGTTTCCTATTTAGCCTTGCTTTCCAGTCATTTCCTTGCCGGTCATCATTGTAACCAGAGCCTTCGGTTGCATGTTCCTGCTACTAGTCTGCTGATCAGCTAAGTGGACTTTGTCCTTTTGTTTTGTACCTTTTGTCCAGTTTGCAGTTTTTGTAATTCTCTGTAGCTGGAAGCTCTTGCGGGCTGAAATTGCCACTCCTGTGTCATGAGTTGACACAGGAGTCTTAAAGTAATTTCAGGATGGTTTTTGAAAGGGTTTTCACTCAGTTGACCGTGAAGTCCTCTTTTGTATCTTTCTGCTATCTAGTAAGTGGACCTCTCTTTGCTAAATCTACTTTCATACTGTGTATGTCTTTTCCTCTTAATTCACCGTTATTACATGTGGGGGGCTGCTATCATCTTTTGGGGTATTTCCCTAGAGGTAAGCCAGGTCTGTTTCTTCCTCTACCAGGCGTAGTTAGTCCTCCGGCTGGCGCGTGGCATATAGGAAGCCGTAGGTATGCTCCCTGGCTACTGTTAGTTGTGTGGTAGATTTAGCTCACGGTCAACTCGAGTTTCCATCACCCGAGAGCTCGTTCGTTACTTATATGTTTCTTACGTTCCCTTGCCATTGGGAACCATGACACTAGTCAGCATGACTATCCCCCTTATCTGCCTGCTTGAAAAAACAATGCAAGCGCTAAGGGACGAGGTTGTAGAAGAGGTGGAGGATGAGGAGTCACAAACAACATCTGCTTCTGGACAGTCTGCGCAACGTGGTTCCTCACAAAGGCCTAGGCAGGGGAAACTTTGTGAGGAGGATGAGGAGGAGTCAATGGAAGAGGAAGACATCTGTGCAGAGGAGGGAGTTACACAATGCTCTAATAGTCAGTTTGTAGAGCGAGGGTGGGGTGATGCAGAGCAGGCAGAGATGACGCCTCAAGCAGGGGACAGCGTTTCTTGGCCAGTTGGCAGTCTGCAGCACATGGTTGATTTCATGCTGCAGTGCCTGAGAAATGACCGCCGCATCACCCACATTCTCAACACGGCTGATTATTGGGTGTACACTCGACTAGATCCTCGCTACCAGGACAACTTACAAAGCCTCATAACACCTTTGACCCGGGAGCGTAAAATGCAGGAGTAACAAGACACACTGGTGCATTCCATCATGTTCTCCATTACAACCGAGAGCAGTGCTGCTAGTGCTTTACAATGGAGCTCAGTGGGAGGCAGTGGAGGAAGCTCTGCACAAAGAGGGAGCAGAAGCAGTGCCTAAGCACAAGGCAAGACCAGTATGGTCCAAATATGGCAAAGTTTTGTGTGCCCGGCACAAATGTCTACACCATCACAGACGGCTCCAGTCAGCAGGAGGCAACGTTTCCGTCAGATGGTGACAGACTACATGTCTTGCCCTCTCAGTGTACTCCCAGACGGCTCCTCCCCCTTCAAGTTTTGGGTCTCTAAGCTGGATACATGGCCAGAGCTTAGCCAGTATGCATTGGAGGTGCTGGCTTGCCCTGCTGCTAGTGTATTATCGGAATGCGTCTTTAGTGCCGCAGGTGGTGTACTAACAGACCGTCGCATGTGACTATCCTCCGATAACCTTGACCGGCTTACTTTTCTGAAAATGAACAAGGCCTGGATCTCACACTTCGTGAACTTTTTCCTTGTGCAGCATTAGTGCTGCACAAGGTGGCTCTTTTAGTTACAAACGCCTGGGGGGCTGAAATGTTCTCTTTCAACTTGCTCCAATTAGGCCTCTGCCTTTACTCTGTTTCTCCTGTAATCCATGTGCTCCAACACCACCAGTTACTGCTCAGAAGTGTCTTTGGCATGGGTACTCCCTCCTGCTCAGCCTGGTTCCAGCACGCCAGCTGTTTCCGTGTAGTGTCAAGATCACTTTGCCTCCAATACGTTTTCCTGCCGGGTTGCGGTTGGGTTAGCCAACTCTATGGTGCCTGCAGTTTAGGTGCTTCCTATGTGGGCTGCAGGAACTGGCAATCAAGGCTGGTTCCGTAGTGCCAATAGGACATGCTCCCCCTGTAGGACTGTGGGTTTTCGGTAACTATGGCCGACTCGTGGCCTAGCAATTTTTTTTCATGTGGACCTTCTGCTGCCTATCTGAGTTCCAGCACCATTAGCTGGTTCTTTGGAAGACAATCTTGGATAGGTCCCCCTGGTTCCAGTACCGTCAGCTGGTTCCAGGCAGAGCCTTTGGCTTAGGTGCCTCCTCTGTACCCGAGTTAATCCAACGTATGGTGGTCCTTGGTAGTACTTTCTGGCATGGGTACCTCCTGCTTAGTGACCGGGTTCCAGTACCATCAGCTGGTCCTCGGTAGTTCCATTGGCTCTTGTACCTTCTGCTACCCATCCGGGTTCCAGTACAATCAGCTGGTTCTCGGCAGTGTATTTTGCTCTTCTACCTTCTGCTTCCCATCCTGATTCCAGTACCATCAGCTGGGTTCAGGCAGAGCCTTTGGCTTAGGTGCCTCCTTCTCGGTATCCGAGTTCCACCAACGTCTGGTGGTGCTTGGTAGTGCTTTCTGGCACGGGTACCTCCTGCTTAGTTACTGGGTTCCAGTACCATCAGCTGGTCCTCGGTAGTTCCATTGGCTCTTGTACCTTCTGCTACCCATCTGGGTTCTAGTACCGTCAGCTGGTTCTCGGCAGTGTTTTTTGCTCTCGTACCTTCTGCTACCCATCCTGGTTCCAGTACCGTCAGCTGGTTCCAGGCAGAGCCTTTGGCTTAGGTGCCTCCTTCTCGGTATCCGAGTTCCACCAACATCTGGTGGTCCTTGGTAGTGCTTTCTGGCATGGGTACCTCCTGCTTAGTAACTGGGTTCCAGTACCATCAGCTGGTCCTCGGTAGTTCCATTGGCTCTTATACCTTCGGCTACCCATCCGGGTTCCAGTACCATCAGCTGGTTCTCGGCAGTGTCTTTGGCTCTTGTACTTTCTGCTCCCAATCCTGGTTCCAGTACCATCAGCTGGTTCCAGGGAGAGCCTTTGGCTTAGGTGCCTCCTTCTCGGTATCCGAGTTCCACCAAC
The DNA here is from genome assembly GCF_051348905.1 of Ranitomeya variabilis. Lineage (NCBI taxonomy): Eukaryota > Metazoa > Chordata > Amphibia > Anura > Dendrobatidae > Ranitomeya > Ranitomeya variabilis. The sequence continues at coordinate 926,869,220 of NC_135233.1, read as the reverse complement.
GTCTGGTGGTCCTTGGTAGTGCTTTCTGGCATGGGTACCTCCTGCTTAGTAACCGGGTTCCAGTAACATCAGCTGGTCCTTGGTAGTTCCATTGGCTCTTGTACCTTCGTGTAGCCATCTGGGTTCCAGTACCATCAGCTGGTTCTCGGCAGTTCCTCAGCCTTCTTGTACCTTCTGCTACATTTCCAAGTTCAAGCTTTTGGAAATGGTTTTTGCTAATCACTCTGGATCTCCCTGATGACGACCCTAAAGATGACGACCCTAAAGACCACCCCGAAGAAGACGACGACCCCGGAGACGACGACCCTGGAGACGACGACGCTGAAGACCACCCCGAAGAAGACGACGACCCCGGAGACGACGACCCTGGAGACGACGACCCTGAAGACCACCCCAAAGAAGACCAAAAAGCAGAAGAACAAGAAGCTGCAGAACAAAAAGTAGAAGAACATTATGCATAAGACTAAAAATCAGAGCAAAAGATATAATCTAAATTATAAGCAGAAGAAGACTAAGCAGTGTATAGGGGTGAGTCCGTTCCTCCTCGTGGTGCCCCTGGAAAAAAACCTGCTGCTGCAGGCCAAACTGAACGCGGACAAATCCTGTTGTAAATCTTTTGTGACAGGCAGAACGAAAGGTTTAATCTTCAAACTTTTATAGATAACAACAACAGGAATGCCTGTCACAAATAAGAATATGATGAAGAAGAACAATATGAAGAAGATGAAGAAGTAGAATATGAAGAAGAAGAATAGTTGAATAAAAAAAATATGAAGAATGTAAAAAAAGAATAATAGGAAGAAGGTGAAGAAGAAAAAGATGAATAAGGTGAAGAAGTTGATGAAAAAGATGCTGCTGCTGAGGATGATGAAGAAGAAAGTGTGGGAGAAGTAAAAAATAAGGTGAAGAGCATGGAAGTAGTGAAACATAAATATCTGACAAAATATAAAAAATCTTAGCATAGTCAATATCTTTGTAACTCCGAACGTCTTAAAAAAATAATTAATTCCTGCTATTCCATTTGATTAGGATAAACCTCTATGCCTTTAATATCTCCTCCACCTCCCCCAATACATTCTACATTATTCTTAGTTGTTTTCCTTCATGTTGAATTAACCTACAAGGAAAAAAAGGGTTTATTTTAATTCCGATATTTTTGTCCCATTGACTTGCATTGGTATTGGGTATCGGTATCTGTGATATCCGATATTTTTTTTATATCGGCCGATCCAATCCGATACCGATATTTCCGAATATCGGAAGGTATCGCTCAACACTAATTATAAGTAAATAACTTCTTGCAAAGTTCAGAATGTGTGCGAAAAACACTGACGTGACCTGTGTTCTGGTATGGAAAGCATGTGAATCACTTCGGCTATTTCTGAAGGATATTTTGCACTGAGAGGTGTTGGTCGTGTCTGATGATTTGAACAATACACAAGTGAAAGCTGACTTGCTGCCACGTTCCTTGCGTCTAAGAAACTGATGAACAATAGCCTGGGAGAAGATCGCAGTGAAGAGATATGATCCACCCGTATAAAAGGGCAGGTGTATATAATCCAATTGTTCATTTGTAGGCTTTATAAGATATTGAAATAAGTTTCAAAGTTCATAGCAGGTGAATATCTGTAAATGACTGCAATATGCATCTTCTTACAAAAGTTATCAAAATTACAAATCGCAATGATAGGATACTACTTATTATGGGAACTGTAGTCTAGATGTAAATGCAAAGTACACATACTGTATAGTTAAATATTATACTATTCTTATTTTCTGTTATCGGCTGTGGTATTACAGCTTGGTTTAGAAAAAAAAATCTTTATATTATTTAGAAACCTACAAAAATAACACGTTACCTGTACTCCAGAAATGCAGCAGCAATCACATAAAGACTTAGGCCGGTGTCCCACTTGCAACTGCAATGCGAGAAACTCGCGCGAGTCTCTCGCCTCAATTCCTGGTACTGTCGCCGGCGGTTCGGACCGGAGCGTTCAGCTGCATAGAAATACATGCAGCCGCACACTCGGGTCCCGAGTGCCAACGGCAGTGCAGTTGCTAGGGGGTCACTGGCCTTAGTCCCAAAATTGCAGGTTATATGTCCCCTGCTCATAAGATGATTGCTTATGGCCAAAATATATGACATTCATTGGCTTTCTATGCATAAAATTATTTTTACATGTTAGAAAAGTTATTTCGCCTTATTTTTTTCATAAACGTACATTTTTTTAAATGTTATTAATAGAAAAAAAGACTATACGAAATTAGATGAAAAAAATTACCATAAAAAAAGATATTGCCTCCTAGCTCAATACTAAATCTGCTACCTCGTTAAACATGTATATAAAACTATCAAAAGTACCACGAACATACAAACCATATACAGTTCTGGCACAAACTAAGCGACCACTGCAAAATGTTCAGTTTGTCTGTTTTTTCTCTTTATAGGTATATTTTTGAGTAAAACGTAAATTGTTCTTTTAGTCTATAAACGTCTGACAACATGTCTCTGAATTTCCAAGCAATAAATTTTATATTTTTTTCTGACAAAGAAAAATTGTCAAAATTACAATAAAAAACCCAGTGCTTTCAGACCTTAAATAATGCAAAGAAAACAAGTACATTTTCATTTAGAAACAACAATACTAATGTTTTAACTTAGGAAGAGTTCAGAAATCAATATTTTGTGTAATAACCATGATTTTTAATCAGAGCTTTCATGCATCTTGGCATGCTTTCCACCAGTCTTTCACACTGCTTTTGGCAGAAAATTTTAAGCAGTTTTTCTTTGTTTGATGGCTTGTGACTATCCATCATCCTCTTGATTACATTCCAGTGGTTTTCAATGGGGTTCAGGTCTGGAGATTGGGCTGCCCATGACAGGGTCTTGAATGTGGTGGTCGCTTAATTTTTGCCAGAGCTGTATGTAATCTGAACATATATTATTTATTAATTGTTACAAATAAAGTTCAATTATTAATATCAAGGTATAAAAAGAGAAAAGAAAGCAAAGAAGAAAGGAGGAAACAGCACTCCTTATCACAGTAGACTAGTACCTCATATGTGGAACTATTGGGAGTATTAAAGTGCATGACATACGAAACAACTGCACAACAATGGAGAGATTTAAAATGCATAAGGTGAGTCATTATATGTATCCAGAAGTGTAACAGCCTCAATGATAGCATCAAAAGTCAGAGGGGATGTGTGTGCTGAAATAACATGTTGCAGTGAATCCTCTCAAATATAGCAAATTAAATTAGTTACAGCAAAACAAGCAACCTCCCAGGAGTACCTTGAGACATCTTGTTCTATATGTGAGGTACACAGAAACCTCAACATGTGTTTCACCTCTGGACTGCGGTTTTGTCAGGAGGTCAAAAATATTTACCATGCCTAAAGAATACAAAACCTATAAGAAACTAAATGAGCCAAAACCCTGCTGTAGCTAAATGAATAATAAGCAAAAGTGCATTTAAATAACACAGATGTCATGATCCAGTCCGGGTTTTGAGTCCTGTCTGCCCTTTTCCCGGGTTGATCATGTCAAGGGTTAACTTTGCTCTGCCTCATTTTGGGTTCAGGTTTGTTATTTAGCTCCCCTGTATCCTGCAGGCAGTGTCAGTTATAGTTTCCGCCTATGGCTTGTGTAGCTTGTGTTGTGACTCTGCATATCCTGATTCTTCCTGCTGCTTTTGCTGACTGTACCCGTGTCCCCTCTTCCCGTCTCGACTCTGTGTTCCCCTTTCATGTCTGGATTCCCTAGGTACCCGACTTGGCTTGGACTCTGACCTGCTGTTTCGTTTCTTGTCTTTGGCATATCTGCTCCTGACCAGTATTGACCCATTTGGCTTGTTTCTGTGCTTGGTTATTCCTTTTGTACTGCGCTACAGGCTAATATCGACCCAGCTTGTTTTACTATTCCGCTGCCACCTGGTGGTGGCCTCGCTGCTGCAGGTCTGCTCCTTCTGTGTGCAGTCCTCCCTCCACTCTATTACATCTAGTGGAGCTGCTTCTTCCTGCAAAGCAGCAGTGTGACAACAGAGTTCTTAGTAATACTGTTTTTGATTAGTGATGAGCGAGTGTACTCGTTGCTCAGGTTTTCCCGAGCACGCTCGAGTGGTCTCCGAGTATTTGTAACTGCTCGGAGATTTAGTTTTTGTTGACACAGCTGCATGATTTACGGCTGCTAGCCAGGCTGAGTACATGTGGGGGGTTGTCTGGTTGCTAGGGAATCCCCACATGTATTCAAGTTGTCTATCAGCTGTAAATCGTACAGCTGAGGCAACGAAAACTAAAGCAGTTACAGATACTCGGAGACCACCCGAGCGTTCTCGGGAAAACCTGAGCAACGAGTATACTCGCTCATCACTATTTTTGATCAAAAATAGCATAAAAGCCATTCAACTGTGACAAGGAGACTCTGATCAGGAGGTCCTATACTGTCCAATATTCACACACTGAGGTCAACTTTGACACATGGTGAGGTTTTTAATATTTGACAGTGTAGGATCTCCCGATCAGATTCACCTTGTCGCAGTGGGATGACTTTTATGCTATTTTTGATCAAAAACAGTATTACCAAGAACTCTGTGTTATTTAAATGCAGTTTTATTGCTTTTTTACTCATTTACTTACAGAAGGGTTTTGGCTGATTTTGTTTCTTTTAGGTTTTGTATGTTTTATGGCCAATGTGATCATGCGTTTATGTGCTGTATGTATACCAACTCAAACCAAGCTCGATTTTTGTGTGTATTTTCTTAGTATTTTTGCATTCTGTGCAAGCCGGGGTTTCCATTGTATACCTTCTCAAACCAAGCTCAATTTTTGTGTGGTTTTGTGTGCTGCATTTAAGAAAAAAGTTAAAGTATCTCAAAAATGGATGACTATGAACAAAGTTCCCAAAAATGCACTATTAGTAATTTTGTTTATATTTTCCTATTAACGTGAAGCAAACATATTTCCAAAAAAGTGACTAAATAAAAGAAAAAAACTCTATCTTCGCAATAAAACCCCCAAAACGTATATAATTGCATTATATGTATATTAAATGTTTACAACTGTTGATCACTTTCCCTAAACCTCTTCACCTGCATGCGTTGGGGTCCTATAAAGTGCACAATGGTGACATAACTTTTTTGTGTTTAGGGAAAAATATGTCAATTGCTCTAAGCAAGTAAAAACAAAGATAGTGGAGGGAAGATCCCCAGTGGACACTTCTCCAGAGTGCCTCCACTGCAGATGTGAACACAGCCTGAAACACAGTCAGTGTAGTCAGGTGGACTGTTGCTATTTCACTCAGTCCTGGGTAAGGAACAGCATGGACTTGTTGCCAGTTTCCCTTTAAGATCATTGTGAGCATTAGCTATGTTGCATGGTATTTATAGCACGTGGCTTATGGTGACAGTAAAAACTCCAGTTACAGATTGTTGCCTCATATTCCAATTGTAGTGATCTTTATGTCTGGTTACTAGTGTTGAGCATTCCGATACCGCAAGTATCGGGTATCGGCCGATACTTGCGGTATCGGAATTCCGATACCGGGATTCCGATACTTGCCGCGTATCGGATACCGGAATCGGAAGTTCAATGATTCAAAATTCAGAAATTCAGCCAATGAGAAAGATTCCAAGTGTGGGCACATCCTGTTTAGCATGGAGGGCATGAAACTACTGGCAAGGCTGTGATTGGCTGCTGAAATGATGTCATGATGCAGTTTAAAAGTCGCTGGCGCCATTTTGCGATCACTCTGCTGTGAATTCAGTTAGTGACAGGACGCTGTTTGCTGACTGAGGGACAGTTTAGAGATAGCGATTTGCTTCTTTGTGCTTTCCAAAGGCTAATTTAGCAACCGCTGTGTTCACCTACTATTCACCTTCCTTTTGCCTTGTAGCGCTGTTTTCACAGCGATCTGCAAGGTCTCTCTGTGTGTGTGTGTGTGAGTGCAGCCCACTCTCTAGTCTGAGTGCAGCCACATAGGCCATCCATAGCTGGTTGTATTCAGTTCAGGGAGGGTGGTTCATTGCCTCATACTGTCCTTTTTTTTTTTTTTTTTGAAGTAGTGCAGGCTGCTGCACATTTTTTCCAAAAATTCCTATTAGTGTCTTTCCACCCGTCTCCAGCTAATTTGTGGAAAAACACTACATAGGATAAAGTAGAGGAGGGTTTTTGGGCCTTGCAGCGCCGTTTACGGCTGTCTGCACGGTCTCCGTGTGACTGCAGCTCGCCCTGTAATCTGTGAGCAGCTATAGCCTGGTTGTCTCCAGCTCAGGGTTTTTCACTGCGTCATACCGCCAAATCAATTTTCTTTTTTTTCAAAGTAGTGTAGTCTGCTGCTAATTTATTTTAAAAAATCCTATTAGTGTCTTTCCACCCGTCTCCAGCTAATTTGTGGAAAAACACTACATAGGATAAAGTAGAGGAGGGTTTTTGGGCCTTGCAGCGCCGTTTACGGCTGTCTGCACGGTCTCCGTGTGACTGCAGCTCGCCCTGTAGTCTGTGAGCAGCCGTAGCCTGGTTGTCTGCAGCTCAGGGTTTTTCACTGCGTCATACCGCCAAATCAATTTTCTTTTTTTTCAAAGTAGTGTAGTCTGCTGCTAATTTATTTTAAAAAATCCTATTAGTGTCTTTCCACCCGTCTCCAGCTAATTTGTGGAAAAACACTACATAGGATAAAGTAGAGGAGGGTTTTTGGGCCTTGCAGCGCCGTTTACGGCTGTCTGCACGGTCTCCGTGTGATTGCAGCTCTATCCGTTGTCAGTTCAGCCCCCAAAAAATAAATAAATAATAAAGTTCACCAAACACACCAGTTACACACCACTTTACATTTGTGTAGGCCACATTAGCTCATATTCAAGTCTAGTCCACACTTAAGAAAATTAGTGTGTCTTATACCTGTTAGGAGTAGTTGCTCAGGAATAAGCACACAAAGCCGTTAGTACTTTTCTGCTTATCTTTATCAGTCAACCAAGATGAAGAAGGCAGTGAGTAAGGCACGTGGGCGTGGGCGTGGGCGCGGAGCAGGGAGGGGACGTGGGGATTCTGTGCCTGCTGCGGGCACCGGTGAGTCATCAGCACCCACTTTCACAAGGGAACAGTCGTTCATGCGCAGCTTTGTCGCCGAGCGCCGTACACCGCTGCTGCGTGAAGACCAAATTGAAGCCGTTGTGGGATGGATGGCAGCTAATGCATCAACTTCCATTAGTGCCACATCCTCTCAGACACAGAGCACTGGAGAGCAGCCATCTGTCTCTTCACCACCTGCAAAATTGCCCAGGCAGACAGAGATCCCAGGACAGGAGCAGTCTCTACTTCTGTTCTCTGAATCATCTCTTGGCTTGGAAACAGGGGGCCAGCCAAGCAGCATTGGAGAAATGGAAGAAGAGGCAGGGTGCAGTGATGCCCAACAGCTTTTTCTGTCTTCCTCTGAAGAGGCGGGTGGGCCAGTGGCTCCGGTCACCACCTCGCAGGCCGCATCAGCTGATGATGACACTCAGGTGCCACTTACTGGTGCGTGCTCTGCTGCTGAGACTACCCAGGAGGAGCAGTTGGGGGCAGAGGGTAGTGTAGATGATGAGGTCCTCGACCCATCTTGGCGTCAGGGACAGGAAGGTGGTGGGAGCAGCTCTGAGGAAGAGATTCCCCGTACGGCCCAAAGAGGGAGAGGGAGGGGGAAGACTGCGGATCCTGCAGCCTCCGCTTTGGCACCCGTAAGGAGCATGTCTCTTCCAAAAGTCAAAAGGGGGGCTCCCAAGACTTGCAGTGCCTGGTCCTTTTTTGACACAGTTGCAGATGACATTTGCTATGTCAGATGCAAGGTGTGTCATCAAAAAATCAAAAGAGGTCAAAAAGTCGCCAACCTCAATACCTCCAACATGTGGAAACATGTGCGCAACAGGCACCCGGCGGAGTTAGACAAACACACTGAAGAGCTAGGCCAACCAACAGCGGCAGCTACCACCTCTTCAGCTCGTGTTGCCTCTTCCTCTAGCTCACACGCAGCTGGTTCGGCTTCCTCCCAGGATCGCCGTGGAAGAACCTCTGGCCCTGTTGTCCAGAGACCCGCTGTCATTCCACCCGCCGCACCACTTTCCCAGTCAACCACACACTCCCAGCCCAGTCTACAGCCATCGGTAGTACAGGCATGGGAGAAAAGGCGGCCTTTCTCGTCAAACCACCCACGAGCACAGGCTCTGACTGCAGGCATTGCCAAACTTCTGTCACTGGAAATGCTGTCATTCAGGCTGGTGGAGACTGACAGCTTCCGTGACTTGATGTCATTGGCAGTCCCACAGTACAGTGTGCCCAGCCGCTTTTACTTCAGCAGGCAAGCCGTCCCTGCCCTGTACAAGCATGTGGAGGGACACATAAAACACGCGCTACTGAACGCCGTCAGTAGCAAGGTCCACCTCACCACCGATGCGTGGACCAGTCAACATGGACAGGGGCGATACCTTTCCCTCACTGCCCATTGGGTTAATGTCGTTGAGCCGGGTACAGACCGTGCGAGTGGCGCAGGACGTGTCCTGCCCACTCCAAGGATTGCAGGAATCCATTCTGTACGCATTGACTCCTCCTCTTACACCAGTTCCTCAGAATCATCGCTGCAGGAGCTGTCACAGTCCACCTCCACATGGACCCGTGATGAACGTGTACCTGTTACGACCGACATGAGCACAGCCGTGGCCAAACGTCAACAGGCCGTCTTGAAATTAATTTTTTTGGGGAATCGTAGCCACACAGCGCAGGAGCTCTGGAATGCCATCAAGCAGGAGAGCGATGTGTGGTTTGAGCCAGCGAATCTCCAGCCAGGCATGGTAGTGTGTGATAATGGCCGAAATCTGGTGGCAGCCCTGGGCCTCGGCAACCTCACTCACATCCCATGTCTGGCACATGTGCTCAATTTGGTCGTGCAGAGTTTTTTGAGGGACTATCCGGATCTTGATGCACTGCTGCACAAGGTCCGCCTAGAGTGTGCTCACTTGCGGCGTTCCAGCACGGCAAAAGCGCGCATTGCGGCTCTGCAGCGCCGACACCGCCTGCCGGAACATCGCATCATATGTGACCTACCTACCAGGTGGAATTCCACGTTACATATGTTGGAGCGGTTGTGTGAGCAGCAGCAAGCTGTAATGGAGTACCAGCTGTATCAGGCGCAAAAAAGTCGCAGTCAGCACCGTACAGACTTCACAACCACAGAGTGGGCCACTATGAAGGATGTCTGCCAGGTTTTGCGTCCCTTTGATTATTCCACGCGGATGGCGAGTGCAGATGATGCACTAGTCAGCATGACTGTCCCCCTTATCTGCCTGCTTGAAAAATCACTGCAAGTGCTAAGGGATGATGTTGTGGAAGAGGTGGAGGATGAGGATTCACCACTTCCATCATCTTCTGGACAGTCAGCGCCACGTGGTTCCTCACAAACGCGTAGGCAGGGGACAGTTTGTGAGGAGGATGAGGAGGAGTCAATGGAGGAGGAAGACATCCGTCCAGAGGAGGGAGTTCCCGAATTGTCCAGTACTCAGTGTGTACAGGGAGGGTGGGGTGATGACGAGCGGGCAGAGATCACGCCTCCAGCTGGGGACAGCGTTTCTTGGGCAGTTGGCAGTCTGCAGCACATGGTGGATTACATGCTGCAGTGCCTGAGAAACGACCGCCGCATCGCCCACATTCTCAACATGTCTGATTATTGGGTGTTCACCCTCCTCGATCCTCGCTACCGGGACAACGTAGAAAGCCTCATCACACCGTTGAACCGGGAGCGAAAAATGCGGGAGTACCAAGACACACTGGTCAGTTCCATCATCTTCTCCATTCCAACTGAGAGAAGTGCTGCTAGTGCATTCCAAAGCAGCTCAGTGCGTCCAGGCAGTGGTGGAGGCTCTGCACAAAGAGGGAGCAGAAGCAGTGCCTCTGCCCAAGGCAAGACCAGTATGGCCGAACTGTGGCACAGTTTTCTGTGCCCGCCACAAAAGTCTACACCATCACAGACGGCTCCAGTCAGCAGGAGGCAACGGTTCCGTCAGATGGTGACAGACTACATGTCTTGCCCTCTTGCTGTACTCCCAGACGGCTCTTCCCCTTTCAAGTTTTGGGTCTCAAAGCTGGATACATGGCCAGAGCTAAGCCAGTATGCATTGGAGGTGCTGTCTTGCCCTGCGGCCAGTGTATTATCGGAACGTGTCTTTAGTGCTGCAGGTGGTGTACTAACTGACCGTCGCATGCGACTATCCTCCGATAACGTTGACCGGCTTACTTTCCTGAAAATGAACAAGGCCTGGATCTCGCAGGAATTTGCCACTCCTCCTCCTGATTAAATAATTAGGTCACTGTATACGTTATCCAGGTCTCCTGTTGTGTTCATCTTTCTACCACCTGAACTTAAATTCCTGGGCTCCAACACCGCCAGTTGAGGCTCAGATGTGCCGTCTGCACAGTCAAAACATACGACCCAGTGTTATTGGGTTTCAGTAACGTCAGCTGATCCCCAGCTGTGTAGCCGGCAATGTGTCATGCGACCGCCACGCTGACACAACAACTGAAATGTAAGGGAATCTGTCCCCCCCCCCCCAAGGCGTTTGTTACTGAAAGAGCCACCTTGTGCAGCAGTAATGCTGCACAAGGAAAAAGGTAGCTATTTTGGTTTTGCTCCTTGCACACGCAAAACTTAACACTTATAAAATGTGTCCACTGATACCGTAAAACCGTCCCGGAGGTGGGACTTTCCTTCGTAATATGACGCAGCACAGCCGTCATTCCTACCCCCCCGGCGCCGCGCCCCGGCTCCTCAGCGTTGTTTGATTCCGTCCCGGAGCCTGCGCTGTTATGTTATCCCGTGGCCAGGCACACTTAGCGCTGCCCGTCTTCTGGCATCATTTGGTGTCAGGCTGGCTGCGCCTGTGCGGCCACGCTGGCCGAGAGCCCGCCTCGCAGTGTCTTCTGATTTAATCCCACTGGGGGCCTGGGATCTATGGACATGCGCAGTGCATATCTGAACCTCCACCTCTCACTCATCTCCCTATGGCTTCTTCAGACTGTTCGGTGTCAGCTGGTCCCTAATAGCATGCCACGGCCGTGACACCGCACAGTCTGAAAAAGAAGCCGTAGGGAGGGGAGTGAGAGGCGAGGATATGCACTGCGCATGGCCATGGATCCCAGGCCCCCAGTGGGATTACATCAGAAGACACTGCGAGGCGGGCTCTCGGCCAGCGCGGCCGCACAGGCGCAGCCAGCCTGACACCAAATGATGTCAGAAGATGGGCAGCGCTAAGTGTTCCTGGCCACGGGATAACATAACAGCGCAGGCTCCGGGACGGAATCAAACAACGCTGAGGAGCCGGGGCACGGCGGCGGGGAGGTAGTAATGATGGCTGTGCTGCGTCATATTACGAAGGAAAGTCCCACCTCCGGGACGGTTTCACGGCTTCAGGGGACACATTTTAAAAGTGTTTAGTTCTGTGTTTGCAAGGAGCATGATGAAAAGAGCCACCTTTTCCTTTTGCATCTTTTGTGCTGCACAAGCTGGCTCTTTCAGCTACAAACGCCTTGGGGGGGGGTTAAAGGTTCCCTTTCGACTTTCTCAGGCTTCGGCCTACATTGTGTTCCTCTGCTTTTCCACCTGCCCCTGGGCTCCAACACCGCTAGTTGCCGTCCAGAAGTGCTGTACGCACAGTCAACAGTCGCTCCTCTGTTATTGGGGTTCAGTAACGTCAGCTGTTCCCCTGCTGTGTGTGTGGCAATCCCTCCTACCCCCTCCAACCTCCTCCAACCTCCTCCTCCTCCACCTGTCCCTGGGCTCCAACACCGCCAGTTGCCGTCCAGAAGTGCTGTACGCACAGTCAACAGTCCCTCCTCTGTTATTGGGGTTCAGTAACGTCAGCTGTTCCCCTGCTGTGTGTGTGGCAATCCCTCCTACCTCCTCCAACCTCCTCCAACCTCCTCCTCCTCCACCTGTCCCTGGGCTCCAACACCGCCAGTTGCCGTCCAGAAGTGCTGTACGCACAGTCAACAGTCGCTCCTCTGTTATTGGGGTTCAGTAACGTCAGCTGTTCCCCTGCTGTGTGTGTGGCAATCCCTCCTACCCCCTCCAACCTCCTCCAACCTCCTCCTCCTCCACCTGTCCCTGGGCTCCAACACCGCCAGTTGCCGTCCAGAAGTGCTGTACGCACAGTCAACAGTCCCTCCTCTGTTATTGGGGTTCAGTAACGTCAGCTGTTCCCCTGCTGTGTGTGTGGCAATCCCTCCTACCTCCTCCAACCTCCTCCAACCTCCTCCTCCTCCACCTGTCCCTGGGCTCCAACACCGCCAGTTGCCGTCCAGAAGTGCTGTACGCACAGTCAACAGTCGCTCCTCTGTTATTGGGGTTCAGTAACGTCAGCTGTTCCCCTGCTGTGTGTGTGGCAATCCCTCCTACCCCCTCCAACCTCCTCCAACCTCCTCCTCCTCCACCTGTCCCTGGGCTCCAACACCGCCAGTTGCCGTCCAGAAGTGCTGTACGCACAGTCAACAGTCCCTCCTCTGTTATTGGGGTTCAGTAACGTCAGCTGTTCCCCTGCTGTGTGTGTGGCAATCCCTCCTACCTCCTCCAACCTCCTCCAACCTCCTCCTCCTCCACCTGTCCCTGGGCTCCAACACCGCCAGTTGCCGTCCAGAAGTGCTGTACGCACAGTCAACAGTCCCTCCTCTGTTATTGGGGTTCAGTAACGTCAGCTGTTCCCCTGCTGTGTGTGTGGCAATCCCTCCTACCTCCTCCAACCTCCTCCAACCTCCTCCTCCTCCACCTGTCCCTGGGCTCCAACACCGCCAGTTGCCGTCCAGAAGTGCTGTACGCACAGTCAACAGTCCCTCCTCTGTTATTGGGGTTCAGTAACGTCAGCTGTTCCCCTGCTGTGTGTGTGGCAATCCCTCCTACCTCCTCCAACCTCCTCCTACCTCCTCCTCCTCCACCTGTCCCTGGGCTCCAACACCGCCAGTTGCCGTCCAGAAGTGCTGTACGCACAGTCAACAGTCCCTCCTCTGTTATTGGGGTTCAGTAACGTCAGCTGTTCCCCTGCTGTGTGTGTGGCAATCCCTCCTACCTCCTCCAACCTCCTCCAACCTCCTCCTCCTCCACCTGTCCCTGTGCTCCAACACCGCCAGTTGCCGTCCAGAAGTGCTGTACGCACAGTCAACAGTCGCTCCTCTGTTATTGGGGTTCAGTAACGTCAGCTGTTCCCCTGCTGTGTGTGTGGCAATCCCTCCTACCTCCTCCAACCTCCTCCAACCTCCTCCTCCTCCACCTGTCCCTGGGCTCCAACACCGCCAGTTGCCGTCCAGAAGTGCTGTACGCACAGTCAACAGTCCCTCCTCTGTTATTGGGGTTCAGTAACGTCAGCTGTTCCCCTGCTGTGTGTGTGGCAATCCCTCCTACCTCCTCCAACCTCCTCCAACCTCCTCCTCCTCCACCTGTCCCTGGGCTCCAACACCGCCAGTTGCCGTCCAGAAGTGCTGTACGCACAGTCAACAGTCCCTCCTCTGTTATTGGGGTTCAGTAACGTCAGCTGTTCCCCTGCTGTGTGTGTGGCAATCCCTCCTACCTCCTCCAACCTCCTCCAACCTCCTCCTCCTCCACCTGTCCCTGGGCTCCAACACCGCCAGTTGCCGTCCAGAAGTGCTGTACGCACAGTCAACAGTCGCTCCTCTGTTATTGGGGTTCAGTAACGTCAGCTGTTCCCCTGCTGTGTGTGTGGCAATCCCTCCTACCCCCTCCAACCTCCTCCAACCTCCTCCTCCTCCATCTGTCCCTGGGCTCCAACACCGCCAGTTGCCGTCCAGAAGTGCTGTACGCACAGTCAACAGTCCCTCCTCTGTTATTGGGGTTCAGTAACGTCAGCTGTTCCCCTGCTGTGTGTGTGGCAATCCCTCCTACCCCCTCCAACCTCCTCCAACCTCCTCCTCCTCCACCTGTCCCTGGGCTCCAACACCGCTAGTTGCCGTCCAGAAGTGCTGTACGCCCAGAGCCAAACACCTCGCCAATGTGTTAGTGGGGTTCAGCACCGCCAGCTGTTCCCCTGCTGTGTATACGGCAACGTGTACTGCGACCGCCACGCAGGCACAACAAGTTAAATGTAAGGGAACCTGACCCCCCCCCCCCCAGGCGTTTGTTACTGAAGGAGCCACCTTGTGCAGCAGTAATGATGCAAAGGGAAAAAGTGCCTCTTTTCGTGATGCTCCTTGCACATGCTGAACCAAACACTTATGAAATGTGTCCCCACACAGCGTTAAACCGTCCGGTAGGTGGAACTTTCCTTTGTCGTGTGACGCAGCACAGCCATCATTTTTACCCCCTTGGCGCCGTGCGCCGCCTCCTCAGCGTTGTTTTAATCTGTCCCGGAGCCTGCGCTGTTAGGTTAGCCCTTGGCCATGCACACATGTTGCGCTGCCCGTCTTCTGACCTCATTTGGTGTCAGGCTGGCTGCGCCTGTGCGGGTGCGGTGGCCGAGATCCCGCCTCGCAGTGTCGTCTAATGTAATCCCACCGCGGGCCTGTGATCCGTGCCCGTGCGCAGTGCATATCCTCTCCTCTCACTCCCCTCCCTACGGCTTCTTCAGACTGTGCGATGTCAGCTGGTCCCTAATAGCATGCCACGGCCGTGACACCGCACAGTCTGAAAAAGCCGTAGGGAGGGGAGTGAGAGGAGAGGATATGCACTGCGCACGGGCACGGATCACAGGCCCGCGGTGGGATTACATTAGACGACACTGCGAGGCGGGATCTCGGCCAGCGCACCCGCACAGGCGCAGCCAGCCTGACACCAAATGATGTCAGAAGACGGGCAGCGCAAAATGTGTGCATGGCCAAGGGCTAACCTAACAGCGCAGGCTCCGGGACAGATTAAAACAACGCTGAGGAGGCGGCGCACGGCGCCAAGGGGGTAAAAATGATGGCTGTGCTGCGTCACACGACAAAGGAAAGTTCCACCTACCGGACGGTTTAACGCTGTGAGGGGACACATTTCATAACTGTTAGGTTCCGCATGTGCAAGGACCATAATTAAAAGAGCTAAGTTTACCTTTTCCAGCATTAGTGCTGTACACAATGGCTCTTTCAGCTACAAACGCCTGGGGGGGGGGGGGGTTAAAGGTTTCCTTTCAACTTGCTCGAGTGCAGGCTTCGGCCTACACTCCGCTCCCCCTGCTCCTCCTGCTGACCCTGGGCTCCAACACCGCCAGTTGGGGCCCGGTACTGCTAGCTGCACAGAGAAAAACACCTCGCCAATGTGTCAGTGGGGTTCAGCACCGCCAGCTGTTCCCCTGCTGTGCAGCCGGCATCGTGTCCTGCGACCGCCACGCAGACACAACAGACCCAAAGCTGCCGCCAGTGCAGGCTTCGGCCTACACTCCCCTCCCCCTGCTCCTGCTCCTCCTCCTCCTGCTGACCCTGGGCTCCAACAAACCGCCAGTTGGGGCCCAGATGTGCTAGCTGCACAGAGAAAAACACCAGCCAATGTGTCAGTGGGGTCCAGCACCGCCAGCTGTTCCCCTGCTGTGTAGCCGGCAACGTGTCCTGCAAAAGCCACGCAGACACAACACACCCAAAGCTGCCGCCTGTGCAGGCTTCGGCCTACACTCCCCTCCCCCTGCTCCTCCTCCTCCTGCTCCTCCTCCTGCTGTCCCTGGGCTCTAACACACCGCCAGTTGGGGCCCAGATGTGCTAGCTGCACAGAGAAAAACACCAGCCAATGTGTCAGTGGGGTCCAGCACCGCCAGCTGTTCCCCTGCTGTGCAGCCGGCAACGTGTCCTGCAAAAGCCACGCAGACACAAGAACTGAAATTGAAGGGAACCTGTCCCCCCTCCCCCAGGCGTTTTTACGTTATCCAGCCACCTTGTACAGCGGTAATGCTGCATGTGTGCAAGGTGGCTCAGAAATGTATCCTCCTCGCACATGTGGAACTGAAAACACGTCTGAAATGTGTCCTCTGTGTGACCATTTAACCGTCCCGGTGGTGTGACTTTCCTTTGTAATGACACGCTGCAACCCCCTTGGTAGCGCTGCCCGTCTTCTGGCATCATTGTTTGGCTGGCTGCGCCTCTGCGGCCGCCCTGACCCACACAACGCCCCTCGGTGTCTTATTTATTGGGACTGCGAGGGTGTGTTTGATGGGCATGAGCAGTGCATCAGTTCGCCTGTCCCTCATCTCCTTCCGCCTTCTTCAGACTGTGCGGCTTCATGGCCGTGGCATGCGATAAGGGATCAGCTGACGCCACATAGTCTGAAGCAGGTGTAAGAACCCAAGCGAGAGGCGAACATATGTACTGCGCCAGGCCATGAATCCCAGCCCCGCAGTGTTTTAACTATGTCAATACACTGCGGGGCTGTGATTCATGGGCATCGCGAACCGCACCAGCCAACATTAAATGAGGTCAGAAGATGGGCAGCGCTAACAGCGCTAGGCCAGGGGATAACACGACAGCGCAGACTCCTGTACAGCAAATAACAACGCTCAGGAGGCTGCACCCAGCACCAAGGTGGGATTCTTGACACCTGTGCTGCGTCTCATTACAAAGGGAACTCTCGCCTCCATTACACAGTTTGACTGTATAAAGGGCTAAATGTTATACGTGTTCCATTCAGCGTGTGCAAGGAGAAAAATTACAAGAGCAACCTTTGACTTGCGCAGCACTGCTGCTGCATAAGCTGTGGCTCTTCTACTTTGTAACCCCTGAGGGGGGGTTAAAGGTGACTTTTGAAATCGGTTCAATTAGGCTTCGGCCTACACTCTGCTCCACCTGCAGAGCCCGGGCTCCAACAACGCTAGTTGCTGTCCGGAAGTGCTGGCTGCACAGAGCCAAACACCTCGCCAATGTGTCAGTGGGGTCCAGCACCGCCAGCTGTTCCCCTGCTGTGTAGCCGGCAACGTGTCCTGCAAAAGCCACGCAGACACAACAGACCCAAAGCTGCCGCCTGTGCAGGCTTCGGCCTACACTCCCCTCCCCCTGCTCCTCCTCCTCCTGCTCCTCCTCCTGCTGTCCCTGGGCTCTAACACACCGCCAGTTGGGGCCCAGATGTGCTAGCTGCACAGAGAAAAACACCAGCCAATGTGTCAGTGGGGTCCAGCACCGCCAGCTGTTCCCCTGCTGTGCAGCCGGCAACGTGTCCTGCAAAAGCCACGCAGACACAAGAACTGAAATTGAAGGGAACCTGTCCCCCCTCCCCCAGGCGTTTTTACGTTATCCAGCCACCTTGTACAGCGGTAATGCTGCATGTGTGCAAGGTGGCTCAGAAACGTATCCTCCTCGCACATGTGGAACTGAAAACACGTCTGAAATGTGTCCTCTGTGTGACCATTTAACCGTCCCGGTGGTGTGACTTTCCTTTGTAATGACACGCTGCAACCCCCTTGGTAGCGCTGCCCGTCTTCTGGCATCATTGTTTGGCTGGCTGCGCCTCTGCGGCCGCCCTGACCCACACAACGCCCCTCGGTGTCTTATTTATTGGGACTGCGAGGGTGTGTTTGATGGGCATGAGCAGTGCATCAGTTCGCCTGTCCCTCATCTCCTTCCGCCTTCTTCAGACTGTGCGGCTTCATGGCCGTGGCATGCGATAAGGGATCAGCTGACGCCACATAGTCTGAAGCAGGTGTAAGAACCCAAGCGAGAGGCGAACATATGTACTGCGCCAGGCCATGAATCCCAGCCCCGCAGTGTTTTAACTATGTCAATACAC
This sequence comes from Ranitomeya variabilis, assembly GCF_051348905.1. Taxonomy (NCBI): domain Eukaryota; kingdom Metazoa; phylum Chordata; class Amphibia; order Anura; family Dendrobatidae; genus Ranitomeya; species Ranitomeya variabilis. The sequence goes on along the minus strand of NC_135233.1, from coordinate 926,851,516 downwards.
TGCGGGGCTGTGATTCATGGGCATCGCGAACCGCACCAGCCAACATTAAATGAGGTCAGAAGATGGGCAGCGCTAACAGCGCTAGGCCAGGGGATAACACGACAGCGCAGACTCCTGTACAGCAAATAACAACGCTCAGGAGGCTGCACCCAGCACCAAGGTGGGATTCTTGACACCTGTGCTGCGTCTCATTACAAAGGGAACTCTCGCCTCCATTACACAGTTTGACTGTATAAAGGGCTAAATGTTATACGTGTTCCATTCAGCGTGTGCAAGGAGAAAAATTACAAGAGCAACCTTTGACTTGCGCAGCACTGCTGCTGCATAAGCTGTGGCTCTTCTACTTTGTAACCCCTGAGGGGGGGTTAAAGGTGACTTTTGAAATCGGTTCAATTAGGCTTCGGCCTACACTCTGCTCCACCTGCAGAGCCCGGGCTCCAACAACGCTAGTTGCTGTCCGGAAGTGCTGGCTGCACAGAGCCAAACACCTCGCCAATGTGTCAGTGGGGTCCAGCACCGCCAGCTGTTCCCCTGCTGTGTAGCCGGCAACGTGTCCTGCAAAAGCCACGCAGACACAACAGACCCAAAGCTGCCGCCTGTGCAGGCTTCGGCCTACACTCCCCTCCCCCTGCTCCTCCTCCTCCTGCTCCTCCTCCTGCTGTCCCTGGGCTCTAACACACCGCCAGTTGGGGCCCAGATGTGCTAGCTGCACAGAGAAAAACACCAGCCAATGTGTCAGTGGGGTCCAGCACCGCCAGCTGTTCCCCTGCTGTGCAGCCGGCAACGTGTCCTGCAAAAGCCACGCAGACACAAGAACTGAAATTGAAGGGAACCTGTCCCCCCTCCCCCAGGCGTTTTTACGTTATCCAGCCACCTTGTACAGCGGTAATGCTGCATGTGTGCAAGGTGGCTCAGAAACGTATCCTCCTCGCACATGTGGAACTGAAAACACGTCTGAAATGTGTCCTCTGTGTGACCATTTAACCGTCCCGGTGGTGTGACTTTCCTTTGTAATGACACGCTGCAACCCCCTTGGTAGCGCTGCCCGTCTTCTGGCATCATTGTTTGGCTGGCTGCGCCTCTGCGGCCGCCCTGACCCACACAACGCCCCTCGGTGTCTTATTTATTGGGACTGCGAGGGTGTGTTTGATGGGCATGAGCAGTGCATCAGTTCGCCTGTCCCTCATCTCCTTCCGCCTTCTTCAGACTGTGCGGCTTCATGGCCGTGGCATGCGATAAGGGATCAGCTGACGCCACATAGTCTGAAGCAGGTGTAAGAACCCAAGCGAGAGGCGAACATATGTACTGCGCCAGGCCATGAATCCCAGCCCCGCAGTGTTTTAACTATGTCAATACACTGCGGGGCTGTGATTCATGGGCATCGCGAACCGCACCAGCCAACATTAAATGAGGTCAGAAGATGGGCAGCGCTAACAGCGCTAGGCCAGGGGATAACACGACAGCGCAGACTCCTGTACAGCAAATAACAACGCTCAGGAGGCTGCACCCAGCACCAAGGTGGGATTCTTGACACCTGTGCTGCGTCTCATTACAAAGGGAACTCTCGCCTCCATTACACAGTTTGACTGTATAAAGGGCTAAATGTTATACGTGTTCCATTCAGCGTGTGCAAGGAGAAAAATTACAAGAGCAACCTTTGACTTGCGCAGCACTGCTGCTGCATAAGCTGTGGCTCTTCTACTTTGTAACCCCTGAGGGGGGGTTTAGGGTGACTTTTGAAATCGGTTCAATTAGGCTTCGGCCTACACTCTGCTCCACCTGCAGAGCCCGGGCTCCAACAACGCTAGTTGCTGTCCGGAAGTGCTGGCTGCACAGAGCCAAACACCTCGCCAATGTGTCAGTGGGGTCCAGCACCGCCAGCTGTTCCCCTGCTGTGTAGCCGGCAACGTGTCCTGCAAAAGCCACGCAGACACAACACACCCAAAGCTGCCGCCTGTGCAGGCTTCGGCCTACACTCCCCTCCCCCTGCTCCTCCTCCTCCTGCTCCTCCTCCTGCTGTCCCTGGGCTCTAACACACCGCCAGTTGGGGCCCAGATGTGCTAGCTGCACAGAGAAAAACACCAGCCAATGTGTCAGTGGGGTCCAGCACCGCCAGCTGTTCCCCTGCTGTGCAGCCGGCAACGTGTCCTGCAAAAGCCACGCAGACACAAGAACTGAAATTGAAGGGAACCTGTCCCCCCTCCCCCAGGCGTTTTTACGTTATCCAGCCACCTTGTACAGCGGTAATGCTGCATGTGTGCAAGGTGGCTCAGAAACGTATCCTCCTCGCACATGTGGAACTGAAAACACGTCTGAAATGTGTCCTCTGTGTGACCATTTAACCGTCCCGGTGGTGTGACTTTCCTTTGTAATGACACGCTGCAACCCCCTTGGTAGCGCTGCCCGTCTTCTGGCATCATTGTTTGGCTGGCTGCGCCTCTGCGGCCGCCCTGACCCACACAACGCCCCTCGGTGTCTTATTTATTGGGACTGCGAGGGTGTGTTTGATGGGCATGAGCAGTGCATCAGTTCGCCTGTCCCTCATCTCCTTCCGCCTTCTTCAGACTGTGCGGCTTCATGGCCGTGGCATGCGATAAGGGATCAGCTGACGCCACATAGTCTGAAGCAGGTGTAAGAACCCAAGCGAGAGGCGAACATATGTACTGCGCCAGGCCATGAATCCCAGCCCCGCAGTGTTTTAACTATGTCAATACACTGCGGGGCTGTGATTCATGGGCATCGCGAACCGCACCAGCCAACATTAAATGAGGTCAGAAGATGGGCAGCGCTAACAGCGCTAGGCCAGGGGATAACACGACAGCGCAGACTCCTGTACAGCAAATAACAACGCTCAGGAGGCTGCACCCAGCACCAAGGTGGGATTCTTGACACCTGTGCTGCGTCTCATTACAAAGGGAACTCTCGCCTCCATTACACAGTTTGACTGTATAAAGGGCTAAATGTTATACGTGTTCCATTCAGCGTGTGCAAGGAGAAAAATTACAAGAGCAACCTTTGACTTGCGCAGCACTGCTGCTGCATAAGCTGTGGCTCTTCTACTTTGTAACCCCTGAGGGGGGGTTAAAGGTGACTTTTGAAATCGGTTCAATTAGGCTTCGGCCTACACTCTGCTCCACCTGCAGAGCCCGGGCTCCAACAACGCTAGTTGCTGTCCGGAAGTGCTGGCTGCACAGAGCCAAACACCTCGCCAATGTGTCAGTGGGGTCCAGCACCGCCAGCTGTTCCCCTGCTGTGTAGCCGGCAACGTGTCCTGCAAAAGCCACGCAGACACAACACACCCAAAGCTGCCGCCTGTGCAGGCTTCGGCCTACACTCCCCTCCCCCTGCTCCTCCTCCTGCTGTCCCTGGGCTCTAACACACCGCCAGTTGGGGCCCTAGGAAGACAAGCTTGAATAGGTCCCCATCCGGGTTCCAGTACCGTCAGCTGGTTCTCGGCAGTGTCTTTTGCTCTTGTACCTTCTACTCCCCATCCTGGTTCCAGTACCGTCAGCTGGTTCCGGGCAGAGCCTTTGGCTTAGGTGCCTCCCTCTGGGTATCCGAGTTCCACCAACGTCAGGTGGTCCTTGGTAGTGCTTTCAGGCACGGGTACCTCCTGCTTAGTAACCGGGTTCCAGTAACGTCAGCTGGTCCTCGGTAGTTCCATTGGCTCTTGGACCTTCGGCTACCCATCCGGGTTCCAGTACCGTCAGCTGGTTCTCGGCAGTGTCTTTTGCTCTTGTACCTTCTGCTCCCCATCCTGGTTCCAGTACCGTCAGCTGGTTCCGGGCAGAGCCTTTGGCTTAGGTGCCTCCCTCTGGGTATCCGAGTTCCACCAACGTCAGGTGGTCCTTGGTAGTGCTTTCAGGCACGGGTACCTCCTGCTTAGTAACCGGGTTCCAGTAACGTCAGCTGGTCCTCGGTAGTTCCATTGGCTCTTGGACCTTCGGGTAGCCATCCGAGTTCCAGTTCCATCAGCTGTTTCTCAGCATTTTCTCAGCCTTCTTGTACCTTCTGCTACATTTCCAAGTTCAAGACCCGAAAGACGATGACCCGGAAGACCACCCCTAAGATGATGACGACACCAGAGACGACAACCACCGAGATGACGACGACCCTGGAGACGATGACCCTGAAGACGACCCCGATGACGACGACCCCGATGACGACGACCCCGATGACGACGACCCTGGAGATGACGACCCTGGAGATGACGACGACAACCTGGAAGACCGAGAAGCAGAAGAACAAGAGGCTGCAGAACAAAGAGCAGAAGAACATTAAGCATAAGACTAAATATCAGAGCAAAAGATATTATCTAAATTATAAGCAGAAGAAGACTAAGCAGTGTATGGGGGTGAGTCCGTTCCTCCTCGTGGTGCCCCTGGATAAAGCCTGATGCTGCAGGCCAAACTGAACGCGGACAAATGTAACTGTTTTGTGACAGGCAGAACGGAAGGTGTAATCTTCAAACTTTTATAGATAACAACTACGGGAATGCCTGTCACAAATAAGAATATGATGAAGAAGTTGAATATAAAAAAGATAATAGTTAAATAAAAAGAATATGAACAATGTAAAAAAAAAAATATATATATACGTAGAAAAGAAGAAGATGAATAAGGTGAAGAAGTTGATGTCACAGAAGCTGATGATGAGGATAATGAAGAAGAAAGTGTGGGAGAAGTAAAAAATAGGGTGAAGGGCGTGGAAGTAGTGAAACATCAATATCTGACAAAATAAATAAAAAATTAACATAGTCAAATTCTTTCTAACGCCGAACGTCATAAAAAAATTAAAAATACTGGTATTCTATTTGATTGGGATAAACCCCTGTGCCTTTAATGTCTCCGCCACCTCCCCCAATACATCCTACATTATTCTTAGTTGTTTTCCTTCATGTAGAATTAACCTACAAGGAAAGAAAGGGTTTATTTTAATTCCGATATTTTCGTCCCATTGACTTGCATTGGGATCGGGTATCGGTATCGGATTGGATTCCGATACTGTGACGGTATCGGCCGATACTTTCCGATACCGATACTTTCCGATATCGGAAAGTATCGCTCAACACTACTGGTTACATGAAACCCAACAATCTGTACGTGAATCCTCCTTGCTGTGTCATACTTAACCTGTCTATGGTATTTTCTAATTGTTTAAGATTGTTATCTTTATAGAGGCAAGATTCTAGTTCAGGAAACAACATACCTGAATGCTTGTAATGTTTCCATTTATTAGGTTTATAGAATAAATTCATACTTTTATTAGATACATTTAATGCATACAAGTATAATTGTAATAATAATAATAATTTTATTTATGTAGCGCCAACATATTCCGCAGCGCTTTACAACTTAAAACTTAAAAAATTGTATACCTCGTCCACATAAATTCTATATGTGAAATGCATTTACATAGACAGAAACTTCCTAATATAATAAAAATAAATAAGTAAAAGTGAGGCAGCACTTCCAAGGTTAGTGAATAAGAAAAAAAAATGGATCTTTATGCTTGTATACAGAATGCTTCAACTTGATGGTTCTCCATCACTCCTATAGTGAATAAATAGAGCAGTGGCACAGTCCTGTGGCCACCACTCCATTCCATAGGGGCATTTCAAATCCCCTGTCTCAGGTTTGAAGGTGTCCCAATAATTGAACCCCTACTTATCTGAAGGTTATCACCTACAGTGGGTTAAATGAGTATTGAGCACATCACCAATTTTCTAAGTAAATATATTTCTACAGGTGCTATTGGACTCAGGTAATTGGATAGGCCATTCTAACACCTTTATTTTCTTTTTCTAAAACCAAGTGAGAGTTTCCTTAGCTGTCTGTTTGGGATCATTGTTTTGCTAAAATGTCCACCCTCATTTCATCTTCTTCATCATTCAAAGTAGATGGCAGCAGATTTTTATCAAGAATGTCCCTATATATTTATCGATTCATTCATAATTGCCTTCAATTATATGAACTTTGACAGCATGTTTTTGGAGTGATATGTAGTGCCTTTTGGCCTCCAAAAATGATGTATATTTTGGCATCCAAAAAGTTCAATATTGGTTTCATCTGATCAGACTATATTCTCCCAGTATTTGACATGCTTGTCTAAATTTTTTTGAGCAAACTTTAAAGGCGCTATTGATTCCTATGGACCATGTGGCTGCCAGACAGCATATCTTCAAATCCTGTTAATAGATGCTCAGGCACGATGGCTGCCTAAAACTATGTACGCAAAATAAAATCCAGAAATCTACTATCAGAAAATAAAAGTAGATTAGAAAAAAAAATTAGTCTGAATGATGAAAAAATGTAGGTGTAACATGTTGTGTGTATTGAGGAAATCATCCATCCCTTTTTTAAATGCTGTGTCTGCCATTATTACCTCCTGTGGTCGGCATTCCACAGTCTGACTGCTCTAACTGTAAAGAACCCTTTCCTGTTTAGCTGCCAGAATCGCCTTTCTTCCACAGGTGAGTGCCCCCTGGTCCTTAGTATGGTCCTTGGAAGGAATAAGTCATGTGCCAGTCCTTTGTACTGACCTCACATATATTTATACATGTAGAGGAGATCTTCTCTGAGGCGTCTTTTTTCTAAGTTAAACAGGACCAACCTTTCATCATATGAGAGGCCCTCCATCCCTTGTAATAATCTAGTTGGTAGCATGTGATAGTGTTACACAGTGCGGATGGCCAGTAAGTAATAGATATCATTTCATGATTTCAGCACTGGGGCGTAGAGTTCTGCTCTTTATTTATACTGTGCTTCATTCTTCCATAAGTATTGTGGCATGTTTATTATAGAAAATGTTTATAATCTGCGTGAAATTGTGAAAAGTTCAGTTGTTGTAAACTCTAATCTCTATTTCCTTGGCTGTTAACATATTATATCCATAGCTGCTATTTTTGTAGTTATTGTGAGTGTTATATTAAGCTTCATTTCAAGTAACCTTGACCCTTGCAGAGAGAACAGGTTGTTAGCTGCCTCCCGTAGTATTGGATTGCCTGTTGCTTTTAACTGAAACCTCGTACTCTGTCTTTTGTGCCTCGGCTACTGAGCACTAGGTAAAAGAGGTTGTAATTACAAGAAACAGTAGATTAAGCACCTGATGTTTGTGACTCTTGTACAAACTATTTCCTGTACCAGATATTAATGACTTAGTATGAACAACGGATTATTCATTGGCCATGAATAACAGCTCTGTCCTCTGAACCTCCATCATGACAGTCTACAATACAGTGGTAGTCTGTGATCATACGACACCGATACTCTGTTACCTGTATAGATTCTCTTCTTACTGGTATAAAAGAAGTTCACTTAACTCCTTTATTAAAAATAAGGTTGTTCTTTTAAATCACAAGCTACATAGAAGACAAATAAAGGTAAGTGGTAATTGCAATAATACTTAAATTAATGATAAAAAAAGAAATGCTCCATTGAAGTTAAAAGGAATCTGTCAGTAGGAACAACCCTCCTAATCCATCTACATAGATATGTAGGTCATAGAAAGATGTATGGGGATGTTACCAGCGTGAGACATGTAGACCTGCAAAGCAGACTGCCAGTAATTACATGTCTCACACTAGTAACATCCCCTTTAGTTTAAAATATGCCCGGAGGTAGATTCTCAGAGAGATCTATGTTCGGCCCATAGATCTTAACAGCTTATTTACATATTAAGAAAAACGTGGATTTCTCTGGAAGACGACATTGGATAGCAGATATAAAGGTAACATTTTACTCCACTTTATATGACCCATGATGTGTACATACACTATAGACAGCTTTAGAGGGTTGATCCCACTGACAGCTTCCCTTTAGTGGTCGAGAGCTCAAATGCCACACACAATCTTATTGCAAGGGTGGCTCTAGTTTTGGAAAAAGCCAGTTATGTTATTCAATATTGGACATCCTCTTTAGGATGCTTAGAATAACAGTCCATACAGTTTTTTGTACAAGTGAGATGAGGCAGGTTTTTTACCCTGAGTACTCTCTGCTGTTAATTCCCAGCAAACAAAGTGAAGAATGCTTTATTCAGTTACCTGTGTTCTCTGTAAGAGATCTGTGTTCTTTATGAGTAATTTATTTCCCACAGATAAAAAGGATCACTTATGGTAATCCAACTGGCTGTATCCTTTTCTCATCAGTGAGGCAGTGAGTGGGATCATATACGAAGAGTGGCATGTGTCCCCCGAGATGCGTATAGAGACATATTAAATCCGCTGGAGCTCATTGTGATTACAGCAAAACGTCTGATTACAAGGCAAAGTAAAAGTGAGTATGGATTTAGTCAAAGTAGTTGACCCAGTTAGATTTTTTGGAAAACCTGACAAGCGCTTTTATTTTTGGAGGGATTTGCAGGTTTGATAGTGGGGTGAATCTCTCCCTCCACTCCAGGTTTTGGGAGTGGCTTTATGTCCACGATAACCATTTAAATGCTCAGTTTTGTCTTGGGTGTGTCAGTTTTGTTTTTGCAAGCTGCAGAACAGGAGGCTCTGTGCAACCCAGACCTGTGTGAAGCTAACACAGAGAGAGGGACTTCAAAGCTGTTGACGCACCCAAGAGATATGGAGGTGCAATTGCCCACAGCAACTAGTTTGGACACGGACTGTTTTAAGAACCTGACTGCGAACCGGAGGATGTAATTTACCAGTTTTTCCATTTGCTCGAATAAAGACATTTTATGTTGAACTTTCTGGGGTCCCTGCCTATCTGTTGCAGTGCTGCACTACATCTCCAAAAGATGTCAGAGAGGCCTATACACATTAGGCTAAATTTATACAATCGTGTGATACGTCCTAGAGCTGTCCATTTTTTTCTTGGACAGTGGACTGACACGTATAGTTTCATTGATCTATATAAACATCTGCTTTCAAACATAGATCTGAGTTTACGATCCAAGAGACTCAGAGCAAGTCATATTTCCATCTGTTCTGCAGCTCAAACTCGGCCATTAAAGTCTATGGATAATTGTGACACATGGATGAAAACAGGTAGACAGACTTAGTCCTTAGACTCAGACTCAGTGTGCCATCTGACTGTCACCTGTTTTTAACTGATACATTGTGAAGAGTCAATGAATAAAAAGTTCAGGCAGTCAGAAAAAAAGGATGATAAAAAACTGATGCAACTAAGATGTAACTAGTAAGCAACTATGAAGCAATTAGGAAGCAACTAGACACACCTGGGGAAAAAACATCCTTTTCTCTCAGATGGTAACATTCACAGACTAGTGAATCTAGTCTTAGACTGCTGGCCGATTCTGCCAACATCAGTGAGTTTTACATTCTTTAGTCTATTGTGTATAGAGACCTTAGTTTCTAATATTAACCCTAGCAAGTGTCTGGGACTGTGGCGTAAATAAGGTTTAGTTGATTTCAATACAGCCTGGAAAGTCTTACCCAATTCTAGACACAGGATGATAGGGAATTCTTATGAGTCAGTGTAAAAATCTTGGAAAATTCTTTGGACTGAAAGATGTTCAAGGTCTCTTTCCCATCTGAATAAGTAGGTGGAAATATTTTCTCTTCCTCAAGAGTTTGTAGTGTAAAGTTATAGTGTTCTCTAAAACATAATGGTAAGATTATGGTAAATTTGTCAGTGAGAAGTGAGAAATCAGTGAAAACGTTCTAGTTGGGATTTCAGGAGACTTGGGAAACAAACTCAGAAGATGAATACCTGTGCTATAAATTATGTATCACCTATCCTAGGCCAATGCCAATACCTATGAGAAAGCAGATATTGGCCACTATTGGGCCTAGAGAACTGGCTTTAGTTGAAAGGTGGGCGCCGGTCAAGTTTTTTTTAACTCAAGCAACAACTGAATCTAAGCAGTGATTGGAGCTAGAACAACACAACTTTTACAAATTTACTGTGTAGTGGTCCTGTCAAGATTCGAGAACTGCTGCAAATCTCCTATTCACAATATACAGAACTTTGGTGTTCCTGCTCCAATCGTGGTTTACATCCAGCCGGAGGTGAAACGTCTGACTGGTGTAAGTGCCGGGTGTAGGACCTACTCTGATCTTATATTGATTATTTATCCTAATGATAGGTAATCAATGTCAAAAACTCCTTTAATCCTAGTGGATAGCAACTAGATGTAATAATAATGATCTAAGTGATATCTTCTTGGTTAGATTTTCAAGCTTAAGTAAATGTGGGAAATGGGTCTGTAGTTCTGCTTATGGTTTGTGAATGACCGTGAAATGAGCCAGGAGAGCTTGGCAGGGAAAGACTATCCTAAAATGGAACTACAGGTTTATCAGAAGAGAGAGGTCAAGAGATAAGAAAACATTCTGTAAAAAAAATAGTTGTGCCACCGACAAGATTTGTTTTTAAACATGTCATGACTCATAATATATAGATAATGGAAAAAAAGAAATGAATTCCATGTGTTAAAATTATGAATACAAACAGAAATATGTAATTGAAATTTGAAACTAGTAATAAGATTTTTTTGATTTCTCTATCCAAGGACCGATCAAATTTTCAAGATCAACGGAAGATCTGTCACTCTGAGCATGATTTTTATTTTATGGAAGGTCCCTGTTGGTTTCATGTAGAAGAAACTAAGCCAGAGTGATGATTACACATTAATAGATGTCTATTGTGCAGTCAGAGATCGTAGACAGAATTGTGATCATAAAGAGAATATACTCTGCTATGGTTCTGAATATTAGACTATGCTACCAACCAGAAACTAGGGTGAAGACTGAGAAAGTAGATCTGGACAGATGTTACACAATCATTTATCATTTTTAATCTGCTGCCCAACCTCTAATTTACAATGACTGTGTAGTACATGGCTGCGTAATGGTGCCTTTTGGGATGTGCTAGACAATAGATATGTCCCCATGCATATTTGAAGATGTGTCCTATGGTTTCGCTATATCAGGAAATCTAATTAGAAGCTGTCATGACAAGCGGCAGGCTGCAACTGTTTTCAGGTTTCTATGAAGTGAATGGTTTAGCGCAATTCATTTGCTAGATAAAAAAGGAGAATAGTTTGGCACAATCGAAAAAAAAAACTGGGAGGAGATCAAATCCACTTAGTGCACAGCTAAAGACATGCTATGTCATGGAGCGCTAGCCAAACATGAATCCACAAATATAAAGGATTGGAGGCCCTCACCATAGTTAAAAATATTACCTTAGTTGAAGTCCATTAAAATCAAACAGGCAACATATACTGCCTGTACCACGTGCCACGCCAGAGAGGCAACGGGAAATTAGGGAGGTTAATAAGTGGCTCAAGAATTGGTGTAGGAAGGAGGGGTTTGGGTTCCTGCAGAACTGGGCCGACTTAGTTGGCTACAGGCTCTACGTTAGGGATGGGCTGCACCTCAATGGGGAAGGTGCAGCTGTGCTGGGGGAGAAAATGGTTAGAAGGTTGGAGGAGTGTTTAAACTAGGGATTGGGGGGAGGGTATTCATTTTATAGGTGGGGAAGATAGTGCAGATAGAGACCTGGGCACAAATAAGGAAGTTGGGGGTGGCGGAGGCATGGGGGGTGGGGTTAGAACAGTTAGTAATTTAAGAAAGAATAGAGGTACAGAGAGGAACATCAAGTGCATGTATACTAATGCCAGAAGCCTCGCCAACAAAATGGACGAATTAGAATTAATGTTGTTGGAACATAATTATGACATGGTGGGGATATCTGAAACATGGCTTGATGAGAGCCATGACTGGGCTGTTAACTTGCAGGGCTACAGCCTTTCCAGAAATGACCGTACAGATAAGCGAGGGGGTGGGGTGTGTCTGTTTGTAAAATCGACCTTAAAACCCATCCTGCGTGATAATATAGGTGAATCCAATGAAAATGTAGAGTCCCTGTGGGTGGAGATAAGGGGAGGGGGAAAAAATAATAAATTACTGATAGGGGTTTGTTATAAATCTCCAAAAATAATGGAAGCAATGGAGAATATCCTTGTAAAGCAAATAGATGAAGCTGCGACTCAAGGAGAAGTCATTATTATGGGGGACTTCAACTACCCTAAAATAGATTGGGGAACAGAAACCTGCAGTTCCAGTAAAGGTAATCGGATTTTGACAACTATGAGAGACAATTACCTTTCACAACTGGTTCAGGACCCAACAAGAAGGGGGGCACTGCTAGACCTAATATTAACCAACAGGCCAGACCGCATATCAAATATAAGGGTTGGGGGTCACTTGGGGAATAGTGATCACAAAATAATAAGTTTTCATGTCTCCTTTAATAAGATGTGTAGTAGAGGGGTGACAAGGACACTAAACTTCAGGAGGGCAAATTTCCAACGGATGAGAGAGGATCTTGGTGCAATTAACTGGGACGATATCCTGAGACATAAAAGTACACAAAGAAAATGGGAGACATTTATTAGCATCCTGGATAGGACCTGTGCACAGTATATACCGTATGGGAATAAACATACTAGAAATAGGAGGAAACCAATATGGCTAAATAGAGCTGTAAGGGGCGCAATAAGGGACAAAAAGAAAGCATTTAGAGAATTAAAGGAAGTAGGTAGTGAGGAGGCATTAAATAAATACAAAAAATTAAATAAATTATGTAAAAAGCAAATCAAGGCAGCAAAGATTGAGACAGAGAGACTCATTGCTAGAGAGAGCAAAAATAACCCCAAAATATTCTTTAACTACATAAATAGTAAGAAACTAAAAAATGATAGTGTTGGCCCCCTTAAAAATAGTCTGGGTGAAATGGTGGATGAGGATGAGGAAAAAGCCAATATGCTAAATGACTTTTATTCATCAGTATTTACAAAAGAAAATCCCATGGCAGCCAATATGACTAGTGATAATAATTCCCAATTTAATGTTACCTGCTTAACCCAACAGGAAGTACGGCGGCGTCTAAAAATCACAAAAATTGACAAATCTCCGGGCCCGGATGGGATACACCCCCGAGTACTGCAGGAATTAAGTACAGTCATTGATAGACCATTATTTTTAATCTTTAAGGAGTCCATAATAACAGAGTCTGTACCACAGGACTGGCGTATAGCAAATGTGGTGCCAATATTCAAAAAGGGGACAAAAACTGAACTCGGTAATTATAGGCCAGTAAGTTTAACCTCTACTGTGGGTAAAATCCTGGAGGGCATTCTAAGGGATGCTATACTGGAGTATCTGAAGAGGAATAACCTCATGACCCAGTATCAGCACGGGTTTACTAGGGACCGATCATGTCAGACTAATTTGATCAGCTTCTATGAAGAGGTAAGTTCCGGTCTGGACCAAGGGAACCCAGTAGATGTAGTGTATATGGACTTTTCAAAAGCTTTTGATACGGTGCCACACAAAAGGTTGATACATAAAATGAGAATAATGGGGATAGGGGAAAATATGTGCAAGTGGGTTGAGAGTTGGCTCAGGGATAGGAAACAAAGGGTGGTTATTAATGGAGCACACTCGGACTGGGTCACGGTTAGTAGTGGGGTACCACAGGGGTCAGTATTGGGCCCTCTTCTTTTTAACATATTTATTAATGACCTTGTAGGGGGCATTCAGAGTAGAATTTCAATATTTGCAGATGACACTAAACTCTGCAGGGTAATCAATACAGGGGAGGACAATTTTATATTACAGGCTGACTTATGTAAACTAGAAGCTTGGGCTGATAAATGGCAAATGAGCTTTAATGGGGATAAATGTAAGGTCATGCAATTGGGTAGAAGTAATAAGATGTATAACTATGTGCTTAATTCTAAAACTCTGGGCAAAACCGTCAATGAAAAAGACCTGGGTGTATGGGTGGATGACAAACTCATATTCAGTGGCCAGTGTCAGGCAGCTGCTACAAAGGCAAATAAAATAATGGGATGCATTAAAAGAGGCATAGATGCTCATGAGGAGAACATAATTTTACCTCTATACAAGTCACTAGTGCGACCACACTTAGAATACTGTGCACAGTTCTGGTCTCCGGTGTATAAGAAAGACATAGCTGAACTGGAGCGGGTGCAGAGAAGAGCAACCAAGGTTATTAGAGGACTGGGGGGTCTGCCATACCAAGATAGGTTATTGTGGATTCTGTTTGTGGGCTCCCTCTGGTGGTTACTGCTGGTACTGGGTGACTTTGGTGGGTTGCGGCCTTTGGTTTCCACCTGTCCATCAGAGGCTGGGTGTTTCCTATTTTACCTGGCCTTTCTGTCATTCCCTTGCCGGCTATCAATGTATTCAGATGTGCTCTGTTTGGTTCCTGCCTACCTGCTCCCAGATCTTTCAGGATAAGCTAAGTGCTGATTTTCAGTTGTTGGTTTTTTTGTCCAGCTTGCTTATTATGTCTCTATGCTAGCTGGTAGCTCTAGTGGACTGAGGTTCTCCCCATGTGCCATGAGTTGGCACATGGGTTCTTGTAATCTCAGGATGGTTTTTTGATTAGGGTTTTTTGCTGACCGCTCAGACCCCTTTTGTATCGTTCTGCTTTCTAGTTTACAGCGGGCCTCAATTTGCTGAACCTATATATATCATCTCTATGTGTGTGCCTTCCTCTCATTTCACCGTCAATACATGTGGGGGGCAACTATACCTTTTGGGGTTCATTCCTCTGGAGGCAAGTGAGGTCTTTATTTTCTCTGCAGTACTAGTTAGCTCTTAGGCTGGTGCGTGGCGTCTAGAACCAACGTAGGCACGCTCCCTGGCTATCTCTAGTTGCGTTTGTCAGGCGTAGGGCAGCGGTTAGCCCAGGTTCCATCACCCTAGAGCTCGTCCGATATTTTGTATTACTTTGCTTGTCCCTTGCTATCCCTTGCCATTGGGATTCATGACAGTATAGCCGGCCCACAAAGTGTTAATTGTTTGGGCTGAAGCAGGAGAAAAAGAAGTGTTTAAGGGAAATTTATTTATTTTTTTTTTTCCTTCAGAATTTTGCTGCCTAGCCCTTAATTGCTGTCTAGCTGCTTCTTACCTCCTCTTAACCCTTGAATGGCTCTGATATTAGCTGTTTAACATGGATGTCCAGAGTTTGGCTTCCAGCCTGAGTAATCTCGCGGCAAAAGTTCAAAACATACAGGATTTTGTTGTTCACACTCCCATGTCTGAACCTAGAATTCCTATTCCAGAGTTCTTTTCTGGAGATAGATCTACCTTCCTGAATTTCAGGAACAATTGTAAATTGTTTCTTTCTTTAAAATCTCGCTCCTCTGGAGACCCTGCTCAACAGGTCAAGATTGTAATATCTTTCCTGCGAGGCGACCCTCAGAATTGGGCATTTGCATTGGCACCAGGGGATCCTGCATTGCTCAATGTGGATGCGTTTTTTCTGGCATTGGGATTGCTCTATGAGGAACCCAACCTGGAGATTCAGGCTGAAAAGGCTTTATTAGCCCTCTCTCAGGGGTATGATGAAGCGGAAATATATTGTCAAAAATTTCGGAAATGGTCGGTGCTTACTCAGTGGAATGAGTGTGCCCTGGCTGCAAACTTCAGAAATGGTCTTTCCGAGGCCATTAAGGATATTATGGTGGGGTTCCCTACGCCTACAGGTCTGAATGAGTCGATGGCTATGGCCATTCAGATTGATCGGCGTTTACGGGAGCGCAAACCCGTGCACCAGTTGGCGGTGTCTTTTGAACAGGCACCTGAGACTATGCAATGTGATAGAATTCAGTCCAGAAGTGAACGGCAAAATTATAGGCGGAAAAATAGATTGTGTTTTTATTGTGGTGATTCAGCTCATGTTATATCAGCATGCTCTAAACGCACAAAAAGGGTTGATAAATCTTTTGCCATTGGTACTCTGCAGCCTAAGTTCATTTTGTCTGTGACTCTGATTTTTTCACTGTCTTCCATTTCCGTCGATGCCTATGTGGATTCGGGCGCTGCCCTGAGTCTTATGGATTGGTCATTTGCTAAACGCTGCGGTTTTAGTCTGGAACCTCTGGAAGTTCCTATTCCTCTGAAGGGAATTGACTCTACACCATTGGCTATGAATAAACCGCAGTATTGGACACAAGTGACCATGCGCATGACTCCCGTTCATCAAGAGGTGATTCGCTTCCTTGTACTGTATAATTTACATGATGTACTAGTGCTTGGTCTGCCATGGTTACAAACTCATAATCCTGTCCTGGACTGGAAAACAATGTCTGTGTTAAGCTGGGGATGTCAGGGGGTTCATGATTATGCACCTCCGATTTCAATCGCTTCATCTACTCCTTCTGAGATCCCTGCGTTTTTGTCTGACTATAGGGATGTTTTTGAGGAGCCTAAGCTCAATTCGCTCCCTCCGCATAGAGATTGTGACTGTGCTATAGAATTGATTCCTGGCAGTAAGTTCCCTAAGGGTCGTTTATTTAATCTGTCACTGCCAGAGCATACTGCTATGCGGAATTATATTAAGGAGTCCTTGGAAAAGGGACATATTCGTCCATCTTCGTCCCCTCTGGGAGCAGGTTTTTTTTTCGTGGCAAAAAAAGATGGTTCCCTGAGGCCTTGTATAGATTATCGCCTTCTGAATAAGATTACAGTCAAGTATCAGTATCCATTGCCATTATTGACTGATTTGTTTGCTCGCATTAAGGGGGCTAGGTGGTTCACTAAGATAGATCTTCGCGGTGCGTATAATCTGGTGCGGATAAAACAGGGTGATGAGTGGAAAACCGCATTTAATACGCCTGAGGGCCATTTTGAGTATTTGGTAATGCCTTTTGGACTCTCCAATGCTCCGTCAGTCTTTCAGTCCTTTATGCACAATATTTTCCGTGAATATCTGGATAAGTTTATGATTGTGTATTTGGATGATATTTTGGTGTTTTCTGATGACTGGGAGTCTCATGTTCTACAGGTCAGGAAGGTGTTTCAGGTTCTGCGGGCCAATTCTCTGTTTGTGAAGGGCTCAAAGTGTCTCTTCGGAGTCCAGAAGATTTCTTTTTTGGGGTACATTTTTTCTCCTTCTACTATTGAGATGGATCCCGTCAAGGTTCAGGCGATTTGTGACTGGACACAACCTACATCTGTTAAGAGCCTTCAGAAGTTCTTGGGGTTTGCTAATTTTTATCGTCGGTTCATTGCTAATTTTTCCAGTATTGTTAAACCTTTGACTGATTTGACTAAAAAGGGTGCTGATGTTGCTGATTGGTCTCCTGCGGCCGTGGAGGCCTTTCAGGAACTTAAGCGCCGGTTTTCTTCTGCTCCTGTGTTGTGTCAACCAGATGTTTCACTTCCTTTTCAGGTTGAGGTTGATGCTTCCGAGATTGGAGCGGGGGCGGTTTTGTCACAGAGAAGTTCTAATGGCTCGGTGATGAAGCCATGTGCATTCTTCTCTAGAAAATTCTCGCCCGCCGAGCGCAATTATGATGTGGGTAATCGGGAGCTTTTGGCCATGAAGTGGGCATTTGAGGAGTGGCGTCATTGGTTTGAGGGTGCTAAACATCGTGTGGTGGTCTTGACTGATCACAAGAATCTCATTTACCTTGAGTCTGCCAGGCGTTTGAATCCTAGACAGGCTCGTTGGTCGTTGTTTTTTTCTCGTTTCAATTTCGTGGTTTCATACCTGCCAGGTTCAAAGAATGTGAAGGCAGATGCTCTTTCCAGGAGTTTTGTGCCTGACTCTCCTGGAGACTCTGGGCCTACTGGTATCCTTAGGGATGGGGTAATATTGTCCGCCGTATCCCCAGACTTGCGACGTGCATTGCAGGAGTTTCAGGTGGATAAACCGGATCGTTGTCCACCAGAAAGACTGTTTGTTCTGGATGATTGGACCAGTAGAGTCATCTCCGAGGTCCATTCTTCTGTGTTGGCTGGTCATCCTGGAATATTTGGTACTAGAGACTTGGTGGCCAGGTCTTTTTGGTGGCCTTCCTTGTCTAGGGATGTGCGTACCTTTGTGCAGTCTTGTGAAGTGTGTGCTCGAGCTAAGCCTTGCTGTTCTCGGGCCAGTGGGTTGTTGTTATCCTTGCCCATCCCGAAGAGGCCTTGGACGCACATTTCCATGGATTTTATTTCTGATCTCCCGGTTTCACAGAAAATGTCCGTTATCTGGGTTGTGTGTGACCGCTTTTCTAAGATGGTTCATTTGGTGCCCTTGCCTAAGTTGCCTTCCTCCTCTGAGTTGGTCCCTTTATTTTTTCAGAACATGGTTCGTTTGCATGGGATTCCGGAGAATATCGTTTCTGACAGGGGATCCCAGTTTGTGTCTAGATTTTGGCGGACGTTTTGTGCCAAGATGGGCATTGATTTGTCTTTCTCGTCTGCATTCCATCCTCAGACGAATGGCCAGACGGAGCGAACTAATCAGACCTTGGAAACTTATTTGAGGTGTTTTGTTTCTGCTGATCAAGATGACTGGGTTGCTTTTTTGCCACTGGCCGAATTTGCTCTTAATAATCGGGCTAGTTCTGCCACGTTGGTCTCTCCTTTTTTTTGTAATTTGGGGTTTCATCCTCGTTTTTCCTCTGGTCAGGTGGAGTCTTCGGATTGTCCTGGAGTGGACGTGGTGGTGGACAGGCTGCATCAGATTTGGAACCAGGTGGTGGACAATTTTAAGTTATCTCAGGAGAAGACTCAGCAGTTTGCTAATCGCCGTCGCCGCGTGGGTCCCCGACTTCTTGTTGGGGATTTGGTGTGGTTGTCTTCTCGTTTTGTCCCTATGAAGGTCTCTTCTCCTAAGTTCAAACCTCGGTTCATCGGTCCTTATAGGATCTCGGAGATTCTTAACCCTGTATCTTTTCGTTTGGATCTCCCAGCATCGTTTGCTATTCATAATGTGTTCCATCGGTCGTTGTTGCGGAGGTATGAGGTGCCCGTTGTTCCTTCGGTTGAGCCTCCTGCTCCGGTGCTGGTGGAGGGAGAATTGGAGTATGTTGTTGAGAAGATCTTGGATTCTCGTGTTTCCAGACGCAAACTCCAGTATTTGGTTAAGTGGAAGGGTTATGGTCAGGAGGATAATTCCTGGGTGGTCGCCTCCGATGTTCATGCGACTGATTTGGTCCGCGCCTTCCATAGAGCTCACCCTGATCGCCCTGGGGGTTCTCGTGAGGGTTCGGTGACCCCTCCTCAAGGGGGGGGGGTACTGTTGTGGATTCTGTTTGTGGGCTCCCTCTGGTGGTTACTGCTGGTACTGGGTGACTTTGGTGGGTTGCGGCCTTTGGTTTCCACCTGTCCATCAGAGGCTGGGTGTTTCCTATTTTACCTGGCCTTTCTGTCATTCCCTTGCCGGCTATCAATGTATTCAGATGTGCTCTGTTTGGTTCCTGCCTACCTGCTCCCAGATCTTTCAGGATAAGCTAAGTGCTGATTTTCAGTTGTTGGTTTTTTTGTCCAGCTTGCTTATTATGTCTCTATGCTAGCTGGTAGCTCTAGTGGACTGAGGTTCTCCCCATGTGCCATGAGTTGGCACATGGGTTCTTGTAATCTCAGGATGGTTTTTTGATTAGGGTTTTTTGCTGACCACTCAGACCCCTTTTGTATCGTTCTGCTTTCTAGTTTACAGCGGGCCTCAATTTGCTGAACTTATATATATCATCTCTATGTGTGTGCCTTCCTCTCATTTCACCGTCAATACATGTGGGGGGCAACTATACCTTTTGGGGTTCATTCCTCTGGAGGCAAGTGAGGTCTTTATTTTCTCTGCAGTACTAGTTAGCTCTTAGGCTGGTGCGTGGCGTCTAGAACCAACGTAGGCACGCTCCCTGGCTATCTCTAGTTGCGTTTGTCAGGCGTAGGGCAGCGGTTAGCCCAGGTTCCATCACCCTAGAGCTCGTCCGATATTTTGTATTACTTTGCTTGTCCCTTGCTATCCCTTGCCATTGGGATTCATGACAGGTTATTACACTTGGGGCTATTTAGTTTGGAAAAACAAAGACTAAGGGGTGATCTTATGTTAATGTATAAATATATGAGGGGACAGTACAAAGACCTTTCTGCTGATCTTTTTAATCATAGACCGGTGACAGGGACAAGGGGGCATCCTCTACGTCTGGAGGAAAAAAGGTTTAAGCATAATAACAGGCGCGGATTCTTTACTGTAAGAGCAGTGAGACTATGGAACTCTCTGCCGTATGATGTTGTAATGAGTGACTCATTGCTTCAATTTAAGAGTGGACTGGATACCTTTCTGGAAAAGTATAATATTACAGGGTATATATATTAAGATTCCTTGATAAGGCGTTGATCCAGGGAACTAGTCTGATTGCCGTATGTGGGGTCGGGAAGGAATTTTTTTCCCCATGATGGAGCTTACTGTTACTACTCATACTTACCGCTCCCGACATGCTGCTTCCGCTGCCGTTCCCGTTCTCAGGGCTCGCTCCTCTCCCGGGTCCCGGCGCACTGTTCCTTCCACCGCTGCGTCTCCTTCCCCCATTGCCGCACTTCCTACTTCCGGTCAGCGGCATGCTCGTCCTCGGCGCGCGCCTTCACCACACCGTCGGATGTCCGCTTCTGCACAGGCGCGCAGGATTCGACACTAGATCCTCCTGCCGGTTCCGGGTTCCAGCGCCGGATGTTTTGCTCCACTTGGACTCCCAGCAACCTATCCCTGTGGACCTCACGGTATATCAGGTCACCTCCCCTGCTAGGAGGTGCCTGAGTGTCTTTAGCTTTTGCTTTTGTCTCTGGCCTCCTTTGTCTCTGTGCTGAGCTCTGAACCTCCGTACTAGTTCAGCTCTCGTTCCTTCTTCCTCTAGTTCCCTGTCCTCAGTCTCTTCTCGGTTTACCTTCTCCTCCCGCTTCCCTCAGTTCCTACCTGCCTCTGGTTTCCCTCAGCTCCGTCCCTACCCACTCCTCCAGGATTCCACCCTCCTCGCTCCTAAGTATTCCTGCCTAGTCCTCTCCCTTGTTTATTTTCCTATCAAGAGCCGTCTCTCCTGGTGCCTGCTACCGTGGTTTGGTTATCTCCGGGCCTGCTCCCTAACGATCCCTGTATAGGGGTTGGTTTCCACCGGGCCTGCTCGTCCGGAGGGTCGCCTTCCACGGTCCAGAGGGTCCACTCTTGTTTCTGCCTCAGAATCATAACAGCACACTCAGGCCATGGACCCCGCAGGTGCCACGTTCTCAGCTCAGAAGGAGTTGGCGCACTTGCGCGACAATCAACAGCGCATGATGTCCTTCATGAAAAACATGGAGCCCCGCCTGTCTGCTATACAGACCGCCGACCCGGGTAATGCTAATCAAATTGCGGGTTTGCAGCAGGAACTTTCCCAACAGCATGATACGCAAGCACGTATGCTATCCTACATGGCCTCCATAGACGATCGTTTATTTAATTTGCAGTCTGTCTCCGCGGCTTCCGCCCCAGTTCCACAGGACCCTAATTCTTCTTCCTCGCCTCATCCGCCACCTCCCCTTGGCAAGCCGCCGAGGTTTAACGGGGATCCCAAACTCTGTAGGGGATTTCTAAACCAGTGTCGCCTCCACTTCGAGCTCCTTCCCCAGCAGTATCCCACTGACCGAGCCAAGGTGGCTTTTATAGTGTCTCACTTAGAGGGTGAAGCTTTGTCCTGGGTCAATCCTCTGTGGGAGCGGGATGATCCCGTAGTCTCTCAATTGGCCTCCTTTTTAGAGACCTTCCGTAGGGTTTTCGACGAGCCCGGACGCTTAGCGTCCACAACTGAGTCGCTTTTCAATCTTCAGCAGGGCTCTCAATCTGTTGGCCAGTATGCTATTCGTTTCCGAACCCTGGCCTCTGAATTAGGGTGGAATAACGAGGCCTTGGTTGGCGCCTTCTGGCGGGGCCTGTCCAGTCGAATTAAGGATGAGTTGGCTGGACGAGATACCCCAACCTCTTTAGAGGACATCATATCCCTCTCTACGCGCATTGATCTTCGCTTTCAAGAGCGATCACGAGAATCCGCTAGAGAGAGGAGGACTGTTCGCCCTCTACCATCTCTCCGCAGGTCAGGGAGTCCTAAGCTCTCTTCGTCACCTACAGCATCCGTACCCGAACCCATGCAAGTCGACCGAGTCAAGATGGCAGAGCAACGTCGTCGGGAGAGACGTTCCCAGGGACTCTGCTTTTACTGCGGTAGCGCCTCACACTTACTACGGGCATGTCCTGAGAGGCCGGAAAACTCCTCCGCCTAGGACAGGTAAGAGAGGCCTCCCTAGGTGACTTTGACTCCTCTCAACCTTTGTTTTTGTCTGTTTTACTTATTCTCAATCAAAAACTCTTTTCTGAGCTCGCGTATGTGGATTCGGGCGCGGCAGGCAATTTTATCAGTCTTGAGGCGGTTCGGAGGCTTCGCATTCCAGTTCTTTCTTTGGATCCTCCTCGTTTGATTTCCTCCGTGGATGGAAAACCCTTGCAAGACGCCATCACTTTGGTTACGGAAGAGATCGAACTGCGTATCGGGGCTCTCCATCGTGAGAAGATTACTTTCTACGTTTTACCTAATCTAACCCATGCTCTGCTTCTAGGTCTACCTTGGCTCCGCACGCACGAACCTACTCTGGACTGGCGCTCGGGTGATGTGCTTCGTTGGGGATCCACATGTCAAAACCAATGTCTTCTTCCAGTTTGTCCTGTAGCTCCGCTTCCAGCTGACTCCGTTCCCTCCAGACTACCAACTCCATACTGGTCCTTCTTGGATGTCTTTGATAAAAAGGAGGCTGAAACTCTACCTCTGCACCGGGCCTATGATTGCCCGATCGAGCTTCTGCCTGGTTCCTCTCCTCCCAGAGGGAGAATCTACCCGCTATCTCCCGCCGAGACCAAGGCTATGTCTGATTACGTCCAAGAGAACCTATCTAGAGGATTCATTCGAAAATCTTCTTCCCCTGCTGGTGCGGGGTTCTTCTTTGTCAAGAAGAAGGATGGGTCTCTTCGACCCTGCATTGATTACCGGGGTTTGAACAACATTACGGTCAAGAATAAGTATCCTCTGCCTCTTATTCCAGAGCTCTTCGACCGACTAAGAGGGGCACGAATCTTTACGAAGCTAGATCTATGGGGAGCCTACAACCTTGTTCGAATTCGCTCTGGCGATGAATGGAAGACTGCCTTTAACACCCGGGATGGGTATTACGAATACCTAGTCATGCCCTTTGGACTCAGTAATGCTCCCGCAGTCTTCCAAGAATTCGTGAATGACATCTTTCGAGACCTTCTTTATTCCTGTGTGGTGGTGTATTTAGACGACATCCTGATTTTTTCGGCAGATCTACCTTCTCACAGAAGAAGCGTTCGTCTAGTTCTGCAACGTTTAAGAGAAAATCGTCTTTACGCCAAGTATGAGAAGTGCCTCTTCGAGCAAACTTCCTTGCCCTTTCTTGGTTACATCATTTCAGACACCGGCCTTAAAATGGATCCCGAGAAGGTGAGCGCCATTCTCAATTGGCCACGTCCCTATGGAACTAAAGCCATCCAACGGTTTCTAGGGTTCGCCAACTACTACAGGCAATTTATTTCACATTTCTCCTCAGTAGTGCGGCCGCTCACTGCTCTCACCCATAAAGGGACCAACTCAAAGACTTGGACTCCTGAGACCGAAAAAGCCTTTTTGCTTCTGAAGCAGTCTTTCTCCTCCGCCCCAGTTTTACATCGTCCGGAAATCAATAAACCATTCGTTCTCGAGGTGGATGCCTCTGCCACTGGGGCCGGAGCGGTGGTTTCCCAAAGAACCTCTACAGGTCGACTGGTCCCCTGCGGCTTCTTCTCCAAAACGTTTTCGGCCTCGGAACGTAATTATACCATTGGGGACCGAGAACTCTTGGCCATAAAGTTGGCTCTGGAGGAATGGAGACATCTTCTAGAAGGAGCCGTTCATCCTTTTGTGATTTTTTCTGACCACAAGAACTTGGCCTATCTTCAAACCACTCACAGGCTTAATCCTCGGCAGGCTCGATGGTCCCTATTCTTTGCTCGTTTTGACTTCGAGCTTCGTTTTCGGCCAGGTGACAAAAATGTCAAAGCAGACGCTCTGTCCAGACTTTCGCAGCCAGAGGACTTCAACGAGGAGCCAGCACATATCATGGATCCCAGTAAGATCGTTACTGTAGCCCCTTTAAGGGTGATCTGTCCTCCTCCGGGTAAGACTTTAGTCACTGAAAATGACAGAGAGACAGTACTGCGTTGGGGACATTCCTCTAAATTGGCAGGCCACGCCGGAGTTAAGAAAACTCTCCTTCTCGTCTCCCGCTACTATTGGTGGCCTTCATTAAGATATCGAACAGTTTGTCGCCTCATGTCCCTCTTGTGCGAAATGCAAAGTGCCAAGACAGTTACCTCGTGGAGGGTTGCTTCCTCTTCCAGTGCCTTCCAGTCCTTGGCAACACATCGCCATGGACTTCATTACCGATTTACCAAAATCCACAAATTGCACAGTCATTCTTACGGTAGTAGATCGGTTCTCCAAGATGGCTCACTTCATTCCCTTGCCTGGTCTTCCCACGGCTCCAGAATTGGCGAAGATCTTCATTTCAACCATCTTCAGACTTCATGGGTTTCCTCAAAACATCGTGTCTGACCGAGGAGTTCAGTTTACGTCT
This sequence comes from Ranitomeya variabilis, assembly GCF_051348905.1. NCBI lineage: Eukaryota > Metazoa > Chordata > Amphibia > Anura > Dendrobatidae > Ranitomeya > Ranitomeya variabilis. The sequence continues at coordinate 926,827,086 of NC_135233.1, read as the reverse complement.
CGTTTTTGGAGGGCGCTATGCAAGCTTTTGAAGGTGTCTCTAGATTTTTCTTCTGCCTATCACCCCCAGACTAATGGTCAAGCTGAACGGACTAACCAGATTGTGGCTGCCTATCTTCGTCACTTCATTAATTCTCACCACGATGATTGGGTAAGCCTTCTGCCTTGGGCCGAATTCGCCTATAACAACCACTCTAATGAGTCTTCAGCTAAATCTCCTTTTTTTGTTGTCTTTGGTCAACATCCGAATTTGCCTCTTCCAATTTCTTCCACTACTGGAGTTCCAGCCGCAGACTCTTTGACTTCAAATTTCTCTGCAATATGGTCTGAGGTTAAAAAGGCTCTCGAGATGGCGTCTGTCAAAATGAAGATTCATGCAGACAAAAGGCGTTTAGACTCTTCTCCATTCTTGCCTGGCGATAAGGTTTGGCTCGCCTCACGTTACATTAGGCTCAAAATTCCCTCCTACAAACTTGGTCCTCGTTACATCGGGCCCTTTGAAGTTCTGAGTCGGGTCAACGAAGTCGCCTACAAGCTGAAGTTGCCTGCCTCGCTCCGTATTCCCAATACCTTTCATGTATCTCTGCTCAAACCTGTTATCCTTAACCGCTTCCATTCGTCTCCCTGTGTCTCTCCGCAGCCTTTCCATGCCAATAACATTTTTGAGGTGAGGGACATTTTAGCCAAGAAGAGAGTTCGTGAAAAAGAGTTTTTTCTGGTGGATTGGAAGGGGTTTGGTCCTGAAGAGAGATCGTGGGAACCTTTTGAGAATATTAATGCACCTCGTCTTCTTGAAAAATTTCTCGCCAAATTCAAGAGTGTGGATTTTAAAGAGGGGGGTACTGTTACTACTCATACTTACCGCTCCCGACATGCTGCTTCCGCTGCCGTTCCCGTTCTCAGGGCTCGCTCCTCTCCCGGGTCCCGGCGCACTGTTCCTTCCACCGCTGCGTCTCCTTCCCCCGTTGCCGCACTTCCTACTTCCGGTCAGCGGCATGCTCGTCCTCGGCGCGCGCCTTCACCACACCGTCGGATGTCCGCTTCTGCGCAGGCGCGCAGGATTCGACACTAGATCCTCCTGCTGGTTCCGGGTTCCAGCGCCGGATGTTTTGCTCCACTTGGACTCCCAGCAACCTATCCCTGTGGACCTCACGGTATATCAGGTCACCTCCCCTGCTAGGAGGTGCCTGAGTGTCTTTAGCTTTTGCTTTTGTCTCTGGCCTCCTTTGTCTCTGTGCTGAGCTCTGAACCTCCGTACTAGTTCAGCTCTCGTTCCTTCTTCCTCTAGTTCCCTGTCCTCAGTCTCTTCTCGGTTTACCTTCTCCTCCCGCTTCCCTCAGTTCCTACCTGCCTCTGGTTTCCCTCAGCTCCGTCCCTACCCACTCCTCCAGGATTCCACCCTCCTTGCTCCTAAGTATTCCTGCCTAGTCCTCTCCCTTGTTTATTTTCCTATCAAGAGCCGTCTCTCCTGGTGCCTGCTACCGTGGTTTGGTTATCTCCGGGCCTGCTCCCTAACGATCCCTGTATAGGGGTTGGTTTCCACCGGTCCTGCTCGTCCGGAGGGTCGCCTTCCACGGTCCAGAGGGTCCACTCTTGTTTCTGCCTCAGAATCATAACACTTACTCTTACCACATGGGTTTTTTTTGCCTTCCCCTGGATCAACATGTTAGGGCATGCTAGGCTATGGGTTGAACTAGATGGACTTAAAGTCTTCCTTCAACCTTAATAACTATGTAACTATGTAACATGGAAGCTCATGTTGCGATCAGATGATGGGTGTTTCACCTGTCAATATGCTTCTGTAAAGTGATGTGGGGTGGTAGTCGTGGGCCAGGTTCTCGTCTCTTATGCCCCAGCATGTTACATAAAGGTGTGGATTCTGGCAGTGTGTGTGAATTTGTGCTATGGGGGTGCTTCACGATTGCAGGCCGCATGTTACCGATGACTTGGGTTGGCCAGGACCAGATGTTCAACAGATCAATGATGAAAATCTCCAGTCAAAAATAAACTGTTTACATACAGTAGATAGCGGGTAGACAGCTTGATAAATGTTTCCTTCCCAATATGGAGCATTTTCACTCAGTCTCAATTCCTTTCTCTTATTTCACTTGGTCTCTATCTCCCCGTTTCACCTTCCTTCGACACAACCCAGCTCAGTACTGCAGTCTAGTTAGTGACAGTCCTATTGTCAGCCCACGGTTTTGTGTCTTCTTCCCCTCAAGGAAATTATTTTACCAATATGTCTGGTACCTAGCTTCTCTGCTACTGAGGCTGTGGCATAACTAGAGTCAGATGGACCCCGGTGCAAGATTTGGACCTGGGTCCCCGCCCCATCCTGTTATATATATATGTCCTTCATCCTGCTATATATGTCCCTCATCCAGGCCCCTATACATATCAGTGGTGTGTATCGCCGTGCGCCTTCCCAGAGCTGCTACTCCAGTTAGGAACTAGAGTAACATTTCTGGTGGAAAAAATGCTGCCACTATTAATGAATTTGGCTGATGAGCATCGCCATACCTCATCCCACCTCTGCTCGTCCCCAGCTATACCCATTACGGTGTAGTTGCCCAGAACTCCAATGAATATGATAAAAGGCGCAGAATTTTGTGCAACTCTGCAATGCAAAAACATTTTGTGGCTTTGATGAATCAGGGACATTGATATATTTCCAAATTCATTTATAAAGGATCATGTGCTGTTGAACAAAAATTCAGCTTGGGTCTCATCTTGCAACTATAACAAAAAACAAATCTCTTTCAGTATACCAATGTAAATACCTCATACTAATAACACTCATAAGCATGACATTTTAAGGATATGATCACAATATCTTTTAAGGTCTTTGGTCTTAAAAAGGGAATCCGTCAGCAGGTTTTGCTATGTAATCTATCCGCTGCATGATTTAGGGACAGAGACCCTGATTCCTGCAATGTATCGCTTAGTTTACTGGATGCAGCAGTAATAACAGAGTTACAGTTTTATCTGCTGCAGATGGAGCAGAGCTCAGTTGTTGCTCCCACAGCGCAGCTTTCTGTAAATCCTATAGAGGCAACAAACCACATATCTTTAAACAAGTCTGCTGACCACTGTGGGAATAGAGAGGATTAATGAAGCTGGTTTAGTGCAGAAGGCATGGGAGAGCATATAAAGAAATAAAAAGCACCAAAGAACCAATGTATAATCATATAAAAGGTAACACTTTGAGATACGGTAAATTAAAAAAGTTCAATACAAAACATGAAGTTAGGGTGATGATGGAGAGAGACCAGAGATGTGGAACTGCAACTCAAATTGATAAATAATAAGACAAATGTGCAGGGTAATACATCACAGTAGCTCAGAGAATACAAGTGTGATCAGGATAATCCCTGTACATGTAAATGATAAAAAGTCCTACTAAATGAAGGGAGGGACACCACCAACACACTGGTATTCAGAAATATATATAGTATAGACATGGTTATAAAAAGCCTGCAATCATGTGGATGACATAATAATACCCAAGAGTTGCGGTGCCACCACCCCAACGCGCGTTTTGGTCGAAGTGCCTTCTTTCTGTGTACACTGTATAGTGACAGAGAGCTGCTATTCATTGGTAAGGGCACGGTTGGACTAGGATGCACATGACAATTTGTCTTGATTGTATTGAAATTGCAAAACACAGCCCAGTAAGTGACACATCACTGTAACCAGGATGTCTGCTCCAACATTATGGTGATGTCACGTTACAAAGCAAAAACCTGGTAACAGATTCCCTCTAAGCATTTTCTTCTGGCATCTTTTCGATTGTTTTTATTGTTTTTTTCTTTGGGGGGGAGGGGTGCATTTTGATATCAACTATTGAGCGCCTTCCTGGTCGTAAGCCGGCTGAAGAATAGACAGGTGACTTCTCATAGTCACTTGTCGGCTTTTGAAGCCTGCAGCAGTTAAAAGAAGCTCAAAAGGTTTGAAAATATGCAAAAGAAATTGTTTTTCACTGCAGTGCATATGTCCATTCTTTTTATTATTTTTAAGTGCTTTTTCTGTCAGATTTCAAGCGGAATCCATCTAAAAAAAAAAAAGTCTAGTGCATATACTCTTAGGTTTAGTCCACATGAGTTTTTTGAAGAGCATTTTTCAAAACTGCATAAAAATGTTCGGAAAACTCAGCTTTGGAATCTATATGCCCTGCACGATGACATCACTGTGTTGCTCTGTCCATGCCTTGATTCTCATAAGAATCCATGGTTAGGTGAGTGTAAGATATTTTTAAATTGTATTTTAATAGTGCTCATAGGGGGATTACTGGGGGCCATAATACAGTGTGAGGAGACTACTGGGGGCCATTCATACATTGTGGGGGGACTACTGAGGACTATCCATACAGTGTGGGGGGACTACTGGGGGCCATCATACAGTGTAGGGAGACTATTGAGGGATGTCATACAGTGCCGGGGATTACTGGGGGGCCATCCATATAGTGTGAGGGGACTACTGGGAGTCTTCATACAGTGTGGGGGAAAGTTACTGGAGTCATACATACAGTGTTGGGGGGACTACTAGATGTCATTTATACAGTCTGCGGGAACTAGTGATGGTCATCTATATAGTATGGGAGTCTACCGGAGCCATCATACAGTGGGGAGACTACTGGGGGACATCATACACTGTGGGGGGAATACTGGGTGTCATCATACAGTGTGGGGCGAGTACTGTGGGCCATCATGCAGTGTGTGTGGGGCTACTGGGGGTCATCCATACAGTGTTGGGACAATTAGGTACCATCATACATTGTGGGGGGAAGGATGGGGGTAATCTATACAATGTGGTTGACTACTGGGGGCTACCATACAGCGTAGGGAGACTACTGGTGACCATTCAAACACTGGAAGCTATCATACAGTGTTTGGGCTACTAGGGGCCATCCATACAGACTGGGAGCAATTCATACAGTATGTGTGTGTGTGGGCTACTGGGTTCCATCCATAAAGTGTAGAGGGACTACTGGTCATCATACAGTGTGGAGGGAATATTGGGGGCCACAATATAGTGTCAGAGGACTACTTGGAGCCATCCATACAGTGTGGTTGGGAATATACATACAGTATGGGGGGAATACTATGGGCACTTAAGGTATTATGACTGTCAAATGGGCACACTGGGGGCATTATCACTTCCTAGGAGCAAAATGTGGGCACTGTTTTCTAGGGCATTTGCACAGGGTAAAGACTCCCGACAATATTTGAAGAAAGGAGAAAAAGCTGGACTAAATATAACGCCTGCACAACCGCATATAATAGAAAAATACACTCACTGGCCACTTTATTAGGTACACCTGTCCAACTTCTTGTTAACACTTAATTTCTAATCAGCCAATCACATGGCGGCAACTCAGTGCATTTAGGCATGTAGACATGGTCAAGACAATCTCCTGCAGTTCAAACCGAGCATCAGTATGGGGAAGAAAGGTGATTTGAGTGCCTTTGAACGTGGCATGGTTGTTGGTGCCAGAAGGGCTGGTCTGAGTATTTCAGAAACTGCTGATCTACTGGGATTTTCACGCACAACCATCTCTAGGGTTTACAGAGAATGGCCCGAAAAAGAAAAAAAATCCAGTGAGCGGCAGTTCTGTGGGCGGAAATGCCTTGTTGATGCCAGAGGTCAGAGGAGAATGGGCAGACTGGTTCGAGCTGATAGAAAGGCAACAGTGACTCAAATCGCCACCCGTTACAACCAAGGTAGGCCTAAGAGCATCTCTGAACGCACAGTGCGTCGAACTTTGAGGCAGATGGGCTACAGCAGCAGAAGACCACACCGGGTACCACTCCTTTCAGCTAAGAACAGGAAACTGAGGCTACAATTTGCACAAGCTCATCGAAATTGGACAGTAGAAGATTGGAAAAACATTGCTTGGTCTGATGAGTCTCGATTTCTGCTGCGACATTCGGATGGTAGGGTCAGAATTTGGCGTAAAAAACATGAAAGCATGGATCCATCCTGCCTTGTATGGAGCATCTTTGGGATGTGCAGCCGACAAATCTGCGGCAACTGTGTGATGCCATCATGTCAATATGGACCAAAATCTCTGAGGAATGCTTCCAGCACCTTGTTGAATCTATGCCACGAAGAATTGAGGCAGTTCTGAAGGCAAAAGGGGTCCAACCCGTTACTAGCATGGTGTACCTAATAAAGTGGCCGGTGAGTGTATACAACCTTTATTAACCGCCAAAAAGCAATATAAAAACAATTAAAAACAAGCATATGTACATATCACATCCCCATTCCTAAGTAATGTGAGTACCAGCAATTGAAATATCATGTGTGCCGAGTCACTCCACATAGGGCAATGATAACCTACAAACAATAGAGAGAATAATAATAGCAATATTTATCCCTAGTAGGATTAACAAACAGTACTGACCCAGATAATACTGATCCCGACCACAACTAATCACCCCTATGTATAGTCATACAACCTGATTTATAATCCAGGGAATATCTCGGGGTAGTAATAAGAACGGCCGTCATGTATGGTCAGGACAACGAGGAGATGTAGAATCCCAGGTGTAAAAAAGCCTAACTAGTGCGGCAATGTGAACAAGGGAAAGCACCGAAAGGCTGCTAAGTCCTAAAGCAGGAGCCGGCATACACGTAATGAAAGACCATAAAGGCCGGAATGGGGTGTGGGAGAAGGATGATATTCTAATTTTGTCAGAAGCACCTGTATATGCTAAAATCAAACAATAAACTCATACACTGCAAGACGATTCGATGTTCATATGTTCATATGTTCATTTATTAAAAAAAACAAACAAACAAACAAAAAAAACTGTTGGTTAAAATACAATTTAATTCAGAACAAAATGATGACTATGTGTCCTGAAGAGTCTTTTGTCTGAAATGTTCATGCATTCACAGATGTCTAAAATAAGTTGTGTGCACACACTATGGCAGTGCCAATACACTTCAAATACTAGTTAAGACGCCAGTTCCCATTAGACTAAATTTATCCAAACTCACCGATATCAACAGGTTCCGCTGACAGCCTAATAATAATATAATATGTATGGGGGGCTTTATCTGATGATTGTCAGGGGAGATAAGAATCCAGCTTGTCCGATATCAGACTGTAGATCCTTTTTCTCATTAAATGATAAGCTGCTGCCATAGGTGTCCAACAGCAGCTCTCATAGAGATCACAGGAACGCTCTGCAGAGTGAGCAAACCTGTATATGGGAGAGCTGTCAGCCGCTTTAGTCAATTTCTTGTTCAGGTGACAGACATTCAGTTATATTTTTAGTCCAGCACAACTTTGATTTTTATATCAAATTTGATAAATTAAAGATTACAAATAGGGATTGAGCGAAACGGATCGGATAAATTCAAAAATCGCCGACTTTCGGCAAAATCGGGTTACATGAAACCCGACCCGATCCTAGTGTGGGATCGGCCATGAGGTCGCCGATCTGCGCGCGAAAGTCGCGTTTCATATGACGCTTTCAGAGCCATTTTTCAGCCAATGAAGGAGGACGCAGAGTGTGGGCAGCGTGATGACATAGGTCTCGGTCCCCACCATCTTAGAGAAGGGCATGACAGTGATTGGCTTGCTTTCTGCGGCGTCACAGGGGCTATAAAGGGGCGTGCACGCCGACCGCCATCTTACTTCTGCCGATCTTAGCATAGGGAGAGGTTGCTGCAGCTTCATCCGAAGAAGGAATATAGTTAGGGAGGAAAGATTAACCCCCAAACTATTTGTGCTGTAGCGATTTCCACTGTCCAACACCACCTTTTTTTTGCAGGTACAGTGGAGGCTATATTTTTGTGCATCAGCTCTGTAGCTTATTAGGCTGCCTTATAAGGCTCCGTGATAGATGCATTGCTGTTTGCACGCTGCTGTGCAAACCAACTGCTTTCTGCACAATTATCTTGTTTATTTGTCCACACTTTTGTGTGCAGCAGTCCTTTTTATTGCTGCCATACTTGTCCTGAGATCATTCTAGGGAGATTGAAATTGTACTACAGTCCTTGTATTTTTTCATATATCTTCCAGCCACTTTCTGCCACTTACCTTGTGTTATTTTATACACTGGGCCTGAGTTTTGGTTCAGTCTCCCAAAAAAAAAAGTGAGATTCAAATTCTCACAAAGTAGATATACTTCAGTCCTGTTAGTTTGTCATATGTCAGCCAGCCACTTTCTGCCACGTACATTGTGTTGTTTTATGCACAGGGCCTGAGTTTTGGTTCCGTCTCCCAAAAAAAGGGAGATTTAAATTCTCAACAAGTTTATATACACCTTCTACCTTGTTTTACAGTACCAAATAACGGTTGTTATTTTGGTTAGATTTTCCAAAAAATGAGGAAGTCTGGTGGAAGAGCCCGTGGGCGGTGGTTGCCAGCTGGTACTGATGGTGGTGGTGGTGCATCTGGTGGTATTGGCAAAAGCACAATAGCACCTAAGGCTGGAGGTGTTGAGCCAGCATCATCATCTGGCTACACAAGGCCTCGAAGGCTCCCTTATCTGGGAGAAGGAAAACAGCTTTTAAAGCCAGAGCAGCAGGAAAACGTTTTGGCTTTCCTTGCTGACTCAGCCTCTAGCTCCTTCGCCTCCTCTTCAAAAAGTTCCAAATATAAAAGCAGCGAGTCGTCAGTGGATGCTCCCTGTCAGGAACAAGACGTTTCCTTGTGTCCTTCACCCAAACCAAAAGTGAAGGATGCGTCAGGCGACACTACAGGTTACTCCATGGAGCTCTTTACACATACCGTGCCTGGGTTAGAAAGGGAAATTGTTAACTGCCCATTACAAGATGAATCGGACATGGAGTGCACTGATGCACAGCCACAGCTAGATTATTATGCTGTTCCATTGACTCAGATCAGTACATTGCCCTCGCAGTGTACAGAGCCAGAATCTGACCCTGATGAGACTATGGTGCCCCGTCCCGAATGCTATAGCACCTTACACGGTGACACAGAGGAAGGTGCACATGACATTGAAGAGGAGGTGATAGATGACCCAGTTGTTGACCCACATTGGCAGCCATTGGGGGAAGAGAGTGCCGCTGCGAGTAGCTCAGAAGCAGAGGAGGATGATCCGCAGCAGCCATCTACATCGCAACAGCTGTCATCTGGCAGGCCCGTATCAGGCCAAAAACGTTTGTCAAAAACAAAAACAGTTTTAGGACAGCGTGGCCATCCGGTGAAAGTAGCACAGCGTGCAATGCCTGAAAAGGTATTCCATAGTAGGAAGAGTGTAGTGTGGCAATTTTTTAACCAAGATCCGAATGATCAGTCAAAAGTTATCTGTAAGAAATGCTCAAAGACCTTTAGCAGAGGGAAGAATCTTCAACATTTAAATACAACGTGCATGCTTAGACATTTAACCAGCATGAACTTGCAAGCCTGGACTAACTACCAAACGTCCCGTACCATTGGTGCACCTGCTCAGAATGAAGGTAGTCATTGCTTCCCTCACTGTAAGCCCTAGTTAGGACACCACCAGCAGCAAATGTGGAGGTATCGTCGCAAGGCCAATGCAGTCAGAGAATCACATGGTTATTGGTAGGAAACACTGTATGTAGGCCAACATCAAGAATACCATCACCAACCCTCTCTCAATCCGCCATGTCCACCACCACCACCGCTAGTTCCACCATATGCAGCTCTCCAGTCCAGCTCACCCTACAAGAGACTCTCATTAGGAAAAGAAAGTACTCATCCTCTCATCTGCGTACACAGGGTTTGAACGCCCACATTGCTATACTAATCTCATTAGAGATGATGCCCTACCGGTTGGTTGAAAGTGAAGCTTTCAAAGACCTGATGGCCTATGCAGTACCACGCTATGACCTACCCAGTCCGCACTTCTTTGCGAGAAAAGCCATCCCAGCCCTCCACCAGCATGTCAAAGACCGCATTGTCCCTGCACTGAGGCAATCAGTCAGTGGAAAGGTGCACCTCACAACAGATGCATGGACCAGTAGGCATGGCCAGGGACGTTTCATGTCCATCATGGCGCACTGGGTTAATGTGGTGGATGCAGGGTCCACAGGTGACAGCCATAGTGGGACAGTTCTGCCTAGCCTATGGTCTAGGAAACAGTTGGATGTAGGCGTTCGCCACCCCTCCTCCTCCTCCTCCAGAATCGAAAGGTCGTCCACAGAGTGCAGTCGCACGACCACTCCATCCGCAGTTGCCAGTGTTGCACACGAGGTGTCCCATTATAGAACAGCTAGTGGTAAACGTCAGCAGGCTGTGCTACAAATGAAGTGTTTGGGCGACAGCAGACACACCGCGGAAGTACTGGCCGAGTACTTGCAGCAAGAAACTCAGTCATGGCTGGGCAGTGTACACCTTGAGGCAGGCAAGGTAGTCAGTGATAACAGAAGGAATTTTATGGCTGCCTTAGCCCTTTCAGAACTGAAACACATACGTTGCCTGGCTCACACCTTGAACCTGGTGGTGCAGTGCTTCCTCAAAAATTATCCGGAGTTACCAGCCCTGCTCTTGAAGGTGCGAAGACTTTGCGCGCACATCCGCCGGTCGCCCGTACACTCCAGCCATATGCTGAACCATCAGCGATCGCTGAATCTTCCCCAGCACTGCCTAAAAATCGACGTTGCAACAAGGTGGAACTCCACACTGCACATGGTTCAGAGGCTGTGCGAACAGAGGCGTGCTTTAATTAATTTGTGGGAGGATACACATACACGGGCAGGCACTTGGATGGCAGACATGGAGTTGTCTGGTGTGCAGTGGTCGAAGCTACAAGACCTCTGTCAAGTCCTTCAGTGTTTTGAGGAATGCACAAGGCTGGTAAGTGCAGATGACCCCATCATAAGCATGAGCATCCCACTAATCGTCTGCTGATGCAAAGTTTGACGCACATTAAGGAGCAGGCGTCTGCAGCCAAGGAGGAGGGAAGCCTTGATGACAGTCAGCCATTGTCTGCTCAGGGAACTCTCCTGGATGAGGTGGTGGATGAAGAGGAGGAGGATGATGGGGATGAATATTTATGGGAGGAGGATGCTTCTCAGGGGGCAATAGAAACTGGTGGCGTTGCAAGGTCAGGTACAGGGTTTTTGCGGGACACAAGTGATGTTGATTTGCAAGAAAGTGCTCCTCAACCCAGCACAAGCAGTGAATTGACACCTGGAACATTGGCCCACATGGCTGAGTATGCCTTGCGTATCCTAAAAAGGGACCCCCGCATTATCAAAATGATGACCGGTGACTAGGGTTGAGCGAAACGGGTCGATCATTTTCAAAAGTCGCCGACTTTTGGCTAAGTCGGCGTCTCATGAAACCCGATCCGACCCCTGTGCTTGTCGGCCATGCGGTACGCGACTTTCGCGCCAAAGTCGCGTTTCAATGACGCGAAAAGCGCCATTTCTCAGCCAATGAAGGTGAACGCAGAGTGTGGGCAGCGTGATGACATAGATCCTGGTCCCCACCATCTTAGAGAAGGGCATTGCAGTGATTGGCTTGCTGTCTGCGGCGTCACAGGGGCTATAAAGGGGCGTTCCCGCCGACCGCCATCTTACTGCTGCTGATCTGAGCTTAGGGACAGGTTGCTGCCGCTTCGTCAGAAGCAGGGAGAGCGTTAGGCAGGGTCCACTAACCACCAAACCGCTTGTGCTGCAGCGATTTCCACTGTCCAACACCACCTTCGGTGTGCAGGGACTGTGGAAGCTATTTTTTTTTTTTTTTCCCCTCAGCGCTGTAGCTCATTGGGCTGCCCTAGAAGGCTCCGTGATAGCTGTATTGCTGTGTGTACGCCACTGTGGAAACCAACTGCTTTTTTCAAAGCACATATCCTCTTGTTCCTTCCTTTCTGCACAGCTATCTTTTTTGTTTGTCCACACTTTTTATTTAATTTGTGCATCAGTCCACTCCTATTGCTGCCTGCCATACCTGGCTTACATTACTGCAGGGAGATAGTAATTGTAGGACAGTTTTTTTTTTTTTTTTGTTTTTTTTTTGTGGGAGATTAAGATTGGCATTTCTGCTACAGTGCCATCCCTGTGTGTGCCATCTCTCACTGAGTGGGCCATAGAAAGCCTATTTATTTTTTCCGTGATTTGTGTTCTAAAATCTACCTCAACACAAAAACACTACATCAATCAGTGGGAGAAAAATATTGGCCTCAGTCAGGGCTTGTGTGCCACTGCTGTGTGTGCTATCTCTCATTCAGTGGGCTATAGCAAGCCTATTTTTTTTTTTTTTTTTTAATATTATTTGGTTTCTAATTCTCCCTGAAAAAAAAAAAAAAACCTAAAAAAACAGTGGGAGAATAATATTGCCCTTTCAGCTTGTGTGCCAGTCTTGACTCCTGGGTGTGCCACCTCTCTCCCTCTCATTCAGTGGGCCATAGAAAGCCTATTTATTTTTTTTTTTAAATATTATTGGGTTTCTAAAGTCTCCCTGAAAAAACAAAAAATACATAAAAAAACAGTGGGAGAGTAATATTGCCCTTTCAGCTTGTGTGCCAGTCTTGACTCCTGGGTGTGCCACCTCTCTCCCTTTCATTCAGTGGGCCATAGAAAGCCTATTTATTTTTTCCGTGATTTGTGTTCTAAATTCTACCTCAACACAAAAACACTACATCAATCAGTGGGAGAAAAATATTGGCCTCAGTCAGGGCTTGTGTGCCACTGCTGTGTGTGCTATCTCTCATTCAGTGGGCTATAGCAAGCCTATTTTTTTTTTTTTTTTTTTTTTTTAATATTATTTGGTTTCTAAAGTCTCCCTGAAAAAAAAAAAAAACCTAAAAAAACAGTGGGAGAGTAATATTGCCCTTTCAGCTTGTGTGCCAGTCTTGACTCCTGGGTGTGCCACCTCTCTCCCTCTCATTCAGTGGGCCATAGAAAGCCTATTTATTTTTTTTTTTAAATATTATTGGGTTTCTAAAGTCTCCCTGAAAAAACAAAAAATACATAAAAAAACAGTGGGAGAGTAATATTGCCCTTTCAGCTTGTGTGCCAGTCTTGACTCCTGGGTGTGCCACCTCTCTCCCTTTCATTCAGTGGGCCATAGAAAGCCTATTTATTTTTTCCGTGATTTGTGTTCTAAATTCTACCTCAACACAAAAACACTACATCAATCAGTGGGAGAAAAATATTGGCCTCAGTCAGGGCTTGTGTGCCACTGCTGTGTGTGCTATCTCTCATTCAGTGGGCTATAGCAAGCCTATTTTTTTTTTTTTTTTTTTTTTTAATATTATTTGGTTTCTAAAGTCTCCCTGAAAAAAAAAAAAAAACCTAAAAAAACAGTGGGAGAGTAATATTGCCCTTTCAGCTTGTGTGCCAGTCTTGACTCCTGGGTGTGCCACCTCTCTCCCTCTCATTCAGTGGGCCATAGAAAGCCTATTTATTTTTTTTTTTAAATATTATTGGGTTTCTAAAGTCTCCCTGAAAAAACAAAAAATACATAAAAAAACAGTGGGAGAGTAATATTGCCCTTTCAGCTTGTGTGCCAGTCTTGACTCCTGGGTGTGCCACCTCTCTCCCTTTCATTCAGTGGGCCATAGAAAGCCTATTTATTTTTTCCGTGATTTGTGTTCTAAATTCTACCTCAACACAAAAACACTACATCAATCAGTGAGAGAAAAATATTGGCCTCAGTCAGGGCTTGTGTGCCACTGCTGTGTGTGCTATCTCTCATTCAGTGGGCTATAGCAAGCCTATTTTTTTTTTTTTTTTTTTTTTTTAATATTATTTGGTTTCTAAAGTCTCCCTGAAAAAAAAAAAAAAACCTAAAAAAACAGTGGGAGAGTAATATTGCCCTTTCAGCTTGTGTGCCAGTCTTGACTCCTGGGTGTGCCACCTCTCTCCCTCTCATTCAGTGGGCCATAGAAAGCCTTTTTTTTTTGGTTTTTTTAATATTATTTGGTTTCTAAAGTCTCCCTGAAAAAAACAAAAAAAACATAAAAAACAGTGGGAGAGTAATATTGCCCTTTCAGCTTGTGCGCCAGTCTTGACTCCTGGTTGTGCCACCTCTCTCTCTCTAATTGTGGGCCATAGAAAGCCTTTTTTTTTTTTTTTTTTTAATATTATTTGGTTTCTAAAGTCTCCCTGAGAAAAAAAAATAAATAAATTAGGTGGGAGATTAATATTGACATTAGTGCTTGAGTGACAGTCCTGCGTGTGTGTCATCTCTGTGATTTTGTGCCACAGAAAACAGAGTGTGTAACATTGTGCCTGATTTTCCTTGTGGTCTCACCAACCTGTTAAGGGATATTGAAATCATACTGAAGTTATAGCTCACCGTGTAAGTTGTTTGACAGCAACAAATAAAGTTACTTTGGTTAAGATTTTAAAACAATGAGGAAGTCTGGTGCAAGAGGTCGTCGTGGGCGTTCATTGTCAGCTGGTAATGATGGTAGTGGTAGTGGAGCATCAGGTGGTCGTGGGGATAAAAATATTCCACCTAAGTCTGGAGCTGTGGAGCCAGTTTCGTCGTCAGGCTACACAAGGCCTCGAACGCTCTCTTTTCTGGGAGTAGGAAAACCGCTTTTAAAGGCGGAGCAGCAACAGCAAGTTTTGGCTTACATTGCAGACTCAGCCTCTAGCTCTTTTGCCTCCTCTTCCGAAACTGGTAAATGTAAAAGCAGCGCGTCGCTTGTGGATGTTCACGGTCAGGGACAAGTCGCTTCCTTGTCCTCCTCAGCAAAAACTACAACAAGAGAGAAGGATGCAGCAGGCGACACAACGGGTCACTCCATGGAGCTCTTTACACATACCGTCCCTGGCTTAGAAAGTGAAACATTTAACAGGCCATGCCCATTACAAGTATATTCTGACATGGAGTGCACTGATGCACAGCCACAGCCAGAGTACTATGCTGCTCCTTTGACTCAGACCACCACATTGCCCTCTCAGGGTACAGATCCACAATCAGACCCTGATGAGTCTATGTTGCCCCGCCACGAACGCTATACCACCGACCGACACAGTGACACAGACGAAGTTGCACACGAGCTCGAAGAGGAGGTAATAGATGACCCAGTTATTGACCCCGATTGGCAGCCATTGGGGGAACAGGGTGCAGGCGGCAGTAGTTCAGAAGCGGAGGTGGAGGAGGGGCCGCAGCAGGCATCAACATCGCAACAGGTTCCATCTGCCGGGCCCGTATCTGGACCAAAACGCGTGTCAAAGCCAAAACCTGTTGGAGCACAGCGTTGCCATCCGGTTAAAGCTCAGTCTGCAATCCCTGAAAAGGGATCCGAGTCTAGGAAGAGTGCAGTCTGGCATTTTTTTAAACAACATCCAACTGATCAGCGCAAAGTCATCTGTCAAAAATGTTCAACTAGCTTAAGCAGAGGTCAGAATCTGAAAAGTCTAAATACTAGTTGCATGCATAGACACTTAACCACCATGCATTTTCAAGCCTGGACTAACTACCAAACGTCCCTCAAGGTTGTAGCACCCTCGGCCAATGAAGCTAGTCAGCAACGCAACATCCCTTCCGTCACTGTAAGGCCACCATTTTCCGCACCACCGGCAGTATCTGTGCAGGTTTCTTTGCCAGCCAAAAGCAGTCAGGGTCAGGGAATCACCAGTTTTGTAGGAGGAAATATTGCATCTAGGGCACCGGCGGAAACAATACCGTCTCCAACCGTCTCTCAGTCTGCCATGTACACCGGCACACCCGAAAGTTCCACGATCTCCAGCTCTCCAGTCCAGCTCACCCTACATGAGACTCTGGTTAGAAAAAGGAAGTACTTATCCTCGCATCCGCGTACACAGGGTTTTAACGCCCACATAGCTAGACTAATCTCGTTAGAGATGATGCCCTACCGGTTAGTTGAAAGCGAAGCTTTCAAAGCCCTGATGGAGTACGCTGAACCACGATACGAGCTACCCAGTCGACACTTTTTTTCCAGAAAAGCCATCCCAGCCCTGCACCAGCATGTTAAACAGCGCATCGTCCATGCACTCAGGCAATCTGTGAGTACAAAGGTGCACCTGACTACAGATGCATGGACCAGTAGGCATGGCCAGGGACGTTATGTGTCCATCACGGCACACTGGGTGAATGTGGTGGATGCAGGGTCCACAGGCGACATCAATTTAGGGACAGTTGTGCCTAGCCCACGGTCTAGGAAACAGTTGGCTGTAGGCGTTCGCACCCCCTCCTCCTCCTCGTCCTCCTGCAGAAGCTACAGCTCTTCCACAGAACGCAGTCTGCCAACCACTCCATCGGCAGATGACACTGTTGCACACCAGTTGTCCCATTATGGGCCAGCTACTGCCAAGCGTCAGCAGGCTGTATTGGCTATGAAGTGCTTGGGCGACAATAGACACACCGCGGAAGTTCTGTCCGAGTTCTTGCAACAAGAAACGCAGTCGTGGCTGGGCACAGTAGATCTTGAGGCAGGCAAGGTAGTGAGTGATAACGGAAGGAATTTCATGGCTGCCATCTCCCTTTCCCAACTGAAACACATTCCTTGCCTGGCTCACACCTTAAACCTGGTGGTGCAGTGCTTATTGAAAACTTATCCTGGGTTCTCCGACCTGCTCCTCAAAGTGCGTGCACTTTGCTCACATATCCGACGTTCGCCTGTACACGCCAGCCGTATGCAGACCTATCAGCGGTCTTTGAACCTTCCCCAGCATCGCCTAATCATAGACGTTGCAACAAGGTGGAACTCAACACTGCACATGCTTCAGAGACTGTGCGAACAGAGGCGTGCTGTTATTTATTTGTGGGAGGATACACGGGCAGGCAGTAGGATGGCAGACATGGAGTTGTCAGGTGTGCAGTGGTCTAAGATACAAGACATGTGTCAAGTCCTTCAGTGCTTTGAGGAATGCACACGGCTGGTTAGTGCAGACAACGCCGTAATAAGCATGAGCATCCCCCTAATGCGTCTGCTGATGCAAAGTTTGACGCACATAAAGGAGCAGGCGTCTGCACCAGAGGAAGAGGAAAGCCTTGATGACAGTCAGCCATTGTCTGGTCAGGGCAGTGTACAGGACGAGGTAGCGGGCGAAGAGGAGGTGGAGGACGAGGAGGATGATGGGGATGAGTATATTTTTAATGCCGAATCTTTCCCGGGGGCACAGGAATTTGGTTGCGTGTCACGGCCGGGTTCTGGTTTTTTGAGGGACACAAGTGACGTAGATTTGCCTGCAACTGCCCCTCAACCAATCACAACCGGAGATTTGACAACTGGAACTTTGGCCCACATGGCGGATTATGCCTTACGTATCCTAAAAAGGGACACACGCATTACGAAAATGATGAACGATGACGATTACTGGTTGGCCTGCCTCCTTGATCCACGCTATAAAGGCAAATTGCAAAATATTATGCCACATGAGAACTTGGAACTAATATTAGCAACCAAACAATCAACTCTTGTTGACCGTTTGCTTCAGGCATTCCCAGCACACAGCGCACGTGATCGTTCTCACACGAGCTCCAGGGGGCAGCAGACTAGGAGTGTTAGGGGTGCACACATCAGAAGTGGCGTTGGACAGAGGGGTTTTCTGACCAGGTTGTGGAGTGATTTTGCTATGACCGCAGACAGGACAGGTACTGCTGCATCAATTGAAAGTGACAGGAGACAACATTTGTCCAGTATGGTTACTAACTATTTTTCATCCCTTATCGATGTTCTCCCTCAACCGTCATTCCCATTTGATTACTGGGCCTCCAAATTAGACACCTGGCCAGAATTGGCAGAATATGCATTGCAGGAGCTTGCTTGCCCGGCAGCAAGTGTCCTATCAGAAAGAGTATTCAGTGCTGCAGGTTCAATATTAACCGAAAAAAGGACTCGTCTGGCTACCCAAAATGTTGACGATCTAACATTCATTAAAATGAACCACAACTGGATTTCGAAATCTTTTGCCCCACCTTGCCCGGCCGACACCTAGCTTTCCTATGAAAAGCTCTTGCCTGTGAATTACTTTTCTAATGTCTAATTTGCTGCAGCTGATTGTACAGCATACGACATGTTTACACCTCCCTAAATGGCAAAACTCCCCACACGGGGCCGTGGTATCGCGACTTGGCGCAAGCACCCGTGAGACTGCTGTTTGTCTGAAGAGGTGGGTGTGCTCGCTTTTGGTTGACGGCATTGCTACTGGGTCCCTCATAGTACAATGTAGTGTCTCTGGCGGTGGTGGTGCGCACCCAACGTCAGACACACCGTTGTAACATGAGGGGCCCTGGGGCGGTCCCGCCGGCCTCAAGAGAGTTCCCCCCTACCCCAGCTCAAAATGTGCTCTACCACGTGCAAAATTATGTCGCACAGCTCCACCAATCTTTAGTCTATTCGCTGACATCATTCAATGTCTGGCACTGACAATACAAATTTGTAGACATCTATGATGCAACTTAAAGTAGTCTGTGTCTGTGTCCTATATTGGCACCATTAAATAGTTACTGCCAAATTACTATGTCAGAAACTCAGTAGATGAGCCCACCCCTGTACCTAAGTATGCCACCTTTTTTTTTGTTTTGGTTGTTTTGCGAGACATTAACATCTATTTATATTTTGGGAGTACTGGGACAGACACTCCTTGCACTACTCCTCCACTCACCACCAAGCTGCCTGTGTATCCATGTAACCGCTGTAAAACTGCCATGAGCCTATTGTTTGTTATTTTAGGCCTTTGATAGCCTGTCTGCGGCCCCTACTTGCAATACTCCTCCACTGACCACCAAGCTGCCTGCCCGTGTATCCATGTAACCGCTGTAAAACTGCCATGAGCCTATTGTTTGTTATTTTAGGCCTTTGATAGCCTGTCTGCGGTCCCTACTTTAAATACTCCTCCACTGACCACCAAGCTGCCTGCCCGTGTATCCATGTAACCGCTGTGAAACTGCCATGAGCCTATTGTTTGTTATGTTAGGCCTTTGATAGCCTGTCTGCGGTCCCTACTTTAAATACTCCTCCACTGACCAGACCACTGCTGCCCGTGTACCCCTGGAACCAATTATAAAGTGCCTACAGCCAGCCCATTTTCTTATGTTAGGCCTTTGAAGCCTGTCTGCGGTCCCTACTTTAAATACTCCTCCACTGACCAGACCACTGCTGCCCATGTACCCCTGGAACCAATTATAAAGTGCCTACAGCCAGCCCATTTTCTTATGTTAGGCCTTTGAAGCCTGTCTGCGGTCCCTACTTTAAATACTCCTCCACTCACCACCACCAAGCTGCCTGCCCGTGTATCCATGTAACCGCTGTGAAACTGCCATGAGCCTATTGTTTGTTATGTTAGGCCTTTGATAGCCTGTCTGCGGTCCCTACTTTAAATACTCCTCCACTGACCAGACCACTGCTGCCCGTGTACCCCTGGAACCAATTATAAAGTGCCTACAGCCAGCCCATTTTCTTATGTTAGGCCTTTGAAGCCTGTCTGCGGTCCCTACTTTAAATACTCCTCCACTGACCAGACCACTGCTGCCCGTGTACCCCTGGAACCAATTATAAAGTGCCTACAGCCAGCCCATTTTCTTATGTTAGGCCTTTGAAGCCTGTCTGCGGTCCCTACTTTAAATACTCCTCCACTCACCACCACCAAGCTGCCTGCCCGTGTATCCATGTAACCGCTGTGAAACTGCCATGAGCCTATTGTTTGTTATGTTAGGCCTTTGATAGCCTGTCTGCGGTCCCTACTTTAAATACTCCTCCACTGACCAGACCACTGCTGCCCGTGTACCCCTGGAACCAATTATAAAGTGCCTACAGCCAGCCCATTTTCTTATGTTAGGCCTTTGAAGCCTGTCTGCGGTCCCTACTTTAAATACTCCTCCACTCACCACCACCAAGCTGCCTGCCCGTGTATCCATGTAACCGCTGTGAAACTGCCATGAGCCTATTGTTTGTTATGTTAGGCCTTTGATAGCCTGTCTGCGGTCCCTACTTTAAATACTCCTCCACTGACCAGACCACTGCTGCCCGTGTACCCCTGGAACCAATTATAAAGTGCCTACAGCCAGCCCATTTTCTTATGTTAGGCCTTTGAAGCCTGTCTGCGGTCCCTACTTTAAATACTCCTCCACTGACCACCAAGCTGCCTGCCCGTGTATCCATGTAACCGCTGTAAAACTGCCATGAGCCTATTGTTTGTTATTTTAGGCCTTTGATAGCCTGTCTGCGGTCCCTACTTTAAATACTCCTCCACTGACCACCAAGCTGCCTGCCCGTGTATCCATGTAACCGCTGTAAAACTGCCATGAGCCTATTGTTTGTTATTTTAGGCCTTCGATAGCCTGTCTGCGGCCCCTACTTGCAATACTCCTCCACTGACCACCAAGCTGCCTGCCCGTGTATCCATGTAACCGCTGTAAAACTGCCATGAGCCTATTGTTTGTTATTTTAGGCCTTTGATAGCCTGTCTGCGGCCCCTACTTGCAATACTCCTCCACTGACCACCAAGCTGCCTGCCCGTGTATCCATGTAACCGCTGTAAAGCTGCCATGAGCCTATTGTTTGTTATTTTAGGCCTTTGATAGCCTGTCTGCGGTCCCTACTTTAAATACTCCTCCACTGACCACCAAGCTGCCTGCCCGTGTATCCATGTAACCGCTGTGAAACTGCCATGAGCCTATTGTTTGTTATGTTAGGCCTTTGATAGCCTGTCTGCGGTCCCTACTTTAAATACTCCTCCACTGACCAGACCACTGCTGCCCGTGTACCCCTGGAACCAATTATAAAGTGCCTACAGCCAGCCCATTTTCTTATGTTAGGCCTTTGAAGCCTGTCTGCGGTCCCTACTTTAAATACTCCTCCACTGACCAGACCACTGCTGCCCGTGTACCCCTGGAACCAATTATAAAGTGCCTACAGCCAGCCCATTTTCTTATGTTAGGCCTTTGAAGCCTGTCTGCGGTCCCTACTTTAAATATTCCTCCACTGACCACCAAGCTGCCTGCCCGTGTATCCATGTAACCGCTGTAAAACTGCCATGAGCCTATTGTTTGTTATTTTAGGCCTTTGATAGCCTGTCTGCGGTCCCTACTTTAAATACTCCTCCACTGACCACCAAGCTGCCTGCCCGTGTATCCATGTAACCGCTGTAAAACTGCCATGAGCCTATTGTTTGTTATTTTAGGCCTTTGATAGCCTGTCTGCGGCCCCTACTTGCAATACTCCTCCACTGACCACAATGCTGCCTGGAGTGCCTGCCTGTGTATCCATGTAACCGATGTAAAACTGCCATGACTGCCTACTGTTTGTTATTTTAGGCCTTTGATAGCCTGTCTGCAGCCCCTACTTGCAATACTCCTCCACTGACCACACCAATGCTGCCCGTGTACCCCTGGAACCTATTTAAAAGTTCATAGAGCCTAGTTATATATTTTATTTACTATTAATAAGGCCATGATGGACTACGCTGTACCACGCTACAAGCTAACCAGTCGACACTTCTTTTGCGAGAAAAGCCATCCCAACCCTCCACCAGCATGTAGAAGACCGCATTGTCCATGCACTCTGGCAATCTGTGAGTACAAAGGTGCACCTGACAACAGACGCATGGACCTGTAGGCATGGCCACGGAAGATTACGTGTCCATTACGGCGCAATGGGTTAATGTGGTGGATGCATGGTCCACAGGGGACAGCCTACTAAGTCTGTCTGCAGTCCCTAATTCAAATTGTCCTCCACTGTCTAAATCGGAACTTCCACCTTCTGGCTTTCGGCCTATAGTATCAGAAATTAAACTGCATTTGGCCTTCAACTTTGGTTAGGGCCTACTAACGGCTTCTGCCCCTCCCTGGTGTTGCCCTCAACTAAATAAAGCTGAGCTTCAACCTTCTGCTCCAAATTACCATTTTGAAAAATGCAATAGGCTTTTCAGGCCTACTAAAGGTGTCTGTCTGTGTGCCCCTGCCTGGTGTTGTCCTCAACTAAATAAAGCTGAGCTTCAACCTTCCGGCTCTCATTAAGTGGTTTTAAAAAAAAAAAATGGTGGTTAGGGCCTACTAACGGCTTCTGCCCCTCCCTGGTGTTGCCCTCAACTAAATAAAGCTGAGCTTCAACCTTCTGCTCCAAATTACCATTTTGAAAAATGCAATAGGCTTTTCCGGCCTACTAAAGGTGTCTGTCTGTGTGCCCCTCCCTGGTGTTGTCCTCAACTAAATAAAACTGAGCTTCAACCTTCCGGCTCTCATTATGTGGTTTTAAAAAAAAAAATGGTGGTTAGGGCCTACTAACGGCTTCTGCCCCTCCCTGGTGTTGTCCTCAACTAAATAAAGCTGAGCTTCAACCTTCCGGCTCTCATTATGTGGTTTTAAAAAAAAAAATGGTGGTTAGGGCCTACTAACGGCTTCTGCCCCTCCCTGGTGTTGCCCTCAACTAAATAAAGCTGAGCTTCAACCTTCTGCTCCAAATTACCATTTTGAAAAATGCAATAGGCTTTTCAGGCCTACTAAAGGTGTCTGTCTGTGTGCCCCTCCCTGGTGTTGTCCTCAACTAAATAAAGCTGAGCTTCAACCTTCCGGCTCTCATTATGTGGTTTTAAAAAAAAAAATGGTGGTTAGGGCCTACTAACGGCTTCTGCCCCTCCCTGGTGTTGCCCTCAACTAAATAAAGCTGAGCTTCAACCTTCTGCTCCAAATTACCATTTTGAAAAATGCAATAGGCTTTTCAGGCCTACTAAAGGTGTCTGTCTGTGTGCCCCTCCCTGGTGTTGTCCTCAACTAAATAAAGCTGAGCTTCAACCTTCCGGCTCTCATTATGTGGTTTTAAAAAAAAAAATGGTGGTTAGGGCCTACTAACGGCTTCTGCCCCTCCCTGGTGTTGTCCTCAACTAAATAAAGCTGAGCTTCAACCTTCCGGCTCTCATTATGTGGTTTTAAAAAAAAAAATGGTGGTTAGGGCCTACTAACGGCTTCTGCCCCTCCCTGGTGTTGCCCTCAACTAAATAAAGCTGAGCTTCAACCTTCTGCTCCAAATTACCATTTTGAAAAATGCAATAGGCTTTTCAGGCCTACAAAAGGTGTCTGTCTGTGTGCCCCTCCCTGGTGTTGTCCTCAACTAAATAAAGCTGAGCTTCAACCTTCCGGCTCTCATTATGTGGTTTTAAAAAAAAAAATGGTGGTTAGGGCCTACTAACGGCTTCTGCCCCTCCCTGGTGTTGTCCTCAACTAAATAAAGCTGAGCTTCAACCTTCCGGCTCTCATTATGTGGTTTTAAAAAAAAAAATGGTGGTTAGGGCCTACTAACGGCTTCTGCCCCTCCCTGGTGTTGTCCTCAACTAAATAAAGCTGAGCTTCAACCTTCCGGCTCTCATTATGTGGTTTTAAAAAAAAAAATGGTGGTTAGGGCCTACTAACGGCTTCTGCCCCTCCCTGGTGTTGCCCTCAACTAAATAAAGCTGAGCTTCAACCTTCTGCTCCAAATTACCATTTTGAAAAATGCAATAGGCTTTTCCGGCCTACTAAAGGTGTCTGTCTGTGTGCCCCTCCCTGGTGTTGTCCTCAACTAAATAAAGCTGAGCTTCAACCTTCCGGCTCTCATTATGTGGTTTTAAAAAAAAAAATGGTGGTTAGGGCCTACTAACGGCTTCTGCCCCTCCCTGGTGTTGTCCTCAACTAAATAAAGCTGAGCTTCAACCTTCCGGCTCTCATTATGTGGTTTAAAAAAAAAAAATGGTGGTTAGGGCCTACTAACGGCTTCTGCCCCTCCCTGGTGTTGCCCTCAACTAAATAAAGCTGAGCTTCAACCTTCTGCTCCAAATTACCATTTTGAAAAATGCAATAGGCTTTTCAGGCCTACTAAAGGTGTCTGTCTGTGTGCCCCTCCCTGGTGTTGTCCTCAACTAAATAAAGCTGAGCTTCAACCTTCCGGCTCTCATTATGTGGTTTTAAAAAAAAAAATGGTGGTTAGGGCCTACTAACGGCTTCTGCCCCTCCCTGGTGTTGCCCTCAACTAAATAAAGCTGAGCTTCAACCTTCTGCTCCAAATTACCATTTTGAAAAATGCAATAGGCTTTTCAGGCCTACTAAAGGTGTCTGTCTGTGTGCCCCTCCCTGGTGTTGTCCTCAACTAAATAAAGCTGAGCTTCAACCTTCCGGCTCTCATTATGTGGTTTTAAAAAAAAAAATGGTGGTTAGGGCCTACTAACGGCTTCTGCCCCTCCCTGGTGTTGTCCTCAACTAAATAAAGCTGAGCTTCAACCTTCCGGCTCTCATTATGTGGTTTTAAAAAAAAAAATGGTGGTTAGGGCCTACTAACGGCTTCTGCCCCTCCCTGGTGTTGCCCTCAACTAAATAAAGCTGAGCTTCAACCTTCTGCTCCAAATTACCATTTTGAAAAATGCAATAGGCTTTTCAGGCCTACAAAAGGTGTCTGTCTGTGTGCCCCTCCCTGGTGTTGTCCTCAACTAAATAAAGCTGAGCTTCAACCTTCCGGCTCTCATTATGTGGTTTTAAAAAAAAAAATGGTGGTTAGGGCCTACTAACGGCTTCTGCCCCTCCCTGGTGTTGTCCTCAACTAAATAAAGCTGAGCTTCAACCTTCCGGCTCTCATTATGTGGTTTTAAAAAAAAAAATGGTGGTTAGGGCCTACTAACGGCTTCTGCCCCTCCCTGGTGTTGTCCTCAACTAAATAAAGCTGAGCTTCAACCTTCCGGCTCTCATTAAGTGGTTTAAAAAAAAAAAAATGGTGGTTAGGGCCTACTAACGGCTTCTGCCCCTCCCTGGTGTTGTCCTCAACTAAATAAAGCTGAGCTTCAACCTTCCGGCTCTCATTAAGTGGTTTTAAAAAAAAAAAATGGTGGTTAGGGCCTACTAACGGCTTCTGCCCCTCCCTGGTGTTGTCCTCAACTAAATAAAGCTGAGCTTCAACCTTCCGGCTCTCATTAAGTGGTTTTAAAAAAAAATGGTGGTTAGGGCCTACTAACGGCTTCTGCCCCTCCCTGGTGTTGCCCTCAACTAAATAAAGCTGAGCTTCAACCTTCTGCTCCAAATTACCATTTTGAAAAATGCAATAGGCTTTTCCGGCCTACTAAAGGTGTCTGTCTGTGTGCCCCTGCCTGGTGTTGCCCTCAACTAAATAAAGCTGAGCTTCAACCTTCTGCTCCAAATTACCATTTTAAAAAATGCAATAGGCTTTTCCGGCCTACTAAAGGTGTCTGTCTGTGTGCCCCTCCCTGGTGTTGTCCTCAACTGAACAAAGCTGAGCTTCCACATTCTGGCTTTCGCCCTATACTATCAGATATTAAACTGCATTTGGCCTACTAGTGTGGTTAGGCCCTTGAAACAGTGTCTGCTGCTCTTGGGTTTGCTACTCCACTGAACAAAGCAATGCCGCCTGTTTAGTCCTGTTACCAATTTTGAACTGCATGTAGCCTACTTTATTCTTTGGCCCTATATCTGTTTCCTCCTCATCCTGCCCATTGCCCAGCCACTGCTAAATGAGTCTGCTGGTACATTGACCTAGACCACTACATTCCCCTTGTACTCTACACAGCCAGAATCTGTCCCTGCTGAAAGTAAGGTTCCCCTTCCCGCATGTTATACCACCTTACACAGGGACAAAGAGGAAGGTGCAGATGAAAGTGCAGGTTCCTTCATCAGGTGGGGGGGCATACTCGTTGGCGACGTCACTGGCACAGGGCCCCTCAGAGTACGCAAAAGTGTCGCTGCTGGTGGGAGGCGCCCCCGCCATGCAAACACACCGCCGTACTTTGAGGGGCCCTGTGCCAGTGGCAATGCGAACGAGTGGGCCCCCCCCCTGCTTGCTCAGGATCACAGCACTTGCAACTTTTAAATACTTACCTTTCCCTGCAACACCGCCGTGACGTAGTCCGCATTTCCTGGGCCCACGAAAAACTTGAGCCAGCCCTACTCCCCCCACAACTTTCCCCCAATTCCCTATGCCCAACTATTATTATACAGTTAATTAAGATTGGCAAGCTTCAGAAACAAGAATGGATGTTTTTGGCATTAAAATGGGCACTGTAGGTGTTTTCCTGGCCTCCACTCACTGCCGACTATGCTTCCCCATTGACTTGCATTGGGTTTCGTGTTTCGGTCGATCCCCGACTTTTAGCGATAATCGGCCGACTGCACTCGACTCGACTCTGGACAAAATCGGGTTTCCCAAAACCCTACTCGATCTTAAAAAAATGAAAGTCGCTCAACCCTACCGGTGACGATTACTGGTTGGCCTGCTTCCTGGATCCACGATATAAAGGAAAATTACAAAATATCATGCGATCATGAGAACCTTGAGCAAATATTGGCTACCAAACAAGCAACTCTTGTAGACCGTTTGGTTCAGGCATTCCCAGCACACAGCGGCGGTGATGGTTCTCACACGAGCCGTAGGGGGCAACATGGCAGAGGTGTTAGAGGTGCACAAATCCGAAGTGGCGTTGGACAGAGGGGTTTTATGACCAGGTTGTGGAGTGATTTCGCAATGATCGCTGACACAACAGGTACTGCAGCATCGATTCAAAGTGACAGGAGACAGCTTTTGTCCAGTATGATTACGAACTACTTTTCCTCCCTTATCAATGTTTTCCCTCACACGTCATTCCCCTTTGATTACTGGGCATCTAAAATAGACACCTGGCCTGAATTGGCAGAATATGCATTACAGGAGCTCGCTTGCCCTGCTGCTAGTGTGCTATCAGAAAGAGTCTTCAGTGCTGCTGTTTCAATACTGACCGATAAAAGGACTCGTCTGGCTACCCAAAATGTTGATGATCTAGCCTTCATTAAAATGAACCAACCATGGATTTCAAATTATTTTGCCCCACCTTCCCCTGCTGACATGTAGCTTGCCTGAAAAATGTCTTGCTTTTGGCCTCCTCTTACTGACTGCTCTAATTCCTCCATTTGCAGCTGCTGAATGTCCACCATAGACCATTTTTATACCTCCCTAAATGGGCTGACTCCCCCCACAGGGCCGTGGTCACCACTTGGGGCAAGCACCCATGCGAGTGCCGTTTGCCTGGACAGGTGGGTGGGCCCACTCTTGGGCGACGGCACTGGCACAGAGTACCTCATAGTACAATGAAGTGTCTCTGATGGTGGTGGTGCACAACCAACGTCAGACACACCGTCGTAATATGAGGGGCCCTGTGCCAGTACCGCTGCCCACGAGAGAGTGTTCCCCCCAGCTCGAACAGTGCTCTACCACTTGCAATATTTACCTCTCCCTGCTCCACCACTGTGTAGTATGTGCTGTTAAATCCTTCAATGGCACTGCCAATACAAATTTGTTGAAATGATAGATGATAGTTAAAATATACAGGGGCCCTGGCCTCCATTTAGACCAGTTAATACTTTGCGCCTACTACCACTGTCTGCTACTCAGAAGAGGAGCCCACCCCTGTACCTAGCTATGCCACCTGTTTATTTATGAACAATTTTTTGGCAGACATTTAGCCCACTTTATTATTTTGGCCTACTAACTTAGTCTGCTACTCATTACAATTTCCCGACACTGAGCAAAGCAATGTCGCCTGTTTATTTATGAACAATTTTTTGGCAGACATTTAGCCCACTTTATTATTTGGCAATTAACAGCAAAGTCAGCCCTTTAAATCCTAGTAAAACTTAGCATTTATTAATACACCTAAAAATAAAAACATAATTCAAAATTGTATACATAAAGTGCTCATGATTAACAGTGCACTAGATAAAAAATGGCACAATCTCACCCAAATTGTTAGCTGGCCCTCAGATACTGCTCCATATACCAAGAGACCAGATGATGGGGAGAAAGGACATCAAGACCAAATAAACGACATAGGGGGGGGGGAGTGGGGAACACGGGGGCCTCTTTTACCCTGTCGTGCCCTCTGCAATCAGCTCCCGCCCTTACAAGGGCAGTACCCAAGTGTGAGCCTATTTTTCAGTGCCCCTGGTCAGATATAGCCTCCCTGAATAAAAGTGTGTATCTTCCCTACGCGTTTCCCCACCCGTTTGGGGGGTTCATCAGGGGAAGTTTAACCGGGCTAAAGAAAACCAAACGAAGTCACCTGCAGTGGCAGGGTATGACCTCTCTGTATGCCGAGATACTGTGTATAAGAAAAAAGGGGAGACCATTTTTTCTTATACACAGTATCTCGGCATACAGAGAGGTCATACCCTGCCACTGCAGGTGACTTCGTTTGGTTTTCTTTAAAAGAGGCCCCCGTGTTCCCCACTCCCCCCCCTATGTCGTTTATTTGGTCTTGATGTCCTTTCTCCCCATCATCTGGTCTCTTGGTATATGGAGCAGTATCTGAGGGCCAGCTAACAATTTGGGTGAGATTGTGCCATTTTTTATCTAGTGCACTGTTAATCATGAGCACTTTATGTATACAATTTTGAATTATGTTTTTATTTTTAGGTGTATTAATAAATGCTAAGTTTTACTAGGATTTAAAGGGCTGACTTTGCTGTTAATTGTTTGATATTTAGTCAGAGACATTCAGAGTAGATCTTCTGGGTGATTACATTGCTTATTCTGTCACTTTATTATTTGGGCCTACTAACTGTGTCTGCCACTCATTACAGTTTTCCTCCACTGAACAAAGCAATGCCGCCTGTTTAGTCCTGTTACCACATTTGAACTGCATTTAGCCTATTTTAGTATTTGAGCCTATATCTGTGTTTCCTCCTCATCCTGCCCATTGCCCAGCCACTGCTAGATGAGTCTGCTGGTACATTGACCCAGACCACTACATTCCCCTTGCACTCTACACAGCCAGAATCTGACCCTGCTGAAAGTCAGGTTCCCCTTCCCGCATACTATACCACCTTACACGGGGACAAAGAGGAAGGTGCAGATGAAAGTGCAGGTTCCTTCATCAGGTGCGGGGGCATACTCGTTGGCGACATCACTGGCACAGGGCCCCTCATAGTATGCAAAAGTGTCTCTGCCAGTGGGAGGCGCCACCCGCCGTCAAACACACCACCGTACTATGAGGGGCCCTGTGCCAGTGCCAGTGCGAGTGGGCCCCCCCTGCTTGCTCAGGATCACAGCACTTGCAAAGTTGAAATACTTACCTCTCCCTGCTCCACCGCCGTGACGTATTCCGCATCTCCTGGGCCCACGAAAATCTTGAGCCAGCCCTACCCCCGCACAACTTTAGCCAAATGACCCCAGTTTTCAATGCCTAACTATTATTATAAAGTAAATTGAGATTGACAAGCTTAAGTAATAAGAATTGATGTTTTTGGCATTAAAATGGGCACTGTAGGTGTTTTCCTGTCCTCCACTCACTGCCGACTTTGATTCCCCATTGACTTGCATTGGGTTTCGTGTTTCAGTCGGCCCCCGACTTTTCGCAATAATCGGCCAATTTCACCCGACCCGACTTTTGACAGTCGGGTTTTGCGAAACCCGGCTCGATCCGAAAAAAGTAAAAGTTGCTCAACTCTAATTACAACATCTACATGATAACATCACCAAAACCACCGTCGGTACAGTAATACATCACCACAACCAGCATCAATACAGTAATACATCACCAGAACCTCTATCAGTACATGGATACATTGCCCAGCTTAGTACAGCAATCAATTCTATTGTGTTAACCTACAACTCCCAGTATGCCCTTAACAATGGAAAGGAAATGCTTGAAGTTGTTGTTACTAGCCACCATCAGACTGCAGACCATACAGGAATCACAGTACTGCTTGGTCCTAGGCAAGAGTCCAAAGCGCTGCCAATTCCTGATCGTGTGCACATACCTTAAGAAGAAAGGAGGCACCAGATCAAGACCAGACCAGAGACGCCCATCAGACTGGACCGCTCAGTGCTGTCTGCTCATTTCAATGGCCTTCCTTCTCATTGAGTTCACAGCCAAAAGCAGGCAGCAACCAGGCATCAGAACGCTCCTGCAGACTCATTATGCGCGTTCACACTGAGACTTGGGCCTCTGAATTATAACAAGGGAATGGCTTTAATATGCAAATAGGAGGATGTATCTGTGCACTAAGGCATAGGCCATGCCAAGTGTGTACATAAGCGCCCTTGTTTGTATATAAAAAATAAAATAATATGTTAAGTTAAAATTCTATATGCCTGTGCTATATCCCCTATATAATTGT
Organism: Ranitomeya variabilis; assembly: GCF_051348905.1. NCBI lineage: Eukaryota > Metazoa > Chordata > Amphibia > Anura > Dendrobatidae > Ranitomeya > Ranitomeya variabilis. The sequence goes on along the minus strand of NC_135233.1, from coordinate 926,797,098 downwards.
GTATGCAGATTTTGCATTTTAGGGGTGAAAGACTCCTTTTATATAGCATTTTCTTGAAATCCCATCCACGATGCTGTAACAGCTGGCCTCTGCGGGTTTGATGCTGCATAGTTATGCAGCATCAAACCCGCAGCATTCACTGATCCTGTGTGACACACCTACCAGGGCCATGGGGTGGGGTACTCGGAAACAGGTCAGACAGTTCTTTGGAGAAGTCACATGTGCCGTGACCCAACTCCAAGCCCTGGCTGTGCCGTAAAGTGGGGAATATGTATATGGAATTTAACGTGACGCTAACTGTGGTGTTCGGCAACGGATGGCCAACGCTGCTAAAAGAGTCCGCTGGGGCTAATGGTGACGCAGCTGGGATGATTCTGCTCCCCACGGGTGGACCGGGGCCCCAGGGCTCCCGGTCCCGTTTATGTCAGGCTTCGTGTACCTTGTGGTGCAGGACTCAGGGCGCAAGAGATCACTGAATGACACAAGGGCTGTAGTTTTCTTTTCCTTTACTTGATGGTTGATAGTACAGACTGGGATATTGGTAACAGATTGGAATGGAGAGCTGGGCAGCATGGAAGCTATTTTTGGATACACCTGGCCAGGTAGGTACAGAGGCCTTCCTCCTGCACTGTCCTCCCTTTTTCCTTGTTGCCTAACAGCTCACCCTCCTGCTGCTAACTAACTGTCTCTCTCAACTGTCTCTCTCACTGTTTTTAAAAACTAACCATTGCCCGCATGGCAGGCAGCTCGAGCCTATCACAGGTGCCGCTCCTTTGTGTCGACTCCAGGGTCTGGTTTGCTGCTGTGCCACTGGGTATTAGATTGGGCCAGGAGACCTGCAGTCCCCTGTCCTCTGGATTTAGCTGCCGGGACTTCAGTACCCACGCAACCACGGACTCCGGTATCCAGTTCCTAGCGCTCAGCTATGGGGCAAGTTTAATCAGAGCTCCACTCCCCAGGTTCTGTTTTACTTCTTCTCTCCTACTGACACCTGGTAAGGGGACCCCTCCTTGCTTCCAGGCATGACATTACTCCCTATGAGGGAGGCAATGCCACTGTGGCAACCAGACTCCTAAGGTGCCACATTCCCCCCTAGTGAAATTCAGTACTCCCGGACTGAGGAAACAAATAATAAACAAATTAACAAGTGAACAATCATAACTATTTACAAGATTTCAAAAATAAAAATTACAAAAAACAAAGCTCAAAAATAGTTCTGGTGATGATTAGTCCATGCATCATTGTCCATTGTTCATTCCTGAACCAGGTTGGTAACTATATACAAGTATTGTCCTGGTCACAACAAGTCCAGTGACCCAATCGTCCATTAAATCAAGTAAAATAGAATTGCTCAAGTGGTCTTACAGAGTCTCTTTAGGCTCATATGCTTGACGGTTACGTACTTACATTACATATTTACATATCTTATTTACACAATCTACTTACATATGGAACCTTACGGGGATGTGACCTAGGGGACTACGGGTAGACCTTGGTAGTGCTGGTACTGGCGTAGTTCGCTCTCTACTGGCTGCGCTATGGGTGACGCTACGTTGCATGGGTATACCTGATGTTCTACAACCACTGATGCCTACCGTGGGCATGACAGATTCGCCACTGGCAGGGGGTGGATTCTCTTGCTCCGCTGCTGGTGTGGCATCTGCTGCTTTAGCCCGCTGGTCTTCATTCTGGCCTTGAGTCGCATCTCTTTCCGGCACTACTAGCTGGGGAAAGGTCAAAATGGGCATGACTATGGCCTGGTTCACCCTTGTCCAATTTGGAGGGCTCGCCGAGTACTGTGCTGATCTTTTCCTCCACCTCTTCCATTGGCTGAGGAATGTCTTGGTCTTCAATTCTTTCCTTTAGTTGGTCAGGGCATGGTTTTAGATGATCCCTTGACACTGCTGCTGTGCTTTCTCCTCCATCTTTACTGATGAGGCACACCTTGGTGTTATCAAAGTCTGAAGGTAAAATGGTGTATGGCTCAGCCTCCCTCTGGTCGTCTAGTGTGTGAAATCATATCTTCCTTTTGAGTACCTGTTCTCCATGTGACAAGGGAACTGCAGAGGCGTGCTGATTACAATTTCTTTCCTGCCTCTGTCTTGCCTGGGACAAACTTTTCTCTACACATTCTTGCACCTTGTGATATTGCTGCTGCCGCTCTGTATTCCAGTCTGCATCTGGTGAGGTCATCTCAGGTATTACAACTCCCATGTCCAAGTCAATGGGTAACTTGCCAGGTTTTGCCCTCATCAGGTAGGCGGGTGTACAGTTGGTGGAGTTCACCGAGATGTGGTTATATAAGTCTACCAAATCCAGTAACTTGTCTGGCCACAGGGTATGCTCTTCCAGGGGAAGAGTCTTAAACATGTCTATTACTACCTGGTTCATTTTCTTGCATAACCCATTGGTCTGGGGATGATATGGCATGGTTCTTATTTTCTTGCAGCCTTACAGGTTACAGAACTCCTGGAACACTTCTGCTTCAAAGGCTGGGCCTTGGTCGGTAAGCACATGTTCAGGGTAACCGTGTTGGCGACAAAAGTGTTGAAATGATTTGGCTGCCGTCTTCACCGTCTGATCCTTCACTGGCACTACTACCAGGAACTGGGAGTAGTGGTATACCATGGTGAGGGCGTAGACATAGCCTGACCGGCTTGGGGCCAGCTGCATGTGGTCCAAGGCTACCAGCTCAAGCGGTTGTTTGGTGACTATGGGCTGTAGGGGAGCTCTCTGGCTATCACTGTCTTTCCGCCTCAGGTTGCATGGACCACATTCTCGACACTATTTCTCAATTGCTTTTCTCATGTCAACCCAGTAGAATCACTCACGTAGCAGGACTTCCAACTTCTTTCACCAGAAGTGTCCTGCTCCATCGTGGTATGCTTCTAAGACCATTGGCGCATCCCGCTTCGGGACTACCACCTGCCAGACCAGTTTGTGGGTTCGGGAGTTGATGATTCTCCGACACAGCTTCCCTTCATAGATGAACAGCTTGCCCTTCTCCTTCCACAACTGTTGGGTCTCTTGTGGAGCATCTAGACCAGGGTGCGATTCAGCTTGTGTCAGCACTGTCCTGCATTTCTGCCCATCCATGGTGGGTCAATGGGTTAATTGTTGCCTCTTGCACGGCATAGCACTTGAACCCTAAGCAGTGGGAGCACTGGGCTGCACCGGGGCTGTGAAAGGCTGGTAACTCGATTTCTTTGAGTTCCTCTGAGTCGTCTCCCCCATCCGACAAGTTGGGCATCCTGGACAGCGCATCAGCATTAGCGTTTCTATGCCCCACCCGGTATTTGATGGTAAACTCGTAGTTGGATAGCCGAGCCATCCATCACTGCTCCAACGCACCTAGCTTCGCCGTTTCAAGGTGAGTCAGCGGATTATTATCCGTATAAATAGTAAATTTTGCTGAAGCCAGGTAGTGCTTGAAGCACTCAGTTACCGCCCAGACTATGGCGAAAAACTCCAGTTTAAATGAACTATAGTTGTAGGGGTTCTTTTCCATGGGACGAAACTTCCTGCTGGCATAGGCAATCACTCTCTCTCTGCCTTGCTGTACCTGGGACAGCACTGCTCCCAATCACACATTGCTGGTGTCTGCATATAGTATAAAGGGTTGGCCATAGTCGGGGTAGGCCAGGACTTCATCTCCCATAAGAGCCATCTTCAACTGAGTGAAGGATTCTTCTTCTCTTTTACTCCACTTCAATGGAAGACTCGAGTTCTTGGCCTTCCTGGACTTGCCTAATAAGAGGTCCTGCGTGGGTGCCACAATCTTCGTGAAGCCCTTTATGAATCTCCTGTAGTAACCTACCAGCCTGAGGAACTGCCACACTTCCATGATAGTGGAGGGTCTTGGCCAGTCCTTGATCACGGTGACTTTTTCAGGGTCTGGTGCCACACCTTCAGCGCTTACCACATGACCTAGGTACTGCACCTTGGGCTTCAACAGGTGGCACTTGGATGGCTTTACTTTCAGGCCAAAACCGGTTAAGCCTCAAACACCTCGACCAGGTGGTATTCAAACGTATTTGAATAGACGATGACATCGTTCAGATACGACAAAAAGGTTTCAAAGTTTTTATGTCCTAGGCAGCATTCCATTAACCACTGGAACGTCCAGTGCATTGCAGAGCCTGAATGGCATGCAGTTGAACTTGCAGAGGCCCATTGATGTCGTAAACGCTGTCTTCTCTCTGTCTGCTTCTGCCAAGGGAATCTGCCAATACCCACTGGTGAGATCTAAATTGGAGAAATAGTTAGCGGATCTCAATGCAGCTAATGATTCCTCAATTTGTGGTAACGGGTAGGCATCTTTATGTGTAATGCGGTTAATCTGCCTGTAGTCAACACACATCCTCATTGTACCACTTTCTTTCTAACGAGAACTAGCAGAGCTGCCCAGGGGCTACAACTATCTCCGATTACCCCTGCCTCCTTCATCTCCCGTTACATATCCTTGGCACATTGATAGTGAGCTGGGGGTACAGGCCGGTACCTCTGTTTAATGGTCGGATGATGTCTAGTGGGGATATGGTGTTGGACAACTTTTACCTGCCCAAAGTCTAGAGAGAGTTTGATAAAGACCCGCTCATATTCTCGAAGGGGTGGAGTCAGTACCTATTTGTAGCTTCTGACACCAATCCTCCAGCTGCCCCTCAGAGCCATTGTCCTCCGCTGGTTAGACGGAAGCAAGGTTTCCACGGCCTTTATTGCATTATTACTGACAGTGAACAGCTTAGCAAGGGTGGCATACTGGGGTAAATGGACCTCTTCCCACATTTCAGGATGCTTATTGGTATCCTCCCCTTGCAGACATCGACTACCCCACTTGCTGTCAGGATGGTGCGTCTACTATCAGTGTACACGGGTTCTACCAGCCTGGTAATCTTGACCTCTGAGGCCTATTGCTGCCCGATACCAAATCATCATTTCACTGCTAGGGGTATTGCAATAGGGAATGGATCACCCACTCTGACACTGCTGACTTCTCCTCCAGACAGCTCTACCTGTTGTCTCTGCATCAGGGCTCTGATTTCCTTTTGTAGGACATGCTGCTGACTGGAACTGGCGGTCTCGGCTACCTGTTGCAACAAAACAATAATTTCTCCAAGACAATTCTCTATTATATTGGTGCCTAGAGTAATCATAGGATGGCATTCTTGTCTGTCAATATAAACTATAATAAAACCTTGCGACTGCAATTCTACTCAGCCATCCTTGATGGTCACCTCCTTATACCACATCTGAGACAAGGGCTGTCCATTGCTGGCAAAGATGTTAAAGTGTTCATCTGGGCTGCGAGTAATGTCTGAATCAGCCCAATACTGTTTAAAAAGGATATATGGCATCGTTGTCACCGGAGAGCCAGTGTACAATAAAGCGTTCATCGGGATGCCATCAAGCACGACGGGCAGAACCGGCCGTCCTCCCACGTACTTGTCTCTCCAGCTTTGTGGGCCTGGTCATCTTACTCCTCGGGGTTGGCCCTCTGCCCCAGGGGTTGCTTGTTCAAATTAAAGAATCTTGTGATGTGCCCTGCCTTGTTGCAGCGGCAACAGATGGGTCTTCCGTCCTGGTCATAGTGATCATTGTCTCTCCCTCTGATCGGTGGGATTCTCCACTGCCATTGTCATGGGACGTCATCTGGATTGGAGGCCAGCTTCTCCTTTGGGAACACTTGTGCTGACTGCAGCCACACTTTTGGCCAGCTCCTGGACCTGGAGACTTAGGCCTGCAGAGGAGTCATTATCTAGCGTCTGCGCATCGGCCTTCATGGGTGCTGGGGAAAAAGACACCGCCTCCTGGTGGTATATGATGGCTGGGCGCTGGAGGGGTACAGTGCCACTTGGGGTTTTGTTCTCACAGCACCCGGTTGGCTCGGTCTTTAAATCATGCAAAGTCCAGGTAAGGATTTTGCAGGGCCATGATACGCAACTGTGTCCAGTGAGCAGTAGACAGGAGCCCCTCAGTAAACTGCTCAGTTAGCAATCAGTCTTCGTCTCACACACTGTAGGGGTCTACCTGTTTAATGACCTGCAGCGCCTCTTGCAGGTTTCAGGCATAATCCCGTACACTGTCCTGCACCCTTTATTTGCACCCGTAGAATTTCATTTTAATCTCCGCTTCTGTGTGGGTGTCAAAAGTATCCTTCAGCCAGGCCAGGATTTGCCTAACAGTCCTTTTGTCAGTGTCCGTCCAGGACTTCACCTGCCTCTGGGTTGCATCGGTTAGCTTGCCAATAAGGATGCTGACTTGTTGGCAGGGGGTACACTTCGAATAAACTATCGTACTAAACAGAGTAAAAACCGGACAAACAGTGCAAAGCAGGGCTAAAAGATGACAAGGGATGTGACCAACATCATGCCAATAAAGTGATTTTGATTTTGGATTTCATGACTGCTTGGTGCTTCTTTTGATTGTTCAAATTATGTTTTGCAGTTATCCATATATCCATGCATAGGTGGTGGTGGATACAGAGCCAAAGAAAAAGCGTGGCTCAGCCAGATGGACCGGACCTTTGGTGCCAGTGGGGTTAATACACAGCAGTGTGGTGACATAAGATTTGATGACAAATTAGCAATGATGAAGGATTCCTTAATTAAACGCTCCAGGTTGTGGTGGAATTGCATTTTCCTGGAAAAGTATATGACTAATAAAATGATCCCAAGAGGATTACGTGTTCGCATGATTCCGACTTTCCCAATCAGTGATGACTCATTTATTAAGAAATGGGAGAAGGCGAGCAATGTGTGCTCTTTTACTCTTATGCAGCTTTTGATTGACCTTAATACCATGAAAATTAATGAGCTGGATAGAAATACACTGTGTTCCAAATTATTATGCACAAAGAGTTTAGGAGTGATAAGGTTAGAATTTTTTTGTTTGTCATTAGTGTTGAGCATTCCGATACCGCAAGTATCGGGTATCGGCCGATATTTGCTGTATCGGAATTCCGATACCGAGATCCGACACTTTTGTGATATCGGGAATCGGTATCGGGATCGATATTAATGTGTAAAATAAAGAATAAAAATAAAAAATATTGATATACTCACCTCTCCGACGCAGCCTGGACCTTACCGATGTAACCGCCAGCCTCCGTTCATAAGAATGAGCGCTTGAAAGTCCTTAGATGACGTCGCGGCCTGTGATTGGTCGGTCGTGGAGCGGTCACGTGACCGCAACGCGACCAATCACAAGCCGTGACGTCATCTAAGGTCTTTCAAGCGCTTGAAAGTCCTTAGATGACGTCTCGGCCTGTGATTGGTCGCGTTGCGGTCACTGTTGTGAACTCTGTTTTCGGGCTCCCTCTTGTGGTCACAGGTGGTATTGCGTGAGTTTTATTTTTGGGCTCCCCCTGGTGGCTTTGTTTGTTATCTTGCGGGTCTGTGGTAGGATCAGCTGCCTCGTTATTCTCTAGGGAGGTTCCTATTTAGCTCTGCTTTACCTCCACTTGTTGCCGGCTGTTGATGTATTCAGTGCTATTCTGATTACTCCTGACTATCTTGGTTTTCTGTCTCTTCATGAGAAGCTAGGTTCTGTTTGAATATTTTTTGCTCATCTGTCTGCAATATGATTTCTGTTTATGATGAGTTTAGTCCAGCTTGCTAATATGTGATTTCTTGCTGCTGGTAAGCTCTGGGGTACGGAGTTGCTTCCCCCGCACCGTTAGTTGGTGCGGGGGCTCAAGCAATCTCTGCGTGGATATTTTGAATAGGGTTTTTCATTGACCGCACAGTTGTCTTCCTATTTTCTGCTATCTAGTGTTAGTGGGCCTCATTTGCTAAATCTATTTCATCTCTGCGTATGTGCTTTCCCCTTAACTCACCGTTAATATTTGTGGGGGGCTTTTCTATATCTTTGGGGGTCATTTCTCTGAGGCAAGTGAGGACTTACTTTCTCTCTAGGAATAGTCAGTTTCTCAGGCCGTGACGAGACGTCTAGGATTTCCAGGTAACGTTCCACGGCTACTTATAGTTGTTTGCGGATAGGATCAGGTTGCGGTCAATTCAGTTACCACTTCCCCAGAGCTAGTCGTCGGTTCAGTTTCTTAGCTAGTCAGATTTGCGATCCTTGCCACTAGGATCATAACAGTGGGGGGTTCCCTACGCCTGCAGGTCTGAATGAGTCAATGACTCTGGCCATTCAGATTGATCGGCGTTTGCGGGAGCGCAAACCTGCGCACCATTTGGCGGTGTCTTCTGAACAGACACCTGAGTCTATGCAATGTGATAGAATTCTGACCAGAAGTGAACGGCAAAATTATAGACGGCAAAATGGGTTGTGCTTTTACTGTGGTGACTCAGCTCATGTTATCTCAGCATGCTCTAAGCGCACAAAAAAGATTGATAAGTCTGTCACCATCGGTACTTTACAGCCTAAGTTCATTTTGTCTGTTACCCTGATTTGTTCCCTGTCATCTTACCCGGTTATGGCTTTTGTAGATTCAGGTGCTGCCCTGAGTCTGATGGATTTGTCATTTGCCAGGCGCTGTGGTTTTGTTTTGGAGCCTTTAAAATTCCCTATTCCACTAAGGGGAATTGATGCTACACCATTGGCTATGAATAAACCTCAGTACTGGACGCAAGTGACCATGTGCATGACTCCTGTTCATCAGGAGGTGATTCGCTTTCTTGTCCTGCATAATTTGCATGATGTCGTTGTGTTGGGTCTGCCATGGTTGCAGACTCATAATCCAGTCCTGGATTGGAAAGCAATGTCTGTGTCAAGTTGGGGTTGCCAGGGAATTCATGGCGACGCTCCTGTGGTGTCAATTGCTTCATCCACTCCTTCTGAAGTCCCTGCGTTTTTGTCGGACTACCAGGATGTATTTGATGAGCCCAAACTCAGTTCTCTACCTCCTCATAGGGATTGTGATTGTGCTATAAATTTGATTCCTGGTAGTAAGTTTCCTAAGGGACGACTCTTCAATTTGTCAGTGCCGGAGCATGCTGCTATGCGGAGTTATATAAAGGAGTCTTTGGAGAAAGGACTTATTCGCCCCTCCTCCTCCCCTCTTGGTGCGGGGTTCTTTTTTGTGGCTAAGAAGGATGGTTCCCTGAGACCTTGTATTGATTATCGCCTTCTAAATAAGATCACGGTCAAATTTCAGCATCCTTTGCCATTGTTATCTGATCTGTTTGCTCGCATTAGGGGGTCTAGTTGGTTCACCAAGATAGATCTTCGTGGTGCTTATAACCTTGTGCGTATTAAGCAGGGTGATGAATGGAAAACTGCATTTAATACGCCCGAAGGCCACTTTGAGTACTTGGTGATGCCTTTTGGACTTTCTAACGCTCCTTCTGTCTTTCAGTCCTTCATGCACGACATCTTCCGCGAATATCTGGATAAATTTATGATTGTGTATCTGGATGATATTCTGTTTTTTTCTGATGATTGGGAGTCCCATGTTAAGCAGGTCAGGATGGTGTTTCAGGTCCTGCGTGCCAATGCTTTATTTGTGAAGGGCTCAAAATGTCTTTTTGGAGTCCAGAAGGTTTCTTTTTTGGGTTTCATTTTTTCTCCTCCTACTATTGAGATGGACCCAGTCAAGGTTCAGGCTATTCATGACTGGACTCAGCCTACATCTGTTAAAGAGTCTTCAGAAGTTCTTGGGTTTTGCTAATTTTTACCGTCGCTTCATTGCTAATTTTTCTGGTGTTGTTAAGCCTTTGACGGATTTGACCAAGAAGGGTTCTGATGTTACTAATTGGTCTCCTGCGGCTGTGGAGGCCTTTCGGGAGCTGAAGCACCGGTTTTCTTCTGCTCCGGTCTTATGTCAGGCAGATGTCTCTCTTCCTTTCCAGGTCGAGGTTGATGCTTCTGAGATTGGAGCAGGGGCTGTTTTGTCGCAGAGAAGCTCTGATGGCTCTGTGATGAAGCCATGTGCTTTCTTTTCAAGAAAGTTTTCGCCTGCCGAGCGGAATTATGATGTCGGTAATCGGGAGTTGTTGGCTATGAAGTGGGCATTTGAGGAGTGGCGACATTGGCTCGAGGGAGCTAAGCATCGTGTGGTGGTCTTGACTGATCACAAAAATCTGATTTATCTCGAGTCGGCCAAGCGGCTGAATCCTAGACAGGCTCGTTGGTCGTTGTTTTTCTCTCGTTTTGATTTCGTGGTCTCGTACCTGCCTGGTTCGAAGAATGTGAAGGCTGATGCTCTGTCTAGGAGTTTTGTGCCTGACTCTCCTGGAGATTCAGAGCCGGCTTGTATCCTCAGAGAAGGGGTGATTTTGTCCGCCATCTCCCCAGATTTGCGACGAGTGTTGCAGAAGTTTCAGGTGGATAGACCTGATCGTTGTCCACCGGATAGACTGTTTGTCCCAGATAGATGGACCAGTAGAGTCATTTCCGAGGTTCATTCTTCGGTGTTGGCGGGCCATCCTGGAATATTTGGTACCAGAGATTTGGTGGCCTTCCTTGTCGCGGGATTTGTGTTCCTTTGTGCAGTCTTGTGGAATTTGTGCTCGGGCTAAGCCTTGCTGTTCTCGTGCCAGTGGTTTGTTCTTACCTTTGCCTGTCCCGAAGAGGCCTTGGACGCACATTTCCATGGATTTTATTTCAGATCTCCCTGTCTCTCAGAGAATGTCTGTCATCTGGGTGGTGTGTGATCGTTTTTCTAAGATGGTCCATTTGGTGCCCTTGCCTAAGTTGCCTTCCTCCTCCGAGTTGGTTCCACTGTTTTTTCAAAATGTGGTTCATTTGCACAGGATCCCTGAAAATATTGTTTCCGACAGAGGATCCCAGTTTGTGTCTAGATTTTGGCGGACCTTTTGTGCTAAGATGGGCATTGATTTGTCTTTTTCGTCGGCCTTCCATCCTCAGACGAATGGCCAAACCGAGCGAACTAATCAGACCTTGGAAACTTATTTAAGATGTTTTGTTTCTGCTGATCAGGACGACTGGGTCACTTTTTTGCCATTGGCCGAGTTTGCCCTTAATAATCGGGCTAGTTCTGCTACTTTGGTTTCTCCTTTTTTTGTAATTCGGGGTTTCATCCTCGTTTTTCCTCGGGTCAGGTGGAGCCTTCTGACTGTCCTGGAGTGGATATTGTGGTGGATAGGTTGCATCAGATTTGGGATCATGTGGTGGACAATTTATAGCTGTCACAAGAGAAGGCTCAGCGCTTTGCTAACCGCCGTCGCTGTGTGGGTCCCCGACTTCGCGTTGGGGACTTGGCGTGGTTGTCTTCTCACTTTGTTCCTATGAAGGTCTCCTCTCTTAAGTTCAAGCCTCGGTTTATCGGTCCTTATAAGATTTTGGAAGTCCTTAACCCTGTGTCATTTCGTCTGGACCTCCCAGCATCGTTTGCTATTCATAATGTGTTTCCATCGGTCGTTGTTGCGGAGGTATGTGGTGCCTGTGGTTCCTTCGGTTGAGCCTCCTGCCCCTGTGCTGGTTGAGGGTGAATTGGAATACGTGGTGGAGAAGATCTTGGATTCTCGTGTTTCTGACAGAGGCTTCAGTATTTGGTTAAGTGGAAGGGCTATGGTCAGGAGGATAATTCCTGGGTTGTCGCCTCTGATGTTCATGCGGCCGATTTGGTTCGTGCCTTCCATGTGGCTAAACCTGATCGCCCTGGGGGTTTTGATGAGGGTTCGGTGACCCCCCCTCAAGGGGGGGTACTGTTGTGAACTCTGTTTTCGGGCTCCCTCTTGTGGTCACAGGTGGTATTGCGTGAGTTTTATTTTTGGGCTCCCCCTGGTGGCTTTGTTTGTTATCTTGCGGGTCTGTGGTAGGATCAGCTGCCTCGTTATTCTCTAGGGAGGTTCCTATTTAGCTCTGCTTTACCTCCACTTGTTGCCGGCTGTCAATGTATTCAGTGCTATTCTGATTACTCCTGACTATCTTTGTTTTCTGTCTCTTCATGAGAAGCTAAGTTCTGTTTGATTATTTTTTGCTCATCTGTCTGCAATATGATTTCTGTTTATGATGAGTTTGGTCCAGCTTGCTAATATGTGATTTCTTGCTGCTGGTAAGCTCTGGGGTACGGAGTTGCTTCCCCCGCACCGTTAGTTGGTGCGGGGGCTCGAGCAATCTCTGCGTGGATATTTTGAATAGGGTTTTTCATTGACCGCACAGTTGTCTTCCTATTTTCTGCTATCTAGTGTTAGTGGGCCTCATTTGCTAAATCTATTTCATCTCTGCGTATGTGCTTTCCCCTTAACTCACCGTTAATATTTGTGGGGGGCTTTTCTATATCTTTGGGGGTCATTTCTCTGAGGCAAGTGAGGACTTACTTTCTCTCTAGGAATAGTCAGTTTCTCAGGCCGTGACGAGACGTCTAGGATTTCCAGGTAACGTTCCACGGCTACTTATAGTTGTTTGCGGATAGGATCAGGTTGCGGTCAATTCAGTTACCACTTCCCCAGAGCTAGTCGTCGGTTCAGTTTCTTAGCTAGTCAGATTTGCGATCCTTGCCACTAGGATCATGACAGGTCACGTAACCGCTCCGCGACCAATCACAGGCCGTGACGTCATCTAAGGACTTTCAAGCGCTCATTCTTATGAACGGAGGCTGGCGGTTACAACCAGGGCGCGTCAGAGGGTGAGTATATCAATATTTTTTATTTTTATTCTTTATTTTACACATTAATATGGATCCCAGGGCCTGAAGGGGAGTTTCCTCTCCTTCAGACCCTGGGAACCATCAGGATACCTTCCGATACTTGGTGTCCCATTGACTTGTATTGGTATCGGGTATCGGTATTGGCGATATCCGATACTTTTCGGGTATCGGCCGATACTATCCGATACCGATACTTTCAAGTATCGGACGGTATCGCTCAACACTATTTGTCATTTAAACTCATTGATGGTGATGTGTGTCAGGGCTCTTTATATCACTGAAAGCAATTGCAGATACCTGTGCAAATTAGTTTGGCAGGTGTGTCCAAATAAAGGCAAGAAGGCTGTTCCACATTATTAAGCAGCCTACATTTTTTGCCAAAATGGGAAAGAAAAAGGATGTGTCGGCTGCTGAGAAGCAACAAATTGTGGAGTATTTAGGTCAAGGCATGACTACAATCAACATTGCCAAGACACTTCATCGTGATCATCGCACAATCAAGAAGTATGTAGCTGATTACCAGCACACACGTGTGCGTGCTGATAAGTTAAAATTGAGGACTCTTTCCAACAGGCAATTGCGTAAGGTTAAAAGAGCAGCTGCAAAAATGCCTTGTCATAGCAGCAGACAAGTTTTTGAAGCTGCTGGTGCCTCCAACGTCCCCAGAACAACAAAATGCAGGGTCCTTCAGAGGTTTGCAGCTGTGCGTAAGCCATCCTGTCGACCACCTCTATCCACTGCACACAAGCAGAAACCGCTCCAGTGGGCCAAACGATACATGAAGACTGACTTCTAAACTGTTTTGTTCACCGATGAGTGCCGTGCAACGCTCGATGGTCCAGATGGATGGAGTGGAGGATGGCTGGTTGATGGACACCCCATGAAAACACGGCTAAGGCGCCAACAAGGAGGAGGTGGAGTAATGTTTTGGGCTGGAATCATGGGGAGAGAGATTGTCGGCCCCTTTATGATCCCTGAAGGGGTAAAGATGAACTCCATAATCTATGTGGAGTTTCTAAAACAACACTTCCTGCCATGGTTCAAGAGGAACAACCGTGCTTTCCGCAGCTAGATCATTTTTATGCATGATAATGCACCGTCTCATGCTGCAAAAAACACATCTGCATCTCTGGCTGCTATAGGCATAAAAGAGGACAAACTCATTGGTGTGGCCACCATCTTCCCCTGACCTCAACCCCATTGAGAACCTCTGGAGCATCATCAAAAGGAGTGTCTATGATGGTGGGAGGCAGTTCACATCTAAGCAACAGCTCTGGGAGGGTATTCTGTCCACATGCAAAATAATTGAAGCAGAAACCATCCAAAAACTGACAAATTCAATGGATGAGAGAGTTCAGAAGCTTCTTTCGAACAAGGGGTCCTATGTGCAAATGTAACATCACCTAGAATAAAGTTTTCACTTGAAAACTGTTTGATTTCATTTTGTAATAAGCTGATAATGCTTATAACTTCACAAGTGACCATTTTTTTTGTTCAAAATAAAAAAAAAGGTTGAAAACTCTGCTGTGCATAATAATTTGGAACATGCATTTTGAGTGCTTATTTTTTTTCAAAGATACTGTTTTCATCGGCAGTTTGTTCCAAAACATTGCAATTATACTAGAATAATAGATGACTGGAAAATAACAATGACTGCAATTCAGATAGGTAATTTAGAGAAAATATGAGGAAATATTATTTGCATAATTATTTGGAACACAGTGTATAGATGAGATACAAGCCACATTAAAGATTGAATGTCCAAAAGAAAAGTTACAACAGTTTGATTCAGACCTGGAGAAATCACTAGATGCTTTGGCCAAAAAGATTCAGGAGAATCAATCATCTAAACATAATAGGGATCTTAAAAATTACCAAACAAATAGGGTATACCTGTGGAGAAAAGCCAATCTTCCCCGTGTTCCATCTAATACATCAGTATCCTCTATGAGTGGACAATCTGATATATCCATTTCCCCTGGATCCACCCGCCTAAGGGATCATGCCTACCATCCCTATAGGAGACAGCCAAAATACCAGGTGGAATCCGAGAGTAAAAATAATCGGGTAATTAATTGGAGTCGTTATACACTCTCCCCTGCTGATCTTTCTCTTCTTGGTAGGGGCCTCTCTTTTTCACCTACTCCGGAATATGATAGGTTCACCACTGTTAAAGACTTACACCTGTTTGCTAGATCATTACTGTTGAGACGTCATTTCTATGATAATGAAAGCAATATACTTTTTCCTACAGAGGAAGAACAGGCTACACTGAGGATACTGGAGGAGCTGGCGGTGGAACATATCCACGAGGGGGGTAAGATACCTCCCTCCATTAGTTCTCAGTCAACTAAGTTTCCCCCTTTGGCTACATGTTCGAGTGTTGAACTTTTCGTCCGGGTGGTGACTCAGGACTTGTGTCAAATTCCTAGGTTCTCATGATCTGATAATCTGTCTAAGATGGAGCACAAGTGACTGGATTATTTTAAAAATCTTCCTGACGTACTACTAAAACCTGCTGACAAGGGAGGGAATGTTGTTTTGTGGCCTACGGGAATGTATGAATAAGAGGCTTTTCGCCAGCTAAGTAATTCTGTTTGTTATAAAAAATTAACATACAACTAGTGTTGAGCATTCCGATACCGCAAGTATCGGGTATCGGCCGATACTTGCGGTATCGGAATTCTGATACCGAGATCCGATACTTTTGTGGTATCGGGAATCGGAATCGGAAGTTCCCAGTGTATGGTTCCCAGGGTCTGAAGGAGAGGAAACTCTCCTTCAGGCCCTGGGATCCATATCCATGTAAAAAATAAAGAATTAAAATAAAAAATATTGATATACTCACCTCTCCGGAGGCCCCTGGACATCACCGCTGGTAACCGGCAGCCTGCTTTGCTTAAAATGAGTGCATTCAGCACCTTCCATGACGTCACGGCTTCTGATTGGTCACGTGCCGCTCATGTGACCGCCACGCAACCAATCAGAAGCCGTGACGTCATGGAAGGCCCTAAACGCGCTCATTTTAAGCAAAGAAGGCTGCCGGTTACCAGCGGTGATGTCCAGGGGCCTCCGGAGAGGTGAGTATATCAATATTTTTTATTTTAATTCTTTATTTTACACAGTAATATGGATCCCAGGGCCTGAAGGAGAGTTTCCTCTCCTTCAGACCCTGGGAACCATCAGGATACCTTCCGATACTTGGTGTCCCATTGACTTGTATTGGTATCGGTATCGGCGATATCCGATAGTTTTCGGGTATCGGCCGATACTATCCGATACCGATACTTTCAAGTATCGGACGGTATCGCTCAACACTACATACAACCCATTGAGTGCATACTCTGGCCAATTGGTGACTATCATTAAAAAAGCATTGGAGGGCGATGTTATTACTAAGGAGCTTGCTTCTTCTCTCCTTATTAATGATCCCACGATAGCCACATTCTATCTCCTCCCCAAAGTACACAAGAGCTTGGAGTCGCCGCCCTGCCAACCAATTGTGTCAGTGTCAGGACTCTGAACATTTTGTTTACCTTTTGTGCATTACTGCCCTTTTCCAAGATGGCATCTTTGGTCTCATGTGCACTGTGTCTTCCTGCTATAAAACTCCACCCCAGCCTTCAGTCTGTGCTAGAGTATTCTGCCTTGCATCCAGCTCCTGACGACTCCCTGGCTTTGCACCTGCACCTGCTCCTGCTCCTGTGAACCTGTGTGGAGATCCTGCTACTCAGCTCTGTGGTCTGCTGCATACATCGGTTTCCAGTAAACCTCCATCTGGCTGCTTGTGTTTGTTTCCATCTGCATTTGCTGGACATGTAAGCTGTTGCTGCTCTGCTTAAACCTGAGACTTTTACCCAGGCCTCCCTGGCTGTGCTAAGATAATATTTGAACTGCCTTATAAGCATATCTATCTGTGTTTGGACTGCCATGGACTTATTCATGTCAAGTATCCTCAAGAATAATTGTGCTTCATAGACTTTCTGCGTGATTGCATTTTCCTCTCAAGTTCCCTATAGACTGTTAAGCTGCGTATAATATTTACACCAAGTGTTGTGGACTTGAGTTTCTCTCTGCACCTGTTTGAATCACCGTGTGATAATATAGACTTTACCACTTATAAAACTGTGTCCTGTAGTTGTCTTGTTCCATGCAAAGAGTCTCCTGAGTTATCCCCTATAATTATTACAGTCATTGAGGGGAAACTTCCTTGAGCACGTCAATTGTTGGATAGATTTCCACCTCCAGCCCCTGGTGTCTGCTCTTCCTTCCTACCTTAAGGACACTGGTGATCTGCACCGTAGGGTCGATGGCCTGAGTTTTGAGGGTGAATCTCTACTGGTTTCAGCAGATGTGGAGTCCCTATACACAAACATCAGACACAAAGACGGCATTGCCACGGTCAAATTTTTTGTTGGTACATCTACATTGTCCGTGGGTCTTAGGGGACTCCTGCTGGAACTACTAGAGTTCACCCTCACACATAACTTTTTTGTCTTCAAGGGGTCCTTCTACCTGCAGCTCCAGGGGACAGCCATGGATGCGGCCTTTGCGCCGGCCTATGCTAACCTGTTCCTGGGGCTGTGGGAGAGGGACCTCTTTCTGTCGGACAGGCTGTCATCGATGGACCGTGTCCCCTTTTGGATACAGTATATCGATGACATCCTCTTTGTCTGGCAGGGTAAGGCCATTGACCTGGAGCAGCTCATTGGGCATCTCAACAGTAATGATCTTAATATCACCCTTACTTGTGAGTGGGATAGGTCAAAGATCAGCTTTTTGGATGTGATGGTCGGCAAAGATGATACGGGAATATCCATATGGATATCTTCTGTAAAGCGACGTCAACTAATACGGTACTGCACGCTTCCTCCTGCCATCCTCGCCACATGGTCTCATCGATACCTGTGGGACAGTTTCTCCATCTTCGGAGAATCTGCTCCACAGACGTTGATTTTGAGAGGCGGGCTGATGAGCTTTCGGCACGCTTCTCCGAACGGAGATACAGTAGAAGGATTATTAAAAAGGCCTATCATAGGGCCAAATATTCCACCCGTAATCATCTACTGTATAAACCTCAGGAGAATAGAGCTAAGACTGGAGGGGACCAACTTAGGTTTATTACCACATTCCATCCACAGGCAGATAGAGTTAGAACGGCACTCACTAAGGCTTGGCCTATCCTACAGGTTGACCCTATCATTAGCAAGTTTCTCCCTAAGAGGCCGCTTCTAACTTTTAGATGGACAAAAAATCTAAGAGATCATCTAACAAAGAGCCATTATGTGGGACAGGGACCAAGGACATTTCTGGATGATATTCCATGTGTAGGAGGGTGTGCCCCATTTGGCCGTTGCATTGCGTGCCCAAACGTGGATAGGTGTGGTACATTTACTAACTCGAACGGCACAAAGAATTACACTATTAAGAAACGTATTACATGTACCTCCAGGTACATCATCTACTATGCCACGTGTCCTTGCGGGTTGATTTATATCGGGATGACAACAAGGCAGCTGAAAGTGAGGATTAGGGAGCATGTCCTGGGATCGAGGCAGCCGCCACTCAAGAAGATGTAACCACATTGAAGACAATCCCGAGGCACTTTAAGACCTTACATCAAAGTGACAGCACTCTTCTTGCTAAATGTTGACATTCGCGGGGGCAACCTATTTAAATGCTTAGGCCAGTTGGGGACGCGGTGGATATGGTCCCTTGGCACTGTGTATCCAAACGTTGACGTTTTGGTGGATGGGCTCACAACGTTTGGCCAAATATTGTGCTAAGAATCTCATGCGTTTTTTCATAAATTTCCCTAGCCATTATGCTATTCACATTTCATGTATTGCACATTTTCCTTGTCTTAGCACAGTAAATTTTGAGTGCAGCCATTGATCTATTTCCTAAATAAGAATAACCACCCTATATACACTCACCGGCCACTTTATTAGGTACACCATGCTAGTAACGGGTTGGACCCCCTTTTGCCTTCAGAACTGCCTCAATTCTTCGTGGCATAGATTCAACAAGGTGCTGGAAGCATTCCTCAGAGATTTTGGTCCATATTGACATGATGGCATCACACAGTTGCCGCAGATTTGTCGGCTGCACATCCCAAAGATGCTCCATACAAGGCAGGATGGATCCATGCTTTCATGTTGTTTACGCCAAATTCTGACCCTACCATCCGAATGTCGCAGCAGAAATCGAGATTCATCAGACCAAGCAACGTTTTTCCAATCTTCTACTGTCCAATTCGATGAGCTTGTACAAATTGTAGCCTCAGTTTCCTGTTCTTAGCTGAAAGGAGTGGTACCCGGTGTGGTCTTCTGCTGCTGTAGCCCATCTGCCTCAAAGTTCGACGCACTGTGCGTTCAGAGATGCTCTTAGGCCTACCTTGGTTGTAACGGGTGGCGATTTGAGTCACTGTTGCCTTTCTATCAGCTCGAACCAGTCTGCCCATTCTCCTCTGACCTCTGGCATCAACAAGGCATTTCCGCCCACAGAACTGCCGCTCACTGGATTTTTTTTCTTTTTCGGACCATTCTCTGTAAACCCTAGAGATGGTTGTGCGTGAAAATCCCAGTAGATCAGCAGTTTCTGAAATACTCAGACCAGCCCTTCTGGCACCAACAACCATGCCACGTTCAAAGGCACTCAAAATCACCTTTCTTCCCCATACTGATGCTCGGTTTGAACTGCAGGAGATTGTCTTGACCATGTCTACATGCCTAAATGCACTGAGTTGCCGCCATGTGATTGGCTGATTAGAAATTAAGTGTTAACAAGAAGTTGGACAGGTGTACCTAATAAAGTGGCCGGTGAGTGTATATGCCCTATGCTGTGCCCCTAAATAAATATTTGCTCCCCCCGCTTCCACCCCCCACATTCGACAGAAACTGCACTCAAAGTGACTAATGACCTTCTGGCAGCAAAATGTAATGGTGACCGCTCTCTGCTCATTCTTCTTGACCTTCCTGCATTTTTTGACACTGTTGACCACCACCTCCTATTCTCTAGGCTCCAGTCACTAGGCATTAAGGACACTGCTCTCTCCTGGTTCTCTTCCCATCTGCTCACTCAGTGTTTTGTTCTCTGGCTCCACTTCATCTCCTCTTCCTCTCGGGGTACCTCAGGGCTCAGTCTTTGGCCCCCTTCACTTCTCTCTCTCTACATGGCCCCAATTGGACAGACCATCAGTAGATTTGGCTTTCAGTACCATCTTTATGCTGATGACATACAATTATACACGTCATCCCCTGACCTTACCCATGCTGTATTAGGGTACGTTCACATGTTGCAGATTTTGCTGCAGATTCGCAGCAGTTTTCATGTAAACCTATGGAAAACAAAATCCGCAGTGCACATGCTGCGGAAAAAGACACTCGAAAGCATAGTGTTGTTTATACCACAGCATGTCAATTCTTTGTGCGGATTCCGCAGCGGTTTACACCTGCTCCATAATTGGAATCCACAGGTGTAAAACTGCAGGTGGAAGCCAAACAAAAATCGAGATAAATCCACGGTAATTCCGCAGGTAATCCGCAGTGCGCTTTACCTGCGGATTTAACAAAATCAGTCTGGAAAAATCCGCACCAACCACTTTCCGCAACGTGTGCACGTGGCCTTACAGAACGCCAGTGACTGTCTGTCTGCAGTCTCCAACATCATGTCCACTCTCTATCTGAAACTCAACCTTTCCAAAACTGAACTTCTGCTCCCACCGTCTACTAACCTCCCTAAATCTGACATTTCCCTCTCTGTGGGTGGCACCATAATAACACCCCGGCAGCAGGCGCTCTGTCTGGATATCATGTTTGACACCAATCTCTCCTTCACACCCCATATACAATCTCTTGCTGCTTACACCTAAAGAACATCTCTAGAATCTGCCCTTTTCTCACCATGGAAACAACAGAAACCCTCACTGTCGCCTTGATCCACTACCGCAATGCTCTATTAATTGGCCTCCCCCTCTCCAGTCTTTCCTTAATGCAGCAGCCAGGGTTATCCATCTAGCTAATCGGTATTCAGATGTGTCCGCTCTTCGCCAGTCGTTACACTGGCTGCCCATTCATTATAGAATCCAATTCAAAGTACTTGTTCTCACCCACAAAGCTCTCCACAGTGCGGCACCCCCTTACATCGCCTCCCTCATTTCTGTCTATCAGCCTTATCGACCACTATGCTCTGCAAACGACTTTCAACTAACCGCCGCACTAATCCGTACCTCCCACTCCCGACTCCAAGACTTCTCCCATGCTGCGCCAATCCTCTGGAATGCTCTACCCCAAGATATTAGGACCATCCACAATTTGCATAGTTTTGGGAGTTCCCTCAAAACACACTTATTCAGAGCGGCCTATCACATTCCCTTAATCAAAGTCATTTTATGCGTAAGTGTGTGTGTGTGTGTGTAGCCCATTCACTACTTCCATCTATCCCCCACTCCCTCAAGATGGCTGGACCATCATTGTAAATACACACCTGTACCTTGTATCTCCCCCATCTCATTGTAGATTGTAAGCTCCCACAAGTAGGGTCATCTTATTTTGCTTTAATTATTGTATTGTTAACGTTGTTACTTATGACTTGTGTTTGAAACGGTTAAACTGTAAAGAGCTGCGGAATATGTTGGCACTATATAAAGATTATTATTCCTCACTGTGCTCCCTATGCAAAAAAAAATGACCCCACCCTGTCTCATTTATGCTACAAGGTCTCGTGCTATTATCAGAATATTCCCACCATACTGTCTGCCTTCTGCCTAGTGAAATATGACAGTCGCTGCACCCCTCAAACGAAAACCACCACATTGTCCTTTTCCATTCTCCACACAGAGCTCCCCTCACCAGAGTCTCCATATAGCTTTTTCTCCCCCATCCCCAGGGTCTCCATATAGCTCCCCCCAAGGATTTCCATCCAAGGAGGGATGGAGATTTCTTTTTTCTAAATATCGACCCAGGCGCTATTACCTGTAAAGTGCCACCCTAGGCACTGGACCTCTAAACAGAAATCTGCAGAGATAAGTCGTGGCTGTAAGAGGGGTTCTTGAAGGACTGGGCCAAATTGAGAAGGTGAGGAAAAGAAAGACCAAGAACTGTCTGGAAGAATATTTTGTGGAATGCATTCAGACTTATGTTCGATTATGCTCTGGTATAAGGGAAAAAAAAAATTGGGACTAAAGATTTACATACACACACAAAAAAAAAAAAAAAAAAAAAAAGATTCTCAAGACACCCATATGTATTAGACTAAAGTTGACAGAGAACACTAATATTGGTGGGATTGGCCTGCAGTCATGTATATGGAACTCTTGACAGATGATGTTTGGGGAGAGAAAATTCCATCCTACTAAATTTTAGCAGCTGATCCTTTTACCCCACTGTGAGACAAGCCCCTGCCAGAGGAGTCGGGGGAGATAGCTGGCAGTCAAATGTTCAGCTGCCAGCTATCCAACGTGTATAGGCGACTTTGGAAGAAGCATTGTCATTTGTCAACGAATTAGATTTAAATTTTCGATTTCTTGGATGTAATATTTGTTTAGACATAATGTGAAATATTAAAAACACTAGTAAATGCGTTACAATACCAGATTGTGTAGCTTTTATTTAAGTATGCAAAAAGTTAGTTCTCTTATATACATTTTATATCAATGAAAATCAATATTGTAGAAATAAGTTAAATAACACAAGAACAGAACACAAGTTATTTATTCTAATGACCAGCTATTCTGTGCATTAGACCAGTATTCTCCCCCAACTCCAGTTCTCAAGACCCACCAAGAGATGGTTTCAGGATTTCCTTTATGCTGCACAGATGATGGAATTATATCACCTGTACAATGTTAAAGGGATTCTCCACTACTAGGACAACCCCTTCTAGAACTAAATGTTTGGCCCCGATAAAATAAAAAAAGGCTATACTCCCCTCCCGTGTGAGCACCGTTCCAGCAATGTCAGCACTCGCAGTCTCAGAGCTCTGGTGCAGTGGAATGCCAGGTGGTGCCCAGCACCCAATCAGCGCTGGTGTCACTGTCACTGCCTTCGTATGGATTGAACATGAAGAGGAAGCCAAGGATGCAGCTGATCTCAGACTTCCTGTTCATGATTGATCCGTACAAAGGAGGAACCAGTGACACCAATGCTGATTGGGTGCCACGTATCATTCCACTGCACCTTAACTCCGGAACCGTGAGGAGTGCCGACACCATTGGAACAGCGCCAGCACGGGAGGAGAGTATAGATTTTTTTTTGTTTTATCAGGGCCAAACATAGTTCAAGAAGGGGTTGTCCTAGTAGATGACAACCCCTTTCAAAAGAATGTGTCAGCACCATTTTGTAGTGTAAAGTCATGGCTATCATACAGATTATATTGATTTCTTCACCAAAGTTATCTGTTTTGTTGTTCTGTAATCAATATTTGAAGTTATTTTTACTTATTAGATTTTCTCCTCCCTGTTTCCTGGTCCCTCCGCTGCCTCCGGTCTGTGAATAACAGGTCACTGCTAAGATTTCAAACAGAGGAGGCCAGTCATTCACAGACTGGATACAGGTGGAGGGGCCGGAGAATCAGACTTGGGAGGAGAAGACCAAGTGCACAGTCCGGCCCCTGAGCACCGAAATCTTCACATGGTGATTGAAGAACAACAACAAAGCATATTTCTTCACCAAATTCATCAATGTAATCTGTATTACAGCGCCATTACATCCATGTCTTCATATTACAAAATTGTGCTGAAAGGTTCTCTTTAAGGAAATCCTGAAGACGTTATCTGTTGGTGGGCTTTAAGAACTGGAATTGGAGTAACACTGCATTAGACATTGAGAACACATAACTAACTTCCATTAGTATTTTTTTTTAAAACGATTTTTGTTTTTCATATTTGAGGATAGTTCAACAGAACACACATGGATAAAGAATCTGATTTCACCAGGTCCTTTTCCTAAATTTCATTCTGTGAAGAGTTCAACTGCATTAACAGAGAAAGTCACAAACATCTGTCACAGTACAGTAGCTTTGTCATCAGGGAAGATTAGGCACACAAGTCTCATATGAATAAATAAGGATTGAGGTCATAAACCACCACCTGTAAATTAGTGTATACAGGGGCATTCTGCCCATTTATTTTTTATCTAGATTGGACCTTTGGG
This sequence comes from Ranitomeya variabilis, assembly GCF_051348905.1. Taxonomy (NCBI): domain Eukaryota; kingdom Metazoa; phylum Chordata; class Amphibia; order Anura; family Dendrobatidae; genus Ranitomeya; species Ranitomeya variabilis. The sequence continues at coordinate 926,773,371 of NC_135233.1, read as the reverse complement.
TGAACTACCTAAAGAAAAAACAAAAAAAACAAACAAACTGGAAATAAAAACCTAACTGCCAAATGATGCAAGCCTGTCTGTTGAAGAAGACCTGCGACTTGACAACCACATTCATCATTGTTTTATCGTAGTGGAACCACATTACTTCAACACTGCAGGGTCTTTATTTTATTGTCTGGTAATGGCCTGCTATAAATAATCATGATTTTTCATTATTCTACAGAGCAATTCATCAGTATAAGGCACTTTGCATACCGTAAATGACAAAGAATCAGATCTCCAACATTTGATTTCCTAAAAGTGGCTTTGGGTCTAGAGAGCCCTTGTATTACCATCAATTGCAGAAGCCGTAGCTCATTGCTTGACAAAGACCTATTAAGGTGGAATCGTTGCACAGTTTGGTGACTGAACTACACCCCATCATTTGATACTTGGGCTAGCTGGTTTCTTCTATTGCTGATACATTGGGACCTTTAGGATGAGGTCCAACACTGCCGAGCAACCACCTACTACATTGATGAGGAGAGGCTTGCAAGAACCCTATTCCATTGCTACCAATTTGGAGTTTAGCCAACGTTTTACCATGAAGAACTAGTTTGTAACAAAATAACTTCTGTTATCCAGAGACCGAACACAGCATTAGGATGCTAGTTCATATAGATAATAGAAGCATAGTAGGGACCAATCATGAAAGCATATAAACTATATACTCAGATTACAATACACTATAGTTTACATAGAGGATACCAGAGGTTACACATGTACACTCCCTAAGGCAGAATTCAGATGTCCGTGTTTCACGGTTCAAGCATGGACCATAGTGAATGGACTAGCCGGCTTCCTGAGCCGTACTTGATCGCCTCATACATAGGCATACATGAGGCTGTTGAATTGGAGTTGTGACACCCAAGGCCAATCAATGCATTGTAGTCTGTGCCCAGACCGTCATACATGGACGTCTGAATTCCACTTGGGTTTTGGTTTTGTTGTTATCATGGAAATTATAGCTATTCGTTTTTACACTGTAGTTGTATACTATATAATATTTTACCAAAATCTTAAGTGAATATAAATCTAGGATATATTACACTATGTACAAGGTGAACATGTCATTTTTTTTCAACATTCAGAATACATTTTCAGGGATCAATGAATTAGAAAAACAGGAAAAAAAAAAAATCAAATTTCTTCCATTTAGGAATCTATGCACAGCACAAATATTACGTAAAACTCTGCAGTTCCAGCCATTGTGAAGCGGTTAGTCCAATGAGCAATGAAATAGATCCATTGAAAAGCTCGAGAAGAGGATGTCAGCTCATTGGGGTCATAGTACTTTCATGCTGCCCTCCACAGATTCCAGAGAAAAACTCCACTGCCAGACGAGCATGAATGGGTATAAAGACATAAGAACTGTAAATCACCATTGCAATTGCCGTCAATAGCACAGTGTTAAAAATGGATTGCTCCCAGGGCTCCAGTACGTAGCTGCATGTTATGAGGAGATATTGATAGTACAGCCAAGAAAGGTAATCTTTAATATGCTTTACATCCATCTTTAGCAGTATGGCAGTAATGCCAAACCTAGAAAAGAGAAAGAAATCTGTTTATAAGAATAGACAAATCTAAAGAAGAAAACCAAGGCTCAGATTAGTAGCAGCACTCCCATGGTGTAGGTGAAAATTAGTGAATCTTATTAACCCAGATATATGCCTTGGGTTAATAGAGTTCACATATCAATTGGATTGCTGCTTCTACTCTATGCTTTATATACACGTTTGAAGTTTTCTGACTGGTTACCTACGAGAGAATTGCACCACTACTGAAGGACCATGCTACTAGCTTTCTGTGTGGTCATAAAAGAAGTATGATCGGAACAGTACTCCCCAACATCTTCAGCATGCATTATATTATACATAACATCCTGAAGAGGAGTCAATCCATACACATACAACCATCATAAGTACTTGCTTTCGTGCATAGGATTTTGTAGCTCCTGGACGCGAATGCAAAATGTGTTATTAGGTTTTACACTTCGCTCTTATGATATGAAGGTCTACTTAGTAAAGCAGATAGGCCTATAAATTCCCCTTTAGTCACCAGGGATTGGGCACGACTACTACCTTTATTGTTGACTCATACTTCACAACATTTAGGGATCTTTCACACGTCCTGATATTTCCTGTACTGGAAAAAGCTACCGGAAATATCAGGGTCCGTGTGTGTAATACTTTTAGCAACCATGTGCCGCATCAGTACCTCATGTATAGGCACCTGGGAAGCAGCGGTACTATTTGCACTGGTCCACAGCTTTGAAGACAGCTCTCATCATTCTCCCCGCTAGCACTGATGTTGAGAGTTGTACTCAACTGATAACAGTGAGAGCATGTGGTGGCTGATGAATACTAACATCTGCGATATAAATAAATTAATTTAAAAAAAAAAAAAACGCGACGTGTGTTCCCCTGTATTTTTGATAACCAGCCAGGCAAAACTGACAGCTGCTGGCTGCAACCCCCAGCTGTCAGCAAGACTGGTTATCAAGCATAGAGGGGTCCCCATGCTTTTTTTTTTTTTTTTTTTTAATTATTTTAATAAACAATTAAAGAAAAATTGCATGCCCCCCATTTTTTGACAATCAGCCTTGCTAAAGCAGGCAGCTGGGGGCTGGCATTCTCAGGCTGGTGAGAGGCCATTGATATTGGCCCCCAGCCCAAAAATAGCATTCTGCATCCACCAGAAAAGGCACATCTATTAGATGCGTCAATTCTGGCATTTTGCCTGGCTCTTTCCATTTTCCCTTTGATGGTGCAAAGTGGGGTTGACGTCACATTTGTATTGTCTGGTGACATCAAGCCTACAGCTTACTAAATGAGAGATGAGAGGTGCCTTTTTTAAATTATTTCAACAATTAAAAAAAATATATAAAAACTGCGTGGGGACCCCTCTATTTTTGATAACCAGCCTAGCTGAAGCTGACAACTGAGGATTGCAGCCCGCAGCTGTCAGTTTTGCCTGGCTGGTTGTAAAAAAAATACAGAGGAACCCACCCCAGTTTATTTATTTCTAGTTTATTTATTTATTTATTTATATATGCCCATCAGCAGCCGCCTTCTGTCACTTATTAGCAGCAGCAGGTGTAGGCTGATGCGAGTAGTAGCCCTATCAGCCACCACCTGTTCTCGCCATTATCAGTTGAATATGACTCTTAATCATCTATACTAGCGCTGATCACAGTATGAGCAGGGGAGAATGAGGAGAGCGATCTTCAGCACCCGGGGGTCGGGGAACAGTGCTATTAGTACTGCTGATTCCCAGATGCCTGTACATGTCACACCGATGACACACGGATATCATCCGTGTGTCATCAGTGTGCGGGATGTTTTGTGGCTGTGAACGGTGCACAAACTACTCACCATCTTTATTAAAATGTGTCTCATTTCAGGTGACTTTTCAAAATAGGCTGTCATGTGCATTTGTGAAGCATGGATTTTCACTGGCTTACTCATCTGCAGGCTCTATGTCACGACCCACAAGGGTCAGACCAGCGGACGACACAACAAACACCAACAACGGGTATAGAAAAAGGGGGAGGAAGGTCCTAACAATAGGGAACGATGGATGGGGCACCTCCTAACACAGCCTGTGACTATCCCTAAGCTCCCCTAACGCCATATGTGGGTCCTTCCCCTCACCGCCATCATGTGCCTCGTCCCTAGCTGTCACCTCACGATACCCTGGCTACTGCACTCAATCCAATGTTATTGCCACTATACTGTATAGCTATCACTCGTTTTTGTGAGAAAACCTGTGAGGGGCTTTATGTTCTACAGTGGAGTTTTTCCACTATGGGATCGCTCACATGAGCGTATTTTGCAGACATTAACTGTCCGAGTAAAAACACTGGACAGCAAGCTGACCATTGCAATTCAGTAGGGTTGCTCAGATGAGGCTTTTATTTTTTCTCCAGGAGAAAAAAAAATACAAAAATAAAATTGCAGTATGCTCTATTCTGAGACTCTCCTATTCAAGTCTATGGGTATGAAAATAAATAAATCGGATCCCGTACAGCTTATCTGTATAGCATCTGATTTTCAAGGATACATTGCCATTATTAATTTAGGAAACTACTTTATAAATTACATTTTAATTTATTGAGCTATAAATATGGACGTCGTATGAACCTAAAATATGGACACAGATAAAAATCGGATAATATTTCATACTCTCGTCTGACCCCGGGCCTAAAGCCTATAAGCCTTACCAGTGCAGGAAAAAACATTGTGGACAAAAGGAAAAATATGAATGTATCGACCTGAGACAGGAATGTGTAATGAATGTTTTCTCGAAGGCTGCATTTGATCTACAAAACAGGAAATGCTAGTTTCAGAAGAAACGGCTGCATTACTAAGCAGGTTTACCTGAGTTCCTACATATTTCTGCTTGTGTCTAGTCATCAGACCAGTTACAAGGCATGTATACAAGTCACCTAAGCTCACAAATAAATCATAAACATTGTAAATTCATTGCACCCATATTATACAGGATGGGTGCATTGTGGATTTTTGTCCAGTACCATTTTATAACCAGGGTAAAAAAACCCATCTGGATAGAAAACATCTGTTGCCTAGCATATAGACCACTTTTATACAAGACCAGTATATAGTGGGTTTTATACATGCAAATTGTAGAGGTGTTTAACTGCTGTAAGACTGATCTATCTTGCCGATAGGCCAGGTATGTAATTACAAGCCACCTCCAATGGCTTTGGTTTCACTAGCACACTGTGCATGCTCTGGAAATTATGGCTTGGGATGTGAATCATGTCAGAAGGAGGATGACCACCATATTCGATCAGAGAAGCTGCTGTACCCCTTTCATCTACTACAGGTCATTTCAATGTGATGCACTAAATGAATAGCTCTTTTCCTACGTTATGCAGAATGTATCATTATCAAGCAGTTACCATTCTGGATAAAAGGTTAACGGAAATCTGGGGGCCTAAATCCTCATGACTGATTTCTCTTTAAGGGTATGTTCCCACGATCAGTAAACACTGCAGGTTGGACGCTGTGTACTTGCTCAGCATCCAGATGTTACAGCATAGTGGATGGGATAGCAGGAAATCCTATGTCCACAGGTGCCTGACCACAGAATGTCTATTTATATTGCAGAAACACAAGCTTCCGCAAGAGAAATTTCACTCGTACAATGTATTGGACTCGGTGAATCTGCACGGTTCAGTGAACAAATGTGGAATTACCTGTGTTTAATAGCTGGCAGCGTATAGGACACAGCGGACATGTGCTTCTCCGAAGCGCCGCCAATTCCTGAATGAGCGTACATACTCAAAAGGATTGTCCAATGACAAACAGTTATCACTTATCCAAGCAAAAAGCTTCCGCTGTCAATCACAAAGACTTGGAATGAATCTGCAATGTGCATACATTAAAGGGAATCTGACAGCTGATTCATACTGCCCAATCCGCACCTCCCAACCGTCCTGTAACCCGCGGGGCAGTTTCAATTTGAGAGTCTGCCCCGCGGTCACGGGCGGGACCATACTTGTAACGCACTGCAGAGCCGCATCTCTCCACCCGCAGAGAGCCACACACCACACATATGGCTGCCGCTGCTCTGTGAGCACAGGACCTGTGATGAGGTCACAGGAGGGGAGGAGTCAGGAGTCACATGATCAAGGGCCTTCGTGTATTGCAGGGCTCTGCTGTGCTGTCATTGTGCTGGATGAGGGTAAGCTTATGTGTGGGGTCAGGAGGGGTTTACAGTGTGGATGTAGCAGAGCTGTGTGTGTGTGCACAAGGTGTACGGAGCAGAGCTGTCTGTGTGTATGAAGCAGAGCCACATGTGTATGAGGTGAACGGAGCAGACACTAGCTGTGTCGAATTGGAGCAGATATTGCTCCTCGCCCTGACGATGACTGGCACAGGAGTCACGGAGAGGTCTATCAGTGGCATACCAGAGCTACAGCGACGTGAGCAGTCAGCGGTGCGGCTGGATGACATCATTCAGTGCTGCAGGAGTGGAAGCTGCTCGCTGCTGCGGGGGAGAACATTGAAAGGTGTGTGTGTGTGTGTGTGTGTGTGTGTGTGTGTGTGTGTGTGTGTGTGTGTGTGTGTGTGTGTGTGTGTGTGTGTGTGTAGTGATGAGAAGGCAATGATGGGGATGTGAGGGCAATGATGGGGGTGGGGTAACCATGTGGGGCCAAAATACTGTACCCAGCATCATGTGGGGCCATTATACAGTATGCAGCATCACGTGAGGCCATTATACTGTATGGAGCATCACGCGTGGCCATTATACAGTATTGAGCATCACGCGTGGCCATTGATAATTATAATATGTGCAAACTGTAAAGCGCTGCGGAATATGTTAGCGCTATATAAAAATAAAGATTATTATTATTATAATACAATATGGCGCACCATGCGTGGCCATTATACAGTATGGCGCACCATGCGTGGTCATTATACAGTATGGCGCACCATGCGTGGCCATTATACATTATGGCGCACCATGCATAGTTCGATTTTTTTTCCTCATCTCTATCTACTGTTCTGTGGATTGCCAATATATGTGTTTTTATGGGTAAACCCATTAATGGACAGCAAGGATTTTTTCCTTATACCTACAGGTCTGCACACTTTTTATAGTGACTTTTTTTATTAGAGCAAGTTGTAGATTTCCTAGAAATGTTTTAGGGTACATCGTGTATAGAAATAAATCTGTATTTAGCATACTACGTAATTACAAGTTCAGGGCCACTGAGGCACCAATTCATCAAAGAGTTTACGTCAGAAAAAAGGCGCAAAACACTTTGAAAAGTCACAAATGTTTTGTGCAACTTGAGCATGGGACACACAGAATGTGACTGCACCATTAACACTGTTTAATACAAGCAGGTTTATATACAAACAGAACATGGAAGCAACACGGATATTATTCCATCAGTGAACAGAAGGAAATAGGTATGATGTATGGATCACATGCATCTGTTATGTTAAACACTCTCCATAGACTTCAATAGGATTTTCTGCATAAACGTGGTGCATGCTGCATTTTTAAAAGAAGAATTTAGACCTTATTTCACACAGAACTGATTTGTCAATGGACTATTTGTCATCAGTGTGATGGATACAGCCAGTAAATAACAGACAGCCCATGTATGCAACTCATATGACATTCATGTGCTGTATTTTTTTTTCCCTTTTTAAAGATGGTCCATTGGTCAGTCAAAAAGAAATAAAATTAAAAAGAATAAATAAATAATGATATGTAAACAGCCCCATAGAATACAATGTAAGGCTGGACTCACACCAGCATAGAGCATCAAATTAAATATACCAATGACCATCGGCTCCTGCTCTGCTGTGAGCGGAGCCAAGTGTCATGCTTTGGTGCTCCGATCCTCTCGTTGCGTTGTGTTATTCACAACCATAGACTTATATGTTTGCGAGTGACCGAGTCTCGCTCCCAAGAACAGCATGCCGATTTGGCATGGAAAAATAATCGCAGGTTCAAGTTGCCCCATAGAGTAACACTGGGCCAAGTGCTACGTGATGTTTTAATAGCATAGAACTCGGCAGTGTTGTACGGTAGTGTGGCTCCGGCCTAAGTGTCAAACATTGATGAAACCATGAGCTAGTATCAGAATTGGACTGTAGCTATGGACTGGAGAACGTTTCTTTTTAGCATACAGCTAGGTTTTCATATACATTTTTAAGCCAAGATCAGAAGTGGATTTAAGGCGTGGTGCCCTACGTAGGGCTGTATTGGGACTTGTTGTTACTCAGAAGCAGTGTTTCCCAAACTCAAGTCCTCACGGCCCTCCACAGGTCATGGATTCACGTTTTCCACAGTATTGCATGGGTGAGAGAATTCCTGATGTCTTGATGATAATTCCACCACTTGTGTAACATTAAGGAAATCCTGATCTATGGGGGGCTGTGAGGACTGGAGTTTGGAAAACACTGCTTTTGAGTAACAAGTCCCAATACAGCCCTACGTAGGGCACCACGACTTTAATCCACTTCTGATCTTGGCTTTAAAATGTATATGAATGTCAATGGAACACTGAAGTGTGCACGAGCCTCTCAAAGTATCAGGCCACAGACGAAGCAGTTCTGCTGGTAATAATCCTTCCTTTCCATTTACCATGTATGCCCAAGGTCCTGCTGTACTTCTTCTGATAGAATTGGTATAAATCCAAGGGAATGTGTTTTTTTTCCAGAATGCAAAGCAGATACTGGATATTCACCAGAACAAAAAAAAAGTTCAAGATGGATGCCAGTCACCGAAGACCTAAAAGTTAATAAAGTTACTATTGTGATGCATCGTGGTCTATAAGTTACAAGGCAATTCCCTCACAAAACGTGATGGTGTAAAAGTACTCACCCTTCAAAAAAAAGCATGAAATTTTCCTCAGTCTCTAAAGAGTAGAGCAAACCAACAAGTTCTTGTATTACGACCTAGAAGGCAAGAACATTGGGAAAAAGAAAAAAAAAGAAAAAAAAAAAAAAAAAGACCGGATTATTAAATGCTGAACATTGTCCGGTTGTCAAATTTGTGTTAGTTCACTCAAACACAACATGAATACGATACCAAAGTTGTAATTGAAGCCTAAGAAGATAGTTACTATCTTCTTAGGCCTTAGTTACCTTAGTTACACCTTGCCAAACACATCCAGGGGCTTTTGGTCACCAAAGGGACTATCAGATACATGACAACAAGCGGACTACCAACGTCTGCCGATTCACAGTCTCCGGATACAACCAGTACCACACAATGGACTGAGGTGACCTATACAATGCACCTATACAACCAACCACTACATGACAAACCAACGCTACCCTCTATAATAACAAAACCTTATCAGTTCCCGAGAGGAGGTAAATGGGTGGGTCGCTATTGTGAAGAGATTTCATTCCAGAAAACTCGAAAGACAAGTTATTCAATTAAAATCTGGAAGATCTGGTTCTGTGTGTTACAATGCGTGTGCGTCGGTGTCTGAACAAAACAAACTGTCTTATAAACAGATTAGACAATGTACAAATAAATAACATTACTTTTTGTATCCCGAGGACACTTTCACACGGTAATATTTTGATCAGTATTTGTAAGCCAAAACTATTCATAAAAACTCCACACAGAAAAAAAGTGTAATAAAGAGGCGAGTAGTGCCTTGTCTGGGTATCAGACACACGACTGGTTAAGGCTATGTGCACACGTTGCGGTTTTACTGTGGATCCGCAGCGTTTTTTTCTGCACAGAAACGCTGCAGATCCGCACAGTGATTTACAGTACAATGTAAATCAATGGAAAAAAAATGCTGTGCTAATGGTGCGGAAAATTCTGCACGGAAAACACTGCAGATTAAAAGAAGGAGCATGTCATTTATTTGTGCAGATCTGCAGCGTTTTTGTACCCATTCCATTATAGAAATCCGCAGGGGTAAAAACGCATCAAATCCGTACAAAAACGCATCAAATCCGCACCTGTGTTTTCCGCCAAGAGATGCAGAATCCGCACAAAAAATTCCAGAGGCAAATCCACAACGTGTGCACATAGCCTTAAAGCCTCTAAACACTGACGTGTTGTGAAAGCATCACCCATCAATGAGAACGTCTGGAAAGCGCTGTGGAATTAGTGGTGCTATATAAGGGAGAAAAATAGATAAATGATAAATCTGCCGTTCATCAGTCCCTCCGTAGGGATGCATTGTTTTTCTCAGGTAATACCACTCCGAAGTTCGGACTGTCAGAAACAGACTGCCAAATACAGTAATAAGTTATAATAAGGTAGTGATGTGCAAAACAACCATATCAGCTCTGCTACATCAGTATTTCATGTGCTCTATAAACAACAGCATGCAACTGTAAATAGGTTAGTGGCGTTACGTGTACTGACAGCAGTGTCACTATCTCTATCACATCAGTGACATTTACACTATTAAAACTACCAGTCCAAGACATATTTCCAATCCATTTGCTGTGAAAGCGACACGCTTACATTAACCTCCAATATTGCCTCCCAGTAAGAAAGCGTCTGTGATCCTCACCTCTGACCTGCCAGCAGGTAAGCGCAGAACTGGTGCTGAGGATGATTGCAGGTGCAGCTCTAGTCAGAGCCGTGAAAAGTCACTGGGATTGAATAGTGCTGCTCAGGTGTGTCTGCCCCTCCCAATTTCCTGCTACTACTGCAAAAAGAAAAAAAGAAAAACCCTCCCATGTAGAAAACCTGAAGGTGACGATTAATAACTGACATGCGCTTATTATGCATGTATGATATGTTCCTACTGTACAGGATAATGCAGACAGTGTGTGGTTACTGGGCGCCTTACCAGCACTGTCTGCATGGGAGGCTGTGCAGGAATGCTATGTCTCAGGCTGGCATCTTCCTAGTGCTGGGCTGTATAGTGCAGAGTCCATCTCCCAATTGCTTTCACACATCATTTTTTTGCCATCAGGCTCAATCTGGCGAATTTAGAAAAAAACAGATCTGGCGCCATAGGGTTCCATTATAGGAAATGCCGGATGGCAACGAATCCGTCGCTGTCCATTTTTTCAACGGACACGAAAAAACTTTACTATGTCCGTTTTTTGTGTCCGGCGAAAAAACGGACAGCGACGTATCCAGCGAAAAACGGATGAAACGTGAGGCCATCCGTCACAATCCGTCACTAATACAAGTCTATGAGAAAAAAACGGATCCAGAGGCAATTTTTGCCGGATCCGTTTTTTTTTTAAATTTGCCGGATTGAGCCTGACGGCAAAAAACTGATGTGCGAAAGCAGCCTTATATTGTGCTGCAAGGCAGTCACTTCAGATAGGCTATATGCACAAGTTGCAGATTTGACTGTGGAATTTTCTGTGCAGATTCTGCATTTCTTGGCAGAAAACGCAGGTCAGAATCTGCGACTTTTTTTGGTATGTGCACACGTTGCAGATTTTTGTGCGGATTACTTCCTTTTTTACCCCTGCGGATTTCTATTATGGAATGGGTGCAGAAACGCAGCAGAACTGCACAAAGAATTGACATGGTCCTTTTTTGAATCTGCTGCGTTTTCCGTGTGGATGTTTCCGCACCATTAGCACAGCATTTTTTTTTGCCATTGATTTACTATGTACTGTAAATTACTTGCGGATCTGCAGCGTTTCTGCGTGGAAAAAAACGCTGCGGATCCGCAGGAAATCTGCAACGTGTGCACATACCCATAAAGCGGCAGTGCTCTCCATCTAGGCCCTTCAGTTCATAGGGAAAGGTGTGTCTGCTCCCCTTAAGGCTGGGATCACACATCCGCGTGTTTCGGCCGAGTCTCGCAGGTGAAATCGCTCCTCTGGCGCCGGCACTTTGGAGAGGAGTGTGCAGCTCAATGTATGGCCTGTTTCACACGTCAGTGGCTCCGGTATGTGTGGTGACAGTTTTCTCACGTACCGTAGACACTGACTCACGTAGACACATTAAAATTAATGTGTCTCTGCACATGTCAGCGTGTTTTCACGGACCGTGTGTCCGTTTGAAAAACACGGAGACATGTCAGTGTTCGTGGGAGCGCACGTATCACACGGACGCATTAAAGTCAATGGTCCGTGTAAAACACGTACCGCACATGGATGCTGTCCGTGTGCCGTCCGTGTGCCGTGCAGGAGACAGCGCTACAGTAAGCGCTGTCCCCCCAGCGTGGTGCTGAAGCCGCCATTCATTTATTCTCTCCAGCAGCGTTCACTGGAGAGAAGGAATGAAAAATCATTGTTTTTTTGTTTTTTTGCGGTTGAAATAAAGTTCCCGGTAACCAACCCCCTCCCACCCCCTGTGCGCCCGCCCGCTGGAAATAAAATACTCACCCAGCTCCCTCGATGCTTCCTCTCAGCGTCGCAGCTTGTCCTGTATGAGCGGTCACGTGGTGCCGCTCATTACAGTGATGAATATGCGGCTCCACCTCCCATAGGAGGAATGATTTTTCATTCCTTCTCTCCAGCGAACGCTGCTGGAGAGAAGAAATGAATGGCGGCTTCAGCACCCAAAGCAGGGGACAGCGCTTACTGTAGCGCTGTCTCCTGCACGGTCCGTGTGGTACCCAGTCGGCACACGGGCGGCACACGGCTGACGCACGTGTGCCACACTGATGTGCCACGTGAGCACACAGACACGGATAACTCCGGTACCGGAATTATCTGGACGTGTGAGACTGGCCTATTGCTGTGCGGCTGCACGCTCTGCTCCGGAGTGTCCGCGCCAGAGGAGGGATTTCACCTGCGAGACTCAGCCGTATCTCGCGTATGTGTGATCCCGGCCTAAGAAATATTCACATATGACTCCAAGATCAGGAGGAAGGTGAATTCCATAAATTGTCTCCCTCTTTAAAGGTGAGGTCACATGAGCGTATAATAAATCTGTCCCATTCTCATCCAAAAAAGTGGGATGATTTTTTTCTCACTTGTCATTTGTGTGCAATTCGTTTTTTTCTTTTTTTACTCAGCAGCTATTAATCTTTTACAGTTTCCCATCTTATAAACTGTATTTTTTTTACTCAATTATATAGCGCCATTAATTCCACAGCGCTTTACAGACATTATCACTGTCCCAATTGGAGCTCACAATCTAGATTCCCCATGAATATGTCTTTGGAGTGTGGGAGGAAACTGCAATCAGACACAACAGACAGGTCAGTGATTCACCTCGTTGTGCAAGCAGGACAATCCGGATGTATTCGATGCCCTGCAGATTCCATGGACATTCAACCTGGCTTATGCCTTTCCCCCATGGAATCTTCTTGCTATAGTCATCAGGAAGATAAGAGAGGAAGGGGCAAGAGTACTGTTAATAGCTCCATTTTGGCCCAAAAGGCCATGGTTCTCATGGCTAAAAGCAATGTAAATTTCTGATCCTTGGATTCTTCCAGAGACCAGAGACCTACTTTCACAGTGCCCCTTCTTCCACCCTCAAGTCAAAGGCATGAACTTGACGGCTTGGAATTTGAGAGGCAATTATTAAAACTCAGAGGATTCTCCGAGGGTTTAGTAAATACCCTCTTAAAAAGTAGAAAACCATCCACTACGAAAATATACACTAAAGTCTGAAAAAAATTTCTAGAGTTTCATACAGCAGATATGGCTACAGATATACCTATATTTCCCATATTATAGTTCCTACAAAAGTAACGTGAATTAGACCTTTCAGTAAATACGCTTAAAGTTCAAATTTCAGCTCTAGGAGCTCTTTATAATCATGACATTGCAGGTAATAGATGGGTATCTCATTTTGTATCAGCGTGTCAACGTTCAAACCCTGTCCACATACCACAAGTCCCACCATGGGATTTAAATTTAGTACTGGACGCATTAACAGAAAGCCCGTTCGAGCCTCTCCAAATTGCCTCAATAAAATATATCTTGTTAAAAACAGTATTATTAATAGCTTTGGTAACTGCTAGGAGAGTGAGTGACCTCCAAGCTTTGTCGATAGATCCACCGGCTTTTCTATCAATAAGGCCTGATAGGACGGGTCCGTCTTTAAGACTATTTTATCTTCCCAAAGTCGCTACTAAATTTCATAGATCTCAGGAAATCTTCCTTCCTACCTTTCATGAAAACCACTCGACACCAGAGGAAGAAAAACTTCATGCCCTGTATGTAAAGAGGACTGTTTTGGCCTACTTAGATAGGACTAAGGCCTGGAGGCAGAGCAGGGCTCTCTTTGTGTCGTTCCAGGGTAATAAGAATGGTTCCAGGGTCACGAAGAATACGTTATCCCGCTGGACTAGTGATGCCATAATATTGGCATTCAAGGCTAAAGGAAGAGATCCACTAAAAAATGTGGGAGCACACTCTACAAGGGCTATGTCGGCTTCCTGGGCGGAAAAGGCGGACATACCAATAGATCTTATATGTAAAGCCGAACTTGGTCTTCGCCTTCTAAAATAAATTATTACAACAACCGCTGTGTTTATTTAATTAAAATCCTTTTTAATAATGTGTGTGTGTGTTTTTTAACCCTTTCAAACAATTGGATTAATAATGGATAGGTGTCATAATTGACGCCTCTCCATTATTAATCTGGCTTAATGTCACCTTACAATAGCAAGGTGGCATTAACCCTTCATTACCCCATATCCCACCGCTACAGGGGAGTGGGAAGAGAGTGGCCAAGTGCCAGAATAGGCGCATCTTCCAGATGTGCCTTTTCTGGGGTGGCTGGGGGCAGATGTTTGTAGCCAGGGGGGGCCAATAACCATGGACCCTCTCCTGGCTATTAATATCTGCCCTCAGTCACTGGCTTTACCATTCTGGCGGAGAAAATTGCGCGGGAGCCCACGCCGATTTTTTCCGCCATTTAACCCTTTATTTCAGCAGCTACAGCTCTGAAATTTTGCACATACACACTACTAACATTAGTAGTGTGGAATATGCAAAAAAAAAGGGGATATGAGATGGTTTACTGTGTGTAAACCATGTCTCATATCCTGTCGGGTTTGTGCAGGAGAAATGAGAAGCCGGCAATTGAATTACCGGCTGTTCACAGATATCGCGCTGAATGAAATCTAAATACAGAATATATAAATATGTGTCTCAATGACATATATATATATATACTGTATATATGTTTTAATGAACATTTGAGCACATAAATCCATTAGATGTCGGTTTTGCAAGCCTGCGCGAAAATCTCGCAGTACGGATGCCATACGGATTACATACGGAGGATGCCATGCGCAAAATACGCTGACACACCCTGACTACGGATCACTATTTTGGGAACATTTCTCCGTATTACGGCCGTAGTACGGACGTATAATACGTGGCGTATTGTCTTACGCCAAGTGTGACTCCAGCCTAAGACTGCGTTCTTTGTGAAATGGAAAAACAAAGCATCAAAAAACAAAAACTCATCATGGAAACTTAGCCTAAGGCCTTTTTCACAGGTCAGTGTGTCCCATACATGAGGTGACAGTTTTCTCACGTACCGGAGACACTTACACAAGTAGACCTATTCAAGTGAATGGGTCTGTGCACATGCAGTGTGTGTCCACGGACCATGTGTCCGTGACCATAATAAGCTGATGTGTCCATTTTAGAAATGGAAGCACAGGCTGCAAAACGTCCCACACACGGATGACACACAGGGATGTCATCTGTGGGACATGTACCGACGCCTGAGAAACAGAGGTACAGTAAGCGCTGTTCCCCGGTGTCAGGTGCTGAAGACGGCTCTCATCATTCTCCCCTGCTCTATTGGCAATCAGCGCAAGCAGAAGAGAATGATGAGAGTTATATTCAACTGATAACAGTGACAGCAGGCAGCGGCTGATGGGAGTCATCAGCCACCGCCTGCGCTATAAATAAATAAATGAAAAAACTGCATGGTTTACCTTGTGTTCAGCTCAATGAGTTTACCGCAGTTTTCCATGGCCCCTTACCAGCCTGAGAATACCAGTCCCCAGCTGTCTGCTTTAGTAAGGTTGGTTGTAAAAAATGGGGGGGACCTCACGCCGTTTTTTAATTATTTATTTAAATAATTAAAAATAAACAACATATGGACCCCTCTGCTCTTTATAACCAGCCTAGCTATCGCTGACAGCTGAAGGTTGCAACCCCCAGTTGTCAGTTTTGCCTGGCTGGTTATCAAAAATACAGGGGAATCCACGTCAGATTTTAATTTATTTATAGAGCAGGCGGTGGCTGATGAATACTCCCATGATTTATGTAAATAATTAAAAAAAAAACAGTGTGGGGACCCCTCTATTCTTGATAAACCTGCCTTGCTGAAGTTGACAGCTGAGGGTTGCAGCCCCCAGCTGTGAGTTTTGTCTGGCTGGTTATAGAAAACTTAGGGGAACCCACGCCAGATTATTTATTTATAGCGCAGGTGGCGGGGGGAGAATACTCCTATCAGCCGGTGCCTGCTCTCACTGTTATTAGCTGCAGCAGGTGTACGATGATGGGAGTAATAGTCCCAGCAGCCGCCGCCTGCTTTCTCTGTTGTCAGTTGAATTTAACTCTTATCATTCTCCCTTGCTCACTGGCAGAGCAGGGGAGAATAATGAGAGTCGTCTTCAGCACCCGATGCTGGGGAACAGTGCTAACTGTACTGCTGCTTCCGAGGTGCCAATACATGTTGTACTGATGTGGCACACGTATGCCACAAGTATTTCACACACGGACACACCGACACTGATATCTCTGGTACTGTTTTTCCTGGTACTGGAAATATCAGGATGTATGAAACCGGCCTAAGACTATGTTCCAACAATTAACTTTTGGTGAGTTTTTGATGTTGCATATTTTCTGCACCTTTGAGCTACATTAGGTTAAGTGAACATGACATTTCTATATATCACTTCCACTTTGCTGGAACTGTAAGATTCAGAGTTTTTGATACAGCAAAAATATGTAGCTTCAAAAACTCATTGTGGCCACCCAGCCCTCTTCAATAAAAATGGTCCGAGTCTTGTCGTCAATTTTTTTTTTACGGACAGGACTCTAACCAAAAATATGTTTGTGTGAAGATACCCACAGGCTGAATTCACAGATCCATTTTTGCTGACCCAAAGTAGACCCTTTTGTCTAGATATTGTTATTGCATTTGGGTAAGGAGTCTTACAATTGGTCGTCACATCACTGTCTGTACTCGGACTGCTAAATACGGATGTGTGACTCAGGCTTTAATATTGCTCATTGAGAAATTAAACTTTGATCCATCATACAAAGGTGCTCATAGGGCAGTCCCAATTTTGCAAATATTCCAAATCCGCACTAAACCCTCCCCATTGGCCGTTAACCATTCTGCTATGCTACTGACTTTGGCATTGAAATCTCATGCATACATTCCCAGCCCAGCATGCACGGTGCCTTGCCTGCTGTAGACAATGGGCGCAATATGTCATAAAGCACACAATAGACTCCATTTATTATATGGGATAATTCACATGTGTCTATAACATGTATTTTAAATACTCAAAATACACCGCTTTCATCTTATTTAGAAAACGTATATTAAAGTATTTGGAAGTATTCAAAATATAGATGCATCGATATGTGATGAGTAAGTCATTTTCTGTTGCATTTTCGTGACTGTCATAAATCGATTTTACATCTACAGATTTTTTTTTTAAATCTCATTGATTTGCTTTATTAAAAATAATAACATCAGCTATATTCACCTGTCCTCGTTCCAGTGCTAGCTCTCCTCTTCTTCTGCTCCCGGTGTTATACAGGTTTCAGTGGTGACATTTTCTCTACATTGCACGTAATCATAAGGCTCATCGGTTCAGCTGATGTTGATGTAGGTGGCACAAGCTGCTGAGCCCAGTTAGGGAGTTGAACTCATGTGCCATAATTTTCGACTTTTTCTAAACAGAAAATGTGCATTAATCTAACATACTTGCCTTAATTTGTGCAATTTCATGCTTAGTTGCACATTTATTGTGCAATTTGTACATGTTTTAGACGTGTGCAAATAGGGTGTAGCCTATCAGAAAGTTGTGTCCTAAATCTTGATTTTGAGTGCAAAAATTTGTTGTGGACCAAAGACAACCAACATATGGCATAAACTAGACCCTGGTTCATCATTTGAGTTGCTTTTTTGTCTTGAGGTATTCATTGCAGTTTTTTTGTGGCAAATTCTTCAAAACCGGTTGATACATTTTGCGGATATTAGCAATGTTTTTGTTTTTTTTTCAGGGCTTTTTTTGTGCCTTTTTATAGCAAAAAATCCACATGGACATTTAAAATGTCACACAATCATGTACAACTGCACAAAACTAAAATTACACAGATTTCATACTACAAAAGGGAACTGGAGTAGAACTGTGCACACATTTATATACAAGTAACAAAGCACTGAAGATAGTCAGGGTAATGGTAGCAAAATAATCAGAAATACAACAAAGCAGTCATCAAAGCAAAAGGTGGCTACTTTGAAGAACCTAGAATATAAGATATATTTTAAGTTGTTTCACACTTTTTTGTTAAGTATATAATTCCACATGTGTTAATTCATAGTTTTGATGCCTTCAGTGTGAATTTACAATTTTCATATGCAAATTGCCTCTTCTGAGAAAAAGAGGACTTTACTCTATAGCGCCACCTATTGGAAGTAGCGATCCTACAAGTCACAATCAACCCTTTAACGAGTCGTGCAATATGACTTAGGATAAAAGCCAAATCAGTATCTCAATTCGCAGACACGGTGTTTCGGGCTATTGGCCCTCGTCAGTGCGAAGCATGAGAACTGATTTGGCTAGGTGAGAGGCTCTGGAGTGGGGTCTAAGGGGTAACGTTTCTCCTTATGGAGAGTGACATAAGGAGAAACGTTACCCCTTAGACCCCACTCCAGAGCCTCTCACCTAGCCAAATCAGTTCTCATGCTTCGCACTGATGAGGGCCAATAGCCCGAAACACCGTGTCTGCGAATTGAGATACTGATTTGGCTTTTATCCTAAGTCATATTGCACGACTCGTTAAAGGGTTGATTGTGACTTGTAGGATCGCTACTTCCAATAGGTGGCGCTATAGAGTAAAGTCCTCTTTTTGTCAGAAGAGGCAATTTGCATATTTAAATTCCCAGAGGAGCATTGCACAGCGAATAAGCCTCCTTACCTTGACAAGCCAGAGATGGTATGTCACTCTCCATAAGGAGAAACGTTACCCCTTAGACCCCACTCCAGAGCCTCTCACCTAGCCAAATCAGTTCTCATGCTTCGCACTGACGAGGGCCAATAGCCCGAAACACCGTGTCTGCGAATTGAGATACTGATTTGGCTTTTATCCTAAGTCATATTGCACGACTCGTTAAAGGGTTGATTGTGACTTGTAGGATCGCTACTTCCAATAGGTGGCGCTATAGAGTAAAGTCCTCTTTTTCTCAGAAGAGGCAATTTGCATATTTAAATTCCCAGAGGAGCATTGCACGGCGAATAAGCCTCCTTACCTTGACAAGCCAGAGATGGTATGTCACTCTCCATAAGGAGAAACGTTACCCCTTAGACCCAATTTTCATAGTCATGAAAATACAGAAAAATCTTTAAATGAGAAGGTGTGTCCAAACTTTTGGTCTGTACTGTATGTCTGGGCCCACTGCAACCATTTCTGCTTGTGAACACTGTTTAGGGGTGGCCGAATAGTAGGTTTATGCACCACAGCAAGCCTTTGAAGGATTGTACACCTTGAGGTTCGAGGGACTCCATAGGCACCAGCAGCTTCAAATAACTGTTTTCTGCTTTGCAGTGGTATTTTGGCAGCTGCTCTCTTAATCCAATGAATTTGTTTGGCAGAAACCTTCCTCATTATGCCTTTATCTGCATGAACTCTGTCTGTGCTCTGCTTCAGTCACAAATCTCTTCACAGTATTATGATCACTCTTAAGTTTACGTGAAATATCTAATGTTTTCATACCTTGTCCAAGGCATTGCACTATTTAACGCTTTTCAGCAGCAGAGAGATCCTTTTTATTTCCCATATTGCTTGAAACCTGTGGCCTGCTTAATAATGTGGAACATCATTTTTAAGTAGTTTTCCTTTAATTAGAATCAACTGGAAAACTAATTACCACATGTGTTTAAGATTGATTTCAGTGATCCATTGAGCCCTGAGACACAATACCATCCACGAGTTTATTTGAAAAACAAAACAATTAAATCTTTATGACACTTAAATCCAATGTGCATAATAATTTGGAACATGGTGTATTCATCCTTGTGTATATTTTTCTCACTTCACCAACTTAGACTGTTTAGTGCTGAATCATAACTCACAAATCAGATGCCAAAAATATTTAGACACAGGTTGTAAAGTAGGAAAATAGATAAAAAGCCAAGGGGATGAATACTTTCGCAAGCAACTGTATCTCTCCACAGTACATATTTAATAGAATTCTACAGAAAAGTACTTTGCTGGTTACGGTAACCATTACAAGTTCTACCTTAGTCCATTTTGATTGCATTCAGATGTTGTGAAATTGTGTTTTTCCCCACATTTTTGCAACTCTACAGCAATTTTGCCAAAAATAGCAGCAAACACCTATACTGTTTTATAATGATTACAGTATTGAACACAGCCTTTATAGGGAGAGTTTTTAGTTAGGGGCCTAGGAAAAAAGAGAGATTTTGGTTGCTCATGTGGTTAATATTTCTCATGGATATGAACCTGAGACCATGCTGTCACTAACTGATTGTGTCACTCTTTTAGTATAGTTTATGGATGACCAGAGATGGAGTATCTCCTTAAGCTGTTCTTGAATAAAAAAGGATCTGCTTGCAAAGTAAATGCTTAACATGCTCAACAACTGAGAATTAGACATTTATTTGCTATATCATCTTTTGTTGGCAAACACTACTAACGTACATAGAAACAAGAATTGTAGAATGCATAGTATTATTTACAAGAAGACAGCAGTGTAACCTGAACTTAATGTGCATGGAAGAGGGGCCGATAAACCTTCTCAAGCACCTGCATCAGGCGTGATTGCTACCTCTGCACCCCCTATACCTACACCCCTGCCTGAAACCTCATATGAAGAATCATCAAAAAGACTTGTATCTGCTAATATTAAACACGTAAAATAAAATCTGAGGGCAACATGATATAGGGGCAGGGACTCTGTTTCCAGTGATGTATCACTTACTGGGTTGCTTGCTGTAGTTTTTGTAAATAACTGTTTTATCAGAGGAAATTCCATTAATGTCTGGGAAATGGGGTTCCACCATCAGGATTCCCACATTTTTGTAAAACGGAAATTAATTTCTTGCCCGATCAGCAATCTAGAGGAGGGGAGACCCTACGCACTTGTAACTGTTAAAGACAATGTCTCTGATTCATCAAGGTGTTTATGTGTAAAGTACTTTTAAATGTTGCAGAAATTTTGCACAACACAAAGCTGTTCAAAAAACTTTTGCCATTTTCACACCAGTTTTGGCCAGCTCAGCCAAAATAGACAGCGCTGGGGTGAGATGAGCCATAATGATGCCCATCGAACAAATTCATTTAAAGTTGCGTCATACAGAATCTTACTCCAGAAATGTTCCTTCAGTCATTGACTGGAGTAACACTTCTGGGGAAGAGAACATAAGCGCACGTGAGTGATAAGAAGGCTCCAAATTCATTAAGTAGCATGTGCCTCTTAATGAATTTGGAGCATCTTATTCCTGCACACCCATCATTAAGATAGGATACAAAAACCAGTCTTATGCCACTTTCACACGTCAGTGTCTCCGGTATGTGTGTTAACAGTTTTCATATGTACTGGAGACACTTACACAAGTAGATCCATTCAAATCTATGGGTCTGCGCACGTCAATGTGTTTCCCCGGACCGTGCGTCCGTGTACAAAACACATTGACATGTCAGTTTTTTGCACACTGATGAGACACGACTGACAAACGTATGTCATTAGTGTGACACATACCATCGCCTGAGAAAAGCCTTACAATTAGAGCTGTTCTCAGGTGCTGGGTGCTGAATACCACTGTCATCATTGTTGCCTTGTCTACCTACAATCAGCGAGACCAGGCGATGCTGATGAGACTTGTAGTCAGCACCAGCCATCTGTGTATAATGTGTAATAAATAATTAAGTTAAAAAAAGTTGTGTGGTTCCCTTAAATTTTCCAAACAAGCTGATGGAAAGTTGACAGCTGGGACTGGTGTTAATAATGTGGGAAGGGGCCAATAGCCATAAAGGTTCCCAGCACGTTGATAATATCTCACAGCTGTTTGCTTAATTACTAACCAGCAAATGTTAAATGAACAGATGCGGGCTTATATTAATGCGCTGGGATAGGGCCATGGATCAGCCCTAAGCTGTCCCAGAAATGGTGCATCCATTAGATTAGATAATCCTTCTCCCCTGCTTGTGCCGATCGCCGGCAGAGCAGGGGAGAATGATGAGAGCTGTGTTCAGCATCCGGCACCATGGAACAGCCCTTACTGTAACGCTTCTTCCCTGGCGCTGATGCATGTCACATGGATGACATCCATGTGTGTTATGCATATGCACGTGTGCTGGATGTTTTGTGGCCGTGCTGACATTAAAAAGCGGACATGTTAGCGTGTTTTGCCCACAGATACACGGTCCATGGAAACACACTGACATGTACACAGAACCATTCACTTGAAAAGGCAAATAGTGCTCCGTTTCTCCCGAGTCTCTTCGCATGGCTACACAATGGTATAAAATTCTGTGACACACCTATGGTGTCAATATGATCATTGCACCCCTAGATGAATTAATTGAGAGTTGTAATTCATAATATAGGGTCACTTATGGGGGGTTCTGCTGTTTTGGCACTTCATGGGCTCTACCAGTGGGTCATGGCACCTGCAAACCATGACCCACTGGTCTAGTTTCCAAAATGGTATAACTTGTGGGGGTTACATCAGTTTAGGCACATCAGGGGCTCTCCGAATGTGACATGGCGTCCAATCTTAATTCCAGCCAATTTTGCGTTGAAAAAGTCAAACGGCGCTCCTTCCCTTCCAAGCTCTGCCATGCACCCAAACAGTGGTTTACCTGCACATATGGGGTATCAGCGTACTCAGGACAAATTGCACAACAACTTTTCGGGTCCAATTTCTCCTGTTACCCTTGGTAAAATAAAAAAAATGGATGTGAATTACGTTTTTTGTGAAAAAAGTTAAATGCTCATTTTTTTTAAACATTCCAAAAATTCCTGTGAAGCTCCTGAAGGGTTAATAAACTTTTTGAATGTGGTTTTGAGCACCTTGAGGGGGGTGCAGTGTTTAGAATCGTGTCACTTTTGGGTATTTTCTATCATATAGACCCCTCAAAATGACTTCAAATGTGATATGGTCCCTAAAAAAATAGTAATGTAAAAATGAGAAATCGCTGGTTAACTTTTAACCCTTATAACTTCCTAACAAAAAAATTTTGGTTCGAAAATTGTGCTGATGTAAAGTAGACATGTGGGAAATGTTACTTATTAAGTATTTTGTGTGACATATCTCTTTGATTTAAGGGCATGAAAATTCAAAGTTGAAAAATTGCGAAATTTTCTAAATTTTTGCCAAATTTCTATCTTTTTTTCACAAGTAAACGCACGAGTCATAACTTTTTTATTTTTCCGTCAGTATGGCCATGTGAGGGCTTGTTTTTTTTGTGGGACAAGTTGTACTTTTGAACTACACCATTGGTATTGCCATGTCTAATTAACTCAGATGTTGCCAAAAATCAGAAGCTTCCAAACACATGACATCATCATGTGGGCTGTCCAAAATTGCTTAAAGGTAACACAGTGATATAATACTGTTTGCACATCCCTGCTCCTTAGCAGTATGTTTCTCTTCTTCCTTCTATGCTTCCACGGTCAGGATTTGCTCAGGATTTGACGCAGGTAAAATCTGCACCTAAGGTCACTGGCAGGTCACCTGCGTTTTTGATGCGTTTTTACATGCGTTTTTTTTATGCATTTTTCATGCTTTTTTATGCGGATTTGTGTGTGTTTTTGTAAGCTAAATAAAGATATACAAAAAAAAAGAATTGTGATGTCATTTCTTGTCCAACCTCTTCATTTACATACTCCATGGTAGAATAATGTTTACACACAGCTAGATAGATAGATAGATAGATAGATAGATAGATAGATATGATAGATGGATACAATAGATAGATAGATGCGTTAGATGGATACGATACATAGATACGATAGATAGATAGATAGATAGATAGATAGATAGATATGATAGATAGATACGATAGATATCCATCGTATCTATCTATTGTATCCATCTATCGTATCTATCTATCAATATATCCATCTATTATCTAGCGATATATCTATCTATAAATATATCTATCTATATATAGATAAATCAATAGATAGATATATCGATAGATAGATAATAGATAGATAGGATACATAGATAGATGGATACGATAGAGAGATATGATAGATGGATCACACATGCGAGAAACTCGGATGAGTCTCCCATCTCAATACCTGGCACTGCCACCAGCACTCGGGACCAGAGCGTGCAGCTGCATGTATTTCTATGCAGCCACACGCTCTGGTCCCGAGTGCTGGCGGCAGTGCTGGGTATTAAGATGCGAGACTCGTCCGAGTTTCTCGCATGTGTGATCTCGGCATTAAATAAAGACACACACGCCCACGAAATCTGCATTAGGCCGGGGTCACACTCGCGAGAAACTCACACAAGTCTCTCGGTTCAATACCCAGCACTGCCGCCGACACTCGGGACCGGAGTGTGCAGCTGCATGTATTTCTATGCAGCTGAATGCTCTGGTCTCGAGTGCCCATGGCTATGCCAGGTATTGACCCCGGCCTTAAACGCAATGTTTAATTTAAAAAAAAAATGTGAAAAAAAATGGTGTGGGCTCCCGCGCAATTTTCTGTGCCAGAGAGGGAAAGCCAGCAACTGGGGGACTGATGTTTGTAGCCTAGGAAGGAGTTAATACCCATGGAGCTTCCCAGGCTATGAATATCAGCCCACAGCTGTCTGCGTAGCCTTTACTGGCTATAAAAATAGGGGGACCCCCCAAAAAAATGACGTGGAGTCCCCCTTTAATTTTTAGCCAGAAAGGCTACGCAGACAGCTGCGGGCTGATATTCATAGCCTAGAGAGAGACCATGGATATTGCACCCCCCGGCTACAAATACCAGCCCCCAGCCACCAAAGAAACGGCACATCTGTAAGATGCGCCAATTCCGGCGCTTAGCCTCTCTCTTCCCACTCCCGAGTAGCGGTGGAATATGGGGTAATTAGGCACTTAATGTCACCTTTGTAAGGTGACATTAAGCCGACTTAGTAATGGAGAGGCATCAATAAGATACCTACCATTACTAATCCTATAGCTGTGAAAGGATTAATAAAACACACACACATGCAGAATAAAGTATTTTAATGAAATAAAACACTACATAGTTTTGACAATATTTTTATTGTCATTCTTGCGACGCCCTCGTTCTCCTAGAAAAAATGTAAAAATAATAAACCAACAGTATACTCCCTGTGTCCGAAGTAGTCCATTTAATAATGAGTGTCCCACGACGAGTCCGGCCCTGCTACATCTGAATGCCTGACATCCAGATGTACTGTAGCAAAGCTTGTAGATGATCGCTGGAGATAACTCTCCAGTGATCACCTACATTCTAGCACTCACGTTCAGCTGACCGTGAGAACCAGCCTAGTGTGACCGGAGATAACCCCCGGTCACGTGCACGGCAGTTCTCGCGGTAAGCTAAGTTATCGTGAGAAGTGCAGTGGACGCGGACTTCCGGCGGCGAGACAGGTAAGCCGGCATGTGAATTAGTAGATATGCGTCGTAAGCTGCGTTAACGCAGTTACTACGCATGTGACTAATCATTAGATGCGGTTTTATCTATGGTAAATTTACAGCACGGCGATGGAGCGTCGCCACATTGTAAACAAACATGCTGCGTTCTGAAAAGATGCGCCTCATGTCCGTTTATGCGGGTCTGCCACCTGCGTGTTTTAATGCATAGTGGAGACGAGATTTCATGAAATCCCCTCCACTATGCTGTAACATTTGGACGCTGCGTGTTTGACACTGCGGCTCTACGCAACATCAAACACGCAGCGTTTCCTGACCGTGGAAACACACCCAAAGGCTATGTTCCCACGATGAGTATTTGGTGAGTTTTTGATGTTTTCTTCAGCATTCCTGCACCTATTAGGTTCATTAGATTTCTTGCATTGTTTTTATTTTATTTTTAAGTGCCTTTTGTTCTTGCGTTTTTTGTCTTTTGTTGGTATGTAATGTTTTAATTAAAGTTGCATTGTTTTTGATTGGTCCTGTTATTTTACTTTGATATAACTTTTTCAATACAGTCATGTGTGGTACAAATGCCCTTTTATTGTGTTTCCACTGCTGAAGCACAATAAAAATGAATATACATGTATTACTTGTGAATTTTCCTCATCTAATGTGATTCTATGAGGAAAATCTGTACATAAAACTCAATGTACTTGCAAGAGAAATTTATATGTTGCAGGTTTTAGATACGCACTGCATGTCAAATTACGCTGCATAAAAAATAAGCGCAGAGGGCATTAAAGTTCTATAAATCCCATCCACTTTGTTTGAACTGTAAGACCACGTACACACGTTCAGTATTTGGCCAGTATTTTACATCGGTATTTGTAAGGCTGCCGTCACACTAGCAGTATTTGGTCAGTATTTCACATCAGTATTTGTAAGCAAAAACCAGGAGTGGAGCAAATAGAGGAAAAGTATAACAGAAACATATGCACCACTTCTGTATTTATCACCCACTCCTGGTTTCGGCTTACAAATACTGATGTAAAAACTGACCAAATACTGATAGTGTGACGACAGCCTAAGGCTAGGTTCCCATTGCGTTAATGGGTGAGCGCTAACGGACAGCATTGCACGGCGAAATTAATGCAGTGCACCGCGTCCGTTAGAGCTCCCATTGCCAGCAATGTTTAAGCGCCTTGCTAGCGCGTGTCATTTTCGGAATACGCTAGCGATGTGCCGTTCTTTTGTAGCGCGCCTCGGACGCTGCTTGAAGCGTCCGCGGCGCGCCCGAGGTCCGTTCCCCGCTCTCGCAGATCGGGGATCTGCGCTAGCGGGGACGTTTAACGCGACCCCTTAAAAGACATTGCGTTAGCGCAATCCACTAGCGCTTAGCGCTAAACGGATTGCCCTAACGCAATCTGAACCTAGCCTAAGCCAAAACCAGGAGTAGAACAGTCAGAGGAAAAGTATAATAGAAACCCATCACCACCTTTGTATTTTTCACCCACTCCTGGATTTGGTTTACAAATACTGATGTAAAATACTGACCAAATACTGAACGTGTGAACGTGGCCTAAGGCTGCCGTCACACTAGCAGTATTTGGTCAGTATTTCACATCAGTATTTGTAAGCAAAAACCAGGAGTGGAGCAAATAGAGGAAAAGTATAACAGAAACATATGCACCACTTCTGTATTTATCACCCACTCCTGGTTTCGGCTTACAAATACTGATGTAAAAACTGACCAAATACTGATAGTGTGACGACAGCCTAAGGCTAGGTTCCCATTGCGTTAATGGGTGAGCGCTAACGGACAGCATTGCACGGCGAAATTAATGCAGTGCACCGCGTCCGTTAGAGCTCCCATTGCCAGCAATGTTTAAGCGCCTTGCTAGCGCGTGTCATTTTCGGAATACGCTAGCGATGTGCCGTTCTTTTGTAGCGCGCCTCGGACGCTGCTTGAAGCGTCCGCGGCGCGCCCGAGGTCCGTTCCCCGCTCTCGCAGATCGGGGATCTGCGCTAGCGGGGACGTTTAACGCGACCCCTTAAAAGACATTGCGTTAGCGCAATCCACTAGCGCTTAGTGCTAAACGGATTGCCCTAACGCAATCTGAACCTAGCCTAAGCCAAAACCAGGAGTAGAACAGTCAGAGGAAAAGTATAATAGAAACCCATCACCACCTTTGTATTTTTCACCCACTCCTGGATTTGGTTTACAAATACTGATGTAAAATACTGACCAAATACTGAACGTGTGAACGTGGCCTAAGGCTGCCGTCACACTAGCAGTATTTGGTCAGTATTTTACATCAGTATTTGTAAGCCAAAACCAGGAGTGGAACAAACAGAGGAAAAGTATAATAGAAACATATGCACCACTTCTGTATTTATAACCCACTCCTGGTTTTGGCTTACAAATACTGATGTAAAATACTGACCAAATACTGATAGTGTGACGGCAGCCTAAGGCTGATTTTTTATTTGTGCTGCAAATATACACTCATCAAAAGCTCATCATGGGAACATAACCTAAAATGGAAACTACTGTACTGTGTGCAGAAGATTGGGGGCTGCACAAAATGGCATAGCAGCCTACATGTGGCCTCAATATATTTTAATAATTTTTATTTTCTTGAAAAACTTTGTGGATTATTATCATCTTACAAACAAATCTCAGAACCAAAAAAAGTCTTCTAAAACCCTCTTGCAATTGAAGATTTTAATTGACTGTAGATCATCTTACCTACTTCAAATATCTTTTGATATTACAAAAGTAAAGATTGCCCTTAGTGACTCAGACAGATAATTTGCCATCTGCTCCCTCTTATCACGGGGAAGGTGAAGGGAAGGAAAAGCTAGCAAAGATGATAACTTCATGACCCGCTCATGCTATATAAAATTAATAAGCACATCGTATAGGAAATTCTTTTTGTTCTTTCTTGTTCTACTATAAAATTCGAGTAGACAGGTGCATTTAATATTTAACTAAAATTAGATTAACAAATTCGGAAAAGGGCACCGCTGCCCAAATAGCACATGAATCACAGAACTGGATGCAATATTAAACAGTACCTAAAGTAAAATCCTCTACTAATTCCCCAACAATTAGCAAAAGCAGAAGTCTTGGTATATAACTATCTTGCTTAAAGCAAAACTTCATGTTAAGCAAAGTTTACCTTCTCCAGAGCACTTACTGCATATACTCGAGTATATGCCGACTCGAGTATAAGCCAAGACCCCTAATTTTAATACAAAAAACTGTGATAACATATTGATTCTTGTATAAGCCGGGTATGCATTGTCCCCTCATCCCTATCCTGGTCTGCATGGTTCCTCATCCCTATCCTGGTATGCATAGCACCGCATCCCTATCCTGGTATGCATAACTAC
The DNA here is from genome assembly GCF_051348905.1 of Ranitomeya variabilis. Taxonomy (NCBI): domain Eukaryota; kingdom Metazoa; phylum Chordata; class Amphibia; order Anura; family Dendrobatidae; genus Ranitomeya; species Ranitomeya variabilis. The sequence goes on along the minus strand of NC_135233.1, from coordinate 926,744,716 downwards.
TCATCCCTATCCTGGTATGCATGGCTCCTCATCACTATCCCTGTATGCACGGCTCCTCATCCCTATCCTGGTATGCATGGCTCCTCATCACTATCCCTGTATGCATGGTTCCTCATCCCTATTCTTGTCTGCATGGTGTTGTGAATTAGACTTTTTTGGCTCCCTCTTGTGGTCACTGGTGATATGACTCTGGGATTGTCTTTCTCAGTTTGGCACCCACCTGGGTCGTTAGTCCAGGGGTGTTGCTATATAAGCTTCCTGGATTCTCAGTCCAGTGCCTGGCATCGTTGTAATCAGATCCTTTCTGTTTGCTCCTGTCTGCTGGTCCTGGTTCTTGCAAAACTAAGCTAAGTCGTGCTTCCTTGTTTTTTGGTTATTTGTATGGCTCTTATTTTCTGTCCAGCTTGTACTAAATGTGATTCCTGCTTTTGCTGGAAGCTCTAGGGGGCTGGTATTCTCCCCCCGGGCCGTTAGACGGTTCGGGGGTTCTTGAATATCCAGCGTGGAAATTTTGATAGGGTTTTTGCTGACCGTATAAGTCATCTTACTATATTCTGCTAGTCAGTGGGCCTCTCTTTGCTAAATATCTAGTTCATTCTTACGTTTGTCTTTTCTCCTTACCTCACCGTTATTATTTGTGGGGGGCTTGTATCCAACTTTTGGGGTCTTTTCTCTGGAGGCAAGAAAGGTCTATCTTTTCCCTTCTAGGGTTAGTTAGTTCTCCGGCTGGCGCGAGACGTCTAGAACAAACATAGGCACGTTCCCCGGCTGCTGCTATTTGTGGTGCTAGGATTAGATATACGGTTAGCCCAGTTACCACTGCCCTATGAGCTGGTTTTTTATGTTTGCAGACTTGGTATGTACTTTTGAGACCCTCTGCCATTGGGGTCATAACAGTATGCCAGGCCGAAGTTGAATGTTTAATGCATTGCAGAAGTGGGATAATAAGAAAGGAAATTCTGAGTTTTTTTTTTTTTTTCCTCTCTTTGTTCCTCCCCTTTACCTCTGAGTGGCTTGTGCTTGCTGCAGACATGAATGTCCAGACCTTGATTACAAGTGTGGATCAGCTTGCTGCTCGTGTGCAGGGCATACAAGATTTTGTTACCAGTAGTCCAATGTCTGAACCTAAAATACCTATTCCTGAACTATTCTCTGGAGACCGATTCAAGTTTAGGAATTTCAGGAATAATTGTAAATTGTTTCTATCTCTGAGACCCCGTTCATCTGGAGACTCAGCTCAGCAAGTTAAAATTGTTATCTCTTTCTTACGGGGCGACCCTCAGGATTGGGCCTTCTCGCTAGCGCCAGGAGATCCGGCATTGGCAAATATTGATGCGTTTTTTCTGGCGCTCGGATTGCTTTACGAGGAACCCAATCTTGAAATTCAGGCAGAAAAAGCCTTGCTGGCTATTTCTCAGGGCCAGGATGAAGCTGAAGTGTATTGCCAAAAATTTCGGAAATGGTCCGTGCTTACTCAGTGGAATGAGTGTGCTCTGGCCGCAAATTTCAGAAATGGCCTTTCTGAAGCCATTAAGAATGTGATGGTGGGTTTCTCCATTCCTACAAGTCTGAATGATTCCATGGCGCTGGCTATTCAAATTGACCGGCGTTTGCGGGAGCGCAAAACTGCTAATCCTCTGGTGGTGTTGTCTGAACAAACACCTGATTTAATGCAATGTGATAGAATTCAGACTAGAAATGAACGGAAAAATCATAGACGTCAGAATGGGTTGTGTTTTTACTGTGGTGATTCTACACATGTTATATCAGCATGCTCTAAACGCCTAACAAGGGTTGTTAGCCCTGTCGCCATTGGTAATTTGCAACCTAAATTTATTTTGTCTGTGACTTTAATTTGCTCATTGTCTTCCTACCCCGTTATGGCGTTTGTGGATTCAGGTGCTGCCCTGAGTCTTATGGATCTGTCATTTGCCAAGCGCTGTGGTTTTGTTCTTGAGCCTTTGGTAAATCCTATCCCTCTTAGAGGTATTGATGCTACGCCATTGGCGGAAAATAAACCGCAGTTTTGGACACAGGTAACCATGTGCATGACTCCTGAACATCGGGAGGTGATTCGTTTTCTTGTTCTGCATAAAATGCATGATTTGGTCGTTTTGGGTCTGCCATGGTTACAGACCCATAATCCAGTCTTGGATTGGAAGGCAATGTCTGTGTCAAGTTGGGGCTGTCAGGGAATTCATGGTGATTCCCCGCCGGTATCTATTGCTTCCTCTACTCCTTCGGAAGTTCCTGAGTATTTGTCTGATTATCAGGATGTATTCAGCGAGTCCAGGTCCAGTGCTCTGCCTCCTCATAGGGACTGTGACTGCGCCATAGATTTGATTCCAGGTAGTAAATTTCCTAAGGGAAGACTATTTAATCTGTCTGTACCTGAGCATACCGCAATGCGTTCGTATATCAAGGAGTCTCTGGAGAAGGGGCATATCCGTCCATCCTCTTCCCCTCTTGGTGCGGGATTCTTTTTTGTGGCCAAGAAGGACGGATCTTTGAGACTTTGTATTGACTATCGGCTTCTGAATAAAATCACTGTTAAATTTCAGTATCCTTTGCCTCTGTTGTCGGACTTGTTTGCCCGGATTAAAGGTGCCAAGTGGTTCACCAAGATAGATCTTCGTGGTGCGTACAACCTTGTGCGCATTAACCAGGGAGATGAATGGAAAACTGCATTTAATACGCCCGAAGGTCATTTTGAGTACTTGGTGATGCCTTTTGGGCTCTCTAATGCTCCTTCAGTGTTTCAGTCCTTTATGCATGATATTTTCCGGAAGTATCTGGATAAATTTATGATTGTTTATCTGGATGATATTCTGTTTTTTTCTGATGATTGGGACTCGTATGTAGAGCAGGTCAGGATGGTATTTCAGGTTTTGCGTGAGCATGCTTTGTTTGTTAAGGGCTCAAAGTGTCTCTTTGGTGTACAGAAGGTTCCCTTTTTGGGGTTTATTTTTTCCCCTTCTGCGGTGGAGATGGACCCAGTCAAGGTCCGAGCTATTCATGATTGGACTCAGCCCACGTCAGTTAAAAGTCTTCAGAAGTTCTTGGGTTTTGCTAACTTCTACCGTCGTTTTATCGCTAATTTTTCTAGCGTTGTTAAACCTTTGACGGATATGACCAAGATAGGTTCTGATGTTGCTAACTGGGCTCCTGCAGCCGTGGAAGCTTTCCAAGAGTTGAAGCGCTGGTTTACTTCGGCGCCTGTTTTGTGCCAGCCTGATGTCTCACTGCCCTTTCAGGTTGAAGTGGATGCTTCTGAGATTGGGGCAGGGGCCGTTTTGTCGCAGAGAGGCCCTGGTTGCTCTGTAATGAGACCATGTGCCTTTTTCTCTAGGAAGTTTTCGCCTGCTGAGCGGAATTATGATGTTGGCAATCGGGAGTTGTTGGCCATGAAGTGGGCATTTGAGGAGTGGCGTCATTGGCTCGAGGGTGCTAAGCATCGTGTGGTGGTCTTGACTGATCACAAAAATCTGATGTATCTCTAGTCTGCTAAACGCCTGAATCCTAGACAGGCCCGCTGGTCATTGTTTTTCTCCCGTTTTGACTTTGTGGTCTCGTATTTACCAGGTTCAAAGAATGTGAAGGCTGATGCTCTTTCAAGGAGCTTTGTGCCTGACTCTCCTGGAGTCATAGAACCAGTTGGTATTCTTAAAGAGGGAGTTATCTTGTCAGCCATTTCTCCGGATTTGCGACGTGTGTTGCAGAGATTTCAGGCTGGTAGACCTGACTCTTGTCCACCTGACAGACTGTTTGTTCCTGATAAGTGGACCAGCAGAGTCATTTCCGAGGTTCATTCCTCGGTGTTGGCAGGGCATCCGGGAATTTTTGGCACCAGAGATCTGGTGGCTAGGTCCTTTTGGTGGCCTTCCTTGTCATGGGATGTGCGGTCATTTGTGCAGTCCTGTGGGACTTGTGCTCGAGCTAAGCCTTGCTGTTCTCGTGCCAGCGGGTTGCTCTTGCCCTTGCCTGTCCCGAAGAGGCCTTGGACACACATTTCCATGGATTTCATTTCAGATCTTCCGGTGTCTCAGGGCATGTCTGTCATCTGGGTGGTATGTGATCGCTTTTCCAAGATGGTCCATTTGGTATCTTTGCCTAAGCTGCCTTCCTCTTCCGATCTGGTTCCTTTGTTCTTTCAGAATGTGGTTCGTTTACACGGCATTCCTGAGAATATTGTGTCTGACAGAGGATCCCAGTTTGTTTCCAGGTTCTGGCGATCCTTTTGTGCTAAGATGGGCATTGATTTGTTGTTTTCGTCTGCCTTTCATCCTCAGACTAATGGACAAACGGAGCGAACTAATCAGACTCTGGAGGCTTATTTGAGGTGTTTTGTTTCTGCAGATCAGGATGATTGGGTGACCTTCTTGCCGTTGGCTGAGTTTGCCCTTAATAATCGGGCTAGTTCCGCTACTTTGGTTTCGCCTTTTTTTTGCAACTCTGGTTTCCATCCCCGTTTTTCCTCGGGACATGTGGAGCCTTCTGATTGTCCTGGGGTAGATTCCGTGGTGGATAGGTTGCAGCAGATCTGGAATTATGTGGTGGACAACTTGAAGTTGTCACAGGACAACTTGAAGTTGTCTCAGCGTTTTGCCAACCGCCGCCGCGGTGTGGGTCCCCGACTTCGTGTTGGGGATTTGGTATGGCTGTCTTCTCGATTTGTTCCTATGAAGGTCTCCTCTCCTAAATTTAAGCCTCGCTTCATCGGTCCTTACAAGATATTGGAAATCCTTAATCCTGTGTCCTTTCGCTTGGATCTTCCGGTGTCGTTTGCCATTCACAACGTGTTCCATAGGTCTTTGTTGCGGCGGTACGTTGTACCTGTGGTTCCTTCTGTTGAGCCTCCTGCTCCGGTCTTGGTTGAGGGCGAGTTGGAGTACGTGGTGGAGAAAATCTTGGATTCTCGTCTCTCCAGGCGGAGGCTTCAGTATCTGGTCAAGTGGAAGGGCTATGGTCAGGAGGATAATTCCTGGGTGGTTGCCTCTGATGTGCATGCGGCCGACTTAGTTCGTGCCTTTCACGCTGCTCATCCTGATCGCCCTGGTGGTCTTGGTGAGGGTTCGGTGACCCCTCCTTAAAGGGGGGGTACTGTTGTGAATTAGACTTTTTGGCTCCCTCTTGTGGTCACTGGTGATATGACTCTGGGATTGTCTTTCTCAGTTTGGCACCCACCTGGGTCGTTAGTCCAGGGGTGTTGCTATATAAGCTTCCTGGATTCTCAGTCCAGTGCCTGGCATCGTTGTAATCAGATCCTTTCTGTTTGCTCCTGTCTGCTGGTCCTGGTTCTTGCAAAACTAAGCTAAGTCATGCTTCCTTGTTTTTTGGTTATTTGTATGGCTCTTATTTTCTGTCCAGCTTGTACTAAATGTGATTCCTGCTTTTGCTGGAAGCTCTAGGGGGCTGGTATTCTCCCCCCGGGCCGTTAGACGGTTCGGGGGTTCTTGAATATCCAGCGTGGAAATTTTGATAGGGTTTTTGCTGACCGTATAAGTCATCTTACTATATTCTGCTATTAGTCAGTGGGCCTCTCTTTGCTAAATATCTAGTTCATTCTTACGTTTGTCTTTTCTCCTTACCTCACCGTTATTATTTGTGGGGGGCTTGTATCCAACTTTTGGGGTCTTTTCTCTGGAGGCAAGAAAGGTCTATCTTTTCCCTTCTAGGGTTAGTTAGTTCTCCGGCTGGCGCGAGACGTCTAGAACCAACGTAGGCACGTTCCCCGGCTGCTGCTATTTGTGGTGCTAGGATTAGATATACGGTTAGCCCAGTTACCACTGCCCTATGAGCTGGTTTTTTATGTTTGCAGACTTGGTATGTACTTTTGAGACCCTCTGCCATTGGGGTCATAACAGCATGGCTCCTCATCCCTATCCTGGTATGCATGGCTCCTCATCCCTATCCTTGTATGCATGATTCCTCATCCCTATTCTTGTATGTGTAGCGCCCCCACTGCCGCAGGGCCGAGGGGTACCCGGTACCGGGCCTCTGAGTCTCTGCTCTGGGGTTGTCACGGTGGCTAGACCCGGTCCGTGACCCTGCTGAGGGGCGTACAGTAATAGATGTGGATAGCGGTGGTGGTGCGGTGCAGTAAATAACGAGGACACCAAGTTGCAGTCTCTTTACCTCTTTACTGAAGGTTTTAAAGTCCTCAGTCCAGAGCGCTGTTACCAGGGCTGTCAGAGACCGGCCGGTCTAAAGACACATCAGGAGTTCTCCTTACAGGTGGGAATCAGTGTCTACCTTCTAGCGCTGGGTGTTGTAGTCCTTCCCTGCTGAGCTCCTGGGATAGTCCTCACAACTGGTTCTGTCTATCTCTGATGTTCATTCTCTCCGTCCTCCAGGTGATATGGTAGGACGCACCCGTATGACGGGGTAGGCCTGGAGTTCTTCCGGGACCCTAGAGTCACCCCTCTCCCACAGCTGCGTCCGTTGTCTGCTTAGGTGTTAAGTGAGACAGCCAACCTGTAATTGGCTGTCCTGCCGTGGTTTGCAGTAGTACTTAAAGTCTCTTACTTGCTCGGCGTTCCGGCCACCGACTGTTTGCGCCTCAGAAGGATGTTGCCTCGGTCTAACAGCACGACTCCTTCTGGTCCTAATGCCTCTTTACTGTATTCCCGTTGTGCACTGGTTAGTTCTGCTCTGAGGAGTCTGCCAGGATCCCATCCCTGACAGGTCCTCTCACTAGCTCTTCCCAGCTACTTCTCTCTGTCTTCCTGTCCAACCCCCAGTTTTACCAGAGTGTGAGGAGTGGCCTACTAGATAGGACCACCCCCCCTGGTGGCCGGAGTGTGAAGTGTAGTGAGGTGTTACCTGATCAGAGAAACTCCTTTAGTGCAATCAGACGTACCATAGCTCCCCATAGTGGCGGAGCCACAGTACTGCAACGACCAGGACTCTGGGGCGCTGCACTCCCCCCCGGTTAAATCCAGTACTCCGGGACTGGGAAAACAAGAACAACAATACATGTTAACAGGGAACACACAAAATTTTGAAATAGCATAAACAATTAAACATAACAGTGCTTCCCTTTATGGGAGGTGAGAACTCTTGAACGTTGCGAAAATTAGGTCATGCACAGTTTATGACTCTCAGTTCAGTGGTTGAAACGGCGGGGACCCCGGTAAACAAAGGGGTCCCCCTTTTTGAAAGTTTTTGAGCCATTCACCGTCCATTACTCTATTGTCCATTTTAAAACCTGTAACAAAAGATATGCACACAAACAATTTCAACTGAATAGCTGCCCTTATTAATACCTCCAAGTTTTGTAGCGGAGGGGAGTTTGATTTTGAGTGCTGCGTGTGGACCTTCGCAGCGCAGGGGTTGCTATTGGCCTAACAGGGCCCGCTATGCTTGCTACCGCTGGTGTAGTGCACTGTCTTCTAGCTACACTTCTAGTGAGTCTGGGTAGCACTGGCAGGTTGGGGCTCTCGGAGCTGCTGCTATCAACAGTGGGTACAGCAGGTTCACCGACAGCAGAGGGAGGATTTGCCGGTTCAGCGGTCGGCATGGCATCTTCAGGTAAGGCTTGTTGAGGTTGCGGGACCGGATGATCTGGTACCACCATTGTTTCTGGTGGGTCCGGCTGTGGAAACATTAGAACAGGTACCACGATGGCTTGATTTATCTGAGTCCAGGACTGGGGAAAGTCACCAGGGACGGTATGGATCATCTTCTCCTTTTCCACCGGCGGGGAGATTTCCGGGGCCATGTCCCTCTCTCTCAACTTATCGGGGCAGACCTTAAGGTGATCCCTGGATACCGCTGTCAAAGTCTCCCCTCTGTCCTTGCTGATGAGACAGACCTTCGTGTTATCGAAGTCGGATGGCAGGATGGTATACGGTTCCGCTTCCCATTGGTCATCGAGCTTGTGTAATCTCCTCTTTCGTTTAAGTACTTGTTCACCAGGGGACAGGGGAATCACAGGAGCGTGTTGGTTGTAGTCCCTTTCTTGTTTTTGCCTAGCCTGGGCGAGACTTCTTTCTACACACTCCTGTACCTCGCGGTACCTTCGCTGCCTTTCTGCATCCCAGTCGGCATCCGGCGAGGTATCTTCGGGTACTAGGACCCCCATGTCCAAATCAACGGGTAACCGACTAGATCTTCCTCGCATCAGGTACGCTGGGGTACAGTTGGTGGAACTTACTGGGATGTGATTGTACATATCCACCAAGTCAGGCAACTTTATTGGCCACAGGTTCCGTTCCTCCACAGGCAAGGTCTTCAATAAATCGATTACCACTTGGTTCATCTTCTCACACATCCCGTTGGTTTGAGGATGGTACGGTGTGGTTCTGATCTTCTTACACCCGTACAGTTGACAGAATTCTTGGAACACTTCCGCTTCGAATGCAGGTCCCTGATCAGTCAGTACCTTCTCTGGGTAGCCATGGGGCCTACAAAAGTGCTGCTGGAAGGCCCTGGCTGCAGTCCTGGCCATTAGATCCTTGACAGGTACAACCACCAAAAACCTGGAGTAGTGGTCCACGATGGTAAGGGCGTAGATATAGCCCGACCGGCTAGGTGTCAGCTTCACATGATCCAGCGCGACCAGTTCGAGCGGCCGTTTGGTGATGATAGGCCGCAGGGGAGCCCGTTGACTGTCACGGTCCTTCCTGCGTAGACTACATGGACCACACTCCCGACACCACTTCTCAATGGTTTTCTTCATGCCAATCCAATAGAACCTCCCTCGGAGTAGCCTTTCTAGCTTCCTCCATCCGAAGTGTCCGGCTCCATCATGGTAGGCTCCCAGAACCATGGGCGCATCTCGCCTTGGCACCACTATCTGCCACACCAATTCATGAGTACGTGGGTCGATGCTCCTCCTGCACAACTTGCCATCATGGATAAACAGTTTGCTTCTCCCCTTCCACAGCTGTTGGGTCTCTTGTGGGTCATCTGGGCCAGGGTGCGACCCTGCCTGCGTCAAGAGCTCTTTCACCCGACAGACCGCGGGGTCACCATCCTGGGTTTCCGCTCACCCGTGATGGGGCAGGGGATTCAGCGTGTCATCCGGTTGGTTCTTGTGCCTGTTCTTCACATGATGAGAGCTCTGAGTGGCTTTGGGGTGATGGAATGCAGGCAGCTCCACCTCTTCAAGTGCCTCCGGGTCTTCTCCCGCTTCTGGCAAATTGGGCATTCGGGACAAGGCATCGGCATTGGCATTCTCGTGTCCTGCCCGGTACTTGATGGTGTAATCGTAGTTGGACAGCCGGGCCATCCATCGCTGTTCCAAGGCCCCGAGTTTGGCAGTATCCAGATGCGTTAGCGGATTGTTGTCCGTGAAGATGGTGAATTTCGTGGAGGCCAGGTAGTGTTTGAACCTCTCTGTCACTGCCCAGACAATGGCAAGGAATTCCAGCTTAAAGGAACTGTAGTTGTCAGGGTTCCTTTCCGTGGGACGGAGTTTCCTGCTGGCGTAAGCGATCACCCTTTCTTTGCCTTTCTGGATCTGAGACAGCACGGCTCCTAATCCCACATTGCTGGCATCTGTGTACAGCAGAAACGGTTGGTCATATTCGGGGTAAGCCAGTACCTCTTCTCCCGTCAGTGCCGACTTCAAACAGGTGAAGGATTCCTCCAGCTCCTCGTTCCAATCAAAGGGGGTGTTCCTCCCCTTGGTCTTCTTTGGTTGGCCCACCAACAGGTTTTGCAAGGGTGCGGCCTTCTTGGTGAAGTCCTTAATGAACCTCCGGTAATAGCCTACCAGCCCGAGGAACTGCCGGACTTCGTGGAGGTCACCGGGCTTTGGCCAGTCCTTGATCACTGTGACCTTGTCGGGGTCTGGGGCCACTCCTTCAGCGCTCACCACATGGCCCAGGTACTGCACTTTAGGTTTCAGCAGATGACACTTGGACGGTTTCACCTTTAAGCCGAAGTTGGACAGGGCTTCAAACACCTCGGCCAGGTGCTTCAGATGGTCTTCGTAGGTCTTAGAGAAGACAATGACATCATCCAAATACAGCAGCACAGTTTCAAAGTTCATGTGTCCTAGGCAGCACTCCATCATCCTCTGGAATGTCCCGGGAGCATTGCACAATCCGAAGGGCATGTAGTTGAACTCGCAGAGACCCATTGGTGTCGTGAAGGCCGTCTTCTCCTTGTCCGCCTCCACTACAGGAACCTGCCAGTACCCACTGGTGAGATCTAAGTTAGAGAAGTAGTTAGCAGATTTTAAGGCAGCCAGAGACTCTATCCTGGGCAGTGGGTATGCGTCCTTATGTGTAATGCGATTCAACTGCCTGTAATCAACACACATCCTCATTGTACCATCTTTCTTTTTAACAAGGACTAACGGAGCTGCCCAGGGGCTACAGCTGTCTCTCACCACCCCAGCCTCCTTCATTTCCCGCAACATGTCCTTGGCACACTGGTAATGAGATGGGGGTACAGGGCGATATCTCTCTTTTATGGGTCGGTGATCTCCCGTGGGGATGTGATGTTGGATCCCTTTCACCTGCCCAAAATCTAAGGGGTGTTTGCTGAATACCTGCTCGTACTCGTGTACCACCCTGTAGGCCCCCTGTTTTTGATGGGATGGGGTAGAGTCAGTGCCCACATGCAATTCCCGACACCAGTCTTTCGAGTGCTCTGCAGAACCTTTGTTCTCCGCCACGTTTGACGGGACCAAGGGTTCAGGTGTCTGTATCACACTATTATTGACAGTGAACAGTTTGGCGAGCGTGGTATACTTGGTGAGGTGAACCTCTTCCTCCCCACAATTGAGGACACATACGGGCACTCTCCCCTGGCGGACGTCGACCACCCCCCGGGCTGTCAGAACAGTAGGCCTATTGTCTGAATATACGGGTTCTACCAAGGCCTGGTAGTCCTTACCCCTGAGGCCTATGGCTGCCCGACACCATATTAACATCTCACTCCTGGGGGGTATCGCGATGGGGTTTGAATCACTCACAGTGACATGACCAATCTCACCACCAGTCAGCTCTACCTGCTGTCTCTGCATCAGAGCTCTGATTTCCTTCTGCAGGGCACGTTGCTCACTGTGGCCAGCGGTTTCTGCCACCTGTTGCAACAAAACAATAACTTCTGCAAGACAATTTTCTATAACATTAGTACCAAGAGTCATCATGGGATTACATTCTCGACGATCAATATCAACAATCACAATCCCTTGGGCTTTCAATTCCACCCGCCCCACCTTGATGGTGACCTCTTTATACCCCACTTGTGGCAACGGCTGACCATTACTGGCTATTATGGTGAAATCATCGTCAGGGCCACGAGTAATATCAGCGTCCTCCCAATACCGTTTATAAAGCACGTAAGGTATAGTCGTCACCTGAGAACCGGTGTCCAGCAAGGCGTTCAAGGGGATTCCATCAATCACTACAGGGAGAACTGGTCGTCCTCCAATATACTTGGTTCTCCAATGCTGCGGGCCTGACCGTCCTACTCCTGGGGGTTGGCCCTTTGCCCCAGGGGTTGCTCGTTTAAAGGACAGTACCTTGCAAGGTGGCCCACCTGGTGACATCGGCGGCAGATGGGTCGTCCATCCTGATGGAAGCGATCGCTGTCCCGGCCTCTGGTCGGTGGGGTCCTCTTCTGTCGCGTCCAGGGGACATCTTCTGGTCCGGAGGCTAGCTGGATCTGTTCTTTGGGGGCCTCCTGTAGGGACTGCACCGTCCGGGCTAGGGCAGCAACGCTCTTGGTTAGCTCTTGCATCTGGAGGCGAAGTCCTGCAGGGGAGTCGTCCTCGAAGCTCTGGGCGTCGGCCTCCGCGGCAACTGGGGTATCCGATGCCACCTCCTGGTGGTATGTGAGAGCGGGGCACCTGGGTGGTATTGCGCGGCTGGGCTGTCGCTCCTGCAATGCCTGGATAGCCTTATCTTTAAATTGTGCAAAAGTCAAGTCTGGATTTTGCATGGCCAGGAAGTGCAATTGGCCCCGCTGGTGACTGCACAGGAGCCCCTCAATGAACCGCTCCTTCAGAAGTTTATCCTCATCTTGCATGCTGCTGGGGTCACTCTGCTTAATGGCCCGCATCGCCTCTTGGAGATTAAGGGCATAGTCCCGTAAGCTATCCTGTGGCCTTTGTTTGCATCCATAGAAAGTCAGTTTAATTTCTGTAGCAGTGCGAGTATCGAAGGTGGCTTTAAGCTTTGCAAAAATCTGTTGTGCAGTTCCCTTATCCTCGGCGGGCCAGGACTTCAATTCTCTCAGAGCCGCCCCAAAGAGTTGGCCGGTTATCATATGAACCTTCTGAGGCTCCGTCAGGGGATAGAACTCGAGCAGGCTGCAGAGCCCTTCTTTAAAGTCAGTGAATGTATGCGACTCCCCAGAGTATCGTGGGAGCCAGGCCGCTCCGGGCAGGTACGGCATGGAGAAGGGCATTATGGCTTTTGTGTTAGCGGCAGTGTCCGACTGGCTGAGGGGAACAGCGGGTTCTGCGGCAACCGGTGGTGGTATTAGGGCCGCGGCTTCACTCGCTGCGGGGACCGGAGCTGCCCCTGCGTCCGCGGCTGCGGCCGACACCTCCTCTCCTCCCGACTCGGACATGGCTGTCCCTTCCTCCCACTAACCTGCTGGAGGTCGGAGTTCCTCTTCCGGGATTGGCGCCTTACTGCGCTTTCCGTTCCGCGCTTCTTTTGGCTGGTTCCGCCCACGAAGCTAAGGCTCCTCCCTCCGTGCGCGGCAATGGCGAATTTTGGCGGTAAATGGCACAGCAGTCTTTGCAATAAAGTACAGTCCAAGCACAATAAATCACAGTTCTAAGGCACACATGACCTGATTCTTCAGGCTTAAGTAGATCCTGTTCGTGATGCCAAGTTGTAGTGCCCCCACTGCCGCAGGGCCGAGGGGTACCCGGTACCGGGCCTCTGAGTCTCTGCTCTGGGGTTGTCACAGTGGCTAGACCCGGTCCGTGACCCTGCTGAGGGGCGTACAGTAATAGATGTGGATAGCGGTGGTGGTGCGGTGCAGTAAATATGAGGACACCAAGTTGCAGTCTCTTTACCTCTTTACTGAAGGTTTTAAAGTCCTCAGTCCAGAGCGCTGTTACCAGGGCTGTCAGAGACCGGCCGGTCTAAAGACACATCAGGAGTTCTCCTTACAGGTGGGAATCAGTGTCTACCTTCTAGCGCTGGGTGTTGTAGTCCTTCCCTGCTGAGCTCCCGGGATAGTCCTCACAACTGGTTCTGTCTATCTCTGATGTTCGTTCTCTCCGTCCTCCAGGTGATATGGTAGGACGCACCCGTATGACGGGGTAGGCCTGGAGTTCTTCCGGGACCCTAGAGTCGCCCCTCTCCCACAGCTGCCTCCGTTGTCTGCTTAGGTGTTAAGTGAGACAGCCAACCTGTAATTGGCTGTCCTGCCGTGGTTTGCAGTAGTACTTAAAGTCTCTTACTTGCTCGGCGTTCCGGCCACCGACTGTTTGCACCTCAGAAGGATGTTGCCTCGGTCTAACAGCACGACTCCTTCTGGTCCTAATGCCTCTTTACTGTATTCCCGTTGTGCACTGGTTAGTTCTGCTCTGAGGAGTCTGCCAGGATCCCATCCCTGACAGGTCCTCTCACTAGCTCTTCCCAGCTACTTCTCTCTGTCTTCCTGTCCAACCCCCAGTTTTACCAGAGTGTGAGGAGTGGCCTACTAGATAGGACCACTCCCCCTGGTGGCCGGAGTGTGAAGTGTAGTGAGGTGTTACCTGATCAGAGAAACTCCTTTAGTGCAATCAGACGTACCATAGCTCCCCATAGTGGCGGAGCCACAGTACTGCAACGACCAGGACTCTGGGGCGCTGCATATGCATGGCCCCCATGAGAAAAGTATAAAGAAATAAAAAAAATCCTACTTCCCTTCCTTGTGCACCCTCACAGCATGTTGTTCTGGTGCTAGCATCTCCAGCGGCTGGGTGATCACATGTCCCCGCTCATTAAGGTAATGAATATTCACTCCACGCCTATGGGAGTGGAGAGAGGTGAATATTCATTACCTTAATGAACGGACACCCGTGATAGCCCAGCAGCTGCTGGAAGCCGGAGGCTGACAATGTGCAAGCTATAAGAGAAATGAATATTCACTGCCAGTGCAGTGAATATTAATTTCTCTTTGGCAGCTGGACAGGACTTAGCCGCAGCCGCTGGCTCCTGCCTCCTGTGACCTGATGCTCCGCCACTACCACTCCCCCACAATCTTCTGTGACAATAATGTGAGTATAAGCTGAAGGGGCGCTTTCAGCACAAAAAATCTGCTGAAAAACTAGGCTTATACTCGAATATATACGGTAGTCAGTATGGCCACAGCCATGTATCTGAATTAATTGATGGCCTGTCAATCTTCATAGCATTTAAAGAAAACCTGTCACCTCCAGAACTATTATTTACCTTCAGATACAGTTGAAACTAGAAGTTTACATACACTATATAAAAAGACACATATGTATGTTTTCTCAATATCTGACATGAAATCTGAATGAACCTTTCCTCTTTTAGGTCAATGAGGATTACCAGAATGTTTTTAGGCATTTTTATTACATACTGCAAAGTCAAAAGTTTACATACACTAAGATTACTATGCCTTTAAACAATTCTAGACTGCCCATATGATGATGCCATGTGTTTGGAAGCTTCTGATAGTTTTCTTTGGCAACATCTGAGTTAATTAGAGACATACCAGTGGATGTATTTTACAGTACACCTGAAACACATTGCTTCTTTGTGTAGCATCAAGGGAAAGTCTCAAGAAATCAGCCAAGATATCAGGAAGAGAATTGTGGACAAGTGTAGCTCATCCTTGGGTACAATTCCAAGATACCTGAAGGTGCCTCGTTCATCTGTACAAACAATTATATGCAAGTTCAAACAAGATGGGAATGTCCAGCCATCATACCGCTCAGGAAGGAGATGGGTTCTGTGTCCCAGAGATGAACATTGGTCCGACATGCGCATATCAACCCAAGGACAAAAGCAAAAGATCTTGTGAAGATGATGGTGGAAGCTGGTACGATTGTGTCAATATCCACAGTGAAACGAGTACTGTATCAACATGGGCTGAAATGCCAATCTGCTAGAAAGAAGCCATTACTCTAAAAGAAACATAAAATAGCCAGATTAATGTTTGCAAATGCACACAGGAACAAAGACCTTAATTTTTGGAGACATGTCCTATGTTCAGATGAAACTAAAATTGAACTTTTTGGGCATAATGACCATTATTACGTTTGGAGGAAAACGGGAATTGCTTGGAAGCCTTAAAACACCATCCGAACTATGAAACATGGGGGTGGCAGCATCATGTTGTGGGGTTGTTTTGCAGCAAGAGGGACTGGTGCATTTCACAAAATAGATGGCATCACGAGAAAAGAAGATTATGTGGCAATACTGACGTAACATCTCAAGACATTGGCCAGGAAGTTAAAGCTTGGGCGGAAATGGGTCTTCCAAATGGACAACGACCCGACGCATACTGCCAAAATGGTAACAAAGTGGCTTAAGAATAACAAAGCCAATGTTTTGGAGTGGCCATCACAAAGCCCTGATCTCAATCCAATTGAAAATTTATGGGCAAAGCTGAAAAGGCAGGTGCGAGCAAGGCAACATACAAACCTGGATTAGGTTACACCAGTTTTGTCAGGAGGAATGGTCCCAAATTCCGACCAACTATTGTGAGAAGCTTGTGGAAGGATATCCCAAACGTTTGACCCAAGTCATTCAGTTTAAGGGCAACGGTACCAAATACTAATGAAATGTAAGTAAACGTTTGACTTTGCCTTAAGTAATAAAAATGCCTTAAACCATTCTCTCTCTCTCATTATTCTGGCATTTGGCAAATATTAATAATTATGGTAATCCTAATTGACCTAAAAAGGGAAAAGTTTATTCTGATTTCATACCAGATATTGAGAAAAACCTGCATATGTATCATTTTATATAATGTATGTAAACTGGTTTCAACTGTATATATAGGTAATCTACAAATAAATAGCGTTTAAATCATTCATTGAGACTTACTGGAGAAGCGACTACAAGGAGAAAGTAAAGTCATTGGGGCAGTACAGGTGGCTGTAACATTTTAACATCAGAAGTTTGAAGCATAGAATAAGTCATAAATATCAGATGGACAGAAGTCTAACAACCATTACCCCCCTTCTCCATTAAGAACACATGCATATACACCCAACAGCTCTTTAAAGTGTATGGGCATTATAGAGCCTTAGGCATTGCAAATTTCTTATGCGAGATACAACCACGATAGCAGATGAGAAATGTTGGAGCATACCATGATATTTTTGCTTGCGTATTATGAGGAAAACCTTTACAAGGACTTAGCTACAGAGGTAAAGTGGTACAAGAACAGAATATAGATTCATACAACATGGATCAGTTATCTGACCTTGTGCACAGGCCTTCAGTGACTATTTTCAAGCATAATGAATCAATATGTTCTGAATTCGGTTTCTCTGACTAATAGATTTGTAAGAAGTTTGACCACTTGGTGAAAACTTGTATTGATATTTGGCCTAGTCTAAAAATGCACAAAGAGCAAATCAATTGAAGATATCAATTTTTCATCAGTATAAATGTACTTTAAATATTGAATGTGAATATTTTTATTCAACCCCTGGAGAATACATTTAGGGAAATTTTCTGTACAACAAAAATCTGCACAGTTTCTACAGTGGTTTGGAACATAATGCAACAAATAAACCTGCAAAAAAAGTCAGTGTTAAAGTTCCCAACACAACATATTGTGCAGTTCTAATGTGAATTATGCCCTCTGTCAGTATAAAGGCAACTTCAGCCATCAGACCTGAGGTGTAGGTTTTATATACTGTGTAGTACATTGTGAATTATAAGAATCCTGGAAAACATTTAGTAATAAGTATGACAGAAGTATGTATTTTGTGACTTCACAGCTTGTTGACCAGTGTTCAGGGTGATTGTCCAGAAGCATTTTTTAGAAGAACTCAAACTGGTTAAAAGCAAACAGAATTGTACTTACCTTCATTGATAACTCTCAGCTCCTGTTCTGATGCTTACTTTTCCCCACTATAATCATGCCTGTCAATGATTTGGTGATATTAGGCAAGGATCTTAGTGAATTTTGTTGTGATGGCTAGATGAGTGGGCCAGGGCATATCCAACATGGTAGATCCTGGAGGGAGTTTCTAATACTTCCAATAGGGATTCAGGGATGGGTAATCAAAAATTCAATGTCAGAGTCATGGACAATCAGGGTTCATTGATGAGTTTGGTCCTATTCCAGAAAAGTGATACTGTAGCCCATATTTGCTCTATTAATCTCTCAACTGTGCCAGTTATTAGTTTAGCCAACCCGGTTCTGTCCTCTGTAGTGTGATTTTTACATGGTTCCGAGAATGTGAGCATACTGTGAGGAGATGGATTAAAAAAGTTCTCCATCTTCTTTTACATTCTGTAATTCTCTGTCATTTTAAGCTAGTTTTCTAAATAATAAAACAATCTTATATACAGACATAGAGAGATGATAGTTAGATAGATGTCATTGAGATATATAATCAGTGCAATGTCTGTCTATAGCTTACTGTACATACTTTAGCTAATATAAATTCAAGAAAAAATGGAGTTGGTTTCCTCTTATTTTTTTAACCAGCTGAAGGAAAGTCGACAGCTAGGGGCTGATGTTTATATTTTGGGAAGAGGGTTAATAAACATGGAGCTTTCCAGGCTATTTATATCAGCTAACAGCAGTCTACTTAGCCTTTACTGGTGATTAACAAGGGATGAGCCCCGCCAAAAATAATGTGGGGTCCCTTCTATTATTTCCCTTCTATTATTAATAACCAGCAAAGCCTAGGCAGACAGCTGTGGGATTATACTAATAGCGTAGGAAGTGGTCATGGATATTGACCCCCTCCCAAACTAACAAACATCAGCCCTCAGCCACTCCAGAGATGGCACATCCATTTGATGCATTAATTCTGGCTCTTATGACTTGCCCTGGTGCAGTGGCAAGTGGGGTAACAGTATTGCAGTTGATGTCAGCTTTGTTATTAGCTCACATCTAGCCTAGCCTTTGCTAGTTATTAATAATAGGAGGGACCTCATGTCATTTTTTTAGGGGGTTACCCTTTGTAAATAACCAATAAAGGCTAAATAGACAGTTGTGAGCTGATATTAATAGCCTAAGAAGCTCCATGTTTATTACCCACTTCCCAGACTATAAACATCTGCCCCCAGCTGTTGGCTTTCCCTCAACTGGTTAAGAAAATTATGGGGGACCCTACACCAATTTTTACTTTTATTATAACTATATATTTGTTCTATTCTGATGGTTCACACAGTGAATGCACTGTGCTCGGCTGATGAAATGTCTGGTTTGCTATGAGATGTGTGCTTAAAAATCACATGGCGCACACATGGTCTGAGTGCTGCGCGATTTTTTTTCTCGCACCCATTGACTTTCATTGCTGTGTCTCGGACATTTTAAGCGGCCATATGCAGCATGCTGCAAAGTTTTCCCCACCACAATTGCAGATGAGGAAAAGCTCTCAGATTAGCACTGCCTAATTTACTAACATTGTAGCGAGTGCACTGTGAGGTTTACCCACATTGCAATCGTCGTGTTTAAACTCTGATGTAAGTGAACCCTAAGTGTCATGAAGGCAGTAGCATACTTACTAGTATCCATCTTCTCCCAGCTTCAGTGGCGCTCCGGACTTTTGTAGCACAATGTGACTGCGTTTATGACCTGCTGAATCACAAAGTGGTTGCTATGTGGAGCCCAGTTCACTTTTTGAATTTTCTCAATGCAAGTCTATGAGACTCGTTCTGAGTGTCATAGACTTAAGCTGAGAGCGTAATTGCAGATCCACACAGTGATCTGGCAGGTTAAAGACCAGAGCGTGTATGATTTCAAACCGCAGTGCCACATGGGGAAAATCATTGGAGCGGTGCCCTAAATAAAATGGGCAAATACTAATTCATTATTATCTACTATATAATTGTCTAAGGGTCACTTCCATCTGTCTGTCCTTCTGTCTGTCTTTCTTTCTGTCACGATTATTCATTGGTCGCGGCCTCTGTCTGTCATGGAATCCAAGTCGCTGATTGGTTGTGGCAAAACGCCCATGACCATTGCCACGACCAATCAGCGACGCGCACAGTCTGGAAGAATATGGCCGCTCCTTACTCCCCGCACTCACTGCCCGGCGCCCGCATACTCCCCTCCAGTCACCGCTCACATAGGGTTAATGACGGCGGTAACGGACCGCGTTATGCCACGGGTAACGCACTCCGTGACCGCTGCTATTAACCCTGTGTGTCCCCAATTTTTTACTATTGATGCAGCCTATGCGGCATCAATAGTAAAAAAATGTGATGTTAAAAATAATAAAAAAACAAAAAACCTGCTATACTCACACTCTGTAGTCCGCCGAGCCGCTTGCACCGGCCGCCATCTTCCGTTCCCGGCGATGCATTGCGAAATTACCCAGAAGACTTAGCAGTCTCGCGAGACCGCTAAGTCATCTGGGTAATTTCGCAATGTGTTGTGAAATTGGATTCTGGGCTCCCCCGGTGGCCACTTGTGGAATTGAACTTGTGTGCATCATCCCCTCTGTTCACCTGCTCCTATCAGGATGTGGGAGTCGCTATATAACCTTGCTCCTCTGTCAGTTTCTTGCCGGTCAACAATGTAATCAGAAGCCTTTCTGTGCATGTTCCTGCTACTAGACAACTCCCAGCTAAGTTGGACTTTTGTCCTTGTGTGTTTTTGCATTTTGTTCCTGTTCACAGCTGCTGTTTCGTTACTGTGTCTGGAAAGCTCTTGTGATCGGAAATTGCCACTCTGGTGTTATGAGTTAATGCTAGAGTCTTAAAGTAATTTCTGGATGGTGTTTTGATAGGGTTTTCTGCTGACCATGAAAGTGCCCTTTCTGTCTTCCTGCTATCTAGTAAGCGGACCTCGATTTTGCTAAACCTATTTTCATACTGCGTTTGTCATTTCATCTATAATCACCGCCAATATATGTGGGGGCCTCTGTCTGCCTTTTGGGAAAATTTCTCTAGAGGTGAGCCAGGACTGTCTTTTCCTCTGCTAGGATTAGGTAGTTCTCCGGCTGGCGCTGGGCATCTAGGGATAAAAAAACGTAGGCATGCTACCCGGCCACTTCTAGTTGTGCGGCAGGTTTAGTTCATGGTCAGTATAGTTTCCATCTTCCAAGAGCTAGTTCTCATATATGCTGGGCTATGTTCTCTCGCCATTGAGAATCATGACAGTTTGACCGGCCCAAAAAGGGTTAAATTACTGGCTGAGAAAGGAGAGAAAAAAGAAGTCTGCTACAATTTTTTTTTTTTTTTTCCTCTAGTTCTGAGTGTGCTCTTAATTTAATCACTTGCTAGTCTGCCTATACTGCAGCCTTCCTCTCTTTCTCTCCTTCTAATCCTTGAATGGCTCTGTGTTCACCTGTTTCAAATGGATCTTCAGAGTGTAGCTACAGGTTTGAATAATCTCGCCACAAAGGTACAAAATTTGCAAGATTTTGTTGTTCATGCACCTGTGTCTGAGCCTAGAATTCCTTTGCCTGAATTCTTTTCGGGGAATAGATCTCACTTTCAAAATTTTAAAAATAATTGCAAATTGTTTTTGTCCCTGAAGTCTCGCTCTGCCGGAGACCCTGCACAGCAGGTCAGGATTGTAATTTCCTTGCTCCGGGGCGACCCTCAAGACTGGGCTTTTGCATTGGCACCAGGGGATCCTGCGTTGCTCAATGTGGATGCGTTTTTTCTGGCCTTGGGGTTGCTTTATGAGGAACCTCATTTAGAGCTTCAGGCGGAAAAGGCCTTGATGTCCTTGTCTCAGGGGCAAGATGAAGCTGAAATATACTGCCAAAAATTCCGCAAATGGTCTGTGCTTACTCAGTGGAATGAGTGCGCCCTGGCGGCGATTTTCAGAGAAGGTCTCTCTGATGCCATTAAGGATGTTATGGTGGGGTTCCCTGTGCCTGCGAGTCTGAATGAGTCCATGACGATGGCTATTCAGATCGATAGGCGTCTGCGGGAGCGCAAACCTGTGCACCATTTGGCGGTGTCTACTGAGAAAACGCCAGAAAATATGCAATGTGATAGAATTCTGTCCAGAAGCGAGCGGCAGAATTTTAGACGAAAAAATGGGTTGTGCTTCTATTGTGGTGATTCAACTCATGTTATATCAGCATGCTTTAAGCATACTAAGAAGCCTGACAAGTCTGTTTCAATTAGCACTTTACAGTCTAAGTTTATTCTATCTGTGACCCTGATTTGTTCTTTGTCATCTATTACCGCGGACGCCTATGTCGACTCTGGCGCTGCTTTGAGTCTTATGGATTGGTCCTTTGCCAAACGCTGTGGGTATGATTTGGAGCCATTGGAGGCTCCGATACCCCTGAAAGGGATTGACTCGACCCCATTGGCTAGTAATAAACCACAATACTGGACACAAGTGACTATGCGTGTTAATCCGGATCACCAGGAGGTTATTCGCTTTCTGGTGCTGTATAATCTACATGATGTTTTGGTGCTGGGATTGCCATGGCTGCAATCTCATAACCCAGTCCTCGACTGGAGAGCTATGTCTGTGTTAAGCTGGGGATGTAAAGGAACTCATGGGGATGTACCTTTGGTTTCCATTTCATCATCTATTCCCTCTGAGATTCCTGAATTCTTGTCTGACTTTCGTGACGTTTTTGAAGAACCCAAGGTTGGTTCACTACCTCCGCACCGGGAGTGCGATTGTGCCATAGACTTGATTCCGGGTAGTAAATACCCTAAGGGTCGTTTATTTAATCTGTCTGTGCCTGAACACGCTGCTATGCGAGAATATATAAAGGAGTCCTTGGAAAAGGGACATATTCGTCCTTCGTCATCTCCCTTAGGAGCCTGTTTTTTCTTTGTGTCTAAGAAAGACGGCTCTTTGAGGCCGTGTATTGATTATCGACTTTTGAATAAAATCACGGTTAAATATCAATATCCGTTACCACTGCTTACTGATTTGTTTGCTCGTATAAAGGGGGCCAAGTGGTTCTCTAAGATTGATCTCCGTGGGGCGTATAATTTGGTGCGAATCAAGCAGGGGGATGAGTGGAAAACCGCATTTAATACGCCCGAGGGCCATTTTGAGTATTTAGTGATGCCTTTTGGTCTTTCAAATGCCCCTTCAGTCTTCCAGTCCTTTATGCATGACATTTTCCGCGATTATTTGGATAAATTTATGATTGTGTATCTGGATGATATTCTGATTTTTTCGGATGACTGGGACTCTCATGTCCAGCAGGTCAGGAGGGTTTTTCAGGTTTTGCGGTCTAATTCCTTGTGTGTGAAGGGTTCTAAGTGTGTTTTTGGGGTTCAAAAGATTTCCTTCTTGGGATACATTTTTTCCCCCTCTTCCATCGAGATGGATCCTGTCAAGGTTCAGGCTATTGGTGATTGGACGCAACCCTCTTCTCTTAAGAGTCTTCAGAAATTTTTGGGCTTTGCTAACTTTTATCGTCGATTTATTGCTGGTTTTTCTGATGTTGTGAAACCATTGACTGATTTGACTAAGAAGGGTGCTGATGTTGCTGATTGGTCCCCTGATGCTGTGGAGGCCTTTCGGGAGCTCAAGCGCCGCTTTTCTTCCACCCCAGTGTTGCGTCAGCCTGATGTTGCTCTTCCTTTTCAGGTTGAGGTCGACGCTTCTGAAATCGGAGCTGGGGCGGTGTTGTCGCAGAGAAGTTCCGACTGCTCCGTGATGAGACCTTGTGCTTTTTTTTCCCGTAAATTTTCGCCCGCCGAGCGGAATTATGATATTGGGAATCGGGAGCTTTTGGCCATGAAGTGGGCTTTTGAGGAGTGGCGTCACTGGCTTGAGGGGGCCAGACATCAGGTGGTGGTATTGACTGACCACAAGAATTTAATTTACCTTGAGTCTGCCAGGCGCCTGAATCCTAGACAGGCGCGCTGGTCGTTGTTTTTCTCTCGGTTTAATTTTGTGGTGTCGTACCTACCGGGTTCTAAGAATGTTAAGGCGGATGCCCTTTCTAGGAGTTTTGAGCCTGACTCCCCTGGTAATTCTGAGCCCACAGGTATCCTTAAAGATGGAGTGATATTGTCTGCCGTTTCTCCAGACCTGCGGCGGGCCTTGCAGGAGTTTCAGGCGGATAGACCTGATCGTTGCCCACCTGGTAGACTGTTTGTTCCTGATGATTGGACCAGTAGAGTCATCTCTGAGGTTCATTCTTCTGCGTTGGCAGGTCATCCTGGAATCTTTGGTACCAGGGATTTGGTGGCAAGGTCCTTCTGGTGGCCTTCCCTGTCACGAGATGTGCGAGGCTTTGTGCAGTCTTGTGACGTTTGTGCTCGGGCCAAGCCTTGTTGTTCTCGGGCTAGTGGATTGTTGTTACCCTTGCCTATCCCGAAGAGGCCTTGGACGCACATCTCGATGGATTTTATTTCGGATCTGCCTGTTTCTCAGAAGATGTCTGTCATCTGGGTGGTGTGTGACCGTTTCTCTAAGATGGTCCATCTGGTTCCCTTGCCTAAGTTGCCTTCTTCTTCCGAGTTGGTTCCTCTGTTTTTTCAAAATGTTGTTCGTTTGCATGGTATTCCGGAGAATATCGTTTCTGACAGAGGGACCCAATTCATGTCTAGATTTTGGCGGGCATTCTGTGCTAGGATGGGCATAGATTTGTCTTTTTCGTCTGCTTTCCATCCTCAGACTAATGGCCAGACCGAGCGGACTAATCAGACCTTGGAGACATATTTGAGGTGTTTTGTGTCTGCGGATCAGGATGATTGGGTTGCTTTTTTGCCTTTGGCGGAGTTCGCCCTCAATAATCGGGCCAGCTCTGCCACCTTGGTGTCCCCGTTTTTTCTGTAATTCGGGGTTTCATCCTCGATTTAATCCTCCGGTCAAGTGGAATCTTCGGATTGTCCTGGAGTGGATGCTGTGGTGGAGAGGTTGCATCAGATTTGGGGGCAGGTGGTGGACAATTTGAAGTTGTCCCAGGAGAAGACTCAGCTTTTTGCCAACCACCGTCGTCGTGTTGGTCCTCGGCTTTGTGTTGGGGACTTGGTGTGGTTGTCTTCTCGTTTTGTCCCTATGAGGGTTTCTTCTCCTAAGTTTAAGCCTCGGTTCATCGGCCCGTACAAGATATTGGAGATTCTTAACCCTGTGTCCTTCCGTTTGGACCTCCCTGCATCCTTTTCGATTCATAATGTTTTTCATCGGTCATTGTTGCGCAGGTATGAGGTACCGGTTGTGCCTTCCGTTGAGCCTCCTGCTCCGGTGTTGGTTGAGGGTGAGTTGGAGTGCGTTGTGGAAAAGATCTTAGACTCTCGTGTTTCCAGACGGAAACTCCAGTATCTGGTCAAATGGAAGGGATACGGTCAGGAGGATAATTCTTGGGTCACTGCCTCTGATGTTCATGCCTCCGATCTTGTCCGTGCCTTTCATAGGGCTCATCCTGATTGCCCTGGTGGTTCTGGTGAGGGTTCGGTGCCCCCTCCTTGAGGGGGGGGTACTGTTGTGAAATTGGATTCTGGGCTCCCCCGGTGGCCACTTGTGGAATTGAACTTGTGTGCATCATCCCCTCTGTTCACCTGCTCCTATCAGGATGTGGGAGTCGCTATATAACCTTGCTCCTCTGTCAGTTTCTTGCCGGTCAACAATGTAATCAGAAGCCTTTCTGTGCATGTTCCTGCTACTAGACAACTCCCAGCTAAGTTGGACTTTTGTCCTTGTGTGTTTTTGCATTTTGTTCCTGTTCACAGCTGCTGTTTCGTTACTGTGTCTGGAAAGCTCTTGTGATCGGAAATTGCCACTCTGGTGTTATGAGTTAATGCTATAGTCTTAAAGTAATTTCTGGATGGTGTTTTGATAGGGTTTTCTGCTGACCATGAAAGTGCCCTTTCTGTCTTCCTGCTATCTAGTAAGCGGACCTCGATTTTGCTAAACCTATTTTCATACTACGTTTGTCATTTCATCTATAATCACCGCCAATATATGTGGGGGCCTCTGTCTGCCTTTTGGGAAAATTTCTCTAGAGGTGAGCCAGGACTGTCTTTTCCTCTGCTAGGATTAGGTAGTTCTCCGGCTGGCGCTGGGCATCTAGGGATAAAAAAACGTAGGCATGCTACCCGGCCACTTCTAGTTGTGCGGCAGGTTTAGTTCATGGTCAGTATAGTTTCCATCTTCCAAGAGCTAGTTCTCATATATGCTGGGCTATGTTCTCTCGCCATTAAGAATCATGACAGCAATGCATCCTGGGAATGGAAGATGGCGGCCGGCGCGAGCGGCTCGGCGGAGCTTCGGTGGATCCCAAGCATTGGTAACCGCTTCCTGGATCCAGGTGCCAACGGAAGGTGAGTATATAACTATTTTTTATTTTAATTTGTTTTTTTTTTAACAGGGATATCATGACCACATTGCTATATACGTGGGCTGCGCAATATACAACGTGGGTTGCGCAATATATAATGTGGGCTGCGCAATATACTATGTGGGCTGCGCAATATACTACGTGGGCTGCGCAATATCCTACGTGGGCTGCGCAATATACAACATGGGCTGCGCAATATACAATGTGGGCTGCGCAATATACAACGTGGGCTGCGCAATATACTAAGTGGGCTGCGCAATGTACAACGTGGGCTGTGCAGTGTACTAATTGGGCTGCGCAATGTACTACGTGGGCTGTGCAATGTACTACGTGGGCTGCGCAATATACAACGTGGGCTGCGCAATATACAACGTGGGCTGCGCAATATACTACGTAGGCTGCGCAATGTACTGCATGGGCTGCGCAATATACTACGTGGGCTGTGCTATACACTACGCATACATATTCTAGAATACCCGATGCGTTAGAATCGGGCCACCATCTAGTTTTTTTTATAAACATGTAATTATGGTGCTGCATTTTTTTTTTATCATTGTCTACGTAAAAATGTGAACTATTCCAGTTATTATTCCACTGGTCTCTAAGGCCATGTTAGCTCATTTGCCATCTCTGCAGTATAGACACCATTAAAGGGTGTGCGAGTTGTTTTGTTGGAGATCCAGCAAAGGCAGAATAACATGATACACCACACAAACACACACGCAGCCATGTTTGCATCTTCTATGTTACTACTTGACCTTTGGGGAAGGTATTAGTGATGGACAAGCACTAAAATGCTCGGGTGCTCATTACTTGAATCGAGCAAATTGTAATGCTTGGGTGGTTCTTTCAAGTAACGAGAGCAATGAAAGTCAATGGGATCATTTTTCTGGCAGACCCTACCAGGAGGTCTGAGGGGGCCAGAAAATTGCTGACATGGATGGGAACACCGCTGAAATGGAATGGGAACAGCATGAGGAAGACCTCTGATGCATCTCTAACTTCCAGGTTGCCACTATTAATAATGTTGTCAAGGTAGTACGCCACTTTTACAAACTGACAATAAAATATACAAAACTGAAGATAAAATGGACTTTACAGGAAAAATGTTAGGAAACATTCTTTGATGTGCTGTATAATGACGTGTATGAAAGGCAAAATAAAAAAGATAAGAACATCTCTCACCGTATTTCCCTGTTGTTTTGAGCAATAAATAAATAAATAATAAAAATGGTGTGGGGGTCCCCCCTATTTTTAATAACTAGGTAAGGCAAAGCAGACAGCTGCAGGCTGATGTTATCAGGCTGGAAAGGGCCATAGTTGTTGATCCCTTACCAGCCTAAATATTCCAGTCATCAGCTGCCCCAGAACTATCACATCACATTAGATGCACCAATTCTTGTGCCCTGTCTCAGCTCTTCCTGATTACCCTGGTGCGATGGCAATCGGGGAGATGGGATTTGGATTGATGACAACTTGTTAAAAAAATCACAGCAGGCATCAACCCCTGGGATAAGTAATGAAGAGGTGTCTGCCAGACACCCCCATTACTAACCCAGTAAGAAAAAGGAAAAAAACATACAAAAAAATCCTTTATTCACAAAAACACTCCCTAACAAATGCCTTCATTCACCCATTCATTAAGAAAAACTCAAATCCCATGCAGTTCTGAAGTAGTCCAATGATCCCACAATGTCCCACTTCGTCTGAAGCATATGGAGTTCCGCAATGTCCCTCCCTAGGCTTTCTCAACTGCCAATGCCGGGCACGCTGCTCCATGAGACTGGCTGAATCTGAACTGGTGTATTCTCAGATACGTCAGTGAAGTTACATCAGTTCACAACCGCCTGGATGTCAAGGAGCACTGTGACCAGCAGTCTAGCAATCCGCGTGACCCGGCAGAATCGCTGGAGTACGTCGGACTGCCAGACTTCGCCGCCGCCGTGTCACGCAGAATGCAGTCTGCAGTCTGACATACTCCAGCGATTTCACTGGGTCACGCGGACTGCTGGACTGTGCTTTGCGTGACCCAGCGACTGTGAGGCCCGGTACCCTTAAGGGAGCCTTAAAGGTTACTGGAGTTCCCAGCTGCTGAAATACTTGGAAGCTGTAAACTCTGGTAGCCTTAGTTAACAGACTCCAAGTGTCCCACCACCTGGGAACTCCAGTAACCTTAATGTCTCCTTTAAGGTTTCTGGGCCTCACAGATGCCGAGAGACCCAATGGCTGTGAACTCTAGTAACTTTAGCACTGCGTAAGCGCATAGCAACATCATCGGCATCATTCACATCAATCAAAGCTAGACGCTTGTGCAATGCTGTTTTATGCCCTGCTTACAGTAGGACAGAGCAGAGTACACCTGTGTGGTCCTGTGAAGCTACTGCCCATGGTTATTGGGACCTTCCCAGCCTAAAAATACCAGCCCTCAGCTGCCCCAGAATTGGCGCATCATATTTGATGTGCCAATTCTGGTGCTTAGCCTTGTCTCTTCCCAGTTGCCCTGGAACAGTGGCAATCAGGGTAATTGTTTTTAGGGTTGATGTTAGCAGCTGCAGTTGACACCAAGCCCAGGGGGAAGTAATGTAGAGGCATCAGTCAAACAGCCCCATTACTAACCCAGTAAGTTAAAACAAAAGAAAGTACATACACAGAAAAGTCCTTTATTTAAAAAAAAAACACTCAAAGAAATCCTCTCTTTCACCAATTTATTACCCAAAAAAACACTCACCCACAGGTCCGGTGTAGACCACATCGAGGTTCCATGACAATCCATGTCTCTGCAAGATCCTGCGCCTGTGTCAGGAAGGTTACTGCCAGTCACACTGAGGGCAGCATGGGAACTGATAGCTGTGACCAGCAGTAACCTTCCTGATGTCATCACTTGTCACAGCGGCTGGCTTTTGGGCTACCCTCAACGTGAGAACCTGCAGCGGCTGCTACAGCTGATCAAACTTCATTCTGTGAACAAAGCTTCATATGCTGCAGACATCAGTGATCGTGGTGCCATGGACTACATCAGATTAGCACGGGACCTTTATTTTCTAATAAATGGGTAAATAAGGGGAATAGTCCGGGAATGTTTTTCCTAAGTAAAAGACTTTTGAGTGTGTCTATTTGTTTTTAGTCCCTTAACGACCGCCGATACGCCTTTTAACGGCGGCCGCTAAGGGTACTTAAACCACAGCGCCGTTAATTAACGGCGCTGTGGAAAAAGTGAATAGCGCCCCCCAGAGTCGGATTTTCTCTGGGGTCTCGGTTGCCGAGGGTAGCCGAGACCCCAGAGAACATGATTCGGGGGTTTTTTACCGACCCCCGAGTTGCGATCGCCGGTAATTATCCGTTTACCGGCGGTCGCAACAAAAAAAAACGCGATTTGCCATTTAATTTCTCTGTCCTCCGATGTGATCGCACATCGGAGGACAGAGAAATAGTGTCCCCGATGGCCCCCAATAGCCCCCCAATACTCACCTATCTCCCCCGGTGCTCCTTGTGGCACCCGATGGGCGCCGCCATCTTTTTTCCGGGAAAAAATGGCGGGCGCATGCGCAGTGCGCCCGGAACCCGGAAGATCTTTGGGGTCTCGGCTGCCAGGGGTAGCCGAGACCCCAAAGAACATGATCGGGGTCGGTTTTTCCGACCCCTGTTTTGCGATCGCCGGTAATTAACTGTTTACCGGCGACCGCAAAAAAAAAAGCGATCTGTAATTCTCTGTCCTCTCATGTGATCGCATATCAGAGGACAGAGAAATAGGGGGATTCGGGGACCCTATCATACTCACCCGGTGTCCCCGGGTCCTCCTGCGTCTCCTCTTGGCGGCCGGCTTCTTCCTCGGCAAAGAAAATGGCGGACGCATGCGCAGTGCGCCCGCCATCTGTTGCCATCTGCCGGCCGGCAGGAGAGACGAGTTGGGGCTAAAATTAGGGTTAGGGTTAGGGTTAGGGCTAGGGTTAGGGCTAGGGTTAGGGTTGGGGCTAAATTTAGGGTTAGGGTTGGGGCTAAATTTAGGGTTAGGGCTAGGGTTAGGGTTAGGCAACTTTCACACTAGCGTTTTTTGGCTTCCGTCGCAATGCGTCGTTGGAGAAAAAACGCATCCTGCAAAAGTGCTTGCAGGATGCGTTTTTTCTCCATTGACTTGCATTAGCGACACATTGCGACGGATTGCCACACGTCGCATCCGTTGTGCGGCGGATGCGTCGTGCTTTGGCGGACCGTCAGCACAAAAAAAGCTACATGTAACTTTTTTTGTGCGACGTGTCCGCCATTTCTGACCGCGCATGTGTGGCCGGAACTCCGCCCCCGCCTCCCCGCACCTCACAATGGGGCAGTGGATGCGTTGAAAAAACAGCATCCGCTGCACCCGTTGTGCGGCGCTTACAACGCTAGCGTCGGTACGTCGGCCCGACACACTGCGATGGGCCGAGTACGACGCTAGTGTGAAAGTAGCCTTAGTACCGACGCACGTTGTGAAAATTGTGCACAACGTGGGCAACGGATGCAGTTTTTCAACGCATCCGCTGCCCAGTCTATGTCCTGGGGAGGAGGGGGCAGAGTTACGGCCACGCATGCGTGGAAATGGCGGACGCGACGTACAAAAAAAAGGTTACATTGAACTTTTTTTGTGACCACGGTCCGCCAAATCACAACAGATCCAGTGCACGATGGACGCGACGTGTGGCCATCCGTCGGTAATACAAGTCTATGGGCAAAAAAGGCATCCTGTGGGCACATTTGCAGGATCTGTTTTTTGTCCAAAACGACGGATTGAGACGGATGCCACATGACGCAAGTGTGAAAGTAGCCTTAGGGCTAGGGTTAGGGTTAAATTTAGGGTTAGGGTTGGGGCTAAAGTTAGGGTTAGGGCTAGGGTTGGGGCTAAAATTAGGGTTAGGGTTAGGGTTGGGGCTAAAGTTATGGTTAGGGTTGGGGCTAAAGTTAAGGTTAGGGTTGGGGCTAAAGTTAGGGTTAGAGTTGGGATTAGGGTTAGGGTTTGGATTAGGGTTGGTATTAGGGTTACGTTTGGGATTAGGGTTGGGATTAGGGTTACGTTTGGGATTAGGGTTGGGATTAGGGTTACGTTTGGGATTAGGGTTGGGATTAGGGTTAGGGTTGGGATTAGGGTTAAGGTTAGGGTTGGGATTAGGGTTAGGGGTGTATTGGGATTAGGGTTAGGTTTGAGGTTAGGGTTGAGATTAGGGTTAGGGGTGTGTTGGATTTAGGGTTTTGATTAGGGTTATGGTTAGGGTTGAGATTAGGGCTGTTTTGGGGTTAGGGTTGTGATTATCGTTAGGGTTGTGATTAGGATTATGGATCGTGTTGAGATTAGGGTTAGGGGTGTGTTGGAGTTAGGGTTGGATTTAGAATTGGGGGGTTTCCACTGTTTAGGTACATCAGGGGGTCTCCAAACACGACAGCCAATTTTGCGCTAAAAAAGTCAAATGGTGCTCCCTCCCTTCTGAACTCTGCCATGAGCCCAAAGAGTGGTTTACCCCCACATATGGGGCATCAGCGTACTCGGGATAAATTGGTAACAACTTTTGGGGTCCAATTTCTCCTGTTACCCTTGTGAAAATAAAAACTTGGGGGCTAAAAATCATTTTTGTGGGGAAAAATTTTTATTTTTTATTTTCACTACTCTGCATTATAAACTTCTGTGAAGCACTTGAGCATTCAAAGTTCTCACCACATATCTAGATAAGTTCCTTAGGGGGTCTAGTTTCCAAAATTTGGTCACTTGTGGGGGGTTTCTACTGTTTAGGTACATCAGGGGCTCTGCAAACGCAACATAACACCCACAGACAATTCTATCAAAGTCTGAATTCCAAAATGGCGCTCCTTCTCTTCCGAGCTCTGCCGTGTGCCCAAACAGTGGTTTACCCCCACATATGGGGTACCAGCATACTCAGGACAAATTGGACAACAAATATTGGCGTCCAATTTCTCTTGTTACCCTTGTGAAAATAAAAACTTGGGGGCTAAAAAATCTTTTTTGTGGAAAAAAAAAATATTTTCTATTTTCACTACTCTGCATTATAAACTTCTGTGAAGCACCTGGGCATTCAAAGTTCTCACCACATATCTAGATAAGTTCCTTGGGGGGTCTAGTTTCCAAAATGGGGTCACTTGTGGGGGGTTTCTACTGTTTAGGTACATCAGTGGCTCTGCAAACGCAACATAACGCCCGCAGACCATTCTATCAAAAGCCTGCATTCCAAAATGGCGCTCCTTCCCTTCCGAGCTCTGCCGTATGCCCAAACAGTGGTTTATCCCCACATATTGGGTACCAGCATACTCAGGACAAATTGGACAACAACTTTTGGGGTCCAATTTCTCTTGTTACCCTTGTGAAAATAAAAATTTGGGGGCTAAAAAATCTTTTTTGTGGGAAAAAAATATATTTTTTATTTTCACTACTCTGCAATAAACTTCTGTGAAGCACTTGGGCATTCAAAGTTCTCACCACATATCTAGATAAGTTCCTTGGGGGGTCTATTTTCCAAAATGGGGTCACTTGTTGGGGGTTTCTACTGTTTAGGTACATTAGGGGTCTGCAAACGCAACATAACGCCCGCAGACAATTCTATCAAAGTCTGCATTCCAAAACGGCGCTCCTTCCCTTCCAAGCTCAGCCATGCGCCCAAACAGTGGTTTACCCCCACATATGGGGTACCAGCATACTCAGGACAAATTGGACAACAACGTTTGGGGTCCAATTTCTCTTGTTACCCTTGTGAAAATAAAAACTTGGGGGCTAAAAAATCTTTTTTGTTAAAAAAAAAATATTTTTTATTTTCACGACTCTGCATTATAAACATCTGTGATGCACTTGGGCATTCAAAGTTCTCACTACACATCTAGATAAGTTCCATGGGGGGTCTAGTTTTCAAAATGGGGTCACTTTTGGGGGGTTTCTACTGTTTAGGCACATCAGGGGCTCTCCAAACGCGACATGGCGTCCGATCTCAATTCCAGTCAATTTTGCATTGAAAAGTCAAATGGCGCTCCTTTGCTTCCGAGCTCAGCCATGTGCCCAAACAGTGGTTTACCCCCACATATGGGGTGTCGGCGTACTCAGGACAAATTGTACAACAACTTCTGGGGTCCATTTTCTCCTGTTACCCTTGGTAAAATAAAAATTTGGAGGCAAAAAGATCATTTTTGTAGAAAAAATGCGATTTTTTTATTTTCACGGCTCTACGTTATAAACTTCTGTGAAGCACCTGGGGGTTTAAAGTGCTCACCACACATCTGGATAAGTTCCTTAAGGGGTCTAGTTTCCAAAATGGTGTCATTTCTGGGGGGTTTCCACTGTTTAGGCACAACAGGGGCTCTCCAAATGTGACATGGCGTCCGATCTCAATTCCAGCCAATTCTACATTGAAAAAGTAAAACGACACTCCTTCTCTTCCAAGCTCTGCGGTGCGCCCAAACAGTGGTTTACCTCCACATATGGGGTATCGACATACTCAGGAGAAATTGCACAACAACTTTTGTGGTCTAATTTCTCCTGTTACCCTTGTGAAAATAAAAATTTGGGGGCAAAAGATCATTTTTGTAGACAAAAATGTGATTTTTTATTTTCACGGCTCTACGTTATAAACTTCTGTGAAGCACTTGGGGGTTCAAAGTGCTCACCACACATCTAGATAAGTTCCTTAAGGGGTCTAGTTTCCAAAATGGTATCACTTGTGGGGGGTTTCCACAGTTTAGGCACATCAGGGGCTCTCCAAACGCGACATGGCATCCGATCTCAATTCCAGCCAATTCTGCATTGAAAAAGTCAAACGGTGCTCCTTCACTTCCAAGCTCTGCGGTGCGCCCAAACAGTGGTTTACCTCCACATATGGGGTATCGACGTACTCAGGAGAAATTTCACAACAACATGTGTTGTCTAATTTCTCCTGTTACCCTTGTGAAAATAAGAATTTGTGGGCGAAAAATTCATTTTTGTGAAAACAAATGCGATTTTTTATTTTCACGGCTCTACGTTATAAACTTCTGTGAAACACTTGGGGGTTCAAAGTGCTCACCACACATCTAGATAAGTTCCTTAAGGGGTCTAGTTTCCAAAATGGTGTCACTTGTGGGGGGTTTCTACTGTTTAGGCACATCAGGGGCTCTCCAAACGCGACATGGCGTCCGATCTCAATTCCAGCCAATTCTGCATTGAAACAGTCAAACGGCACTCCTTCTGTTCCAAGCTCTGCGGTGCGCCCAAACAGTGGTTTACCTCCACATATGGGGTATCGGCATACTCAGGAGAAATTGCACAACAAAATTTGTGGTTAAATTTCTGTTTTTACACTTGTAAAAATTAAAAAAAATGGTTCTGAAGTAAAATGTTTGCAAAAAAAAGTTAAATGTTCATTTTTTTCTTCCACATTATTTCAGTTACTGTGAAGTACGTAAAGGGTTAATAAACTTCTTGAATGTGGTTTTGAGCAGCTTGAGGGGTGCAGTTTTTAGAATGGTGTCACACTTTGTTATTTTCTATCATATAGACCCCTCAAAATGACTTCAAAGGTGATGTGGTCCCTAAAAAAAACATGGTGTTGTAAAAATGAGAAATTGCTGGTCAACTTTTAACCCTTATAACTCCCTAACAAAAAAAAATTTTGTTTCCAAAATTGTGCTGATGTAAAGTAGACATGTTGGAAACGTTATTTATTAACTATTTTTTGTGACATATCTCTCTGATTTAAGGGCATAAAAATACAAATTTTGAAAATCGCAAAATTTTAAAAATTTTCGCCATATTTCCATTTTTTTCATAAATAATCGCAAGTAATATCAAAGAAATGTTACCACTAACTTGAAGTACAACATGTCACAAAAAAACAATCTCAGAATCAGCGGGATCCAATAAAGCGTTCCAGAGTTATAACCTCTTAAAGTGACAGTGGTCAGAATTGTAAAAATTGGCTCGGTCATTAAGTACCAAATTGGCTCTGTCACTAAGGGGTTAGATAGCTCATCTGTTAGTTAAGCAGACGTAAATGCTTAATGAATATTCGCTGCCTCCCCCGGCCATCTCTCGGCGGCAGGAAATGGATAGGGGAAGCAGTGAATATTCATAGGATATCTATGATTTCAGAGGTCAGTGGGCTGAACATCAGGTCCTAGGACTTATGTTGTATGTCTGCAGCGCTGTATAGGGAGGCAGGGCAAAGTAAACATGAGTTCTTTGGAATCTTGAAGGGATTTCAATCAGGGCTTTCATTATAGAATGTAAGTCCGCAAGGACAGGGCCCTCTGTACTAGTCTGTCACTGTAAACTTGTTTACTGTAAACGATATCTATAACTCTGTATGTAACCCCTTTCTCATGTACAGCACCATGGAATTAATGGTGCTATATAAATAAATAATAATAATAATAACAAGCATCTTTCTCCATTGGGTGATGTCACAGTTTCCAGGCACACTGCTGTATAACAAGGGTTTATCATTGACCAAAAAGACAAAAAACAGCACTGCCTGAACAAAGCTAAGGCCGCTCCACTTTCTGGAGCCAGGTGTTAATCAACAGTCATTACAGTGCCAGCCACATATGCTCAGATTGGGTGCTCTTCAGAATGAAGCAGACGATTCCAATAGTACAGGCAAGAAAAAATAAGGCACTCACCGATCTAAATGTTGGCAATCTTTATTCAATTTTCATATAAAAACTTCATGGCCGGGGGAGTGAGAAAAGGAGCTCATGCAAGCAGGACCAAAAGACGGCTATTTCGCGCTGTGCTTGCGCTTCTACGGGTCAGCAACCATAACAATGGTTTAGTAGAGGTATACAGTAAGATTTTAATCAGGCTCTTTCTCTTCACACAATTCCTCCAAGAAATCATACATGAAAGTCTCTCCACAGACAATTTCTCTTCACACAGTGTATTTACACAGAGCAGAATTTTACCTTATCATGCAGTGAGGTGGGGGAGGAGGGATGAGTCCTGTGCTGTAGCTCTTTCTCATTCTTATCCTATTGCATAACAGAGATTGCTCCTGGACTGTCCTGACTGCTTCCATGATTCCAGACAGTAACTTCTCTGAAATGGCTGGCTTCTGCAGTTTGACTTGGTTCAGCCCACACACAAATCTTTCTCTGATACTGCTTCTTCCTAAAGATCCCAGACACAACTAATGCTTCCCAGTTTCTCCGCTCCCTGTCTCCTGTAACTACTTTAACCCGACTATTTGCTGGAAGATTTTAAATCATCAGTACAGCTTCTACTTGTCACACTAAGAGAGACCCGATGACATGATGCGGCCCGCCAATCACAGTAAAGCCAGTAGCTAACATGACTACTGCATTGCTGTGTATGGCAGGCAATCCCTGCATGTTGATTGGCTGTCTAACAGCCACAAAACATGTGGGACAGGGACTCAAGCCTTGATCTTGAGTACCTCCAATACTCGGCCGAGTAACGAGTGTGCACAAGCACCCTAATGCTCGATTGACTATTGAGCAGTGCTGTGCATGCTCGCTCATCGAAAGAAGGCACTTTATGATTTACTGCAGGCTATAATCTGACAGTTTTATGTCAAAGAAAATAGATACTAGTCGTAAAAGAAGAGCTTGAGTTCAAAGCATTTGCTACAAGTATCATTGTCAATATTAGGCATTATATACCTGTAATCATTTTCTTCTATTGAAACAGCCTTTGTGCTCCTTATTAATGATTACCATAACATTTGCAAACATGTACTTAAAAAAAAATTGTTAATACTACTAATAATAAAGTAAAACAAACCCCTAACTGCAGGGAAATGATTATGAAAAGATATCTACATGCGCATGCCCGCTTCATTAACAGTGTGCCGGCTTAGTTATGCAGTCGGCACCTGCCTCTGATAGCAGAGATTGTTGTTTGACTATTTAGATGCTGCTGTTATCTAAATGGTTTGATTTGAGGGTTGCATTTAGGGTTGAGCGACTTTTCCTTTTTTGAGGTCGAGTCGGGTTTCACGAAACCCGACTTTCTCAAAAGTCGAGTCGAGTGAAATCGGCCAATCTTCTTGAAAAGTCGGGGTCGGGGGATCGGCCGAAACACGAAACCCAATGCAAGGTAATGGAAAATCTATATATTTTTATATTTACTTCAGTGCGATATATGTGAAAAGCCGGTAATTCAATTGCCGGCTTTTCATTTCTCCTGCCTAAACCCGACATGATATGAGACATGGTTTACATACAGTAAACCATGTCATATCCCCCTTTTTTTTGCATATTCCACACTACTAATGTTAGTAGTGTGTATGTGCAAAATTTTGGCGCTGTAGCTATTAAATTGAAGGTTTAAATTGCGGAAAAAATTGGCGTGGGCTCCCGCGCAATTTTCTCCGCCAGAGTGGTAAAGCCAGTGACTGAGGGCAGATATTAATAGCCTAGGTCCATGGTTATTGGCCCCCCCGGCTACAAACATCTGCCCCCAGCCACCCCAGAAAAGGCACATCTGGAAGATGCGCCTATTCTGGCACTTGGCCACTCTCTTCCCACTCCCGTGTAGCGGTGGGATATGGGGTAATGAAGGGTTAATGCCACCTTGCTATTGTAAGGTGACATTAAGCCAGATTAATAATGGAGAGGCGTCAATTATGACACCTATCCATTATTAATACAATTGTATGAAATGGTTAAAAAAAACACACACAATATTGCAAAGTATTTTAATGAAATAAACACACAGGTTGTTGTAATATTTTATTGTTCTCTCAATCCACCTGAAGACCCTCGCTCTGTAACAAA
Source organism: Ranitomeya variabilis (assembly GCF_051348905.1). NCBI lineage: Eukaryota > Metazoa > Chordata > Amphibia > Anura > Dendrobatidae > Ranitomeya > Ranitomeya variabilis. The sequence continues at coordinate 926,707,635 of NC_135233.1, read as the reverse complement.
GGAAACATAATAAACCAACAATATACATACCATCCGTAGATCTGTAACGTCCCACGATGTAAATCCATCTGAAAGGGTTAAAATATTTTACAGGCAGGAGCCCTGCTAATGCAGCTGTGCTCGTGCCTGTAAACCCCGGGGAATGAAGGAAATGTAGGTCAATGACCTATAGTTACCTTCAGTTGTGGTGATGCGCCCTCTGCTGGATGTCCTCATATGACGTCGAGCGTGGGAAAAAGTTCCCAGGCTGCAGTTCATGCAAAAAAAAGGGGGATATGACATGGTTTACTGTATGTAAACCATGTCTCATATCATGTCGGGTTTAGGCAGGAGAAATGAAAAGCCGGCAATTGAATTACCGGCTTTTCACATACACTATGTCCTTTTATGCCCATAGCAGCCAATGACTCAGAGGTATACTTTGCAGCATGAGATGGTGCATTGTCATGCATAAAGATGATTTTGTTCCTGAAGGCACATTTCTGCTTTTTATACCATGGAGGAAAGTTGTCAGTCAGAAACTCTATATACTTTGCAGAGGTCATTTTCACACCTTCAGGAACCTTAAAGGGCCCTATCAGCTGTTTCTCCATGATTCCGGCCCAAAACATGACTCCTCCCCCTCATTGCTGTTGTTACAGCCTTGTTGGGACATGGTGGCCATACACCAACCATCCACTACTCCATCCATTTGGACCATCCAGGGTTGCTCAACACTTATCAGTAACCAAGAATGTTTGGAAATTAGTCTTCATTTATGTGTGGGCCCAATGCAACCATTTCTGCTTGTGAACACTGTTTAAGGGAGGCCGAATAGTAGGTTTGTGCACCACAGCAAGCCTTTGAGGGAGCCTACACCTTGAGGTTCGAGGAACTCCAGAGGCACCAGCAGCTTCAAATATCTGTTTGCTGCTTTGTAATGGCTTTTTAGCAGCTGCTCTCTTAATCCGATGAACTTGCCTGGCAGAAATCTTCCTCATTATGCCTTTATCAGCACAAACACATCTGTGCTCAGATACAGCCACAAATCTCTTAACAGTACGATGATCACGCATAAGTTTTTGGGAAATTTCTTATGTTTTCAACCCTTCACCAAGGCCTTGCACTATTTGATGCTTTTCAGCAGCAGGGAGATCCTTTTTCTTTCCCATGTTACTTGAAAACTGTGACCTGCTTAATAATGTGGAACATCATTTTTAAGTAGTTTTCCTTTAATTAGAATGACCTGGAAAACCAATTATCACATTTACTCACTCATCGTCTGCCCTGATAATGTTTATATGGCAAAAAGAGGGTTAGTAAAAGACCCCATTGCCACAAACTTTATTTATTTATTTTTTAAGTCAAGATGGTATTATAATGTATTGTAGAAGCGATTAAACAAACGGTACTTGATTGCAGGTTCAAGTCCCTTGGGGGAACTGAAAATGTGTGCACACAATTATAAAAAAAACAACTTCTAATTACCTCCCTTTTCACATTCTTAAAATATAACACCATAAAAAATAAGCATATTTGGTTTTGATGTGACTGTAAAAGTGTGATCTTTTAAAATACAAAATGATGGATGTGACCCATACAATTAATAATACACAAAAAAAGATAAAAATTGCAAGTCACTTCCTCCAAAAATGTAATACACTCACCTGTTCCCCCAAATAGATGTTAAAAGACTGACCTTCTCAGGGTTAATTTCCCCCATATAATATGAACGGCCCTTGCTTTCACAGTAATATGGGAAGCTGCGGTACACTAGAATTTGTCCTGATGTCCTAAAGATCCCACTATCAGGTAAAAAACCCTATATTTTGATATTACTATTTACACAACATGGCTAGTCATGTTTTCCAGCTTCGGCACATGCATTGTATATTACAGGTGGATTTAAAAAATCTGTCTGCTGGAAATGTACTGTAGGGGTTTCACTCGCTCAAGTGCAACGGCTGACACTTAGGAGGCTCGTTCCATCAAAAGTTCAAAGGCTTATTGCTCCATAAACCAGAAAGCAAAACAGAAAACAAATAGCTTTTAGCTTAGGTAAAAGGAAAAAACAAGTGTCCAGTCCTTCAGGCTCAGTCCTGGAGCCTTAACACGCTCTGGAGGCTAGCACCTCCACACATATCTACTGTGTTAAGCATTAGGCTTTCTTTTATAGGTCTAACCACACCCAGAACCCATCACATGATCAGTCATGTGGTTGTGACATCACCACAGGTCCTGAAACACATATAGGTAGCTATGGTTACATCACAGCGGCAAGCCATCTATGTGACACATATCTCCCATCGATTAGACACCCTTTAGCCCTGCTACAGTACCTTATGTTCTTATGTTCTTGCCACTAATAGTGCACACATTATCTGCAGTATTACCAAACTAGGAGACCAGACATGTTGCATCCTAATGTCAAGGAGCTTCAATGATCAGTTTATGATTATGTCTCCAGGTGTCCGAGGTGCAAACTGTCAGTGTTACTAGGTTTTGGATTGCCGATATGATTGCACACTTCTTTCAGTGAAGGACATTTTTGCACATGCTATTAACTGTTTCCGACAAGCCAGATCTGTTGCATGAGTGACACTTTTTGTAACAGCGGAGATATTCTAAGCGGAATGTGCTAGAATTCTGTATGTCATAGAATACACCAGATATTTTCTTTTACCTTATTTATCTTCTCTCAAGTTTTGAATCAGTTCAAAACTAACAACAGTCATAAAATGTACCAAATCTATGAACCCCTGCCTGCTGTTTCTCAGCAGCGCGTTGTCCTTTTGCAACATGGTTTGTGCTTATAAGGATTTGGACATTTCTCTCTTGAAGAACCAAGTTTTACTGTTGCGTGATGTGGTATGTTATGTGATATAATGTGAATTGTGATATGTCAGTAATGTTGGTAAAATGTGTAGCTTGACCATAAGGATAGTTAGAGTTAATGTTTGTGACTAGCCCAGAGGAGGAAGGGCTGAATTACAGAAAAAGTGGCAATTTCCTGTCAGAGCGTCAGATAAGGCCTGGACTGCATGGAGAGTGGACCAATAAGTCCAAAGTGAGCAGTGTTGCATTTTGGGGTGACTCTAAGTGAGAGGAGACCGAAGAAAAGGTATAATGAGATCAGGAGCATAAGTGACTAAGAAACAGAGTGAGCTTCCAGAAACGGGCCGCCTAACCACCAGAACCCAAGCTTATAATGCAGAAAGGTAACAGGCCTAAAACAGGACTGAATATATGGGAAGTGTCCCAGGCAGGGGTTCCAGGGAAACAGCAATACCGGATATACAGGCACCTTAAAGGGAAAAGATGATGCAGAACAAGAAAATGACACTTGTTAATAAGGACTGTAGTGTTAAAGCTGGGTTGTGATGAAGTACACAGTGGCCGTAGAGAGCTCTATAGGCCCAAGGAAACAGTGTGGAAAATGCATTGAGTTGTAAAGGAAATGTTTATGAGACTGTGTACTCACTATCCCTCATATATAACACTTATCAAGTTTCCATAGAGTAAAGAGTTTATTTTTGAGCAGTGGCCTCTCTCTCCCTCATTGAACTGTAAAACATCTGTTCCTGGCAAATCTGCAACAACAGTTACATGCGCCCTGCATGGCCATGGCCATAATGCCCTCACAGCACACATCTACACGCCCAGCTAGGACCTCCATTTTAATGTAAAGTGCAGGGGCGCCACAAACAAGTGCCTCGCCCATGGCTACCACCCTGTGCCATGTTACACGCTGCGGAGAACAGCTTATGTGCAGTGAAAGCAGTGATCTACAGCACATCTTTCAGTGCGCATCTAGAGCCAGTTTGGCCTGAATAAACAAGCCTTTAAGTGACTTCCACTGGTAAACATGTTTCCAGTTGGCAGTCTATTAACACTGCCATTGGGATGTGTAAATGAACCCTTACAGTTCTGGTGGCTGAAAAGTAACTATCAGTGATGTAAACGTGTTTGGTGATGATCTGCTAGCAACTACAGCAACCAAGTGGTTTGAAAGAGGGTGGAGGAGTGACTACAGGGTGCCAAAGTTGATATATTACCTGGAGGCCAAATAATGGCTCCCTGGACTGAAATGTGTGGAATCCTATTAGGCCGTATGCCTGAAGTATTGCAGTATATTATAGGAGAAATCAGAAAATAGCACATTCAAAGATAATCATGACAGATGTAAAGATGTTCTTATTGTTCTAGAAATATTAATATAAATCAAAGTGCAAAAATAACACAAAAAAAGTCCTTTTTCCCTTTCGGCTCATCAGACTTCAGTTTTTCTCATGCAAGTGTGCTTTTTTACAGATAGAACTCATACCTATGATATTTTATGGGGCTGTACACATTTCTGTTTTTTTACCTTTTGCTGCAGACCAAGTGATTCGTTTAAAAAAAAATGGAAATATTTGATTTTGATTCAAGGGTCAGATCAAAATTGGCAATGTAAGTTTATGCGTCTGTGAAAAAAATGGACCACATTCGTATGAGAAAGGAGAAGGTGTAGAACCTTTTTTTCCTCCATGTACGTAAAGAGCTGATGACACTCAGACTACACTCTGATCAAAGTCTAATCCAAATAATCGGTTTGTTTGTCTCATGCATGAAAAATACTGACATCTGAATGAGGCATAAATACAGTAGCTATGCATAGTTGGTCCATAATGATCTGAACGTTAAAATGAAAATATTATTCACTCCCTGAGTAAACAGAATAAAAAAAATATAAAATTGCTGTTTTAATAGTTTTTTTAAATTATTTTTCTTGTGAAAAGTCGGAAATCATAAAAAATATTTAACTTTAGTAATGCCATAATCTTAGAAACTAAAAAATAAAGTGATCATGTCATTTATATTGCTCGATGAAAAATGTATAGATAAAATAGTGTCATAAAGAATGCAACTTATTCTGCATGAAAAGGTTATAAGTCCTCATGTGCCTAATTTTAAAAGCAAAAAAAGTTAGGGCTTTAAAAATGTCAAAATAAAAAAAATGAAAACAACTAAATAGTTAAAAGTTGTTGTGTCATTAGTACCAAAATAAGCTCCATGTTACAGTTGATAGAAACGTATGCTATAATAAATAGTTAAAAATTGTTGTACCATTAGTACCAAAATAAGCTCCATGTTACAGTTGATAGAAATGTGTGCTATTTTTTCCCTAATTATTGGTAATCATGAACATCAGACATGAGGTAAAGTAAGTGCATATAGCACAATTAGAAAATTGTGACATCTTTAATAATCTACATGTACAATGTCGAAAACTTAGGCAAGAGTTTCTGCATGTTTAACAACTCCTAAATTCATGCTACATATCCCTGTTAAAATAGCAACTTTTTGTCATGTAAAAGAAAAATCATACCAAGACGAATCATTTCAGAACTTTTTCCACTTTTAATTTCGCCCATAATTTGCACAATTCAATTAACAAATATACTGAAATCTTTTTGAGTGGAAAAAGAGAAATAAAGAACTAAAATAGTGTGGTTACATAAATATGCAAACCCTTAAAGCACACACATAGACTAAAAAACATCCCCAAAGCATAATACTTGTACTGCCTTCACGCAGTGTTGGTCTCAAAAGACCATAACAAGTTTTTCCACATTCTTTTGGCAGACTTGGTGTAGTTTTTGGCAAAACATAATAATAATAATAATTTTATTTATATAGCGCCAACATATTCCGCAGCTCTTTACAATTATAGAGGGGATTTGTACAGACAATAGATATTACAGCATAACAAAAATCACAGTTCAAAATAGATACCAAGAGGGCCAAGAGGCCCTACTCACAAGCTTACAATCTACGAGGAAAAGGGGAGACACGAGAGGTGGATGGTAACAATTGCTTTCGCTGTTCGGATCAGCCATAGTGTAAGGATCGGGTGTTCATGTAAAGCTGCATGAACCAGTTAACAGCCTAAATATGTAACAGTACAGACACAGAGGGCTATTAAATGCATAAAGTGTATGAGAACATGATGCGAGGAACCTGATTTTGGTTTAGGTTTTTTGAATGGGCCACACAGGGGTAGTTAGGTTAATGCATTGAGACGGTAGGTCAGTCTGAACAAATGCATTTTTAGGGCACGCTTAAAACTGTGGGGATTGGGGATTAATCATACTAACCTGGGTAGTGCATTCTAAAGAATTGGTGCAGCACGTGAAAAGTCTTGGAGATGGGAGTGGGAGGTTCTGATTATTGAGGATGCTAACCTCAGGTCATTAACAGAACGTAGCAAAACATTAGCAAAAAATAGCCAGGCTTGGATGCTTTTCCATCTTGCCACCCTGTTATGATCTGGTGGCCTAGGAGCAGCATGAGACATACTCTGGAGAGGTGGTACCTGTACTGACCGCAGACCCTGAACTTAACACCACAACTAGAAGTAGCCGTGGAATGTACCTAACACTCCCTAGACATCTCGACACAGCCGGAGGACTAATTATTCCTAAAGATAGAAAAGGGAAAACTATCTTGCCTCAGAGAAAATCCCCAAAGGATAGACAGCCCCCCACAAATATTGACTGTGAGAGGAGAGGGAAATAACACACGCAGACTGAAAACAGGATTTAGCAAAGGAGGCCACTCTAGCTAAATAGAAAGGATAGGACAGAGTACTATGCGGTCAGTATTAAAACACTAGAAAATATCCCCCACAGAAAATACAAAAATCTCCACATCTAACTAAATACATGGCGGGTATATCTGCATCTCCAGAGATACCAGCTTGGCTGAGGAAATCCTTATACAGACCAAGCTGGACAAGACAAAACATGGAAAAGCACTGAACGATCAGGCCCACAGAATGTGGACTGCAAAAAACAAAGCCAGAACTTATCTTTGAAGAAATGAACAGCAAAGCAAGAGAGACCAGGCTGGGAAGTGAATCCTCCAGGAAACAATGGACAACTGGCCCTGACTAAAGGGAAAAGCAAGACTAAATAGCCCAGTCAGAATTGCAATAAGTGGACACACCTGATGAATGCTGCGATCCAAAGACAGCAGCGCTACCACTTATAACCACCGGAGGGAGCCCAAGAGCAGAATTCACAACACCACCCTACCCCACAGGCCAGACATATGAAGAATACAAGAGATTATAATCGCATGCAGTACACAACCAGTACTTAGCATAAATTCCTACGGTTCCTTCAATGTTGCTGTACGCCTCCTCCTTCATGCCTTTTCATTAATTTTTGAGGGATCTATTTCTAGGTAATATCACTTCTGTTCCAAATTTAATCCACTTCTTGATTACCATCTTATGCCTTGTACCCTTATCCTGACTGATAACTTTCAACAATGAGATCCCTTTGTTGTGTTGTAAACTTTATGGACCATGGCTTATACTTTAAAATGTCCGAAAAATCCTACTAGAACAGCTAAGCTTTAACCCCTTCCCGACATGTGACGGAATAGTACGTCACATGTCGGGACCCCCGCTTTGATGTGCGCTCCGGCGGTGAGCGCACATCAAAGTCGCGACATGTCAGCTGTTTTTTACAGCTGACATGTGCGCGCAATAGCGGCGGGTGAAATCGTGATCACCCGCCGCTATTAACTAGTTAAATGCCGCTGTCAAACTCAGACAGCGGCATTTAACTACCGCATCCGGCCGTGCGGCCGGATATGAGCGCATCGCCGACCCCCGTCACATGATCGGGGGTCGGCGATGAGTCAGGAAGGTAACCATAGAGGTCCTGGAGACCTCTATGGTTACTGATCGCCGGTGGCTGTGAGCGCCCCCCTGTGGTCGGCGCTCACAGCACACCTGCATTTTAGCTACATAACAGCGATCTGATGATCGCTGTTATGTAGCAGAGCCGATCGGGCTGTGCCTGCTTCTAGCCTCCCATGGAGGCTATAGAAGCATGGTAAAAGTAAAAAAAAAAAGTAAAAAAAAATGTGAAAAAAATAAAAAAAATATAAAAGTTTAAATCACCCCCCTTTCGCCCCAATCAAAATAAATCAATAAAAAAAAAACCCAACCTACACATATTTGGTATCGCCGCGTTCAGAATCGCCCGATCTATCAATAAAAAAAAAGCATTAACCTGATCGCTAAACGGCGTAATGAAAAAAAAAATCGAAACGCCAGATTTACGTTTTTTTGGTCGCCATGACATTGCATTAAAATGCAATAACGGGCGATCAAAAGAACGTATCTGCACCAAAATGCTATCATTAAAAATGCCAGCTCGGCACGCAAAAAATAAGCCCTCACCCGACCCCAGATCACGAAAAATGGAGACGCTACGGGTATCGGAAAATGGCGCAATTTTATTTATTTATTTTTTTGCAAAGTTTGGAATTTTTTTTCACCACTTAGGTAAAAAAGAACCTAGTCATGTTAGGTGTCTATGAACTCGTACTGACCTGGAGAATCATAATGGCAGGTCAGTTTTAGCATTTAGTGAACCTAGCAAAATAGGCAAGCAAAAAACAAGTGTGGGATTGCACTTTTTTTGCAATTTCACTGCACTTGGAATTTTTTTCCCGTTTTCTAGTACACGACATGGTAAAACCAATGATGTCGTTCAAAAGTACAACTCGTCCCGCAAAAAATAAGCCCTCACATGGCCAAATTGACAGAAAAATAAAAAAGTTATGGCTCTGGGAAGGAGGGGAGCGAAAAACGAAAACGGAAAAACGGAAAAAGCTCCGGGGGTGAAGGGGTTAAATGGTTTTAATCAGAATCAGCGCACATGATGGTAACTGTGATCTGACTACTATTTAAAAATGAATGTAAAAATAATTGGCTAATGCTGAACGCAACTATATCCCCAATTAAAAGGGAGTTCACACTTATGCAACCACATTATTTTAGTTTTTGTATTTTTATTTTCCCCCTCATTTCAGTTTGTTTGTACAGATCATGTGTGACATTTATTCTCTGTGTCTTTGCAGCATTTTTTTGCGTGTTTGTGCTGGGGAAAAATGCAGGACCAGCAAAGTGAATGACATTTTAAAAATCTCATGCACATGCTGTTTATTTTTTTCTTGTGAATTTGAAGCATTAAAATGCTTTTTCCAATCAACAGCATGTCAATTGTTTTCGACATTTTTGCATCATTTTTCAGTCATTTGTATGAATGGGATAAAAACGCATAAAAGATGTCTTGTCTGTGCAACACGGTTATTGATATACATTATGTGAGTCTCTAGGGAATAGATTTATACAGTTAGGTCCATATATATTTGGACAGAGACAACCTTTTTCTAATTTTGGTTATAGACATTACCACAATGAATTTTAAACAAAACAATTCAGATGCAGTTGAAGTTCAGACTTTCAGCTTTCATTTGAGGGTATCCACATTAAAATTGGATGAAGGGTTTAGGAGCTTCCGCTCCTTAACATGTGCCACCCTGTTTTTAAAAGGACCAAAAGTAATTGGACAATTGACTCCAAGGCTATTTCATGGACAGTTGTGGGCAATCCCTTCATTATGTCATTCTGAATTAAGCAGATAAAAGGCCTGGAGTTGATTTGAGGTGTGGTGCTTGCATTTGGAAGGTTTTGCTGTGAAGTAAACATGCGGTCAAAGGAGCTCTCCATGCAGGTGAAACAAGCCATCCTTAAGCTGCGAAAACAGAAAAAAACCCATCTGAAAAATTGCTACAATATTATGAGTGGCAAAATCTACAGTTTGGTACATCCTGAGAAAGAAAGAAAGCACTGGTGAACTCATCAATGCAAAAAGACCTGGGTGCCCACGGAAGACAACAGCGGTGGATGATCGCAGAATAATCTCCATGGTGAAGAGAAACCTCTTCACAACAGCCAACCAAGTGAACAGCACTCTCCAGGAGGTCGGCGTATCAATATCCAAATCTACCATAAAGAGAAGACTGCATGAAAGTAAATACAGAGGGTTCACTGCACGGTGCAAGCCACTCATAAGCATCAAGAATAAAAAGGCTATACTGGACTTTGCTAAAAAACATCTAAAAAAGCCAGCACAGTTCTGGAAGAACATTCTTTGGACAGATTAAACCAAGATCAACCTCTACCAGAATGATGGAAAGAGAAAAGTATGGCGAAGGCGTGGTACAGCTCATGATCCAAAGCATACCACATCATCTGTAAAACACTGCAGAGGCTATGTGATGGCTTGGGCATGCATGGCTGCCAGTGGCACTGGGTCACTAGTGTTTATTGATGATGTGACACAGGACAGAAGTAGCCGAATGAATTCTGAGGTATTCAGAGCCATACTGTGTGCTCAGATCCAGCCAAGTGCAGCCAAACTGGTTGGTTGTCGTTTCATACTACAGATGGACAATGACCCAAAACATAAAGCCAAAGCAACTCAGGAGTTTATTAAAGAAAAGAAGTGGAATATTCTTGAATGGCCAAGTCAGTCACCTGATCTGAACCCAATTGAGCATGCATTTCACTTGTTATAGACTAAACTCCAGACAAAAAGGCCCATAAACAAACAGCAACTGAAAACCACTGCAGTGAAGGCCTGGCAGAGCATCAAAAAGGAGGAAACACAGCATCTGGTGATGTCCATGAGTTCAAGACTTCAGGCAGTCATTGCCAACAAAGGATTTTCAACCAAGTACTAGAAATGAACATTTTATTTACAATTATTTAATCTGTCCAATTACTTTTGGTCCCTTTAAAAACAGGGTGGCACATATTAAGGAGCTGAAACTCCTAAACCCGTCATCCAATTTTAATGTGGATACCCTCAAATGAAAGCTGAAAGTCTGAACTTCAACTGCATCTGAATCGTTTTGTTTAAAATTTATTGTGGTAATGTCTAGAACCAAAATTAGAATAATGTTGTCTCTGTCCAAATATATATGGACCTAACTGTATATATATAGTATCTATATTTGCACAAATACACAGAGAAACTACACTCACATAATAATGAAAGGTAAGCGTGCCTACTTTTGCTGAAGAAGTAGCATGTTGATTTTGAGGTGTATTTACGAGGTGCGGTGTACAGCTAAACAAGCAATGTTAATAGAATGAAATGAACCATTGCGTGGAAGTGCTGACATTATATGCAAGAGTGAGCAAGTTTACTACAGCCTTTTGTCTTGGGTCTTGGTCTGTCTGGTGTCTACTCCCGAGCCTTCAAGAGCATTAATTCTTTTTACAATGACCCCAATCTCTTGCGTCAATAGTTAACCATTTATTTCTATAAATTGGGGAAACAGGCTTGAGCAAATGCTCCAGGACAAACCTGTGATTAAGGAGACAACTTGATAGACTTTTAGAAACTTTAGAAAATCTTTTTGGATGCTGTATAATTCAGACTCTACAAAAAGAGAACAAAATTTAAATTGAGCATGTGTCTTTTAGAACTATTTCAAGTACAGTGTTATAGAAGAAGGTATGTCTAACTATTGATGCTCATCGCAGCAAACCAGCAAAATTGACATTCAATGCTGAATTTAGCAGTACTTATGAAGCTAGTGCAAAGTTCATAGCAGAATACTAATTGGAAACCATGGCAAAAATATTGGTCCTGATTACACCAAAATTCTGGCATAAATTGCTTTGAAAAGTTGTAAAATTGAGCAAGAATCTTATGAGTTTTGGCATTTTCACACAAGTTTTGCCCAGCTAAAATGGGTGGAGCTGAGGTGGGAAGAAGGCGCGATAGGGGGCATAAAATCTAATTCAGGATCAGCTGTGGTGTTCTTTATGTCAGAGGGTGGAAAGACAGTGTGTTAATGCTGACAGAACTGAGATGAGATTTGGAAGTGTTAATAATGATGCAGAATTCAAAAACCTGAAACCTATTTTATTGTATTCACTTATATAGCGCCATCATAGTCTATAGTACTTTACAAACATCATCATCTCTGTCCCCACTGGGGCTCACAATCTGAATTAGCTATTAGTGTACCGGGAGGAAGCCCATGCAAATAAGGGGAACACATACAAACGTCTTGCAGATGTTGTCCTTGGTGGGATTTGAACCCAGGACCCCAGTGTTGCAAAGCAACAGTGCTAACCACTGAGCCATTGTGTTGCCCTGACCTAAAATATTCAAGACTTTTTGATTTACCTACATAGCAAATTTGAAGCACATTGGTCCAGTTGTTAGCCTTTAAATTAATCTTTCTATTTGTTTTACTTTTTTGCTAATTTTTTGAGGAGAACGGTAGGTTCTAGAGAGCTGAAAACCGGTTGCATTTAAATTCCGTTTTTTCTTTTTGAGACTATGTGGAGGAGCGTACATCCTAGAGAACAGAAACTTTTTACCTATATTGCAAATTTAGAGCAGATTAGTCTTGTTGCTTGGTTGTACATTAATATTTGCTTTTGCATACCATTTTTTTTGCTGATTGGTCTCGCAAAGAGAAAAGACAACAAAAATAAATTTTTATACTTGTATAATTTTTTTGCAATGCGAATATACAAAAAGGTTTGCATTTATCTTTACTTATTTATGTTTCACACTGCATTAAATTATCTGTTGAATTAGGTTATCATGGTTGTTTTTATGTAATGTTTTTGCTACAAAATGTGTTCTTTAGTAAATATTCACAGCTTTTCACATTTTTTAAGAAATAATAATGGTTAACAATGAACAAGAGAAATTTATATTTGCCCTCAATCTCCTGTAATAAAATTAAAATAAAAAAACAACCAAACCTGTCCCTCGTTTTGTCCCACGCTATAATCATGTCAGGGGACTAAATAGTTTTCAACCTGAACGGTGCTAAGATGTGACTGTCCAGGCTGAGAACGACTGGTGAATAAGCTGCTGCGAGTGCAGCATCATTGACCAGCGGTGACATCGAGGCCGGGCTGAACTGCGGTGACCTCAGCACCATGGGAAAATGCCAGCGATGATCGCTCAACATCTGCTACCCAGGAAACCTACTGTATAAGCGGACTATAAGGTGCATCACCATTATATTTAAACATTTTTTTCCTATTTTCCTTCCTAAAATTTGTAGTGCATCTTATAATCTGCAAAATATGGTACAACATGTCACAAAAAAAATTGCAGAATCACTAGGATATAGAATATCCCATAAGAAAATGCAGAGAGGGCACTCACCAGTTTCCAAAAATGATTCCTTTATTCACAAGACAACATCCAGAGGGCCGTTATGGCCGGGGGAGAGAGAGAGGGGGCCTCAGCCCGTGTGAGCAGAGGAAATGCACATTTTATATTCCAACGCCTTTGTGCTCAAAGATCGAATCTCGTCCACCTGCTCACACTCTCTAAAGTAGGTGTCTACATCCACCCGGCCTGCTTGTAAGCCCACTCTGGGAGTCATGGCTGTAGAATCCATCTGTTCCATGATTAGAACCAATCACCCACGCAAAATAGTCTGTCAGGTCACTGCAAAGCGACGTGCTCAGCCTGCTGTAGATAAATCTCCAATAGCACAAACAAAGAACAAAAAAACTCGCAGGCGGCACTGTCTTGCTAAATGCCGGTTTATCAGCGGGGATTACAGACGTGTATCCTACTCAGCCACTCAAAGAGGAAACTTTCAGGTGCTCCGTCGTGGAAAATAGTCTTTTAAATAGAATATCCCATAAGAAAATGCAGAGAGGGCACTCACCAGTTTCCAAAAATGATTCCTTTATTCACAAGACAACATCCAGAGGGCCGTTATGGCCGGGGGAGAGAGAGAGGGGGCCTCAGCCCGTGTGAGCAGAGGAAATGGACGACGGCCGTTTCGCACCTGGTTGTGCTTCTACGGGTCGAATTGTGTGTGAAACCGGCGGCGGATATAGTGTGCCAGATAGACACACCCCCCCACTCTGAGTTCCACCCACAATATAAAAACAATACAATGAACACATATTAAAAATAAGATTTCATTACCTGCAAGACTGATCACGTCGTGTATGTACTATTTTGCACTTGCAGATTCTTTTACATTGGTAAGACCATCCGGCCTATGTATGTGCGATTTCGGGAACATTGTAGATCCGTAACATCCGGGAAAGGTGTCCCGCGGTTTATTGCACATATGAGAGAAGTGCATGGAGGCAGGGTAGATGGCCTTACCTTCGCTGGCATTGAAAGGGTGATTCTACCACCACAGGGAGGAGATTTGGACAATCTTCTGTTGAGGAGTGAAGCCAGGTGGATTCTGCGCAGCAATGCAATGGGTCCTCTTGGCTTCAATGACCGTGTCGATATGTCCATTTTCCTATAGAGGGCGCTGTACCGCCCAACCAGTTAGGTGAGACGATTGCGGTGTCAGATTGTTCCGTATGTATTACGTGCCCAATAGTTTGTTGTACAGCTAGATTTCCTGTCGTTATGCATGTAACATCCTAGAAGCCTATGTATTAGCTCTTTTGTTTTTAAACAAATGTTTTTAATATGTGTTCATTGTATTGTTTTTATATTGTGGGTGGAACTCAGAGTGGGGGGGTGTGTCTATCTGGCACACTATATCCGCCGCCGGTTTCACACACAATTCGACCCGTAGAAGCACAACCAGGTGCGAAACGGCCGTCGTCCATTTCCTCTGCTCACACGGGCTGAGGCCCCCTCTCTCTCTCCCCCGGCCATAACGGCCCTCTGGATGTTGTCTTGTGAATAAAGGAATCATTTTTGGAAACTGGTGAGTGCCCTCTCTGCATTTTCTTATGGGATATTCTATTTAAAAGACTATTTTCCACGACGGAGCACCTGAAAGTTTCCTCTTTGAGTGGCTGAGTAGGATACACGTCTGTAATCCCCGCTGATAAACCGGCATTTAGCAAGACAGTGCCGCCTGCGAGTTTTTTTGTTCTTTGTTTGTGCTATTGGAGAATCACTAGGATATGTTGAAGCGTTTGACAGCTATTACCTCATAAAATGATGCATGTCAGATTTTAATAAAAAGGCTTGATCATTAATGTTCGAAGTGACTAGGTACATAAGGGGTTAATCTATATTTCCAGTTGATGTTTTCAGCTCTTCTCCCTGACCTGGACCTTTGTAACCAATTTGCAGTGATCGCCTTCATCTATATGAGCTGCACTATTTCCTATGGAAAGGATTTAGAAAGAGCTGACACCTTCTAATATCAAGGTCAAATGTAGCACAATGGAAGCTGTTGACACACGCAAGACTTGAGAAATTAAAATGTGAGCAGGAACTGGCATCTTTCAAAGGATGATTCGAAAACACTATTTTGAAGCTTCTGACAAATGTCAGCGATGTTGTGGAAATTGTTAACCACTAAAAGACTTGACAGTAAGCCCAAATCTATTAATGTGTTGTGCTTGACTAGTTGGGGAAATGTTTTTTGTATTTTTCTTTACAAACCTTTTTTTTTCTAGTGGACAACAAAACAACGAATAGTTTATTGTATAACACAAAATAAGTAGAAATGAGCAAAGACTGTAATACAGCAGCCATGTCCCTGGTCTGCTGCCCCGATAGGAGCCTTGCAGTTCTCCACCAACCTGCTGCAATCCGTGTCTTCTCTTCTGATTTGCATTCCCAGCACAACGTCATGTTTGCTTCATGCCACAACAATGATATTAGCAGGGCTCTAGTCTGGCAGCAACAAACCAT
The DNA here is from genome assembly GCF_051348905.1 of Ranitomeya variabilis. NCBI lineage: Eukaryota > Metazoa > Chordata > Amphibia > Anura > Dendrobatidae > Ranitomeya > Ranitomeya variabilis. The sequence goes on along the minus strand of NC_135233.1, from coordinate 926,692,135 downwards.
TGGCATGGCTGTTGGACCAGGGTTCAGCAATTCGATCCACTAATCCTCATTAATTATGTAAGTTGCTTTAAATCCACCCATATCCATAGTATACATGTATGCATGCTAAAAAGATATATACTAATAAAACAGCACAAAATATGTGCAATTTTATTAAAATCATAAGAAGAGGTAAATACAGTTTATTTTACACATTTTCCTAACAGTTTCAAGTATCTGTTAAGGTTAAAAACAGTATGGGTGGCTGTGGATCATAAAAGAATTTTGCAATCTAATGTGTTTAAAATATAAACTTTAAACAGATGGATAGATGCGTTACATGATTGTCCATCATTTACTGTACATACTGTGGCATGTAAAAGTTTTAGCACCCCTAGTCAAAATTACTGTTTTTCTGAACAGTTAAGCAAGTTGAAGATTAAATGATCTCTAAAAGGCCTAAAGTTAAAGATGACACATTTCCTTTGTATTTAGGCCAAAAAAAACCCCTTTATATTACATTTTAAAAATAACAAAAAGGAAAACGGGCTGATGCAAACATTTGGGCACACTTAGAGATTTGTGAGCTCAGATAACTTTGACCAAGGTTTCATACCTTAATTAACCTGTTAAGTCTATGGCTTGTTCGCTATCATCGTTAGAAAAGGCCAGCAAATTTGCCAGCTTTATAAATACCCAGCCTCCTCTATCCTTGTGCCAAAAAATAGCAGCCATGGTCTTTTCTAAGCAGCTGCCCAGCACTTTGAAAATGAAAATGGTGGAAGACCACAAAGCAGGAGAAGTCTATAAGAAGATAGCAAAGCCCTTTCCTCATGTGAAAATGTAATTAGAAATGGCAGTTAACAGTAACAGTGGAGGTCAATATAAGTGTCATGGTGATACGGTGACATAGAGATGTCAGAAGATTGTGGCATCAGTTTACACAAACCTCTGTACATATTAGATCTGCTTCACCTTGCTATTAGCAGTGCAGGTTTTCCTTGCTCTGTTATTGCAAACGTTAAACAGTTCTGTCCATGTTCTGGAGCTCTCTGTCATGAATTGTCTCAGCTGTTTTGTGTTGGCCACTCCTTTCAGGTACATATGCTTCCTTCTTGCACTAGGGAATTGCTGGTGATAGTTACAACTTCCTGATTTGGTAGTGAATGAGAGTTCTGAATTAGTAGCAGTTGGTATTGTGTTTTAATCCTACTCCTCTCCCATTTGGTTTACCTCTCCTACTGTTCCATTCATTTCCACTCAGTTGTTTGGTGAGTGTATTTGTATGATTGTATTTTTTTAGAGGAAGTAATTTTGCGAGCCAGTTACTATATTACAGAAAGGAGTAATTATTGCTACAATATGTTCTGATCTGGAGAAGGAGGACTTAGAGACTCATGTGGATGCCCCTGTTGCCTGTCCATCAGGTAAACTGTTAGTCCCAGTGAACCTCCATGTTAGAATTTTGTGTGAACATCACAATTTGGTCCTGGCTGGACATCCTGATAGTAAAGCCACTACATACTGTATCTTCTTCTTACATGTTGCTTTTTGTGGTCTAGAGTGCATCAGAATGTTCAGGATTATGTAGTTGCCTGCAGTACTTGCGTGCATTCTAAGACCCCTTGTAATGGGAGTGGTGAAACCACTGTACTGAGCTCCAAGGAGAGCCTGGAGGGGTATACTTAGGAGAACATCTGACACTTTGCTAGAGTCCCTGATGGTGGGGTTAGACTTGGCTCCGGATGCTACACCAGGTGCTACACTAACACGGACCTCAGACTCATGACAGCTATCCCCAAAGGGACAGGAAACTAAAATGGCCTAGAAGGGAAGGTTCAGATGGTACAGGCAGGGAATGCAGGAACCCAGAAGCAGCAGGTGCTGGTGGGTTTGACTGGTAGACAGGCAGGCACTGTTAGGTGCAGGCAGGTACGGCTGGTATACTGGTGGGCACAGGTAGCTGCAGACAGATACATATGATATACAGAATGGTGCTGGCAGGTGAAGGTAGGTATGGCTGATCAACAGGTGGGCACGGGCAGGTTCAGGCAGGTATGGCTGGTATACAGACTGTCACCGGCAGTTGCAGGCAGGTACAGCTGATATACAGGTGGGCACAGGCAGGTGCAGGCAGATACGGCTGGAATACAGACTGGCACAGCAGGATGCATGCAGGTATGCTGGAAGGCACAAGCAGGGACAAGCAGGAATGAGCAGATCAAGCGGATACAGGCAGGTACTAGTGGGAACTAGTGGGTACTGGCGATATTCACAGACAGGGGACCTGAGAATTAGCAAGCATGCTGACTAACAGACACAAACATTTCTCAGGCACCTCCTATCAGGTGGAGGCGTCTTAAATAATATGTGTCTCCTACCATTGGCTGAGGACACTTTAGGATGGCCCTAATCACAGTGCCCAGGGATCTCCGAACCATGCGCAGACCCTGGGCAGCAGCAAAAGAAGGATGAGGGAGTGCGGGATGGGAGCCATGGTGGTAAGTCAGCATTTCTGCCAGGGGAGGAAGGAAGCATGCAGGAATGCCGGTAGCCCATAACAACTAATGGTTAATTGAGGTAGGAGGTAATTCCGTCTAGGGACTTGTAGCGTGGTGTTTCTAATTATTGACTAATTTTAACTATTTGACGAAACAGGCACAGAGTCTGTGTGAAATACCAGCAGCACTTGCCACCTTACAGATGTAGCGCCAGTGTGTTCTGAATCATTTTAGATTTCTTCTGTCCGGCATGACTGGCTAATTTGGATGAGTAATCCCAGCAAAGCAGATGATTCCTGTCCATTTTGGAGACGAAGGTTTTTCCAGGTGAAACCCCTGACAAGTCTAGTGGAGCAACCAATAAGCATCTTGGATAGTTCAATGAGGCTCCGAGGTTCCTCCTCCTGGTCAGAAGACAAAAAAGACCTGGAAAGTGCGTCCACTTTGATGTTCTTGTCTGCTGGCTGGAAGTGGAGGACAAAATCAAAGCGGGTGAAGAACAAAGACCACCTGGCTTGGAGTGGATTTAGGCGCTGTGCGGATTGCAAGTAGGCCAAGTTCTTGTGGTCCGTGTAGATAATTACAGGATGAATCGATCCTTCAAGTAGAAAGCACCACTTCTCCAGAGCCAGAGTTCTCGATCGCCTATCGAGTAGTTGCTTTCTGGGGCCAAGAAGGCCTTAGAGAAGAAACCACAGGTCACCATACGGCTGGAAGACTTCTGGGTGAGGACGACTTCGGCACTGGAGGAAGAGACATCACTTCCAAAAATAATTGCTTATTGTAGTTCGGGAGGTGCAGGACCGGGACGAGGCAAAGGCCTGTTTTAAGGAGACAAAGGCGCTTTCAGCCTCAGGAGTCCACACCCTAGGGTTATCCCCCTTGTGGGTAAGGGTAGTGATTGGAGTGGTCCGAGATGAAAAATGCGGTGAGAGCTGGCAATAGTAATTAACAAATTTGCAAAAGCTAGATTGCCTTCAGGCCGTCAGGGCTAGGCCACTTCAGGACAGTGGATAGCTACTCAGGATCCATCTTTAGCCTCATCTCAAAGATGATGTACCAAAGGAACGCAAGAGATGTTTGCTCATAGATACATTTTTCAAACTTGGCTTTCAAACGATTCTTCCTCAATCTCTGCAGAACCTGGTGAATATCACTCCTGTGTGTGGGCAGATTGGGAGAGAACACCAATATGTCGTCCAGGAAGACCACCACACAAGAATAAAGAAGGTCCCAATACAGAGCCCAAACAACATAATGCGATATTCATAATTTCCATGCCAAGTGTTAAAGGCAGTCTTCCATTCATCCTGGCGTATTCAGGTCAAGTTTGGAAAAGATTCTGCAACCTTTGAGGCGATCAAACAGTTTTGATTTGAGAGGCAGATAATATTTATTTTTGACCGTTATTAGATTGAGACCCCTATAGTCTATACAGGGATGAGGTGAGCCATCTTTTATCTTTACAAAAAAGAATCCTGCTTCAGCTGGGTAGGAAGATTTCTGGATAAATCTCCTGGCTAGATTCTCTTTGATATGTTTAGACATGGTTCGGGTCTTAGCCTGGGACAGAGGGTACATATGGTCTTGCCGAGGAGAAGAGCCAGGAAGGAGCTTTCTAAGGCAATTATATGGCCCTTGTGGTGGTAGTGTTACCGATCTAAACAATATAGCCTTCATGGAAACGTCATCAAAGAAAGCCTGTCCTGTGTCCTCACTATAAAATTCATCATCAGAAGTATGCAAAAGAACATCTAAACAAGTCTGACGCATTTTGGAAACAAGTCCTGTGAACCGATGAGGTTAAAAAAGAACTCTTTGGCCACAATGATCAATGTGTGGAGAAAAAATGCACCGAATTTCAGGAAAATATTATCTTGACAACTATTAAGCATGGGGGGTGAATCAATCATGCTTTGGGGTTGTATTACAGCCAGCGGCAACAGAACACCATCCGTAAAAAATATGAACTTGAAAAGAGAATGGCTTCTACAAATGGATAATGATCCTAAACAAACATCAAAATCCACAATAGACTTCCTCAAAAAGCACAGGTTGAAGGTTTTCAATGGCCCTCACAGTCCCCTGATCTGAACATAGTTGAGGGCAGAGCAAAGTACTGCAGTGCGCAGGCATCGGGCCTCTCTGACCTTTCCCGGCGCCTGCGCACTGCAGTACTTTACTCTGCCCTCAACAGGGCTGACAAAGTACGCCTGCGCGTACGCAGCGTGAAGTCAAGAAGAGGACATCATCGTAAGAAGATGGGAGGCCCTGGACCGGACCGCGACGCCCATCGGACCGGACCGCGACGCCCATCGGACCGGACCGCTGCGGGACCGCCCGTGGGTGAGTATAATCTAACCTATTTTTCTCATCTTTCAGGATACATCGGGGACTTATCTACAGCATTACAGAATGCTGTAGATAAGCCCCTGATGCCGGAAGGCTTAGCTCACTTTTGATTTTGGGGATGACAGGTTCCCTTTAACACCCTAACCTTATGCGACTCAGCCACACAGTTGGTTTTTATAGTCACTCTGGCAACAGAGTAGGCAGACACCTGGGTGTTCTCATAATTGCAAGTACATGCTGCAGCTCTCTGCTATTTTCCACTTAAAATGCATAATATTTGTCTAGCAGTTGTGCGACTGGTGCAATCTGGGTAGAGATAATCGTATGTGACAATTTATCAGGGACAATAATCTTCATTACACTGCCTTTGGGGTATGTCAGCAAAGAAAATTGAAATAAAAAATCATAACTTTCTATTGTTTTAAAAAATAATTTATCTTTATCTACCAGTTGTGCGACTGGCGAAATCCAGGTACAGACAGGGCCGTATTTAGAGTTTATGCCGCCCTAGGCACTTTTTGTGCTGCCTCCCCTGGTGAGTATAACACTATCGGCAGTGAATTAGGCTACTTTCACATCAGCGATTTTTGACATTTGCGGCAGATCCGGCAGTTTTTCCGCATCCGTAGCGGATCACTTACGACAACACTGCGTTCAGCCTCATCCACTCCCTATGGGACTTGTGGACAAGTGCGGCACTTGCGGTTTTGCCGCGATCCGGCAAATGCGGTACTTGCAGCAACAGTAAAAATAATGCTGCTAGCAGTGTTTTTTTGTCTCGCCTCAAGTGCAAAACCTCAAGTGCCGCACATGTCCGCAAGTCCCATAGGGAATGAATGAGGCTGAACGCAGTGTTGCCGGCCCGTAAGTGATACGTTACACTGCAGATGCGGAAAAACTGCAGGATCTGCCGCGAACGGAGAAAATCGCTGATGTGAAAGTAGCCTTAGCAAACCTTTCCATTAGTTGTCATGTGAGAATCTGGTGGATCTCATACACAGTACATGGTCATTTGATTCTGCCATGTTTACAAGGTTTGGCTGACAGATTTTTAAAGGGAACCTGTCAGCCCATTCATATTACCAAAACCACGGGTAGCATCACTCAGACTGCAAACAGGTAAGTTTATCTCTGGAATGCTCTGACGTTTCAGAGAGAATAGTTTGAAGAGTTGGATGGGTCATTAAGTGAGAGAACTGACTAATCTGTTGCTATCATCTGTGGGCTTCTCACTCCATATCTCTAGATCAGGGGTGGGCAATTAATTTTCCCGAGGGGCCACATGAAAGACCATGACTGTTGTGTAGGCCAAACCAATAGCTTGAAAATAATTCTACTCAATATTAATTAATATTAATTGTATCACTTAATATTGAGCAGAATTAAGTATGCTGACACCCCTATATATCTTTAACCCTCCCACAGCCTCCCCATATACAGCATGAGCCCCACACACCCTCCACATATACAGCACGAGCCCCACACAGCCTCCCTATATACTGCATGAGCCCCACACAGCCTCCCTATATACTGCATGAGCCCCACACAGCTTCCCTCTATACAGCATGAGCCCCACACAGCCTCCCCATATACTGCATGAGCCCCCACACAGCCTCCCTATATACTGCATGAGCCCCACACAGCCTCTCTACATACAGCATGAGCCCAACACAGCCTCCCTATATACAGCATGAGCCCCACACAGCCTCCCTATATACAGCATGAGCCCCACACAGTCTCCCTATATACAGCATGATCCCCACACAGCCTCCCTATATACAGCATGAGCCCCACACAGCCTCCCTATATACTGCATAAGCCTCACACAGCCTCCCTATATACTGCATGAGCCCCACATAGCCTCCCTATATACAGCATGAGCCCCACACAGCCTCCCTATATATTGCATGAGCCCCACACAGCCTCCCTATATACTGCATGAGCCCCACACAGCCTCCCTCTTCTCCTCACCAGCCTCTCATCTCCTCACCAGCCTCCCCTCTCCTCACCAGCCTCTCCTCAGCAGCATCCCCTCTCCTCACCAGCGTCCCCTCTCCTCACCAGCCTCTCCTCAGCAGCTTCCCCTCTCCTCACCAGCCTCTCCTCAGCAGCCTCCCCTCTCCTCACCAGCCTCTCAACTCCTCTCCTCAGCAGCCTCCCCTCACCAGCCTCTCATCTCTCCTCAGAAGCCTCCCCTCTCCTCACCAGCCTCTCATCTCCTCTACTCAGCAGCCTCCCCTCTCCTCACCAGCCTCTCATCTCCTCTCCTCACCAGCCTCTCCTCTTCTCTCCTCACCAGCCTCTCCTCTCCTCACCAGCCTCTCCTCACCAGCCTCTCATCTCCTCTCCTCACCAGCCTCTCCTCTCCTCACCAGCCTCCCCTCTCCTCACCAGCCTCTCATCTTCTCAGCAGCCTCCCCTCTCCTCTCCTCAGCAGCCTCCCCTCTCCTCACCAGCCTCTTCTCACCAGCCTCTCATCTCCTCTCCTCAGCAGCCTCCCCTCAGCAGCCTCTCATCTCCTCTCCTCAGCAGCCTCTCATCTCCTCACCTCAGCAGCCTCTCATAGCCTCCCCTTAGCAGCCTCTCATCTCCTCACCAGCCTCTCATCTCCTCAGCAGCCTCCCCTCTCATCTCCTCTCCTCACCAGCCTCTCCTCACCAGCCTCTCATCTCCTCTCCTCAGAAGCCTCTCATATCCTCCCCTTAGCAGCCTCCCCTCTCCTCACTCACATCAGCAGACTCCTGTCTCCTCTCTCACCTCACTCCTCTCTTCAGCTTCCTCTGAGTCCTCACACACTGCCCGCCTCCTCTCCCTGCTCACCGCCGACTTCAGTATCTTCTCCCACAAACATGACATGCAGCTCTGCAGTCTGCTCCTACATTAAGAAGAGTGCGCAGCGTGTCACATGACCGGTGTCAGGACCATGATGCAGTGCACTTGGGCCTGCTGCTGCTTAAAGGTACAGCACCCATTTCTGGACGCCAGATGCACTTACAAGTAATGCCCTGATGGTGGGTGGCCCTGCGCCCAAGACCCCCTCACCCCACAGCAGCCGAGACTGAGGTGGGTGGGCGGGGTGACCCCGGACTTTAACCCCTTCACCCCCAAGGGTGGTTTGCATGTTAATGACCAGGCCAATTTTTACAATTCAGACCACTGTCCCTTTATGAGGTTATAACTCTGGAACGCTTCAACGGATCTTTGCGATTCTGACATTGTTTTCTCGTGACATATTGTACTTCATGATAGTGGTAAAATTTCTTCGATATAACTTGCGTTTATTTGTGAAAAAAATGGATATTTGGCGAAAATTTAGAAAATTTTGCAATTTTCCAACTTTGAATTTTTATGCCCTTAAATCACAGACATATGTCACGCAAAATACTTAATAAGTAACATTTCCCACATGTCTACTTTACATTAGCACACTTTTGGAACCAAATTTTTTTTGTTAGGGAGTTATAAGGGTTAAAAGTTGACCAGAAATTTCTCATTTTTACAACACCATTTTTTTTAGGGACCACATCTCATTTGAAGTCATTTTGAGGGGTCTATATGACAGAAAATACCCAAATGTGACACCATTCTAAAAACTGCACCCCTCAAGGTGCTCAAAACCACATTCAAGAAATTTATTAACCCTTCAGGTGTTTCACAGGAATTTTTGGAATGTTTAACTAAAAATGAACATTTAACTTTTTTTCACACAAAATTTATTTCAGCTCCAATTTGTTTTATTTTACCAAGGGTAACAGGAGAAAATGGACCCCAAAAGTTGTTGTACAATTTGTCCTGAGTACGCTGATACCCCATATGTGGGGGTAAACCACTGTTTGGGCGCAGGGCAGAGCTCAGAAGGGAAGGAGCGCCATTTGACTTTTCAATGAAAAATTGACTGGAATTAAGATGGGATGCCATGTTGCGTTTGGAGAGCCCCTGATGTGCCTAAACATTGAAACCCCCCACAAGTGACACCATTTTGGAAAGTAGACCCCCTAAGGAACTTATCTAGATGTGTGGTGAGTAGTGTTGAGCGATACTTTCCGATATCGGAAAGTATCGGTATCGGAAAGTATCGGCCGATACCGTCAAAATATCGGATCCAATCCGATACCGATACCCGATCCCAATGCAAGTCAATGGGACGAAAATATCGGAATTAAAATAAACCCTTTATAAACTTGTAGGTTCATTCTACATGAAGGAAAACAACTAAGAATAATGTAGGATGTATTGGGGGACGTGGCGGAGATATTAAAGGGACAGAGGTTTAGCCCAATGTAATAGAATAGCAGGATTTTTAATTTTTTTTTATGAAGTTCGGCGTTAGAAAGAATGTGACTATGTTATTTTTTTTTTTTTTTATGTCAGATATTGATGTTTCACTACTTCCACGCCCTTCACCTTCTTTTTTACTTCTCCCACGCTTTCTTCTTAATTATCCTCATCATCAGCTTCTTTGACATCAACTTCTTCACCTTATTCATCTTCTTCTTCATCTTCTACCTATTATTTTTTGGGTTACATTGTTCATATTCTTTTTATTTTACTATTATCTTCATCATATTCAACTTCTTCATCATATTCTTATTTGTGACAGGCATTCCCGTAGTTGTTATCTATAAAAGTTTGAAGATTACACCTTCCGTTCTGCCTGTCACAAACCAGTTACATTTGTCCGCGTTCAGTTTGGCCTGCAGCATCAGGCTTTATCCAGGGGCACCACGAGGAGGAACGGACTCACCCCCATACACTGCTTAGTCTTCTTCTGCTTATAATTTACATAATATTTTTTTGCTCTGATATTTTGTGTTATGCTTAATGTCCTTCTGCTCTTTGTTCTGCAGCCTCTTGTTCTTCTGCTTCTCGGTCTTCCAGGTCGTCGTCGTCTCCAGGGTCGTCGTCTCCGGGGTCGTCGTCATCGGGGTGGTCTCCGGGGTCGTCGTCATCGGGGTGGTCTTCAGGGTCATCGTCTCCAGGGTCGTCGTCATCACGGTGGTTGTCGTCTCTGGTGTCGTCGTCATCTTAGGGGTGTTCTTCCGGGTCATCGTGTTTAGTCTCTTGAACTTGGAAATGTAGCAGAAGGTACAAGAAGGCTGAGAAAATGCCGAGAACCAGCTGATGGAACTGGAACTCGGATGGCTACCCGAAGGTCCAAGAGCCAATGGAACTACCGAGGACCAGCTGACGTTACTGGAACCCGGTTACTAAGCAGGAGGTACCCGTGCCTGAAAGCACTACCAAGGACCACCTGACGTTGGTGGAACTCGGATACCCAGAGGGAGGCACCTAAGCCAAAGGCTCTGCCCGGAACCAGCTGACGGTACTGGAACCAGGATGGGGAGCAGAAGGTACAAGAGCAAAAGACACTGCCGAGAACCAGCTGACGGTGCTGGAACCCGGATGGGTAGCCGAAGGTCCAAGAGCCAATGGAACTACCGAGGACCAGCTGACGTTACTGGAACCCGGTTACTAAGCAGGAGGTACCCGTGCCTGAAAGCACTACCAAGGACCACCTGACGTTGGTGGAACTCGGATACCCAGAGGGAGGCACCTAAGCCAAAGGCTCTGCCCGGAACCAGCTGACGGTACTGGAACCAGGATGTGGAGCAGAAGGTACAAGAGCAAGTGTCTGCGTGGCTTTTGCAGGACACGTTGCCGGCTGCACAGCAGGGGAACAGCTGGCGGTGCTGGACCCCACTGACACATTGGCGAGGTGTTTGGCTCTGTGCAGCCAGCACTTCCGGACAGCAACGAGCGGTGTTGTAGCCCGGGCTCTGCAGGGGGAGCAGAGTGTAGGCCGAAGCCTACTTGAACCAATTTCAAAGGTAACCTTTAACCCCCCCTCAGGGGTTAGAAAGTAGAAGAGCCACAGCTTATGCAGCAGTAGTGCTGCACAAGTCAAAGGTTGCTCTTTTAATTTCGCTCCTTGCACACGCTGAATGAAACACGTATAACATTTAGCCCTTTATACAGTCAAACTGTGTTGGAGGCGCGAGTTCCCTTTGTAATGAGACGCAGCACAGATGTCAAGAATCCCACCTTGGTGCTGGGTGCAGCCTCCTGAGCGTTGTTATTTGCTGTACAGGAGTCTGCGCTGTCGTGTTATCCCCTGGCCTAGCGCCGTTAGCGCTGCCCATCTTCTGACCTCATTTAATGTTGGCCGGTGCGGTTCGCGATGCCCATGAATCACAGCCCCGCAGTGTATTGACATAGTTTAAACACTGCGGGGCTGGGATTCATGGCCTGGCGCAGTACATATGTTCGCCTCTCGCTTGGGTTCTTACACCCGCTTCAGACTATGCGGCGTCATCTGATCCCTTATCGCATGCCACGGCCATGAAGCCGCACAGTCCGAAGAAGGCGGAAGGAGAGGAGGGACAGGCGAACTGATGCACTGATCCTGCCCATCAATCACACCCTCGCAGTCCCAATAAATAAGACACCGAGGGGCGTTGTGTGGGTCAGGGCGGCCGCAGAGGCGCAGGCAGCCAAACCATGATGCCAGAAGACGGGCAGCGCTACCAAGGGGGTTGCAGCGTGTCATTACAAAGGAAAGTCACACCACCGGGACGGTTAAATGGTCACACAGAGGACACATTGCAGACGTGTTTTCAGTTCCACATGTGCGAGGAGAATACGTTTCTGAGCCACCTTGCACACATGCAGCATTACCGCTGTACAAGGTGGCTGGATAACGTAAAAACGCCTGGGGGAGGGGGGACAGGTTCCCTTCAATTTCAGTTCTTGTGTCTGCGTGGCTTTTGCAGGACACGTTGCCGGCTGCACAGCAGGGGAACAGCTGGCGGTGCTGGACCCCACTGACACATTGGCTGGTGTTTTTCTCTGTGCAGCTAGCACATCTGGGCAAAAACTGGCGGTGTGTTAGAGCCCAGGGACAGCAGGAGGAGGAGCAGGAGGAGGAGGAGCAGGGGGAGGGGAGTGTAGGCCGAAGCCTGCACAGGCGGCAGCTTTGGGTGTGTTGTGTCTGCGTGGCTTTTGCAGGACACGTTGCCGGCTGCACAGCAGGGGAACAGCTGGCGGTGCTGGACCCCACTGACACATTGGCGAGGTGTTTGGCTCTGTGCAGCCAGCACTTCCGGACAGCAACGAGCGGTGTTGTAGCCCGGGCTCTGCAGGGGGAGCAGAGTGTAGGCCGAAGCCTACTTGAACCAATTTCAAAGGTAACCTTTAACCCCCCCTCAGGGGTTAGAAAGTAGAAGAGCCACAGCTTATGCAGCAGTAGTGCTGCACAAGTCAAAGGTTGCTCTTTTAATTTCGCTCCTTGCACACGCTGAATGAAACACGTATAACATTTAGCCCTTTATACAGTCAAACTGTGTTGGAGGCGCGAGTTCCCTTTGTAATGAGACGCAGCACAGATGTCAAGAATCCCACCTTGGTGCTGGGTGCAGCCTCCTGAGCGTTGTTATTTGCTGTACAGGAGTCTGCGCTGTCGTGTTATCCCCTGGCCTAGCGCCGTTAGCGCTGCCCATCTTCTGACCTCATTTAATGTTGGCCGGTGCGGTTCGCGATGCCCATGAATCACAGCCCCGCAGTGTATTGACATAGTTTAAACACTGCGGGGCTGGGATTCATGGCCTGGCGCAGTACATATGTTCGCCTCTCGCTTGGGTTCTTACACCCGCTTCAGACTATGCGGCGTCATCTGATCCCTTATCGCATGCCACGGCCATGAAGCCGCACAGTCCGAAGAAGGCGGAAGGAGAGGAGGGACAGGCGAACTGATGCACTGATCCTGCCCATCAATCACACCCTCGCAGTCCCAATAAATAAGACACCGAGGGGCGTTGTGTGGGTCAGGGCGGCCGCAGAGGCGCAGGCAGCCAAACCATGATGCCAGAAGACGGGCAGCGCTACCAAGGGGGTTGCAGCGTGTCATTACAAAGGAAAGTCACACCACCGGGACGGTTAAATGGTCACACAGAGGACACATTGCAGACGTGTTTTCAGTTCCACATGTGCGAGGAGAATACGTTTCTGAGCCACCTTGCACACATGCAGCATTACCGCTGTACAAGGTGGCTGGATAACGTAAAAACGCCTGGGGGAGGGGGGACAGGTTCCCTTCAATTTCAGTTCTTGTGTCTGCGTGGCTTTTGCAGGACACGTTGCCGGCTGCACAGCAGGGGAACAGCTGGCGGTGCTGGACCCCACTGACACATTGGCTGGTGTTTTTCTCTGTGCAGCTAGCACATCTGGGCAAAAACTGGCGGTGTGTTAGAGCCCAGGGACAGCAGGAGGAGGAGCAGGAGGAGGAGGAGCAGGGGGAGGGGAGTGTAGGCCGAAGCCTGCACAGGCGGCAGCTTTGGGTGTGTTGTGTCTGCGTGACTTTTGCAGGACACGTTGCCGGCTACACAGCAGGGGAACAGCTGGCGGTGCTGGACCCCACTGACACATTGGCGAGGTGTTTGGCTCTGTGCAGCCAGCACTTCCGGACAGCAACTAGCGTTGTTGGAGCCCGGGCTCTGCAGGTGGAGCAGAGTGTAGGCCGAAGCCTAATTGAACCGATTTCAAAAGTCACCTTTAACCCCCCCTCAGGGGTTACAAAGTAGAAGAGCCACAGCTTATGCAGCAGCAGTGCTGCGCAAGTCAAAGGTTGCTCTTGTAATTTTTCTCCTTGCACACGCTGAATGGAACACGTATAACATTCAGCCCTTTAGACAGTCAAACTGTGTAATGGAGGCGAGAGTTCCCTTTGTAATGAGACGCAGCACAGGTGTCAAGAATCCCACCTTGGTGCTGGGTGCAGCCTCCCGAGCGTTGTTATTTGCTGTACAGGAGTCTGCGCTGTCGTGTTATCCCCTGGCCTAGCGCCGTTAGCGCTGCCCATCTTCTGGCATCATGTAATGTCGGCCGGTGCGGTTCGCGATGCCCATGAATCACAGCCCCGCAGTGTCTTAACATTGTTAAAACACTGCGGGGCTGGGATTCAGGGCCTGGCGCAGCACATATGTTCGCCTCTCACACTCGGGTCCTTACACCCGCTTCAGACTGTGTGGCGTCATCTGATCCCTTATCGCATGCCACGGCCATGAAGCCGCACAGTCCGAAGAAGGCGGAAGGAGAGGAGGGACAGGCGAACTGATGCACTGATCCTGCCCATCAATCACACCCTCGCAGTCCCAATAAATAAGACACCGAGGGGCGTTGTGTGGGTCAGGGCGGCCGCAGAGGCGCAGGCAGCCAAACCATGATGCCAGAAGACGGGCAGCGCTACCAAGGGGGTTGCAGCGTGTCATTACAAAGGAAAGTCACACCACCGGGACGGTTAAATGGTCACACAGAGGACACATTGCAGACGTGTTTTCAGTTCCACATGTGCGAGGAGAATACGTTTCTGAGCCACCTTGCACACATGCAGCATTACCGCTGTACAAGGTGGCTGGATAACGTAAAAACGCCTGGGGGAGGGGGGACAGGTTCCCTTCAATTTCAGTTCTTGTGTCTGCGTGGCTTTTGCAGGACACGTTGCCGGCTGCACAGCAGGGGAACAGCTGGCGGTGCTGGACCCCACTGACACATTGGCTGGTGTTTTTCTCTGTGCAGCTAGCACATCTGGGCAAAAACTGGCGGTGTGTTAGAGCCCAGGGACAGCAGGAGGAGGAGCAGGAGGAGGAGGAGCAGGGGGAGGGGAGTGTAGGCCGAAGCCTGCACAGGCGGCAGCTTTGGGTGTGTTGTGTCTGCGTGACTTTTGCAGGACACGTTGCCGGCTACACAGCAGGGGAACAGCTGGCGGTGCTGGACCCCACTGACACATTGGCGAGGTGTTTTTCTCTGTGCAGCTAGCAGTACCGGGCCCCAACTGGCGGTGTTGGAGCCCAGGGTCAGCAGGAGGAGCAGGGGGAGCGGAGTGTAGGCCGAAGCCTGCACTCGAGCAAGTTGAAAGGAAACCTTTAACCCCCCCCCCAGGCGTTTGTAGCTGAAAGAGCCATTGTGTACAGCACTAATGCTGGAAAAGGTAAACTTAGCTCTTTTAATTATGGTCCTTGCACATGCGGAACCTAACAGTTATGAAATGTGTCCCCTCACAGCGTTAAACCGTCCGGTAGGTGGAACTTTCCTTTGTCGTGTGACGCAGCACAGCCATCATTTTTACCCCCTTGGCGCCGTGCGCCGCCTCCTCAGCGTTGTTTTAATCTGTCCCGGAGCCTGCGCTGTTAGGTTAGCCCTTGGCCATGCACACATTTTGCGCTGCCCGTCTTCTGACATCATTTGGTGTCAGGCTGGCTGCGCCTGTGCGGGTGCGCTGGCCGAGATCCCGCCTCGCAGTGTCGTCTAATGTAATCCCACCGCGGGCCTGTGATCCGTGCCCGTGCGCAGTGCATATCCTCTCCTCTCACTCCCCTCCCTACGGCTTTTTCAGACTGTGCGGTGTCACGGCCGTGGCATGCTATTAGGGACCAGCTGACATCGCACAGTCTGAAGAAGCCGTAGGGAGGGGAGTGAGAGGAGAGGATATGCACTGCGCACGGGCACGGATCACAGGCCCGCGGTGGGATTACATTAGACGACACTGCGAGGCGGGATCTCGGCCAGCGCACCCGCACAGGCGCAGCCAGCCTGACACCAAATGAGGTCAGAAGACGGGCAGCGCAACATGTGTGCATGGCCAAGGGCTAACCTAACAGCGCAGGCTCCGGGACAGATTAAAACAACGCTGAGGAGGCGGCGCACGGCGCCAAGGGGGTAAAAATGATGGCTGTGCTGCGTCACACGACAAAGGAAAGTTCCACCTACCGGACGGTTTAACGCTGTGTGGGGACACATTTCATAAGTGTTTGGTTCAGCATGTGCAAGGAGCATCACGAAAAGAGGCACTTTTTCCCTTTGCATCATTACTGCTGCACAAGGTGGCTCCTTCAGTAACAAACGCCTGGGGGGGGGGGGGGGGGGTCAGGTTCCCTTACATTTAACTTGTTGTGCCTGCGTGGCGGTCGCAGTACACGTTGCCGTATACACAGCAGGGGAACAGCTGGCGGTGCTGAACCCCACTAACACATTGGCGAGGTGTTTGGCTCTGTGCGTACAGCACTTCTGGACGGCAACTGGCGGTGTTGGAGCCCAGGGACGGGTGGAGGAGGAGGAGGTTGGAGGAGGTAGGAGGGATTGCCACACACACAGCAGGGGAACAGCTGACGTTACTGAACCCCAATAACAGAGGAGGGACTGTTGACTGTGCGTACAGCACTTCTGGACGGCAACTGGCGGTGTTGGAGCCCAGGGACGGGTGGAGGAGGAGGAGGTTGGAGGAGGTAGGAGGGATTGCCACACACACAGCAGGGGAACAGCTGACGTTACTGAACCCCAATAACAGAGGAGGGACTGTTGACTGTGCGTACAGCACTTCTGGACGGCAACTGGCGGTGTTGGAGCCCAGGGGCAGGTGGAGGAGGAGGAGGTTGGAGGAGGTAGGAGGAGGTAGGAGGGATTGCCACACACACAGCAGGGGAACAGCTGACGTTACTGAACCCCAATAACAGAGGAGGGACTGTTGACTGTGCGTACAGCACTTCTGGACGGCAACTGGCGGTGTTGGAGCCCAGGGACGGGTGGAGGAGGAGGAGGTTGGAGGAGGTAGGAGGGATTGCCACACACACAGCAGGGGAACAGCTGACGTTACTGAACCCCAATAACAGAGGAGGGACTGTTGACTGTGCGTACAGCACTTCTGGACGGCAACTGGCGGTGTTGGAGCCCAGGGGCAGGTGGAGGAGGAGGAGGTTGGAGGAGGTAGGAGGAGGTAGGAGGGATTGCCACACACACAGCAGGGGAACAGCTGACGTTACTGAACCCCAATAACAGAGGAGGGACTGTTGACTGTGCGTACAGCACTTCTGGACGGCAACTGGCGGTGTTGGAGCCCAGGGGCAGGTGGAGGAGGAGGAGGTTGGAGGAGGTAGGAGGAGGTAGGAGGGATTGCCACACACACAGCAGGGGAACAGCTGACGTTACTGAACCCCAATAACAGAGGAGGGACTGTTGACTGTGCGTACAGCACTTCTGGACGGCAACTGGCGGTGTTGGAGCCCAGGGACGGGTGGAGGAGGAGGAGGTTGGAGGAGGTAGGAGGGATTGCCACACACACAGCAGGGGAACAGCTGACGTTACTGAACCCCAATAACAGAGGAGGGACTGTTGACTGTGCGTACAGCACTTCTGGACGGCAACTGGCGGTGTTGGAGCCCAGGGACAGGTGGAGGAGGAGGAGGTTGGAGGAGGTTGGAGGAGGTAGGAGGGATTGCCACACACACAGCAGGGGAACAGCTGACGTTACTGAACCCCAATAACAGAGGAGGGACTGTTGACTGTGCGTACAGCACTTCTGGACGGCAACTGGCGGTGTTGGAGCCCAGGGGCAGGTGGAGGAGGAGGAGGTTGGAGGAGGTAGGAGGAGGTAGGAGGGATTGCCACACACACAGCAGGGGAACAGCTGACGTTACTGAACCCCAATAACAGAGGAGGGACTGTTGACTGTGCGTACAGCACTTCTGGACGGCAACTGGCGGTGTTGGAGCCCAGGGACGGGTGGAGGAGGAGGAGGTTGGAGGAGGTAGGAGGGATTGCCACACACACAGCAGGGGAACAGCTGACGTTACTGAACCCCAATAACAGAGGAGGGACTGTTGACTGTGCGTACAGCACTTCTGGACGGCAACTGGCGGTGTTGGAGCCCAGGGACAGGTGGAGGAGGAGGAGGTTGGAGGAGGTTGGAGGAGGTAGGAGGGATTGCCACACACACAGCAGGGGAACAGCTGACGTTACTGAACCCCAATAACAGAGGAGGGACTGTTGACTGTGCGTACAGCACTTCTGGACGGCAACTGGCGGTGTTGGAGCCCAGGGACGGGTGGAGGAGGAGGAGGTTGGAGGAGGTAGGAGGGATTGCCACACACACAGCAGGGGAACAGCTGACGTTACTGAACCCCAATAACAGAGGAGGGACTGTTGACTGTGCGTACAGCACTTCTGGACGGCAACTGGCGGTGTTGGAGCCCAGGGACGGGTGGAGGAGGAGGAGGTTGGAGGAGGTAGGAGGGATTGCCACACACACAGCAGGGGAACAGCTGACGTTACTGAACCCCAATAACAGAGGAGGGACTGTTGACTGTGCGTACAGCACTTCTGGACGGCAACTGGCGGTGTTGGAGCCCAGGGGCAGGTGGAGGAGGAGGAGGTTGGAGGAGGTAGGAGGAGGTAGGAGGGATTGCCACACACACAGCAGGGGAACAGCTGACGTTACTGAACCCCAATAACAGAGGAGGGACTGTTGACTGTGCGTACAGCACTTCTGGACGGCAACTGGCGGTGTTGGAGCCCAGGGACGGGTGGAGGAGGAGGAGGTTGGAGGAGGTAGGAGGGATTGCCACACACACAGCAGGGGAACAGCTGACGTTACTGAACCCCAATAACAGAGGAGGGACTGTTGACTGTGCGTACAGCACTTCTGGACGGCAACTGGCGGTGTTGGAGCCCAGGGACAGGTGGAGGAGGAGGAGGTTGGAGGAGGTTGGAGGAGGTAGGAGGGATTGCCACACACACAGCAGGGGAACAGCTGACGTTACTGAACCCCAATAACAGAGGAGGGACTGTTGACTGTGCGTACAGCACTTCTGGACGGCAACTGGCGGTGTTGGAGCCCAGGGACGGGTGGAGGAGGAGGAGGTTGGAGGAGGTAGGAGGGATTGCCACACACACAGCAGGGGAACAGCTGACGTTACTGAACCCCAATAACAGAGGAGGGACTGTTGACTGTGCGTACAGCACTTCTGGACGGCAACTGGCGGTGTTGGAGCCCAGGGACAGGTGGAAAAGCAGAGGAACACAATGTAGGCCGAAGCCTGAGAAAGTCGAAAGGGAACCTTTAACCCCCCCCCAAGGCGTTTGTAGCTGAAAGAGCCAGCTTGTGCAGCACAAAAGATGCAAAAGGAAAAGGTGGCTCTTTTCATCATGCTCCTTGCAAACACAGAACTAAACACTTATAAAATGTGTCCCCTGCAACCGTAAAACCGTCCCGGAGGTGGGACTTTCCTTCGTAATGTGACGCAGCCCAGCCGTCATTCCTACCCCCCCGGCGCCGCGCACCGGCTCCTCAGCGTTGTTTTATTCCGTCAAGGAGCCTGCGCTGTTATGTTATCCCGTGGCCAGGCACACTTAGCGCTGCCCGTCTTCTGGCATCATTTGGTGTCTGGATGGCTGCGCCTGTGCGGCCGCGCTGGCAGAGAGCCCGCCTCGCAGTGTCTTCTGATTTAATCCCACTGGGGGCCTGGGATCCATGGACATGCGCAGTGCATATCTGAACCTCCACCTCTCACTCATCTCCCTATGGCTTCTTCAGACTGTGCGGTGTCACGGCCGTGGCATGCTGTTAGGGACCAGCTGACACCGAACAGTCTGAAGAAGCCATAGGGAAATGAGTGAGAGGTGGAGGTTCAGATATGCACTGCGCATGTCCATGGATCCCAGGCCCCCAGTGGGATTAAATCAGAAGACACTGCGAGGCGGGCTCTCTGCCAGCGCGGCCGCACAGGCGCAGCCATCCAGACACCAAATGATGCCAGAAGACGGGCAGCGCTAAGTGTGCCTGGCCACGGGATAACATAACAGCGCAGGCTCCAGGACGGAATAAAACAACGCTGAGGAGCCGGTGCGCGGCGCCGGGGGGGTAGGAATGACGGCTGGGCTGCGTCACATTACGAAGTAAAGTCCCACCTCCGGGACGGTTTTACGGTATCAGTGGACACATTTTATAAGTGTTAAGTTCTGCGTGTGCAAGGAGCTAAACAAAAATAGCTACCTTTTCCTTGGGCAGCATTACTGCTGCACAAGGTGGCTCTTTCAGTAACAAACGCCTTGGGGGGGGGGGGACAGATTCCCTTACATTTCAGTTGTTGTGTCAGCGTGGCGGTCGCATGACACATTGCCGGCTACACAGCTGGGGATCAGCTGACATTACTGAAACCCAATAACACTGGGTCGTATGTTTTGACTGTGCAGACGGCACGTCTGAGCCTCAACTGGCGGTGTTGGAGCCCAGGAATTTAAGTTCAGGTGGTAGAAAGATGAACACAACAGGAGACCTGGATAACGTATACAGTGACCTAATTATTCAATCAGGAGGAGGAGTGGCAAATTCCGGCGAGATCCAGGCCTTGTTCATTTTCAGGAAAGTAAGCCGGTCAACGTTATCGGAGGATAGTCGCATGCGACGGTCAGTTAGTACACCACCTGCAGCACTAAAGACACGTTCCGATAATACACTGGCCGCAGGGCAAGACAGCACCTCCAATGCATACTGGCTTAGCTCTGGCCATGTATCCAGCTTTGAGACCCAAAACTTGAAAGGGGAAGAGCCGTCTGGGAGTACAGCAAGAGGGCAAGACATGTAGTCTGTCACCATCTGACGGAACCGTTGCCTCCTGCTGACTGGAGCCGTCTGTGATGGTGTAGACTTTTGTGGCGGGCACAGAAAACTGTGCCACAGTTCGGCCATACTGGTCTTGCCTTGGGCAGAGGCACTGCTTCTGCTCCCTCTTTGTGCAGAGCCTCCACCACGGCCTGGACGCACTGAGCTGCTTTGGAATGCACTAGCAGCACTTCTCTCAGTTGGAATGGAGAAGATGATGGAATTGACCAGTGTGTCTTGGTACTCCCGCATTTTTCGCTCCCGGTTCAACGGTGTGATGAGGCTTTCTACGTTGTCCCGGTAGCGAGGATCGAGGAGGGTGAACACCCAATAATCAGACATGTTGAGAATGTGGGCGATGCGGCGGTCGTTTCTCAGGCACTGCAGCATGTAATCCACCATGTGCTGCAGACTGCCAACTGCCCAAGAAACGCTGTCCCCTGCTGGAGGCGTGATCTCTGCCCGCTCGTCATCACCCCACCCTCGCTGTACACACTGAGTACTGGACAATTGTGTAACTCCCTCCTCTGGACGGATGTCTTCCTCCTCCATTGACTCCTCCTCATCCTCCTCACAAACGGTCCCCTGCCTACGCGTTTGTGAGGAACCACGTGGCGCTGACTGTCCAGAAGATGATGGAAATGGTGAATCCTCATCCTCCACCTCTTCCACAACATCATCCCTTAGCGCTTGCAGTGATTTTTCAAGCAGGCAGATAAGGGGGACAGTCATGCTGACTAGTGCATCATCTGCACTCGCCATCCGCGTGGAATAATCAAAGGGACGCAAAACCTGGCAGACGTCATTCATAGTGGCCCACTCTGTGGTTGTGAAGTCTGTACGGCGCTGACTGCGACTTTTTTGCGCCTGAAGCAGCTGGTACTCCATTACAGCTTGCTGCTGCTCACACAACCGCTCCAACATATGTAACGTGGAATTCCACCTGGTAGGTAGGTCACATATGATGCGATGTTCCGGCAGGCGGTGTCGGCGCTGCAGAGCCGCAATGCGCGCTTTTGCCGTGCTGGAACGCCGCAAGTGAGCACACTCTAGGCGGACCTTGTGCAGCAGTGCATCAAGATCCGGATAGTCCCTCAAAAAGCTCTGCACGACCAAATTGAGCACATGTGCCAGACATGGGATGTGAGTGAGGTTGCCGAGGCCCAGAGCTGCCACCAGATTTCGGCCATTATCACACACTACCATGCCTGGCTGGAGATTCGCTGGCACAAACCACACATCGCTCTCCTGCTTGATGGCATTCCAGAGCTCCTGCGCTGTGTGGCTACGATTCCCCAAAAAAATTAATTTCAACACGGCCTGTTGACGTTTGGCCACGGCTGTGCTCATGTCGGTCGTAACAGGTACACGTTCATCACGGGTCCATGTGGAGGTGGACTGTGACGGCTCCTGCAGCGATGATTCTGAGGAACTGGTGTAAGAGGAGGAGTCAATGCGTACAGAATGGATTCCTGCAATCCTTGGAGTGGGCAGGACACGTCCTGCGCCACTCGCACGGTCTGTACCCGGCTCAACGACATTAACCCAATGGGCAGTGAGGGAAAGGTATCGCCCCTGTCCATGTTGACTGGTCCACGCATCGGTGGTGAGGTGGACCTTGCTACTGACGGCGTTCAGTAGCGCGTGTTTTATGTGTCCCTCCACATGCTTCTGCAGGGCAGGGACGGCTTGCCTGCTGAAGTAAAAGCGGCTGGGCACTTTGTACTGTGGGACTGCCAATGACATGAAGTCACGGAAGCTGTCAGTCTCCACCAGCCTGAATGACAGCATTTCCAGTGACAGAAGTTTGGCAATGCCTGCAGTCAGAGCCTGTGCTCGTGGGTGGTTTGACGAGAAAGGCCGCCTTTTCTCCCATGCCTGTACTACCGATGGCTGTAGACTGGGCTGGGAGTGTGTGGATGACTGGGAAAGTGGCGCTGCGGGTGGAATTACAGCGGGTCTCTGGACAACAGGGGCAGAGGTTCTTCCACGGCGATCCTGGGAGGACGCCGAACCAGCTGCGTGTGAGGTAGAGGAAGAGGCAACACGAGCTGAAGAGGTGGTAGCTGCCGCTGTTGGTTGGCCTACCTCTTCAGTGTGTTTTTCTAACTCCGCCGGGTGCCTGTTGCGCACATGTTTCCACATGTTGGAGGTATTGAGGTTGCTGACATTTCGACCTCTTTTGACTTTTTGATGACACACGTTGCATCTGACATAGCAAATGTCATCTGCAACTGTGTCAAAAAAGGACCAGGCACTGCAAGTCTTGGGAGCGCCCTTTTTGGCTTTTGGAAGAGACATGCTCCTAACGGGTGCCAAAGCGGAGGCTGCAGGATCCGCAGTCTTCCCCCTCCCTCTCCCTCTTTGGGCCGTACGGGGAATCTCTTCCTCAGAGCTGCTCCCACCACCTTCCTGTCCCTCACGCCAAGATGGGTCGAGGACCTCATCATCTACACTACCCTCTGCCCCCAACTGCTCCTCCTGGGTAGTCTCAGCAGCAGAGCACGCACCAGTAAGTGGCACCTGAGTGTCATCATCAGCTGATGCGGCCTGCGATGTGGTGACCGGAGCCACTGGCCCACCCGCCTCTTCAGAGGAAGACAGAAAAAGCTGTTGGGCATCACTGCACCCTGCCTCTTCTTCCATTTCTCCAATGCTGCTTGGCTGGCCCCCTGTTTCCAAGCCAAGAGATTCAGAGAACAGAAGTAGAGACGGCTCCTGTCCTGGGCTCTCTGTCTGCCTGGGCAATTTGGCAGGTGGTGAAGAGACAGATGGCTGCTCTCCAGTGCTCTGTGTCTGAGAGGATGTGGCACTAATGGAAGTTGATGCATTAGCTGCCATCCATCCGACAACAGCTTCAATTTGTTCTTCACGCAGCAGCGGTGTACGGCGCTCGGACACAAAGCTTCGCATGAACGACTGTTGCCTGGTGAAAGTGGGTGCTGATGAGTCACCGGTGCCCGCAGCAGGCACAGAATCCCCACGTCCCCTCCCTGCTCCGCGACGGCTCCCACGCCCCCGTGCCTTACTCACTGCCTTCTTCATCTTGGTTGACTGATAAAGATAAGCAGAAAAGTACTAACGGATTTGTGTGCTTATTCCTGAGCAACTCCTCCTAACAGGTATAAGAAGCACTAATTATCTAAAGTGTGGACTAGACACAAATATGAGCTAATGTGGCCTACAGAAATGTAAAGTGGTGTAACTGGTGTGTTTGGTGAACTTTATTATTTATTTATTTTTTGGGGGCTGAACTGACAACAGATAGAGCAGCAGTCACACGGAGACCGTGCAGACAGACGTAAACGGCGCTACAAGGCCCAAAAACCCTCCTCTACTTTATCCTATGTAGTGTTTTTCCACAAATTAGCTGGAGACGGGTGGAAAGACACTAATAGGATTTTTTTGAATAAATTAGCAGCAGACTACACTATTTTGAAAAAAAAGAAAATTGATTTGGCGGTATGACGCAGTGAAAAACCCTGAGCTGGAGACAACCAGGCTATAGCTGCTCACAGATTACAGGGCGAGCTGCAGTCACACGGAGACCGTGCAGACAGCCGTAAACGGCGCTGCAAGGCCCAAAAACCCTCCTCTACTTTATCCTATGTAGTGTTTTTCCACAAATTAGCTGGAGACGGGTGGAAAGACACTAATAGGATTTTTTTAAATTAATTAGCAGCAGACTACACTACTTTGAAAAAAAAGAAAATTGATTTGGCGGTATGACGCAGTGAAAAACCCTGAGCTGGAGACAACCAGGCTATAGCTGCTCACAGATTACAGGGCGAGCTGCAGTCACACGGAGACCGTGCAGACAGCCGTAAACGGCGCTGCAAGGCCCAAAAACCCTCCTCTACTTTATCCTATGTAGTGTTTTTCCACAAATTAGCTGGAGACGGGTGGAAAGACACTAATAGGATTTTTTTAAATTAATTAGCAGCAGACTACACTACTTTGAAAAAAAAGAAAATTGATTTGGCGGTATGACGCAGTGAAAAACCCTGAGCTGGAGACAACCAGGCTATAGCTGCTCACAGATTACAGGGCGAGCTGCAGTCACACGGAGACCGTGCAGACAGCCGTAAACGGCGCTGCAAGGCCCAAAAACCCTCCTCTACTTTATCCTATGTAGTGTTTTTCCACAAATTAGCTGGAGACGGGTGGAAAGACACTAATAGGATTTTTTTAAATTAATTAGCAGCAGACTACACTACTTTGAAAAAAAAGAAAATTGATTTGGCGGTATGACGCAGTGAAAAACCCTGAGCTGGAGACAACCAGGCTACAGCTGCTCACAGATTACAGGGCGAGCTGCAGTCACACGGAGACCGTGCAGACAGCCGTAAACGGCGCTGCAAGGCCCAAAAACCCTCCTCTACTTTATCCTATGTAGTGTTTTTCCACAAATTAGCTGGAGACGGGTGGAAAGACACTAATAGGATTTTTTTAAATTAATTAGCAGCAGACTACACTACTTTGAAAAAAAAGAAAATTGATTTGGCGGTATGACGCAGTGAAAAACCCTGAGCTGGAGACAACCAGGCTACAGCTGCTCACAGATTACAGGGCGAGCTGCAGTCACACGGAGACCGTGCAGACAGCCGTAAACGGCGCTGCAAGGCCCAAAAACCCTCCTCTACTTTATCCTATGTAGTGTTTTTCCACAAATTAGCTGGAGACGGGTGGAAAGACACTAATAGGATTTTTTTGAATAAATTAGCAGCAGACTACACTACTTTGGAAAAAAAAAAAAAAAAGGAACAGTATGAGGCAATGAACCACCCTCCCTGAACTGAATACAACCAACTATGGATGGCCTATGTGGCTGCACTCAGACTGGAGACTGGGCTGCACTCACACACACACACACACAGACCCTGCAGATCGCTGTGAAAACAGCGCTACAAGGCAAAAGCAAGGTGAATAGTAGGTGAACACAGCGGTTGCTAAATTAGCCTTTGGAAAGCACAAAGAAGCAAATCGCTATCTCTAAACTGTCCCTCAGTCAGCAAACAGCGTCCTGTCACTAACTGAATTCACAGCAGAGTGATCGCAAAATGGCGCCAGCGACTTTTAAACTGCATCATGACATCATTACACCAGCCAATCACAGCCTTGCCAGTAGTTTCATGCCCTCCATGCTAAACAGGATGTGCCCACACTTGGAATCAATCTCATTGGCTGAATTTCTGCTTTTTGAATCTTAGAACTTCCGATTCCGGTATCCGATACGCGGCAAGTATCGGAATCCCGGTATCGGAATTCCGATACCGCAAGTATCGGCCGATACCCGATACTTGCGGTATCGGAATGCTCAACACTAGTGGTGAGCACTTTGACCCAACAAGTGCTTCACAGAAGTTTATAATGCAGAGCCGTAAAAATAAAAAATCATATTTTTTCACAAAAATGATCTTTTCGCCCCCATTTTTTTATTTTCCCAAGGGTAAGAGAAGAAATTAGACCACAAAAGTTGTTGTGCAATTTGTCCTGAGTACGACGATACCCCATATGTGGGGGTAAACCACTGTTTGGGCGCATAGCAGAGCTCGGAAGGGAAGGAGCGCTATTTTACTTTTCAATGCAAAATTTACTGGAATTAAGATGGGACGCCATGTTGCGTTTGGAGAGCCCCTGATGTGCCTAAACATTAAAACCCCCCACAAGTGACACCATTTTGGAAAATAGACCCCCTAAGGAACTTATCTAGATGTGTTGTGAGAACTTTGAACCCCCAAGTGTTTCACTACAGTTTATAACGCAGAGCCGTGAAAATAAAAATTCCTCTTTTTTTTCACAGAGATGATTTTTTAGCCCCCAGCTTTGTATTTTTACAAGGGTAACATAATAAATTGGACCCCAAAAGTTGTTGTCCAATTTGTCCTGAGTACGCTGATACCCCATATGTGGGGGGGAACCACTGTTTGGGCTCATGGCAGAGCTCGGAAGGGAAGGAGCGCCATTTGGAATGCAGACTTAAATGGATTGGTCTGCAGGCGTCACGTTGCAGTTGCAGAGCCCCTGATGTACCCAAACAGTAGAAACCCCCCACAAGTGACCCCAAATTGGAAACTAGACCTCCCAAGGAACTTATCTAGATGTGTTGTAAGAACTTTGAACCCCCAAGTGTTTCACTACAGTTTATAACGCAGAGCCGTGAAAATAAAAATTCCTCTTTTTTTTCACAGAGATGATTTTTTAGCCCCCAGCTTTGTATTTTTACAAGGGTAACATAATAAATTGGACCCCAAAAGTTGTTGTCCAATTTGTCCTGAGTACGCTGATACCCCATATGTGGGGGGAACCACTGTTTGGGCGCATGGCAGAGCTCGGAAGGGAAGGAGCGCCATTTGGAATGCAGACTTAAATGGATTGGTCTGCAGGCGTCACGTTGCATTTGCAGAGCCCCTGATGTACCCAAACAGTAGAAACCCCCCACAAGTGACCCCAAATTGGAAACTAGACCTCCCAAGGAACTTATCTAGATGTGTTGTGAGAACTTTGAACCCCCAAGTGTTTCACTACAGTTTACAACTCAGAGCCGTGAAAATAAAAAATCTTTTTTTTCCCACAAAACTTATTTTTTAGCCCCCAGTTTTGTATTTTCCCAAGGGTAACAGGAGAAATTGGACCCCAAAAGATGTTGTCCAATTTGTCCTGAGTACGCTGATACCCCATATGTTGGGGTAAACCCCTGTTTGGGTACACCGGAGAGCTCTGAAGGGAAGGAGCACTGTTTTACTTTTTCAACGCAGAATTGTCTGGAATTGAGATCGGATGCCATGTCCCGTTTGGAGAGCCCCTGATGTGCCTAAACAGTGGAAACCCCCCAATTATAACTGAAACCCTAATCCAAACACACCCCTTACCCTAATCCCAACGGTAACCCTAACCACACCCCTAACCCTGACACACCCCTAACCCTAATCCCAACCCTATTCCCAACCGTAAATGTAATCCAAACCCTAACCCTAACTTTAGCCCCAACCCTAACTGTAGCCTTAACCCTAGCCCCAACCCTAGCCCTAACCCTAGCCCTAACCCTAGCCCTAACCCTAGCAATAACCCTAACCCTAGCCCTAACCCTAGCCCTAACCCTAGCCCTAGCCCTAACCCTAGCCCTAACCCTAGCAATAACCCTAGCCCTAACCCTAGCCCTAACCCTAGCCCTAACCCTAACCCTAGCAATAACCCTAGCAATAACCCTAGCCCTAACCCTAGCCCTAACCCTAACCCTAGCCCTAACCCTAGCCCTAACCCTAGCCCTAACCCTAACCCTAACCCTAACCCTAGCCCTAACCCTAACCCTAATGGGAAAATGGAAATAAATACATTTTTTTTATTTTTTTTATTTTTCCCTAACTAAGGGGGTGATGAAGGGGGGTTTGATTTACTTTTATAGCGGGTTATTTAGCGGATTTTTATGATTGGCAGCCGTCACACACTGAAAGACGCTTTTTATTGCAAAAAATATTTTTTGCGTTACCACATTTTGAGAGCTATAATTTTTCCATATTTGAGTCCACAGAGTCATGTGAGGTCTTGTTTTTTGCGGGACGAGTTGACGTTTTTATTGGTAACATTTTCGGGCACATGACATTTTTTGATCACTTTTTATTCCGATTTTTGTGAGGCAGAATGACCAAAAACCAGCTATTCATGAATTTCTTTTGGGGGAGGCGTTTATAGCGTTCCGCGTTTGGTAAAATTGATAAAGCAGTTTTATTCGTCGGGTCAGTATGATTACAGCGATATCTCATTTATATCATTTTTTTATGTTTTGGAACTTATACGATAAAAGCTATTTTATAGAAAAAAATAATTATTTTGGTATCGCTTTATTCTCAGGACTATAACTTTTATTTTTTTGCTGATGATGCTGTGTTGCGGCTCGTTTTTTGCGGGACAAGATGACGTTTTCAGCGGTACCATGGTTATTTATATATGTCTTTTTGATCGCGTGTTATTCCACTTTTTGTTCGGCAGTATGGTAATAAAGCGTCGTTTTTTGCCTCGTTTTTTTTTTTTTTTCTCACGGTGTTTACTGAAGGGGTTAACTAGTGATATAGTTTTATAGGTTGGGTCGTTCCGGACGCGGCGATACTAAATATGTGTACTTTTATTGTTTTTTTTTTTTATTTAGATAAAGAAATGTATTTATGGGAATAATATATTTTTTTTTCTTTATTTAGGAATTTATTTTTTATTTATTTTTTTACACATGTGGAATTTTTTTTTTTTTACATTTTTACTTTGTCCCAGGGGGGGACATCACAGATCGTTGATCTGACAGTGTGCACAGCACTCTGTCAGATCTGCGATCTGCTGTGCAGGGCTGCAGGCTTACCAGCGCCTGCTCTGAGCAGGCACTCGGTAAAGGTACCTTCACACAAAGCGACGCTGCAGCGATAGCGACAACGATGCTGATCGCTGCAGCGTCGCTGTTTGATCGCTGGAGAGCTGTCACACAGACCGCTCTCCAGCGACCAACGATGCCGAGGTCCCCGGGTAACCAGGGTAAACATCGGGTTGCTAAGCGCAGGGCCGTGCTTAGTAACCTGATGTTTACCCTGGTTACCAGCGTAAAAGTAAAAAAAACAAACAGCACATACTTACATGCGTCCCCCAGCGTCTGCTTCCTGACACTGACTGAGCTCCGGCCCTAACAGCACAGCGGTGACGTCACCGCTGTGCTTTCACTTTCACTTTAGGGCCGGCGCTCAGTAAGTGTCAGGAAGCAGACGCTGGGGGACGCATGTAAGTATGTGCTGTTTGTTTTTTTTACTTTTACGCCCTGCGCTTGGTAACCCGATGTTTACCCTGGTTACCAGTGTAAAACATCGCTGGTATCGTTGCTTTTGCTTTCAAACACAACGATACACAGCGATCGGACGACCAAATAAAGTTCTGGACTTTATTCAGCGACCAGCGACATCACAGCAGGATCCTGATCGCTGCTGCGTGTCAAACGAAACGATATCGCTAGCCAGGATGCTGCAACGTCACGGATCGCTAGCGATGTCGTTTCGTGTGAAGGTACCTTAAGCCACCTCCCTCCCTGCAGGACCCGGATGCCGCGGCCATCTTGGATCCAGGACCTGCAGCGAGGAAGGAGGTAGGAGATCCTCGGAGCAACGCGATCACATCGCGTTGCTGCAGGGGTCTCAGGGAAGCCCACAGGGAGCCCCCTCCCTGCGCGATGCTTCCCTATACCGCCGGGGGTTAATGTGCCGGTCATGTTTGATCGCGGTGTGCCGGGGGTTAATGTGCCGGGGGCGGTCCGTGACCGCTCCTGGCACATAGAGCCGGATGTCAGCTGCGATATGCAGCTGACACCCGGCCGCGATCGGCCGCGCTCCCCCCGTGAGCGCGGCCGATCGCGTATGACGTACTATCCCGTCGGTGGTCATAAGGGCCCACCCCACCTCGACGGGATAGTACGTCAGATGTCAGAAAGGGGTTAAAAAAAAAAAAAATTTTTTGTTTTTTAAACTTGCTCAGGTGCCACCCCCCACATTGTCCCACCCTAGGCACGTGCCCTCAAGTGCCTAGTGGCAAATACGGCCCTGGGTACAGATAATCCTACGTGACAATTTAGCAGGGGCAATAATCTTCATTACTCCGCATTTGGAGTGTGTCAGCAAGATGATTGAAAAAAAAAATCATAATTTTTTATTGGTTTAAAAAGTAACATTTTTGTATCTAGCAGTTGGGCGACTGGCGCAATTTGGGTAGAGATAATCTTATGTGACAATTTGGCAGGGGCAATAATCTTGGAGCATGTCAGCATAGAGAGTACAAGTTTCACTATTGCACAATGTGCCAAGTTTTCACAAAGTACAAAACATTAGCCACGTGGGGTATACATGCATGATCACTAAGTACCTGTTTCAGAAGCAGTAGGAGGAAGAGGTAATTTCATGAACAAAGTGGGTTTGGATGGTAAGGGATGGATGTTAAGACAACATTCCAAACAAAACTTTTGGGCTGCTTTTACATTATGTTGCTGTCATTCCCCAAAAACAATAAGAATTTTTTCACAATTTCCCCCCACTTTGAAATGGAATGGTGTCATTCAAAAGTACAACTCATCCCACAAAATACAAGCCCTAATATATCTATGTGGACAGAAAAATAAAAAAGTTATGGCCTTGGGAAGAGGGGGAGGAAAAAATAAAAATACAGAAAAGAAAATTGGTCGCGTAATGAAGGAGTCAAGGAGTGTAGAATTACATTAGGAAATATCATATACAGCAATCCCCTAATATCAGACGGAGTCTAAGTCTCATATCTAAATGTGCTACCTCAAGTCTCCATATGTAAAGTCATTACTATTAGTGATGAGCGAGTATACTCGTTGCTCGGGTGGTCTCCGAGTATTTGTAATTGCTTGGAGATTTAGTTTTTGTTGACACAGCTGCATGATTTACGGCTGCTAGCCAGGCTGAGTACATGTGGGGGTTGCCTGGTTGCTAGGGAATCCCCACATGTATTCCAGCTGTCTATCAGCCATAAATAATGCAGCTGAGGCAACGAAAACTAAATCTCCGAGCACTTACAAATATTCGGAGACCACCCGAGCAACGAGTATACTAGCTCATCACTAATTACTATTCTTGCAGACAAAATGCTAAATTGTTGGTATTCATTGATACACGCTGCGAAGGTGAATGCGTTAACAAATGTGCTTATCACTTCTAGTAGTTTAACCCTGCTGTTCTGTTCGGGTCATAGTGACCCGAACAGAACTAGTGTATAGTAAATGCGAACAGAACAGCAGGGTTAAACTTTCCAATTTTTTTCTATTAGACTGCTATATTTCATAAAAAGCTCGAGGAAGTAGAGGAACATGGAGCTTTCATTACAAGCGATGAATATTTCAAATTCCTATTTTTAAATACATTAATGTGCATTCAAGTGTATTATTCATTATTTGTCACTCAGTAGACATTGATTGCAAATAAACCATTTTCATTATCTGCTAGCAGTAGGTAGTTCAAGTTTCAGGTTCACTTTGATGACTAAAGGTGTTGTGATGGCAGCCATACTAATGTTTCCAATAGTTTGTAATTTTCCATACACTTCATATAAATCATTCAATAAACAGAAATGATTCATAGTTTAGCACAAGTTTAACTATTACAGACATGTGCCCAACAGGAAAATTGAACAATTCTAAACCATCCAGACAGGTACTGACTGCTGCTATTGAGCCCATTAGCAAATGAGAGCATAGTTGTAACCCTTTTTTTTCAAAATGCATAGTTTATAGGGTTGTTATTTAAATGGTCACTACCTTTTCAACAAACTTTGCATAAATGAATAATAGAAATAAATATAAGAAACATTGTAATATATTTATTCAGAGAAATCTACTTCTTTCTCCACTTATGAGCTGCTTCTTCTCATTCTTCTGCATCCTGAACTCACTGAAAAAAACTCAAATCCATCTTGGTTAAAGCAACCCAATATAGACTACCAGCACAGTGCGGAGTCAGGTTACAGAGCCTATTAAACTCTGTGGAAAGGATACAGGGGAGAAGTGAGGAGCATTCAGTGCAGTGAGGAACTAGGCTGACACAGGCAGATCCAGCTGCCAGATTCACAGCTACACAGACAGTACTGAGCACTGATGTGTGCTACAGAAAAAGAAGAGCGGGTATCCCTCTCTGTTTACTGTGCATGGAAGACATCATAACAGCTAGTATCTACACACTGGCTTATTGTCAACTGAAATGTGGAAATAGGGCTTGAAGAGGGAATAACTGGTGAATATGCAAGATACAAGTAACTTAGGCCAGGTCTTCATCAAGACCGGCGCTTTTCAGGCCAGTCTTGATGAGTGGCCTGTTGGAGTCAGAAGCACCAGATTCGTTAAGAGATGCCTGCCTGAAAATAAATTTAAAAAGTGGCGTGCGGTGCGCCTTGCCACAAATGTTACTCCAGTTGGGTGAGGTAATATTTCTGGTGTAAGGTACGCCACAACACCTCATGAATTCCATGAGCTATGGCATCACTCCCTGTCCCTTCTAACTCTGCCCATCTTGGTGAAGCTGGCATTAAAACACTAACATTTGCAAAAAAATTTGCACAACCTCAAGTTGTACAAAAATGTTGTGACTTATCAAAATGTTTTAAGCCAGATTTCTAAGACTTTGATGACTTCGATCCATAATGTATAGAAATGGTGTTATTACTTGTGAACACACACAACGGCCTATTCAGAAAAAGTAACATAAAATGACAGGTATGATATTAAGGATTAAAAATATAACTTACCATATATGCCACTCCCTCGGTTAGGGTACTGTCACACTAAACGATTTACCAACGATGCCGAAGTCCCCGGGTAACCAGGGTAAACATCGGGTTACTAAGCGCAGGGCCGCGCTTAGTAACCCGATGTTTACCGTGGTTACCAGCGTAAACGTAAAAAAAAACAAAGAGTACATACTTACATTCCGGTGTCTGTCCCCCGACGTTCTGCTTCTCTGCACTGTGTCTGCCAGCCGGAAAGCACTGCGGTGACGTCACCGCTGTGCTCGCTTTCCGGCTGGCCGGCGCTCACAGTGCAGAGAAGCAGAACGCCGGGGGACAGACACCGGAATGTGAGTATGTACTGTTTGGTTTTTTTACATTTACGCTGGTAACCACGGTAAACATCGGGTTACTAAGCGCGGCCCTGCGCTTAGTAACCCGATGTTTACCCTGGTTACAAGCGAACGCATCGCTGGATCGCTGTCACACACAACGATCCAGCGATGACAGCGGGAGATCCAGCGACGAAAGAAAGTTCCAAACGATCTGCTACGACGTACGATTCTCAGCAGGGTCCCTGATCACTGCTGCGTGTCAGACAGCGATATCGTATGGATATCGCTGGAACGTCACGGATCGTACCGTCGTAGCGATCAAAGTGCCAATGTGTGACAGTACCCTTAGTCAAGGTCAATCCAGAGTCTTGGGATTTGACAACTTGATTGTATTGTTTCATCTTTGCCCATTCTAGAATTACCTACATTGAGCAACAAGCAAACTTGTTCAACCGCAATGTTGCTTAAAAACTGCCCTTTTGTGGAGGGACATTCGTATTTTATTTTGCTGTCATGTTAACATAAAAAGTACATATCATACCTTTGGCATATTTTCCTACATTGCATGGCACCACCTAGACTTCAAAGTGTTTAGCAATGTTTTGGGCCCCATGTAATGAGCTGAATGTTGCTGGTCAGTTCTCTGCACACTGGTTCACTGCTCACTTCAGGGATTGCTCCACTCCTTAGCTTCCCAATTTCATGTTTGCCTGGTGGTGTGCTCCTGAATAATAACTGATCAGACCCGTGGCATGGTTGCTCTGCTCTCCTGAACTATGCGCTCTATGATGCTGCAGCAGCATTGGAAACAAATAACACAGTATGCTGGAATAATACTGTTGGTGGTGCTCAAGTTGGGTATCCAACCCATACAATTAGGCAAAAAAATGACTTGGCACTCAATATTTGAAAAAAAATGATTCCTTCTTTAATGTACATCCAGACCAAATAAATTAAATTAAACGTTTTCGGTCCATCATAGGACCTACATCAGAATCTCCTTATTGGAGAAAACTGGATGTCATATGAAATTGTGGAAATAAAGGTGGCTGTATGCGATCTGGTGACGGTAATGCCAACTGGACCTGGTGGGGCTAATCACATAACAGGAGAGGAACAGCACTACTTGAATATGCAAAGGACTTGAGACAGGTATGGCGCTGAGTGCCTTGGTAAGTCATATGGCAAGCCTGCCCTTCAGTAGAGGGAAAGCTAATGTGACCCTGTGGGGCGGTAATATTATTATTATTATTATTTATTGTTATAGCGCCATTTATTCCATGGTGCTTTACATGTGAGGAGGGGTATACATAATAAAAACAAGTACAATAATCTTAAACAATACAAGTCATAACTGGTACAGAAGGAGAGAAGACCCTGCCCGCGAGGGCTCACAATCTACAAGGGATGGGTGAGAATACAGTAGGCGAGGATAGAGCTGGTCATGCAGCGGTTTGGTCGATCGGTGGTTACTGCAGGTTGTAGGCTTGTCGGAAGAGGTGGGTCTTCAGGCTCTTTTTGAAGATCTCGATGGTAGGCGAGAGTCTGATGTGTTGTGGTAGAGGGTTCCAGAGTAGGGGTGATACGCGAGAGAAATCTTGTATACGATTGTAGGAAGAGGAGATAAGAGGGGAGTAGAGAAGGAGATCTTGTGAGGATCGGAGATTGCATGTAGGTAAGTACCGGGAGACGAGGTCACAGATGTATGGAGGAGACAGGTTGTGGATGACTTTATACATCATGGTTAGGGTTTTGTACTGGAGTCTCTGGGCAATGGGGAGCCAGTGAAGGGATTGACAGAGGGGAGAGGCCGGGGAATAGCGGGGGGACAGGTGCATTAGTCGGGCAGCAGAGTTTAGAATAGATTGGAGGGGTGCGAGAGTGTTAGAGGGGAGGCCACAGAGCAGGAGGTTGCAGTAGTCAAGGCAAGAGATGATGAGGGCATGGACTAGGGTTTTTGCAGATTCTTGGTTGAAGAATGTACGGATTCATGAAATTTTTTTGAGTTGAAGTCGGCAGGAAGTGGAAAGGGCTTGGATATGTGGTTTGAAGGAGAGATCAGCATCAAGAATTACCCCGAGGCAGCGAGCTTGTGGGACTGGGGAGAGTGGGCAACCATTTACTGTAATGGATAGGTTCGTTGGGGGGGTCGCGTGAGATGGGGGAAAGATGATGAATATAATATGGTAAGTTATGGTAAGAGATGAACAGCACTCCAGCTCTTGGCATGAAACTTGAAAGGGGGTGATGCTTATTGCCCAGGTCCGTCATATGGCAATACCACCAGTGAGTGAGAGGGCTCTGGCAGCACTGGCAGAGCACTAAAGATGGCCAGATCATGAGCTCTAGCGATCTGGGGAGCTTCAGATCAGCGCTTATAATGTCTATTTAAAAAACTTGTAGGCAGTGGGCATACTCGGCTACGGCTAGTCAGTAGATGTGGTCGGTAACCTAGGCAACAATAAGTAAACTATAGTATATTAAAAATCCCTCCATTTTTGAGAATAGATTTTTAAAAAGAGGTAAATTGCAGAGTTCCTTGTTTTTACAAGCACTTTTCAATTTGAATTATTAGTGACAATGAGACTATCCCTTTAACTCTTTGCTGGATTAGTTTTGACCGCTTGTAATTCGCAAATATTATTTATTTTGAATGACCTGTATAAGGGATGCAATATGCAACCTATCTCTGATAAAGGGGTTGTCCAGCTGCAGAAATCCCATCCCATCCCTTAAACAACTCCTTACATAGGCCAGAACTGAAAAGCCAAAGTATTGCAGGGAAATATCCAACATATGTAACAATTACATGCCACAAATATAGTCATCCAACATATGTAACATTTGTGAAACAAGCTCAAATATAACAAACTAAAAGGTTAATTCAAAGTGGAAGTCTTAGGCCATGTACACAACAGAACAATGTGTTCCTGATGTGTTTTTGTCTTCAAAATGCTATAAAATCACTGTATTTTTGCTGTTTTTTTTAAATCAATGCAAAAAAAGCATGTGAATGCGTATCCTTGTGAATACACTCTTATGTTGTATCTGTGCTTATCTCACACTTTCTACCTAATTTAGTATGTCTTACTATTTCTGGAAATCTTTTCTATAAAGTCCACTTTCTGGCAGCTCATCTCAGATTTCCACCCTCCAGCTTTGGAGCATGACCTCTTCTTCCAGCACTTCTCTTCCTCTGAAGTGCATGCCCCTCCTGGTATATTTCAGTAAATGTTTGGCAACAGTTTTAGCTCTTTGCTTCTTTACTCTCTGGCCATCAACGACTTCTATAATAGGAAACTAAGCTTGCAGGGATTTCAATCCCATGGCTAGCAGTAAATGTTCCAAATACACATTGTATAGTCTTGTCCTAAATTAACTGTTTTTCCTCATTGAAAATTGCTTTACAAACATATTCCTGTATCTGCTGTGGTCAGGTTGATGCTTATTTCTTTTAGAAGTGATTATAACACTTTTTTTTTATTATATGGTCTTTATTTTAGCTCCACTTACTTTCAGAATGTAGGATGTTCAAATATAGACAATTAAAGGGGTACTCCGGTCTAAAGCTGCAAGTCTGCATTAACTGTATGTACGATGCTGGCGCCAGGAGCGGGAGATCTTGTGACCACAAGAATGCTATGTGCATGCTCCTGGCCACTTTCCGACTAGACTGTTTATGGCCTTGCTCAATGTAACTGTATCTAGTCTGAATGTGGCTGGAAGTATGCATATTGCATTGGTACATTGTGACTCATTATGCATGATCACAAACTCGACATTACTATTTTTTACTAACTCAACTCTTCTTCATCTACCTCATTGAGCGCCTATAGTATTACATTTTTTTCAATATACTTTGTATTTTGATCACAGGAGCTCCAGTTGAGTATCAATTGTATATGTCCAAATTCACCAGCAACCTCTGGCACTCCCATCTGATGTAAAACTATGACATCCGCCAAACAACAGATGCCTAATTGCCTATGAATCAAAGGGAATTCTGCTAGTTGTAGTTTCATAACAGCGGGAGTGCCGAAGGTTGCTCACCTCAGATCTAATACCAAAGGAGATGGCATATGAAATATCACCCCCTAGTCTTTGTATGCTATTTAGAATGCCATAGCTATTAAATATTAAAAAATATGTTAGGTAAATTCCACTTTAGAGATATAAAACTATTTTGATCTTCAGTAGATCTTTGAAAATGTGGTCTTCTCCATCGATATGCTATCTGTTTACTTTATACATCTTACCTCAGTTACATCCATACATGTTTCACCCTTCTATCAGGACTCTGGATTTCCTGTTCAACTTTTGTGTTTTATAGCCCTTTTTCAAGATGGCGTCTGCTGTCTCGCTCCTGCTCATGTGATCTGCCTTCTCTGTCTTTATAACCCTAGTTTGCCTATTAGTCCATGCTTGTGTATTCTACTTGAATTCCTGTCTCTGTGTTGCAAGAGACTGATCCTCTCCAGAGAATCCGCTTCAGCCTTTCCCTGAAACCTTCCCAGCTCTCAGTGGTTCTTGTGCTACAAGCTGGGTGTCTGTGTTTCTCTGCATCTGCCTCAGCCTGCCGGCTTAGAACACGTAAGCTCGGCCTGCTTCAGCTAATCTTGTTTTTGTGCAGTGGCAGAATATTTTTATTGGTCTAGAATTCCTAAGAGACTCATAACTCTGCACTGCTTTTGGGACTCTTATTCAGAGACTGCCAGCCCTTTTGTGAACTGTGTCTTCTGATCAGCATTCCTCAGCGTGTGCCTCTCCCAAGAGACTCTGATTGCTCACGTTCTGCACCTACGTTTATTTGTGCAATACAGACTTGTTAATCGTACTCTTGTTCAATTGACTCATTTTTCTCAGAGGTTCCTGAGTGTTCCACTATAATTGTTGCACCTTCATTATAGGAAGTTGGGTCATGTGATCTCCAACCTGGCAATCAGTCTAGTACATGCGCCATTGTGTGGACAGGAAGTCAGTCTCTGACTTCCTGTGAATGGCAGCATGACATCATCACCTATCAAATTCCTTCTGGCAGCTCCCAAGACTACTCCTTTCCACATCCAGCTCCACCCTTCCAGTCCCTCTGTATGTTCTCCAATACAACTAAAGATATCAGTGATATATCACATCGGATACACTGAGACTGCGGTGTATACAACAAATAAAATATATTTAGACTCTGCTGTATACATCACATAGCATACACTGAGAATCTGCTGTATACTGTACATCACATAGGATACATTGAAACTGCTATATAAAACACATAGGGTACATTGAGACTGCTATATAAAACACATAGGGTACACTGAGACTGCTATATAAAGCACATAGGATACACTGAGACAGCTGTATACATCACATAGGATACACTGATATTGTTGTATACATCACATATGATACACTGGAAATGTGTTGTTTACTTTGCATAAGATACACTGAGACTGAAGTATAAATCACACAGGATACACAGACACTGCTGTACACATCGCATAAGATATAATAATACTCTGCAGGATACATCACATAGGATACACTGAGACTGCTGTATATATATCACTTAGGATACACTGAGATTGTTATGTACATCACATAAGATACACTGAGATTGCTGTATATACGTGAAATAAGAGACGCTGAAACTGCAGTATATACATCACTTAGGATACACTGATGACTCTGAGAATGATGTATACATCATACAGGAAACACTGAGACTGCTGTATACATCATGGAGGATATACCAAGATTATGCAGGATGCATCACAAATGATACACTGAGACTGCTATAAATGTATAAATAACACAGGATATATTGAGACTGTTGCTCAAATCACATTGGATACCGTACATTGAAACACTACTGTATTCATCACATATGAAACACTGACACTGCTGTAACCATTGAGTTCAGTGGCATGTGAGAATATGGCAGGCACATTATGGTTAAGATTATTCCTAACATCAGTACTTAAGCATTATGTATTTGAAATCCATAACTAGGATATACTGTACAAACTGGCGTGCTACACTTTATGTGACTGATGATTTATGCACTGTAGTGGATGACATTGCAAATATGTACTTCCTGTCTAAACTCCCAATGTCACATTATCCTAGTGATGACTTCTTGGACTATTGTATGTATTAAATATTAAATAAATATATATATATATATATATATATATATATATATATATATATATATATATATATATATAAAGATGTTATCTTGGCAGAGGTGTTATAGCACAGAGATGG
Organism: Ranitomeya variabilis; assembly: GCF_051348905.1. Classification (NCBI taxonomy): domain Eukaryota; kingdom Metazoa; phylum Chordata; class Amphibia; order Anura; family Dendrobatidae; genus Ranitomeya; species Ranitomeya variabilis. The sequence continues at coordinate 926,653,016 of NC_135233.1, read as the reverse complement.
AATCAGGACTAGTGTCTTTGATCATCTATCCACACCAGGATGTGTTGAGCAGCTGTTGCTAATTTATCCCAAACCAGCTCCCACAATCCCTCTCTCCTGATCATGTATTGTGGCCTATAAATTTAGAAGCATTGTAAGGGGTGCACGCAGTGGCGGTGAATGCAGGCATCCCATAAGCAAAGCATCACATAAGATAAGTATCAAGCAAAAGGCAGTTATTCCATGGCAGTCAGTCAGGGCAGGAGTCAAGTAACCCACACTTTGCTCTTCCTTTTATCCATGTGTTTATTTCTATCCTCCTGTGTTCCCTTGCCTTCCACATTCACCGCCCATCCCCCCTCCATCACGACTCATAGACATCAGCCCCTCTATACTTCCCGCTCCCATGTACAGCTCCAATAAACTTCTCCCCTACCTGATAAACCTCAGCCCATCTTGCCCAAACACATTGCACAAAAAATTTCTTACAGTTCCAAAAACTACTTGCTCTTTATCTTCCTACTCCTACTGATTTTGGGGGACATCTCCCCCAACCCGGGTTCACCATCCCCCAACCTCAACCCCTACCCTACATTATATCGAAACCATACTAACCTTATTAATATTACTTGCACTCCCTCATCTCCCTCTTTCAATTGTGCTCTCTGGAATCCACAGTCTCTATGTAACAAGCTTCCTTTCCTGCACAACTACTTTCTGAACAGCTCTCTGAATCTGTTGGCCCTCACTGAAACCTGGATCCAGGACTCTGACACTGTCTCCCCTGCTGCCATTTCCCATGGTGGCTTACAAATCTCCCATTCCCCGAGACCCACAAAAAGACCAGGTGGTGGAGTTGACATACTTCTGTCCCCACAATGCACCTTCCAGGTCATCCCCCCAGTTCCATCACTCTCATTCCCTTCTTTTGAGGTCCGCACCTTCAGGCTTTTTCGTCCCCTCTTCCTCAGAGTAGCGGTCATATATCGGCCCCCCAGGCTCACCCACCCACTTCCTGGACCATTTCTCAGCCTGGTTGCCGCACTTTATATCCTGAGAACTCCCAACCCTTATCCTGGGAGACTTCGACATCCCCATTAGCAGCCTCACTAACACATCTGCATCCCAGCTTCTATCACTAACCACTTCTCTCAGCCTCTCACAGCTCTCAATCTCTGAGACACACAAGGACAGTAACACCCTTGACCTTGTCTTTGTCCTGCTCTGTCCAATCTCCTACCTAAATAACTCACCGCTTCCCCTCTTTGACCACAACATTCTCTCCTTCATACTCACAAATCCTCGCCCACCCCAGCACACTCCTACCTACCATACATTCAGAAATCTACAAGCCATAAACCCTCATACAATTACAGACTCACTACAATCATCACTGTCCCCAATCTCCTCTTTTTCCTGTCCTGATCTGGCTGTATACCACTACAATGACACTCTCAGAAGCACCATGGACCAAGCAGCACCCCTCACCCTCAGAACCTCCAAACACAGCATCAAACAGCTCTTGCTCACATCGCAAACTCGACTTCTCCAGCGATGCTCTAGGAGTGCTGAACGCTTATGGAGGAAAACTTGCACACCAGAAGACTTCATCTACTTCAAATTTATGTTAAAAACCTATAACTCTGCTCTTCACCTCACCAAACAGACCTACTACACCACCCTGATCTCCATATTATCCAACAACCCCAAGAAACTTTTTGATACCTTTCACTTCCTCCTCAGGCCAAAAGCACAAGCCCCTATCACAGACATGTGTGCTGATGACCTGGCCTCCCACTTTATAGAGAAAATAGATAACATCTGTCAGGAAATCCACTCCTAACCACCAAGTTCAGTGACTCCCATCCCTCCCTGCATCTCCCCTGGCTCACTCTCCACAATTGATCCCATCACAGAAGAAGTCATCTCCAGGCTCCTCTGTTCTTCTCGTCCGACTACATGCACTACTGACCCCATTCCCTCTCATCTCCTCCAGTCTCTCTCTCCAGTCATTACAACTCACTTAACTACAATCTTTAATCTCTCCCTCTCCTCAGGCATTTTCCCATCCTCCTTCAAACACTCTATCATTACTCCATTATTAAAGAAACCCGCTCTCGACCCATCCTGCACAAATAGCTACAGACCTGTTGTGAAATTGGATTTTGGGCTCCCCCGGTGGCCACTGGTGGAATTGAACTGGTGTGCATCATCCTCTCTGTTCACCTGTTTCCATCAGGATGTGGGAGTCGCTATTTAGCCTTGCTCCTCTGTCACTTCCATGCCGGTCAACATTGTAATCAGAAGCCTTTCTGTGCATGTTCCTGCTGCTAGACAACTCCCAGCTAAGTTGGACTTTAGTCCTTGTTTGTTTTTGCATTTTGTTCCAGTTCACAGCTGTGGTTTCGTTTCTGTGTCTGGAAAGCTCTTGTGATCTGAAATTGCCACTCTGATGTTATGAGTTAATACTAGAGTCTTAAAGTAATCTCAGGATGGTGTTTTGATAGGGTTTTCAGCTGACCATGAAAGTGCCCTTTCTATCTTTCTGCTATCTAGTAAGCGGACCTCAATTTTGCTAAACCTATTTTCATACTACGTTTGTCATTTCATCTAAAATCACCGCCAATATTTGTGGGGGCCTCTGTCTGCCTTTCGGGGAAATTTCTCTAGAGGTGAGCCAGGACTATATTTTCCTCTGCCAGGATTAGTTAGTCCTCCGGCCGGCGCTGGGCGTCTAGGGATAAAACGCAGGCTACGCTACCCGGCTACTGTTAGTTGTGCGGCAGGTTTAGTTCATGGTCAGTTTAGTTTCCATCCTTCCAAGAGCTAGTTCTTATGTTTGCTGGGCTATGTTCTCTTGCCATTGAGAACCATAACAGTTTGACCGGCCACAAAGGGTTAAATTAATTGACAGAGAAAGGAGAGAAAAGAGAAGTCTGCTGAAGATTTTTTTTTTTTTTTTTTTTTCCTTCAGTTCTGAGTGTGCTTGTAATTGAATCTCTTGCAAGTCTGCCTATATTGCAGCCTTTCTCTCTCTCTCTCCTTCTAATCCTGGAATGGCTCTGTGTTCACCTGTTTAAAATGGATATTCAGAGTTTAGCTGCAGGTTTGAATAATCTCACCACGAAAGTTCAAAATTTACAAGATTTTGTTGTTCATGTTCCTATATCTGAACCTAGAATTCCTTTGCCTGAATTTTTCTCGGGGAATAGATCTTGCTTTCAAAATTTCAAAAATAATTGCAAGTTGTTTTTGTCCCTGAAATCTCGCTCTGCTGGAGATCCTGCTCAGCAGGTCAGGATTGTGATTTCCTTGCTCCGGGGCGACCCTCAGGATTGGGCTTTTGCATTGGCTCCAGGGGATCCTGCGTTGCTCAATGTGGATGCGTTTTTTCTGGCCTTGGGGTTGCTTTATGAGGAACCTCAGTTAGAACTTCAGGCGGAAAAGGCCTTGATGTCCCTATCTCAGGGGCAAGACGAAGCTGAAATATACTGCCAGAAATTCCGTAAATGGGCTGTGCTTACTCAGTGGAATGAGTGCGCCCTGGCGGCGAATTTCAGAGAGGGTCTCTCTGATGCCATTAAGGATGTTATGGTGGGGTTCCCTGTGCCTGCGGGTCTGAATGAGTCCATGACAATGGCTATCCAGATCGATAGGCGTCTGCGGGAGCGCAAACCTGTGCACCATTTGGCGGTGTCTACTGAGAAGACGCCAGAGAATATGCAATGTGATAGAATTCTGTCCAGAAGTGAACGGCAGAATTTTAGACGAAAAAATGGGTTGTGCTTCTATTGCGGTGATTCAACTCATGTTATATCAGCATGCTCTAAGCGTACTAAGAAGCTTGATAAGTCTGTTTCAATTGGCACTTTACAGTCTAAGTTTATTCTATCTGTGACCCTGATTTGTTCTTTATCATCTATTACCGCGGATGCCTATGTCGACTCTGGCGCCGCTTTGAGTCTTATGGATTGGTCCTTTGCCAAACGCTGTGGGTATGATTTGGAGCCTCTTGAAACTCCTATACCCCTGAAGGGGATTGACTCCACCCCATTGGCTAGCAATAAACCACAATACTGGACACAAGTAACTATGCGGATTAATCCGGATCACCAGGAGATTATTCGCTTTCTTGTGCTGTATAACCTACATGATGTGTTGGTGCTTGGATTGCCATGGCTGCAATCTCATAACCCAGTCCTTGACTGGAAAGCTATGTCTGTGTTAAGCTGGGGATGTAAGGGGACGCATGGGGACGTACCTGTGGTTTCCATTTCATCATCTATTCCCTCTGAGATTCCTGAATTCTTGACTGAATATCGTGACGTTTTTGAAGAACCTAAGCTTGGTTCATTACCTCCGCACCGGGAGTGCGATTGTGCCATAGATTTGATTCCGGGTAGTAAATACCCTAAGGGTCGTTTATTTAATCTGTCTGTGCCTGAACATGCTGCTATGCGAGAATATATAAAGGAGTCCTTGGAAAAGGGACATATTCGTCCTTCGTCATCTCCCTTAGGAGCCGGTTTTTTCTTTGTGGCTAAGAAAGATGGCTCTTTGAGGCCGTGCATTGATTATCGGCTTTTGAATAAAATCACGGTTAAATATCAATATCCGTTGCCACTGCTGACTGATTTGTTTGCTCGCATAAAGGGGGCCAAGTGGTTCTCTAAGATAGATCTCCGTGGGGCGTATAATTTGGTGCGAATTAAGCAGGGGGATGAGTGGAAAACCGCATTTAATACGCCCGAGGGCCACTTTGAGTATTTGGTGATGCCTTTTGGTCTTTCAAATGCCCCTTCAGTCTTTCAGTCCTTTATGCATGACATTTTCCGTGATTATTTGGATAAATTTATGATTGTGTATCTGGATGATATTTTGATTTTTTCGGATGACTGGGACTCTCATGTCCAGCAGGTCAGGAGGGTTTTTCAGGTTTTGCGGTCTAATTCCTTGTGTGTGAAGGGTTCTAAGTGCGTTTTTGGGGTTCAAAAGATTTCCTTTTTGGGATATATTTTTTCCCCCTCTTCCATCGAGATGGATCCTGTCAAGGTTCAGGCTATTTGTGATTGGACGCAACCCTCTTCTCTTAAGAGTCTTCAGAAATTTTTGGGCTTTGCTAACTTTTATCGTCGATTTATTGCTGGTTTTTCTGATGTTGTTAAACCATTGACTGATTTGACTAAGAAGGGTGCTGATGTTGCTGATTGGTCCCCTGCTGCTGTGGAGGCCTTTCGGGAGCTTAAGCGCTGCTTTTCTTCCGCCCCTGTGTTGCGTCAGCCTGATGTTGCTCTTCCTTTTCAGGTTGAGGTCGACGCTTCTGAAATCGGAGCTGGGGCGGTTTTGTCGCAGAGAAGTTCCGATTGCTCCGTGATGAGACCTTGTGCTTTTTTCTCGCGTAAATTTTCGCCCGCCGAGCGGAATTATGATGTTGGGAATCGGGAGCTTTTGGCCATGAAGTGGGCTTTTGAGGAGTGGCGTCATTGGCTTGAGGGGGCTAGACATCAGGTGGTGGTATTGACTGACCACAAAAATCTAATTTATCTTGAGTCCGCCAGACGCCTGAATCCTAGACAGGCGCGCTGGTCGTTGTTTTTCTCTCGGTTTGATTTTGTGGTGTCCTACCTGCCGGGTTCTAAGAATGTTAAGGCGGATGCCCTTTCTAGGAGTTTTGAGCCTGACTCCCCTGGTAATTCTGAACCTACAGGTATCCTTAAGGATGGAGTGATATTGTCTGCCGTTTCTCCAGACCTGCGGCGGGCCTTGCAGGAGTTTCAGGCGGATAGACCTGATCGTTGCCCACCTGGTAGACTGTTTGTTCCTGATGATTGGACCAGTAAAGTCATTTCTGAGGTTCATTCTTCTGCGTTGGCAGGTCATCCTGGAATCTTTGGTACCAGGGATTTGGTGGCAAGGTCCTTCTGGTGGCCTTCCCTGTCTCGAGATGTGCGAGGCTTCGTGCAGTCTTGTGACGTTTGTGCTCGGGCCAAGCCTTGTTGTTCTCGGGCTAGTGGATTGTTGTTGCCCTTGCCTATCCCGAAGAGGCCCTGGACGCACATCTCGATGGATTTTATTTCGGATCTTCCTGTTTCTCAGAAGATGTCTGTCATCTGGGTGGTGTGTGATCGTTTCTCTAAGATGGTCCATTTGGTTCCCCTGCCTAAGTTGCCTTCTTCTTCCGAGTTGGTTCCTCTGTTTTTTCAAAATGTGGTCCGTTTGCATGGTATTCCGGAGAATATCGTTTCTGACAGAGGTACCCAATTCGTGTCTAGATTTTGGCGAGCATTCTGTGCTAGGATGGGCATAGATTTGTCTTTCTCGTCTGCTTTCCATCCTCAGACTAATGGCCAGACCAAGCGGACGAATCAGACCTTGGAGACATATTTGAGGTGTTTTGTGTCTGCAGATCAGGATGATTGGGTTGCTTTTTTGCCTTTAGCGGAGTTTGCCCTCAATAATCGGGCCAGCTCTGCCACCTTGGTGTCTCCCTTTTTCTGTAATTCGGGGTTTCATCCTCGATTTTCTTCTGGTCAGGTGGAATCTTCGGATTGTCCTGGAGTGGATGCTGTGGTGGAGAGGTTGCATCAGATTTGGGGGCAGGTAGTGGACAATTTGAAGTTGTCCCAGGAGAAGACTCAGCTTTTTGCCAACCGCCGGCGTCGGGTTGGTCCTCGGCTTTGTGTTGGGGACTTGGTGTGGTTGTCTTCTCGTTTTGTCCCTATGAGGGTTTCTTCTCCCAAGTTTAAGCCTCGGTTCATCGGCCCGTACAAGATATTGGAGATTCTTAACCCTGTGTCCTTCCGTTTGGACCTCCCTGCATCTTTTTCTATTCATAATGTTTTTCATCGGTCATTATTGCGCAGGTATGAGGTACCGGTTGTGCCTTCCGTTGAGCCTCCTGCTCCGGTGTTGGTTGAGGGCGAGTTGGAGTACGTTGTGGAAAAAATCTTGGACTCCCGTGTTTCCAGACGGAAACTCCAGTATCTGGTCAAATGGAAGGGATACGGTCAGGAGGATAATTCTTGGGTGACTGCCTCTGATGTTCATGCCTCCGATTTGGTCCGTGCCTTTCATAGGGCTCATCCTGATCGCCCTGGTGGTTCTGGTGAGGGTTCGGTGCCCCCTCCTTGAGGGGGGGGTACTGTTGTGAAATTGGATTTTGGGCTCCCCCGGTGGCCACTGGTGGAATTGAACTGGTGTGCATCATCCTCTCTGTTCACCTGTTTCCATCAGGATGTGGGAGTCGCTATTTAGCCTTGCTCCTCTGTCACTTCCATGCCGGTCAACATTGTAATCAGAAGCCTTTCTGTGCATGTTCCTGCTGCTAGACAACTCCCAGCTAAGTTGGACTTTAGTCCTTGTTTGTTTTTGCATTTTGTTCCAGTTCACAGCTGTGGTTTCGTTTCTGTGTCTGGAAAGCTCTTGTGATCTGAAATTGCCACTCTGATGTTATGAGTTAATACTAGAGTCTTAAAGTAATCTCAGGATGGTGTTTTGATAGGGTTTTCAGCTGACCATGAAAGTGCCCTTTCTATCTTTCTGCTATCTAGTAAGCGGACCTCAATTTTGCTAAACCTATTTTCATACTACGTTTGTCATTTCATCTAAAATCACCGCCAATATTTGTGGGGGCCTCTGTCTGCCTTTCGGGGAAATTTCTCTAGAGGTGAGCCAGGACTATATTTTCCTCTGCCAGGATTAGTTAGTCCTCCGGCCGGCGCTGGGCGTCTAGGGATAAAACGCAGGCTACGCTACCCGGCTACTGTTAGTTGTGCGGCAGGTTTAGTTCATGGTCAGTTTAGTTTCCATCCTTCCAAGAGCTAGTTCTTATGTTTGCTGGGCTATGTTCTCTTGCCATTGAGAACCATAACACAGACCAGTCTCCAATCTCCCCTTCATCTCTAAACTCTTGGAGTGCCTAGTCTACTCCCGCCTTACCTGATACCGCAACACTCACTCCCTCCTAGACCCTGAACAGTCCAGCTTCTGCCCCCTACATTCGACAGAAATTGCACTCATCAAAGTGACCAATGACCTTCTGACAGCAAAATGTAACAGTGACCACTCTCTGCTCATTCTTCTCGACCTTTCTGCAGCTTTCGAGACAGTTGACCACAGTCTCCTACTCTCTAGGCTCCAGTCATTAGGCATTAAGGACACTGCCCTCTCCTGGTTCTCTTCCTACCTTTCTGACAGCTCCTTCAGTGTTTTGTTTGCTGTCTCCTCTTCCTCTCGCTGTCAGGGTACCTCAGGGGTCAGTCCTTGGCCCCCTTCTCTTCTCTCTCTACTCGGCCCCAATTGGACAGACCATCAGCAGATTTAGTTTTCAGTATCATCTTTATGCTGATGACACACAACTATACACATGATCCCCTGACCATACCCCCACTGTACTACAGAACGCCAGTGACTGTCTGTCCGCAGTCTTCAACATCATGTCTGCTCTCTATCTGAAACTCAACCTCTCCAAAACTGAACTTCTTCAGCTTCCACCATCTACTAACCTCCCTAAATCTGACATTTCCCTCTCCGTGGGTGGCACCATAATAACACCCCAGCAGCAGCGGCGCTGTCTGGGTGTTATGTTTGACTCCGATCTCTCCTTCACATCCCATATACAATCTGTTGCCTGCTCTTGCTGCTTACACCTAAAGAACATCTCTAGAATCTGCCCTTTTCTCACCATGGAAACAACAAAAACCCTCACTGTCGCCTTGATCCATTCCCGCCTGGACTACTGCAAAGCTCTATTAATTGGCCTCCCCGATACTTGACTTTCTACTCTCCTGTCCATCCTTATTGCAGCAGCCAGGGTTGGCCTTCTAGCTAATCAGTATTCAGACGTGTCCGATCTTCGCCAGTCATTACACTGGCTGCCCATTCATTATTGAATCCAATTCAAAGTACTTGTTCTCACCCACAAAGCTCTCCACAGTGCGGCACCCCCTTACATCTCCTCCCTCATTTCTGTCTATCGACCTAACCGATCACTGCGCTCTGCAAATGACTTTTGACTAACCTCTGCACTAATCCATACCCCCCACTCCCGACTCCAAGACTTCTCCCGTGCTGCACCAATATTCTGGAATGCTCTACCCCAAGATATTAGAACCATCTACAATTTGCATAGTTTTAGGCGCTCCCTCAAAACACATTTGTTCAGAGTGGTCTATCATGTTCCTTAATCAAATTCATTTTATGTTTAAGTGTGTGTGTGTGTAGCCCATTCACTACTTCCATCTATCCCCCACCCTCCTGAAGATGGCTGAACCATCATTGTAAATACACACCTCTACCTTGTATCACCCCCACCTCATTGTAGATTGTAAGCTCTCATGAGCAGGGTCATCTTATTTTGCTTTAATTATTGTATTGTTAACGTTGTTTGTTATGGTTCCCAATGGCAGGGGAACATCAGAAGCATAGAAAAAACGGACAAGCTCTCGGGTGATGGAAACTAGAGCTGACCGCGATGCTAAACCTATACACACAACTAATAGTAGCCAGGGAACATACCTACGTTTTTGCTAGATGTCTCGCACCAGCCGGAGAGCTAACTACCCCTAGTAGATGAAACACAGTCCTGGCTTGCCTCCAGAGGAAAATCCCCCACAGGAGATAGTAGCCCCCCACATATAATAACGGTGAGTTAAGATGAAAAGACAAACGTAGTATGAAAGCAGATTTAGCACAGCGAGGCCCACTAACTAGATAGCAGAAGGATACAATAGTGGACTTCGCAGTCAGCTACAAAACCCTATCAAATACCATCCTGAAATTACCTTAAACTTATGTGCCAACTCATGGCACCGGAGTGGCAATTTCAGCCCACAAGAGCTTCCAGCTGCAGAGAATCACATAAGTGCAAACTGGACAAAAGATACAAAAATAGACAAAGGACAGAAATGTCCAACTTAGCTGGTCAGCAGACTGGGAGCAGGTACATGCAACAGAAAGACTCTGGTTACATTGTTGGCCGGCATTGGAATGACTGAGGAACAAGGCTAAATAGGAAACTCCCACATCCTGATAGAAACAGGTGAAAAGCTCAAAGACACCAGTACCACAAGCGACCACTGGGGGAGCCAAATAACCGAATCACAACAGTACCCCCCCCCTTAAGGAGGGGGCACCGAACCCTCACAAGAACCACCAGGGCGATCTGGATGAGCCCTATGAAAGGCACGGACCAAATCAGAGGCATGAACATCTGAAGCTGAAACCCAAGAATTATCCTCCTGACCGTAGCCTTTCCACTTAACCAGATATTGAAGTCTCCGTCTGGAAACACGGGAGTCCAAGATTTTCTCCACCACGTACTCCAATTCACCCTCAACCAGCACAGGAGCAGGAGGCTCAACAGAAGGCACAACTGGCACCTCATACCTCCGCAATAACGACCGATGGAAAACATTATGGATAGCAAAGGATGCTGGGAGGTCCAAACGAAAAGACACAGGGTTAAGAATTTCTAAAATCCTATAAGGACCGATGAACCGAGGCTTAAACTTAGGAGAAGAGACCCTCATAGGGACAAAACGGGAAGACAACCACACCAAGTCCCCAACACGAAGACGAGGACCAACACGACGATGGCGATTAGCATAATGCTGAGTCCTCTCCTGGGACAACTTTAAATTGTCCACCACCTGCCCCCAAATATGATGCAACCTGTCCACCATAGTATCCACTCCAGGACAATCCGAAGATTCCACCTGACCAGATGAAAAACGAGGATGGAACCCTGAATTGCAAAAGAAAGGGGAAACCAAAGTGGCAGAACTGGCCCGATTATTAAGGGCAAACTCTGCCAACGGCAAAAAGGTGACCCAGTCATCCTGATCAGCAGACACAAAACACCTCAAATAAGTCTCCAAGGTCTGATTAGTACGCTCTGTCTGGCCATTCGTCTGAGGATGAAATGCAGACGAAAAAGACAAATCAATGCCCATCCTGGCACAAAACGCCCGCCAAAATCTGGACACAAACTGAGATCCCCTGTCAGAAACTATATTCTCCGGGATACCATGCAACCGAACCACATTCTGAAAAAACAGAGGCACCAACTCAGATGAGGAAGGCAACTTGGGCAAAGGTACCAAATGAACCATCTTAGAAAAACGGTCACACACCACCCAGATGACAGACATTTTCTGAGAAACAGGGAGATCAGAAATAAAATCCATAGAGATGTGTGTCCAAGGCCTCTTAGGAATAGGCAAGGACAACAACAATCCACTAGCCCGAGAACAACAAGACTTGGCCCGAGCACAAACATCACAAGACTGCACAAAAGTACGCACGTCCCGAGACAGGGAAGGCCACCAGAAGGACCTAGCCACCAAATCCCTGGTACCAAAAATTCCCGGATGACCTGCCAACGCAGAAGAATGAACCTCCGAGATGACTCTACTGGTCCACTCATCCGGCACAAACAATCTACCAGGCGGACAACGATCAGGCCGATCCGCCTGAAACTCTTGTAAAGCACGTCGCAGGTCAGGGGAGACAGCAGACAATATCACCCCATCCTTAAGGATACCCGTAGGTTTAGAATCACCAGGGAAATCAGGTTCAAAACTCCTAGAAAGGGCATCTGCCTTCACATTTTTAGAACCTGGCAGATACGAGACCACAAAATTAAACCGAGAGAAAAACAACGACCAGCGCGCCTGTCTAGGATTCAGACGTCTGGCCGACTCAAGATAAATCAAATTCTTGTGATCAGTCAAGACCACCACCTGATGTCTAGCACCCTCAAGCCAATGACGCCACTCCTCGAATGCCCATTTCATCGCCAAAAGCTCCCGATTACCAACATCATAGTTTCGCTCGGCGGGCGAAAATTTTCGAGAAAAGAACGCACAAGGTCTCATCACTGAACCATCTGAACTTTTCTGTGACAAAACCGCCCCGCTCCAATCTCGAAAGCATCAACTTCCACCTGAAAAGGAAGTGAAACATCAGGCTGGCGCAACACAGGGGCAGAAGAAAAGCGGCGCTTAAGCTCTCGAAAGGCCTCCAGAGCAGCAGGAGACCAATCGGCAACATCAGCACCTTTTTTAGTCAAATCAGTCAAAGGCTTGACCACGCTAGTTAAACCAGTTATGGATCGACGATAAAAATTAGCAAAGCCCAAAAATTTCTGAAGGCTCTTAAGAGAAGTCGGCTGCGTCCAGTCACAAATTGCCCGAACCTTAACAGGATCCATCTCAATAGAAGAAGGGGAAAAAATGTACCCCAGAAAAGAAATCTTCTGAACCCCAAATACGCACTTTGAACCCTTTACAAACAGAGAATTGGTCCACAAAACCTGAAAAACCATCCTAACCTGTTGAACATGAGACTCCCAGTCATCCGAAAAAATCAAAACGTCATCCAGATACACAACCATGAATTTATCCAGATATTCACGGAAAATATTGTGCATAAAGGACTGAAAGACCGAAGGGGCATTTGACAAACCAAAAGGCATTACCAAATACTCAAAATGGCCCTCGGGCGTATTAAATGCGGTTTTCCACTCATCCCCCTGCTTAATTCGCACCAAATTATACGCACCACGAAGATCAATCTTAGAGAACCACTTAGCTCCCTTAATGCGAGCAAATAAATCTGTCAGCAATGGCAAAGGATACTGATATTTGACTGTGATCTTATTTAAGAGTCTATAATCAATACAAGGTCTCAAAGAACCATCTCTTTTGGCTACAAAAAAGAACCCTGCTCCTAAAGGAGACGAAGAAGGACGAATATGTCCTTTTTCCAAGGACTCCCTAATATACTCTCGCATAGCAGCATGTTCAGGTACAGACAGATTGAATAAACGACCCTTAGGAAATTTACTGCCAGGAATCAGATCTATGGCGCAATCACAATCTCTGTGAGGGGGAAGAGAATTAAGAGTAGACTCCTCAAAAACATCACAATAATCAGACAAAAAAGCCGGGATCTCAGAGGGAATAGATGAAGCAATGGAAACCAAAGGTGCGCCCCCATGATTTCCCTGACATCCCCAGCTTAGTACAGACATTGTTTTCCAGTCAAGGACTGGGTTATGGGTTTGCAACCATGGCAATCCCAGCACTAATACATCATGTAGATTAAACAACACAAGGAAGCGAATCACCTCCTGATGGTCTGGAGTCATGCGCATGGTCACTTGTGTCCAGTATTGTGGTTTATTACTAGCCAATGGTGTAGAATCAATACCCTTTAAAGGTATAGGGACTTCCAGAGGCTCTAGATCAAACCCACAGCGCCTGGCAAAGGACCAATCCATAAGACTCAAAGCGGCACCAGAATCCACATAAGCATCCGCGACAATAGAAGATAACGAACAAATTAAAGTCACAGACAAAATAAACTTGGACTGCAAAGTGCCAATAGCAGAGGATTTAGCAACTTTGTTTGTTCGTTTTGAGCATGCTGATATAACATGAGTTGAATTCCCACAATAGAAGCACAACCCATTTTTGCGTCTATAATTCTGTCGTTCGCTTCTGGACAGAAAACTGTCACATTGCATACTCTCTGGTGCTTTCTCAGAAGACACCGCCAAATGGTGCACAGGTTTGCGTTCCCGTAAACGCCGATCAATCTGAATAGCCATTGTCATGGACTCATTCAGACCCGTAGGCGTAGGAAACCCCACCATGACGTCTTTTACGGCATCAGAGAGCCCTTCTCTGAAATTTGCCGCCAGAGCGCACTCATTCCACTGAGTAAGCACAGACCATTTTCGAAATTTCTGGCAATATATTTCGGCTTCATCTTGCCCCTGAGAGAGGGCTATCAAGGCCTTTTCAGCCTGAATCTCTAAATTAGGTTCCTCATAAAGTAACCCTAAGGCCAGAAAAAACGCATCCACATTGAGCAACGCAGGATCCCCTGGTGCCAATGAAAATGCCCAATTTTGAGGGTCACCCCGCAATAATGAAATCACAATTTTAACCTGCTGTGCAGGATCTCCAGCAGAGTGAGATCTCAGAGAAAGAAACAATTTACAATTGTATTTAAAATTCAGAAAACAAGATCGATCTCCGGAGAAAAACTCTGGTATAGGAATTTTAGGTTCAGACCGAGGAGCATGTATAACAAAATCTTGTATATTCTGAACTTTAGCAACAAGATTATTCAAATTTGTAGCCAGACTCTGGAGATCCATATTTCAACAGATAAAATCTGAGCCATTTAGGGGTTAAGAGGAGAGGAAAGCAGGAGACTGCAATTAGAGCTGGAGTGCAACTTCAGAGGGAGGAAAAAAAAAAAAAAAATTTCACACAGTTCCTTTTCTCTCCTGCTTCAGCCCATAGATTAAACATGTTGGCTGGCCATACTGTTATGGTTACCAATGGCAGGGGAACATCAGAAGCATAGAAAAAACGGACAAGCTCTCGGGTGATGGAAACTAGAGCTGACCGCGATGCTAAACCTATACACAACTAATAGTAGCCAGGGAACGTACCTACGTTTTCGCTAGACGTCTCGCACCAGCCGGAGAGCTAACTACCCCTAGTAGATGAAACACAGTCCTGGCTTGCCTCCAGAGGAAAATCCCCCACAGGAGATAGTAGCCCCCCACATATAATAACGGTGAGTTAAGATGAAAAGACAAACGTAGTATGAAAGCAGATTTAGCACAGCGAGGCCCACTAACTAGATAGCAGAAGGATACAATAGTGGACTTCGCAGTCAGCTACAAAACCCTATCAAATACCATCCTGAAATTACCTTAAACTCATGTGCCAACTCATGGCACCGGAGTGGCAATTTCAGCCCACAAGAGCTTCCAGCTGCAGAGAATCACATAAGTGCAAACTGGACAAAAGATACAAAAATAGACAAAGGACAGAAATGTCCAACTTAGCTGGTCAGCAGACTGGGAGCAGGTACATGCAACAGAAAGACTCTGGTTACATTGTTGGCCGGCATTGGAATGACTGAGGAACAAGGCTAAATAGGAAACTCCCACATCCTGATAGAAACAGGTGAAAAGCTCAAAGACACCAGTACCACAAGCGACCACTGGGGGAGCCAAATAACCGAATCACAACAGTTGTTACTTATGACTGTTGTGTTTAAAACTGTTAAACTGTTAAGCGCTATGTTGGTGCTGTATAAATAAAGATTATATATATATATATATAAATATATATATATATATATATGATGCTCAGTAGTGTGTGCGTGTGGCCTCCACGTGCCTGTATGATCTCCCTACAATGCCTGGGCATGCTCCTGCTTAGTTGGCGGATGGTTTCCTGAGGGATATCCTCCCAGACCTGGACTAAAGCATCCACCAACTCCTGGACAGTCTGTGGTGCAATGTGACATTGGTGGATGGTGCGAGAAATGATGTCCCAAATGTGTTCAATCAGATTCAGGTCTGAGGAATGGGCAGGCTAGTCCATAGCTTCAATGCCTTCATCTTGCAGGGCTGTGAGGCCCTCCAAAGAAATGCCACCCCACACCATTACTGACCCACTGCCAAACCGGTCATGCAGAAGGATGTTGCAGGCAGCAGATCGCTCTCCACGTCGTCTCCAGACTCTGTCACGTCTGTCACATGTGATCAGTGTGAACCTGCTTTCATCTGTGAAGAGCACAGGGCACCAGTGGTGAATTTGCCAATCCTGGTGTTTTGTGGCAAATGCCAAGCATCCTGCACGATGTTGGGCTGTGAGCACAACCCCTATCTGTGGACATCGGGCACTCAGACCATCCTCATGGAGTCGGTTTCTAACCATTTGTACAGACACATGTACATTTGTGCCCTGTTGGAGGTCATTTTGCAGGGCTCTAGCAGTGCTCCTCCTGTTCCTCCCTGCACAAAGGCTGAGGTAGCGGTCCTGCTGTTGGGTTGTTGCCCTCCTATGGCCCCCTCCATGTCTCCTGGTTTATTGGCCTGTCTCCTGGTAACGCCTTCAGCCTCTGGACACTACGCTGAGAGACACAGCAAACCTTCTTGCCACAGCTTGCATTGATGTGCCATCCTGCATGAGCTGCACTACCTGAGCCAATTGTGTGGCACTACCTGGGCCAATTGTAGAGTCCATCTCATGCTACCACGAGTGTGAAAGCACAACTAACATTCAAAAGTGACCAAAATATTAGCCAGAAAGCATTGGTACTGAGATGTAGTCTGTGGTCCCCACCTGCAGAACAACTCCTTTATTGAGTGTGTCTTGATAATGGCCAATAATTTCCATCTGTTGTCTATTCCATTTGCACAACAGCATGTGAAATTGATTGTCAAACAGTGTTGCTTCCTAAGTGGACAGTTTGATTTCACAGAAGTTTGATTTACTTGGAGTCATATTCTGCTGTTTATGTGTTCCCCTTATTTTTTTGACAGTGTGTATATATATATATATATATATATATATATATATATATATATATATATATATATATATATATATATCGTATATACTCGAGTATAAGCCGACCCAAGTATAAGCCGACCCTCCTAATTTTGCCACAAAAAACTGGGAAAACTTATTGACTCGAGTATAAGCCTAGGGTGGTGTTGTGAATTAGACTTTTTTGGCTCCCTCTTGTGGTCACTAG
Organism: Ranitomeya variabilis; assembly: GCF_051348905.1. Classification (NCBI taxonomy): domain Eukaryota; kingdom Metazoa; phylum Chordata; class Amphibia; order Anura; family Dendrobatidae; genus Ranitomeya; species Ranitomeya variabilis. Next base: position 926,636,465 of record NC_135233.1, on the reverse strand, counting down.
TGGTATGACTCTGAGATTGTCTTTCCCTAGTTTGGCACCCACCTGGGTCGTTAGTCCAGGAGTGTTGCTATATGAACTTCCTGAATTCTTAGTCTGGTGCCTGGCATCGTTGTAATCAGTCCTTTCTGTTTGCTCCTGTCTGCTGGTCCTGGTTCATGCAAAATTAAGCTAAGTTCCTGCTTCCTTGTTTTTTGGTTATTTGTATTGCTCTTATTTTTTTGTCCAGCTTGTACTAAATGTGATTCCTGATTTTGCTGGAAGCTCTAGGGGGCTGGTATTCTCCCCCCGGGCCGTTAGACGGTTCGGGGGTTCTTGAATATCCAGCGTGGATATTTTTGATAGGGTTTTTGCTGACCGTATAAGTTATCTTACTATATTCTGCTATTAGTCAGTGGGCCTCTCTTTGCTAAATACCTAGTTCATTCTTACGTTTGTCTTTTCTTCTTACCTCACCGTTATTATTTGTTGGGGGCTTGTATCCAACTTTTGGGGTCTTTTCTCTGGAGGCAAGAAAGGTCTATCTTTTCCCTTCTAGGGTTAGTTAGTTCTCCGGCTGGCGCGAGACGTCTAGAACCAACGTAGGCACGTTCCCCGGCTGCTGCTATTTGTGGTGCTAGGATTAGCTATACGGTCAGCCCAGTTACCACTGCCCTATGAGCTGGTTTTTTTGTTTGTTTTTTTTAAAAAAGAAATATTCTGCTATTAGTCAGTGGGCCTCTCTTTGCTAAATACCTAGTTCATTCTTACATTTGTCTTTTCTTCTTACCTCACCGTTATTATTTGTTGGGGGCTTGTATCCAACTTTTGGGGTCTTTTCTCTGGAGGCAAGAAAGGTCTATCTTTTCCCTTCTAGGGTTAGTTAGTTCTCCGGCTGGCGCGAGACGTCTAGAACCAACGTAGGCACGTTCCCCGGCTGCTGCTATTTGTGGTGCTAGGATTAGCTATACGGTCAGCCCAGTTACCACTGCCCTATGAGCTGGTTTTTTGTGTTTGCAGACTTGGTATTTATTGCAGAGACCCTCTGCCATTGGGGTCATAACAGTATGCCAGGCCTAAGTTGAATGTTTAATGCATTTCAGAAGTGGGATAATAAGAAAGGAAATTCTGAGTTTTTTTTTTTTTTCCTCTCTTTCTTCCTCCCCTTTACCTCTGAGTGGCTTAAGCTTGCTGCAGACATGAATGTCCAGACTCTGATTACAAGTGTGGATCAGCTTGCTGCTCGTGTGCAGGGCATACAAGATTTTGTTACCAGTAGTCCTATGTCTGAACCTAAAATACCTATTCCTGAACTGTTCTCTGGAGATCGATTTAAGTTTAGGAATTTCAGGAATAATTGTAAATTGTTTCTTTCTCTGAGACCCCGTTCGTCTGGAGACTCAGCTCAGAAAGTTAAAATTGTTATCTCTTTCTTGCGGGGCGACCCTCAGGATTGGGCTTTCTCGCTAGCGCCAGGAGATCCAGCATTGGCGAATATTGATGCGTTTTTTCTGGCGCTCGGATTGCTTTACGAGGAACCCAATCTTGAAATTCAGGCAGAAAAAGCCTTGCTGGCTATTTCTCAGGGCCAGGATGAAGCTGAAGTGTATTGACAAAAATTTCGGAAATGGTCCGTGCTTACTCAGTGGAATGAGTGTGCTCTGGCCGCAAATTTCAGAAATGGCCTTTCTGAAGCCATTAAGAATGTGATGGTGGGTTTCTCCATTCCTACAAGTCTGAATGATTCCATGGCGCTGGCTATTCAAATTGACCGGCGTTTGCGGGAGCGCAAAACTGCTAATCCTCTGGTGGTGTTGTCTGAACAAACACCTGAATTAATGCAATGTGATAGAATTCAGACTAGAAATGAACGGAAAAATCATAGACGGCAGAATGGGTTGTGTTTTTACTGTGGTGATTCTACACATGTTATATCAGCATGCTCTAAACGCCTTACAAGGGTTGTTAGCCCTGTCGCCATTGGTAATTTGCAACCTAAATTTATTTTGTCTGTGACTTTAATTTGCTCATTGTCTTCCTACCCTGTTATGGCGTTTGTGGATTCAGGTGCTGCCCTGAGTCTTATGGATCTGTCATTTGCCAAGTGCTGTGGTTTTGTTCTTGAGCCATTGGTAAATCCTATCCCTCTTAGAGGTATTGATGCTACGCCATTGGCGGAAAATAAACCGCAGTTTTGGACACAGGTAACCATGTGCATGACTCCTGAACATCGGGAGGTGATTCATTTTCTTGTTCTGCATAAAATGCATGATTTGGTCGTTTTGGGTCTGCCATGGTTACAGACCCATAATCCAGTCTTGGATTGGAAGGCAATGTCTGTGTCAAGTTGGGGCTGTCAGGGAATTCATGGTGATTCCCCACCGGTGTCTATTGCTTCCTCTACTCCTTCGGAAGTTCCTGAGTATTTGTCTGATTATCAGGATGTATTCAGCGAGTCCAGGTCCAGTGCGCTTCCTCCTCATAGGGACTGTGACTGCGTTATAGATTTGATTCCAGGTAGTAAATTTCCTAAGGGAAGATTATTTAATCTGTCTGTACCTGAGCATACCACAATGCGTTCGTATATCAAGGAATCTCTGGAGAAGGGGCATATCCGTCCATCCTCTTCCCCTCTTGGTGCGGGATTCTTTTTTGTGGCCAAGAAGGACGGATCTTTGAGACCTTGTATTGACTATCGGCTTCTGAATAAAATCACTGTTAAATTTCAGTATCCTTTGCCTCTGTTGTCGGACTTGTTTGCCCGGATTAAAGGTGCCAAGTGGTTCACCAAGATAGATCTTCGTGGTGCGTACAACCTTGTGCGCATTAAGCAAGGAGATGAATGGAAAACTGCATTTAATACGCCCGAAGGTCATTTTGAGTACTTGGTGATGCCTTTTGGGCTCTCTAATGCTCCTTCAGTGTTTCAGTCCTTTATGCATGATATTTTCCGGAAGTATCTGGATAAATTTATGATTGTTTATCTGGATGATATTCTGTTTTTTTCTGATGATTGGGACTCGCATGTAGAGCAGGTCAGGATGGTGTTTCAGGTTTTGCGTGAGAATGCTTTGTTTGTTAAGGGCTCAAAGTGTCTCTTTGGAGTACAGAAGGTTCCTTTTTGGGTTTTATTTTCTCCCCTTCTGCAGTGGAGATGGACCCAGTCAAGGTCCGAGCTATTCATGATTGGACTCAACCCACGTCAGTTAAGAGTCTTCAGAAGTTCTTGGGCTTTGCTAACTTCTACCGTCGTTTTATCGCTAATTTTTCTAGCGTTGTTAAACCTTTGACGGATATGACCAAGAAAGGTTCTGATGTTGCTAACTGGGCTCCTGCAGCCGTGGAGGCTTTCCAAGAGTTGAAGTGCCGGTTTACTTCAGCGCCTGTTTTGTGCCAGCCTGATGTCTCACTTCCCTTTCAGGTTGAAGTGGATGCTTCTGAGATTGGGGCAGGGGCCGTTTTGTCGCAGAGAGGCCCTGGTTGCTCTGTAATGAGACCATGTCTGTAATGAGTCCATGTGCTTTTTTCTCTAGGAAGTTTTCGCCTGCTGAGCGGAATTATGATGTTGGCAATCGGGAGTTGCTGGCCATGAAGTGGGCATTTGAGGAGTGGCGTCATTGGCTCAAGGGTGCTAAGCATCATGTGGTGGTCTTGACTGATCACAAAAATCTGATGTATCTCGAGTCTGCTAAACGCCTGAATCCTAGACAGGCCCATTGGTCATTGTTTTTCTCCCGTTTTGACTTTGTGGTCTCGTATTTACCAGGTTCAAAGAATGTGAAGGCTGATGCTCTTTCAAGGAGCTTTGTGCCTGACTCTCCTGGAGTCGCAGAACCTGTTGGTATTCTTAAAGAGGGAGTAATCTTGTCAGCCATTTCTCCGGATTTGCGACGTGTGTTGCAGAGATTTCAGGCTGGTAGACCTGACTCTTGTCCACCTGACAGACTGTTTGTTCCTGTTAAATGGACCAGCAGAGTCATTTCCGAGGTTCATTCCTCGGTGTTGGCAGGGCATCCAGGAATTTTTGGCACCAGAGATTTGGTGGCTAGGTCCTTTTGGTGGCCTTCCTTGTCGCGGGATGTGCGGTTATTTGTGCAGTCCTGTGGGACTTGTGCTCGAGCTAAGCCTTGCTGTTCTCGTGCCAGCGGGTTGTGTCATGATTCTCAATGGCGAGAGAACATAGCCCAGCATATATGAGAACTAGCTCTTGGAAGATGGAAACTATACTGACCATGAACTAAACCTGCCGCACAACTAGAAGTGGCCGGGTAGCATGCCTACGTTTTTTTATCCCTAGATGCCCAGCGCCAGCCGGAGAACTACCTAATCCTAGCAGAGGAAAAGACAGTCCTGGCTCACCTCTAGAGAAATTTTCCCAAAAGGCAGACAGAGGCCCCCACATATATTGGCGGTGATTTAAGATGAAATGACAAACGTAGTATGAAAATAGGTTTAGCAAAATCGAGGTCCGCTTACTAGATAGCATGAAGACAGAAAGGGCACTTTCATGGTCAGCAGAAAACCCTATCAAAACACCATCCAGAAATTACTTTAAGACTCTAGCATTAACTCATAACACCAGAGTGGCAATTTCCGCTCACAAGAGCTTTCCAGACACAGTAACGAAACAGCAGCTGTGAACAGGAACAAAATGCAAAAACACACAAGGACAAAAGTCCAACTTAGCTGGGAGTTGTCTAGTAGCAGGAACATGCACAGAAAGGCTACTGATTACATTGTTGACCGGCATGAAACTGACAGAGGAGCAAGGTTATATAGCGACTCCCACATCCTGATAGGAGCAGGTGAACAGAGGGGATGATGCACACAAGTTAAATTCCACAAGTGGCCACCGGGGGAGCCCAGAATCCAATTTCACAACAGTACCCCCCCCTCAAGGAGGGGGCACCGAACCCTCACCAGAACCACCAGGGCGATCAGGATGAGCCCTATGAAAGGCACGGACAAGATCGGAGGCATGAACATCAGAGGCAGTGACCCAAGAATTATCCTCCTGACCGTATCCCTTCCATTTGACCAGATACTGGAGTTTCCGTCTGGAAACACGAGAGTCCAAGATCTTTTCCACAACGTACTCCAACTCACCCTCAACCAACACCGGAGCAGGAGGCTCAACGGAAGGCACAGCTGGTACCTCATACCTGCGCAACAATGACCGATGAAAAACATTATGAATCGAAAAGGATGCAGGGAGGTCCAAACGGAAGGACACAGGGTTAAGAATCTCCAATATCTTGTACGGGCCGATGAACCGAGGCTTAAACTTAGGAGAAGAAACCCTCATAGGGACAAAACGAGAAGACAACCACACCAAGTCCCCAACACAAAGCCGAGGACCAACACGACGACGGCGGTTGGCAAAAAGCTGAGTCTTCTCCTGGGACAACTTCAAATTGTCCACCACCTGCCCCCAAATCTGATGCAACCTCTCCACCACAGCATCCACTCCAGGACAATCCGAAGATTCCACTTGACCGGAGGAAAATCGAGGATGAAACCCCGAATTACAGAAAAACGGGGACACCAAGGTGGCAGAGCTGGCCCGATTATTGAGGGCGAACTCCGCCAAAGGCAAAAAAGCAACCCAATCATCCTGATCCGCAGACACAAAACACCTCAAATATGTCTCCAAGGTCTGATTAGTCCGCTCGGTCTGGCCATTAGTCTGAGGATGGAAAGCAGACGAAAAAGACAAATCTATGCCCATCCTAGCACAGAATGCCCGCCAAAATCTAGACACGAATTGGGTCCCTCTGTCAGAAACGATATTCTCCGGAATACCATGCAAACGAACAACATTTTGAAAAAACAGAGGAACTAACTCGGAAGAAGAAGGCAACTTAGGCAAGGGAACCAGATGGACCATCTTAGAGAAACGGTCACACACCACCCAGATGACAGACATCTTCTGAGAAACAGGCAGATCCGAAATAAAATCCATCGAGATGTGCGTCCAAGGCCTCTTCGGGATAGGCAAGGGTAACAACAATCCACTAGCCCGAGAACAACAAGGCTTGGCCCGAGCACAAACGTCACAAGACTGCACAAAGCCTCGCACATCTCGTGACAGGGAAGGCCACCAGAAGGACCTTGCCACCAAATCCCTGGTACCAAAGATTCCAGGATGACCTGCCAACGCAGAAGAATGAACCTCAGAGATGACTCTACTGGTCCAATCATCAGGAACAAACAGTCTACCAGGTGGGCAACGATCAGGTCTATCCGCCTGAAACTCCTGCAAGGCCCGCCGCAGGTCTGGAGAAACGGCAGACAATATCACTCCATCTTTAAGGATACCTGTGGGCTCAGAATTACCAGGGGAGTCAGGCTCAAAACTCCTAGAAAGGGCATCCGCCTTAACATTCTTAGAACCCGGTAGGTAAGACACCACAAAATTAAACCGAGAGAAAAACAACGACCAGCGCGCTTGTCTAGGATTCAGGCGCCTGGCAGACTCAAGGTAAATTAAATTTTTGTGGTCAGTCAATACCACCACCTGATGTCTGGCCCCCTCAAGCCAGTGACGCCACTCCTCAAAAGCCCACTTCATGGCCAAAAGCTCCCGATTCCCAATATCATAATTCCGCTCGGCGGGCGAAAATTTACGGGAAAAAAAAGCACAAGTTCTCATCACGGAGCAGTCGGAACTTCTCTGCGACAACACCGCCCCAGCTCCGATTTCAGAAGCGTCGACCTCAACCTGAAAAGGAAGAGCAACATCAGGCTGACGCAACACTGGGGCGGAAGAAAAGCGGCGCTTGAGCTCCCGAAAGGCCTCCACAGCATCAGGGGACCAATCAGCAACATCAGCACCCTTCTTAGTCAAATCAGTCAATGGTTTTACAACATCAGAAAAACCAGCAATAAATCGACGATAAAAGTTAGCAAAGCCCAAAAATTTCTGAAGACTCTTAAGAGAAGAGGGTTGCGTCCAATCACCAATAGCCTGAACCTTGACAGGATCCATCTCGATGGAAGAGGGGGAAAAAATGTATCCCAAGAAGGAAATCTTCTGAACCCCAAAAACACACTTAGAACCCTTCACACACAAGGAATTAGACCGCAAAACCTGAAAAACCCTCCTGACCTGCTGGACATGAGAGTCCCAGTCATCCGAAAAAATCAGAATATCATCCAGATACACAATCATAAATTTATCCAAATAATCGCGGAAAATGTCATGCATAAAGGACTGGAAGACTGAAGGGGCATTTGAAAGACCAAAAGGCATCACCAAATACTCAAAATGGCCCTCGGGCGTATTAAATGCGGTTTTCCACTCATCCCCCTGCTTGATTCGCACCAAATTATACGCCCCACGGAGATCAATCTTAGAGAACCACTTGGCCCCCTTTATACGAGCAAACAAATCAGTAAGCAGTGGTAACGGATATTGATATTTAACCGTGATTTTATTCAAAAGTCGATAATCAATGCACGGCCTCAAAGAGCCGTCTTTCTTAGACACAAAGAAAAAACCGGCTCCTAAGGGAGATGACAAAGGACGAATATGTCCCTTTTCCAAGGACTCCTTTATATATTCTCGCATAGCAGCGTGTTCAGGCACAGACAGATTAAATAAACGACCCTTAGGGTATTTACTACCCGGGATCAAGTCTATGGCACAATCGCACTCCCGGTGCGGAGGTAGTGAACCAACCTTGGGTTCTTCAAAAACGTCACAAAAGTCAGACAAGAATTCAGGAATCTCAGAGGGAATAGATGATGAAATGGAAACCAAAGGTACGTCCCCATGAGTTCCTTTACATCCCCAGCTTAACACAGACATAGCTCTCCAGTCGAGGACTGGGTTATGAGATTGCAGCCATGGCAATCCCAGCACCAAAACATCATGTAGATTATACAGCACCAGAAAGCGAATAACCTCCTGGTGATCCGGATTAACACGCATAGTCACTTGTGTCCAGTATTGTGGTTTATTACTAGCCAATGGGGTGGAGTCAATCCCTTTCAGAGGTATCGGAGCCTCCAATGGCTCCAAATCATACCCACAGCGTTTGGCAAAGGACCAATCCATAAGACTCAAAGCAGCGCCAGAGTCGACATAGGCGTCCGCGGTAATAGATGACAAAGAACAAATCAGGGTCACAGATAGAATAAACTTAGACTGTAAAGTGCTAATTGAAACAGACTTGTCAGGCTTCTTAGTACGCTTAAAGCATGCTGATATAACATGAGTTGAACCACCACAATAGAAGCACAACCCATTTTTTCGTCTAAAATTCTGCCGCTCGCTTCTGGACAGAATTCTATCACAATGCATATTTTCTGGCGTTTTCTCAGTAGACACCGCCAAATGGTGCACAGGTTTGCGCTCCCGCAGACGCCTATCGATCTGAATAGCCATCGTCATGGACTCATTCAGACTCGCAGGCACAGGGAACCCCACCATAACATCCTTAATGGCATCAGAGAGACCTTCTCTGAAAATCGCCGCCAGGGCGCACTCATTCCACTGAGTAAGCACAGACCATTTGCGGAATTTTTGGCAGTATATTTCAGCTTCATCTTGCCCCTGAGACAAGGACATCAAGGCCTTTTCCGCCTGAAGCTCTAAATGAGGTTCCTCATAAAGCAACCCCAAGGCCAGAAAAAACGCATCCACATTGAGCAACGCAGGATCCCCTGGTGCCAATGCAAAAGCCCAGTCTTGAGGGTCGCCCCGGAGCAAGGAAATTACAATCCTGACCTGCTGTGCAGGGTCTCCGGCAGAGCGAGACTTCAGGGACAAAAACAATTTGCAATTATTTTTAAAATTTTGAAAGTGAGATCTATTCCCCGAGAAGAATTCAGGCAAAGGAATTCTAGGCTCAGACATAGGTGCATGAACAACAAAATCTTGCAAATTTTGTACCTTTGTGGCGAGATTATTCAAACCTGTAGCTACACTCTGAAGATCCATTTGAAACAGGTGAACACAGAGCCATTCAAGGATTAGAAGGAGAGGAAGAGAGGAAGGCTGCAGTATAGGCAGACTAGCAAGTGATTCAATTAAGAGCACACTCAGAACTAGAGGGAAAAAAAAAAAAAAAAATTGTAGCAGACTTCTTTTTTCTCTCCTTTCTCAGCCAGTAATTTAACCCTTTTTTGGGCCGGTCAAACTGTCATGATTCTCAATGGCGAGAGAACATAGCCCAGCATATATGAGAACTAGCTCTTGGAAGATGGAAACTATACTGACCATGAACTAAACCTGCCGCACAACTAGAAGTGGCCGGGTAGCATGCCTACGTTTTTTTATCCCTAGATGCCCAGCGCCAGCCGGAGAACTACCTAATCCTAGCAGAGGAAAAGACAGTCCTGGCTCACCTCTAGAGAAATTTTCCCAAAAGGCAGACAGAGGCCCCCACATATATTGGCGGTGATTTAAGATGAAATGACAAACGTAGTATGAAAATAGGTTTAGCAAAATCGAGGTCCGCTTACTAGATAGCATGAAGACAGAAAGGGCACTTTCATGGTCAGCAGAAAACCCTATCAAAACACCATCCAGAAATTACTTTAAGACTCTAGCATTAACTCATAACACCAGAGTGGCAATTTCCGCTCACAAGAGCTTTCCAGACACAGTAACGAAACAGCAGCTGTGAACAGGAACAAAATGCAAAAACACACAAGGACAAAAGTCCAACTTAGCTGGGAGTTGTCTAGTAGCAGGAACATGCACAGAAAGGATACTGATTACATTGTTGACCGGCATGAAACTGACAGAGGAGCAAGGTTATATAGCGACTCCCACATCCTGATAGGAGCAGGTGAACAGAGGGGATGATGCACACAAGTTAAATTCCACAAGTGGCCACCGGGGGAGCCCAGAATCCAATTTCACAACAGGGTTGCTCTTGCCCTTGCCTGTCCCGAAGAGGCCTTGGACACACATTTCCATGGATTTCATTTCAGATCTTCCGTTGTCTCAGGGCATGTCTGTCATCTGGGTGGTATGTGATCGCTTTTCCAAGATGGTCCATTTGGTATCTTTGCCTAAGCTGCCTTCCTCTTCCGATCTGGTTCCTTTGTTCTTTCAGAATGTGGTTAGTTTACACGGCATTCCTGAGAATATCGTGTCTGACAGAGGATCCCAGTTTGTTTCCAGGTTCTGGCGATCCTTTTGTGCTAAGATGGGCATTGATTTGTCGTTTTCGTCTGCCTTTCATCCTCAGACTAATGGACAAACGGAGCGAACTAATCAAACTTTGGAGGCTTATTTCAGGTGTTTTGTTTCTGCGGATCAGGATGATTGAGTGACCTTCTTGCCGTTGGCTGAGTTTGCCCTTAATAATCGGGCTAGTTCCGCTACTTTGGTCTCGCCATTTTTCTGCAACTCTGGTTTCCATCCTTGTTTTTCCTCGGGACATGTGGAGCCTTCTGACTGTCCTGGGGTAGATTCTGTGGTGGATAGGTTGCAGCAGATTTGGAGTCATGTGGTGGACAACTTGAAGTTGTCACAGGAGAAGGCTCAGCGTTTTGCCAACCGCCGCCGCGGTGTGGGTCCCCGACTTCGTGTTGGGGATTTGGTATGGCTGTCTTCTCGATTTGTTCCTATGAAGGTCTCCTCTCCTAAATTCAAGCCTCGCTTCATCGGTCCTTACAAGATATTTGAAATCTTTAATCCTGTGTCCTTTCGCTTGGATCTTCCGGTGTCGTTTGCCATTCACAACGTGTTCCATAGGTCTTTGTTGCGGCGGTACGTTGTACCTGTGGTTCCTTCTGTTGAGCCTCCTGCTCCGGTGTTGGTTGAGGGCGAGTTGGAGTACGTGGTGGAGAAAATCTTGGATTCTCGTCTCTCCAGACGGAGGCTTCAGTATCTGTTCAAGTGGAAGGGCTATGGTCAGGAGGATAATTCCTGGGTGGTTGCCTCTGATGTGCATGCGGCCGATTTAGTTCGTGCCTTTCACGCTGCTCATCCTGATCGCCCTGGTGGTCTTGGTGAGGGTTCGGTGACCCCTCTTTAAAGGGGGGGTACTGTTGTGAATTAGACTTTTTTGGCTCCCTCTTGTGGTCACTAATGGTATGACTCTGAGATTGTCTTTCCCTAGTTTGGCACCCACCTGGGTCGTTAGTCCAGGGGTGTTGCTATATGAACTTCCTGAATTCTTAGTCTGGTGCCTGGCATCGTTGTAATCAGTCCTTTCTGTTTGCTCCTGTCTGCTGGTCCTGGTTCATGCAAAATTAAGCTAAGTTCCTGCTTCCTTGTTTTTTGGTTATTTGTATTGCTCTTATTTTTTTGTCCAGCTTGTACTAAATGTGATTCCTGATTTTGCTGGAAGCTCTAGGGGGCTGGTATTCTCCCCCCGGGCCGTTAGACGGTTCGGGGGTTCTTGAATATCCAGCGTGGATATTTTTGATAGGGTTTTTGCTGACCGTATAAGTCATCTTACTATATTCTGCTATTAGTCAGTGGGCCTCTCTTTGCTAAATACCTAGTTCATTCTTACGTTTGTCTTTTCTTCTTACCTCACCGTTATTATTTGTTGGGGGCTTGTATCCAACTTTTGGGGTCTTTTCTCTGGAGGCAAGAAAGGTCTATCTTTTCCCTTCTAGGGTTAGTTAGTTCTCCGGCTGGCGCGAGACGTCTAGAACCAACGTAGGCACGTTCCCCGGCTGCTGCTATTTGTGGTGCTAGGATTAGCTATACGGTCAGCCCAGTTACCACTGCCCTATGAGCTGGTTTTTTGTGTTTGCAGACTTGGTATTTATTGCAGAGACCCTCTGCCATTGGGGTCATAACAGGGTGGGAAATGCAGCAGCTTCTGGTTAATGTCAAAAATAAAAATAGATACCAATAAAAGTAAAATTAATTGAGACATCAGTAGGTTAAGTGTTTTTGAATATCCATATTGAATCAGGAGCCCCATATAATGCTCCATAAAGTTCATGATGGCCCCATATAATGCTCCATATTAAAATATACCCCATATAATGCTGCACAAAGGATAATAATGGCCCCATAAGATGCTCCATAGAAACATTTGCCCCATACAATGCTGCATAAAGGTTGATGGCCCCATAAGATGCTCCACACATTATGCCCCATGAGATGCTCCATACATTATGGCCCCATGAGATGCTCCACACATTATGGCCCCATACGATGCTCCATACATTGTGGCCCCATGAGATGCTCCACACATTAGGGGCCCCATGAGATGCTCCACACATTAGGGGCCCCATGAGATGCTCCACACATTAGGGGCCCCATGAGATGCTCCACACATTATGCCCCATAAGATGCTCCTCATATATGCCCCATAAGATGCTCCTCATATATGCCCCATAAGATGCTCCATACAGTTGCCCCATTTGCTGTTGCTGTGATTAAAATAAAAAAACTCACATACTCACCTCTCTTCGCTCAGGCCCTGGGCACTTGCGATAGTCACCTTCCACGTTCCATCGCTGCGCGCTGCTCTGTCTTCCATCTGCACTGACTGTTCAGTCAGAGGACGGCGCGCACACTAACTACGTCATCGCGCCCTCTGACCTGAACAGTCACAGCCACAGGACGGAAGACAGAGCAGCGCGCAGCGGTGGAACGAGGAAGGTGACTATCGCGCAATGCTCCCCCTCCCCTGATATACTCACCTGCTCCTGGCACGGTCCCCTGGCAGCGTCTCACTGTCAGATGGTCTCCGGGAGCCGGCGGCATCTTCCTGTGTTCAGCGGTCACGTACCGCTCATTACAGTATTGAATATGCGTGCATATTCATTAATGTAATGAGCGGTACCACGTGACCGCTGAACACAGGAAGAGCTGCCCGGAGACCATCGGACATGCAGGGACCACGCCAGGAACAGGTAAGTATATCACAGCCGCTGCTCCCCCTCACCCGCCGACCCCATACCGACACTGACTCGAGTATAAGCCGAGAGGGTCACTTTCAGCCCAAAAAAGTGGGCTGAAAATCTCGGCTTATGCTCGAGTATATACAGTATATATATATATATAATATATATATATATATATATATATATATATATTGTGGAAGGTAAGCTCTCTTAGCTGCCCCATGAGGTAGACACAAGACCATGTCTAGTTAAAGTCTCTGGGTGGTTCATTACTTCATATACCAAAAACCCCAAACTGGTAACAGAAAAATGGCCTTTCTGGATGAAAATAAAATAAACAGTTCATACACGGTCCTACCCAGTGCCTCTGGGACAACACACATAGCAGCTCTCATAGGAGCTAGCAGTCTGGAGGCTTCCTTCCTCCACACAACACAGACAGAGAAAGATAGACTAGCTGGACATTTTACTCCCTCCAGCCAGCCCCTGGAGGTGGAGATATGGTGAGTAGGCTTCCGCCCATCTCTGACCTACCCAAGATAAAAGCCATGCCCATATAGCCACTGAATTGCTCTAAGCACTTATCGTGCTGGAGAAAACACTTATGGCTTTCACATCACGCAGAAAAGCAACCTTTGTGACACATATCTCCCATCATGTATGGCACCAGTGACCCTGTCACATATTCCCCCCTCTGCAAAAGCAGGGGCTTTGACACCTTCAGACACCAAACAGAGAATTTGGGAGAGGGAATCTGTGTTCCCTTGTAACTTCCCACGTCTATGTTCTACTTGGAACCTGAAATCCTGGAGGCCTAAGAATCACCTAGTCTTACCCTTTTTCTCCCTTAACCATCTCAGAGGGGCATGATCGGACACAAGTTTAAACCTCTGGCCTAGTAGATGATCCCTCAATGTATACATCCACGGCCCATTTTATGGCTACACACACCTTCTCCACAATGGCATAATTTTTCTCACATGACAAGATCTTCCAGCTCAGATACAGGATGGGATGCTCTTCCCCATTTATTTCCTGAAAAAGCATGGCTCCCAATCCGACTTCTGAGGCATCCGTCTGGACCACGAATTCCTTGCTGAAGTCTGGTGCAACCAGAACTGGATGTTTAGATAGAGTTGACGTTCCAGGAGTTGAAGCAGGCTCTGTGTCAGCAGTCCATTTAACTATGGTCAATTTGATACCTTTAAGAAGGTCCGTCAATGGAGCGGCGATTATAGCGAAACTTGGGACAAACCGCCGATTAATAGACCACAATTCCTAGAAATGCCCTCACTTGCTTCTTGGAAAGCGGTTGCAGCAACTTCTGAATGACTTCGAACTTATTTATATGTGGTTTATTTTCGCCCCTTCCTTCTCTATGGCACACTTATTTGGATTTGTGGTGAACCCTGCAGTTTTTAAAGTATCCATAACCAACTGTACCTTTGGCAGATGACTAGCCCAGTCAGGGTTAACAATGTCATCGAGGTATGATGTGGCATACTTTTTATGCAGAGCCAGGATCCGATCCATTGCCCTCTGGAAGGTGGCTGGGGCCCCCTGCAGGCAGAAGGAAATCCTGGTGTATGAATATACCCATCAGGTGTCGAGAAGGCTGTCTTCTCCTTGCCACTCTGAGACATGGGGATCTGCCAATAACTTTTTGTCAGGTCCGGGGTTGTAAAGTAGTTTGCGGGTCCAAGTCTCTAAATGAGTTTGTCCACACTAGGCATCGGATAAGCATCAAAATTAGAAACTTTATTCAGCCTGTGGTAGTCATTGCAAGACTACCACTCACTGTTGGGCTTCGGCATGAGGACAATGGGACTCAACCATCCACTATTCGACTCCTCTATCACCCCGAGGTCTAGCATCCTCTTCACCTTATTTGATATCATATTACCTCTCTCCGTGCTTCTGGAACTCTATAGGGCTTGGGGTTCACCCTAGCGTGCGGTTCTGTTAACACGTTATGCTTGACCACCTGTGTATGCCCCAACAACTCTAAGAATATGTCCAGAGATTCTCAGTCTTGCCAGTTTCAGCAAGTTCACATGATAGACTTGGTGTGGCTTCCTTTGCCCCAGCTGGGGTACCTTGTAATTAACTTCGCCCAGTTTTTCCACAACCTCGTATGGGCCTTGACACTTGGCTAGGAACTTGCTCTCCACCGCAAGGATAAGCACTAGCACACAGTCTCAAGGCTGGCACTGCCTCAGCCTCGCTGATCGGTTAGACACCCTTGCCTGAGCCTCTTGTACCTGGAGAAGATGCTCCTTCACGATAGGCATCACTTTCGCTATTCTCAACTGGGCGACATGCTCTATGATGCTCCGGTGTGGCGTGACCTCAGCTTTCCACGTTTCCTTGGTGATATCCAGGAGTCCTCGTGGATGTCGACCATATAGGAGCTTGAACGGCGAGAAGCCAGTAGAGGCCTGGGGAACTTCCCTGATGGAAGCAGGAAGTCCCAGTCTTGACCATCCTTCTCAATGACCTTATATAGCATGGCTTTCAAGATTTTATTGAAGCGTTCTACTAGACTGTTGGTCTGTGGATGGTACATTGAGGTTCGCAGCTGGGCAAACTGCAGGACCCTACACAGTTCTTTCATTACCTTGATCAAGAAGGGGGTTCCCTGGTCTGTCAAAATCTTCTTCGGCAGGCCCGTCTTAGCAAATATATGGACAAGTTCCTGGGTGATACTTTTAGCCAAAGAGTTCCTTAGGGGTTCTGCTTCAGGGTACTGGGTTGCATAGTAAAGGACCACTAGAATATATTGGTGCCTTTCTGCAGACATAACTAAATGACCAATTCTCTCGAACTGGATCACTATTAACAGTAACAGGAACAGAGGACTTCGGAAGTGAGTAGAGGGAGCGGTTATCTGGCAGGTGGGGCAGGACCTACAATAATTCAGGATCTTCCAGTAACATACTGGCCAATAGAACCTCTGCAATATTCTCTCCTGTGTTTTCTCCACCCCCAGATGTCCCCCCAAAACATGTGAATGGGTCATGTCTAGAACCCTCCTCCGGTATGGCCCTGGAACCAACAGTTGCTCCACTATTTCACCTCCCCTCAGTGTAGTCACTCGATTCATCAATTTGCTATTGACTGCAAAGTGTGGGTACCTGGTGTCAGCCCCCAGCTCTTAGGCAACCCCATCAATCACAGACACAATAACAAAGGCCCCTTTTAGGGTAAGATCCCACATTTGAGCAGTCCTGAAATTTTCCCAAAAAAACCCCCAGCTCAGGATCCTTGGCCTCTCTGGTCACCAGTTCATCATCATCATCAGCTAGGACACAGAAGGGGAACTCCTCCACCTCCGACTGCAACAGCGATGCATCAGGGTTGGTCTGGCTCATGCCTGAGTCACTGGGCACCCCTGCCTTCCCCCACAAGTTCCATAACAGGCTGAAGTCCCGCCCAATTATCACGGGGTGTAGTAAGTCTCCTCATGGAACTACATACCATGGCTCGCTTTCATCAACACTCTGGCGATAGGCTAGTCTTTGGCATTCCCGTGGACACAGCAGACACCCAAATGTTTCTCTGTGATGAACTGGTGGGGAAGCCTGGCCCTCATCAGGGTCACCAAACTCCTGGAGTCCAAGAGTCTTGACACCAGTACTCCGTTTATGCTTACAGGACATGACTGCAGCCCCTCTCCCTCTTTGTGGCACATATCTCTCCTAATGTACAGCACCAGTAACCCTGTCACTATATATATATATATATATATATATATATATATATATATATATATATATATATATGTATATATATCTAATATATAAAGCTGAATGTGTGTATGTGTGTATGTATGTATGTGTGTATGTCCGGGATTGGCATCTGAACCGTCGCAGCTACAGCCACCAAATTTTGCACAGTCACACGTCTGGACCCCGAGAGCGTCATAGGCTATGTTGTGAGGTGAAATTTTAACCCAGAGCGTTCCAATTCACCAAACAATTTTGCCCCTATCTACATAATGGGGAAAAAGTGAAAGGAAAAGTGTTGGAGGCGTCGCAGCTACAGGCACAAAATTTTGCACAGTCACACGTCTGGACCCCGAGAGCGTCAAAGCTATGTTGTGAGGTGAAATTTTAACCCCGCGCTTTCCAATTCACCAAACAATTTTGCCCCTATCTAAATAATGGGGAAAAAATGAAAGGAAAAGTGTTGGAGGCAAATTAACAGCTGCCAGATGTGAACAAGGGGGACTTAAAGAATGACAGCGATGGCGCCAAAGAGTATATACTGTACAGTTGCTAAGGTGGGGCCCTGACATGGGATAATCACCACACCACCACGGGGATATGAACACACACACAAAATGCGCCACACACTACCACGTGCTCGAACACATATACCACCCTCAGCGCACATTTCACCACACATACACCAACCTCGCCACATAAAAGTCGAAACACAAGTCGCCGCTCAAAACTTGCCACGCACAAAACTCTCCACATGCAAAACTCGCCACACGTGCAAAACTCGCCACATGGAAAACTCGCCACATGCAAAACTTGCACACGCAGAAAAATTGCCACATGGACAAAAGTTGCAACACATGCAAAAGTTGCCTCACACAAAACTTGCACATACTCAAAAGGCACCACACATAAAACTCGCCACACGCAAAACTCGCCATGCGCAAAACTTGCTGCACACAACTTGCTACACTAACCTGTCACATGCAACTTGACACACAAAAAGTTGCTACACGCATGTCGCCACACAAAACTCATCTCACAAAAGTCGCTACATGCATGTCGCCACACGCAACTCAACACACACAACTTGACACACGAAACTCGCCCTAAAACACACACAAGTCTGGTATTATCCTTCAAAAATAAAAATCTGATTAATAAGCAGACAAACTACAAGAGCAACAAATGTACCATATAGGAATCTGGCAGCTGGCAGTCACATGACCAGTCTATTATGTGTATGTGTGAGCTAATATATACTGCCAGGGGGTGGGCTTCCTGTAGGCTGGGGATTTATCAGGCTGCCAATTTAGCTTACAAATACTGAGGTAAAAATACTGACCAAATAACGTGTGAACGAGGTCTAAAACAGGAGGAGATAACATACAGATATATACTATATACAGGAGGAGATGACATACAGGTATATACTATATACAGGAGGAGATGACACACAGGTATATACTATATACAGGAGGAGATGACACACAGATATATACTATATACAGGAGAGATGACACACAGGTATATACTATATACAGGGGAGATGACACACAGGCATATACTATATACAGGAGAGATGACACACAGGTATAAAGTATATACAGGAGGAGATGACATACAGGTATATACTATATACAGGAGGAGATGACACACAGGTATATACTATTTACAGGGGAGATGACACACAGGTATATACTATATACAGGAGGAGATGACACACAGATATATACTATATACAGGAGAGATGACACACAGGTATATACTATATAGAGGAGGAGATGACATACAGGTACATACTACATACAGGAGGAGATGACATTCAGGTATATACTATATACAGGAGGAGATGACACACAGGTATATACTATATACAGGAGCAGATTACCTACAGGTATATAGTATATACAGGAGGAGATGACATACAGGTATATGCTATGTATAGGAGGAGATGACATACAGGTATATACTATATACAGGAGGAGATGAACACAGATATATACTATATATAGGTGAGATGACACACAGGTATATACTATATGCAGGAGATTACATACAGGTATATTTAATATATAAAGCTAAATGTGTGTATGTATGTATGTGTGTATGTCCGGGATTGGCATCTGCTCCGTCGCAGCTACAGCCACAAAATTTTGCACAGTCACACGTCTGGACCCCGAGAGCGTCATAGGCTATGTTGTGAGGTGAAATTTTAACCCCGAGCGTTCCAATTCACCAAACAATTTTGCCCCTATCTACATAATGGGGAAAAAGTGAAGGGAAAAGTGTTGGAGGAAAATTGACAGCTGCCAGATGTGAACAATGGGGACTTAAAGAATGAGAGCGATGGCGCCAAAGAGTATATACCGTACAGTTGCTAAGGTGGGGCCCCGACATGTGATACTCACCACACACGGGGATATGAACACACACACAAAATGCGCCACACACTACCACGTGCTTGAACACATATACCACCCTCAGCACACATTTCACCACACACACACCAACCTCGCCACATAAAAGTCGAAACACAAAAGTCACCACTCAAAACTCGCCACGCGCAAAACTCGCTACATGCAAAACTCGCCATATGCAAAACTAGGCTCACGCAAAACTCGCCACACGTGCAAAACTCACCTCATGGAAAACTCACCTCATGCAAAACTTGCACACACAGAAAAATGTACAAAAGTTGCACCACATGCAAAAGTTGCCTCACACAAAACTTGCACATACTCAAAACGCACCACACATAAAACTCGCCACGTGCAAAACTCGCCATGCACAAATCTTGCTGCACACAACTTGCTACACTAACCTGTCACATGCAACTCGACACACAAAAAGTTGCTACACGCATGTCACCACACAAAACTCATCTCACAAAAGTCGCTACACGCATGTCGCCACACGCAACTCAACACACACAACTTGACACACGAAACTCGCCCTAAAACACACACAAGTCTGGTATTATCCTTCAAAAATAAAAATCTGATTAATAAGCAGACAAACTACAAGAGCAACAATTGTACCATATAGGAAATATGGCAGCTGTCAGTCACATGACCTGTCTATTATGTGTATGTGTGAGCTAATATATACTGCCAGGGGGGAGGGCTTCCTGTTGGCTGGGGATTTATCAGGCTGCCAATAGCAACCAATCACAGCTCAGCTTCTATTTTGCTACAGTTAATTAATCTGAGCTCTGATTGGTTAATATAGGCAACAAAGACATTCTCAGTATAACAAAGTTAATATATGTTAAGAAATGCTTCTATTAGCTTAGTTTTTGCCTTTTAATAATTACATTTCTATCTATTTGTTTTGTGGTTTTTGTGTGCAGAATACATTTTTGTTAACACATTCTATTTTGCTAACAGCAGTCATTAACCCGGGCGAAGCCGGGTAGTACAGCTAGTATATATATATATATAGTGAGGCAGTGACCGGTGTCACATGCAGGGGTCACTGAGTTTTCCCCCCAGGATTCGCACCGAGGCACATTGAGGCCATGGGAACGCATTGCAGTCACAGGCATAGCTGTGATTGCAATGCGGAAAAAAAAAAGTATTTGTTAGTCTTGGACAAGCTATTTGTCCAGGGCAGATTTAAGAAAATCTTCTTGGCTTTTATTTTTGAAACGGACTTACAGGATGGTAGTGGTGCAGTCCGTTTCCTTCCTGGCCTGGTTTTCCATGTGCCGGAGGCCACAGGTTACATTTAAAAACCCTGCAGTAAAGGGTTTGGGTGTGTCAGGGTCAGAGTTGGTGTCAGTCTGGTGTTTGGAGGAGTACAGAACAAAAGGCTCTGCAGAGCTCCATCTGTGTGAGGCAACACAGGCAATCGGAGCCAAACAGTCAAGGCAACTGAAAGGCCTGGTACTCACAGTGTACACAACGGTGTAGTTGCCCATGGCAACTGGTCTCAGAAGGTGGACGGGTGTGTTTATAGGCTGCAAACTGGAGAATATGGTTCCCAGTTGCGATCCGGAGGATATTGTGTACTGTGTATTGCTGTGAGTTGAACATTAAAGAGACGTTTGTTTTGAATTTTGCTGGGTCACTGCCTCATCACTGCATAGGGTGCTACCACTGCATGACAATATATGCATATAAAATACGATGTGAATAAAATGTATATATTTCTTAAAATAGTTTTAAGACTTGGAGTACTTATGTAAGTTCAACTTTTTTTTTTAAGTTGAACTCATAATAAACTTGTAGTTGGTTGTGATAAGTTCAGAACGGAAATAGATTGCCTGGAAAAAAAAGATGACAGAGTCATAAAAAAAAATAAAAATAAAATAACACAATGTAATTTATTCTTTGACAAGTGTGTTTGTCACTTTTATTACTTCAAAATTGCAATTTGCAAACTGCATGAAAAATTAGCTTCATGATCATAAAATGAGATCATTTTCTGTATGTTCAAAAGTAATGATCATGCACAACATTTGCATATAGCAGTGTTATCCTACAAAGCTGGATAAGAGTATTTGTTTTTAGCCATAATTCCTCTATTGTTATTGATGATTGACTGGTAGAAAGCAATCATTTCTCCATAGTGCACTGACTTTAACTAGGTAAATGGACGATTTTAGAAAGAACATTTTTCTGGTTATTAGTCTGCTTTCTTTTTTTTCTGCTGTGGAACATTTTGAGATGAATGTTTTTAATTACTGCGGAAACCTTCTTCCCAGACTAGATGAAAACAGTAGAGGAGTCCTACAATACCTCTCTGATCTGGCTGTTTTCAGTATGTCCACGCAGTAAACAAATTTTGTAAGTATGGCAAGTGCTAATTATTCTGACACCATGCTGTTTTGCTGCAGCAATAGATACACAAATTGCCTTAGTGGAACATCCTAATGTTAATGCAAATGTTTAGATTAAAATGAGGAGGTTGGCAGTATAGAGGGTGCTTGGTGCCAATGTTCTCAATTGTGGCAGGATAGAGGGCGCCCGGCGCCAATATTCTCAAGTGTTTGAAGTGGTTCCAATTATTCTGCATGTGCCACAACAAATAGAGACAAAGTGACGGGAAGGTCCTACAGTTATCAGATGGATTTAGTGGCACGCATCTTGTCATGTCTACTTAGGTATATACTGTAGGTCATTTTTTATACCGAGGCTGAGATCACGATACTTACAATTCTACACGATGCCAGTAATACAGAATTGAACTGGGATAGATAATGGTTTTTATGATTCTGCTTTTAAAGTTTGTTCTGTTACTTAGAAAGAAACGGATTTCAACACAATTTTAGCTATTCTATTTATGTGATGTACAGGTTTTTTTTTTCCAGAACTCAACTTCTCCAGCTTGTGTTGCTTACTATATTTTTGCAGTTCTAGGTCATAAAAATACAAATGAAGTGCCTGATACATCAAGACTGGTGTTGTTCATATCGGTCTTGATGAGGAGATGGAGTCAGATGCTACTGATTGATGACGAGCCAGTCCCTGCTGCAATAAGATTTGTGAATGCCGACGGTCCTCATGAATTTGAACATAGGTGTAAAAGCTGTGATGAATCAGGCACTTTACGATCCCCATTCACATAAGACTAAAGTCAGCCAAACTTACCGATATCGGCGGGATCGGCAGACAGTCTAGGGTGTATGGGGACCTCCCAACTGTTCCCTGACAGCTGATGTCATGAGGAGAAAGATACGGCTTGCTGAAGTTCAATGACTAATTAGTTATCCTTGGAGACAATCTGCCCCAAGAGGACTGTGATAGGCTAAGACCCATATGATTGACAGAATGAGATATTTGCAATCCCCAGTGGGACACTTTTATCACATGCCCAACCACTGCTCCATACATTCTCTAAGGGGCTGCTTTATAGGGAACGAGTGGCACTTTATTCTAATAGGGATACAAGGACCTCCTTCTGCCAATCGCTGTGGGTCCCAGTGGACGGACCACTACCAAGCAATAAGTTATCATCTATCCAGGACAATACCTTGATAAATAATAACAACATGGTCTAGGATAGTAAAAGAATTTATCATAATGGATCTGTTTTTCACTGTTTGTTATACTGTATGAGAGACCAGGAAATTCTGTCTATTGGCTCCTGGACTATACTATGAATTTGTGAACTATCCCTGCTCCTGTAGTTTTATGTTTTACAACTATAGAAACCTTTTGGCTTCACTGCAATATATTCTGTATAAAACACTGAGCTGACATTGCAGCTCTGACCTTCCTTTACTCCTAAGGAAGAATGCTTTGACATGTTAGGAAATGTGGAAGATTTATAAACAGGACTGCTTGTTCCATCCTTTACTTTCTGTCTTGGTACAATTCAATAGAACAATTTAACAGTCAAATTTAAGTGAGAATTTTATTCAGCGGGGTATTGATTATAAAAAGTTGGTAGTTTTAATATGAGGAAACATTGTATATTAACCTTTAGTTTGTATTGATTCATCTTACATTTAAAGTAGACCTCTTTTTTCACATAAAATGTTCAAGCCAAAAGAATAAAGTAAATGATGCAAAAAGTTTGCTGACCTTACATTCCTCATTGTATACATTGAGCAGAAGACCTCCTATGGCTATGTGCACACGTTCCGGAAAGGTGTGCAGCTTTTTCCACATTGATTTTGGTAAATCCACTCCGCACTGCGGATTTGCTGCGAAATTACTGCTGATTTATCGCGGTTTTTCCACAGTTTTTGTGCGTATTCCATCTGCGGTTTTACACCTGCGGATTCCTATTATGGAGCAGGTGTAAACCGCTGCGGAATCCCCACAAAGAATTGACATGCTGCGGAATAAACAACATAGTGTTTCTGCGCAGTTTTTTCCGCAGCATGTGCACTGTGGATTTTGTTATCCATAGATTTACATGGTACTGTAAACTCATTTAAAACTGCTATGAATCTGCAGCAGCCAATCCACTGCGGATCCGCAGGAAAATCCGCAACGTGTGCACATACCCTATCGGTCTACTCCTGCATTGACAGGGAGCACTAATCCAATAAGGCTGCATTCACTCACATAGCGGACATGCTGTGGCTTTAAACTGCAGTCGCCTTGTCCTGCTTTGGTCTTTTTACTGTTTTCCTACTTGATCGCACAATCACTTAGTCTTGCAGAGAAATAGCTGTTTTACAGGCAAAATTACATAATTGTGCAGGGAAACAGAAAGAAGTAAACAGTAAAAAGTTGCACTATGATTAACATAGAGTTCTCAGAATAACAAGCAATCTATTAGGCTGGGGGGCGATGACGTGTTACACAACCAAAGATTGCACGAGGCTGCTGCTACATGGCAAGTTGCTGCTACCTTTTTCTGCCTGCGCTACCCCTCTTCATATTTAGAACTGTGTACTTATTTACTGAGTCCAGAGGGCCTGTCTGTCTGGGCCAATGCCCTACCCATTGCTATTGTACAATCTAGTCAGGTGCCTGCACTTTTCCAGACATCATCTACAATTTCCCCATTGATGCTCACAATCGAGATTTCCTATCAGTATGGCTTTGGAGTGTAGAAGGAAACTGGAGAACCCGGAGGAAACCCACACAAACATGGGGAGAACATACAAACTCCTTGCAGATATTGTCAATGGTGGGATTTCAACCCAGGACTCCAGCGCTGCAAGGCTACAGTGCTAACCACTGAGCCACCGTGCTGCCCATGAATAGGTGCAAAACAGTGTATGTGACATGCAATGCTCACACACTGCAGCTCTCCTCTCACAGCACTTGCATCCAGTGAGATTAGATGTGTAGTGTGTGAGCATTGCTTGTCACATGCAGATCTTTGCATCTATCCCAGGTACAGGAGAACTATCGCCAGATGGGATAGGTGCAGAGCAATATTTGAATGATATACTGCTCAGGTAAATCTGTATGACCTGGTTAGTAATGAGTCTTGTTGTGTCACACAGAGGAAGATGGTTCTGACCTTCTGAGGCGTTTTCCTTTTTCTCCTGCATGATACCTCCGGCTTATGATTGGGCAAAGCCAAGCAGGGGAAAAACTACATACCCCCAGAGAAGAGTCTCTGCTAACGCCTCCTTGGTTATAGTGTAATTTAGCAAATAGTGTTTAGAAGACAATATTTCTACATAATAAATAAGAAATTCCTTTTTTCAGATCTTCAGCCACTTTATCATGATTTGGCGGGTTTAGCATGTACATGTAGTGAAAAAGCGGCTATAAATGATGGCATATACTAGCTGAGAAGGGAGATAAGATATTATTAGTATTATTATTATTGCTTATTATTATAGCACCATTTATTGTATGGCGCTCTACATGTGAATAACATATGATAAAATAATGCTACTTCCTCCAAACCTCAGGGTAGGAAATGAGAAGGTAATGCCGCAGACAAGAAGCTTCTGTTACAGATTTCTGTGTGAATTTAATAAAAAGTTCCATGTTCTTTTTCAGCAGATCTAAGTTTGCAGGAGTCTCCGATATGACAAGAAATCCATATATAAGAACCCAGTACAAATGAGCTCTTGCCAGCGCAGCTTGCGTTTCACTGCTCACAGTTAATGTCAGCTTGGTTGCTCTGTCTCATGATATATCTGTGCCATTTTCACACTGTCATTAAGTAAGGTTTCTTTTTATCCTACTCAGTCTTATCAATCCCGCCTGTGAGACCAGCCATTATGGAGGAAGAGGTGCAATGTTAGCACTATGTTGACTCTATTCTTTGAAGTCCTGTCCAGCAAACAGTAACCCTTGTGATTCTAAATAGGCGAAATAATTACACCCCGAGCGGCAGCGTATGGCAGATGCAAAGCCTTGTAATTAGGATCATTTATCATTTGTATTCCGGATACATCATTAAGCAACTGGATATTGTTAGAAAATCTGTTACATTTTACATCTCCTGATCTTTTTTGCAGGTAAGGTTTTTATTATAGAAGCACTAATTTTAATAGTTTTAATTATCTGCAATCATCAAATTATTTTCTAAATTTAATAGCATAATTTCGCATCTTAATTAGTAAGTAATTTCTTGTTAATTTGACTCTACTCAGTCTATTAATGCACATTGTATAAACTGAATGTTCCAGAGCTTTTGCAGGGAGGCAGAAGTGTGATGTGCTGGCATAATAATACTACATGACTAAATGGTGCCCTCTGGTGGTAGGAAACACTGGCGAGCACTTAGTCTGTACCATATCTATCTTTTTTAGAACGTGGACATGTAGTGTAGTGAATTGGTGCTAAAAGAATATTCTTGTAGGAAAGATTTGATTTTTTTTTATTTTCACATCTCTACATTATAAAATTGAAGTACTTGGGGGTACAAGGTGCTCACCACACATCTAAATACATTCCTTGAGGGGTCTAGGTTCCAAAATGGGGTCACTTCTGGGAGGTTTCCACTTTTTAGGCACATCGGGGGCTCTCGAAATGCAACATGGCATCCGCTCTCTTTTCCAGCCATTTTTGCGTTCATACAGTCAAAACCGTTGTTCCTTCCCTTCCAAGCGCTGCCATGAACCCCAAACAGTAGTTTTCCCCACATATGGGGTACAGGCATACTAAGGAGCACTTGCACAACAAATTTTGAGTTTCAATTTCTCTCGTTCCCCTTGTGAAAATAAAAAATGATGGGCTAAAGTAAAATTTTCGTGAAAAAAAGTAAAATGTTATTGTTTTTCTTCCCCATTGTATTAATTCCTGTGAAGCATGTTAAAGGTTAATAAACTGAATGTGGTTTTAAGCACTTTGAGGGGTGCAGTTTTTTTTAATGGTCTCACTTTTAAGTATTTTCTGCCATATAAGACCCCCCAAAGTCACTTCAAATGTGATGTGGTCCCTAAAAAATGGTTTTGTAAATTTTGTTAGAAAAATTACAAATTGCTTATCAAATTTTAACCCTTGTAACTTCCTAGCAAAAAAAAAAAAAAACATGTTAAAAATTGTGCTGATGTAAACTAGACATGTAGAAAATGTTATTTATTAATTATATTGTGTGACATAACTTTCTGGTTTTAGGGCATAAGAATAAAAATTTAGAAAATTGTGAAATTTTCAACATTTTCACCAAATTTCCGATATTTTCTTAAATGAATGCAAGTCATATTGAACAAATGTTAACACTATCATGAACAATATGTCACAAAAAGTGTTCTCAGAATCACTGGGATCTGTTCGAATGTTTCAGACTTATTATCTCATAAAGTGACACTGGTCAGATTTAAAAAATAAGGTCTGGTTATTAACCCCTTCATGACCTTGGAATTTTCCGTTTTTCCGTGTTCGTTTTTCGCTCCCCTCCTTCCCAGAGCCATAACTTTTTTATTTTTCCATCAATATGGCCATGTGAGGGCTTATTTTTTGCGGGACGAGTTGTACTTTTGAACAACATGATTGGTTTTACCATGTCGTGTACTAGAAAACAGGAAAAAAATTCCAAGTGTGGTGAAAAAAAAAAATTCAAAACTTTGCTAAAAAAACCCAACAAAAAATTGTGCCATTTTCCGATACCCGTAGCGTCTCCATTTTTCATGATCTGTGGTTGGGAGGGCTTAACTTTTGTGCAGATACGTTTTTTTGATCGCCCGTTATTGCAGTTTAATGCAATGTCGCGGCGACCAAAAAAACATAATTCTGGCGTTTCAAATGTTTTTCTCGCTACGCCGTTTAGCGATCAGGTTAATGCTTTTTTTTATTGATAGATTGGGTGATTCTGAACATGGCGATACCAAATATGTGTAGGTTTGATTTTTTTTAAATTGTTTTATTTTGAATGGGGCGAAAGGGGGGTGATTTAAACTTTTATATTTTTTTATTTTTTTTACATTTTTTTACTTTTTTAAAACTTTTGCCATGCTTCAATAGCCTCCATGGGAGGCTAGAAGCTGGCACAACGCGATCGGCCCTGCTACATAGCAGCGATCATCAGATCGCCGCTATGCAGCAGAAATGCAGGTGTGCTATGAGCGCCGACCACAGGGGGGCGCTCACAGCTAGCGGGGATCAGTAACCATAGAGGTCTCAAGGACTTCTATGGTTACAATGCAGAAGCATCGCTGATCCCCAATCATGTGACGGGGGTCAGCGATGCGCGCATTTCTGGCCGCCCGGCTGGAAGCGGTAGTTAAATGCCGCTGTCTGCGTTTGACAGTGGCATTTAACTAGATAATAGCGGCGGGTGAATCACGATATTCACCCGCCGCTATTGCGGGCACATGTCAGCAGTTCAAAACAGCTGACATGTCCAGGCTTTGATGCGGGCTCACCGCCGGAGCCCGCATCAAAGCGGGGCTTCTGACCTCGGACGTACTATCCTGTCCGAGGTCAGAAAGGGGTTAATAGTGATGAGCGAATATACTCGTTACTCAAGATTTCTCGAGCACGCTCGGGGTCCTCTGAGTATTTTTTAGTGCTTGGAAATTTAGTTTTCATTGCCGCAGCTGAATGATTTACATCTGTTAGCCAGCATAAGTACATGTGGGGGTTGCCTGGTTGCTAGGGAATCCCCACATGTAATCAAGCTGGCTAACAGATGTAAATCATTCAGCTGTGGCAATGAAAACTAAATTTCCGATCATTAAAAAATACTCGGAGGACACCCGAGCGTGCTCGGGAAATTTCAAATAAAGACTATATTCGCTCATCACTAGTTATTAACCTACAAAGTGCTTAATCCTTAAGTAGTTGACTGGACACTTTTACATTTTCTGTCACTGGTGGCTGTTCTCCTAGGCAAGCAGTGGAACATTTGCAAGTCCTAGTAAGTTCTATAGCAGTGACCCTGTACTCCTCTGATGCTGCAAAGTGGCCTATGCTTGCAGCATCAAAGAAAGCACAGTTCTGGCCAGGGGCTGAATCAAATCGCTGGTATGAACTGTCAATCATCAGGAGTGCATCACTCGACAACCAAGAATCTGGGAAGCTATGGAACAGTGCCTTGCTGAAAGAAAAACATGGTACAATCCCTTTATTTAATCTGCGTACAAAGGCTTAAAGGGCTTGGCCACTACTCAGTCAACGCCCTTCTGAATCCCTATGTTTCCCCAAGGTAAAATAATAACATTTATACTCAACTTCGATGTTGGTGCCATTCCAGTGGTGTCTGCACTGGCTATATGTCACACAGTCCCTGTGGCCAATCATTACTGGCTTTACTCTCCCCTTCTTCAAACAAATCAGACAACAACATTGGAAGTAGTGAGAGGGCAGCTGCAGCTCTCATTTCCTCCAATTTTGTTCCTAGGAAAGGAAAGTGAAGCCACCGTTGACTGACCACAGGGATCACATAATATAACAATGTCATGTGACCCCCAGAAGGGCCAGTGCTGGCACAGTTGGAACGGTGCCTGCATAGGAGGCATTATTTTACTGGGGAGGGGAAACATGGGGGTTTAAAGTGGTTGGCCAACTAGTGGACAACCCTTTAACTATAGTGCTGCAGATGTTGGAGTACCACTTTTGACCTGGATTCTAAAGTGTTCATCAGTCACTCTTTGATATAATTATCACACCAGTACTGTATAGTTATTAGGCAAGCTAGGAAGTCTTCTTGCATTAGGGTGTAAGAGTTTCAAGTTATGCTCCTTGATATATATTATTAACCAAAGTTGAAATTAAATATTCTTTTACAATTGTTAAATAACTTTCAGTCTCTGCAAGCACTTTGACTCATTTCAAACGTGTTCTAAAGACCTCTCGGTGACATATTATAATCAATAACATGCTCAGCTTTCGGATATCCCTTGAAACCAATATTCTTGTGCTTAACAGTCTGTATTTGTGCAGGAGGGTTACTTTGTAGTTGCTTTTACTGTCTCCAAGGACTGCTAGTACAATGTATCAACTTTGTTTCAAGTTGAGTCAAAGACTTTGGTAAACTATAATTAAGGACCCAATGGATAAAAGAATAAATGAGGGCATGGACAAGTGAATTACTTTTTATAACTAGATCTCATATTACAAAGAACTTAACAAATGGAGACTTTGTATATTGAGTATCTTGATACTTGGAGACTGTTGCAGAATGAATGACTTATTAGTTAATTCACTAAAACATACGCATAAGCAGTTAAAGTGGATCTGTCTACGCTTTTGGCAAATCTGTTTTAGTACATAATTCTTTTCTTAGAACTTTAGAAAGAACTTTACAATTTGCTATTCGTCTTTTATACCTCCAAGAAATGTATTGAATAAAAACGGTGTCACTATTTGGGGATGTATCTTTACACAGTCTAAGGCTGCCGTCACACTAGCAGTATTTGGTCAGTATTTTACATCAGTATTTGTAAGCCAAAACCAGGAGTGGGGGATAAATGTAGAAGTGGAGCATATGTTTCTATTATACTCTTTCTCTAATTGCTCCACTCCTGGTTTTGGCTTACAAATACAGATGTAAAATACTGACCAAATACTGCTAGTATGATGGCTGCCTAAGGCCATGTTCACATGACAGTATATTATATATACAATATTTGTAAGCAAAAATCAGGAGTGGGTCAAAAATGCAGAAGTGATGCAAATATTTCTATTATACTCTTCATCTAGTTGTTCCACTCCTGATTTTGGCTTACAAATACAAGTGTAAAATACTGATAAAATACTGAAATATGAATGTGGCCTAACATTGTCCAATCATTGCTCCCAGTGTTAGCCTGTGTATGGACAAACCCAATTGACAAGGGGAGTGGTACAAACCAGCTATCCATTCATTCATACATTTCCAGGAGGCATAACATGCAATTTCTGCTACAAACCTTTTGGGATATGTCTCTACCAGCAGAGGTGTAGCTAGGATTTTGATTCGGGTGGGGGAAGGTGAAACTTCTGAGTGGGCCCCTAACCAGGTAACCTTGATTACAACTCAGTGATGCGCCCTAATGCTGGAGGAGAACCTCAGCAGATGACCGCACTATTACTGAAGATAATCTCTATATAAAGACCAATATTGATATTACTGCCATATGGTCAGTGGTAGATACCAGCACTACAGAACATTTAAGAGATCACAGCACAGTTACAGATGGTGACTTTCCGCTGACTTTCTTTTTGATGGAATCGTCACTTTTTCTGTCTTTTCCATCTGGCTCAGACTGACATGACTACTTCTTCCAGCCAGGACTCGGCTGCAGAGAATACAACAAAGACATATTTCACTTCTCATATTTTCAGCACTGTCACCAATGGGACTGTTCCCAACCTGCACAAACTCCTCATCCTGCTGATACCCCAATACTGAGCCGCTGCTGCCGAATGTGTCCCTATTACTGCCCCTGCTGTGTGGTTCTGTGCCCTCTAAATTTGAAAATAACCCTCTAGAATATAGTAATGCCGGGTACAAGTGCCCTAGAAAACAGAGCCCACATTTTGTCCCCTAGAAAGTAATATTGCCCTGTGTGCCCCTTTGACAGTCACAGTAACCTAAGTTCCCCTATAACAATAAGTGCCCACTTTACATTTAATAATGTCCTGAATCTCCCCCTGTACAGCTCCCCTGTACACTGTGTGATGCTCTCATATACACAGTTTAATGCCCCTCACTGTATATATAATGACCCTTTAGTACCTTAGTATCCCCCAAACTGTTTGATAGCTCCAACACTGTAATTTCCACACTGTATGATGCCCCCCTAAATAGCCTCCATATAGTATAATGCAATCCCCATAAGCAGATTTTGTATAGTTTATAGTTTAATATACTCCCCATAGACAGACTCTATAGTATAATGTAGCCCCATAAAAAATAAATACAATACTCACCTTTCCTCCTGGTTCCTCCGCTGCTCTGAGCACCCACACATTTCCAGACCACAGGTTCTGAGTAGTGATGTCATCGCGGCCCCCTGTCAGTGTCGGCGTCGGTCATGTCAGACGCTGAGAGGGGGATGATGGGAGAGGGAGCGTAGTGCTCCTTCTCTCATCAATGTGGTCAGCTGTATCGGCATCCAGCCAATACAGTTGATCTTGTGATCATGGGCTGGTGGGCCCACACTGGCATCGGACCCCCCACCTGCTCAGGGGCCCCATAGTGGCTGGGTGGCAGATCAGGGAGATCGATTCTCCCTGTTCTGCCGCAGAATGTAACTATATCGGCATGCTGCCCCCTCTGCCTCCCCCTCTGCCCCCGATAGCTACGCTACTTTCTACCAGCTTTTCACATCTAGAGAATGAAAACTTTGTCCATTCTTCTTTGTGAACTAGCTCTAGCTCAGCGATATTGGATGGTGAGCATCTGTGGACAGTAATTTTCAAGTCTTACCACAGAATCTCAATGAGATTTACATCTGGACTTTGGACCATTTAACTTCATGAATATACTGTGATAGAAACCATTCCATTGTAGGTTTGGTGTTATGATTAGGAATGTTGTCTTCATGGAAGGTAAACCTACACCACAGTTTCTTTTACAGCCTGGAACACGTTTTCCTCCAGGATTGCCCTGTATTTAGTTCCATTTAGCTTTCCATTAACTCTGACCAGCTTCCCTATTCCTGTTAAAAAAAGCATCCTCAAAGCATGATGCCATGTTTGAAGGTGGGAATGATATTTTCAGGGTGGTGTGCAGTGTTAGTTTTCCACCACATATAGCTTTGTACATATAGCTCAAAAAGCTCTACTTTGATCTCATCTGATGAGAGCACCTTATTCCACAAGCTAGCTGCAATCAGGACTTCTTAAGGCTTGCTTTCAAAAATGGCTTTCCACCTCCATAAAGGCCAGATTTGTGTAGTATTCGACTAATGGTTACCCTGTGGACAGATTCTCCCCCTTGAGCTGTGGATCTCTGCAATCCCCCCAGAGTGACCATTGGCCTCTTGACTGCTTCTCTAGTTAGTACTTGTGCTGCTTTGGAAGTCTAGGTGGACAGCCATGTTTTGGGAGGTTTGCAGTTGCTCTATTCACCTTCCATTTTTGAATGATTGATTGAACAATGCTCCGTGAGATGTTCAGAGCTTGGGCTTTACTCCTTTCCACAACTTTATCCCTGACCTGTCTGCCTTGTTCTTTGGTTTTTATAATGCTATTGATTTCCTAATGTTCTCAAACAAACCTCTGATGTCTTCACAGAATAGCTGTAGCTATACTGAGACTAAATTACATAAAAGTGGACTCAATTTACTAATTTTTTGACTTATGGAGGCAATTGGTAACTCTGGATTTTATTTTGAGGTATTAGACTACAGGGGGCTGAATATTAAGTTTTCTCATTTATATTTTTAAAGACTACAGGGGGCTGAATACAAAGTTTTCTCATTTATATTTCTAAAATATTTGGAAAATCATGTATCACTTAAAAAATACTTGCTACTTCATGTTGGTATGCCATGTAAAATCCCAATAAAATACATTAAAGTTTGTGAGTGTAATGTGGAAAAGTTCACAGGGATATGAACACTTTTTCAATGCACTGTACAATCTTGACTTGGGCCTCCTCTGAAAACCATCACCAAACATACCTACTACTGCTGGTGGAATTCTTTGCAGTTTTTTCATACCATTGAAGAACTTGCCCAGAAATAGTGTCAGACATGTCCAGAATTTTCAGATATTAATGCTTATATGTCACATTATAACCCAACCCACAAAGTTAAAACTTCTTTTGTTAATATTTGCAAACGCTGCTTATGGTAACCGTTCACATATCTGTAAATAGACAAATCTATATTATTTACACCCCCAAAACAATTGTATTTTAAATGTACAGTATTCAGAATCCAAAATGTCAGCAAGTATACAGTCATTTAATATGGTTCTATAATTGATAGCTCGCAGATCACTTGTACAAGTTCCTGGAAAATTGCACGCTTTCCTTTCAGTGTAACAGAGAGCATTTCTCTACTAATGGAAGAGTATTAATAGTTCCGTAATAACAATTGTAATTACAGATGAGGGAACAGTAGATGGGTTACATTAGGACCTCTAGGTCCTTACATCAGAAGTCTTGTTAAGTATTATGATTATACTTATTTATATGAGGCAGGTAAAGGGCCACGGTTTCGTCGCTGACTACAAATGGCCTTTGTTCATCATCCATTATTTAATGCCACTCAATCCAATGTGCAATTCTACTAACAAGAGTGTCGCTTTAGAAGGTCAAACAATTTCTTACTTTCTTACAGGTAAGGAAAATAATATTTGCATGGGGGCTGAATATTGCTAGCAAATAGCTAGAAAAATGTCAATAAATAGCAATAGAAAACATAATTCTCAGAAATATACAGAAGAATCATTTTTACAAAATGACCTTTCTTATTTTTTTCTATTCAGTGTTATGCATTAATTTGATTTCCGGAGCTGTGAGTTTCCAGCATGTTATATGCACTTATTTGTCTCCTTTGAGTCCTCATCTATATTTTGTAGGAAGGATTTTGAGCTTGTTGCTGATCACTCAGACTTTTGGCTCTTTCTGTTCTGCTGTGGTCAGTTTATTCTGTCTCTTGTCCAGAATGACTTTTATCAATGGGAGCCACAATGTCTGCTGCTGGAAATCATATCAAATGATAAAATAGGTGATTCCTCAGCTTTGTGATAAATCAGTAGGTCCTCAGGAATTGTCAAGCTAGGTGGAATGGAAGTTTATGGTATTGATTGTTTTTTGCATTAATTTTGCATTCAGTTACAATATTTTTCTTTAATTCATCACCGGACTTGTCACTGGTATTTTATGCTATATTACTTACTATGCCTTTAGAATGGTTATTTATTTACAGCGCATGGGCTTTCTTTAAAGGCGTAGTACAATAAATATAGCTTACTTGATAAAAGATAATGCTGGAACTTAAAGGGTTTGCTCCATGAAGAAATGCAATGCTGGGACTCCTAAAATATTATTGAATTTTTAAGCACCATCATATTCCCCAACACTTTATAGATATTATCATCACTGTCTCCACTGGAGCTCACAATCTAAATTCCCTATCAGTATGCCTTTACATTGTGAACGGAAACCCACGCAAACATGGGAAGAACATACAAACTCTTTGCCTCTTTTTTTGTTCTTGATTTGAAACCAGGACTACAGCCCTGAAAAGCCACAGTGCTAACCACTGATCCCCTGGGCCCCCCAGTCACCTATTCTTTCTTCCTTACTTTTTTTCTTAGCTTGACATATGTGGTTTGAGATTAACAGCTAAGAAATAAAAATTATTTTGCATTATTTTGTCGAGATGTTTATGCTATTTATGGCCACCTGGTGGTTGTGGTGTGTACTGCAGCCTGTCAAGGGATGTGCTACCAATATTGTATTGAATTTTGGATTGTGGACAGAAACAAGGTACAACTTTGTCCATGTAATTTACCAATATAGAAATCATGACAAGTGAGGGTCATCATCATAGCCTGTATCATATACTTGGCTACATTACATTACAAATTTCTAGAAAAAAGGGCTATCTAGGTACAAACATGCTGTTTACTCCAGAGTTAATAACCTTCTTTGCAGCTATACACCATGTTGGTTAACTTGAATATGGGAAGCCCCCAATTAGATCTGAAATCACTGATCGGATACTTAAAATTTGTTTATTTTAACCTAATTTTCTTAAAGAGATTAGGATGATATTCCGAGCCTTATGGCCAGGAAGCCGTCAGGACAATGTTACTATTAATGGTATAGAACAGAGAATAACAATACAAATTACACCTGTCTTTTAGTAATCCAATGTGGAAGTGCTGAGAAATCTTTGAAGCCACGTGCAAATTAGCCTAGAATTACATTGGGGGCCGGTCATTGTACTTCCAGGCTAATTCTAAGGCTTGATTTCACAATGTTGACACTTTAAATTACTAAAAGAAAGGTATCTTTTTAGTATTTTTCTGCCACATATACCCCCATACCACTAACTCTATTAGTAAAATCGTCCGGACAGGTTCCTTCACCTGCCCAGTACAATATGCCTTACTGTCCGAATGTCTTGAGATATGATAGGATCCTCCCATAATATTTTGGCCATATGTTCCTAGATCTTCAAACCCAACTAAAAAATACACAAAAAAGGTAAAAACTTAATTGTAAGAAAATAAAAGTCTTTAAATATCTAAGTAAGTAGCCAAATAGGACATCACCCTCTACTATGTCAAATATCTTAATCTGCGTTTGTTTAATAAAATGATTTACTGTTGGGTAAATTATGTTCTATAAAATTTTGCATCTATTAAACCTATCATCACATAAGAATGAAAATGTTGCAATTACTCTTCTTTATCTCTTCCTGAGGATATGATGCTGTTCGTAGCACTACAAGTATTACTATGGACTCCCCGCACCTTTGCCATATTGAGCCTTACAACTAACCCAATCTTTACAATGGAATTCCTGAATGGTACTGAAGTTGAAGAGCCCAAACAGACGTTTACTGTCCCTCTTGATCTAGACCTTGAAAATGTTGAAACTGATCCAGTCACAGGTGGAGGGACTCAAAATTCCCAGGGTGCTGTAACGTCAACTGTGACCCCTGCTTTAAGCAATGTGACAGATGGAAGGGAGGACAATACTAGACTTCCAGAACTATCTACCAGTATTGATCCCAAGCAACCAATTACTTTGGATGTATTCAACATGGCCAATACTGCTCCTGCAGAAGGTAGTGCTTCCAAAGAGACTGTGGACAATAGCACCTTAATCCCATTACTAGACACTAACAAAGCCTATCCATTTGATGAACAGCTAGATTCTGTCTTGGATATACCAATGGAAAACAGTACAGAAGGAAAAGAGTGCTTCTGTAATATCCCCGGACCTGCAGGACAAAAGGGAGATAGAGGTGACACAGGGGATCCAGGTAATGTTACCTGTTAATGGCTTCATGTATCATGCCTCAATAGTCTATGAGACATAAGCAGTATGTTACAGTCATTTGATCACATGGGAATTTTCTGTAGGTTATATGTCAGAGGGACATCTAGAAAATGGATAAAAGGGCTAGTGTCCGTGTATTTACATTACTGACATTAAAATTAGAAACCTTAAACTGAGCCGTATGGCTTTTTTTTAGATAACGCATTGAATGTACAATACTGATACAGGAGAATTTTGTTTCACAAATGTGGGAAAGCTGAGATTGTGATTTCGTGTAGCTCCTTGAGTTATCTGTGGATTGTAATAAGTTGTTGGATAATTTTATATTTTTAGAACTGGTAAAGGTAAGATGTTGATTCAATGCTGCAGTTTGAAAGAGTTAAATTATACATAGGACTGCTACATCCACAAAAAACACAGGGGGACTATTGTCCTAAAAATACAAAAATGTAATATTTATTGTCATTAAAATGCTATGAATTTTGGTTCCCTTTTAGGGACGTGTCGCCCTTTCAAGGGCTCATTACACTTATCCACCCATCTAAATTTAATACTAAAGGTGTGCAGGCCTTTTTTTCTCTTTTTTTGTAGTACATATCGGCGGTTGTGGCCCCCTTCAGGGCTCAGCAACCTTACCTGGTTTCCTTTTCGTGTCCCACTGGTTTGGCACATGTTGAGATAGGACATTTAGTGCCTAGGGGCCTTCCATATTAAAAGGTACACCTTGACATGGTTGGATGACTTTTGCTTTCTTTGATCAAAAAATGCTAAGTACCGTACATATTTAGCATTTATAATGTTAGTGTAGTTCATGTATTTCTTAGTTGCAGTTTGCTGATGCTTCGTGTATGCATTAATTCAAAAAGAGCAGCACATGCACCATAGTACATCATACAGTACTAATAGTGCCGACTAAGTCAACTCCCCAGTGATATTGCTCTTCATTATGTCTACCTGATATGACCCTCTCTTCTCATATATCTCCTGCTGAAGCAGCATAAAATATGTGTTCCTTACAAGGACACGCGAAAAGTAAGTAAGTGACTGGAGAATCTGCATCTTCCCTAATGTAGACATAGCTATCCAGTTTGGCTTCGTTACTCATACATTAGGTCACACTGAATTACCTTAGGGCATACTATTGGGGAGATATAACAATAAAAACTTTAGCTCATGCTGGAAAAAACAACTCTTTCACAGCTCCATTGAAGGTAAAATAAAAAAAAGTTACAGATTTCAGAATATTGGGAAGCAAAACAATTTTTTTATACAAAATTCTGCATTTTTTAAACATAGGATAGGTCTCGTCCATGTTATACGCTCATGTAAGAGAGCCCTAAAAAAGGATCTTTCACCAGTTGTTACAGGGCTAAGTAAAACATAGTTTTCATTATTCCTTTCTGTTGAAGAAATATTAGCTTGAAATGTTTAGGTTTTAATTTATGCTATAATTCAACTGGGTGTTAGGAAAGTTTTGTCACTCGTATACTTCTTCCCCTGCAAGAGGCTGATCTATCATGAGCAGATAGCGTCATGCAGGGGAGAAAGAACACACCCTTCTGTCCTCCCTGATAGCTGTAGCTACTATGAGACACAGCAGACACACCAGAGCTGAGTTATGTATAGCTAAAAACACTTCCAGATCTCATTTCACTGCAGTCAGCTTTGAGGGAGGGTGAGAGCTGACAGCACTGTGAGATTAGATCTGGAAATGTTTGTAATGATACATAACTCCGCTCTGCTATATCTCTACACAGTAGATGTGGAGTTATGTACCATTAGAAATCCTTCCAAGGTTTCATCACACAGTGCTGTCAATTCTGACTTTTCCCACATTGACTGCTGCGAGATAAGATCTGGATGTGTTTGTAAAGATACATAACTCGGCTCTTTTGTATCTCTGCACAGTACCTGCAAAGGTCAATGAGGAAAGAAAGGTGTGTTTTTTTCTCCCCTGTATGATGCTGCCTGTTTGTGATTGGTCTGTCTCATGCAGGTTAAAAAGTACAAGCTCCTAGAGTTAAATCTTTGGTAACACGCAGTTGAACTATTATATTATATATTATTATAACCTAAGATTCACAAGCTAATATATCTGCAGAAGAAGCCATTAATTCATGATGTGGACAATTTAGCATGCTTACACAGGTGAAAGGTTCTCCTTACGTGATTAAGTACATATTACAGATATAACATTAAAACCATGTTGAAATACTAGTGCAATTAATTTATTTTTTTTTGAGACATGTTTTGTAATCACTGTGAGGAAGCAAGTGACCAGGCTTAGGAGTCATAACTACAGGACGCCGGAGATCTTCAGCACCGAAGAAGGAACATCGTCTCTTCTCCTTAACACGTGAGCTCCAACTTAAGATAACAGGCTGCGTGCACACAGCAGATTTATGACTAGGCTTAACCCGTCTGCAGCACGCAGCTCTGTCTTCTGGTATTGAAGCA
This sequence comes from Ranitomeya variabilis, assembly GCF_051348905.1. Classification (NCBI taxonomy): domain Eukaryota; kingdom Metazoa; phylum Chordata; class Amphibia; order Anura; family Dendrobatidae; genus Ranitomeya; species Ranitomeya variabilis. Next base: position 926,597,721 of record NC_135233.1, on the reverse strand, counting down.
TTGCCACCGGCCGGGGCTGCTTCACGTATCGTAGTTCTTTCACAGCATTTTTTACTTTTTTCATGCATGTTCTAGAAAACGAGAATTATAAGCTTCCCATCTTATCGTGGAGACTTTTCTATAAGTGGGAATCATATATATACTTCTCGACTAATCAGACTCCGATCTTCCAGTGACTAGCATTCTATGCAAATAAGTCCAGCTATTTCCCTGCACAGGTTGCCATTCCTGGATACAATCTCATTATTTGGTTTCATCTATCAACACTGGTGGGTGGTTACTATAATATATGTTTTTTACTTCATATTCGTGGGTATTTATATCTATATGTATTGTCATTAGGTTGGGCAACTGCATATAAATTTCATTGATACTATTGCAAGTTGTTCTTTTGGATTTAGAATCATATCATTGCACTACCATTTTATTGTATACAGTTTCTGGTTCTGTTCAAACTCTCGCAGTGTGCGCAAATTTATTTTGATCATCTTCATGTTTTGTAATCAGATACAATAATATGTATACATGGTTTTAGAAACCATCTGTAATCTAAGTATATACACTTTTTATTTTACTTTCCATTTTATTTTATTAAATTCTGTTGCAAAACTATAACTTCCCGCATGTCCTGACATATACAGACTATTAGAGCATGCTGGGAGTTGTGCAGCAAATGGAGGATTACAGATTGGAAATCATTGTACTAATTTCTAATGTTAATATTCTCCTCCACAGAAATCTTTTTCAATTATGCTGGTACTAATAACATATTTTCACATCCTTTAGGCGAACCTGGGAAAGTTGGGAAAAGAGGACCTCAAGGATTGGAAGGTGTAAAGGGAAAAAAAGGCCTGGCGGGTTCCAAAGGAGAAACTGGGATAAAAGGTGATAAAGGGGACATTGGACCAAAAGGTGAACCAGGAACCAGTTGTGCTCTTTGTGAAAAAGGTGGAATAGGAGAACAGGGAGGTCTGGGTAATTATGGTGCCATAGGATTTCAAGGTGCCAAAGGTGAACCTGGTAGTAATGGAATAAATGGTGATAAGGGATCTAAGGGAGATCCTGGTGAAAAGGGATTAAATGGTATAGATGGAGTACCTGGAGTTCCAGGAGACATTGGACTACAAGGAGCTCTGGGACCTAGAGGCCCTACTGGCCCAAAAGGTGATCGAGGAATGCTGGGACCTATGGGACCAACAGGCTTCCATGGACCTGCAGGAATACCAGGAAGGAAAGGAGATAAAGGACAGAAAGGCGCTCAGTCTGACCATGAGAACATTGCATTTTCTGTGGGTGTCCGAGGACAAAGAAATGTTTTTTCAGCTGGACAGCCAATAAGATTTGATAAGGTTTTCATTAATGAAAATAAACCGTATAGTGTAGACTCAGGTATATTCACAGCCAACATTGAAGGTGTCTACTTTTTCACGTATCATATAAGTTTATCACGTTCATCTCTTAAGATTGGCTTGGTGCACAATGGTAGGATTGTTACACAGACACAAGCCAGGCAAAGCGAGCTTAATGTTTGTCAAACCTCCGGATCAGTTCTGCTTCATCTTAGAGAAGATGATGAGATTTGGCTTCAGGTTTTAACTAGTGTCCAAAATAAATTGATTTCTGATGAATCTGACTCGCTCTTCACAGGATTTATACTGTATTCTCTAGAAGATTAGGGCTATAATTTAAGAGAATGAATGCTGTGCTTCGGCATGTTACATTTGAATCATTAAATAATGGAATGCATTTCACCACTTCTGAAGAGTAAAGAAATGAAAAACATTGCCCAGCCTGTCATTTTATGAATTCTTATGGGTCAGCTTGACCCTGTCATAATCACACAAGTCATGGTTACTTTTCCCAGAATCTGAGCATGAAATTGCGTAAAACTAGCCCAATGCACCAGTTCGTTTATGCAATTTTCAGTATAATTATGTTAAATATTGATACTCAAAATGCAAAACTGACATAATTATATGATTAAAGTTTATAAATATAGGCATACTGTAATATAAACCTGTGACTAGGCAATTAAAACTGCTAATACAGTTAAGGCTGTGAATTTATACATAAAACACAAAGTGTGAAAAAGTTACTAATACTGTACATTTGAGCAGATTTCTATCCAGCTTAGTTATTGAAATGGAAAGATGTTAAAGCTTTAGCTATGATAACCATATAATGCTCATGCATATTGTAAAAGTGACTGTTTTTTTCCAAGCTGAACATAAATTTCTGCAGTCACTCTGTGCGCACTGTCATGACTCCCCTCTGTTTCAAGCTTTAGAAGTCGTCAATAGTGAAGAGCGAATGTGCTCGGATAACATGTTATCTGAGCATCTTGGGCGTCCTCGGATAATATGTTTGAGTCACTGCGGCTGCATCTTTTGTGGCTGTTAAGCAATCACCGCATGTGTTGAGATGGTCTAAGAGCCATGAAATCTTGCACCTACAGGGACTCAAACATATTATCCGAGCACACCCAAGATACTCAGTTACCACCCGACCATGCTCGGATATCATGTTATCCAAGCATGTTCCCTCATCACTACTTATTAACCCCTTCACCCCCGGAGCTTTTTTCGTTTTTTCATTCTTGTTTTTCGCTCCCCTCATTCTCAGAGCCATAACTTTTTTATTTTTCCGTCAGTATGGCCATATGAGGGCTTGTTTTTTGTGGGAAAAGTTGCACTTTTCAACGACATCATTGGTTTTAGCCTGTCGTGTACTAGAAAACAGGAAAAAAATTCCAAGTGCGGTGAAATTGCAAAAAAAGTGCAATCTCACACTAGTTTTTTGTTTGGCTTTTTTGCTAGGTTCACTAAATGCTAAAACTGACCTGCCATTATGATTTTTCAGGTCATTACGAGTTCATAGACATCAAACATGTCTAGGTTCTCTTTTATCTAAGTGGTAAAAAAAAATCCAAAGTTTGGTAAAAAAAAAAATGGCGCCATTTTCCGATGCCTGTAGCGTCTCCAATTTTCATGATCTGGGGTCGGGTGAGGGCTTATTTTTTGCGGGCCAAGCTGGTGTTTAAAAGAATACCATTTTGGTGCAGATATGTTCTTTTGATCGCCTGTTATTTCATTTTAATGCAATATTGCGGCGACCAAAAAAACTTAATTTTGGCGTTTTGATTTTTTTCTTGCTATGCCATTTAGTGATCAGGTTAATCCTTTGTTTTTATTGATAGATCGGGCGATTCTGAATGCGGCGATACCAAATATGTGTAGGTTTTTGGTTTTTTATTGTTTTATTTTGATTGGGGCGAAAGGGGGGTGATTTGAACTTTTACATATTTTTTATTTTTTTTATATTTTTAAACACTTTTTAAATTTTTTTTTGGCATGCTTCAATAGCCTCCATAGGAGGCTAGAAGCATGCACTACACCATCGCCTCTGCTACATAGAGGTGAAGCACAGATCACCTCTATGTAGCAGAAATGCAGGGTTGCTTTGAACGCCGACCACAGGGTGGCGCTCAAAGCAATCGGCCATCAACAACCATAGAGGTCTCAAGGAGACCTCTGCTTGTTATGGCAATGTGACGATCATGTGACGGGGGTCAGCGGTGCGAGCACTTCCGGCCGCGCGGCCGGGAGCGCTAGTTAAATGCCGCTGTCAGCGTTTGACAGCGGCATTTAACTAGTTAATGGGCGCAGGCGGATCTCGATTCCGCTCGCGCTCATTGCGCGCACATGTCAGCTGTACAAAACAGTTGACATGTTGCGGCTTTGAGGTGGGCTCACCGCCGGAGCCCACCTCAAAGCGGGGGTTCTGCCAGCTGACGTACTATTCTGTCAGCTGGCAGAAAGGGGTTAAGTGACTTAAAGTATGTGATTTGCTTACTTGGGTAAGGTGCAGACTTGCTTCTCATCCACTTCACTCAATAGTACCTTCAAAGCTGGAAAATTTGTTAGACATCACTTGACTGTATGTCTGCAAGTTACATACTTGCAGTAAAGTGACGACCACTCGAGCTGATAACAGAGCGGAATCCTAACGGTGAGCATATGACACACTGTCAAGATTTGGTAATCTGCAGACAGATATTGTGACTGCAGAAGTTTATGTTCAGCTCAGAAAACCTCTTTGAGACTAGCTACATCTAAATGACCTGACAAACAGAATAATAACTTAATAAAGGGGTTGTTCATCCCTGAGGAAATTATCTGCAAGTTGACACCATTAGCATCAGTCTCTGCTTGTCAGTTCCTTTGGTCGTCACCTTGTGAGCTCAGGCAATTTACATGGCTGAGGTCTCAGCTGCTTCACTCAGTGTTGTATTGAGAGTAAGAACTGAGACTCTAGTTGGCATGTGACTGCAACTAAGCAAACTGATTACCTGTGGTCAAGTGAAGACCATTGGAACCTGCAGAAGTAGCAAAATCCTAACAATGTGTACATTACCCACTGCTAGGTTTTGGCAGGCTACAATGCTTGCAAAAAATTTCCTCATGGGTTGACAACCACTTTAAGTTGAATTTTGACCATGGCGTATTCTGCTCTGAAAATCTTCAACAAAGGACTTTGGGTTTGAAATTTTTGTGGAAAAATCAGTATAGATTTGCAAATTCACAACATGCTTATTATATTTAAAAAAATACAAAGGGTGAAATTGTTTTGCAGAAAAATGTTGGGCAAAATGTAATTTTTGTCAAAACTTTCTCATATATGAACTAATACTAGCCTTGCATTGTCACTTGGGATTTTTGTTTATATCCAGATAAAGCACCACTCCAGTTTTTCTTTCATTGCTGTGATGGAGTGGTGCTTCTAATCTAAGGGCCCTTACCCTGGTCTTATACTTACCTGCCGCGTTCATCACCTCCTATTTGTGCCGATCCATCAGTGTTCAGCAGGTTGTGATTTACCGGATCGCTTGCTGGAGCGAGTAGGAGGTTACTTTTCAACGTAAGTCTAGGAGAGCCTTGTTCTAGCTCTCTTGTCACTGTTACTTCTGACTTCTTGTCAGTCAAACGTTGTGATCACAAGATGGCGCTATGAGACTGGAGTGGCGCCTTTAAAAGGTGCAGACAGTAGAGGGTAAGTATAAGATACAGGCAGGGACCTTAGATTCAAAGCACCACACCAGTGCTGAAAAACATACACTAAAGTGGAGCTTTGAGATGAATAAATGAACTCTCCTATGTAAACAACCATGCAAATAGCTCACATACACTATAAGGGCAAACGTTTGAGACACTTTTTGCAACATTAGGACACCTACATGTTACACCTACATGGTCTTTTATTACATCCCGTTCTAAATCCATAAGCATTAATAAGGAGTTGGTCTTCCCTTTTGTAGCTAAAACAGCTTTGTCGCAATTAATCTTAGCCCCTGTCCTGTACATAGCCCCCCTGCAGTATATCCTCCTCTCAGCCGCATGTATATACCCTACCCTCCAGTACACAGCTACTTACATCCATAGCCCAATCTTCATGTATATCTCTCTTGTAAGCACCTGTATACAGCCCATACAGGAATATATCTTCCTCTAAGTCTCTCTATTTAAAAACCCCATCTAGCATTACAATATATCTCTCCTCTCAGCCCCTATATAATGAGCTGTATCTTACAGTACATTTCTCCTTTCAGCCCCCTCCTATAATATCTCTCCTCTCAGCCCCTATATACTGAGCCGTATCTTACAGTACATTTCTCCTTTCAGCCCCCTCCTACAATAAATCTCTCCTCTCACCCCTATATACTGAGCTGTATCTTACAGTACATTTCTCCTTTCAGCCCCCTCCTACATTATATCTCTCCTCTCAGCCCCTATATACTGAGCCGTATCTTACAGCATATTTCTCCTTTCAGCCCCCCCTATAATATATCTCTCCTCTCAGCCCTTATATACTGAGCCGTATCTTACAGTACATTTCTCCTTTCAGCCCCCCCTATAATATCTCTCACCCCTATATACTGAGCCGTATCTTGCAGTACATTTCTCCTTTCAACCCCCTCCTACAATATATCTCTCCTCTCAGCCCCTATATGCTGAACTGTATCTTGCAGTACATCGTTTCTTAGTTACATGCACAATGCTGCCATGGCATGAGCTCCAACTCTATAATGAAGAACAATCCCTCCCTTTTTATGTTCTGTTATGCTGGGAAAGAGACTGTGCTGCTCATGGTTGCCCAGGGCCCCTGAAACTACAGGATAATGGTTCCAATGGCAACTGTAGGGTTAATAAAGCTGGGAGAATCATCCTTAGAGGGCTGAAATGTGAAAAATTAGGGATATTTAAAAAATGGGTTACATGAGCACAAAATTAATAAATATATGTGCACATTATTGTAAGACAACATGGTGATTTTGAGAATAAGCCTCTATTAGAGGAGTCCCAATACTTTTGTCCATTCAGTATATCTTAGGGTACTGTCACACTCTGCAACTTTCCAACGATCACGACCAGCGATACGACCTGGCCGTGATCGTTGGAAAGTCGTTGTGTGGTCGCTGGAGAGCTGTCACACAGACCGCTCTCCAGCGACCAACGATGCCGAGGTCCCGGGTAACCAGGGTAAACATCGGGTTACTAAGCGCAGGGCCGCGCTTAGTAACCCGATGTTTACCCTGGTTACCAGCGTAAAAGTAAAAAAAAACAAACCGTACATACTCACATTCCGGTGTCCTTCAGGTCCCTTGCCGTCTGCTTCCCGCTCTGACTGACTGCTGGCCGTAAAGTGAAAGCAGATCACAGCGGTGACGTCACCGCTGTGCTCTGCTCTTACTTTCCGGCCGGCAGTCAGTCAGAGCGGGAAGCAGACTGCAAGGGACCTGACGGACACCTGAATGTGAGTATGTACGTTTTTTTTTTTTTTACTTTTACGCTGGTAACCACGGTAAACATCGGGTTACTAAGCGCGGCCCTGCGCTTAGTAACCCGATGTTTACCCTGGTTACAAGCGAACGCATCGCTGGATCGCTGTCACACACAACGATCCAGCGATGACAGCGGGAGATCCAGCGACGAAATAAAGTTTCAAACGATCTGCTACGACGTACGATTCTCAGCAGGGTCCCTGATCGCTGCTGCATGTCAGACACTGCGATATCGTATGGATATCGCTGGAACATCACGGATCGTGCCGTCGTAGCGACAAAAGTGCCACTGTGTGACAGTACCCTAAAGGTACCGTCACACTAAACGACATCGCTAGCGATCCGTGACGTTGCAGCGTCCTCACTAGCGATATCGTTTAGTTTGACACGCACCAGCGATCAGGATCCTGCTGTGATGTCGCTGGTCGCTGAATAAAGTCCAGAACTTTATTTGGTCGTCCGATCGCCGTGTATCGTTGTGTTTGACACCAAAAGCAACGATACCAGCGATGTTTTACACTGGTAACCAGGGTAAACATCGGGTTACCAAGCGCAGGGCCGCGCTTAGTAACCCGATGTTTACCCTGGTTACCAGCGTAAAAGTAAAAAAAACAAACAGTACATACTCACCCAGCGTCATACCTCCCCCAGCGTCTGCTTTCTGACACTGACTGAGCGCCGGCCCTAAAGTGAAAGTGAAAGCCGCTGTGCTGTTAGGGCCGGAGCTCAGTCAGTGTCAGGAAGCAGAAGCTGGGGGAGGTATGACGCTGGGTGAGTATGTACTGTTTGTTTTTTTTACTTTTACGCTGGTAACCAGGGTAAACATCGGGTTACTAAGCGCGGCCCTGCGCTTAGCAACCCGATGTTTACCCTGGTTACCCGGGGACCTCGGCATCGTTGGTCGCTGGAGAGCGGTCTGTGTGACAGCTCTCCAGCGACCAAACAGCGACGCTGCAGCGATCGGCATCGTTGTCGCTATCGCTGCAGCGTCGCTTAATGTGACGGTACCCTAAGTCTCCAAGACCTAATATAAGTATTGACAAGGAGTTATCCACACCTAGTGTTAACCATAAATCCCTGACCCAGTCCAGATCACTTGATGATTTGTCCTTACATATTAAACTAGGTAAGATTTTATATTAAATGTTTCCTTAATCAATCAATAATGCCCTTTGTTATTCTATTTATTGTAATGTTTATATCGATACAATGACTTACAGTATTAATGTATGTGAAGACTTTATTTGTCCGCTGTAAGCAATTCTCGTCTGAATATGGCAGTACAAATCTTTCTCCTTGTCACCGACATCACACTGTTACCTGTAGTCATACGCTGTAATAAACTCTTATAATAATCTCAGGTCTATATGAGGTTTTTAGTATCTGAATGTAAAAAATAATCTTTTTCAAAAAGTATGGATCTAGAATGGCAAAATATTGGAAAGAAAGCATAAATTAAAGTTATGCAACTTCATTTTATAATATTTCAAGGGAAGGGCAGGTTTCAAAAAGGTAAGAAAAAAACAACATTTAATGTATTACAGCCCTGTAGTAATTGAAATAAGATGATGTATACTGAATATTGAACAAATTCTATGCATGGCATATCTATAATAGTGTGGATAACATATTAAGTGACTTTCTGATCTGTTAGCGATACTGCTTTTGATGCCGATGATCCTCTATGCACAGGTTCTTTTATCTGATGAAGTCAATGTCATGTACACAATAAATGCTGTAAAAATATTTTCCTGAGCTCATAAATCATATTAGAAAAATCCGACAGATACTGTTCATTAGTGAACCAAGCAGCAAACATTTCTGCTCCTTTTTTGGTAACTTTTGCGCCTGGCTTTTAATATCTAGCATTAGTCTAGATTTGACAAATAAACATGACAGATGGTAAGGAGGGTGTGAAGATAATGTTTTGTCTTTTTTTAGTAAAAGAGTTGAGTAGACTTGAGATGCATTTAACTCCATAATAGCTGGGAGTGGGAGGTGATGAAGAACAGTAATTGGCGCAAACTGTCAATTGGACAGCGTCATCATCGGGGCACGGATCATATATTGAAGGAATACAGTAGACAAACCTGAGACAAATCATTTCCCAGCCACCAGAGAGATGATTCTATTCCTTATTCATCCAAAATGCATCATAGAAGCAAGGTTTTGACCAACAAGCGGCCTTTTTCAAGCATAAATCAATTGTCATATGAAGCATTACTTATGCTTGATAAAGGCCGCTTGTGGGTCGAAACGTTGCTTCTATGATGCATTTTGGATGAATAAAGGAACAGAATCATCTCTCTGCTGCCTTGGAAATGATTTGTCTCTGAATTTGCTGGTAACTTGGTGGGAAGTTGCCACAAGGAAGCACAGAGCCTGTGGAGTGGTGCAAAGGGATCTACCATTGTGGACTCAGTAGACAAAACTGCTACAGATGTAGCATTTTCTAACTTGAGGCAGATGCCACAATGTAACACAATATCTTGATTCAGAAAACTAGAACTAAACATCTACCTTGACAAGGTTAATGACCAAGTGTCCAGTTACGGCTTTCTGCATCAGCTATTTTTCTGCATTGTGGTTCAGTTCACATGTTGTGTGTTTGGATGAATAATTGTGTACATTGTCTTATGCCTACTGCCCATGACCGGAAACCAAAACAGAGATGCTCTGCTCCCTCCAAATCCAGAAGAGGCACATAGTACAGTGTATCAAACTCAGCCAGTAATTATGCTTTAAACTACAATATTATATACTACTACCAATGATATGGCAAAATGTTTGTATCATTTGCCTGTCTTAAGAATGGAGAGGCAATGTACGTATTTTCATACAAACTATATCTAGAAGCTAATGTATGATTACACCTCCATAGTAGCATATACGTCCTTTATACATTGACACATGGCCCCCATCATGTTTAGTCCTCAAAGGTCAGCCCTCTCTTTCTCACTTCTGTAGAGTCTAAGCTGTTATGGCCAGCGGAGTCCTCTCTCACTTCTGTAGAGTATAAGCTCTTGTGGTCCTTTCTCTTTTGTAGAGCATAAGCTCTTATAATCTACAAGGTTCTCTTTATAAGCTCTTTTGGTCACTGGAGTCCTCTCTGGCTTCTGTAGAGTGTAAGCTCCTATGGTTAGTGGGGGCCTTTCTTCCTTGCCTATAAAGAGGGAGCTCTTATAATCAGCGGGGTCCTGTCTCTCTCCCCTCCCCCATGTATATTTTGCCAGCAATTACACGCTTTCTTGTATTGAAGTCCTTGAAAATGTTTTCACTGCAAAACAAATTTTTGGTAAAAATTAATCGAAGTCTGCGAATTGGAACTTCAAACATCCTTTCATCTCTACCTATAGTTATACATCTGTTCTACTAAACAAACTTACTTTACAGGAAAGCAGAACACACCATTAAATTAGGATTGGACATGAATCAGTCGACATTTTGCAAACCCTTCCAGTCATATGGCGTTTTATGATATGAAGTCTATAAAAAACCATAGCTTTATAGCACTGAGTATACAGAGCTGTATTTTTATTGTGTTAGGTAATATTTTATTTCAATGGTTTTAGCTTGTACTCTGCTGTTATATCACCTTCATTCCCAAAAATTGAATGCTGACATTTTAACTCTTGATATGCATCACAGATATAAAGGTTATATGGCCGAAGAGCTCACATTTTGATCTCTACAAACCACTAATTCATGAAATTGCCTGGAAGAAACATATTAGCTTATTCAGTTCATATCAAAGAGCTTTCATATTGCCCTACTGTGCATGACTCACCATCATAAAACAGTCTGCTCTGAAATTATGGCTCATTTCTACATCATAATCAACGATCCCCTGAATAGCGATGAAACATGCTGTTTTGTAAATGCCTTTGCTTATTATTTCACAATAGGTAAATAGTGACTGTATTCTAGTGGTTACCTGTTTCTTAATGTTATTGTCTCTGTACTTTGCATCTTTAACATCTCCACTTTTATAATGACAGCTTCTGCATTCATAATATAAGAAATTAATATTCTGTATTTGTAATTTTCCAGCTGAAGCAACATTTAGTCTATCATTGTTCAACTCTGTCGTAGGAACAGAACAATCAAATGGACCCAGTGCAACGGCGATGGAAGTTCTAAATACACAGATTTGAACACAATCTAACCCTTTTGCAGGGGAATGCCATCCTGATCAGATTTTATAACTCATGTTATTGCTTTTCCTGTATATCATTTTATATTGCACAATAAGCTTCTAATTGGCTCCTTACTTAGGTAAATAATTAAATAATGGTTAATGCAAATCCGAAGAAGAGAAAGTATGGCAGCACTGCCCAAGAAGCGAGATTTAGTATGAAATCCAATGGTCAAAATTAGAACCCGACACTCTCGGGAGGTGCTCGCATCCAGAATGAAGACAGGAACATGCAGCAGAAATAGAAAGGAATGCGGCAACACTCACCAGACCTGTGATTCAGACTTTTCCTTTTATTGAAGCAACTGTGAACACATCTTCACGGCACGGGGGAGACAACGAACAAATGAGGTGAGCGGGGAGAGGACAACGGCCGTTTCACGCCAACACCGGCGCTTCTACGGGTCCACCTGTACCCGTAGAATCGCCGGTGTTGGCGTGAAACAGCCGTTGTCCTCTCCCCGCTCACCTCATTTGTTCGTTCTCTCCCCCGTGCCGTGAAGATGTGTTCACAGTTGCTTCAATAAAAGGAAAAGTCTGAATCACAGGTCCGGTGAGTGTTGCCGCATTCCTTTCTATTTCTGCTAAATAATGGTTAAACATTCAAATTACTGGAGACAACATCAATCATTACGTCAGATCAAGGACAAAGAATTTCTATGGACTAGTAAATAGGTTGTGTGTGTAGTTTCAGGACAAAAAATGGCATTCTGTCGGTTCCAAAAATAAATTTTTTTATTATATTCTATGCATAAAGTTCTGTAAAGATCTAGTCATTTTAGCTATTTATTTAAAATCTGCTGTCAATGGCGGCTTGTTTTGCGAGCGCTAGGTACCCGAGAGGCACCATCGAGCTGTTTTACCTTTGTATAGTCTCCAGGGAAAAGAAAGGATCAACAATGAAAAATTAAATAATGCCCAATCCTTGTTAGGTTAAGCAGTAGATATCAGGAATCTGTCAAGTTCTCCTAATATTATAGTGCAGCGCCCCAGAGTCCTGGTCGTTGCAGTACTGACGCTCCGCCGCTAAGGGGAGTGATGGTACGTCTGATGGCACTTAAGGAGTTCACCTGACCAGGTATCAAAGCCACACTTTACACTTCACATTCTGGCCACCAGGGGGAGCAAAGGGTTCTATGTATTAGGCCACTCCTCACAATCTGGTAAAACTGGGGGCTGGATAGGAAGTTAGTCAGAAGCTGACTGGGTTGGATCCAGGCAACATCCTGTGGCAGAGGGTGTTGCAGGGGAAGATTCAGGGGGGTCTCTGTCAGGGGTGGGATCCTGACAGTGGCCTAGCGAACAGAACGTTACGGAGCCGTGCCTGCACTCGAATGCGGTGGCATCCTAAGAAAGGAAAAGAAGCGAGGTTTATTGTGGAGAAGTGAGAAATGAGATTGCAGCAAAAAGGAGATAAAGCCAGTAGGAGTTGTGCCGTAAGATCGAGGCAACATCCTACTGAGGCGCGTAGCCGGTGGCCGGAACGCCGAGGAAGTATTAGGCTCCAAGCAATACTTCAAACAGCGGCAGGACAGTTAATTTTAGGTTGGCTGTCTCACCTAAATCACCTAAGCAGACATAGGGGGCAATAGTGGGAGAGGGGCGACGCTAGGGTCCCGGAAGAACTCCAGGCCTACCCGTCATACGGGTGCGTCCTATCCATATCATCTGGCGGACGGAGAAAGAACATCAGAACAGATACGAGTTATGAGAGCAGAACATCAGAAACAGACACAACAGTTGTGAGGACTATCCCGTGGTGCTCAGCAGGGAGGTACTACAACACACAGGCGCTAGAAGGTAGGCACTGATTTCCACCTGCAAAGGGAACTCTGGATGTGCCTTCGGACTGGCCGGGCTCAGCCAGCCCTGTTAGCAGTGCTCTGGATTGAGGATCCAGAAGCCTTCAGTAAAGAGGTAAAGAGACTGCAACACTGTGTCCTTGTTATTCATTGCGACCAGCACCACGCACCATCATCACACCTTTCATTGGACGCCCCTTAGCAGGGTCACGGACCGGGTCTAGCCACCGTGACAACCCCAGAACTGAGACCGAGAGGCCCGGTACCGAGTACCCCGCGGCCCTGCGTCTGGGGGCGCTCCAACTTGGCGTCACGAACAGGATCTACTTAAGCCTGAAGAATCCGGTCATGTGTGCCTTGGAACTGTGTCTGAATTGTGCTTGAACTGTGACTTATTGCAAAGACTGTGCATTGCCACTTCCCGCCAAAACCGCCACCATTACAGCACTACGAGGAGCGTAGGAGAAGAAGAGGGGCGAGAAGTGGGCGTACACGAGCTGGAGAGAGCGAAAGACAATGGCCGCCCAGTCTGAATATTTTTGTATCCTGAGGACATGTCCTGTTATGAACCTAGTGGCAAGGATCGCAGGTCGGACTAGCTAAGTAACTGAACAGACTACTAGCTCTGGGGAAGTGGTAACTAGATTGACCGCAACCTGATCCTATCCGCAAACAACTATAGGTAGCCGTGGAACGTTACCTAAAAAATCCTAGACGTCTCCTCACGGCCTGAGAAACTGACTATTCCTGGAGGGAAAGTAAGTCCTCACTTGCCTCAGTGGAAGACCCCAAAGATATAGACTAGCCCCCCACAAATATTAACGGTGAGTTAAGGGGAAAGCACAAACGCAGAGATTAAATCAGATTTAGCAAATGAGGCCCGCTAGTACTAGATAGCAGAAAATAGGAAGGAAACTGTGCGGTCAATAAAAAACCCTATTCAAAATATCCACGCAGAGATTGCTCGAGCCCCCGCACCAACTAACGGTGCGGGGGAAGCAACTCCGTACCCCAGAGCTTACCAGCAAAAAGAAATCACATGTTAGCAAGCTGGACTAGACTCATCATACACAGAAATCATATTGCAGGCAGATGAGCAAAAAATATTCAAACAGAACTTAGCTTATCCTGAAGAGGCAGAAAATGAGATAATCAGGAGTAATCAGAATAGCACTGAATACATTGACAGCCGGCAACAAGTGGAAGTGAAGCAGAGCTAAATAGGAGCCTCCCTGGTGAATAACGAGGCAGCTGATCCAGCAGACCCGCAGGATAATAAACCAAACCACCAGGGGGAGCCAAAAAAACAAAGTCACACAATACCATCTGTGACCACAAGAGGGAGCCTGAAAACGGAGTTCACAACAGTACCCCCCCTTGAGGAGGGGTCACCGAACTCTCATCAAAACCCCCAGGGCGATCAGGGTGAGCCACATGGAAGGCACGAACCAAATCGGCCGCATGAACATCAGAGGCGACAACCCAGGAATAATCCTCCTGACCATAGCCTTTCCACTTAACCAAATACTGAAGCCTCCGTCTAGAAATACGAGAATCCAAGATCTTCTCCACCACGTATTCCAATTCTCCCTCAACCAGCACAGGGGCAGGAGGCTCAACCGAAGGAACCACAGGCACCACATACCTCCGCAACAACGACCGATGGAACACATTATGAATAGCAAACGATGCCGGGAGGTCCAAACGAAATGACACAGGGTTAAGGACTTCCAAAATCTTATAAGGACCGATAAACCGAGGCTTAAACTTAGGAGAGGAGACCTTCATAGGAACAAAGCGAGAAGATAACCACACCAAATCCCCAACGCGAAGTCGGGGACCCACACAGCGACGGCGGTTGGCAAAGCGCTGAGCCTTCTCTTGTGACAGCTTCAAATTGTCCACCACATGATTCCAAATCTGATGCAACCTATCCACCACAACATCCACTCCAGGACAGTCAGAAGACTCCACCTGACCCGAGGAAAAACGAGGATGAAACCCTGAATTACAAAAAAAAGGCAAAACCAAAGTAGCAGAACTAGCCCGATTATTAAGGGCAAACTCGGCCAATGGCAAAAAAGTCACCCAGTCGTCCTGATCAGCAGAAACAAAACATCTTAAATAGGTTTCCAAAGTCTGATTAGTGCGCTCGGTTTGGCCATTCGTCTGAGGATGGAAGGCCGACGAAAAAGACAAATTAATGCCCATCTTAGCACAAAAGGTCTGCCAAAATCTAGACACAAACTGGGATCCTCTGTCGGAAACAATATTTTCAGGGATCCCGTGCAAACGAACCACATTTTGAAAAAACAGAGGAACCAACTCGGAGGAGGAAGGCAGCTTAGGCAAGGGCACCAAATGGACCATTTTAGAAAAACGATCACACACCACCCAAATGACCGACATTCTCTGAGAGACAGGGAGATCTGAAATAAAATCCATGGAAATGTGCGTCCAAGGCCTCTTCGGGACAGGCAAAGGCAACAACAAGCCACTGGCACGAGAACAGCAAGGCTTAGCCCGAGCACAAATTCCACAAGACTGCACAAAGGAACGCACATCCCGCGACAAGGAAGGCCACCAGAAGGACCTAGCCACCAAATCTCTGGTACCAAAAATCCCAGGATGGCCTGCCAACACCGAAGAATGAACCTCGGAAATAACTCTGCTGGTCCATCTATCCGGGACAAGCAGTCTCTCCGGTGGACAACGTTCAGGTCTATCCGCCTGAAACTCCTGCAGCACTCGTCGCAAATCTGGGGAGATGGCAGACAAAATCACCCCTTCTCTGAGGATACCAGCTGGCTCTGAATCACCAGGAGAGTCAGGCACAAAACTCCTAGAAAGAGCATCAGCCTTCAAATTCTTCGAACCAGGCAGGTATGAGACCATGAAATCAAAATGAGAGAAAAACAACGACCAACGAGCCTGTCTAGGATTCAGCCGCTTGGCCGACTCGAGATAAATCAAATTCTTGTGATCAGTCAAGACCACCACACGATGCTTAGCTCCCTCGAGCCAATGTCGCCACTCCTCAAATGCCCACTTCATAGCCAACAACTCCCGATTACCAACATCATAATTCCGCTCGACAGGCGAAAACTTTCTTGAAAAGAAAGCACATGGCTTCATCACAGAGCCATCAGAGCTTCTCTGCGACAAAACAGCCCCCGCTCCAATCTCAGAAGCATCAACCTCGACCTGGAAAGGAAGGGAGACGTCTGGCTGATGTAAGACCGGAGCCGAAGAAAACCGGCGCTTCAGCTCCCGAAAGGCCTCCACAGCCGCAGGAGACCAATTAGTAACATCAGAACCCTTCTTGGTCAAATACGTCAATGGCTTAACAACACCAGAAAAATTAGCGATAAAGCGACTGTAAAAATTAGCAAAACCCAAGAACTTCTGAAGACTCTTAACAGATGTAGGCTGAGTCCAGTCATTAATAGCCTGAACCTTGACTGGGTCCATCTCAATAGCAGAAGGAGAAAAAATGAAACCCAAAAAAGAGACCTTCTGGACTCCAAAAAGACATTTTGAGCCCTTCACAAATAAAGCATTGGCACGCAGGACCTGAAACACCATCCTGACCTGCTTAACATGGGACTCCCAATCATCCGAAAGAACCAGAATATCATCCAGATACACAATCATAAATTTATCCAGATATTCGCGGAAGATGTCGTGCATAAAGGACTGAAAGACAGAAGGAGCGTTAGAAAGTCCAAAAGGCATCACCAAGTACTCAAAATGGCCTTCGGGCGTATTAAATGCAGTTTTCCATTCATCACCCTGCTTAATACGCACAAGGTTATACGCACCACGAAGATCTATCTTGGTGAACCAACTAGACCCCTTAATGCGAGCAAACAGATCAGATAACAATGGCAAAGGATACTAAAATTTGACCGTGATTTTGTTTAGAAGGCGATAATCAATACAAGGTCTCAAGGAACCATCCTTCTTAGCCACAAAAAAGAACCCCGCACCAAGAGGGGAGGAGGAGGGGCGAATAAGTCCTTTCTCCAAAGACTCCTTTATATAACTCCGCATAGCAGCATGCTCCGGCACTGACAAATTGAAAAGTCGTCCTTTAGGAAACTTACTACCAGGAATCAAATTTATAGCACAATCACAATCCCCATGAGGAGGTAGAGAACTGAGTTTGGGCTCATCAAATACATCCTGGTAATCTGACAAAAACGCAGGGACCTCAGAAGGAGTGGATGAAGCAATTGACACCACAGGAGCGTCGCCATGAATACCCTGACAACCCCAACTTGACACAGACATTGCTTTCCAATCCAGGACTGGATTATGAGTCTGCAACCATGGCAGGCCCAACACGACAACATCATGCAAATTATGCAATACAAGAAAGCGAATCACCTCCTGATGAACAGGAGTCATGCACATGGTCACTTGTGTCCAGTACTGAGGTTTATTCATAGCCAATGGTGTAGCATCAATTCCCCTTAGTGGAATAGGGAATTTTAAAGGCTCCAAAACAAAACCACAGTGCCTGGCAAATGACAAATCCATCAGACTCAGGGCAGCACCTGAATCCACAAAAGCCATAACCGGGTAAGATGACAGGGAACAAATCAGGGTAACAGACAAAATAAACTTAGGCTGTAAAGTACCGATGGTGACAGATTTATCAATCTTTTTTGTGTGCTTAGAGCATGCTGAGATAACATGAGCTGAGTCACCACAGTAAAAGCACAACCCATTTTGCCGTCTATAATTTTGCCGTTCACTTCTGGTCAGAATTCTATCACATTGCATAGACTCAGGTGTCTGTTCAGAAGACACCGCCAAATGGTGTGCAGGTTTGCGCTCCCGCAAACGCCGATCAATCTGAATGGCCAGAGTCATTGACTCATTCAGACCTGCAGGCGTAGGGAACCCCACCATGAGATTCTTAATGGCTTCAGAAAGACCTTTTCTGAAATTTGCAGCCAGGGCACACTCATTCCATTGAGTAAGCACCGACCATTTCCGAAATTTCTGGCAGTACACCTCTGCATCATCTTGCCCCTGAGAGAGGGCCAACAACGCTTTTTCAGCCTGGTTCTCAAGATTAGGTTTCTCATAGAGCAATCCAAGGGCCAGAAAAAAACGCATCCACACTGAGCAATGCAGGATCCCCTGGAGCCAATGCGAAAGCCCAATCTTGAGGATCGCCACGCAAGAAAGAAATAATAATCTTAACTTGCTGAACAGAATCCCCAGAGGAACGAGGTTTCAAAGAAAGAAACAACTTGCAATTTTTCTTAAAATTCAGGAACCTAGATCTATCTCCAGAAAACAACTCCGGAATAGGTATTCTAGGCTCTGACATAGGACTGTGCACAACAAAATCCTGAATACTTTGTACCCTTGCAGCAAGATGATCTACACTGGAGGCTAAACTCTGGATATCCATATCAGCAGCTGGACTCAGAGCCACACCAAGATTAAGAGGAGGAGAGAAGCCAGACACACAGCAGCTAGACACACGGCAGCGAAAAAAAAAAAAAAAAAAGAATATCTCCAAGCTTCTTTTCTCCTGCTTCTGCCATGCAATTAACACTTTATAGGCCGGCTGTACTGTTATGATCCTAGTGGCAAGGATCGCAGGTCGGACTAGCTAAGTAACTGAACAGACGACTAGCTCTGGGGAGGTGGTAACTAGATTGACCGCAACCTGATCCTATCCGCAAACAACTATAGGCAGCCATGGAACGTTATCTAAAAAATCCTAGATGTCTCGTCACGGCCTGAGAAACTGACTATTCCTGGAGGGAAAGTAAGTCCTCACTTGCCTCAGTGGAAGACCCCAAAGATATAGAATAGCCCCCCACAAATATTAACGATGAGCAGATGAGCAAAAAATATTCAAACAGAACTTAGCTTATCCTGAAGAGGCAGAAAACGAGATAATCAGGAGTAATCAGAATAGCACTGAATACATTGACAGCCGGCAACAAGTGGAAGTGAAGCAGAGCTAAATAGGAGCCTCCCTGGTGAATAACGAGGCAGCTGATCCAGCAGACCCGCAGGATAATAAACCAAACCACCAGGGGGAGCCAAAAAACCAAAGTCACACAATACCATCTGTGACCACAAGAGGGAGCCTGAAAACGGAGTTCACAACAATGTCCGTCAGCAGCTGAGACCCGCCTCCTGATCTTCTATGGTGGGCGGAGTCCGAAGAAACGAAACTATGACTCAGATGAGGTGGGACTGGAGACCAGAGAAGGCCTGCAGAAAAGAATGGCCCTGCACCGACCCCGTCACCGGAGGACTACTCCGACATGCCCTCGTTGGAGGATTTTGACCCGCGGGAGCTGTCGATGGGGCATCCCATGCCTGAACGGTCCCCAGTTCGTACGCCTCCCTCAGGGGAGTGGAGTGGCGCCGGAGGAGTTACCTCAAGCGTAGGTACTCAGTGCCGTGACTCCCGGGGAGGGCGCCTCACCTCCGCACCTGACCCAGTTACCACTGCGATCACTGGCACCCCAGTGGCCCTGCCGCCTGACCCCAAATTACCGTGGGGGCACGACCTCGGGCCCTTCCTTTGCGGAGAATACAGGAACCACCTGGTCGCGGAGTTCCAGCGGGAAGTGGAGCGGGAAGCGCGAGGCGAGCTGCTGGAGGGCTCCTTGCCGAAGTGGGGCGTTGTGATCGTTTACCGGCCCCAGGAGGGGAAAGGCTTCGTCCACGAAATTGGAGCGGCCCTGAGAGTTCGCATCACCCGGGACGAGGTGGAACCCTGCCTGTGTGGAGGCGGTGCCAAGTCCCTCCTGGAGCCGGGAGATGTGGTTACGTACAGCCGGCATCTCAAGGGCAGAAGTTGGTGGGCCCGGGACATGCAGCGCTGTACAGCCGTCCTGGCGGTATCCAGAACCGAGGGGGAGGAGCTTGCCGCCGAAGCGGCTGCAGCAGCCTCTGCCGCCGCCAGCATCATCCACCGGCCCACGCAGACACTCATCGCGGCGCACGACCTGGTCGTGCAGAAGACCCAAACCCATGGAGTGTACCTGGCACCGGGAGTAGACTTGGAGTCAAGCCTGCCTGGGCCGCAGAGGGCCATCTGTCAGGTAAAGCCTCGGTGGAGGCCGCCAGAACCAGAGTAAGATCCTAATGCTCTGAAACTGTACATAGTTAACTGTTAGTTCCCCTGCTTTTTGCTGCTAATACCCGACCTGGGTTATTTTTAAAGGGATCCCTTCGTTTACCCGGGATCCCTATTGCTTTTTATTTTTGCTTTTATTTTCATTTTTGCTTTTGTTCCACAATGTTACAAAGACTGCTGAATCATGGACGGTGAATGGTTCACAAACTGTATTGTAAATAGTTCGCACCTTCTTAAAGGTGCCCCTTACTGGTTTTACAAGAAGGAGAGCTTTGTGAAGAGACTGTTCCTGAGTATGGCATGGAAGCTCTTGCCTCAACTGGACTTGCAGATAGAGAGAGTCTGCATTACCTCAGAGAGACTTGGGTCCCTCTTAAAGGGAACGTTCACTAGTTGCACTTGAAGTATAATGTTGTCTTAAAAGAAAGTAGATGGTAATAATGTTTTACATAGGAGTAATATGTAGTTAGCTAGATAGTTATAGAAAATGTTTAATAATGTTACTAGAGAATGAGGACAGGAAAGAGTTGAAAGCCAAGTTTCAATAAAGTGAACCCGTAGGGGTTAGTTAGTGAAGTCCTCCTGAGAGCCATAGAGAGGTGGCTCAGTGATCCTGTACTAAGAAAAGAGGCAGTAGGCCTGGGCAGATAGACAGGCGGTCCTGCATATGAAAAATCAGAGAGTAAAAAGAAAATGTTGCACTTAGAAGAGAAAAATAAAGAAAAAGTTAATTTATACTTTAGAGTTTTATAGTAAGCCTTTAGTGGGTTCAGCCTATACGCCCTTAAAGGAAAAGTTAGATTATTGTTCAGAATTTGCACTTAGTAGAATGCCCGGCTGGGTAATAGAAGTTATTTATAGTATGTTATTTAAAATATTTAACCATGTTTTGTTTGTAACGTTCAAGAGTCCTCACCTTCCATAAAGGGAAGCACTGTTATTATTACTTGTTCATTGCATTTCAAAATTTGTATGTCCTTTGCTGACATGTATTGTTGTTTTCTTCCCAGTCCGGGAGTACTGGATTTAACCGGGGGGGAGTGCAGCGCCCCAGAGTCCTGGTCGTTGCAGTACTGACGCTCCACCGCTAAGGGGAGTGATGGTACGTCTGATGGCACTTAAGGAGTTCACCTGACCAGGTATCACAGTCACACTTTACACTTCACATTCTGGCCACCAGGGGGAGCAAAGGGTTCTATGTATTAGGCCACTCCTCACAATCTGGTAAAACTGGGGGCTGGATAGGAAGTTAGTCAGAAGCTGACTGGGTTGGATCGAGGCAACATCCTGTGGCAGAGGGTGTTGCAGGGGAAGATTCAGGGGGGTCTCTGTCAGGGGTGGGATCCTGACAGTGGCCTAGCGAACAGAACAGAACGTTACGGAGCCGCGCCTGCACTCGAATGCAGTGGCATCCTAAGAAAGGAAAAGAAGCGAGGTTTATTGTGGAGAAGTGAGAAATGAGATTGCAGCAAAAAGAAGATAAAGCCAGTAGGAGTCGTGCCGTAAGATCGAGGCAACATCCTACTGAGGCGCGTAGCCGGTGGCCTATCACCTAAGCAGACATAGGGGGCAATAGTGGGAGAGGGGCGACGCTAGGGTCCCGGAAGAACTCCAGGCCTACCCGTCATACGGGTACATCCTATCCATATCTTCTGGAGGACGGAGAAAGAACATCAGAACAGATATGAGTTGTGAGAGAAGAACATCAGAAACAGACACAACAGTTGTGAGGACTATCCCGTGGTGCTCAGCAGGGAGGTACTACAACACACACATTACTATCAGGAGTATAATATCACTGGACAACCTCTTTAATCTAATTTTCATGGCCAACTAATTTAACTGTTCCTTTGTGCTTTACCTTTTTCAACTTTCTACTTGGTCTGTTGATGTGACTAGCGGAAATCAACAGTTGATATTTGTCTTCTTAAGGCTGACTAATCCTTGAGAAATTGGAAGGGTCAGGTCATCACATACAGATATTGGAGACATCTCTTCTTGACCCAATTTTCAGGATTGCTGCCAGGATACTCCAAAAATTATACCACATGTAACGAGATTGTTTGTTGTGGGACAATCACATGTGTGCTTCACCATAAATGAATTTTCAACATATTCTTTAGACTTTATTTTCATAGTAACCTATTACTTTGCCTTATCTGTAGCAGTGGTTTCATGTTTTAGCCTTGGCTAAAGGATTTCTATGTTTTACGACAGAGAAATCCCTTCCAGTTAGAAATTACTTCAGCACACATTCATATCTGTCTGACAGCAATGATCATGAGCTTCTGATTTTAAATTTGTTGACAATGAATTTTTAATAAACTCAGTAAAATTAACCAGTGCAGCCCAGGAGATCAGCTGTTGGCTAATGGGCTATAAGCAGCCCCTCTATATTTCTTTGGGGCCTAGGGAAGAATATAAGTGTTAAAGAAATTCTCTTGGTTCTTGTTTATCTAGTTTATTAGACAGCATTCATAAGGAAAAGAAACATATAAATGAAAACCAGCATCTTTTGCAGTATTAGTGGGCTTCTGCCAATGTAAACTGGCAATTTGGCTAGTATCAGAAAGCTCTATGCATTTTTACATGACGAACTGCATGTCTCTTCACTCCAGACCCTTTTTATTAGGAATTTTGCACTGATGTTTTGTTGGCAGATCATGGCAACAAAGTTTCCACATAATCATATTAATAATAATTTCATATTGGATTTCATAATCTATAATCTCTTTGCCACATGTGCCTTCATTTGGTAACACTTCGCTGTTTACCAGTACTGACATGGCTTGTAAATTGTATTTTACAATTTCTGACATGGGCCCACAAATTTTAAAATGTTAAGTGTATGACATCACACACACACACACACACACACACACACACACACACACACACACACACACACACACACACACACACACATATACAGGGTGGTCCAAATGTAGGTGGACAGTATGTGTAATGGGGTTATGAAGGGGGAGATTTATCAAACATGTTTTTTGGGGTTCAAAGTTCTCACCACACATCTATATAAGTTTCTTTGGGGGTCTAGTCTCCAAAATGGGGTCACTTGTGAGGGGTTACATCAGGGAACTTTGCCAACGCAACATGATGCCCGCAGTCCATTCCATCAAAGTCTGCATTCCAAAACGTCACTACTTCTCTTCCGAGCTCCAACGTGCGCCCAAACAGTAGTCCCCCCCCATATGGGTTATTGGAGTACTCAGGACAAACTGGACAACAACTTTTGGGGTCCACTTTCACCTTTTACCCTTGGGAAAATAAAAAAATTGTTGCTAAAAGATCATTTTTGTGACAAAAAAGTTAAATGTTCAATTTTTCCTTCCATGTTGCTTCTGCTGCTGTGAAACACCTGAAGGATTAATAAACTTCTTGAATGTGGTTTTGAGCACCTTGAGAGGTGCAGTTTTTAGAATGGTGTCACTTTTTGGGTATTTTCTGCCATATAGAACCCTAAAATTTACTTCAAATGGGAGGTGGTCCCTAAAAAATGGTTTTGTAAATTTTGTTGTAAAAATTAGAAATCGCTGGTCAAATTTTAACCCTTATAACGTCCTAACGAAAAAAAAAATTGTTTCCAAAATTGTGCTGATGTAAAGTAGACATGTGGAAAATGTTATTTAGTAACTATTTTGCGTCACATAGCTCTCTGGTTTAACAGAATAAAAATTCAAAATAAATAATAATAATAATAATAATAATAATAAATCAAAGTAAATGTTATTATTTTCTGTCCACCTACTTTTGGACCACCCTGTATATATATATATATATATATATATATATATATATATATATATTTATAAAACCTATTCCGTCACATAATACAAGTGCTATATACATAATACATATGTGATAATGACATTATATTGACATAATCAGTAGTGTGATATATTCCCAGACTACATCCCATTGAATACAAATGTAAAATCAACCTGCAAAGTCAATCAGCATTTTATTCAAATTCATGCTTCACAAAATAAAGGCAGAGGCATTGATTCGCGCACTGTGTCACTTTCTGGGCTTCTTGCTGTGCATTGGCTGAAATCTCTGCTGGAGTTCCACTAATCAGCTCAGTGATGCTCTCTGCCTAATCCTGACTGAATCATTAATTCTCAGATTTCTGGTTAAAAAACACCTGTCAACTGGATTTTGGAATGTTAGCTAAAGACATGGCAGTATTGGCACTTTGAAGCTAATTAAAATGATACATTTTTTCAAAAAATTCGTTTTGTCTGTAATGAGTCATGGTAGTTTTATGTAGTTTTATGAGGCACAGGTGCAGGGGGGCTGGACATTGCACTTGGGTCTCTGCTTGCCTGTCTGGGCATTATCTGCTCCCCCTCTTGCCTCCCATTCTATGACTGACGGGTTACTGCTTTTGACAATGACCTGCCTCCACTGGCCAAACATTTTCAAAGGCGTCATTTAGAAGTTACCCTAAGTGAGATTTTGGCCAGAGGAGGCAGGTCACTGAAAAAGCAGTGACAGGACAGAGGCAGGCTTCATCACACATTGCACAGCGCTCCTGTTCCCAAAATGTTTACTAATGGAGGAGAATGTAACCAGACCTTTTCATCACTCTCCTCCAATAGAAAAACATTGTGATTATGCCGGACTGATGAGAGCTCTACCAAAAGCGGAGAGGGAGGTGATCAGCTAACTTTAGCTTAGAAATCAATGGGCTGGAGAGATCTGACTGGGATATTAGAAGTTAACTCCTCACCTAGAATGGAACTACTGCACACACTTGGCCATGCACAGGTGATTGAACTCATTGGCAACAAGCTGTACACTATGTAAGACAAAAGCTCTCATTGCAGGAAAATGAAAGCAGAAAAAGCAAGTCAGTTACAAACTTGCTTATTTTCCTGCTGTCTAACCAACAAAGCAATTTGGTAACATAAAAATGCCCCTTTAACATATTGAAAACTGTTATTATTTTATTAAATTATGATAATCAAGGTACATTTTGCCCCAGTTGAGCTGGGAGCTGTCATTCTCCACAATTCCATTTATGTATTGATAATTTAATTTCTCTGGGAACACTTTTTTATTCTACCTCCATATTCTAACTTGTTTTGTGTATGAACTCTTGCACACTGTTAATTTAATTTCATATACATGATAACAGAACCAGGCAACATTTTTAACACAAGGGGGAGAAAAAGCAAGTACACCGAAGGGCAAAACGCGCGTCGGGGTTTGAGCTGGTGGATCCCACCCGGTGTCTCCTGTCCTGGTGCCCCGCATTGGTAAGCGCTGCTCCTTATATTTGTTACTTTGGTGCCATGAGGTACTTTTTACTCACTGGTAGTTTGGCACATTGACTTTTGGCAGCACTTTCCTCTCTGCAATTATACATGCTGGCTTCATGGACAGTTCACACCGGGGGACACCCATCCTTTTTAATCATCCTTGAGCACTTTATTTGATATTGTCTTTTGTATACTGTTTGCACTTTAAGCTTATTAAATGTAACTTAATAAAGTATTATGATTCTTTGATTACCTATACACTCCTGTTGTACTCCTTTTCTATAACTTCATATACATGTAGTCTAGATAAAGACTGTTATGTAAACAAGTATTTGGATAATTAATTATAATCACTTATTACCATTATATTACATAATATTCTTATAGGTGGGTGAGACTTTGGAGTAAGAATGAAAATCTTTTCTCTAGTTTGAGACAGCTGCTTCATGAGGTTTTGCCTTTTTCTACGTGAAAACTATGACACTATATAGAATAATGTTGGCCTTTCTTGGCCCAAGTGTTATTATAGTTTTTTGAATATTTTCAGTCTTTCTCTGCACTTTTTTAATTAATGATTGTATCTAATACAAGGGTTCTACAATCCCTATTGACATAATTGCATGCCTATAGTGACTCCTATTGTAGAACACATAGTAAGCGATATCTATTTTTTGTGAAGCAGATCATCTGTAGCACTAGGAGAAGGCAGAGTAGTGAATAGAAGAGCAGGGAGGAGTGCATTAGCATTGCCTCAGATTTCATCTTAATTTGTATTACCTTTAAAAGACTTGCCCAATCATTGGATGTGGTCGTCCACTCTGTAATCCATTGGCTCAAATAAGTATGACGGAAGCAATCAAATACAATTACTTCTTGGTAAATTCCATGATGGATATTCCAATGTTCCTTTCAAAAACTGTATTCATGGTAAAAAGCAAAGGCATAAGGTAAGACATACTGATGCTGCTGCTCAAGCCTTATTTTCTATCTAGCTTTCTAGTTTGTATGCTGTTGACTGATTTACATTTTGTTAGCAATAATATGGCATTGTAATAGACGCTGCTCTTGCTGCATCTAAAACATCTTCATTTCACACAATGTAATCCGTGACCAGCAAGTCTGAGCACAGTATTCAATAAGAGCACTCAGACCTTGACTGCAGGACTGGGAGATGTGAATACATCACAGGTTCTCCGAAGGACACTCATCCTCGGGACTGATCTCAATAGAAGCACTCGTAGTACGTAGACATGTACCATCATAGCATGTGTATGAGCTACTATAGAATCCTTCCATTTATGAGAGTCTCTTCACTAGGACATTGATTAGCTACGTCACCACAAAGATCTTCACTTCTGACTTTCTACATTAGAAATAATTATTTATGAATGGTGAATGCTTAACCTTTGATATGAAAAATAAGTGTAAATTGCACCAAGATAAAAAGTTATTACATAAGTGGGGCCTTTATAAGAAGTTACTAGAATCATTGTGTTATATCGTACTTAGTAGGTAAAAAAAAGTAGGGGGATTGTAAGGATTTTGTCCATCCTGAAGATTGATACTATATCAATAGCTCCTAAATATCTAATACACTGTGAGAGTCATTATCCTAATTTTTCACATCCCACATTCTATCAGCGTCTTAGTGACTTGGAGTCCCACAGTACCATACATGGTAGACCTGGCGTCCACAGACATTAACACTTATCTATTATTTAAGCTCAGGTCTAGAAATATTTATTACCTAGAAGCCACATGCAAAATTAACAAAGGAAATACAGTATTTAACAAGATTATTGGAAATATTTTGTTGTTGTGATGATTGAAATTCGTTATTATTGTAGGTTCAGATAAAAGAAAGGTTCAAAGTTTTCTAATGCAGCTTTTGGAGGACTTATTATTTTAATACTAAAGTGAGCTGTGTAATATAAAGTTGGATGTGTTAATAAAGCCGTACTTGTACTATTGCAGTACATCTGCGCTTCCAAACAATAGCCTCTTTTTAATTTTCAGCTGGTATGTGCCTAGCGTTTTGGTAATGGACCGGCTGTGAGCAGCTTTTAAACTGATACTTTGTCCTATTAAGTCTTAGAGTCCATACCCTTGGTAATTACCTGAGAAGCACATCATTTACAATGACAGGAATTGTTCTCAAGCCTTTCAGGGAATTTGAAGAAAAAAAAATGTACGGTAACTTCTAAAAGCAAAAAGTCAATGGGACAGGTTTCATTTTGTGATCCATCTGGGTCTTTAACTTTTGGAGAATGATACTCTACTGAACTGTTCTCAGATCCTGCCTGACTTCAGAGTCACCCTGATCTCTGGAGAATGACTGGCAGAGGCTTATCACAGCGTGTTCACTGCTGTAATATTGATCTCGAACACCATGCTTATTTGTTCATGTAAATGAAGGAACATTGTGTATCTTCAAAAGGACTGAAGTTCAAGAGTCTGTCATACCCAATGGATGTCTATTGGAAAATAAAGTTGTGCAGTTCTAATCATTGTAATATTTGTAGTAAAAGTACTTAAAGACCACATTTCCATCACCTAAGATAACATGTTATAACTTGGCTGGGGAAAGGGTATGTAGGCTACAATGGGTCAAGGTGAACAATAGAAGTAGTATACAATGAACATACAAACATTGTTTTATTGTACTATCGTAAGTCATCTCTAGCTAAAGAGCTAAAGACTCGTCATCGGACAGGAGTGTAGTGGGCTTCACACTGTTTCATTACTGAGATTTTATTGTAAATGAAAATAAAGCTAGAAAGTTTTAACTTTGGCTCTGGATTATCCTTGATTTCACCCACCAGAGTGCAATCCATGCTGTGAGATGAGCTAGTGTTTTCTCTTCAGCTCAGAACTAAACTAATCAAAAATATATGGGCAATATACAAGCCCCAAAATAGACTGTAAGAATAATATTCATGATTAATAATAGGTTATAATACTATTAATTTTAACTTTTTTTATGCAATTATGAAATAATTATTTTTAGAAGAAATATCAACCTTTATCCTCTTTTCATAGACATTTATAGAAATCAGTAAAAGGCTGCTGCTTATAGACTGCTGAAAGGCTGTAAAGCCAATTGTTTTATATTATATTAGTTTTTGTATTAGTGCCCTTTCTTTTACTATGACTAGTAATTGTCAAATATTTGAAAAACATATAACTGTAACAAAGCTGATATATATGTACTGAAAGAACAAAAAATACTCCTGGGGTGTAGGAATGTCAGTTTTCTTGATGTAAAAGATGTATTTGCTTTCAGACATGCAGTAAGACTTATAGCATTTAGTTCATTATAATTGCTACCAAGTATAATTGTGCTGCCAACATGGCCCGTAGCATAGTACTCAAATCACAAGCATTCCATTGAGTTACAATCCCGAATTAGGCTCACAAAAATGTTTTCCTTATCTAAAAAACATAAAAAATCTATAATACACCAATTGATCTAACCGTATGTTTTCAAAATTCAGATGAAAACGTGTTCACCCATAGGAAACCCGCGCAGACAAGAAGAAAAATTGCAAGCAGTATTAAGATGTCACCACTGGGTAGATTGAAAACCCATGTTAAAGAAAGACATTTTAGAAACCTTTAGGCCTTGTGCATAGCATTCCATATTTTGATGGCTCTAAGGGCACGTTCACATGTTGAGTATTTGTTCAGTATTTTACATCAGCATTTGTAAACCAAAACCAGGAATGGTAAAAAATGCAAAAGTAGTGAACATTAAAGCGAACCTATCAGCAGGATTTTGCCAAGTAAATTACAGGCATTGTCAGGTTGGAAGTGTTAAACTGATTAAAATGATACCGCTGGTGAAGAAATCCATCTTATGGTTCTTGTGTAATCAGTGTTAGAAGTTTTCAGTTAATGATATGCCTGCACTCTGGGGAGGGACTGTAGGCAGAGTCTTATTTTACTGCTCTAATCCAGAGAAACCAAGGAAAGACCTGCTCCGAAGCACAAACATGATGAGGAACATGTTTGTGCTTTGAGGCGGGCTTGTGGGCAGGCCTTTCCTTGGCCATACCAACCCTAACCCATCTCTTCAACCTATCACTAACAACTGGTGTCTTCCCCTCATGCTTAAACATGCTTTGATCACACCCATCTTCAAAAAGACCTCCCTTGACCCATCCTCTGTGTCTAGCTATTGCCCCGTATCACTTTTCCCTTTTGCCTCAAAACTACTGGAACACCATCTCTTTGTGGAACTGTCCTCTCACCTCTCCTCCTGCTCCCTCTTTGACCGCTTTCATTCTGGCTTCCAACTGCATCATTCAACTGAAACTGCACTGACTAAAGCCACCAATGACCTAATAACCAATCCAAGCGACAATAACTTGTCCCCCTCCTGGATCTGTCTTGTGCCTTTGACACAGTGGTCCATTCTCTCTTACTGCAGATTCTCTCATGTCTTGGCATCACATACCTAGCCCTATATTAGATTTCTTCACACCTAACAGACTGGACATTTAATGTCTTCGACTCATACACCACCTTTTCATCTCGCCCCCTATCTATCGTCGTTACCCAAGGTTCAGTTTTAGGATCCTGCTCTTCTTAATCTACACCTTCGGCTTAGGATAGCTCATAGAGTCCCACGGTTTTCAGAATCATCTCTATGCTGATAACAAAACAGATCTACTTATCTGGACCCTATACCATCTCTTTTCTAACCAGAATCCCACAATTTCTGTCAGCTATTTCATCAAAATTTCTAAAACTTAACAAGGATAAAACAGAATTTATCATTTTTCTCCTATCTCACTCAACCCCCCAACAGACCTATCCATCAAAGTCAATGGCTTCTCACTCTCCCTAGTCCCATAAGCTTGTGCCTCGGGGTAACCCTTGACTCTAATCTGTCCTTCAAACCACATATCCTAGCCCTTTCTATTTCCTGACTAGTGTTGAGCGATACCGTCCGATACTTGAAAGTATCGGTATCGGAAAGTATCGGCCGATACCGGCAAAGTATCGGATCTAATCCGATACCGATACCCAATACCAATACAAGTCAATGGGACTCAAGTATCGGACGGTATCCCTGATGGTTCCCAGGGTCTGAAGGAGAGGAAACTCTCCTTCAGGCCCTGGGATCCATATTAATGTGTAAAAGAAAGAATTAAAATAAAAAATATTGCTATACTCACCTCTCCGACGCAGCCTGGACCTTACCGAGGGAACTGGCAGCGTTCTTTGCTTAAAATGCGCGCGTTTACTGCCTTCCGTGACGTCACGGCTTGTGATTGGTCGCGTGCCGCCCATGTGGCCGCGACGCGACCAATCACAGCAAGCCGTGACGTAATTTTCAGGTCCTGAATGCAGAATTAGGCATTCAGGACCTGAAATTACGTCACGGCTTGCTGTGATTGGTCGCGTCGCGGTCACATGGGCGGCACGCAACCAATCACAAGCCGTGACGTAATTTTAAAATGCGCGCGTTTCCTGCCTCCCGTGACGTCACGGCTTGTGATTGGTCGCGTCGCCCATGTGACCGCGACGCGACCAATCACAAGCCGTAACGTAATTTTCAAATCCTGAATGCCTAGAATTAGGCATTCAGGACCTGAAAATTACGTCACGGCTTGCTGTGATTCGTCGCGTCGCGGCCACATGGGCGGCACGCGACCAATCACAAGCCGTGACATCACGGAAGGCAGTAAACGCGCGCATTTTAAGCAAAGAACGCTGCCGGTTCCCTCGGTAAGGTCCAGGCTGCGTCGGAGAGGTGAGTATAGAAATATTTTTTATTTTAATTCTTTCTTTTACACATTAATGTTGTTTCGATACCGATACCCGATACCACAAAAGTATCGGATCTCGGTATCGGAATTCCGATACCCGCAAGTATCGGCCGATACCCGATACTTGCGGTATCGGAATGCTCAACACTATTCCTGACAACTCCAATTCAAAATTTTTTCCCATCTTTGCACATTCTTAAATCAAGAATCTGCAAAAGCACTAGTGCATGCCCTCATCATCTCCCGCTTCGACTACTCAACTAGCAACCTCCTGCTCTGTTGCCTATCTTCCAACACTCTCACACCCCTCCAATTTATCTTAAACTCTGCTGCCTGGCTAATCCACCTGAACCTGAAGACCTACCTCTTATGACAAGCCTATAACTTGCAGTAACTCTTGTTCCACAATACTGCTGCATGACCAGCTCTACCCTCACCTCCTGTATACTACACCTAGGGCCACCTCCAGGTTTTTGTGGGCCCCGGGTCAAAGAGTCTCAGGGGGTCCCTTTAAAACATACCACTATTCATGATGCACATGTAAGAAGGAAAACCGGGCTGTGGGTACCTGTACTGAGCCAGGTCTGGAACTGTCGAGGTTGCGTCCCATGTTGCCTGGGGGAAGGAATAGAAAACCGGACAGATCACATGAATCAGGAAGAGGGTGTGTGTTTAAGCTGGAAAAAGAGCAAAAAGCGCATGAAGTGATAGTTAGTTTCCCTCTGGCAAAGACTGAGGCAGACAGGGTGTGTGCGCAGTGTGCTCCGGTCTTTGGGGAGCAGAGTCGCAACGGGCTGCAGCTGACCTCCGATGGGCATGGCATCGGAACTGTGAGCAGAGACAGGCCCGCAGGCTCAGTTAAGTTTAGGACCGTGCGCGTGCATAGAAGCGTGGGCTGTGTATGGGACCCAGCACTGCGGTCCCCCTTACTGACCTTCACATCAGACACTTCACCTGATACTGGGATTGTTGTAGCATCTGTGAATTTGACTGCACGAGGTCATGGACTATGTGCCCAACGGGTGAGACCATAGACCGCCCGTTGCCGCCAGAAGCTGGACCATGAGCTGAGGATCCCCATCTGAGGATATTTTGTCTGCTGTCACCAAGGAATACAACCCTCAGCCAGACATCTGCGGCTGAGGAGACCCCGGACACGATAAGTTTGCTGAGTGAACTGTTGCTAACTTTTTATTGCTTTTTGTGCCATTACCCTGTATCCATCCCCAGTTTAACTGTTTATCTCCCTGTGAGGAGTATCTTTACTATTAATTAAATTGTTAACCCTTGCTCTGCCTTCCTTGCATCACTGCATCCCGCAACCTGCTTACACACAGATACGGGAGAGAAATATAGGTATAGTACAATGACAAAGATTGCACTTACTTCTTACATTACATGAGAGATATCTATTATAAATTCTACAGTAGCTCAAAAGGGGATTAAAAACTTTTAATTTTAGACCAGACCGTATAGTCCTCCATACAGTATTATGGTCACCACATAGTCTTCCATACAGTATTATGGGCATCACATAGTCCTCCATACAGTATTATGGGCACCACATAGTCCCCCATACAGTATAATTAGTCCAATATATTGCTTCATACAGAATAATAGGCCTCATATAATGCTCCATACAGAATAATGGGTCTAATATAATGCTCCATACAGAATAACGGGCCTCATATAATGCTCCATACAGAATAATGGACCCCATATATTGCTCCATACAGTATGGGCCTTATATATTGCTCATGGACCCCATATAATGCTCAATGCAGAATAATGGTCCCAATATAGTGCTTCATACAGATTAATGGACCCCATATAATGTTCCACACAGAATAATGGACCCCATATATTGTTCCATACAGTATGGGCCTCATATATTGCTCCATACAGTATTGGCCCCATATATTGCTCCACACAGAAAATTCACTCCATATAATGCTCCATACAGAATAATGGACCCCATGTAATGCTCCATACGGAATAATGGACACCATATAATGCTACATAGAAATATAATGGACCCCATATAATGCTCCATACAGAATAATGGACCCGATGTAATGCTCCATACAGAATAATGGACCCCATGTAATGCTCCATACAGAAAGGGTCCCTAATAATCCTTGATACAGAATGGACCCCATATATTGCTCCATATAGTATGGACCTCATATATTGCTCCATACAGAATGGGCCCCATATATTGCTCCATACAGAATGGACCCTATATAATCCTTCATACAGAATGGACCCCATATAGTGCTTCCTACAGAATGGACCCCATATATTGCTCCATACAGTATGGACCCCATATATTGCTCTATACAGAATGGACACCATATATTGCTCCATACAGAATGGGCCCATATATTGCTCCATACAGAATGGACCCCATATAATGCTCCATACAGAATGGGCCCCATATAATGCTCCATACAGAATGGACTCCATATATTGCTCCATACCGAATGGACCCCATATAATGCTCCATACAGTATGGGCTCCATATAATGCTCCATACAGTATGAGCCCCATATAATGCTCCATACAGAATGGGCCCCATATAATGCTCCATACCGAATGGACCCCATGTATTGCTCCATACGGTATGGGACCAACATATTGCTCCACACATAAAAAATATGAAATACTCACCTCTACTCACTGACCACAGTTTCAGACTCCTCAGCCTCACCGTCTTCCGGCTCTCTGCACTGTGACTGCTCAAATCAGAGGGTGCACAGTAATGACTTCATCGGGCCCTCTGCCCTGTGATGTCAAAGAGTCAGGTGACATGAAAGACACTGGAGCTGTGCAGGAAGAGGGAGAGGTGCAGGAACAGGGAGAGGTAAATATTGCAAGTGGCGGGGCCCTAAGCAAGCGGGGAAGCCATACATGGCTCCCTGGACTCACGGGTCCCATAGTGTACCGGTCTCCCTGACAGAGAGTGGGACCCCTGCTTGCTCAGGGCCCCGGCACTTGCCAGGGTTCATAGGGTGGTGATGCCGGCCCTGTCCTCACCCATTCCTTTCAGACGTAGACTGTGAGCCCTCGCGGGCAGGGTCCTCTCTCCTCCTGTACCAGTCGGTATTATTATGCTTATCACTTTTCACATGTAAAGCGCCATGGAGTAAATGGTGCTAAAATTTAAAAAAAATTAGGAAGTGGTGAAGTGTTTCTATTACCGTATTTTGTGGTTTATAAGACAGTCCGGATCATAAGACGCATCCCAAATTTTGAGGAGAAAAATAAAAAAACCCTTTTTTTTAATAAAATGGTGGTGCTTCTTACAATCCAGGTGTCTTATTGCTTACCAGGGGTGGTGGTGCAGCGCCCCAGAGTCCTGGTCGTTGCAGTACTGATGCTCCGCTGCTAAGGGGGGCTATGGTACGTCTGATGGCACTGAAGGAGTTCACCTGACCAGGTATCACAGACACCAATACACTTCACAGTCTGGCCTCCAGGGGGAGCTAAGGGTGCTATGTATTAGGCCACTCCTCACAATCTGGTCAAACTGGGGGTTAGATAGGAAGTTAGTCAGAAGCTGACTGGGTTGGAACCAGGCAACATCCTGTGGCAAAGGGTGTTGCAGGGGAAGATTCAGGGGGGTCCCTGTCAGGGGTGGGATCCTGACAGAGGCCTAGCGAACAGAAAGAACGTTACGGGACCTCGCCTGCACCTCATCGCGGCGGTACCCCAAGAAAGGACTAGAAGCGAGGTTTATTGTGCTGAGTGAGAAACGAGATCAACGCAATAAGGAGAAACACCAGTAGGAGTCGTGCTGTAAGATGAGGCAACATCCTACTGAGGCGCGTAGCCGGTGGCCGGAAATGCCGAGGAAGTATTAAGCTCCAGGCCTTACTTCAAACCTACGGCAGGACAGTCAGTTCTAGGCGGGCTGTCTCACCCAAAATCACCTAAGCAGACACAGGGGGCAACATTTGGAGAGGGGCGACTCTAGGGTCCCGGAAGAGCTCTGAGTCTACCTGTCATACGGGTGCGTCCTAGCCATATCATCTGGGGGGACGAAGAAGAACATCATAATCGAGTTGTGAGGGAACTTCAGAAACAGACACAACAGTTGTGAGGACTATCCCGTAAGCACAGCAGGGAAGGACTACAACACACAAGCGCTAGAAGGTAGGCACAGATTTCCACCTGCAAAGGGAACTCTGGAGGTGCCATCGGACCGGCCGGACTCAGGTAGCCCGGTTAACCGTATTCCGGACTAAGTATCCTGAAGCCTTCAGTAAAGAGGTAAAGAGACTGCAACCTGGTGTCCTCGTTATTCGCTGCGACCTACATCGCACCACAACATCATCACATTCTCAACTTTCACTGGACGCCCCTCAGCAGGGTCACGGACCGGGCCTAGCCACCGTGACAACCCCAGAACTGAGACGTAGAGGCCCGGTACCGGGTACCCCTCGGCCCTGCGGCAGTGGGGGCGCTCCAGTGGCTGCGGTGAAGCGTGGTCCCAGGGTTGCTGCTGGTGTTTGGTGGTGCAGGCCGCAGTGGATCTGGGTCCCAGTGTTGCTGCTGGAGGAGGCTAGAGTGGCGCTGCTGGTATCCGGTGGTGCGGGGGCTCCACCAACATTTTGTGAAAGCCCAGAGCCCCTGCACTGTTTACTATGCGGTGGAATCCAGGAAAATGGCTGCCGGGGTGGCGCATGAGCAGATGGAGATCTTGGTGCCGAGATCTCCATCTGCATCTTCGCTGCATCTGCGGCCATTTTCCTGGAGACATCGCGTAGAGGCAGGCATGGATGGAGATCTCGGCTATCCTCCATCTGCGCCTAACCCCGGAAGAAGAATGACGGCCGTCATATGCTGCCGCTGCAGGGCTACCGCTTGCTACCGTACCACCACTGCTCGCCACCGTAACATCACTGCAGGAGCACCGCTTGCCACCGTACCACCACCACACACCGCAGGACCACAGCACCACCACCACCGCAACAGTGCCAGCTCCGGCCCCGCAGCATCGGTAAGAACAGTGTTCGGTTTAAAAGACGCACCCCCATTTTCCCCCTAATAATGGGGATCATAAACGTGCGTCTTATAATCCGAAAAATACGGTATACTTTTCCTATGACTGTTCCACTCCTAGTTATGTTTTACAAATGCTGAGGTAAAATACTGACCAAATACTCAACCTGTGAACGTGGCCTTACAGCAGTCAAAATATGGAATGCCTTAACGAAATCCATGGAAATCAACAATCAATTTCTCTGTTTTTCTACAGAGAAATTGCTTAGACAGTTATACATAATTTATCATAAATTATATATAATTGATCTGAGAAAAGTTGAACTTGAAGGTCATGTGTCTGTTATCACCTAAATAACTATACAACTAGGACACATAGCTATTATGCAACAGACCATGTAGAATTATGGCAACTATATAAAATCCTAAAGGTCCTATAAATAATTATATCAATGGTTGATCTTTTACACTTGAGGTAACCAAATATTGGGTCTTGTATAACTGGATGCTGATGACTTTTTCAGGCTCTGATAGGAATCAAAGTGAAAAGAAACCTATTAGAAAGAAAAGGAAAAAAATGATTGACACTGCTCTATAAAATGAGAGGAGAGGTTTGCTGAAGGCAGGAATTACAGAACATAATGCACTGATACTGAAACATGCAGTGTTTCACCCATGGTTCTGATATGAAGCTAATGTTTTTCAATTTTGATACGTGAAATAGAATGATTATTTCTACTCCCACTGGAATGAATACTGCATCTCAAAACTGAGCTAGGAAGGGTCACCGCATTCGCCTCTGCATTTTCTTACTGTGAGCGTCGTTCCATCTGGTTTCCATTTGCCATATTTGGATTATGCATCTTATGTTATTTCAACTATATTAAAGATTCTTAATAAAACTAAATGAATCATGTATGATGCATGACCCAAGCGTGAAAAATATAAATTCTATTACAAAACACATTTTGCATAAGAGGCTGCAAGAAAAGCAGATGATACAGCAAGTGCTAATTTCATGAACACAGAAATAAATGTGTTTGGACTGCTTTAAAAATGAAATGAGGAGCCATAGATATGGATTAGCGCTAGAACTATAAATAAGTGGGACGTCATCCTCAGGAGTTCAATATGTATAATGTAGGAATAAGTCATTTGTGCCTAAAATATAAGAAAGATACAATGCAGCATAAAGTTTATACATTGTTTATGTCTTTAAATGTTTTTGATTTATATACAATAGTGTGTGTAGGTTTGTGAACCCTTCAGAATGTTACATATATTGTATGCAGAATTATTAGGCAAGTAAGTATTTTGACCATATCATCATTTTTATACATCTTATCCAACTTTTAGCTATATAAACTTGAATGCTTATTGGATGAAGCAGATCAGGTGATGTGTATTTTGGCAATAAGGGAGGTGTGGTCTTAGGATACAAGACTTTTTATCAAGGTGTGCAGAATTATTAGGCGCCTCCTCAGTCAAAATGGGCCAAAAAAGAGATTTAACGGAGTTTGAAACTTCAAAAATTGTTACGAGTCTTACAGAGGGATTCAGCGCTTTTGAAATTGCTAAGATATTGGGTTGTGATCACAGAGTTATCAAATATTTTAGTGAAAATAGTCGACAGGTTCGCAAAAAACATGTTGAGCTAAAAAGACGCACATTAATGGGATCCTATCACTATGAAATGCAGTCCAAACTGCAGGCACCATGTTAAAGAGCAGCAGGAGCTGAGTAGATCAAAATAATTTTAGGAGAAAATATTCAACATAACCTGTGTATTAATGATTAAATCCTTTGATCTTTCTGAGAATTTCAATCCAGTGGGCCGTGACTGACAGCTATTTCTACATGCACTCTTATACAAAGAAAGCTGTCAGTCACTGGTAGGACGTGGAATAGTTACAACTAGCACACTCCAATGTGATTTCTACATCACTGCCCACTGACAAAGACATGAACAGTCTATAATTTGAAGGGTAGGTTAATTTTAACATTGAGAGATAGAATATCAAAAATAAAATCCAGAAAATCACTTTTTATAAATTATATAAATTTATTTGCATCTTGCAGTGAGAAATACGTATTTGATCCCCTACCAAACATTAAGAGTTCTGGCTCCTACAGACCAGTTAGATGCTCCTAATCAAAAGGTGAACAGATGGACTCTACGTGCCTGGTTCCCACCGTGAAGCATGGAGGAGGAGGTGTGATGGTGTGGGGGTGCTTTGCTGGTGACACTGTTGGGGATTTATTCAAAATTGAAGGCATACTGAACCAGCATTGCTACTACAGCATCTTGCAGCGGCATGCTATTCCATCCGGTTTGCATTTAGTTGGACCATCATTTATTTTTCAACAGGACAATGACCCCAAACACACCTCCAGGCTGTGTAAGGGCTATTTGAACAAGAAGGAGAGTGATGGGGTGCTACACCAGATGACCTGGCCTCCACAGTCACCAGACCTGAACCCAATCGAGATGGTTTGGGGTGAGCTGGACCGCTGAGTGAAGGCAAAAGGGCCAACAAGTGCTAAGCATCATCTTCAAGATTGTTAGAAGACCATTTCCGGTGACTACCTCTTGAAGCTCATCAATAGAATGCCAAGAGTGTGCAAAGCAGTCATGAAAGCAAAAGGTGGCTACTTTGAAGAACCTAGAATATAAGACATATTTTCAGTTGTTTCACACTTTTTTGTTAAGTATATAATTCCACATGTGTTAATTCATAGTTTTGATGCCTTCAATGTGAATTTACAATTTTCATAGTCATGAAAATGCAGAAAAATCTTTTAATGAGAAGGTGTGTCCAAACTTTTGGTCTGTACTGTATATCTATCTATCTATCTATATCTATCTATCTATCTATCTATCTATCTATCTATCTATACATACTGTACATATACACACATAATAAGAGCAGATACTGAGAATTACACAGTGTATACAAGACAGTATATATAAAAGAAGTATACACAGCTCCACAATATATACTGTGTTAAGGATTAAAGAGCAGAGCTGTGTATATAGTATATAGCGTAGAGATGGGACAGTGTATATAGTGTGGATTCCACACTATATACTATATACACAGCAACATACTATATAAAAATATGTACATTATATACTATACATATATATATAATTAAAGAACATTTGGCAGCACTACCATATATATGCACAACTCTACATTATACACTATATTAAGACAGCATTATACCATAATACTATATACTATATTATATTATCACCTATACAATGTATATACAGCAGAGTCACAGTATCACCTATATACTGTAATGGATATTGACTGCTGTATATATATTATTTAGGTGATACTGTGATTATACACAGATTTAGTAATCAGTATCACCTATACATTTATACACAGCGATCTATATACAGTATACAGATGGTACTGCAAGTGCTGTGTGTACAGAAAACAAAGTTTCCATATTGGGACTCACCCAAGTCCCTGAGATGGGGGGAGGGTGAAGAGCTGACGTGTATCCATTGTCGGCCATGCACAGGAGCGGATCCCTGGCTGGGGCTGGTGGTGAGTACAGCAGGAAACAAAAAAAAGCTGCACTGACGCTGGTACCGGCCAGTGTCAGATAAAAGAGCCCTGCACGCGCCACGGCAGCCCTTTCAAAGTTATGACTGAAGGCCCTGTGTGCGCTCACTCTCATACTTGCACACACTGACAGGGCCACAGCCACATGCATGTGCAAGCTGATGAGGGCCTACGTGGTGAGTATGTACGGACAAGTGCCACAGCGGCCCTTTTCAATGCGTGCAAGCAACAGAGCGCGTCCACACAGGGTTACTAGTAAGATGTGTTAAAGGGCCAGTGGTACATTTTGTATTACAAAGCCGCCAGCCCACCGAGCATCTGCCCGGCTCGGCAGATTAGCAATCCGGGCCTGTCTGGCATTATGATCTAGTCATTTATTGATTTTGAAGATTTTAGGTTTCGGAATTCATGATGAACTGCCTAGCTAAGCTACTAAGTGATTTAAAATAGAGAAGAAAGGCTCAAAGTGGTTTAATGGAAGGCAAGGTCATCTGAGTGGAGGTTCAGAAATGTGAAGCTAGGATATGTGGTCATTTCTAAGGAGGTAGTATAAGGCTAAGTCCGCACTTGAGAGTAACATTGCTTATTTTACTTGCAGACTGGCACAAGTAAAATCCCCAGTAGAATAAGATAGCAGGCAAAAAAGATACCTTACAAACATCATGCAAATATTGCTGAATTTCTGACCTGCAGTGCTAATATTGCATGCAGTGTTGCATTGGGGTAACAAAGACCCATCAGTAACCAATTCCAGGACCCCACTTTTCAGCTACATGCAGATGTGACATTAGCAACAATCACAAATTTATATAACAATGAACTGGGTAGATTTTTACATGAATAATAAGCCGGCCTTGTCTGTAAATAGTGATCTAAGTATATTGTGCCAAGTACTGCTCAAATAAGAGGGTGGTGGCACACTCTTCTACAGAGGCCCACCAGGGGAATCTCCTATTCTCCTGTGGGCCAGTCCAAGCCTGGTTGCATGGTACAAATATATTGACCAAACAATAGGTTTCAAAGCTACAGCGTGAATGTCAAAGTCACATCTGATCTGAGTCCAAGTCTGTGTTGTTACATACAGATCTAAGCTGATAATGTTCGGGAAGTTTAACCTCTTATTCAAACCCTAGTCTCCATAGTCTTGCTTCTCTTAACTATGTAAAGCCAACAAATACACTTACATTCATAAACATCTTCACCCGCCTCTGCTCCCTATCTAACCTCTCTGACTCACCTCTTCCTCTTTCTGACCACAATCTACTCACATTCTCTTCCCTCTCCACTCCTTGTCTACAATCCCCACCCCACAAACTTGCACACCCTCGCAGAAATCTTAAACACCTTGAGCTACACTCACTCTCTGAGTCCCTCCTCCTTCTCAAAGATATAAGTTCCCTACACAATGCGGATGACGCTGCTGCTCTATATAACACCACAATAGCTGTAGCTTTGGAATCTCTTGCCCCTCTCACACATACCAAAGCTCGCAAAATCAACAGACAGCCCTGGCACACCAGCCTGATCAAAGAACTGAGGCGAGCTTCCAGGGCTGCTGAGCGCAGATGGAAAAGATCCCACTCCAACGAGCACTTTATCGCATTCAAACAGTCCCTCACTACTTTCAAGACCACACTCGCAACAGCTAAACAAACCTACTTCTCATCTCTCATATCCTCCCTGTCTCACAAACCTAAACAGTTATTCAACACCTTCAATTCTCTCTACCGTCCCCAGCACCTCCTCCCTCCCCACTCATTTCAGCTGAAGACTTTGCCTCATTTTTCAAGCAGAAGATTGAGAACATCAGAGACAGTTTTAGTGAACAACCCCAGAGCCCTTCCTCCCAACTACCCAGCCCTCCACCTCCAAAACCAACTTCTCCACCTTTACAGAAGATCGACTCTCCACTCTACTCTCAAGATCGCATCTCACCACCTGTGCACTTGACCCGATCCCATCCCACTTCATCCCAAACCTCGCAACAGTCTTCATCCCAACCCTATCCCATCTCTTCAACCTATCACTAACAACTGGTGTTTTCCCCTCAAGCTTTAAACATGCCTCAATCACACCTATCCTCAAAAAGCCCTTTCTTGACCCATCCTCTGTATCTAGCTATCGCCCAATATCACTTCTCCCCTATGCCTCAAAACTACTGGAACAACACGTCCATCTTGAACCTCCCATCTATCTTTCTGCTCCCTCTTCGACCACTTACAATCAGGCTTCTGGTCACACCACTCCACTGAAACTTCCTTAACTAAGGTCACCAATGATCTATTAACCGCCAAGAGCAAGCGACACTACTCTATCCTCTTCCTCCTGGACCTGTCCTCTGCCTTTGTTACAGTGGACCATTCCCTGTTACTGCGGACCCTCTCCTCCCTTGGCATCACAGACTTGGCCCTATCCTGGATCTTGTTATACCTAACTGACCGGACATTCAGCGTCTCCCACTCACACACCTCCTCCTCACCTCGCCCCCTATCTGTCGGAGTCCCGCAAGGTTCAGTTCTAGGGCCCCTGCTCTTCTCCATCTACACCTTTGGCCTGGGACAGCTCATAGAATCTCACGGTTTTCAGTATCATCTCTATGCTGACGACACACAGATTTACATCTCTGGACCAGATATCACCACCCTACTAACCAGAATCCCTCAATGTCTGTCTGCTATTTCATCCTTCTTCTCCGCTAGATTTCTAAAACTTAACATGGACAAAACAGAATTCATCGTCTTTCCCCCATCTCATGCGACCCCCCCAATGAACCTATCCATTACAGTAAATGACTGCCCACGCTCCCCAGTCCCACAAGCTCACTGTCTTGGGGTAATCCTTGACACTGACCTCTCCTTCAAACCACATATCCAACCCCTTTCCACTTCCTGCTGACTTCAACTCAAAAATATTTCACGGATCCGTACATTCCTAAACCAATCATCTGCAAAAAACCTAGTCCATGCCCTCATCATCTCCCACCTCGACTACTGTAACCTCCTGCTCTGTGGCCTCCCCTCTAACACTCTCGCACCCCTCCAATCTATTCTAAACTCTGCTGCCTGACTAATCCACCTGTCCCCCCACTATTCCCGGCCTCTCCCCTCTGTCAATCCCTTCACTGGCTCCCCATTACCCAGAGACTCCAGTACAAAAGCCTAACCATGACATACAAAGCCATCCACAACCTGTCTCCTCCATACATCTGTGACCTCGTCTCCCGGTACTTTCCTGCACGCAACCTCCGATCCTCACAAGATCTCCTTCTCTACTCCCCTCTTATCTCCTCTTCCCACAATCGCATACAAGATTTCTCTCGCGCATCAACCCTACTCTGGAACTCTCTACCACAACACATCAGACTCTCGCCTACCATCAAAACCTTCAAAAAGAACCTGAAGACCCACCTCTTCCGACAAACCTACAACCTGCAGTAACCACCGATCGACCAAACCGCTGCACGACCAGCTCTACCCTCACCTACTGTGTCCTCACCCATCCCTTGTAGATTGTGAGCCATCGCGGGCAGGACCCTCTCTCCTCCTGTACCAGTTGTGACTTGTATTGTTCAAGATTATTGTACTTGTTTTTATTATGGTAACCCCTCCCCACATGTAAAGCTCCATGGAATAAATGACTCTATAATAATAATAATAATAATAATAATAATAATAATCAAATTGTTCCTTTATTGAAAATAAAGATCACACAAGAAAAATAAAAACAATTAAAAACTTATACTTGTTTGAACTTATTATCTGTATAAAAGACACTTGCCCACACAATCAATCACATTCAAACCTCTTCACTATGGCCAAGACCAAAGAGCTGTCTAAGGACAACAGGGACAAAATTGAAGACCTGCACAAAGCTTGTATGGGCTACAGGACAATAGGCAAGCAGCTCGGTGAGAAGGCAACAACTGTTGGCACAATTATTACAAAATGGAAGAAACACAAGATGAGTGTCAATCTTCCATCGGTCTGGGACGCCCTGCAAGAACTTGCCTCGTGGGGTAAGGATAATTCTGAGAAAGGTCAGGAGTCAGCCAAGAACTACACAGGAAGACCTGGTCTATGACCTTAAGAGAGCTGGGACCACAGTCTCAAAGATTACCATTAGTAACGGACTACGCTGTCTTGGATTAAAATCCTGCATGGCACGCAAGGTACCCTTGCTCATGCCAGCACATGTCCAGGCCAGTTTGAAGTTAGCTAATAATCATGTGGATGATCCAGAGGAGGCATTAGGGGAAAGTCACGTGGTCAAATGAGACCAAAATAGAACCTTTTGATATCAAATCCACTCGCCGTGTTTGGAGGAAGAAGGATGAGTACAGCCCCCAAAACACTGTCCCAACTGGGAAGCATGGTGGGGAAACATCACACATTGGAGGGTGCTTTTCTGCAAAGGGGACAGGATGACTGCATCGTATTGAAGGGAGGATGGATGGGGTCATGTATCCCAAGATTTTGGCCAACAACCTCCTTCCTTCAGTAAGAGCACTGAAGATGGGTCATGGCTGGGTTTTCCAGCATGAAAATGATCTGAAACACACAGCCAGGGCAACTAAGGAGTGTCTCCATAAGAAGCATTTCAAGGTCCTAGAGAGGCCCAGCAAGTTTCCAGACCCAAGCCCAATAGAAAATCTTTGGGGGGAGCTGAAACTCACTGTTGCTCAGCAACAGCCTAGAAA
Organism: Ranitomeya variabilis; assembly: GCF_051348905.1. Lineage (NCBI taxonomy): Eukaryota > Metazoa > Chordata > Amphibia > Anura > Dendrobatidae > Ranitomeya > Ranitomeya variabilis. Next base: position 926,553,429 of record NC_135233.1, on the reverse strand, counting down.
TCTGAAAGATCTGGAGAAAATCTGTATGGAGAACTGGGCCAAAATCTCTGCTGCATTGTGTGCAAACTTGGTGAAAAACTACAGTAAATGTCTGACCTCTGTAATTGCAATAAAAGGTTTCTGTACCAAATGTTAAGTTCTGTTTTTGTATTGTATCAAATTCTTATTTCATGCAATAGAATGCAAATTAATTATGTAAAAATCATGCCATGTGATTTTATGGATGTTTAAAAAAAAGATTCTGTCTCTCACAGTTGAAGTGTAACTATGATAAAAATTACAGACCTCTCCATTCTTTGCAGGTGGGAAACTTGCAAAATCGTCAGTGTATCTAATACTTTCCCCACTGTATATGGAAGCAAAATAAGATGTAACAGTTGCAGTAAAACTACCAATAATATTGATGACTACAGGGGTATATTTGCATACCCATGCAGTGCGGCATCACCCCTTACTTTGGTGCTGTATTATTGGAGCCATGTGGGTATATAACAGATTTTTTGTGACATAGTCTAAGTTGGATCGTTTGATTAGATGGGACGTTTTACGGCAACTGTTACATCTACATATTTTTCCCATTGTATATCTCATGTTGATTTACCTGTTTACACTATATAGCAAAATACTTGCAGCAAATGTACCCCTGTGGCCATGTTTATTATCAATCCAGCAATATGGTCTTACTTTTTCTATCCTGATATCTCGTGGTGCTTTCATTGCCAGTTTATTCCATTTTCTATTTATTTGCTATATTTATTGTGTTCAAGTCTATTTATTAATAATAAATATGGTATGGATTTTATTGGCTTGCATTTTTTAATATTGGTGTTCTTCAGTCACACTCGGGCTCAGCAACTTGGAGCCAAAGTCTTATAGTCTCTTGGATATAGAGTCATCTTACTACAATGTATTAGTAGTACACATTGTAACATACTGTATAAACAGTCAATTGCATAAGTAATATCAATTCTCTTACATGTTATAATCTGTCTTTATAAACATGGCACAGAAGGTAGAACGAGGGCATTAGGAGTTGACGGTGTCGCCTGATTTTACATTATACATTAGAAATGTTGAAACAAGAAAATGCTGATTTTGCCTGTGTTACATTTTTAGGAAAATGTTCCTTCTACTCTTAACTGTTGCTATGTGCCCACGTAGCAGAAAGTATGCAGAAATTTCCTGATGAAATGCGTTTTAACCATGTTTTTTGCGTGTATGTGTCATGTTTTTTTCTTGGTTTTATCACGGATTTTTAGCGTTTTTTCCAATGGTCCAAATACAATTCTATAGCATCAAAACAGCCAATTTTCCGCAATATTAATGAACATGCTGCGTTTTTTTTTCCCGCAATACTTTTCCGCTGTGGAAAAAAACGCAGCATGGGAACAAAAATTGAGGAATGCATTAAAATGATGGGATGCTTTATGTAAGCGTTTTTTAAGCATTTCCGCAGCGGAAAACCGGCGCAAAAACGCTTAAAAAACGCTAAAAATCTGGAACGTGGGAACATAGCCTAAAGAGTATAATGTTGTCTTATTCATTATGTCAGGTGAGAAGGAAAAGTCATGTATTTTTTCTTGTCAAACCAACAATTGCACATTATTGTATACAGGATATACACTGTGTTCCAAATTATTATGCACAAAGAGTTTAGGAGTGATAAGGTTAGAATTTTTTTGTTTGTCATTTAAACTCATTGATGGTGATGTGTGTCAGGGCTCTTTATATCACTGAAAGCAATTGCAGATACCTGTGCAAATTAGTTTGGCAGATGTGTCCAAATAAAGGCAAGACTACTTAAGAAGGCTGTTCCACATTATTAAGCAGCCTACATTTTTTGCCAGAATGGGAAAGAAAAAGGATGTGTAGGCTGCTGAGAAGCAACAAATTGTGGAGTATTTAGCTCAAGGCATGACTACAATCAACATTGCCAAGACACTTCATCATGATCATCGCACAATCAAGAAGTATGTAGCTGATTCCCAGCACACACGTGTGCGTGCTGATAAGGAAAAATTGAGGACTCTTTCCAACAGGCAATTGCGTAAGGTTTAAAAAGCAGCTGCAAAAATGCCTTTTCATAGCAGCAGACAAGTTTTTGAAGCTGCTGGTGCCTCCAATGTCCCCAGAACAACAAGATGCAGGGTCCTTCAGAGGTGTGTAAGCCATCCTGTCGACCACCTCTATCCACTGCACACAAGCAGAAACAGCTCCAGTGGGCCAAACAAAACATGAAGACTGACTTCCAAACTGTTTTGTTCACCGATGAGTTCCGTGCAACGCTCGATTGTCCAGATGGATGGAGTGGAGGATGGCTGGTTGATGGACACCACATGAAAACACAGCTAAGGCGCCAACAAGGAGGAGGTGGAGTAATGTTTTGGGCTGGAATCATGGGGAGAGAGATTGTAGACCCCTTTATTATCCCTGAAGGGGTAAAGATGAACTCCATAATCTATGTGGAGTCTCTAAAACAACACTTCCTACCATGGTTCAAGAGGAAGAACCGTGCTTTCCGCAGCAAGATCATTTTCATGCATAATAATGCACCATCTCATGCTGCAAAAAACACATCTGCATCTCTGGCTGCTATGGGCATAAAAGAGGACAAACTTATGGGGTGGCCACCATCTTCCCCTGACCTCAACCCCATTGAGAACCTCTGGAGCATCATCAAAAGGAGTGTCTATGATGGCGGGAAGCAGTTCACATCTAAGCAACAGCTCTGGGAGGGTATTCTGTCCACATGCAATATAATTGAAGCAGAAACCATCCAAAAACTGACAAATTCAATGGACGAGAGAGTTCAGAGGCTTCCTTCGAACAAGGGGTCCTATGTGCAAATGTAACATCACCTAGAATAAAGTTTCACTTGAAAACTGTTTGATTTCATTTTGTAATAAGCGGATAATGCTTATAACTACACAATTGACCATTTTTTTGTTCAAAATAAAAAAAAAAGATTGAAAACTCTGCTGTGCATAATAATTTGGAACATGCATTTTGAGTGTTTTTTTTTTTTTTTTAAAATACTGGTTTCATAGGCAGTTTGTTCCAAAACATTGCAATTATACCAGAATAGTAGATGACTGGAAAATAACAATGACTGCAATTCAGATAGGTAATTTAGAGAAAATATGAGGAAATATTATTTGCATAATAATTTGGAACACAGTGTAATGTATACAAATTCAGAACAAACGTTTTAGATATTATTGCTCACAATAAATTTTCATCCCCTCCCATGTAGATAGGTTTCTTATCTTGTCTGCAGATTAGAAGCAGTCTTTCAGAGAGGGTTTAATGGTAGGATTCGGTACATTTTCAGCATTACTGTAATTCTAACTCGGCACATTTGTCAACATCGGCCTAACTTCTTAGCACCATACATGCTGCAATACAATAAGCGGCCTAGTTGGAAATGTTAGGTTGGAGAACACAGACGGGACTGGCACAAAGACCTTGCATATTGTATACACATTTTAAATCTAGTTTCCATAATACCATATTGTTAAGAGAAATATTGGCGCCTGCTATGAATAATGCATTTGTCTCTTTTTTGACAGATACAAAAATGGGACGCTTATCTTGGCCCACAGCTACTTTTATAACTGTTGTCGCTACTGTTTATTTGGAAGCAAAAACGACTCCGCCAGCAAAGTACACTAAAAAAGTCTATAATATGGAGATTGCCAATGCTTTTGAGACTTCATTTGCGCCACCAACAGAGGAGACTGTATTCACCGAGTTATCTGAGACAAGTGACACCACCACTGAGCCGGCCACTTTACACCCTGATTTTAGAACTGCCACCACCCTGTACCCTTTTGATAATTTTACTCTTGAAACAGCAGATTTCTTCTTTAACTGCTGTGATTGCTGTACACCTATGGCTGGACCAAAGGGGGAATCTGGACCCATGGGACTCCCAGGTAAACCAATCTATATGCAACTGAAAGCAAAGTATGGATTCCAATAGATGCACATCATGACAATGCACATATAGCATGAGAACTGGTCTCAGGTACTAAAGACTATACCAAATAATTTAGTTCAATCAGTCCTTATTCCTTTAGAAAAAATAGAGTGAATAGCTCATGGTTGAGTTAAAAAATTATCTTCATTTTAATTTCTCTCATTTAGCAATAGCACACGAGAAAATAATAAAGTTCTGTAATTGCGCATTTAGGATTTAACAGAGATTGTTTAGTTCAAAGCGCAAGATTGCGAGTTAACATGTAAGATCTCGCACTTTCACTGCGAGAAGGGCAGCAGAGGGTTGCTCACTCCGCTTATAGGGATTAAACAAACCAAATGTTTGGACCCAAGTTGCTAGATGGGGTGTCATTTGGGACACTGGACAGTATTTTTTGACAGATGTTAATTACTAAAATCACCATTCTTTGCCTGCCAATTGCTTTCTTAAATTAAAAAGGCATCCATAAATTGGTGATTGTTACACTTTCAGAAATGCGCATGCTGTAAGCACTACAGATGGAAAGCGTAGCAGATAACAATCCTTTCTATCCATTTCCCATATACTATAATGTGAAAAAAACAACAACACAAGTTTCTGTTCTTTCTGCTATTCATTATTTTAATCAGAATAAAAATTCTGCTAACTGTGTACTTTAGTCCGTACATAAAAAAATTGATAGCAGGTGGAATGGATGCGAAAAGAAGATATATTATGAAATAAACTACTTCTAGCCTGCCCATAGCATAGAACTATCTGGGTAGAACACATAGTACTCTGCGTTTTTGTTCTAAAATGGCAATACATTGTAAGCACCTTGCATAAGATAGTGCAGCTGTAGGAAGAGAGAGCGGGCTGCAGACACAGCCAGTAAGCAAAGAGAGCGGGCTACAGACACAGCCAGTAAGCAAAGAGAGCGGGCTGCAGACACATCCAGACTTCCCAGAGAGAAGATAAGCCTATTTTATTACCATGTTTACCTTCTTCATTTCTTAACACTCAGCGCTGAACCAGCATTTGTGTGTATAGATTAGGAATGTGGCACCCCAGAGTCCGGTTGCCACGGTGACATTGCCTCCCTCTAAGGGGTGATGTCATGCCTGGAGGCAAGAAGGAAGGTCCCCATGCCAGGTAACACAGTGTACGTGTCAATTCCTGCTCCAGGCCAGAAAGGGGAGCTTCCTTATAAATTCTGGCCAGCAGGTGAGGTTAGTGAGTCAGAAAGAAGTTACCTGAGAGAGTAAACAGGGAAGTTGTCATGGAAACGGAAGGGGGCTGGAGCTAGTGACAGGACAGTGAGAGAGCAGAGTGGGCAGTTGGTCTGTGGAGAGGGAAGGGATAGGAAGAGAGACAGGAGCTCAGGGGAATAAAAACTGTGTATAGCTGACTCCAGAGCGGAGTGCTGATAAAAAGGGATGCCAGAGTCCTTAGTTGGGCGGGTGCTGTACACCCTGACAGCCAAATCTGGAGGGCAGAGGACTGCAAGTTCCCTGGCCACACCAAACACTTGAAGGCACAGTAGCAGACCAAGAGCCCGGGGCTGACAGTGAAAAGGACAGTGGCTGTGAAATAGGCTCCCGCTGTCTGCCATACACGTTAGAAATCATCACGCAGGAGAGGGTCGAAGCTTAGCTACAAGCAGCAGGGACCCTAAAAGAGAGCGCAGAAGGAAAGTCCCTAACCCCTGCCGGCAGGGTGGATCCCCTGAAAGCCTCCAGGCAAGCCGGACTCAATCCATCATCTGTAATTGGTACCCCAGATTGCATCTATTTTCAAGTAGAAGGTAAAGAAAACTGCACCTCTCTGTGTCCTTCACTTATTCTCTGCACCACCATCTGAAAAATCAAATATGTTTGCCCTGGGGCCCCAATCTACCCCTGGGGAGCTGAACCATCTTTGCTGCATCACCATCAGCCCCAGTGGACCTAAACCGCAGTGTCGGCCACCCATTGCCGAACACCACATAATTATCCTCCATTTTATGACATGGCCAGGGCCAGGGAAACAGATCTCGGCCCAATGACCTCCCCCATAGAACTGTTCGGTCCGAATCTGGGTACTGATAAGTGCAGTTGCACTTACAGTGATTCATTCTCTAAACCCAGTGAACATTTGAACACTAGATGTAGTGAGTGAGGAAAAGCTTTTGGGTCCTTGAAGACCCAGTCAACTCGACTATGCAGCCATGAGGCTGAAATGTCCCTATAACAGGGGCTAACATATCAGCCCTTTACAAGGGAAAACAGCAATAAAATGACCCTAAAGGGAATCTGACAGCTGATACATGCTTCACAATTCATGTACAGCTTGTATCAAGCACATGCTGTACAGGTATCCTCGGCAGCTTCTCCCAACCGTGCCCTGGAGTGACAAGTCTATCAATGCAGGGCAGTGGGCAGGGAGATGCAATTGGGGGTCCACCAATCCATCTAGTCTTAAGCTTTCAAAGTATGTTTTTCTCTAAAACACCACAGCGTTTCAGAGTCAAACATACCTGGCTGAATTCATACAGTCAGTGTCTGATACATATTGGATCGGGCATCATGTATCAGCTGTCAGTCTCTCTTCAAGACTTTATGAGGGTCATAGTGTGTAAAATTAAAAAAGAAACACTACTAGTCTGAATTGTTGTTTTTAGCTCTACCCCATTGTAAAAAATGTGTAGCAGTTCTTCATGGTCATAGTCAAAAATTTAAAACGTGAAAAATAGACGTGTATTTCCTATTTTCCTTACATAATTCTCTCTATAAAAAATGAATATCAAAGTTATATAAAAATTAAACCCCATGTATCGCAAAAAAGGGGCAAAAATCATTTGAATATCCAAAGGAGAAAACATTTTTGGAGCGGTTAAAACGCATGTACAATAAAACCTGAAAAAGTGATTGATCCTTTGATGGATCAGAATAGCGATAAAAATGATATGCGAACACAACCTAACCAAGGTAAGTTCTTTTTAGTGTAAATAATCTTTGATATATTGCTTGATACATGCAGACCATCGTGTACTCTCTGAGAAGACAAATGATTGTTAACCCTGGATGATTTACCATATAAACAAAAATGTAATGGTGTAAAAGAAAAACAATTCAGTGACAAGTTAGCTCTGCTGCATGTGTATCTGTTCAGCAGAGATGTTCTATAACCTTTGTACACATTCAATAACATGCTCCCTTTTTCCTTTTGTTTAGTTCATATAATGAAAGAAGTGCATCTTCTAGTAGTCAAAATTAATATAAAGGTTGAATTGATTATTACAAAGATGAGCATTTTCTTGGTGAAATATTCTTCAGATTACTTATGATATATAATTACTTTTCATTTTTTTTATTGCTTATTGACTGATAATTCAGATTGTGTTTTGTTTTCCATTATTGCACTTGTTCTGAAACAAAAGAAGGAAAAATACTTATAGATTTTTATTGGATCCACAAATCACTAGGAGAGAACCAGCATTTGAAACACAGTGTTCTCAGACCAGGCAAGATTTGAAGTCTTGTATATCGTAAACTATAGGGCAGCCTAATAAAAGCAAAGACTCTGTTCTTTCAGTTTATTGAAAATTACAAGTCGCTTATTTGTTTTTTTTTATAACAGTTTTATAGGTTGTTACTTCTTTGGTTGTGAACTATTTATGGAGTAATATTGAGACCATTTAAAGTATTCTTCCACTATATAAAAGGTTGCGGGATCCCTCTTATATATTGGCTAGCTCTGTAAAATGGCTGTAATGTAGTATTGTATAGGCTTATTACTGAGCTTATTAGATTTGCAATGGGCTGAGTACACTTGTATTATTGGAAAGCTAAATTCCGTACATGTGCCTGTACGAAACAAGTCTAGAAAAATGCTTAAAGATATGTGTTGACTTTTCGTTAAAGTTTGCAGTTAAAAAAAAAATAAGTGGAGCGCCCCCACGTGTAAGGGCAATGGGGTACTCGGTACCGGGTCTATCTCTCTCGGTTCTGGGAATGTCACAGTGGCCTGACCCGGTCCGTGGCCCTTCTGAGGGGCGTCCACTTAAGGGTGTAGTTGTTTGTACGGTGTTCGTGACGCCACCTGTGGTATTCGGTCAGGGTGACCGACGCTGCTAGGGGTCCGCTGGGGTGATGGAATGGCAGCTAGATGGTGTACCTTCCCACAGGTGAAGTATGTCCCCAGGGCTTCCCAGATGTGTAAGTGGTGATGGTGGACGTCGTAAGGCGCGGTGAATAACGAGGACACAAAGATTGCAGTCTCTTTACCTTTTACTGAAGACTTCAGAGTACACAGTCCAGAGTAGTGTTCACAGGGCAGGCTGAGCCCGGCCGGTCCGAAGGCACATCCAGAGTTCCCTTATCCAGGTGGAAATCAGTAGCCTTCCTACTAGCGCCTGTGTGTTGTAGTAACATAGTAACATAGTAACATAGTTAGTAAGGCTGAAAAAAGACATTTGTCCATCCAGTTCAGCCTATATTCCTTCATAATAAATCCCCAGATCTACGTCCTTCTACAGAACCTAATAATTGTATGATTCAATATTGTTCTGCTCCAGGAAGACATCCAGGCCTCTCTTGAACCCCTCGACTGAGTTCGCCATCACCACCTCCTCAGGCAAGCAATTCCAGATTCTCACTGCCCTAACAGTAAAGAATCCTCTTCTATGTTGGTGGAAAAACCTTCTCTCCTCCAGACGCAAAGAATGCCCCCTTGTGCCCGTCACCTTCCTTGGTATAAACAGATCCTCAGCGAGATATTTGTATTGTCCCCTTATATACTTATACATGGTTATTAGATCGCCCCTCAGCACCACGGGATAGTCCTCACAACTTTCGTGGATGTTTCTGATGTTCTCTCTCTCTCTGTCCCCCAGATGATATGGATAGGACAACCCGTATGACTGATGGCCTGAGGCTTGTTTATAGGGACCCTAGAGACGCTCCTCTCCCACAATTTGCCTCCGTGTCTTCATAGGTATTAAGGTCGGGCAGCCAACTTGGAATCAACTGTCCTGCCGGTCTCTGAAGTAATGCGTAGAGCCTATTACTCCCTCGGTGTTCCGGCAACCGGCTACGCGCCTCAGAAGGAGGCTGCCAATCTCGGGGCAGAACTCCTCCCGGTATTATCTCCTTGTGCTGTGACTTCATTTCTCACTCTCCACAATATACTTCGCTTCATGTCCTTTCTTAGGATGCTGCCGCAATGAAGTGCAGGTGCAGCTCCGTAACATTCTATCTCGTTCACCTCCTGCTCTGTGGCCTCCCCTCGAACACTCTCACACCCCTCCAATCTATTCTAAACTCTGCTGCCCGACTAATCCACCTGTCCCCCCGCTATTCCCCGGCCTCTCCCCTCTGTCAATCCCTTCACTGGCTTCCTATTGCCCAGAGACTCCAGTACAAAACCCTAACCGTGACGTACAAAGCCATCCACAACCTGTCTCCTCCATACATCTGTGACCTTGTCTCCCGGTACTTACCTACACGCAACCTCCGATCCTCACAAGATCTCCTTCTCTACTCCCCACTTATCTCCTCTTCCCAGAATCGTATACAAGATTTCTCTCGCGTATCACCCCTACTCTGGAACCCTCTACCACAACACATCAGACTCTCGCCTACCATCGAAATCTTCAAAAAGAACCTGAAGACCCACCTCTTCCGACAAGCCTACAACCTGCAGTAACCACCGATCGACCAAACCGCTGCATGACCAGCTCTATCCTCACCTACTGTATTCTCACCTATCCCTTGTGGATTGTGAGCATTCGCGGGCAGGGTCCTCACTCCTCCTGTACCAGTTATGACTTGTATTGTTTAAGATTATTGTACTTGTTTTTATTGTGTATACCCCTCCTCACATGTAAAGCGCCATGGAATAAATGGCGCTATAACAATAAATAATAATAATAATAATAATAACAATCTCGTGCTTGGCCTCTGTCAGGATCCCACCCCTGACAGGGACCCTCTGTCTGCAGCTCAGATGTTCCTCCTTCTCCCCCTGTCTGCCTGACAGGTCCTCTCTGGGTCAAACCCAGGTAGCTTCTGACTGACTTCCTATCCAACCCACCAGTTTTACCCGTGTGTGAGGAGTGGCCTAGTAGATAGAACCTTTGCTCCCCCTGGTGGACTGGAGTGTGAAGTGTAGTGTGTGACTGTGATACCTGGTACTGCAACGACCAGGAATCTGGGGTGCTGCATAAGCAAATTACTCTAAACTATCCTTTTGTAGACAGCTATCTTTCTGGACTTCCCTATATACAAGGACTTTAGTCTCCCCAGACAATTCTGTATTCTCTATGAGAAAGTCACTGCCAGAATTATTTGGCAACGGCATATCTCCCATCTAGACAATTTGATCGGCAATTGAATTCCAACTGCCTGATCTATATATCCTTTGACATATCCTTTTGAGAGACCATCAAAACCTCTATTCACAGTGGATGGTCATTCGCTCACACCAAAATTAGCTGAATTTAGCTGACTTTTATGTAATGTGGATGGTTGTCTTAATGATAAAATATAGCAGAGGACAAGACAGAAAGAAACAAAGGGCCAGGAGCCCTAATCAACGTCCGATTCTCAAAACTCACATGTTCTAGAGTATAGTAGCAAGGTGAGAAAAATAAAAAATAGCTTTTAATCTAAGAGTATAAAATTACATATAAGGTAATGTAAAAGGAGAACACCTTTGTTAATATAGGAAATATAAATGAATAGACAGCCACGGTGGTGGACAAGTCATTAATAGAGAAGATAGACCTGTGGGTTGAAACTCCACTACGCTGCCTCAGTGGTCACAAACAGAGCTTACAACGTATGGAGACAAATATCATTATAACACAGTGTCAAATGAAAAAAAAAGGAAATCTAACATCCAAAATGTGTCATCCTTAGGGTGAAGTATAAGATACCTCATGCAGTATATCCAAGGACACAATCCTCATCAGGTCTGCAAATGGATAAAAGTAGGAACATTGACCCTGCTCGGCCCTGGTAGGTCAATACTATAAACCCTAGAAGCGCCACAGCTCCTGCCCTTACAAGGGCAGTCCACAGTTTTCCCTAACCTGGACTTGCCCTACATAGCCCTGCTTGCCTCCAACGAATTTCTTCTTGTAGTTCTTCAGCGGAGGACATTTGGATGCATATGATAAGAAAAAGCTAAATGCCCACTGCCCACCCTGCTAGTTGTCAGAATAGTGGGACTTATTGATGCCTTTTATTGGGTAAATGATATAGGTGTTCTTGGTCCCAATGCAAGATGACAAATCTTTCATTTTTTTTGGTCCTCTCATTTAGCTCGTTTGGGTCCACCTATGTTTTGGACACCAGGAGTGACTGCAACCCATGTACTCACTATAGTTACAGCCCTTCTGGCAGGGAATAAGCCTCTAATGGTGGAAGACAGGGAAGAACTAGCTAGCCACTCTGCCTTGTCCAGTCTAGCTACAGCACTGGAATGGTCCATATTATAGTGGTGCTAGGATTTTACTACAGTATGGTGGTGTGTGTGCTTTTCCCTGAAGAACTGCTCAGTAAAAGGCTTTTGATGGATAGGTAGGAATACAGTGGGTAAGGAAAGTATTCAGACCCCTTTACATTTTTCACTCTTTGTTTAATTGCAGACATCCGGTAAATGAAAAAAAATGCTTTTTTTCTCATTAATGTACACTCTGCACCCCATCGTGACTGAAACCCCCCAGAAATGTAGAAATGTTTGCATATTTATTAAAAAAGAAAAACTGAAATTCCACATGGTTATAAGTATTCAGACCCTTTGCTCAGACACTCATGTTTAAGTCACATGCTGTCCATTTCCTTGTTATCCTCCTTGAGATGGTTCTACTCCTTCATTGGAGTCCAGCTGTGTTTAATTAAACTCATAGGACTTGATTTGGAAAAGCACACACCTGTCTATATAACACCTCACAGCTCACAGTGCATTTCAGACCAAATGAGAATCATGAGGTCAAAGGAACTGGTCAAAGAGCTCAGAGACAGAATTGTGGCAAGGCACAGATCTGGCCAAGGTTGCAAAAGAATTTATTCAGTACTCAAGGTTCCTAAGAGCACAGTGGCCTCCATAAACCTTAAATGGAAGAAATTTGGGACCATCAGATGTCTGATGTCAGCCAAACTGAGCAAGAAGAGCCTTGCTGAGAGAGGTAAAGAAGAACCCCAAGATCATTCTGGCTGAGCTCCAGAGATGCAGTACGGAGATGGGAGAAAGTTACACAAAGTCAAGTATCACTGGATCCCTGCTATGGGGTGGGTTTCAGCTGCAGGGACAGGACGACTGGTTGCCAGTGAAGAAAACATGAATGTGGCCAAGTATAGAGATATTCTGGAAAAAACCTCTTCCAAAGTGCTCTGGACCTCAGACTTGGCCGAAAGTTCACCTTCCAACAAGACAATAACCCTAAGCACACAGCTAAAATTACAAAGGAATGCCTTCAGAACAACTCTGTGACCATTCTTGACTGCCCCAGCCAGAGCCCTGACCTAAACCCAATTGAGCAGCTCTGGAGAGACCTGAAAATGGCTGTCCACTAACGTTCACCATCCAACCTGATCGAACTGGAGAGAATCTGCAAGGAAGAATGGCAGAGGATCCCCAAATCCAGATGTGAAAAACTTATGCATCATTCCCAAGAAGACTCATGGCTGTACTAGCTTAAAAGGGTGCTTCTGCTCCATACTGAGCAAAGGGTCTGAATACTTATGACCATGTGATATTTCAGTTTTTCTTTTCAAATAAATTTGCAAAAATTTCTACATTTCTGTTTCTTTTCAGTCAAGATGGGGTTGCAGGGTGTACATTAATGAGAAAAAAATGAACTTTTTTGAATTTACCAAATGGCTGCAGTGAAACAAAGAGTGACAAATTTAAAGGGGTATGAATATTTTCCGTACCCACTGTATACCATAAATGTGACCTGTGCATCTGTGTCAAAGCGGCAACTAACGTGTATCCTCAGCACGGCCCCATTCACCGTGAGATTACTCCTTTCAGCAGGCCATGCCGCTGAACTTGATTCTATCTGTGCTCCTCTGTATTGCTGCTGCTGCATGTGGAATCCATCTAGCCTTGGGGGGGGGGGGGGCATGGCTAGTCTCTGCAGGAATTTAACCTTGTTGTGCACTGCAGATCTTTGGTTCCCCTGACCTATCTCTTGCTAGCAGGTCCTATTTTTGGCGTCTACACCCAGAGCTCTTTGCTTGATCGTGTTTCCTGCTCTGTAGGCCCATGTGCATGTGGAGCGCCCCCAGACGAGGGCCGTGGGGTACTCGGCACCGGGCTTCTCTGTCTCAGTTCTGGGGTTGTCACGGTGGCTAGACCCGGTCCATGACCCTGCTAAGGGGCGTCCAATGAAAGTTGTAAGTGGTGGTGCGCGGTGCAGGTCGCGATGAATAACGAGGACACAGGGTTGCAGTCTCTTTACCTCTTTACTGAAGGCTTCAGGATCCTCAATCCAGAGCACTGTTAGCCGGGCTGGCTGAGTCCGGCCGGCCCGAAGGCACATCCAGAGTTCCCTTTGCAGGTGGAAATCGGTGCCTACCAACTAGCGCTTGTGTGTTGTAGTCCTTCCCTGCTGAGCACCACGGGATAGTCCTCACAACTGTTGTGTCTGTTTCTGATGTTCCCTCACAACTGATTCTGATGTTCTTCTCCATCCCCCAGATGATATGGATAGGACGCACCCGTATGACGGGAAGGCCTGGAGTTCTTCCGGGACCCTAGTGTCGCCCCTCTCCCACAGTTGCCCCCTATGTCTTCTTAGGTGATTTTGATGAGACAGCCAACCTAAGATCAACTGTCCTGCCTCTGTTTGAAGTATTGCTTGGAGCCTAATACTTCCTCAGCATTCTGGCCACCGGCTACGCGCCTCAATAGGATGTTGCCTCGATCTTACAGCACGACTCCTACTGGTGTTATCTCCTTTTTGCTTTGATCTCGTTTCTCACTCTCCACAATAAACCTCACTTCTTGTCCTTTCTTGACATACCGCCGCGATGTAGTGCAGGCGTGGTTCCTTAACGTTCTTTCCTGTTCGCTAGGCCTCTGTCAGGATCCCACCCCTGACAGGGACTCCCCTGAATCTTCCCCTGCAACACCCTCTGCCACAGGATGTTGCCTGGTTCCAACCCAGTCAGCTTTTCACTAACTTCCTATCCAACCCCCAGTTTTACCAGATTGTGAGGAGTGGCCTAATACATAGCGCCCTTAGCTCCCCCTGGAGGCCAGACTATGAAGTGTATTGGTGTCTGTGATACCTGGTCAGGTGAACTCCTTCAGTGCCATCAGACGTACCATCACTCCCTTAGCGGCGGAGCGATGTTACTGCAACGACCAGGTCTCTGGGGCGCTGCACATGCATCCTACCTTATTCAGCTTCCCATTAAAGACCTGGCATGTTTTCTGGCTCTGCCTGATCTCTCGGCTCTTTACCTCAGTTATGCTTTCTGATCCTGTGCTGACTGCCCATTCCTTGGACCATCTGACTTTGCTTCGGCCTTTCCTCGGTGTACTACGCACCAGTGTCTCTGACCTTCCAGTCAGCTCCTGCAGTCCCAGGCACTATCCTGTAGGGGTACCTGGCGACTACCTGTGTTCAAGCCTAGCCTCACCATCAGAGGCTCTAATGAACACCAGTTAGTCATTTTATCATGCTGCTCCAGGGTAAGCCCAGCCTGTGGCACAGTGGGTCTACACCCTCCAGCGTTCAAATCTGCACAGGAGTCCAATAGCATAGGAAATTCAATGACATCCTTAAACTAGCAGCTTCTGACTGATTATTAGATTGAATGAAAGGATGCAAATAATACATTTCATGGCTTACAATTACTACCAAATAGCTAGAGACTCTATGTGGAGAGCACTGGGCCCATATTCTGTTCTTACACAGAGGCCCTCTGCTATTTGTGTCATTGATAGAGCGTATATCTTTTTGCACTTTATTGTGGGTTGTTCCTCCTGGAAGCATCACTCAGTAATATGACTTCAGATGACACCATTTATTTTCTGCCTGAATCTGGATGAATGAAAAAATCCTCCATATGCCTCTTTATAAAATAACTAATGGCAGTGAATATAGCTTTGCGTACATTCTAAATTAGAAATTCACCTAAAGCATTCATTCCAAATTCTTCCTCTCTGCTATGGAGTATAAGTATCACCGTTATTATTCCTATCTCAAGAAAAAAGGAACAGCTATGAGAATGTGGGCATTTACATTCTGCTGAGGGGCAAAAGCATAGAGTGCTGAGGTGAGTTACAATACTAACGTAGCGTGGCGGCCATCAAGTAGGCAGCTTCTATATCCATATTCCTAATTGTATAAGAATTAGGAATATATGAAATGTCATTATTAGTCGCACAATTACTGGGATTTGCTTAGTACAATTGACAAATTGCAATGCCGCAGCCGCATTTATACTTGATCTTAACAAACCTTTTATCAAAAATGCAAAACTTTATTCAGAGGGGTTCTGACTCCTGAGAGGGGATTCTTCACGGTGACTGCTTTTTGTTTCTTGATCTTGGAAGGTGGTTTTTAACTATGAATTGATTTAATTCCTCAGGATTAAATTACATTAACACAAATGACATTAACAGTGCCTGTGAACTGTCAGATGATTTTATATAATTGAAAACCACTATGTTAATTTTAATCCAAGTGCGACTTTTCATTCTATTGATAGAGTCGGCAAAATAAATTGCACTTTAATGAAAAAAAGAGTCTATCAGATATATTTAACACTCTGTATTTTGCAGGTCCCAAAGGAGACACCGGGGACATAGGATTGCCAGGACCACATGGAGCCACCGGTCCCCCAGGTCCAAAGGGCTATAAAGGAGACAAAGGTGTATGAAAATTACTTTATATTGATTTAGCTCCAATTTAATGGAAGAGAAAAATAGGATAAAAATTCAGGTTCTTGTAATATGACATGTTAGTAAACCACAAATTGCAACCTGCTTATCTTCCAACTAGCATCACTTTTTATAGTATACCTCTGGTAAAAAACAGTAAATTGAACAATGCTCTGGAACCTTTAAAAGATAGGAATATTTTGACAGTTTTCATTAAAATGCATGTATTTTTAGCTTTGTTTATTTATTTTATTTATCTTACTCACTTATATAGCACCATTAATTGCACAGCGCTTTACAGACATTATCATCACTGTCCCCATTGGAGCTCACATATAAATTCCCTATCAGTATGTCTTTGTAGTATGGGAGGAAACTGGAGAACCCAGAGGAAACCCACGCAAACACGGGGGACATACATCCTTGCAGATGTTGACCTTGGTGGAATTTGAACTCAGGAACCCAGCATGGCAAAAGCAACACTGCTAACCTCTGAGCTAAAACAGAATGATGCAGAATGAGTAAACTGTAAATTTGACATTGAGCTCATCAGTAAAAGCCCCCCATACACATTAGATGTATATTGGCTGATCCCGCCAATTATGGTGCAATTAGTTGACCATCAGATGTTTCCTAAAAAAGTGTGTGAAAACACATAAGTGCTCAGCCGATCAGAGTGCTCATCTATTTCCTAGAGCTATCTATCTACTGAGCGAACATTCAGCTTAAAGCTATCTCTCATGGCCAGCTTAAAGTGGACCTTTGACATTATAAACTGTACCTTCCTGCACATAGTAGCAGGAATGTAGGTATCATTTTTTCCTATTTTGCTAATTTTCATATAATTCAACAACATATGTCATTTCTTTAAGCTTTGTGGGCGTGTCATTTCAACCCTCTATGATGCTGTCCAATCATAAAAAGGCAGTGCCATGTGGTGGAAAAAGTAGACGCCCACACTTGTGACTGAAATGAAGTACCTATAGAGATGGTTAGGGCTCTGCCACTGTGATCACCCAAGACTTCATCTGACTCACATGACCATGCCGACAACCAGAGGTGGACATGACACTGATGCACTTTGTTCAGTCGCAGAGGGACCCAAGAGGTAAGGAGGACCACTACTACCTCCAAAACAGGTGGAAATGTGCTAAGCTATTGGATTGCAAAGGGCCCATATATTGTTCTTGTAAAGATGCCATTTTCTGTCTGCGTCCACTTCTGCTGACAAGCCTCCCTCCCTGCACGTAAAGTGCTGGGAGAGGAGGGGGACAGCAGCATCGGAGTGTTGGAGCAGCTGGAAGAGTGCCGGAGCAGCTGGAGACCGAGGACGGCACACGTACTGGGTATTACTGTGAGTATTCCCCTATACAAGTGAAATCCGCCAAGATAGTAGCTATCCCAATAGTCAGGGCGATGTCTGTTGCAGAGAGGAATAAAGTCTGGCGTGATTTCGCTGGCATAGTTCGGACAGTGTCATAGAAGGTGGAAAGTAATCGCCCACAGAGCTGAAAGAAATGAAATGTTCTGATGAATGTTAAGAAAATGTAGAATATGTGATGGCAAGTAATTTTGGTGCCATGTAACTTCACAATGGAGTGAAGAAAAAATACGTTTTTATCGACAGTCCTGCTAGTATGTGCAAGAATGGACAATTTATAATGTCACAATTTCTGAAAGGTCATCTTTAACTCTTATCTCTGCTCTCATGAATGACCTTCTAAGATGATTATCTTGGTAGCAAAATCCCCAGTAAAGAAGACCTGTCACCAGGTCAAGAATGGCCACATTTTACTCATATTATTCCCTCTGCTCTCGAGCATTTTTTTTTTAAATCCACCAAATGGTTTCAGAGGTATGGGCCTTTTTATTTAGCTCTAATCTTCTGGTCTTCACCAGGGGGAGTTAATAATGAAGAGCAGCCCAGAGACAAGCTCCCGAGAATCATAATTATTGGCTCTAAATAAAAAGACCCGTGCATCTGGAGCTGTATTATGGATTAGTGAAGGAAACAAAAAATGAATTCTCAGGAGAGTATCAGGAACAAAACAAAAGTAAAAACTGGTCACATTCTTTAATACAGCTGCTACTAATCTGATTTACTGGGCAGGGAGAGTGTTCTGTGCTTGTCCCTCCCAGTATCCCAGGCATTGCACTGCACAATCTGAGAGAGCAGCCAAACTTCAGCGTGACGCATTATAAAAATATGATAAAGTAGTTCAGACTCAGATTAAACATGGCATTAGGAAAAACACATCTACAGAACAAACTAAACAACCACATTCTGCAAAGACTATAATAACCACTGATCACATGATATAACAGTGTGGATAATTAAAGGGAAACTGTCATCTGATTCATGGTGCCCAAATCGTAGGCAGCATGAATCAGATCCTGAATGCACAATTGCGGCCAGGTACATTTTACTTTGAAATAATCATTTGAAAGCTAGAATACTTTAAATATCCAGCTGACGGCCATAGCTGGAGACTAGACTAACCTGGCTCTGCTCCATCTGGCGCCTCCCAGCAATGCTGCAGGTGACTAACAGGTCTCTCGCCATTGGAGAGACCTGTTAATTCATTCTATGGGTGATGGGAAGAGCCAGTCTGGAGCAGATTAGTTTAGTCTCTGGCTATAGTGCTTTAAATTACATTTTCTCTGACATGCCAGAGCATTTCAGAGTAGAATAAACCGGACTGCAATCATGCTGTCAGGTTTTGATTTATGCTGCCCTGTCATAGAACCTTAATCAGATGACTTGTTCCCTTTAAATGTCCTGCCAGTTTGTCCATCGACTATGAAAATGGCCAGCTTCTACATCATTTTGTTCCAAACTATTGTATGTATTTGTTCTTCCTTTACCAGGCAAAGGTCTATAATCTTAGTACTAGCTGTAAAAGAGAATTAAAGGGAGTTTGTCAGCCCAGAACGACTCTTCAAACTAACTACAAGCGCTCTGTGCATCATGGTTGGACCAAACTTTAAAACACACCTTCCCATCTACTTGTTTTACGTCTCCTCCACCTCCACTCCCTTTTTGATAGACAGCCCTGGTTTTATAGAGCCAGAGAAGGGCAGAGAAAGGGGAAAAGAAGTAAATGGGAAGGTGCACTTAAATGTTTGGCCACGCCAATGTGGAACTGATTGCCTGTACATGATTTGAACTGTCATTTTGTGCAGACAGACTACATTCACATTTCAAGTTAATGGAACTTATCTGCAATACCAAGGACAATCACTAATAAAAGTATAAAGTTATGCTATGTGGAGCAAGCAGAGGCATAACTATCGTGGTCGGCCCTGTTACCGGGCCAGGCGGGTGAGGATCCCGCCGACGCCAGCAAATATATTCTATATTATACTATATAGAAGACTATGGGGTACATTATACTATATGGAGGACTATGGGATGTATTATACTATATGGAGGACTATGGGGACACATTACACTATATAGAGGACTATGGAGGACACATTTTACTATAGGAAGGACTATGAGAGGTGCATTATATTATATTTAGAATTATGAAGTTTGCATTATACTGTATGGTGAACTATCGGGTGCATTATACTATAAGGAGGACTACAGGGGCAGCATTATATTATAGGGAAGACTATGAACTGTGCATTATACTATATGGAGAACTATGGGGAGTGAATTATACTTCTGCTATGGAGCTCCATGACATCTATGTACGCCCTTGATGAGTGTAATGTTTTTTGTTTTTTCTATACAATAAGAAACAGTGGTAGATGCCAGGATGGGGCCCAGGATAAGGGACATTTATATATCCTCCATTCTAGTATATCAGGATGGGGCCCAGGATAAGGGACATATACCAGGATAGGGGATATATATATACTAGGATGGAGCCAGGATGAGATACATATATACCAGGATGGGGGACATGTATATATATATATATATATATATATATATATATATATATATATATATATATATAGATATATATATATATATATATATATAGATATATATAAATCAAGATGGGGGCCCCAATCCAAATTTTGCATCGGGGCCCATTAGGCTCTAGTTACATCACTGGGAGCAGTATAACAATGAGTAGCATGGCAGGAACCCTACCTAGTGGTTCCTTTGGATGGCTAATTGGCAGAGAGCTGGACCCTCTACTCCTCTACTGAAACAATATTGATGACCTAAGAAGATAACTGACCAAAGAAAAGTGTTGTTGTTTGCCTATTACAACCAATCAGGTTCCAGATTTGATCTTCCCAGTGCCAATTTTAAAATGATCTATTGAATCTCATTTTTTCTTAAAACACTTTTTCTACATGAGACTCCATCTTACTGTATTTGAACACTTTTGTCCTGATCTCCTATAATAACAGAAGATTTTCAGTAATATGTTAGTACACAGTGATATGTGCGCCCTGATCAGCTTACAGCTAGTCTTTAATATTCATAGTGTTATCCGTAACTGTATTTTCCGTAGCGCTATAGTCATATTCCCCCTTATGCCGTCGTTGGGGGATAGAGTTCTCTGCTGTGTGTCAATGTTAATGCAGATGTTTATATGTAGGTGAGAAAGGTGAACACGGTGACCAAGGAGCTAGTGGGATTCCCGGATTCCCAGGAAAGCCGGGAGAAGCAGGTAATGATAATGAATGATGCACAATTATGTTTGTCGGTTTCTCATTCTACATCTCTTGTAATGAAACTCTGCTCTGCTGACCTCTGTTCAAATTGATTCTGCTGAAGGAGAAACAATCTCCTCTGAGATCTGTCAGATACATACATACTGCAGGTAGCAGACAGGCATACATTGATAGTCGCCTGTGTGACTGGAGAGCAAACATGTGCTTCTGCTTAAGAAATGCTGTTTAAATAATTGATTTAACCCATTAGCTGCCAGGGAAGGCCCAAAACAGATTGCTACACTTCTTCCCTCTGGCTAAGAATGCGGTGTGTGTTCTTGATAACTGTATAGCAATTATAGAAACACAGATGCTGCTCGAGTCTGGTGCTAAATTTTGTGGTGTTTAAATACTTTTTAATTACTACAGTCCTACAGAATGTGCGCGCTCATCACTGGAGGAACAGGACACACTTAATAACATATGCGCTTCATTGCCAAGTGGAACATTCTAATTTGGGAAAGTTATGGCGAATTGATGGAATAAATTCTTGTTTAAGGTTGCTAGGAAGAATTGCTTCAAGTTTACGTTGCTGTCGGAAGAAGAAGTAGGCGATGTGTAATTGTATCCAAGCCTTATCAATACAAGCAGAAAATACGTTCTCTGCTTATCTTTTAATATGGATGACATCACTAAAAGCTAGTCCCCCAACGTGACCCACTGTAACCACGAGACAATGATTTATGGCTGGTTTGTCTCGAATGTTGGTATTTTCCTAATGCAATCATTATGACTGAACTGATATCTTTTCTTAACGGTGCTTCATATTTAAAGAGGATCTGTCGCTTGCCATTAATATATATATTGTTGTTTTACTTAGTCTAAAGGCTGCTGTTCTTCTAAATCTGGAATCGTTTCTATCGTTCCTGTGTCGCTCTGTTTCTGAGACATGGCCCTATATTTCTTGTGTATAAATTTAGGGTGGATTCTTCACGTTTTCTATTTGGGCATCTTCTTCTTACAACACCCAACTACAACAAAGAGGGCGCCGTATTGCAGGAATGGAGAGATATAATAACACAAAAAAGCAGCCACAATGCCAGATTCAGGGGAACAGAAGCATATAGACCAGGTTAAATAATATAAACGGCAAGTGAAATGTCCAATTTATATTACATCTTTTATAAATGGTTGGTGAATATTTATACCAATGAGTGGTCTTCTAAATGGTGGACCCCAAAGCCAGATGACAACAATTAGTTTTAATTGCTGTGGATAAGCGGTTATGCTGTGTGTCAGCGACTCAGTAAATGAGAACGTCCAGAATGGGATTTAGACATTTATTTACCAATTGATTTCTACGCTGGATCGGTACCCTATCTTGTCTTGTATTGCCCCTTCGGGCTGTGAAGCATTCATAATACTGGACATGAGTTATGGGTACAGCCTAGCCAAGCTTGATTGTATGTGTCATTAATGGACTTTGATTAGAATGGAGAAAAGCTTGGATATACATGCTAGCCTCCATATTCAATCTGTGTATCTATGTGGTGACCACCTCACTGGTGGATTGGAAGTTAGCAGACATCTGACCAAAGAGTTGAGTGTCGTACGTATCAGACATTTCTGTACATTTTACCTACCTTGCAATCTTGCACGGGGGAAGCAGTATTATTTTTAGTTGCATGCTAAACACATATTTCTGAGGGCTCTATAACATTATAATTTAGGTATTTTTAACTTTTTTTTTACTGCCTAAGTCCAACAATTTGTGGATGCCAGAATTGTTGATCTTTGCTCTTAGCTGTTAATACAGTTCAGTAACTGCTAATTACATATGTTCCATAAAGTCATTTAGTTCTTAAAACGATCTAATGATATACCTAACTCAGTGCACCTCCTGTGAATTTTCATTATTTTCATTGGAATAGTAACCACCCATAACAATTTTGCAACTTTTTTAAAGATATGTATAAGACATGTTAATTGCTATAATTGAAAATCCTTTCTTTAGCACCTTAATACAGCATAACATTATTTTAAGTTTAGCAACTTCTAAACTACTAGAGATGAAGATTATAACTTGTAGGCTTTTGTATCTTTTTTACACTCAAGAAAACTTTAAGGGTGGATCCACACACAGTTTTTTTTAACGGGAAATACACGATATTGAAAAAAAGGATTGGGAAGCCTACACATGACGCCTACAGGATATAATGTCTTCTCATTCTAAATCCATAGGCATTAACCCCTTCATGACCTTGGGATTTTCCATTTTTCCGTGTTCGTTTTTCTCTCCCCTCCTTCCCAGAGCCATAACTTTTTTATTTTTCCGTCAATTTGGCCATGTGAGGGCTTATTTTTTGTGGGGCGAGTTGTACGTTTGAACGACATCATTGGTTTTAGCATGTCATGTACTAGAAAATGGGAAAAAAATTCCAAGTGCAGTGAAATTGCAAAAAAAGTGCAGTCCCACACTTGTTTTTTGTTTGGCTTTTTTGCTAGGTTCACTAAATGCTAAAACTGACCTGCCATTATGATTCTCCAGGTCAGTACGAGTTCATAGACACCTAAGATGTCTAGGTTATTTTTTACCTAAGTGGTGAAAAAAAATTCCAAACTTTGCTAAAAAAAAATAAAAAAAAAAATTGCGCCATTTTCCGATACTCGTAGCGTCTCCATTTTTCATGATCTGGGGTCAGTTGAGGGCTTATTTTTTGCGTGCTGAGCCAGTGTTTTTAATGATACCATTTTGGCGCAGATACGTTCTTTTGATCGCCCGTTATTGCATTTTAATGCAATGTCACGGCGACCCAAAAAAGTAATTCTCGCGTTTCGAATTTTTTTCTCGTGACGATGTTTAGCGATCAGGTTAATGCTTTTTTTTATTGATAGATCAGGCGATTCTGAACGTGGTGATACCAAATATTTGTAGGTTTGATTTTTTTTTATTGATTTATTTTGATTGGGGCGAAAGGGGGGTGATTTAAACTTTTATATTTTTTTGATTTTTTTCACATTTTTTTTAACTTTTTTTTTTAACTTTTGCCATGCTTCAATAGCCTCCATGGGAGGCTAGAAGCAGGCACAGCACGATCGCCTCTGCTACATAGCAGTGATCTGCTGTTCGCTGCTATGTAGTAGAAAATCAGGTGTTCTGTGAGCGCCGACCACAGGGTGGCACTCACAGCTGCCGGGGATCAGTAACCATAGAGGTCTCAAGGACCTCTATGGTTACAATGGAGAAGCATCGCCGACCTCCGATCATGTGACGGGGGTCGGCGATGCGCTCATATCCGGCCCCCCGGTAGTTAAATGCTGCTGTCTGCATTTGACAGCGGCATTTAACTAGTTAATAGCCGCGGGTGAATCGCGTTTTCACCAGCCGCTATTGCGGGCACATGTCAGCTGTTCAAAACAGCTGACATGTCCCGGCTTTGATGCGGGCTCACCACGGAGCCCTGCATCAAAGCAGGGGATCTGACCTCGGACGTAGTATCCCGTCCGAGGTCAGTTTCCACTTTTATTGAGGCTTTCTACAGAATTTTGGATCGTTTATGTAAGAATTTTTGTGTATTCATCCAAAAGAACATCTGTGAGGTCAGACAATGATGTAGGACAAGAGAGCCTTGCTACCAGTCTCCATTCTAGTTGATCCCAAAGGTTAAAGTTAGAGCTCTCTGCACGCTGGTTATGTTCTGCCACACCAAACCATACCGTTATAGACCTTGTTTTGTGTATTAGTGCAGTCATGCTTGAACAAAAAAGGGCCTATCCCAAACATTTTCTACAAAACTGGAAGCTACAATTGTCCACAAAGTGTTGGTATACTGAATTAAGATTTCTCTTCACTGAAACTAATAGACCTAGGTAAACCCCTGAAAAACAACCCCATAGCATGATCACTCAACTACCAAACTTTACAATTGGCACAATGCAGCCAGGCAAGTAGCATTCACCTTGCATACAGCTGTCCCAGACTTGTCCATCAGCATGAATAATCATTGTACAGAACTTGTTTCCACTGCTCCAGAGAATAGTGGGGGGGTGCTTCACACCAATATATCCAATGCTTGGCATTGTGGTTGGAAAGTTTTTGTGCGGATGTTAATAACTCTACAGTTATTGAGTCTAAAGAATGTTGGAAACAAAAAAAACTATGTGCCTCAACAATTGTCTACTCTGCTTAGTGATCTCCATTTGTCACAGTGCTGTGGGGCCTAAAGGCCCCGTCTCACATAGCGAGATCGCTAGCGAGATCGCTAGCGAGATCGCTGCTGAGTCACAAGTTTTGTGACGCAACAGCGACCTCAGTAGCGATCTTGCTATGTGTGACACGTACCAGCGATCAGGCCCCTGCTGCGAGATCGCTGGTCGTGTCGGAATGGCCTGGACCTTTTTTTGGTCGTTGAGGTCCCGCTGACATCGCTGAATCGGTGTGTGTGACACCGATCCAGCGATGTCTTCACTGGTAACCAGGGTAAACATCGGGTTACTAAGCGCAGGGCCGCGCTTAGTAACCCGATGTTTACCCTGGTTACCAGCGTAAATGTAAAAAAACCCAAACAGTACATACTCACCATCTGATGTCCGTCAGGTCCCTTGCCGTCTGCTTCCTGCTCTGACTGACTGCCGGCCGGAAAGTGAGAGCAGATCACAGCAGTGACGTCACCGCTGCGCTCTGCTCTCACTGTACGGCGGCTCAGTCAGAGCAGGAAGCGGACGGCAAGGGACACCGAAAGGCGAGTATGTACTGTTTGTTTTTTTTGGTAACCAGGGTAAACATCGGGTTACTAAGCGCGGCCCTGCGCTTAGTAACCCGATGTTTACCCTGGTTACCCGGGTGCTGCAGGGGGACTTCGGCATCGTTGAAGACAGTTTCAATGATGCCGAAGTCGTTCCCCTGATCGTTGGTCGCTGGAGAGAGCTGTCTGTGTGACAGCTCCCCAGCGACCACACAACGACTTACTAACGATCACGGCCAGGTCGTATCGCTGGTCGTGATCGTTGGTAAATCGCTATGTGAGACGGGGCCTTAAGTGCCTCTACTTCCAATAATACCACTTACAACTGATCATGGAATATTTAGAAGGGAATACATTCCCTGGCCTGTCTTGTGGCAGGGGTAGCATCCTATTCCAGTGAGCTCTTTGGAACAACCCATTTTTTCACAAATGTTTGTAAGACTACACGGTTGGATTTTATACACCTGTATCAATGGGACTGAAGGAAAAAAAATGAATTACTTGATCAAAGGAGCTCTTTCAGCAGAGAACGACTGTTTAAACCAAGTACAAGCACTTGGTGCATCATGATGTGAGCAATCATTTTGTTACACCTTCCCATTTGCTTGTTTTTCATCTATCTCCACCTTTCTCTGGCCCTATAAAGCCATGGCTGTCAATCAAAGAAGAGGAGAAAAAACAGGTATTTGTGAAGGTGTAGTTAAATGGCAATAAGTTTAGCCAAGGTGTGACCAAGCGGAATTGCCTCTGGGTAACGAGTAGCATAGTCTACTGCTAATATGTGTTGGTGGCCATGAGCTGAGTTTACAAAGGGCCCCACCAGATCTATAGTAATCCATTCAAAACATATCTCTGTAATAGGCAAAAGAACCAATGGACTATGGAAACTTATGGTGGGCGTGGTCAGGTGACACTCTGTGTATGACTTCCAAACCTCTGTACCTTGGCATAAATCCTGGTCCAAAAGAACTGTTGATGAATACGCTCTTGTGTCTTATTAACCTTAACCCCTAAGTGACTACCCAGCATGTGCTTGTGGGACATCTTGAGCACCAACCGGCAGTACAACTTGAACACTATGAGCTATTCCACTCTTCATCCCTGATTTGTCAACTCGATACAGCAACTTCTGGTTGACCGCCATATGCAGAAAAAACGCGTCTTCCTCGATTGCTGAGCCACCCCATTCACCTCTATCACCCTTTCAGATCCTGAACTGCTGTTTTGAGAACACTGCTACACCTCACATTACGGACTACCTACCATATTTTTCGGACAGTAAGATGCAGTTTTTTCCCCAAAAATTTGGGGGGCAAATGGGGGTGCGTCTTATAGTCAGAATGTACTTACCATTAGTCTGGCGTCAGCAGGTGGCGGGCGACTCTTCAGTGGTCCGACACTGCAGGGCAATGATCTCATTCCAATCCGAGGCTGGTGCAGCAGTATTTGGCGGTGCTCGGTAGAGCGGGAGCTCCACCGATATTTTATGAAAGCTCGGAGCCCCGGCACTTCCATTGCTGCGATGCTGTGGCCTCCGGTAAAATGGTTGCTGGAGGTGGGGCATGCACAGATTGAGATCTCGGCAAACATTTTTGAACTCCTATAGATATAGTAGTTAACATAGAATGTTTTTTTTTATTGTACTAGCAGGATAAAGTATATAGATTAAGATTATACAGGGTGTATTTGCTTATATGGTTTGTGGAAATTCTATTGTCTATTTCCAACAGCTTGAAAATTTACCCTGGTAATATAATTATTCTAATTAGCAATAGGTGGATTTGTCACATATTTTCCTGCTTAAGCAGTAGGCAGTTTATAGCGCCATTGTGGATAATACTATCGTATATACTCGTGTATAAGCCGAGTTTTTCAGCACATTTTTTTGCATTGAAAACGCCCCCCCTCGGCTTACACATGAGTCATTGTCCTAGAAAGACTGTGGGGGAGGGGGAGCGGCAGAGCAGCGGGTCACAGAGGCAGGAGCCGGCGGCTGCAGCTGTAACTGTGCCCGCTACTAAAAAGAAATATTCACTGCGCTGACAGTGAATATTCATTTCTCTTTTAGCGTGCACAGTTACAGCTGCAGCTGCCGGCTTCCAGCACACATCCTACTTACCTTCCCTGCACACCCTTGCTGCATCTCCTTCCGGTGCCCGTCTTCCGGACGAGCAATCATGTGTCCCCTGCTCCTTAAGGTCATGAATATTCACCCCTCTCTGCTCCCACAGGTGTGAAGTAAATATTCATTACTTTAATGAGTGGGGAAACGTGATCGCTCGGCTGGAAGAGCTGCTGGCGCCGGAACGAGATGCAGCGAGGGTGCGCAGAGAAGGTAAGTAGGATGTGTTTTTTTTATAGGAACCATGCATACAAGGATAGGGGATTAGGAGCCATGCATACAAAGACAGGGATAAGGAGCCATGCATACAATGATGGGGAGCCATGCATACAAGGACAGGGACAGGGAGCCATGCATACAAGGATGGGGACGGAGAGCCATGCATACAAGGATGGGGATGGGGAGCCATGCATACAAGGACAGGGATGGGGAGCCATGCATACAAGGACAGGGATGGCGAGCCATGCATACCAGGATAGGGATGAGGGGACAATGCATACCCGGCTTATATTCAAGTCAATAAGTTTTCCAAGTTTTTTGTGGCAAAATTAGGTGCCTCGGCTTATACTCGGGTAAATATGGTATATTAACTTACACTCCCTGACAGAAGTTACAGTGGGGCAAAAAAGTATTTAGTCAGTCAGCAGTAGTGCAAGTTCCACCACTTAAAAAGATGAGAGGCGTCTGTAATTTACATCATAGGTAGACCTCAACTATGGGAGACAAACTGTGAAAAAAAAATCCAGAAAATCACATTGTCTGTTTTTTTATCATTTTATTTGCATATTATGGTGGAAAATAAGTATTTGGTCAGAAACAAACAATCAAGATTTCTGGCTCTCACAGACCTGTAACTTCTTCTTTAAGAGTCTCCTCTTTTCTCCACTCATTACCTGTAGTAATGGCACCTGTTTAAACTTGTTATCAGTATAAAAAGACACC
This sequence comes from Ranitomeya variabilis, assembly GCF_051348905.1. Lineage (NCBI taxonomy): Eukaryota > Metazoa > Chordata > Amphibia > Anura > Dendrobatidae > Ranitomeya > Ranitomeya variabilis. Next base: position 926,525,162 of record NC_135233.1, on the reverse strand, counting down.
TGTGCACACCCTCAAACAGTCTGACTCCAAACTCCACTATGGTGAAGACCAAAGAGCTGTCAAAGGACACCAGAAACAAAATTGTAGCCCTGCACCAGGCTGGGAAGACTGAATCTGCAATAGCCAACCAGCTTGGAGTGAAGAAATCAACAGTGGGAGCAATAATTAGAAAATGGAAGACATTCAAGACCACCGATAATCTCCCTCGATCTGGGGCTCCACGCAAAATCCCACCCCGTGGGGTCAGAATGATCACAAGAATGGTGAGCAAAAATCCCAGAACCACGCGGGGGGACCTAGTGAATGAACTGCAGAGAGCTGGGACCAATGTAACAAGGCCTACCATAAGTAACACACTACGCCACCATGGACTCAGATCCTGCAGTGCCCTGCAGTGTCCCACTGCTTAAGCCAGTACATGTCCGGGCCCGTCTGAAGTTTGCTAGAGAGCATTTGGATGATCCAGAGGAGTTTTGGGAGAATGTCCTATGGTCTGATGAAACCAAACTGGAACTGTTTGGTAGAAACACAACTTGTCGTGTTTGGAGGAAAAAGAATACTGAGTTGCATCCATCAAACACCATACCTACTGTAAAGCATGGGGGTGGAAACATCATGCTTTGGGGCTGTTTCTCTGCAAAGGGGCCAGGACGACTGATCCGGGTACATGAAAGAATGAATGGGGCCATGTATCGTGAGATTTTGAGTGCAAACCTCCTTCCATCAGCAAGGGCATTAAAGATGAAACGTGGCTGGGTCTTTCAACATGACAATGATCCAAAGCACACTGCCAGGGCAACGAAGGAGTGGCTTCGTAAGAAGCATTTCAAGGTCCTGGAGTGGCCTAGCCAGTCTCCAGATCTCAACCCTATAGAAAACCTTTGGAGGGAGTTGAAAGTCCGTGTTGCCAAGCGAAAAGCCAAAAACATCACTGCTCTAGAGGAGATCTGCATGGAGGAATGGGCCAACATACCAACAACAGTGTGTGGCAACCTTGTGAAGACTTACAGAAAACGTTTGACCTCTGTCATTGCCAACAAAGGATATATTACAAAGTATTGAGATGAAATTTTGTTTCTGACCAAATACTTATTTTCCACCATAATATGCAAATAAAATGATAAAAAAACAGACAATGTGATTTTCTGGATTTTTTTTTCTCAGTTTGTCTCCCATAGTTGAGGTCTACCTATGATGTAAATTACAGACGCCTCTCATCTTTTTAAGTGGTGGAACTTGCACTATTGCTGACTGACTAAATACTTTTTTGCCCCACTGTATGTCGCTTATCCATGTTATGTAAATAAAAGCTTATAACCTGACATTAAATTCATCCATTGGTTGTATAAATTATTCTTTTGAAAGCTGAAACCCTCCGAAATGTGATTTAGGCTAAGAAAATAAATTGGCATCAATGCAGAAATATTGATCAGTTCATGGACACAGAATGGTCAGATTCTGGCAAGACAAAAGTTTTGTCACCCACAGAAAGTAATGTGATATTCAAACAAATAATTAACTTAAAATACAAATATATGTTGCATAACATTGGTGAATGAAGTTGTGGTGCTATTAGTCATATTTAATATTTTGTGTGACTTCCATGAGCTTGAAGGACTGCATCCATGCGGTTCAACAATAATCCATACAATTTATTAATGAAGTCATCAGGAATAGCAAAGAATGCAGTCTTACATGCCTCCCAGAGTTCATCTAGATTCTTTGGTTTTGTCTTCCAAGCTTCCTCTTTCATCCTACCCCAAACATGATCAATGATGTTCATGTCTGATGACTGGGCTGGCCAGTCCTTGAGCACCTTGATCTTTTTTTGCCTGGAGGAACTTTGTTATAGAGATGCACGTATGAGATCGAGCACCATCCTGCTGCAGAATTTGACCCCTTCTATGATTTGGAATATAAGAGGTAGCTAATACTTCTTGATATTTTAGGCTATTGATATTATCTTTCACAGTGGAAAAGTTTTGCACACCCCCATACTGAATGTAACCCCAGACCATAATCTTTCCACCACCAAATGTAACTGTTTTCTGGCTGTATTTTGGATCCATACGGGCTCCAGTTGGTGTCCTGCAGTATTTGCGGTGTCTGTGGTGTAATTCTACTGTAGATTCATCAGAGAAATCCAGCTTCTGCCACTTTTCCAGCATCCATCTGTTTAGCAGGCAGTGGGACTTTGCAAATGGCACACGGTTTTTTATTTGCCTTTTGTTTAGTGCTGGCTTCTGGGCACTGATTCGACCATGGAAGCCATTTCGAGAAAGAATCCTACAAACTGTTCTAGTTGACACAGGGACTTGAGGTGACCAGGCCTGTTGGAGCTCTACTGCAGTGGAAGAGGGGCTTGCTTTGGATTTTGTAACCAACAAACATTCCTCCTGAGCAGTTGTCTTGCGGGGTCTGCTGGACCTGGGCTTGTCAAACACATCTCCAGTCTCTTCAAATCTTTTTTTAATTCTTTGTACTTGACGCTGAGACACATTAAAGGTGCCAGCCACCTCTACAGTGGATCTGGTCTTCAGCCTCGTGATAATCCAGGCTTTGGTCGCAGTGTGGATTTTTGGCATGTTGTCACAGCTCAAGTTGCAGTTCAAGTGAAGGTCTGGGGTGCTGGGTTTCTTTTTATACACATGCACTAATTAACCGATCATTTACTGAGCACAGGTGTGGATGTAAACTAGGATTGGATGCATTATATGACCAGGCGACAAAACTTTTGTCTTGCCAAAATCTGACCATTCTGTGTCCATTAACTGATCAATATTTCTGCATTGATGCCAATTTATTTTCTTAACCTAAACCACATTTTGGAGGGTTTCAGCTTTCAAAAGAATAATTTATACAACCAATGGATGAATTTAACGTCTGGTTATAAGCTTTTATTTACATAACATAGATAAGCGACATAACTTCTGTCAGGAGTGTATAGGGGTTGCCCACTTTCTCTTTTTTAGTGCAACTTTCCACAAAAAGCCATAAAGTGGCTGCCGTAGGAGCAGCTTGTGACAGGACCTGCCCATCAGCCTGAGTTAATAGAAAATCAGCTTTCTCATGTGAGGTGAGTCATATGCTCCTCCACTAGCAGCCACTTAATGAACAGACGCACTTGTCAATTTTTGAAAAGAGTGCACTAGCAAGAGAAAGTGGCCAATTCGTTTAAACTTCTCCTTCCTGTGTAATCTGCTTCTGGAATCAATTGAAAAACTGCTTTGCCAGAAGGAAAAGAATACAGAGAATTAGGATATATGAAAGGATTTTACCAGTTATAAATGAACTAGCTATTAAACCCGTTCTACGCCCGGGTGGTGAGCATTTATATTGGTATATGGTCTCCATCCTGGTATGTGCTGCTTCCATCCTGCGCCCTAATCTTGTCATGTGCTGCTACCATCTTGCGCCCCCATCCTGTCATATGATGCTCCCATTCTGTGCCCCCTCCCTGTCATGTGCAGCCCCCATCCTGCGCACTCATCCTGTTTTGTGCGCCTCCATCTTGTCATGTGCTACTCTCTTCCTGTGCCCTCATCCTGTCATGTGTTCCGATCCTGCACCAAAATCCTGTCATGTGGTGCTCCCATCCTGCGCCCCCATTTTGTCATGTGGTGCTCCCATCCTGCACCCCCATGCTGTCATGTGCTGCTCCCATCCTGCGCCCCCATCCTGCGCCCCATTCTGCAATGTGCTGCTCCCATCCTGTGCCCCCATTCTGTAATGTGCTACCCCCATCCTGTGTCCCCATTCTATCATTTTCTGCTTCCACCCTGTGCCCCATCCTGTCATGTGCTGCTCTCATCCTGCGCCCCCATCCTGTCATGTGCTCCTCCCATACTGCACCCCCATCCTGTCATGTGCTGCCCCCATCCATACGCCCTGTATGTGTCATGTCGGACACTGTTCACACTAGGGCGTCCGACAGACAGCGGTAATTCCACATACGTCCACTACACGCTCAGTGGCGTCGGCTAGACTTTATCCAGCTTGCTCAGGGCTAATCTAGCTGGTAATTTGGTTGGAGGCTGGGTCACACCCACGGCCTTTAAATAGTCGTGCTGGACTTTGGGCGTCGCCGATTATAGCTTGTGCTTTGTGCCTAGTGATTCCGGTCTGGAGTGGTGGTCTTGTTGGAGGAATATCGTAACTGGTGGTGTATTATCCTTTGTCATATTCCTCCTTCCTATATTTGTATTTGTTTTGCCCTGTGCGCATTATAGTGTATTCCTGTGTGTCTGCGGCGTGGTGCGTTTTTCAGTTTTCCCTGTCTGTGCTTTCTGTGGGGATTGGTGTGTGGTCTCTTCACTGGGTGGCGGGTGGTGGTTTCAGCTTAGGGCTGAAACAGGAGACAGGGTCAGGCCTGGCGGCCCAGACATGCACACCTTTAGTGTAACTTCTGGGAAAGGGTCAGACAGGGTTTCCCTAGCCTGAGGGAAATTGCAGGGGCCCGGGTAACCAACCTTAGTCTACCCAGTACTCCCGTGACATTATGCTGCTCCATAATGGTTGATGGCCCCCATAAGATGCTCCATAGCATAATATCCCCGTATGCTGCTCCAGAAAGGTTGATGGCCCCCATAAGATGCTACATAATAATAATAATAATAATCTTTATTTTTATATAGTGCTAACATATCCCGCAGCGCTTTACAGTTTGCACACATTATCATTGCTGTCCCTGTTGGGGCTCACAATCTAAAATCCCTATCAGTATGTCTTTCAAATGTGGGAGGAAACCGGAGTACCCGGAGGAAACCCACGCAAACACGGAGAGTATAAACTCTTTGCAGATGTTGTCCTTAGTGGGGCTTGAACCCAGGACTCCAGCGCTGCAAGGCTGCTGTACTAACCACTGCGCCACCGTGCATATTATGCTATACACTCACTGGCCACTTTATTAGGTACACCTGTCCAACTTCTTGTTAACACTTAATTTCTAATCAGCCAATCACATGGCGGCAACTCAGTGCATTTAGGCATGTAGACATGGTCAAGACAATCTCCTGCAGTTCAAACCGAGCATCAGTATGGGGAAGAAAGGTGATTTGAGTGCCTTTGAACGTGGCATGGTTGTTGGTGCCAGAAGGGCTGGTCTGAGTATTTCAGAAACTGCTGATCTACTGGGATTTTCACGCACAACCATCTCTAGGGTTTACAGAGAATGGTCCGAAAAAGAAAAAAAATCCAGTGAGCGGCAGTTCTGTGGGCGGAAATGCCTTGTTGATGCCAGAGGTCAGAGGAGAATGGGCAGACTGGTTCGAGCTGATAGAAAGGCAACAGTGACTCAAATCGCCACCCGTTACAACCAAAGTAGGCCTAAGAGCATCTCTGAACGCACAGTGCGTCGAACTTTGAGGCAGATGGGCTACAGCAGCAGAAGACCACACCGGGTACCACTCCTTTCAGCTAAGAACAGGAAACTGAGGCTACAATTTGTACAAGCTCATCGAAATTGGACAGTAGAAGATTGGAAAAACGTTGCTTGGTCTGATGAGTCTCGATTTCTGCTGCGACATTCGGATGGTAGGGTCAGAATTTGGCGTAAACAACATGAAAGCATGGATCCATCCTGCCTTGTATGGAGCATCTTTGGGATGTGCAGCCGACAAATCTGCGGCAACTGTGTGATGCCATCATGTCAATATGGACCAAAATCTCTGAGGAATGCTTCCAGCACCTTGTTGAATCTATGCCACGAAGAATTGAGGCAGTTCTGAAGGCAAAAGGGGTCCAACCCGTTACTAGCATGGTGTACCTAATAAAGTGGCCGGTGAGTGTACATAGCATAACATGCCCTGTATGCTGCTCCATAAAGGTTGATGGCCCCCATAAGATGCTCCATAGCATAAAATGCTGCATATAGTGCTCCATAAAGGTTGATGGCCCCCATAAGATGCTCCATCGCATAATATGCTCCGTATGCTGCTCCATAAAGGTTGATGGCCCCCATAAGATGCTCCATCGCATAATATGCTCCGTATGCTGCTCCATAAAGGTTGATGGCCCCCATAAGATGCTCCATCGCATAATATGCTCCGTATGCTGCTCCATAAAGGTTGATGGCCCCCATAAGATGCTCCATAGCATAATATGCCCCGTATGCTGCTGCTGCAATTAAAAAAAAATGACATACTCACCTTTCGTTGCTGGGCGCTGAGTGCCGGGGGCACTGAACAGGCAAGGACAGTGGTGCGCTATGGGGGTCAGGTGCTGGAGTCGCCGCTGGCTCAGGCGATATTCACCTGTCCCCGTTCCACCTCCGTGCGCCGCTCTGTCTTCCGGATCCTCTGGCTGTGACTGTTCAGTCAGAGGGTGCGCACTAAACTCCTCACCGTGCCCTCTGACCTGAAAATCACAGCCAGAGAACGAGGAAGACAGAGCCCAGCGGTGGAAAAGGGACAGGTGAATATCACATACTCACCCTCCTGGCACGTCCCTGCTTCTCCGTCGGAGATCGCGGTATGCGTTCAGTTCTTACGCATACCGCAATCTCCTGGGCCACAATTCTCATCCCCGGATGCGTCACTTTGTGGGGTCCAGACTGTGTAGGCGCTTGCACAGTCTATAAAGGCTCCGGACAGAGTGACGCTCCCAGCGTTATATTATAGATATCGCAAAATGTTAGTGTGTCATAAAAGTCAGGAAACTTGTAAAGCAGCTTACTGATTTTTTCTATGGAGGAGCTGTAAGAAAAACTCTAATCCCAAAATATTTGGTAGATGCATATTGGCCTAAGTGGCAAACATTTTATCAAATAGGGGCTCATCTATATACAGTGTGCTGCCTGCAAGATCTCAGATTAAGAGGAATATTAGCTGTGCCATATCCCCCAAAGTGCAGCATCAATGTGAACCCTACACAAAAATTTGATAATGGCATGTCATTGGGCAGCACGCCTGTTTTAAAACTTTACCCCAATGTATATTACAATAGGATAGCACTTTATACTGACATATTGTAACATGCTGTACATTTATAATTGTATTAACCTTATGGCCTCTTTAGCTGAGTAAGCACTCTGGCAATTCAGCAAGGCCACCAGGGAAATAAAGAGTCTGTGAAATGGATCCAGAAAGATTATACCATTTGTTACAAATCTATTAAGTTTACTGTTAGAAATAGAAGCCGCAATTCTAGTGTGAACAGTGTTTCACTTCAGTCCAGATTTAAAGCATTACTGATAAATAGAGTAAAATCAATATGGTATGCATTAAAAATGAAAAATGGCTGTGTCAATATGAGTATCAAATTTATAATGATTTGAAATCAGGTAACCTCCTTGTGGAGAGTGCCAAACCAGCATGTAATACTGTTACTGCATGTAATAAAGTTAAATATGCAAATATCCTCTTCAGAGAGGAGGAGGACAGGAACTCTAGTGCCACCTATTGGGGGAAGCAATCCTAAAAGTCCATATTGACCCCTCAACAAGTTTTGACACCTGACTTACAGTGTGTGGTTTGACTTTTTATTCTATTTGTAGACCACATGTTTGGGGTATTTGCCCTCAATGGGGCGAAGCTGGTGATCTGATTTGGATAAGTAACTTATAGAGACCCTTGTCAGATTCCTCTCTCTTAGCTAAATCAGACCTCCTGGTTTGTACTGATGATGGTCAAACATCCTGAAACAAGTTTCTGCAAGTGTCTCTTGGATTTTTATACTAAGCCGTGTTGCAAGGCTTATTAAAGGATCACTATTAACATTTAGTATTGCCAGCCCCAATAGGTTTAACTAAAGTTCTAGTCCCCCTTCTCTCTAGAGTTGGTATTTGTATGGTCTTTAAGTCTCCTTGTGTCAGTTTGGCACTCTTCACAAGGAGAAATGTTTTTCCTTAGACCCTCAGTTAATGGCCTCTCACTTAGCCAAATCAGACCTCCTGTTTTGCAGTAATGTTGGGCACATACTGAAAAAGATGTGTCTGCAAACTAAATGTCTGGTTTGGCTTTTTATCTTAAGTCACATAGCAAAGTTCCTTAAAGCATTAATATTGACTTTTAGGATTGCTACCCACAATAGGTGGAACTAGAGTTTCAGTCCACTTCCTCTCTGAAGAGGATATGTGCAAATCAGGTAAGACATGGGGCTTACTGCCGATTCTTAGTGATATACCCAAAAGCACAAGTATTTATTTGATACTTCGTATCGATTGAACTTCATAGTAATAAAACAACTAACGTTAGCTTTTTGATTTTTTTAGGTGAGATTGGACCTAAAGGCGAAAAAGGAAACCTTGGACTTGCTGGTATGAAAGGACAAAAAGGAAACAAAGGCGACATATGTGAAAATGGCACAAAAGGGGACAGAGGAGAAAAAGGAGAGCAGGGCTTAAATGGCATTGACGGGGAAAAGGGAGACAGGGGTGAAATAGGGGATATAGGTGAGAAGGGTAATTATGGAGAAACTGGAGAAAAAGGAGAAATAGGGGGAACTGGAGAAAGGGGCTTAAAAGGAGACAAAGGCATTAAGGGTGATGCTGGGCTAAATGGTATGAATGGTTTTCAAGGAGAAATTGGAGAAAAGGGAGAACCAGGACAAAAGGGGGATAAAGGTGAAATTGGCCCTACTGGTTTAATAGGCTCGCCAGGTCCAAAGGGAAATTTTGGCTTGAAAGGGGTTAGAGGCCTACCAGGGAAAAAAGGATCCAGAGGCCTCAAAGGATCTAAAGGAGAAAATCATAAACCCACAAGATCTGCTTTCACTGTAGGTCTATCAAAACCTTTCCCTGCCCCTAACGCTCCAGTTAAGTTTGATAGAATATTGTACAATGAACAAGATGAATACAACCCTACAACTGGTAAATTTAACTGTACAGTCTCTGGAACCTATGTGTTTGCATTCCACGTGACAGTCAGGGGACGGCCAGCGAGGATTAGTATTGTTGCCCAAAATAAAAAGATGTTTAAGAGCCGTGAAACACTCTATGGCCAGGAGATAGACCAGGCCTCAGCGATGCTGGTCCTGAAGTTAAATGTTGGGGACCAGGTTTGGTTAGAGGTTTCCCGAGATTGGAATGGTATTTACGTGAGTAATGATGATGACAGCATATTTACAGGATTTCTGCTATATCCAGATGACACTGTTGAAACACAATTAACATAATCTGATTAAACATTATCAGAATAAGAATTATAATCAGGCGCATGTTCTTGGATACATTTTAGTTTCATTTAATTTAAACACAATAATTTCCTAATATCTAAATTTAACATTGATTTCTTATGACCCAATAATTAATTATAGAAATTCAAAACATTCCCTTTGCTGTATTAGGGATACGAATCTTAAGTATCCATTGAATCGTCAACATATATCCTGTGCGCTTTTCAGTTTTATTTTCCAATCAAGTAATTCTGCTGTGAACAAATGTATAGCTGTAAATATATTTTCACAATTTCTCAAATTCTATATACAACTAAATATATTGGAACAATAAAGTATTGGAAAGAAGTGTAAGAACATTTGTCATTCATTACTAATTAAAATATTAATGAATTATTATCACTTACTATCAGCTCATGTAGCACCTGTGTGTTGTATAAAGGGCTTTTGCCATTTATAAAGGGGGAGATTCTCATGCTGCTAAATTATAAGGGAGAGCCCTAGTTGCATTTTGTGTACTCCCATCAGTGGCATAACATAGGTTGCCAGCACCCAGGGCAGTGAAAGTACTTTACCACATTACCACTCTGCAAGTCCCTTCTACTAGTCCTGTATTTAAACTCCTTATTCGCCAAGGACAAGTATTGTAAAGTACAAATGTAATTAAGAGAAGGCTAAGCTAGCTCACATTTCTGTACTTTTTGTTTGTCTGCTCTTTTCAGAGAAACCAACAAAATTAATGTGAAACTGTATCAATTTGTATCAGTTATGTAAACGGACGCAGAGAGCCCAATTATTATAGCGTCCATTTGGGTTCCTTTTTATCACATGACCGTGACGTCATGGCAGGTCCTTGTCGCACACATCCTTAGCACCGAAACCTGCCGCTTGCATGGAGCGGTCACCGGAGCGTGAGGAGCGGGAAAGGCGGCGTAGGTGAGTATATAATGATTTTTTTTTTTTTACATTATTTTTAACTTTAGATCTTTTTACTAATGACGCTGCATAGGCAGCATCAATAGTAAAAACTTGGTGACACAGGGTTAATAGCGGCAGTAACGGAGTGAGTTACCCGCAGCATAACGCGGTCCGTTACCGCTGGCATTAACCCTGTATGAGCGGTGACTGCAGGGAGTGTGGAGCGGGCACCGAGCACTGACTGCAGGGGAGTAGGGAGGGACAAATCGGACCATGGCCGTCGCTGATTGGTCGCGACAGCCATGACAGGCAGATGGCGAGACCAATCAGCGACTTGGATTCCATGAGAGACAGGGGCCGCGACCAATGAATATCCATGACAGAAAGAAAGACAGACAGACAGACAGAAGGACAGACAGAAAGACGGAAGTGACCCTTAGACAATTATATAGTATTATATATGTTAATGGTGGGTGCATGTCTGCATTCAGCAGTGCGGGGGATTCTTTTTCCAGGAAACAAATATATACAGTATATATATATCAGCTTTAGGATCTTGACAAGAAGGTTTGGCAAGAAAGAAAAGAAACAAAGAAAATGTCAGTTACTGACTGCAAATATTTATTCATGGCAGACCATAATCATTGTCCTCGGCACTGTGAATCCTGTTTACAGAGGACGATGATCTTTTGTGCTGCACAAAAAATCATTTCACCTAATGAATAAGAGCTTTGCTTATTCATCGGGTGATCGGCAGCCTGTTCACACTGAAAGGATATATCATAAGAACGCTTCATAAATGATTACGATTATCTTTCAGTGTAAATGCAGCTTTATTTGCGGAGAATTGGTGAGAGTAATACTTTTGTGTGTAAAATATACTCCCTTATCATGTCAGCCCTTAGACCCTTAGTTTATAGGTTATTTTCTTGTTATGTTCAGTGCTGTACAAAATAGAAAAATTGTTCCCCTTTTAGCTTCCCCTCTTGTTATGTACAGCCCTGTCCCTTGTTACATAATATCCTCTATTGTTATGTTTAGCGCTATATGTAAGGGGAAACATTTTCTGACTACAGATGTGCACAAGACCACCTATGTGTTCATCACATGACCTGTCACATGACTTCCCAATAATAATGTGACATATCACATGATACATCAGATGCTGGGAGGCCATAATACTGTAAAGTGCCCAGGCCCCGGGCAGCCCTTAATCCACCCCTGGTGCCTACTCCAGTGTGCCCTGTGAATAGTGCCTGCTTCCCCATTCAATATTGTTTACTGTCTTCAGCTTTATGCCCAAATACATCCTGCCATTGTTGCTCGAATATTGGCCTAAATCTGGTTGAAATATAGAAACGTTTTTGTACAACTCAAACTTGCACAACATTTTTCCAAGTTTTGGTATTGTTATGCCAGACTGCCAACTTTTTGAAACGTACATGGGGCTCTGTCAGACTTGACATGATCAAGTGCACTCAAGAAATTCATCATAATTTAGGTAATATAAGTGGCCTAAATTATGAAAAAAAATATATTCCAGATCCTTGGTGGCATACATATATCATAGTGGTGCATGGCAGTTGAAAGATGCATCAAATTCAGGCTCACGCCTCTTAATGTATTAACACATCTCACCCCAGCGTTCCCTTCATTAAGACAGGTATAGAAAATGCCAGTCTTAAATCAGGGCCTTAGTCTTAATTCACTAAATAGGCAGCCGCACAGCAAAGAGCAGTAGTCGAGAAGATTTTGTCATGCTGCTGCACTCTGCATAGGCAGAAACTGAGATTTTAAAGAGCTTAGAACAATAATTTCACTGAGCGCTTTTTTATCTCAGTAGCTCCTTGCGCTACTGAGTGCTGCATAGGCTTTGGGTCGGCAATGAGTGGCTGCCTAAATGTGAATGAAGATAGAGCTTGCTGGTGGCCAGGCACTCACTGTTCATGTATGTATTCAAGTAGGAGGAGAGCTTGCTGGTCTCTCAGTGAGGATTTCCTAGGGAATGGTTCTGCTATTCTGGATCACATTGACCATGGATGGGGAAGCAATATATTGTGCCTCCCTTATAAAATTTAGCACCTGTTATGCTGCTGCAATGCAGGTAGGTGCAGGCTTCACTAGATGGCAGTAGAGAGGAAACAGGTCTGCAGCTAACAGAGCTAACCTGCAGTGCAACAGTGAGGCTAACACAGGTGGCAGCAGAATAGTCAAAACAAGCAGTGTCAAATCCTAGACTGCAGCGCAGTACCAAAGGAAAAAGCAAACTTGAGGTCAGAGACAAGCCAGGGGGTCAGTAACAGTCAGGAGCAGATAAGCCCAAAGGCAAATGAAAGAAACAGGTCAGGATACACGCCAAGTCAAACCTGGCAGTCTTCACACTAAAGGGAAACACTGAGTCAAGATGGTAACAGGGGAAAACAGACACACGGGTTCAGACAGCAAACGCAGCAGGACAAATCGGAGCAATCAGAGTCAGCTTAAAGCAGTACTAGGCAGAAACTATAACTGACATGATCTGCAGGACACAACGGGGCTAAATAGCAAACCTGAGACCAGACTGAGGCTGAGAAAAGTTAACCCCTGACATGATCAGACCGGGAAAAGGGAAGACAGTACTCAAAACCTGGTCTGGATGATGACAGCGCCTAAATGAACTGTGCGTTTGCTCACCCATACTACATCACTGACTCCCCCATTGTGTAGTTGCTCTTATCTGAACTGTTGCTTTTAGGGTAAATGCAGGAACCTAAAAAGAAATATTACCATATAGCGACTCAGAGTGTTTAGGTTTCCTTAATATGGATCTGAGTTGCCCACCAGGGCCGTGGGGTACCCGATACCGGGTCCGGTGATCAGAGGGAGATGTCACGGTGGTGACCCGGTCCATGAACCTGGGCGCCCATGTAAAAGAGGGCTTTAAATAAAGTTTATGCTTGTGACGCCACCTGTGGTATTCGGTCAGTGGGGACCGACGCTGCTTTAAGGGGTCCTCTGGGGTGATTCTATGGCAGCTAGATGGTATAACTTCCCACAGGTGAAGTGTATCCCCAGGGCTCCCGGTGTGTAGATGGAAGATGGTGCGAGGTGCAGTAAGGACGAGGACACAGGTTTGTAGTCTCTTTACTTGGTTGACTGAAGACTTCAGGCAGCCACAGTCCAGGGTACCAGATCACAGGGCAGGCAGAGTCTGGCCGGCTTGGAAGCGAATCCAGAGTTCCCCTTTACCAGGTGGAGTTAAAAGCCTTCCTCTAGCATGGTGGTGTTGTAGTCCCTTACTGCTTATGGCTTCAGATAAGGTCCTTAGAGTTCTTCTCTCTGTCCGCCATATAGGATAGGACAGTACCTGTATGACAGGTCACTCGAGCCTTTTTACAGGGACTGTATCATGCCCCGGGTTCTATGTGTTACTGTGTCTTGAGGTGTGTGTGGCGGACAGGTAACTTGCAGTTCAGCTGTCCTGCCAGTCTCTGCTGTAAGTCGTAGAGTTCCTTACAACCTCGGAGTTCCGGCTACCGGTTATCTGTGCCTCAGAGGGAGGCAGCTCGTTCGCAGCTGGTCTCCCCTGATGCCACTCTCCTGTGTTTTGCTCTCCTGCACACTTTCCACAAGCTATCTTTCCCTTCTTAATTCTCTTTCTTTAGGACCTGTAGCGACTCTGGCTACACGGTTTCTTCAGTTCTTCCGACACTCTATGTCTGACTGCTTCCTCCTCTGTCCTCTGGCAGAATCTGATCTGAATCTCTAACTTCCCTCCAAACCACAATATATATGCATATGCAGGGGAGTCACCTAGAAATAGGATCAAAAGCTCCCCCTTGTGGCCTGGAGTGTTAAAGGGCCACTGTCACCCCCCTCCAGCCGTTATAAACTAAAAGAGCCACCTTGTGCAGCAGTAATGCTGCATTCTAACAAGGTGGCTCTTTTAGTTTTAGGTTCAAGCATACCCCAAATAAAACGTTTTTGTACTTAGCCACAATTCCTGTCTCTAGCCACGTAGGCGTGTCCTCACTCCCCAGCTTGGCCAGCTCCTCTGCCGTCACTCACATCTTCCTGCGCTTTCGGCGCCGCCCCCTCAGCGCTGTTATCGTTTCAAATCCGGCGCCTGCGCTGTGTACTGGTGTCCTGCGCAGACGCAGTAAGCTCTGGCCGTCTGATGTAATGGCTGATACCAGAGAACAAAAGACATCCACAGAACACCAGGATGGATCTGCTGCACAGCAAATAGCTGTAGGACCTGCGATGATGTCACTGCCATGTGATTGCGGCTCCGTTCTGCTCTCGGCTTCACTTTGAACCCGGCTCCGCTTACTTGCAGTTCCATCTTGCTCTCGCTCTGTGCTCTGTAGTTTCGTCCTGCTCTCACTCCGCACTCTTCGGTTCCATTCTACTCTTGCTCTGCGCAGTGCAGTTCCATCCTGCTCTTGCTCTGCTCCTTCCGGTTTTACCTTGCTCCGCTCCTTGTGGTTCTGCCCGGCTATGCTCCTTGCGGCTCTGCCCTGCTCTGCTCCTTGCGGCTCTGCCCTGCTCCGCTCCTTGCGGCTCTGCTCTGCTCCTTGCGGCTCTGCCCTGCTCCGCTCCTTGTGGCTCTGCCCTGCCCTGCTCCTTGTGGTTCCATCCTGCTCTGCTCCTTGTGGTTCTGCTCCGCTCTCGCACCACACCTCGTGGGTCTTTGTCTTGCAGTCTTAACAGGTCTCCACCTGTTCCCATATATCACTCATGCCACTCCATGTTCCTGTCCTCCCTGAATCTGTCCCTACCAGTCTCCATATACTGCGCATACCTGTCTATGTTCCTGTCTTACCCGTACCAGTTCCAGTCCTGTTAGCTGTGCCCACCTGCCAGTGTCTCAGCCATGCCCGCTTGCCGCCTGCCAGTGTCTCAGCCGTGCCCACCTGCCTGCCAGTGTCTCAGCCGTGCCCTCCTGCCTGGCAGTGTTCCGTTCCCCAGTGGGATCAGCAGCCACAGTCAGATTCCACCCTGGAGTGGTACCTGGCAGCTACCTGCTGCACAAGCCTGGGGGGCTTCTGGGGCAAGTGGGAAGGGAAAGCCGTCCTTTCACGTTATGGGTAAGCATGAATAGATAACTAATTGACTAAGCAGTGCTATGTGGGGTACTGCCTTTGGCACCCTTATACTATATTGAAACCTCCCTTACTATGTGGGCAATATTTGGAATAGTATATGTATATGTTGTTAGTGTGCTTGCCCTGGACGTATTTTGCTCTTCCCACCTGAACCAGCTTACCTTCAGGTTCCTTCCGTATTTCCTACCTGTATGGGTGATAATACTTACTATTTACTGATATGCATTTTTGCAAAAATAAAGTTTTTTCTCTGATGATTACTATGATCTTTGGGATTTGTATACTCCATTTTTTCGCTGTATTTCATGGTACCTGGCAGCTACCTGCCGCACAAGCCTGACCTCACCATCAGAGGCTCCAGTGAACACCAAGGAAGCTGCTTAGTCATGCTCCTTCCAGGGAAGTCTGGTTTGTGGCACAGTGGGGCCACACCCCTGCATGCTCACACCAACCAGTCTGGGTGCGAACGTTACAGTTTGCTCAGGCCATGGTCCACATTGAGTCCCATGGGCCATCACTCTCTGAGCAAGAAGAACTCCTTCCTTGCCAGTTTGAGCAACCAAAATATTTTTTACCCGATCAGAATTCCTGACCATTGATGCACCAGTTCAAATCATAGTCTCCAATGAGATATTTATGAGAAACTTCTTCTGACGCCTCCGCCAAGATACCATGGGGATCCAGAGGAGTGCATGGAGTTCTTGGAGCATTGCTTACTGTATTTCGAATGGAATGCTTCCGATTTTCCCTCCGATTGGGTCAAGGTGGGATTCTTAATGTCCTACCTAGCAGGAAATGCTTTGAGATGGATCAACCCCTTCTGGCAAGCAAGGGATCCTATCCTCTCTGACTTTGAGGCCTTCCTGTTGGCCTTCATTGGAGCCTTCAATGTGCCTAAACCAGCTCCTGCTGCAAAGTCTTCCCTCTCTAGGTCACAGAAGTAGTCCAGACGGGCGAAACCTGTGAGAAAACCGCCACGTATGTCCACAACCATTCAAAACCTCTGTTTGTCCTCAACCTGTAAAAGCTAAACCCAAGAAGACTGATAAGAATGGACTGGTAGAGCAGCAGCCAGAATCCAGTCATAAGAAGGGAATGCGGTATCACTGCGGTTATGAGGAACATCCTGATGAACTCTGTCCTGAGAAGCCTTTACTCCAGAACCTTGGGTCTGTAGGAGAGGCTGCCCTTGGTGTGAGTACTGATAGAGTAGATAACCGTGTGCACAACTAGAAAGGGTGCCAGAGTAGATTCCCACACTGTTAATATATATTAAGAAACTCAGCACTCAACTTAAGTGATCAAGTGGTGATTTATTGTTGTCCACTGTAGTGGTAAAACGTTTTCGGTCTTACTTCAGACCTTCTTCAGTTACAGATTACAGTGCATCTATTGGATCAGCTGGACCAATAGGTTCAGTCGAGAAATGCTTGATCAATCTGACTATTCGTCAATATTGATGGAGACGTTAGAGCCTGTAATTCAGTGGAGTCAGGTGCGACGTGCCTCAGTGGCGTGTGTGGATGCGGCGTCCTGCCAGTGTATCAGCCGTATCCACCTGCCTGCCAGCGTCTCAGCTGTGCCCACCTGCTTGTCAGTGTTCGGTTCCCCAGCGGGATCAGCGGCCACAGCCAGACTCCACCCTGGAGTGGTAACTGGCAGCTACCTGCTGCACAAGCCTGACTTCAACATCAGAGGTTCCAGTGTACACCATGGAAGCTGCTTAGTCATGTCCCTTCCAGGGAAGTCTGATTTGTAGCATTGTAGCACAGTGGGGCCACACCCCTGCATGCTCGCACCAAACAGTCTGGGTGCGAGCGTTACAATGCTGCCCCACACACACAGTATAATGTAGCCTCCCAGAGTATAAAGCAGCCCCCTCAGAGTATAATTTGGCCCCCCCACAAACATACACAGTATAGTGCAGTCCCCCCACACAGTATAATGCAGCCCAAACACACAGTATAGTGCAGCCCTCACACACAGTGTAATGCAGAAACCCACACACACAGTATAATGCAGTCCCCCACACACAGCATAATGCAGCCCCCCACACACAGTACAATGCAGCCCCTTCAAACACATATGCACATAGTATAATGCAGTCCCCCACAACACTTCCAATCCACACAGGCAAAAAATATCAAACCATAGATGTCCATAAATTAAGTTATGTGTAATAATGATAAATGACACAGGAAAAATGTATTAAATACATGAACAAAGAGAGGTGCAAAAATCCATGGAAAGTCATGATACCAGCTGAAATCACACAATAATTAGAAAACAATCATGATGCTTAGTGTAAAATAATATCAGCTGGTTCAACTGATGGCTTAGAAAATGGTGTCTTATTACCATGGTGCCAAGGTGCCACACAAAAAACATCTCATGATGGGTAAAACCAGTGAGCTCCCTCAATACCTTTGCAACCTTATTGTTGCAAAACATACTGATGGCATTGGTTACAGAAGAATTTCTAAATTACTGAAGTTCCCAGTGAACACTGTTGGGGCGATAATCCAGAAGTGGAAAGAACATATTTCACCTCAAATTGGCCATGACCCTTTTTATAGGGTATCTATCCTGATCTATCAGGGTCTCTATGTGCCACTATGCCTCCTGGGTATCAGGGTAGACATCACCCACCAGGCGGACGCGCTTCCACACAACTCTACCAGAGCTGCCCTATGGGAACTCTGCTCTTTCTCCTCTCCTCTACCTCTTTGGCATAAGTGAGGTTTTGATAAAGACCCGCTGGGGTCGAAACGTTACCCGAATTGAATAGTCCGCCACCCATTTACCTCCCAAAAAAAGCACCTGGTGATGTTTATTGTATATGTTAATAAAGAAACTACACAGTTTGCTGAACTTTCAACCAATTGAGTGCGGCTGATTTTTCCTATACTTAGTGTAAAATAATATCAGCTGGTTCAACTGATGGCTTAGAAAATGGTGTCTTATTACCATGGTGCCAAGGTGCCACACAAAAAACATCTCATGATGGGTAAAACCAGTGAGCTCCCTCAATACCTTTGCAACCTTATTGTTGCAAAACATACTGAAGGCATTGGTTACAGAAGAATTTCTAAATTACTGAAGTTCCCAGTGAACACTGTTGGGGCGATAATCCAGAAGTGGAAAGAACATATTTCACCTCAAATTGGCCATGACCCTTTTTATAGGGTATCTATCCTGATCTATCAGGGTCTCTATGTGCCACTATGCCTCCTGGGTATCAGGGTAGACAGGTTACTTGTAGTTCAGCTGTCCTGCTGGTTTCTGCTATGCCTCCTAGAGTCCGACACAACCTTGGTCTTCCGGCTACCGGAATCTGCGCTCGGCCAGGGAGGTAGCCCAAACGCTGCTGTGCTCCGCTGGTGTCACTCTCCTGCGCTTCGCTCTCCTGCATGCTCACTAAACACTGCTCTTCCTTCAGTATATCACTATCCAGGAGCTGCAGCACCTCTGGCTACACAGCCCCTCACACGTCCTTCTGCCTCAGAATGCTCCAGTCTGCCGTCTGGCACCAACTGTCTCCTCTCACCAACTACCAACTAACTTTCCCTCCAGACCAGAATGTATTTATAGGGGAGCCGCCCATAAGCAGGATCAGATCTCCCCCTTCTGGCCTGGAGTGTGAACATGTTCTGTGCATTGTGATTACCTGATAAAAGGAATCCTTCATCGCTTCCAAGGGTGTCATCACTCTCCACGTGAGGAAAGCAATGCCACTGTGACAACCAGGACCCTGGGGTGTCACATCAGCTCACTTGCATTTTTCCTTGAGTTTTTGTATGTGTTTTTGTGTGCATTTTTGCCTCATGCTTTTTTGTCTCTCCTTGATATGTTATTAGAAGTGCAAAGATAAAGATAGATAGGTAGATATGGAATATATATATACAGTACAGACCAAAAGTTTGGACACACCTTCTCATTTAAAGATTTTTCTGTATTTTCATGACTATGAAAACTGTAAATTCACACTGAAGGCATCAAAACTATGAATTAACACATGTGGAATTATATAACTAAGAAAAAAGTGTGAAACAACTGAAAATATGTCTTATATTCTAGGTTCTTCAAAGTAGCCACCTTTTGCTTTGATGACTGCTTTGCACACTCTTGGCATTCTCTTGATGAGCTTCAAGAGGTAGTCATCGGAAATGATTTTTACTTCACAGGTGTGCCCTGTCAGGTTTAATAAGTGGGATTTCTTGGTTTATAAATGGGGTTGGGACCATCAGTTGTGTTGAGCAGAAGCCTGGTGGATACACAGCTGATAGTCCTACTGAATAGACTGTTAGAATTTGTATTATGGCAAGAAAAAAGCAGCTAAGTAAAGAAAAACAAGTGGCCATCATTACTTTAAGAAATGAAGGTCAGTCAGTCTGAAAAATTGGGAAAACTTTGAAAGTGTCCCCAAGTGCAATTGCAAAAACCATCAAGTGCTACAAAGAAACTGGCTCACATGAGGACCGCCCCAGGAAAGGAAGACAAAGAGTCACCTCTGCTTCTGCTTCTGAGGATAAGTTTATCCGAGTCACCAGCCTCAGAAATCGCAGGTTAACAGCAGCTCAGATTAGAGACCAGGTCAATGCCACACAGAGTTCTAGCAGCAGACACATCTCTACAACAACTGTAAAGAGGAGACTTTGTGCAGCAGCCTTCATGGTAAAATAGCTGCTAGGAAACCACTGCTAAGGACAGGCAACAAGCAGAAGAGACTTGTTTGGTCTAAAGAACACAAGGAATGGACATTTGACCAGTGGAAATCTGTGCTTTGGTCTGATGAGTCCAAATTTGAGATCTTTGGTTCCAACCACCGTGTCTTTGTGCGACGCAGAAAAGGTGAACGGACGGACTCTACATGGCTGGTTCCCACCGTGAAGCATGGAGGAGGAGGTGTGATGTGTGGGGGTGCTTTGCTGGTGACACTGTTGGGGATTTATTAAAAACTGAAAGCATACTAAACCAGCATGGCTACCACAGCATCTTGCAGCGGCATGCTATTCCATTCAGTTTGTGTTCAGGTGGACCATCATTTATTTTTCAACAGGACAATGACCCCAAACACACTTCCAGGCTGTGTAAGGGCTATTTGACCAAGAAGGAGAGTGATTGGGTGCTACGCCAGATGACCTGGCCTCCACAGTCACCAGACCTGAACCCAATCAAGATGGTTTGGGGTGAGCTGGACCGCAGAGTGAAGGCAAAAGGGCCAACAAGTGCTAAGCATCTCTGGGAACTCCTTCAAGATTGTTGGAAGACCATTTCCGGTGACTACCTCTTGAAGCTCATCAAGAGAATGCCAAGAGTGTGGAAAGCAGTCATCAAAGCAAAAGATGGCTACTTTGAAGAACATAGAATATAAGACATATTTTCAGTTGTTTCACACTTTTTTGTTAAGTATATAATTCCACATGTGTTAATTCATAGTGTTGATGCCTTGAGTGTGAATTTACAATTTTCATAGTCATGAAAATACAGAAAAATCTTTAAATGAGAAGGTGTTTCCAAACTTTTGGTCTGTACTGTATATATATATATATATATATATATATATATATATATATATATATATATATATATATATATATATATATATACAGTGCCTAAAAGTAGTATTCAACCCCCTGCAGATTTAGCAGGTTTAATAAGATGCAAATAAGTTAGAGCCTTCAAACTTCAAACAAGAGCAGGATTTATTAACAGATGCATAAATCTTACAAACCAAAAAGTTTTGTTGCTCAGTTAAATTTTTATAAATTTTAAACATAAAAGTGTGGGTCAATAATTATTCAACCCCTAGGTTTAATATTTTGTGGAATAACCTTTGTTTGCAATTACAGCTAATAATCGTCTTTTATAAGACCTGATCAGGCCGGCACAGGTCTCTGGAGTTATCTTGGCCCACTCCTCCATGCAGATCTTCTCCAAGTTATCTAGGTTCTTTGGGTGTCTCATGTGGACTTTAATCTTGAGCTCCTTCCACAAGTTTTCAATTGTGTTAAGGTCAGGAGACTGACTAGGCCACTGCAACACCTTGATTTTTTGCCTCTTGAACCAGGCCTTGGTTTTCTTGGCTGTTTGCTTTGGGTCGTTGTCTTGTTGGAAGATGAAATGACGACCCATCTTAAGATCCTTGATGGAGGAGCGGAGGTTCTTGGCCAAAATCTCCAGGTAGGCCATGCTATCCATCTTCCCATGGATGCGGACCAGATGGCCAGGCCCCTTGGCTGAGAAACAGCCCCACAGCATGATGCTGCCACCACCATGCTTGACTGTAGGGATGGTATTCTTGGGGTCATATGCAGTGCCATCCAGTCTCCAAACGTCACTTGTGTGGTTGGCACCAAAGATCTCGATCTTGGTCTCATCAGACCAGAGAACCTTGAACCAGTCAGTCTCAGAGTCCTCCAAGTGATCATGAGCAAACTGTAGACGAGCCTTGACATGACGCTTTGAAAGTAAAGGTACCTTACGGGCTCGTCTGGAACGGAGACCATTGCGGTGGAGTACGTTACTTATGGTATTGACTGAAACCAATGTCCCCACTGCCATGAGATCTTCCCGGAGCTCCTTCCTTGTTGTCCTTGGGTTAGCCTTGAGTCTTCGGACAAGCCTGGCCTCGGCACGGGAGGAAACTTTCAAAGGCTGTCCAGGCCGTGGAAGGCTAACAGTAGTTCCATAAGCCTTCCACTTCCGGATGATGCTCCCAACAGTGGAGACAGGTAGGCCCAACTCCTTGGAAAGGGTTTTGTACCCCTTGCCAGCCTTGTGACCCTCCACGATCTTGTCTCTGATGGCCTTGGAATGCTCCTTTGTCTTTCCCATGTTGACCATGTATGAGTGCTGTTCACAAGTTTGGGGAGGGTCTTAAATAGTCAGAAAAGGCTGGAAAAAGAGATATTTAATCCAAACATGTGAAGCTCATTGTTCTTTGTGCCTGAACTACTTCTTAATACTTTAGTGGAACCAAACAGAATTCTGGTGGGTTGAGGGGTTGAATAATAAATGACCCTCTGAAAAGACTTTTCACAATTTAAAAAAAAAATAAACAAAGGAATAACATTCTTTTTTGCTGCAGTGCATTTCACACTTCCAGGCTGATCTACAGTCCAAATGTCACACTGCCAAGTTAATTCCAAATGTGTAAACCTGCTAGATCTGCAGGGGGTTGAATACTACTTGTAGGCACTGTATATATATATATATATATATATTCACTAACAATAGAGGGTCTCCCAGCATGTACCGCCTTTGCAAGGTCATGCCACAGCCTCTCAAGCAGATTATGGTCAGTACTTTGACTTTGCCACTCCAAAGTCTTAATTTTGTTTTTCTAAAGCCATTCAGAGGTGGACTTGCTTTGTGTATTTTGGATCATTCTACTGCTGCATTACCCAAGTGCGCTTCAGCTTGAGGTCATGAACAGATGGCAGACTATTCTCCTACAGGATTCTCCAGAATTCATGGTTCTATTTACCATGGC
The DNA here is from genome assembly GCF_051348905.1 of Ranitomeya variabilis. NCBI lineage: Eukaryota > Metazoa > Chordata > Amphibia > Anura > Dendrobatidae > Ranitomeya > Ranitomeya variabilis. The sequence goes on along the minus strand of NC_135233.1, from coordinate 926,502,551 downwards.
AAGTCTTCCAGGTCCTGAAGCAGCAAAACAGCCCGAGACCATCACATTACAATGATCATTTTTACAGTTGGTCTGATGTTCCTTTTTTAAAATGCTGTGTAACTTCTATGCCATATGTAATGGGACATACACCTTCCAAAAAGTTCAACTTTTGTCTTGTTTTTCATTTGGTTTTCAGTCATAGGAGCACGGCTGGTTCAGTCTCGCTCTGAGTATACATAACAGCTGCTGTAACCATGCCCCTAACCCTAACTGACGCTGGCTTTACATTGCGGCCGGGGTGTAGCTACAGCGGTTCTCCATTTTTCTTTCTGTCAGCACAGGAGAAGTGAGAGCCGCATGCTGCCTAGTTAAGCAGATGTAAATTAAAAATGAATATACACTGCTCCAAACACCCACCACTTAGCACCAGGTTAGTGATTGTAACAATCTTCTCAGGTGCTGAGAGGTGGGCGGGAGAAAACTGTGCCTAGCATCCATCACTGGGTCTTTTATAAGACCTGATGACATGATGTGGCCAGCCAATTACAGTAATGCCAGTAGCCAAAATGGCTACAGGATTACCATGTATGGAGGGCAATCCCAGCAGGTTTACTGGCTATCAGCCGCAAAGCATGTGAGATGGAGACTCGAGCACCTGCGATACTCGATCATCACTAATAAAAGGATTGTCCAGTAGTATACAGATGTGTTCTTCCCTACTTTTCTTCTTGACGCAACAAATCTCGAAATAAGCGGTGCAAGATGACCAGAAAACTTAAATTTGCTTTACTCTGCTTAAGATTAATTCCCCTATATGTGACTAAAGTGAGAATGTATTGAATGTATGTCTTCATGAAAGTCATTGAAAGGTGAAGGTGGACACATCCATTCCTTGATAGCCTACACATTTTTTACTGTGCACCTCTATATAGAATGCAAAGGAGTTTTCTAGTTGGATGGAATATGAAGAGAGAGTTAATGCCCCCATACACATTAGACTAAAACTGGCCAAACTCACTGATATCAGAGGGATCATCTAATATGTATGAGAGCATTCCAACTCTTCCTTGACAGATGCTGAAGAATCTAAGGGGTAAAGTTCCTACTTGTGGAGAGTGACATGCCTAGCCTTGCTTGCCAATGTTAGGAGGCTTATAAGCCTTGCAATGCTCCTCTGGGAAATTAAATATGCAAATTAACTCTTCGGAGATGAATAGGACTTGAACTCTAGTGCTAGCTATTTGAAGTAGCAACCCTAAAAGTCAATATCGACATTTTAACGTGCCTTGCCATATAACTTAGGATAAATGCCAAACCTTGCAAAATGCTGGTGAGGGAGAGAAGATAGCACTGACTCTATCATACAGAGGACAGGAATTTTTAGCTTAACTTTCCTGTAAAATGGTGAGTCAGGGGAAATAGCAGTTGACTGAAAGATCGTTCAGTTTCAACTAATGTATATAATGTATACGAATTCCTTTAGACTGTCATATGGGCATCTACCCAGACAATTCTACCCTTTGGAAAAAAATTATTTTGTGGGTACAATAATTCAGTATGGACATAAATGTTGCTGTCACCAACAAATTATTATGAATGGCCTATAAAAAGAAGATTGCATAAATCTTCCTTATTTACTCTAACCATCAACGTTCTTGACGTAATGACCCCAATTAATCAAAATAAAAAGGTTCACAAGTTGAATTTTCATGATTGCTTTATCAAACAAGCACGTACAGTATATTCATAGACTAGGTGTATACGAAGACAAATGCATGCATCTCTTCACAGAATGACATGACGAGAGAGAGTGGAAAGAGAGTGTATAATATACGGTAAGTGAATTTGTGTAACATGAATTCCATTATCCTCGCCAAGCTGAACCTTTACGGAGGAAATGCAGTGGAAATTATCATATATGTGACAATGGAATTCACTAAGTCCCTAAATGACCTGTCTGTTAGAGAGCCCTGCTTAATGGAATAAATAGGAAGACATGATTTATGTCTGCTGAAGATATTTTTGTAGACTGGAGATTTTCATGAGTCCATTTGTAATGGTTTCTAATTAGCTGGACATAATAAAACCTTCTGCACAGAACTTTGCCCAGTAGTTTATTAAGTAATGAGAGATGTGAACTCTGTGCCCATCTGTACAATTCTTCTGATTAGGGATATGCTATTGTATGTGTAAAGACTGCATTGTCATACGGTTTGTGTATATGAATAAAAATATATACTTATTTATTATCGGAAACATATGTAGGGTATATATCTCTAGTGTATACTGTTAAAATCCTGTGTGAAAAGCTGAAATGTAATATGTTAGATGCTCTGAAAATGATTCATTGTCTAATCGAAGAGTGTTGTACATACAACGATGATTCATTGCTGTAATATTTTTTACTGGCAAGGGTCACCTCTGGAGCCACATTCACAGGGAGATCTATGTGCTACCAAAGATAATGCTGGACAATAGTCATTAATAAGAATTCTGTGGCAAAACTTAGATATCGCAATCTACAAAGAACAAACAAATTGTGGTCAGGAAGTAAACCTAATGGTAGAATGGGAAATAGGACTAGTAAAGCAATACTTTAGTAGAGTGAAGAGCAAGACCAAGTTATGAACATTTGGACATAGGTATATCTACGTACAGTTGAAACCAGAAGTTTACATACACTATATAAAGACACATATGTTTGTTTTTCTACATATCTGACATGAAATGAGGATAAACCTTTCCAGTCTTAGGACAATTAGGATTACCATAATTATTAATATTTGCCAAATGCTAGAATAATGAGAGAGAGAGAATGTTTTAAGGCATTTTTATTACTGTATATACTCGAGTATAAGCCGACCCAAGTATAAGTCGACTCGATACCCCTAATTTTGCCTAAAAAAACTGGGAAAACGTATTGACTCGAGTATAAGCCTAGGGTGGGAAATGCAGCAGCTACTGGTAAATTTTAAAAATAAAAATGGATACCAATAAAAGTAAAATTAATTGAGACATCAGTAGGTTAAGTGTTTTTTAATATCCATTGTCAGGACTCTGAACATTTTTTATTACCTTTTTGTGCATTACTGCCCTTTTCCAAGATGGCGTCTTTGGTCTCATGTGCACTGTGTCTTCCTGCTATAAAACTCCACCCCAGCCTTCAGTCTGTGCTAGAGTATTCTGCCTTGCATCCAGCTCCTGACCTCTGGTGACTCCCTGGCTATATACCTGCTCCTGTGAACCTGTGGGGTTATCCTGCTACTCTGCTCTGAGTTCCTGCTGCATACACCAGTTCCAGTAATCCTCTTTCATCTGCTGCTCATGTTTACTTCCATCTGCATTTGCTGGACATGTAAGCTGTTGCTGCTCTGCAAGAACCTGAGACTATAACCCAGACCTCCCTGGTTGAGCTAAGATATTATTTGAACTGCCTTATAAGCATATCTATCTGTGTTTTGGACTAAGCAAGGACTTATTCGTGTCAAGTATCCTCAAGAATAATTGTGCTTCATAGACTTTCTGCGTGATTTCATTTTCCTCTGAAGTTTCCTATAGACTGCTGAGCTGCATTTGATATTTGCACCAATTGTTGTGGACTTGAGTTTCTCTCTGCACCTGTTTGAATCACTGTGTGATAATATAGACTTTACCGCTTATAAAACTGTGTCCTGTAGTTGTGTTGTTCCACGCAAAGAGTCTCCTGAGTTATCCCCTATAATTATTACATCCATATTGAATCAGGAGACCCATATAATGCTCCATAAAGTTCATGATGGGCCCCATAAGATGCTCCATACAAAATATGCCCAATATAATGCTCCATAAAGTTCATGATGGGCCCCATAAGATGCTCCATATTAAAATATGCCCCATATAGTGCTGCATAAAAGGTTAATGATGGCCCCATAAGATGCTCCATAGAATATCATGCCCCATATAAAGCTGCACAAAGGTTGATGGCCCCATAAGATGCTCCATACAATATCATGCCCCATATAACGCTGCACAATGGTTGGTGGCCCCGTAAGATGCTCCGTAGCATATTATGCCCCATATGCTGCTGCTGCTGTGATTGAAAAAAAAAAGACATATTCACCTCTCATCTCTATGGGGGCCAGGTGCCGGAGTCATCACTGGCTAAGGACACCGACACTTGTGATATTCACTTGTCCCCGTTCCACCGCCGTGGCTTCTGGGTCTCTGCAGTGATTGTTCAGGCAGAGGGCGCGCACTAACCACGTCATCACACCCTCTGACCTGAATGTCACAACCAGAGGACTTGTAAGACACAGCCGGTGGTGGAACGGGAGACAGTTGAATATCACATGGCTCACCCTCCCTTGTCATACTCACCCCCTCCTGGCGCGGTTCCTGCTTCTCCGATGGTCTCCGGCGCGTGTCGGCAGCTTGTTCCTGTGTTCAGCGCTCACATGGTACAGCTCAATAAAGTAATGAATACGTGCTCCATGCCTATGGGAGTGGAGTCGCGTCTATATTCATTACTTTAATGAGTGGTACCACGTGACCGCTGAACACTGGAGACCATTGGAAAAGCAGGGAAGTGCAGAGACCGCGCTGGGAGCAGGTCAGTATGATGTGACAGCCGCCGCTCCTGCTGCTCCCCCTGCCCCACAAAACCCCTGGGACATTGACTCGAATATAAGCCGAGAGGGGCACTTTTAACCTAAAAAAAGGGCTGAAAATCTCAGCTTACACTCGAGTATATACGGTATTACTGCAAAGTCAAAAGTTTACATACTCTAAGATTACTATGCCTTTAAACAATTCTGGACTGCCCATATGATGATGTTATGTATTTAGAAGCTTCTGATTGGCAATTCTGATTGATTTTTTGGCAACATCTGAGTTAATTAGAGACACACATTTATGGTGTTTTTGGACATCATAAATGTCTGATGTAATGGTCCTGTGTATCTGATCAGATTAGCTCTATCAAAATGGTGGATGAGGATGAGGAAAAAGCCAATATGCTAAATGACTTTTTTTCATCAGTATTTACAAAAGAAAATCCCATGGCAGACAAAATGACTAGTGATAAAAATTCCCCATTAAATGTCACCTGCTTAACCCAGCAGGAAGTACAGCGGCGTCTAAAAAAATAACTAAAATTGACAAATCTCCGGGCCCGGATGGGATACACCCCCGAGTACTGCAGGAACTAAGTACAGTCATTGATAGACCATTATTTTTAATCTTTAAAGACTCCATAATAACAGGGTCTGTACCACAGGACTGGCGTATAGCAAATGTGGTGCCAATATTCAAAAAAGGGGCAAAAACTGAACTCGGAAATTATAGGCCAGTAAGCTTAACCTCTACTGTGGGTAAAATCCTGGAGGGCATTCTAAGGGATGCTATGCTGGAGTATCTGAAGAGGAATAACCTCATGACCCAGTATCAGCACGGGTTTACTAGGGACCGTTCATTTCAGACTAATTTGATCAGCTTCTATGAAGAGGTAAGTTCCGGACTGGACCAAGGGAACCCAGTGGACGTAGTATATATGGACTTTTCCAAAGCTTTTGATACTGTGCCACACAAAAGGTTGTTACATAAAATGAGAGTAATGGGGATAGGGGAAAATATGTGTAAGTGGGTTGAGAGCTGGCTCAGGGATAGGAAACAAAGGGTGGTTATTAATGGAGCACACTCGGACTGGGTCACGGTTAGCAGTGGGGTACCACAGGGGTCAGTATTGGGCCCTCTTCTTTTTAACATATTTATTAATGACCTTGCAGGGGGCATTCAGAGTAGAATTTCAATATTTGCAGATGACACTAAACTCTGCAGGGTAATCAATACAGGGGAGGACAATTTTATATTACAGGATGATTTATGTAAACTAGAAGCTTGGGCTGATAAATGGCAAATGAGCTTTAATGGGGATAAATGTAAGGTCATGCACTTGGGTAGAAGTAATAAGATGTATAACTATGTGCTTAATTCTAAAACTCTGGGCAAAACCGTCAATGAAAAAGACCTGGGTGTATGGGTGGATGACAAACTCATATTCAGTGGCCAGTGTCAGGCAGCTGCTACAAAGGCAAATAAAATAATGGGATGCATTAAAAGAGGCATAGATGCTCATGAGGAGAACATAATTTTACCTCTATACAAGTCACTAGTTCGACCACACTTAGAATACTGTGCACAGTTCTGGTCTCCGGTGTATAAGAAAGACATAGCTGAACTGGAGCGGGTGCAGAGAAGAGCGACCAAGGTTATTAGAGGACTGGGGGGTCTGCAATACCAAGATAGGTTATTACACTTGGGGCTATTTAGTTTGGAAAAACGAAGACTAAGGGGTGATCTTATTTTAATGTATAAATATATGAGGGGACAGTACAAAGACCTTTCTGATGATCTTTTTAATCATAGACCTGAGACAGGGACAAGGGGGCATCCTCTACGTCTGGAGGAAAGAAGGTTTAAGCATAATAACAGACGCGGAATCTTTACTGTAAGAGCAGTGAGACTATGGAACTCTCTGCTGTATGATGTTGTAATGAGTGATTCATTAATTAAATTTAAGAGGGGACTGGATACCTTTCTGGAAAAGTATAATGTTACAGGGTATATACACTAGATTCCTTGATAAGGCGTTGATCCAGGGAACTAGTCTGATTGCCTTATGTGGAGTCGGGAAGGAATTTTTTTCCCCATGGTGGAGTTACTCTTTGCCACATGGGTTTTTTTTGCCTTCCCCTGGATCAACATGTTAGGGCATGTTAGGTTAGGCTATGGGTTGAACTAGATGGACTTACAGTCTTCCTTCAACCTTAATAACTATGTAACTATGTAACTATGTATCCACCTACTTTATGGTTGAGATGCTTTTATTTGCTGTAGAAAAGTGATCTATGAACCTGTGGATGTTCGGGTTCGACAGGTTCGCTGGGACCCGAACTAGACTCCTGACACAGAACCCCATTCAATGGGGACCCGAACTTTATTGCTGTAAAATTACCGTAAAGTAGTTGAAGTAAGGATTAGGGGGCTGCAAAAGGAATAAAAATGGGGATAGAGAACAAATGCGCATAGAGAAATGACTTAAAAGGGTTCTGACACCATAGCAGTCATGGTAAAAGAGGAAATAAATAATATTACAATTTTAACAATGCCCTCACAGAGATGGACGCTTGCTACCGCCAGTCTAGTTGCATTTTACCAACAGAGCATGGGGCCCAATACCCCTACAGAAGCAGCTTACAAATTTCACTCATAGAGCATAGGGTACAGTACCCTCACAGCTCCAAAATGTCAGCTCCAGTAGCATGCATTACAAATGCCACTGATGAAAAGTTGGAAGTATGATCTTGGATTCATCTAGCTGTCCGCCCCGAGGCTTGGTACCGGCAGTCCAGTTAAAAATTTCACTCACAGAGCATGTTTCCACATTTACCCCACAGAAACTGATAAAAAATTTTGCCCACAGAGCATGTTTCCACATTTCCCCCACAGAAGCCGATAGCAAATTTCACCCACAGAGCATGAAGCACAGTACACCCAAAGAAGCTGCTTAAAAAATTCACATACAGAGCACGGGGCACAGTACCCCTACAGAAGTAGCTTTCAAATTTCACCCACAGTACATGGGGCACAGTACCTACACAGAAGTTGATTACAAACCCTCAGAGTATGTTTTCATATTTCCCCGAGAAAGCTGATTAATAATAATTAATAGTTAAATAAGTAATAATAATAATTTTAATTTATATAGCACCATCATATTCTGCACCACTTTACAATTAAGCGGTGAGTGACATATGCAGACAATAAATACAACATAGGGGAAGACAGTTTAAAAATGACATTAGGAGTGAGGGCACTGCTCACAAGCTAACAATCTACAGGGAAATGGGGGGGGGGGGCACAATTGGTGAAAATTAGTGAGGCTCGAATAGTGAAATAATCGGAATCGGGAAAATCGGCACAAATAATTTCTAATATCCGTATATTCGTACTGAAAAATTAATCCAATGCAAGTCAATGGGAAAGCCGAATATTTTTTCTGCTGGACCCAACAAACAGGTCTGGGGGCCTAAGAAAAAACTGAAATGGATGAGAAAGAACTAAAACTAAATGGGAATAGTGTGGAGAAGATGCCTGCATGACTTTCTGACTCACATATGGTATCTGGGAATAATGTTGTCAGACTATTTTGCTGGTTTTATGAATTTTTAAAAAGACCTACCAAACCAAACCAAACTTTTTTCTTAAAGGGAAAAATGCTAAGGAGCACGTATGTTTTCATTCAGAATTACATGTATATAATGTAAAATAAAAATGAAAAAAATGTTACAAAAAATTATACCTCCACTTTAGCATATGTTCATAGGGAACGTTTTGATTTTAGTTTTTCCTTTAACATTTGTGAGGACCCTCACTTATGCCAAATAGTTAGCAAGATAGTGGAATACATATTCCCCATCCCTTTACAATGCCAGCTAAAATATGCCCATTTGAATTTTGGGCTTTGCCCGCCACCACCACCATGTCCTCCACCACCATGTCATTATGTGGCCCTCACTTACAATTTGCAGAGTGCCAGCAGGTGCCGTGAAACCTGTGTTTAGGAAGGGCCCTCAGGTGGCCTTGTATCATATATTTGGGAGAGCTCTCACTCCTACATTTGGGAGATCCCTCCTCCGTCATGCCAAATAGTTAGCAAGTTAGTGGAATACATATTCCCCATCCCTTTACAATGCCAGCTAAAACATGCACATTTGAATTTTGCAGATTGCCAGTAGGTGCCGTGAAACCTGCGTTTTGTAAGCTCAACAGTTCATTTTTGCCAGCGGATCGAAATGAAACAACTGTCTTAGCGTGGGAAGCCGCTGGAAGGTGAATATAATGCAGGAGTTGGGGGAGTTGTATGATCAATTTCAGGAAATTGGATTCTAACAGACACCATAAGCATTAGAATTTAATTCTGAATACAGTGTTGGCAAGCGAGGGTGTCTATTGTCAGTCTGTCAAGCCTGAAACCCATGTCAGGAACATGTACAAGCCTCATTTTACTTGGAAGCAGTCTCCTCAAGGGAAAGAGACAGGAGTGCCATTGACCAATCTGCACAAGCCTACGCATGTCTTCTGGAAATTACACAACCAGGCAGAATGTATCTTTTGCATGTTTTTGGAGTAATTACAGGATATGTCCCAGAGAGTGTTGAGGTCTGTGGAGTGTATTACTCAGGTGACAGGTAGTGCTACAGAGCTCAGGTGAAGGCCTTGGTCTGGCAATGACCATGTTCCAATATGTGTAAGATTGTGGCCTGAATAGGTCTGAGGAGCGTATTAACCCAGTCTCTTAAACAAGCTTAAAATATACATAAACTGGCCAAAACCACCACCATTTTTTTGCAATGACTAGAGATGAGCAAGCATTAAAATGCTCGGGTGCTCGTTGCTCGAGTCGAGCAAATTGGAATATTCGGATACTCGACAGGAGCAACAAGCCCAATGTAAGTCTATGGGAAACCCGAGTATTTTTACTGCGATCCCCCCTTGGAGTCCTTTTAAGGTCTAAAAATGTCAGAAAATGATGGGATCACTGCTTAAATGACACAGGAAGATCGTGGGGATCGCCCCTGGAAGCATTTTTGACTCCTTGGTCACAGCTGTAAGCAATGTTGTCAGAGTTTCATAACATTTTTACGGGTGCACCAAAAAACATACAAAAGCGTAACCAAGATGGATTTTGCTGGGAAATATGTTTGTATATAAGGCAAAATAGTTTACCCCAGACAAAAATGTTCCTCCACCACTTGGGCTATGTTCACACGCAGGGTTTTTGATGCGTTTTTCAACTTTAACATTGCTTTCAACCAATGCAAATGCAGTCACTGGGAAATATTGTAACATTTAACAACCCTAGCTGGCCATGTGGTGTGTGACACATAAGGAGACACATCTTGTTTCATTTCTGAAGGAGGGACTCTTAAAGTCACAAAGCCTATTTTTAGAGGGGCATCAGGCGGCATTAATATTCTTAAAGGGCCATTATTAAACAGTGGGTCTCCTATGCTGTTATTGCCTATGCAGTGAGTGGTAGGGCTGCCAAGAATTACAACGCACCCCAATACCCCTTTCACGAGAGGTACAGGAGGGCTTCCTGAAAAAATGTTGCATTGTATGCAAGGCCAGCCCTGCTATCAAGTCATATACACCCAATAAGCCTTTGAAGGATTTGGAGACCACAGATAGACCCGGCGTCTGACTGAGATAGCATACTTTCAATATGTGGCCTGTATTTTCTAAAATTTTAAAAACAACCAAACACTGTATACACCACCGGTAGCATACCAAACACTGGAATGTATGCCTGAAAAGCCAAGAGTTGCAGACCACAGAAAGACCAGACGTGTGACTGAGATAACAGACTGTTTCAATATGTGGCCTGCATTATTTAAAATGTTAAAAACAACAAAATACTGTATACACCAAGGGTAGCAGACCAAAAACTGGAATGTATGCCTGAAAAGCCAAGATTTGCAGGCCACAGATAGGACAGACATGTGACTGAGATAACAGACTTTTTCAGTATGTGGCCTGTATTTTTTCCAATTTTAAAAACAACAAAATACTGTATACACCAAGGGTAGCAGACCAAAAACTGGAACGTATGCCTGAAAAGCAAAGATTTGGAGGCCGACCACAGATAGACCAGACGTGTGACTGAGATAACAGACTGTTTTAATATGTGGCCTGTATTATTTAAAATTTTAAAAACAACAAAATACTGTATACACCAAGGGTAGCAGACCAAAAACTGGAATGTATGCCTGAAAAGCAAGGATTTGGAGACCACAGATAGACCAGGCGTTTGACTGAGATAACAGACTTTCAATATGTGGCCTGTATTTTGTAAAAAATTTTAAACCACAAAATTCTGTATACAGCAAAGGTAACAGACCAAAAAATGCAATGTATGCCTGCAAAGTGAGGATTTGGACACCACAGATACACCGTGCGTCTGACGGAGATAACAGACTGATGAAAATATTGCCTTGATTTTTTTTTGTTACCACCAAAATTGTGTCAATAAGTAGGCTACGTCACTAAAATAAAAAATTTAGAGTACTAAAATTGTACAATATTTAGCGCAGTGATATGCGATGCGTGTGGCGTACAAATCACAGTGCTAAATATAAGAACTGTAGCTAAATATCTTTTTGCCAGCTAAAGATTTTTTGGTCATCAAAATGTTGTCCAGAAATGTTGTAAGACACTCCAAAAAAATACTATAGTACCCAAAAATGGCCAGAATTTTATGCGCACTCACATCTGATGCCTGGGACAAAAACAACCGTTTTAGATTGTTAGATTTTAACGCTCTTGTATTAAACTTACCTGGCTGTAGTCTGCAGTGTGACCAAGCAAATAAATGTTGAAAAAAAATGAATGGGGCTTTGGATTGCTTTGTACTAAAATTAGCAGGTATAAGGTGCCCCCCAAAAAATCCTGGCCACGGATACCTGCAGCTAGGTATGTATAAAATACGGAGCAGCAGACAGTAATGGAGCCTATTGATGTATGCAGGGAGATCCATAGACTCACATACAGTGCCTGCATGCCTTGCAGTGATGTGGATTTGTGCACATAGACCCCCTTGTCTACCTAGCACAATGATCTATATACCCCCGAAATAGCCCTAAAAAGTACGGTTGTTTTATCAGGATTTGTGGATTGAACACTAATAGACCCACACTAACTAATAAAAGAACAAATCTGACCCTATCTCAGCTGTAGCTCACCCTACACTAGCTGAGTCCTGAGTAGAATGCGCCGAGCAGGGTGGCATCAGGTCTCTTATAGACCTGATGCCGCTGTGCTGCCAGCCAATCACTGTAATACCACAACAAAGATGGCTGCAGTATTACAGTGCATGGCAGACAATCCCTGGGTGTTTATTGCTGCTCTAAAGAGCGCCAAAATTGTAGGGCAGAGACACAAGCTCTTGCCTAATAATTCTGGAAATGCTCGGTGCTCGCCGAGTACACCGAGCACAGTAATACTCGGGCAAGTACCGAGTAGTGGTGAGCATGTTCGCTCATCAGGATCACTAGCGGTGGATGATGAGACATGGAGAAAGACCTTATTAAAAACTAGGCCCAATGTAAAGGAACGTGTCTCCTAGGCTTGTAATGCCCATACACTAAGTGCATGGGCTGACAAACTTTTCCCCATGGGGGGGTACATTTTTAAGAAATTGTTTATGGTGATCATAGACACCCTTGCCCAAAAATTGAATGGCTGTAGCAGCATACAACACATTCACTATGGTGTCCTAGTGGCGGGGAATGATGATATGTGGAGGAAGGCATTATTAAAAACTAGGCCCAATGTTAAGGAGCGTGTCTCTTAGTCTTGTAATGCCCATACACTAAGTGCATGGGCTGACAAACATTTCCCCCTGGGGGAGTACATTTTTTGGGTTTAAAGTTATTAATGGGCATCATAAAAACACCCTGCACAAAAAATGAGTGACTTTTGTATCACGGAATACGTTCACCCTGGTGTTCGTATGGTTGTGGATGATGAGGATGAGGATAAGGAGGAGGATAACACCAAAGAGACTAAATCAGGAAGTGCATACCCATGTGTGGTTGTGAAGACACCTCCACAAAAAAGACAATGTATTTGAGGTTATGTTCAGCTGTTTTCACTTGGTGGTGTACAGAAGTCTTGCCCAATCGAGCCCTTGTTAATTTTTATAAGAGTCAGCCTGTCAGCATTTTCAGTTGACAGGCGGATGCTCTTATCTGATATAATTCCACCAACAGCACTATAAACCAGCTCTGACAGAATGCTAGCAGCAGGGCAGGACAGGACCTCCAAGGCGTAGAGAGCCAGTTCATATGTGTGTGAATCCTAAACCTCTCATTTCCCCCCTCCCAAAATAATTTTTATGGTCCTTGTAGCTGCAGCAGACAATTCTCCCATCTATTACCACCTAAAACTGGTATAAGGCCCTTCCACATGGAAGGGATTTCTTTGTTCTATTATAGTGATATATTGGGCCACCGATTTGGGCTAGAAATATAAGGAGTACATATTATGAATTTCCATTGGTAGATCTGTCAATCACTCTAAGCACTAGCAGCTAAACACAGCAATTGGAAAGTGTGGATTTCTCCTAAACAGAGTAGAATAGCTAGCCCGAGTTTAGACTCATTAGAAAGCTAATTTCAATATAAGATGAGTGATGGGTGTGCCATTATTCTGCTAGGTTCTCAAGCACATTTATGAGTATTATAAGTTTTCGTACCAAAATGTGCACCCTGGCAGCTAGGGGAGGGTGCAGGTAAACCAGCCCCTTTAGTGATGTCACAAGCCTACAAGTATAAGTTACTGCCAGTCTGCCCAGCCTTCAGTCTTGCCTGAGAAGCTGTTGCACCAGGACCCTCTGATGAATTGGGATGTCTGGCTCCTCCCACCAGCATGGTTAGCTAGGACAATCTAAGCAACATGTGTTTATCTACTTTAATCCCTGTTTTTTGTAATTGTTTTGTACATACTTTGTCTCATATTGTAAAATCTTTTTATACCTTCTGTAAACACTGCCTACCTTTTGGAGTAAACTATAAAATTACTAGTCATCTCTCTATGCTCTATAACAAATTTTTCACGTGCCTGGAGTTAATTACGCTACTAAATTGGGTTGGCTCGAACTCCTCTGCTGAGGAATCTGAGCTGGTGGCAGCTAAGTGTGTTCTGGGCTAGGTGGGTAAAGCTGGCAGCGACGGAGTGAGGTTTTATAAGCTATTGTCTGGCTGCGGCCTGAGCATTTATAATTCCCTCTTTGCAGTGTGCCTGCTAGCCAGTCCACAGTGAAGCAGCCCATCTAGCGACTAATTATCCTAGGTGTAGTTCCCTGACTGACCTGAGGGTAAGAGGGGTGCCAGAGAGCTGCAAGTCCCGAAGTGTAACGGGAAAGCAGGATATACATAAATCCCTGCAGTTCATGACATATTGTAGCAGCAGTGAGATAACTAAAATAAGCCCCTGCGGTAAATTGATAGGTCAATAGCGTGGTTTGTGTTTTTATCACATTGTAGCAGTGGTGGGATAACTAAAATAAGCCCCCTGCACATGTGATAGTCATGTGTCGGTCAAAGGTCACCCCCCCTTTTCGTGACACCGGCATGATGGGAGGGTCTGAGAAAACTGTCCCAGAACCTTGCCATTGTTCCCCTGAGCTGGATTGTACTTCTGTCTCTCTCGCTTGGACTTCTTGGTTGTGCACCAAAATCTGACATCTGCTGCCAGCATTCTCAGGTGGGAATTTTTTAAGTAATTCCACTACAAGGGCCCTCTGGTACTGCAACATTTTAGTACACCTGTCTGCCTCTGGCAGAAGAGATTAAAAGTTCTCCTTGTAGCGTGGGTCTAGAAGTGTCACCAACCAGTAATGAGTGTCACCAAAGATTTTTATAATGCAAGGGTCACGTGAAAAGCAGCCCTCTGGTACTGCAACATTTTAGTACACCTGTATGCCTCTGGCAGAAGAGATTAAAAGTTCTCCTTGTAGTGTGGGTCTAGAAGTGTCACCAACCAGTAATGAGCGTCTCCAAAGATTTTTTATAAAGCAAGGGTCACGTGAAACACAGTCCGACATAAAGTCAGCCATGCATGCCAGACTGCTTACAGGCAAGACTTCCGTGTCCTCACAACAGCACGACTGACCATGCTGTCCTCCTCCTCCTCATCCTCCTCCCTGTCTTCAGGCCATCCACGCTGATCAGACGGTTTGACAGTTGTGCTTGTAGTACCATCTATAGCGCATGAAAGTAGCTCCTGTTCTTCCTCCTCCTCTTCCTCATTGTCTACCAATCCACTTTGGAACAATATGAGGCTGGGCTGAGTGTAATCACCCTGTATGGTTCCTTGCTCCATGCCCTCGTGCTCCACCTTCAATGCATCCACAGGTTTTCAGAATGCAGAGAAGCGGGATGGTGACGTTAATTATGGCATCATCACCGCTCACCATCTTGGTGCAGTCCTCAAAGTTTTGGAGGATGGTACATATGTCTGACATCTATGTCTACTCCTGAGGTCTTATGTGTGGAGTCTGAACTGAATAACGACGGCCTTGTTGATGCTGGTAGTCAACAACTGCCCTCTTCTGTTCACAAATCCTTTCCAACATATGCAGTGTAGAGTTCCAATGAGTGGGGACATCACACACCAGTTGGTGAGCCGGAAGCTGCAAACGCTGCTGAAGCATGGCAATGGCAACTGAAGCTGTAGATAACTTTCTAAAATGGGCAGACAGACGGCGTACTTTCATTAGCAGATCCAGCATCTGGGTAGCTTTTGACAAAACGTTGAACGACGAGATTAAGCACATGGGACAGGCAAGGTTCGTGAATGAGCTCACCTTGCCTCAGTGCTGCCACCAGGTTCCGGCCATTGTCGCACACGACCATGCCTGGCTGTAGGTTCAGCGGTGTCATCCAAAAATCTGACTGCTCTTTCAGTGCTGTCCACTACTCTTCAGCATTGTGTGGTTTGTCACCTAAACAGATTAGTTTCAGCACAGCCTGTTGCCCCTTGGCTGAGGCACTGCTGTAGTGCTTCCAGGATCTGACTGATGTGCTCATTTCAGAGATACTTCTGTACAAAACCCATGAGGTGCAGGATAAATCTGTGATGGATTCATTATTAGTGATGAGCGAGTATACTCGTTGTTCAGGTGGTCTCCGAGTATTTGTGAGTGCTCGGAGATTTAGTTTTTGTTGACGCAGCTGCATGATTTGCGACTGCTAGACAGCTTGAATACATGTGGGGATTTCCTAGCAACCAGGCAACCCCCACATGTACTGAGGCTGGCTAGCAGCCGTAAATCATGCAGCTGCGTCGGCAAAAACTAAATCTCCGAGCACTCAAAAATACTCGGAGACCACCTGAGCATGCTCAGAGAAACTCGAGCAACTAGTATACTCGCTCATCACTATTCATTATCCATTGTGCAAATATTTTTTTCCAAACATGCAGCTCTGACCAATGTCATTTACAGCATGCAGAGGGCTGAAAATAAGTGTCACTCTCTTACAAAAAATACCTTGAGCTCCACTGCAACATGCTAAAGTGTTTAGAACTGTTCATGACTTGCATGTTCCTTACTAGTTTATGTGGGTTACCATTGACCTTGATGCTGTGACACTTGGCTACCTAATGTGCCTTATTACTAAACAAATGTCATCTGCATTGGTTAGCACTGCAACTTTGCAACACTGGAGTCCTGGGTTCAAATCCCACCAAGGACAACATTGCAACGAGTTTGTATGTTCTCCCCTTGTTTGCGTGGGTTTCCTCCTCCCACATTCCAAAGACATACAGATAGGGAATTTAGATTGTGAGCCCCATCGGGGACAGAGATGGTAATTTGTGCACACTGAAAAGTGCTGCGGAACATGTTAGCAGTATATAAAAATAAAAGATTATTATTATTATATCATACTTGCTGTGTACCAGCAAGAATGTCTTTTTTGGCATATACAGCTCTGGCAAAAATTAAGAGACCACTGCAAAATGTTCAGTTTGCCTGCTTTTTCTCTTTATAGGTATATGATTGAGTAAAATGTAAATTGTTCATTTATTCTATAAACTACTGGCAACATGTTTCAGAATTTCCAAGCAATAATTTTTTTATTTTATTTTTTTTTATGAAAAGGAGAAATGGTCAAAATAAAAAAAAACCAGTGCTTTCAGACCTTAAATAATGCAAAGAAAACAAGTTCATAATCATTTAGAAACAACAATACTAATGTTTGAACTCATGAAGAGTTCAGAAATCAATATTTTTTGGAATAGCCATGATTTTTAATCACAGCTTTCATGCGTCTTAACATGCTTTCCACCAGTCTTTCACACTGCTCCTGGCGCAAAAATGTAAGCAGCTCTTCTTTGTTTGATCGCTTGTGACTATCCATCATCCTCTTTATTACAGTCCAGAGGTTTTCAATGGGGTTCAAGTCTGGAGATTGGGCTGCCCATGACAGGGTTTTGATGTGGTGGTCTTTTAATTTTTGCCAGAGCTGTATTATTTTGCCTATTTTAGGGGTATGACTGATGCCATGGTGCATTCACTAAGTTATAGTGCTATAATGTACTCTCTTTGTTATAATGTTATGTGACTGCTGCAACAATGGCATCTGAGTTATTTGAGTGATGGCTGGGTTCAGAGCCAATTCATAATATGGGAGAATTCTTCAAGTTCTACATGTGCCTGGTCTGAGTATATTAGGAGCTAGAGTTGTGCAGTGCCATTTAATGAGTTGTTGGTAAGTGTATGTATAGTAAAGAACCTGTGCAGAGAGCATAAAACGTTCCTGTTTCTTACCAGTAGACATCAGACGTATGCAGAGTAGACATGTAGAGAATCAAGGACCTGTTACTTAGCTAGCTTGCAAGTAGGAGTGAGTAGTATTCACTGAAGTTTTAGAGACATACAAAAGAGCTTGTAAAGAGCTCTAGTCTGAGTGGCCTGCAGGTGTAGTTTGTCCCAGATGGTGGAGAATTGCATAGTAGCAGGGCCAGTTTTAGGCAAAGTGGGGCCCTTGGCAAAAGTTTAAAATGGGGCCCCAAATGCTCACATATTGCACCATCAGGAGCATTTTGGTTGTTTTTACATGCGCTGCGTTCAAGTGTGATCGACAATATTGAAGTTGTTCGATGCTTGTTTCCCGGCCTCTTTCTACCATCTGAGGAAGAATGATGGGGACAGAATGATCACTAGTAGATCAATATGTCCCCATGCAGTATCATTTTATCAGCAGCACATCTGCAGTTTTCACCAGGCGTGTGCTGCTGAAATCAATGATTTTTGTTCCAGCGCAAACAAGCCAATCACTCGATGAATAGGTAGCAGTTTGCTTGTTTTGTATAATGCACAAGGTAATGCTCCTCATAGTATAATGCACCCCATAGTCCTCCACATAGTGTAATGAGCATCACAGTCCTCCATATTGTATAATGCACACCCCAAAGTCCTCCAAACAATATTATGAGTCCCATAGTACTTCATATAATATCATGTGCCCCATAGTTCTCCATATAGTATAAAACATTCCCCATAGTCCTCCATATAATATAATACACTCCCCATAGTCCTCCATATAGTATAATACACTACCCATACTCCTCTATATAGTATAATACACTCCCCATAGTCCTCCATATAGTATAATACACTCCCCATAGTCCTACATATAGTATAATACACTCCCCATAGTCCACTATATAGTATAATACACTCCTCAGTCCTCCATATAGTATAATACACTCCTCATTGTCCTCCATATAGTATAATGCACCCCCATAGTTCTCCATGTAGTACATTTCACTTCCCAAACACCCAATAGTTCTTCATATAGTATAATGTATTCCCCATTGTCCTCTAAAGAGTATAACACAGGTCCCATGTAATACATATAGTATAATGCACTGCCCAGAGTCCGATAGAGTATAATGCATCCCCATACAGTATAATGCAGCCACCTCATAGAGTATAATGCAGCCACTCCATAGAGTATAATGCAGCTACCTAACAGAATATAATTTAGCCCCCTCATAGAATATAATTCAGCCATCCCATAGAGTATAATGCAGCCACCCCATAGAGTACAATGCAGTCACCCCAGATTATAATGGAGACACCCCATAGAATATAATGTAGCTCCCTCATAGAGTATAATGCAGCCCCTCCATAGAATATAATATAGCACCCCACAGAATATAATGTATCCCCCTCATAGAGTATAATGCAGCCCCCACATAGAATATAATGCAGTCTTTTTGTATAGTATAATGCAGACCCCCATAGATTATAATGTAGCCCCCTCACAGAGTATAATGCAGCACCCCATAGGGTATGATGCAGCCCCCCTATAGAATATAATTCAACCCCGATATAGTATAATGCAGCCCCCATGGAATATAATGTGGCCCCCTCATACAGCATAGTGTAGCCCCTTGAGAATATGATGCAACTCCCATCATAGAATATAATACAGCACCCCTCCATAAAATATAATACAGCCTCACAGTCCAGTACTCACTTCCTAACATATGTAAAACAAAAAGCACAATATTCACCTCTCGTCTTCATTCCCTGCACTGCTCCCGGCTCTGCTCCGGTCTCAGCAGCTGTACTGCCCGGCATATAGTGGATGCGTAATGAAGTGTCAGAAGCAGATGGGAATAATGGGAGAGGGAGCGTCATCTGATGCCCTCTCCTTCATCATTGCTTTCAGCTGTATTGGAATCTATGATGCAGATACAGTTGAATGTGGCTCGCAGGAGGGGGTCGGCGCTGGCACCAAGCGGGTCCCCCTGACTCACAGGCCCCATAGCAGCTGCATGGTGTTAGCAGCACGCCACTGGCTGGTTACCCCTAGGGGAGTGGGGGCTGTTGTGAATTTGGATTCTGGGCTCCCCCGGTGGCTACTGGTGGAATTGAACTTGTGACATCATCTTCCCTGTTCACCTGTTCTGATTAGATCTGGGTGTCGCTATATAACCTGGCTTCTCTGTTAGATGCTTGCCGGTCAACAATGTTATCAGAAGCCTCTCTGTGCTTGTTCCTGCTCCCAGACATCTACTAGATAAGTTGGACATTCGTCCATGTTTTGTTTTTGTATTTTGGTTCCAGTTCACAGCTGCAGTTTCGTTACTGTGTCTGGAAAGCTCTTGTTGATCAGGAATTGCCACTCTGGTATTATGAGTTAATGCCAGAGTCCTAAAGTAATTTCTGGATGTGTTTTGTTAGGGTTTTCTACTGACCATGAAAGTATGCTTTCTGTCTTCTGCTATCTAGAAAGCGGACCTCAAATTTGCTAAAACTATTTTCCTGCTGCGTTTGTTGTTTCATCTCATATCACCGCCAATATATGTGGGGGGCTTCTGTCTCCTTTTTTTTGGGCATTTCTCTAGAGGTGAGTCAGGTCTTATATTTCCCTCTGCTAGCATTATTTAGTTCTCCGGCCGGCGCTGGGCATATAGGGATAAAAAGTAGGACATGCTACCTGGCTACTTCTAGATGATGCGGTAGGTTTAGTTCATGGTCAGTATAGTTACATCTTCCAAGAGCTTGTTCCTATAGAGGCTTATGCTAGTTCTCTGGCCATGGAGATCATGACAGTTTGACCGGCCAACTAAAGGGTTAAAATCCTTGGCTGAGAAAGGAGAGAAATAAGAAGTCTGCTGAGAGTTTTTTTTTTTTTTCTGTGCTCTTAATTGGATCACTTGCCAGTCTGTCTATGCTGCAGTCTTTCTTTTTTTTCTCTCTCCTTATAATCTTTGAATGGCTTTGTGTTCACCTGTTAATAATGGATCTTCAGAGTGTAACTGCAGGTTTGAATAATCTCACCACGAAAGTACAAAATTTGCAAGATTTTATTATTCATGCTCCGGTATCTGAGCCGAGAATTCCTTTGCCGGAATTCTTCTCAGGGAATAGATCTAGCTTTCAGAATTTTAGAAATAATTGTAAGCTATTTTTGTCCCTGAAATCTCGTTCTGCTGGAGACCCTGCACAGCAGGTTGGGATTGTGATTTCCTTGCTCCGCGGCGACCCTCAAGACTGGGCTTTTGCATTGGCACCAGGGGATCCTGCGTTGCGCAATGTGGATGCGTTTTTTTTGGCCTTGGGCTTGCTGTATGAGGAACCTCATTTGGAACTTCAGGCAGAAAAAACTTTGATGTCCCTATCGCAGGGGCAAGATGAAGCTGAAATTTACTGCCAAAGATTCCGTAAATGGTCTGTGCTTACTCAGTGGAATGAGTGTGCCTTGGCGGCTACTTTCAGAGAGGGTCTCTCTGATGCCATTAAGGATGTTATGGTGGGGTTCCCTGTGCCTGCGGGTCTGAATGAGTCCATGACAATGGCCATTCAGATCGATAGGCGTCTGCGGGAGCGCAAACCAGTGCACCATCTGGCGGTGTCCACTGAGAAGACGCCAGAAAGCATGCAGTGTGATAGAATTCTGTCCAGAAGCGAGCGGCAGAATTTTAGACGGAAAAATGGGTTGTGTTTCTATTGTGGGGATTCTACTCATGTTATATCAGCATGCTCTAAACGTACTAAAAAGCTTGATAAATCTGTTTCCATTGGCACTTTACAGTCTAAATTTATTTTGTCTGTGACCCTGATTTGCTCTTTGTCATCTATTACTACTGACGCCTATATCGACTCTGGCGCCGCTTTGAGTCTTATGGATTGGTCCTTTGCCAATCGTTGTGGGTATGATTTAGAGCCTTTGGAAACTCTTATTCCTCTGAAGGGGATTGACTCCACCCCATTGGCTAATAATAAACCACAATACTGGACACAAGTGACTATGTGTATTAATCCGGATCACCAGGAGACTATTCGTTTTCTAGTGCTGTATAATCTACATGAGGATTTGGTGCTGGGATTGCCATGGCTGCAGTCTCACAACCCAGTCCTTGACTGGAGAGCTATGTCTGTGTTGAGCTGGGGATGTAAGGGGACTCATGGGGACGTACCTTTGGTGTCCATTTCATCATCTATCCCCTCTGAAATCCCTGAGTTCCTGTCTGACTATCGTGACGTCTTTGAAGAACCCAAGCTTGGTTCACTACCTCCGCACCGTGAGTGCGATTGTGCTATAGATTTAATTCCGGGTAGTAAATACCCAAAGGGTCGTTTATTTAATCTGTCTGTGCCTGAACATACTGCTATGCGAGAATATATAAAGGAGTCCTTGGAAAAGGGACATATTCGTCCATCGTCATCTCCCTTAGGAGCCGGTTTTTTCTTTGTGTCAAAAAAAGACGGCTCTTTGAGACCATGTATTGATTATCGGCTTTTGAATAAAATCACGGTTAAATATCAATACCCATTGCCGTTGCTGACTGATTTGTTTGCTCGCATAAAGGGGGCCAAGTGGTTCTCTAAGATTGATCTCCGTGGGGCGTATAATTTGGTGCGGATCAGGCAGGGGGATGAGTGGAAAACCGCATTTAATACGCCCGAGGGCCACTTTGAGTATTTGGTGATGCCTTTTGGTCTTTCTAATGCCCCTTCAGTCTTCCAGTCCTTTATGCATGATATTTTCCGCGATTTTTTGGATAAATTTATGATAGTGTATCTGGATGATATTCTGATTTTTTCGGATGACTGGGACTCTCATGTCCGGCAAGTTAAGAGGGTTTTTCAGGTTTTGCGGTCTAATTCTCTGTGTGTCAAGGGTTCTAAGTGCGTTTTTGGGGTTCAGAGAATTTCCTTTTTGGGATATATTTTTTCTCCCTCTTCCATTGAGATGGATCCTGTCAAGGTTCAAGCTATTTGTGATTGGACGCAGCCCTCTTCTCTTAAAAGTCTTCAGAAATTTTTGGGCTTTGCCAACTTTTATCGTCGATTTATTTCTGGTTTTTCGGATGTCGTTAAGCCATTGACCGATTTGACTAGACAGGGTGCTGATGTTGCTAATTGGTCCCCTGATGCTGTGGAGGCCTTTCAGGAGCTTAAGCGCTGTTTTTCTTCTGCCCCTGTGTTGCGTCAGCCTGATGTGACTCTTCCTTTTCAGGTTGAGGTCGACGCTTCTGAGATCGGAGCTGGGGCAGTGTTGTCGCAGAAAAGTTCTGACTGCGCCGTGATGAGGCCTTGTGCCTTCTTTTCCCGTAAATTTTCGCCCGCTGAGCGGAATTATGATGTTGGGAATCGGGAGCTTTTGGCCATGAGGTGGGCGTTTGAGGAGTGGCGCCATTGGCTCGAGGGGGCCAGACATCAGGTGGTGGTATTGACTGACCACAAAAATTTGATTTATCTTGAGACCGCCAGGCGCCTGAATCCTAGACAGGCGCGCTGGTCATTATTTTTTTCTCGGTTTAATTTTGTGGTATCGTACCTACCAGGTTCTAAGAATGTTAAGGCGGATGCCCTTTCTAGGAGTTTTGAGCCTGATTCACCTGGCAACTCTGACCCCACAGGTATTCTTAAGGAGGGAGTTATCTTGTCAGCCGTTTCTCCAGACCTGCGGCGGGCCTTGCAGGAGTTTCAGGCGGATAGACCGGATCGTTGTCCGCCTGATAGGCTGTTTGTTCCTGATGATTGGACCAGTAAAGTCATCTCTGAGGTGCATTCTTCTGCGTTGGCAGGTCATCCTGGAATTTTTGGTACCAGGGATTTGGTGGCAAGATCCTTCTGGTGGCCTTCCCTGTCACGAGATGTGCGAGGCTTTGTGCAGTCTTGTGACGTTTGTGCTCGGGCCAAGCCTTGTTGTTCTCGGGCTAGTGGATTATTGTTGCCCTTGCCTATTCCTAAGAGGCCTTGGACACACATCTCGATGGATTTTATTTCAGATCTGCCTGTTTCTCAGAAGATGTCTGTCATCTGGGTGGTGTGTGACCGTTTTTCTAAGATGGTTCATTTGGTTCCCCTGCCCAAATTGCCTTCTTCTTCCGAGTTGGTGCCCCTGTTTTTTCAAAATGTTGTTCGTTTGCATGGTATTCCTGAGAATATCGTTTCTGACAGAGGAACCCAATTTGTGTCTAGATTTTGGCGGGCATTTTGTGCTAGGATGGGCATAGATTTGTCTTTTTCGTCTGCTTTTCACCCTCAGACTAATGGCCAGACCGAGCGGACTAATCAGACCCTGGAGACATATCTGAGGTGTTTTGTGTCTGCTGACCAGGATGATTGGGTTGCTTTTTTGCCATTGGCGGAGTTCGCCCTCAATAATCGGGCCAGCTCTGCCACCTTGGTTTCCCCGTTTTTCTGTAATTCGGGGTTCCATCCTCGATTTTCCTCCGGTCAGATGGAATCCTCGGATTGTCCTGGAGTGGATGCGGTGGTGGAGAGATTGCATCATATCTGGGGGCAGGTGATGGACAATTTAAAGTTGTCCCAGGAGAAGACTCAGCTTTTTGCCAACCGTCACCGTCGTGTTGGTCCTCGGCTTTGTGTTGGAGATTTGGTGTGGTTGTCTTCTCGTTTTGTCCCTATGAGGGTCTCATCTCCTAAGTTTAAGCCTCGGTTCATCGGTCCGTATAAAATATTGGAGATTCTTAACCCTGTTTCCTTCCGTTTGGACCTCCCTGCATCCTTTTCTATTCATAACGTTTTTCATCGGTCGTTATTGCGCAGGTATGAGGCACCGGTTGTGCCTTCCGTTGAGCCTCCTGCTCCGGTGTTGGTTGAGGGTGAGTTGGAGTACGTTGTGGAAAAAATCCTAGACTCCCGTGTTTCCAGACGGAGACTCCAGTATCTGGTCAAGTGGAAGGGATATGGCCAGGAGGATAATTCTTGGGTCACTGCATCTGATGTTCATGCCTCTGATCTGGTTCGTGCCTTTCATAGGGCCCATCCTGATCGCCCTGGTGGTTCTGGTGAGGGTTCGGTGCCCCCTCCTTGAGGGGGGGGTACTGTTGTGAATTTGGATTCTGGGCTCCCCCGGTGGCTACTGGTGGAATTGAACTTGTGACATCATCTTCCCTGTTCACCTGTTCTGATTAGATCTGGGTGTCGCTATATAACCTGGCTTCTCTGTTAGATGCTTGCCGGTCAACAATGTTATCAGAAGCCTCTCTGTGCTTGTTCCTGCTCCCAGACATCTACTAGATAAGTTGGACATTCGTCCATGTTTTGTTTTTGTATTTTGGTTCCAGTTCACAGCTGCAGTTTCGTTACTGTGTCTGGAAAGCTCTTGTTGATCAGGAATTGCCACTCTGGTATTATGAGTTAATGCCAGAGTCCTAAAGTAATTTCTGGATGTGTTTTGTTAGGGTTTTCTACTGACCATGAAAGTATGCTTTCTGTCTTCTGCTATCTAGAAAGCGGACCTCAAATTTGCTAAAACTATTTTCCTGCTGCGTTTGTTGTTTCATCTCATATCACCGCCAATATATGTGGGGGGCTTCTGTCTCCTTTTTTTTGGGCATTTCTCTAGAGGTGAGTCAGGTCTTATATTTCCCTCTGCTAGCATTATTTAGTTCTCCGGCCGGCGCTGGGCATATAGGGATAAAAAGTAGGACATGCTACCTGGCTACTTCTAGATGATGCGGTAGGTTTAGTTCATGGTCAGTATAGTTACATCTTCCAAGAGCTTGTTCCTATAGAGGCTTATGCTAGTTCTCTGGCCATGGAGATCATGACAGGGGGCCCTAGGCAGTTGCCTAGTCTGCCTACCACTAACGCCGTCCTTGTATAGTAGTACTACCATTAAAATGAGACGGGGCGAGGACTGCCAACAGAATAGAGGATCTTTGAGTCTTATTCCTCTGAGTAGAGTGCATACGCAGACAGAGTAAAGATTAGCTGCCATAAGAAAGAGGATTTGTCAGCAGAAGGGAGCAAATACAGTAGGTTTATTCCTAAAAATTGTGGTTCCTGATTTTGAAGAATATCACCATGCCATATTTGGAGACTGGTGCCTGTGTATGAGGAACAGATATGCAGTATCTTAGAAAGTGAGCAGCAAGAGTGGGCAAATTGCCACACAAGAGCTATTTCAGGACATTGCTGCCAATAGAGGTGGCCATGAGGAGGGCTAAGACAAGAACTGTGTGTCCTGTGAGAAACACAGAGACACTGTCAAATGGAAGAATGTTCTGCTAATCATCTTGCTAGCAGCTTGCCACGAGCACAAGAATAGAGTCATAAGTATGGGTAAAGTGTCACAACTGTAAGCCCATTGCTCTGTACCAAAAGTCTACCTCTATTCAAGCCTGTTGCTTCTTTTGAGATTTTGTAAGTGCCAAGCTTGCTGTTTCCTGAAAGACTCATGAAAGGCCATCAAGCTCATTGCCCTATTGAGTAAAGCTTTTGAAGTGTCACATATGTTAGCCTGCATTTCTTCCAAAATAGTTGAGTGAGGAACCACTCTGATCAAACTCATTCAAACTAGGTTCATACTACCTCAAGTATGCTGCAGATTTCTGTTGTATTACTGTATCCTTTACTCATAAAGTGGCATATTACACATTTTTTTCAAACGGCTTTCTTGCCTTCCACATGGCTCTGCACACAACGTTCAAACCTTTTGTTGGCGGTAGAGTATGCCGGGAATATTGTATACCCAGACCGATTCCACTGAGTAGGAAGGAGTCCTATAAATACATTTGACATATATGCTAGAGTTTTTCCTGAGACTTAAACACTCTTAGCCCTTCAGTCTAAGACCTTCAGAAACTTCAATACAACTACAAGAATATGTTGACTGGCACTACACATATTAGATCACTACTATTTAATTTAGAGCCCCAGGCACATGACTAGTTTGTCAGCTTTGGGAATGTCAGTTTATACCCTAGACGGACTTGCTAGACATATCTGCAACAGTTCACAAATAAGTAATATTTGGTTTCCCATATTACTTCAGCTATAGGAACATATAATATGATTATGTTTTTGTTTCTCTGTCTCCAGTGTACCGATTGAATATGTCAATGTTGCTTCTGAATGTATTATCTATGAAAAGCTTCAGCTTAATGTCAGTCTCATGATGGCTATTTATTTCAGTACTAAATTCTATTTCGCACTTTTTTTTATCTGTCAGCCAGTATTCTGTAATGTTAAAAATGCAAAATCAAACATTACAATAACAGTAACAAAAACTCTCTGATGTTAAAGCATTTAATCAGAACATCATATGGTAAGCTGAACTCCGGTAATCATTCAGCTTATTTCTAAGTCAGTGTGATACTAATTTCAGCTTAAACCTGGCAGAAGAACAACATTATTTAATTTTAGGTATAAGTTGAAAAAAGTTCTATTGTGCGGATGGGATTATGCTCAGCGGTAACCGAGAATAAGGAAGTAGAATGATTTCCGCATAATGAAGTGTGATAAATATAAATATATGAATACAAGCCTCAACATTGAAATTGCAACACCAACAAGGAAAAGTTATAGAATTATGAAAGTCACAGGAGCGTTCAACATGATGATATTCAAGTGATATAAAAGTTGAAAACAAAATTTTCAAAGCAGCTTGATTTATTCAGTATTGACTATGAGCGTCGCGCGCAGAAATACACGGACTTACACGCCTTGTCATGCTATCATTGATAGTTTTATTAAGAATGCTCGACTGCCACACTAAATGTACGTACCACTGTTTCCATAACCTCATCAATATAATGCCAAACTGTTAGTATACCTGGAATGAAGACCAATGGGGTTCATCTACTGTAAATGTTTGCACCCCACACGATAATACTTGGAGTACAATAGGTGTGAAGCTATCTCATGAAGGGCTTTTCAGGGCATTGTCCTCTTGTCAGATTCAAAGAATGAAATATAGTGATCTATTCTGGACTTGGACTTCATATACCAAATCTAAAGGTACCTTCACACTAAACGACTTTGCAACGATAACGATAGCGATCCGTGACGTTGCAGCATCCTGGCTAGCGATATCGTTGTGTTTGACACGCAGCAGCGATCTGGATCCCGCTGTGATATCACTGGTCGTTGCTGAAAGTCCAGAACTTTATTTGGTCGTCAGATCGGCGTGTATCGTCGTGTTTGACAGCAAAAGCAACGATGCCAGCAATGTTTTACAATGGTAGTCAGGGTAAATATCGGGTGACCCGATATTTACCCTGGTTACCATTGTAAAAGTAAAAAAGAAAACACTACATACTCATGTCTGGCACGTCCCCCGGCGTCGGCGCTGCTGCTCAGAGCTTCCCGCACTGAATGTGTCAGTGCCGGCCATAAAGCAAAGCACAGCGGTGACGTCACCGCTGTGCTTTAGGGCCGGCGCTTACACAGTGCAGGGAAGCTGAAGGCGAGGGACGCGACAGACACCGGAATGTAAGTATGTAGTGTTTGGGTTTTTTTACATTTACACTGGTAACCAGGGTAAACATCGGGTTACTAAGCGCGGCCCTGCGCTTAGTAACCCGATGTTTACCCTGGTTACCCGGGGACTTCAGCATCGTTGGTCGCTGGAGAGCTGTCTGTGTGACAGCTCTCCAGCGACCACACAGCGACGCTGCAGCGATCGGCATCGTTGTCGATATCGCTGCAGCGTCGCTTAATGTGACGGTACCTTAAGGCATCAAATAGTGTTTGTATAAACCATCACAGGCCATTTGGACAACATCAGGCTATAAATCCAATGCACAGATACAGATGATCAATTGACCTTATGCTATCATGGTGCAGAGCAAGATAGTAATGGAGGCTGGGATGAGTGATGAACAAGGCAATGAACTATAGAACAATGTGTAGCTCCATGATTGAGTGTGCCAACGTGTGTAAGTGGGTATATTTGCGCGTGTGACACTCATACTTGACACTGAAAAAATTGAGAGGCTTTGAAAATATTCTATTTTTTCAGAATTTGCATATCATTTATGTATCTATTGATCCTGTGATTTTCATAATTCCACAACTTTTCCTTCTTGGTGTTGCAATTTCAATTTTGAAAAAAAAAATTTTTTTTTAATTATTAATGTAAATTTCCAAAGCAGAATTAAAATTGCATTTCACATAATATTTATGTCTCACTGTTCATTCAACCAAAAAGTTTTGACTTGCTGCAACAGCCCATTAGGCTTATAAAACTGGCCTAATGAATATATGAGCACCATTGTTTCAGCTATAGTTACCCTTGGTAATGGAGTGGAGGGGTGCGTGCTCCATGTCCGCTCCATTCATTGTCAATGGGATTGTTGGAAATAGCTAAGATCAAGCATGCACACCTCTAATCCATTCACGACTTGCCCGGCAGAACCTGATTCTCAGGATCAAAAGCCCAATTCTTCGGACTGTTGGGAATCCCAGAGACACCAATTGATAAATAAATGATGCCCTATCCTAAGGATGAGGGATAAGAGGATTCTGGGAACACCCCTTTAACTAATTTGACACATATTTTGGGCTTTCTGTGCACTCAGCGCTGACATAGATTTCTGAATTTGTGCCAGTCTTTAAGAGCCTTTTACATCATGTTTCGTAGTGCCAAACTATTATTAGATCCAAAATTCGAAAAAACTGACAATATTTTGTATTAAGCTTTAGAAAATGTTAACAGTTATGTCTTGTTGTATTTTACAAGTATGCTTGCATGGTGGTGATTTTATTGACTACATTTTACTTTTTTATTAGCATTTATGTTAACGTATTTTTTTAACCTTCACCATTTTTTTCTGTATTTATGTTTTTTTTTAACTTTTCAAATTGATATATGAGACAAATTGGGTGCCATCTGCTACAAGTGTCAGCGTAATTGTTACCTCAGAGTGGTGGCTTCTTGGGAGATTTTTATCATGATTGATTTCTCTTCTTTAATGTTGACATGTTGAACAGTAACATTTATAGGGACAGCATGTTCGAATTACTACAACTAGCTGTGAATTGCACATAGAATTAGCATCAACATGCTTCCTCGGATTCATCACTCTTGTCACAAAATGATTAAATGTGTGTCTGTGCATCACCTTCATGTTAACCCATTTTTATAGTCTTATTATTTCTTTCTGTGCATTTAACTACTTCATGTCCAGGATTTGGAAGCCATAATAAATAGCCACTCTTAAAGGAATTGTGCCTCATGCTGGTTTAATTGAATATATCTTTATCTTTCATGATACAGTACTATAACATTTCTTTCATAGCTACCTATCTATCTACATATAAATATATATATACTTGACTGTGGCCCGATTCTAATGCATCGGGTATTCTAGAACATGCATGTCCCCGTAGTATATGGACAATGATGATTCCAGAATTTGCGGCAGACTGTGCCCATCGCTGATTGGTCGAGGCAACCTTTATGACATCATCGTCGCCATGCTGTGCCCGTCGCTGATTGGTCGAGGCCTGGCGGCCTCGACCAATCAGAGACGCGGGATTTCCAGGACAGACAGACAGAAAAACCCTTAGACAATTATATATATAGATATACAGCTGTGCCCGTCGCTGATTGGCCTGGCGGCCTCGACCAATCAGCGACGGGCACAGCATGGCGACGATGATGTCATAAAGGTTGCCTCGACCAATCAGCGACAGGCACAGTCTGCCGCGAATTCGCCTCGACCAATCAGCGACAGGCACAGTATCGACGTAGATGTCATAATGTTTGCCATGGCGACGATGATGTCATAAAGGTTGCCTCGACCAATCAGCGACGGGCACAGTCTGCCGTAAATTCTGGAATCATCATTGTCCATATACTACGGGGACATGCATATTCTAGAATACCCGATGCATTAGAATCGGGCCACAGTCTAGTGTATATATATATATATATATATATATATATATATATATATATATATATATATATAGTACAGACCAAAAGTTTGGACACACCTTCTCATTTAAAGATTTTTCTGTATTTTCATGACTATGAAAATTGTACATTCACACTGAAGGTATCAAAGCTATGAATTAACACATGTGGAGTTGTATACTTAACAAAAAAGTGTAAAACAACTGAAAATATGTCTTATGTTCTAGGTTCTTCAAAGTAGCCACCTTTTGCTTTGATGACTGCTTTGCACACTCTTGGCATTCTCTTGATGAGCTTCAAGAGGTAGTCACCAGGAATGGTTTTCAAATCACAGGTGTGCCCTGTCAGGTTTAATAAGTGGGATTTCGTACCTTATAAATGGGGTTGGGACCATCAGTTGTGTTGTGCAGAAGTCTTGTGGATACACTGCTGATAGTCCTACTGAATAGACTGTTAGAATTTGTATTATGGCAAGAAAAATGCAGCTAAGTAAAGAAAAATAAGTGGCCATCATTACTTTAAGAAATGAAGGTCAGTCAGTCCGAAAAATTGGGAAAACTTTGAAAGTGTCCCCAAGTGCAATTGCAAAAACCATCAAGTGCTACACAGAAACTGGCTCACATGAGGACCGCCCCAGGAAAGGAAGACCAAGAGTCACCTCTGCTTTTGAGGATAAGTTTATCCGAGTCACCAGCCTCAGAAATCGCAGGTTAACAGCAGCTCAGATTAGAGACCAGGTCAATGCCACACAGAGTTCTAGCTGCAGACACATCTCTACAACAACTGTTAAGAGGAAACTTTGTGCAGCAGGCCTTCATGGTAAAATAGCTGCTAGGCAACCACTGCTAAGGACAGGCAACAAGCAGAAGAGACTTGTTTGGGCTAAAGAACACAAGGAATGGACATTTGACCAGTGGAAATCTGTGCTTTGGTCTGATGAGTCCAAATTTGAGATCTTTGGTTCCAACCACCGTGTCTTTGTGCGATGCAGAAAAGGTGAACAGATGGACTCTACATGCCTGGTTCCCACCGTGAAGCATGGAGGAGAAGGTGTGATGGTGTGGGGGTGCTTTGCTGGTGACACTGTTGGGGATTTATTCAAAATTGAAGACATACTGAACCAGCATGGCTACCACAGCATCTTGCAGCGGCATGCTATTCCATCCGGTTTGCGTTTAGTTGGACCATCATTTATTTTTCAACAGGACAATGACCCCAAACACACCTCCAGGCTGTGTAAGGGCTATTTGACCAAGAAGGAGAGTGATGGGGTGCTACACCAGACCTGAACCCAATCAAGATGGTTTGGTGTGAGCTGGAGCGCAGAGTGAAGGCAAAAGGGTCAACAAGTGCTAAGAATCTCTGGGAACTCCTTCAAGATTGTTGGAAGACCATTTCCAGTGACTACCTCTTGAAGCTCATCAAGAGAATGCCAAGATTGTGCAAAGCAGTCATCAAAGCAAAAGGTGGCTACTTTGAAGAACCTAGAATATAAGACAAATTTTCAGTTGTTTCACACTTTTTTGTTAAGTATATAATTCCACATGTGTTAATTCATAGTTTTGATGCCTTCAGTGGGAATTTACAATTTTCATAGTCATGAAAATACAGAAAATTCTTTAAATGAGAAGGTGTGTCCAAACTTTTGGTCTGTACTGTATATGGTACAATTGTTTTTATGACTTTTATTTTCTTCCCCACAGAACATGAGATAATTTACTGATCTCGGGGGGTCCCACTGCTGCCCCCTCACCCCTTGTGATTCCCAGAACGGGGTTTTGGAGCCTGGGAACCTGATATTCGATCTCTGCTGCATTCATTGTCTAGGGGCATTGCCAAGCTCTATACTCGGTTCTCTCCTGCAGTCCCATGGACATTAGAGTGGAGGTTGAAGAAATGGCACATTCACTTCTTTCAGAAAGGAGCTCTGCAGACCCTCTTTTTTTCGAGATCAGAGACGAACTCTTGGGATTGATGGGTTCCCAGATGTCTTATCCCCTGGGATCAGTAACTTATCACTATCCTAGGGATAGGAGATAATTATCAATTCTAGGAATTTCACTTTAAAGGAAACTTGTCAGGGTTTACACCCCTAATTAATGGCATGTGATTATATGCACTTTATTGCTAATTAAATTGCTCCTTCTTTTGCTTGCAGAAATCTGTTTTGAAGTTTTAGCGAAATCCACCCTTTACATTTTGTGCTAATTAGCCACAAGTGCAATGGGGTGGGACATTGCACTTACAGCTTCCCCACTTCTCTCCCTATTTCCCGCCTACCTCCCCTGTACAAGATTTTGCGCAATGGGCAGTGCATGTATATTAAGGTCTTAATGATGTTATGAGAGCTGGATTGTTTATCTGCACATGCACAGCCCTTTCTGAGCGGACAACCACAGGTAATAATGGTGCCTGCACATAATACTGGGCAATAGAGGCAGGTCACGGAGACAAGAGTGAGCTGTTAATCAGAGACCATAGGCAGGGGGCAGGTGAGTAATAGAGAGAAACAATAGAGCAGAAAGTGCAGTGTCCAATCACAATGTACTTGTTGCTCATAAGCATCAAATGTAAATGCTGGATTTTCCCTAAAACTTCAAAATGAATTTCTGAAACCAACATAAGGATTTAATCAGCATGAAAGCGCCTTTACACTTGTAAGATTTAGTTAAGGGGATAAAATGTTGGTTCCCTTTAAGGTAACTGCTATGATTACAAGTGAAATCGTTGTAATAAAATTACCATATGTTTTGGACTATAAGGCTATATTAACAAATGGCATTTTTGCTGCAGCAAAATCTGCTCTCTTGTCAGTAAAGAAGCTGTAGAAAAAAAATCAGGTTTTGCTTGTTTTTCCTTGCATTTATTGCTGTGTTTTTGTCATGCTACATTTGTTTCTTGTGCGTGCTGATAGAGTTCAGTGACCAAAAAATCATATTCTACTTCATGAGGTTTTGGCAAAAAAACAACAAAACCTGATATCTACTTTTTTCAGCCTTTTCTCACTACCCATTACTTTCAATGGGCAAAAAACGCTGAAAGAAGTGACATGCTCTATTCCGCAAAAAAGGAACAAGCACAAAATACTGAAGATACGAAAACCAAGCTATGTGCATGAGATTTCTGAAATCTCATACATTTTACTGGCACTGTAAAATGCAGCTGAAAATGTGCATAAAGAACACATAAAAAATGCAGCAAAAATGCCACATGTGAACATACCCTAAGACACACCTTACCATAAGACAAATCCCTGGTTTAGACAGCAGAAAATAGGAAAAATATTTTTACTATTAATTAAAACTTCCCTAGTGGTGTAAAGTGGAGGGGTCAGTTCCATTAATTTTTATGCACTATGGTAGAATAGGAATGCAATAGATTTATTGTTAGGGTGCAGTCAGACTGTCATATTTCTCACGTGAGGATCGCATTGGAATCCTCGTTCTGCTGCATAGATATACATGCTGTCATGCTCAGGTCAGGAGATCTGACGGCCAGACCGAGGATTGAGATGCGATCTTCGAGAAAGTAATACGACAGTCTGACTGCAGCCTTACTGTTATTCTGCATTGTGTATTATATTTACACAGCTCTCCTACATATGAACGTATACATAGACACCCACAGCTCTGCTTCATATGCACACATAGTCACACACATACACTTACACACATACCAAGGTTGCCAACTTGATTTTTTTTTTTTTCTGGACAGCTTCTCAAAAATCATCCACATCCAAATTTGATTTTTTACAGATACATTAGATGACCATAATAAATCATTAAATTTATGAATGATAGATGCCTGCAGATCATAAATCCTATATGAAGACATTAGCTGTCTTCGATGTGAGCTGTAAATTGGTGATATGTACAGTTATAAAATTTTGTACAATGTTTCTCTAACTTGAAAATAAATCAGAGATGCCTCAAATTTCTTTTTATGGACAAGGGAAGAGTGCCTGATATTCATGGACAGTCCTGGAATTTCTGGCCGGATGACAACCCTGGCACGCTCGTACGCATGCACACACACTATACATAATAAGAAAGCACATAAATAACCAACAAACAACAATACCACATGTTAGGGGGAAGAATATAATGATCAATAAATCCAATATTAACAATTCGAAAACCCCTTTGTGGAAACACCTTATAGTAAGGACACATCCATTAATCTAAAGCTTAATTCCCATAGGGAAAAATGATGTACCAGTCCATTAAAATGTGCAAATACTTTATTTGGAAAATGTAAAATTGCATGAAATAGACAGAACAGGTGTGTGAAAATTCCAAACTGGAACGATATAACACCAGGGGCACACCCCCCCCCCACCAACAGTTATCCCATTAGGGAGACCTAAGCTACAGTATAAAGCAACCACATGGTCAGCCCGGGTAGTGGTGCCAGGCACCTACCATATATCACACCATGAACTGACACAAAATTAGTTACGTTGCCCAAACATATAATTATCGTGGAAATATCCACACTCATGCCAATTGCGGCTATTGTAGCTACTCCCCTATTAAGCACACCATAAATAAGAAATATAGCAAGATTACTGAGTACTTACTAGTGCAAAGTGCACCACTGTGATGGGAAACCGAGGGGGGGTGAGTTCCCGCCCCAACGCGCGTTTCGGTCCGTCCTTCGTCAGGGGGCACTCACCTCCCCGGGTCCCGTGCCTTAAATAACCCCATCTATTCAGCGCCACCATTGCCGCGTTAGAATGGTCACCGGATGTGACGTTACTACCGGAAGTGACACGCGGGTCTCCATAGCTACCGCGTCGTCAAGGAGCATCAGTGTCATGCCACACCGCGCAAGCGCGATGCCGCATCAAGACACCGAATGCACCATGGAGACAACGAAAGCAATGGGACCGCGCGTCAGGCAGCAACTTGTATGTCGGCACCTGCAGCACATATCAGCGCGATCTACACACATGGTATATTGCAATAGTCCCATCTATAAACATTATTACATAATTATACACATGTACAAAAGAACTACAATATCCATGTTATCACCAAACATAATATAGAACTTCAACCATAGGTTACATATTATGGCAGTCCATAAACAATTTTAAATTCAAATCTGTTGTCCATGCAGCTTTTCTTGCGTTATAGAGGCACTGATGTCTGAAGGTGCCGATGTAATATATCCATACGTCATATAGTGATCAAGAAGTGGCGCACACCCTTATAACTGGGGATACTAAACGGAACACCGGGAACAGAAATTAATAAAAAACATTAATAACACAATTATTAAAACATATTTAAAAGCAATATCGCAACAGGTTTGAAACAAACACAAATACGGTAAGATGTTCAGACCCATGATCAAAGGAATGGAGCATAGCTCAAATTTTCGTTTAGCCCGATGGGGTGCAAAGTGCCCAGCGTCCAGATCCATCTGGACTCTAACTGGGCTAATTTTTTAGGGATATCACCCCTACGGATTCCCAGCTCCACCATGTCAATGCCTCTGACCCTAAGGAGGCTGCCATCACATCCATGATATTGCCTAAAATGGCGTGGTATCCTTTTTAGGGTGGATGTGTCCTCACAGGTCGCCGCTGCGGCAATGCCCTGCACGTGTTCTCTCACCCGCACTTTAAATTGCCTGGTAGTCAGGCCAACATATATTTTAGTGCAAGGGCACGTAGCGTAGTAAATAACGTTCTCACTCAAACAGTTAATCCTTTTTTTGATGTTATATACACGAGTATTCCCCGCATCGGTAAACGTATCACAGCGATCTATGTTCGGGCACGCCACACAGCGACCACAGGGGACACATCCACCCTTTACCGCCACTGTGTCCAAGAAGGTTCTTGGTTTGTTATCAACATAGTGGCTGCGAACCAATATGTCACGAAGATTACGCGACCTTCTGGCAGTGATGGCAGCCCTCTCGGGTAGAAACCTGGCAAGAACTGGATCAGCTCTAAGAATATGCCAGGATTAAAAAAGGTATCCAATGTTCCAGGGTTCTGTTGGAACATTGGATACCTTTTTTGTTCATTTGAACAACAATGACCGCAATATTTTTCTAACGTACTGTAGCAGCAGTGAGACAATTGAATTTCTCGATGTCAAACTGAGGAGAGACACTAATGACGAGGTACAAACAAACATCTTCCGTAAAAAAACGGCGACAAACATGTTATTGCATGCCTCCTCCTCGCACCCTAGTCATATTATACGCTCAGTACCAACGGGGCAGTTTTTACGTTTGCGTAGATTATGTTCTACTGAACATGACTTTTTGGTACAAGCAGCGGACTTAAGAGTCAGACTGATTGACAGGGGCTATAGTAAGAGAATGATTAAGCATGCATTTAATAGGGCAAGGCACTCCTCTAGGGATGATCTCCTGTATAGAAATCGTAATAGTGAAAATAGTGATATCGTTCGGTTTGTCACCAACTATCATTCTCAGTTCCCCATGCTTAGAAGAATATTTGAAAAATCCTGGCATATTCTTAGAGCTGATCCAGTTCTTGCCAGGTTTCTACCCGAGAGGGCTGCCATCACTGCCAGAAGGTCGCGTAATCTTCGTGACATATTGGTTCGCAACCACTATGTTGATAACAAACCAAGAACCTTCTTGGACACAGTGGCGGTAGAGGGTGGATGTGTCCCCTGTGGTCGCTGTGTTACGTTTACCGATGCGGGGAATACTCGTGTATATAACATCAAAAAAAGGATTAACTGTTTGAGTGAGAACGTTATTTACTACGCTACGTGCCCTTGCACTAAAATATATGTTGATAATATAATAAAGACATCCCACAATGGACCACAATACTGTTGATCTCCTACACCTACTCATCATATGATGTAGGAAAAAATAATCACATAGGAGATCAGAACATATCGATCAAGGACACTCCAAGCACATATTATAAAGACCGGAGAATAACACACGGAGTTTCAGTCCCATTTTAGAAGATAAAAAATAGAATTTTTATTTTTTTTTAAAAGTACAGAACAATTAATATACACTAATAACTAGAGACAATGAGGAGACCTTCAGAGAACACTGAAAAATAACAGCAGGGAAAACCTCAATGACACAGACAGTATTAATCAAGAAAATGCTAATAGTGCATGTTTCAGGTAAAAGAGCCTATTACATTATATAAATAGCTTAGCGGAATGTGCCAGGTCCACAACAGGGTACCCTTTAGCCCAGTCGGCGTGCATAACATCCCACATAGTTACATTAGCTCTTACCCATAGGAGTCCGGTGTCAGGGACTTGCGACACCGAAACGCGCGTTGGGGCTGCGGCGGTGATTTCCCTGACACCGGACTCCTATGGGTAAGAGCTAATGTAACTATGTGGGATGTTATGCACGCCGACTGGGCTTAAGGGTACCCTGTTATGGACCTGGCACATTCCGCTAAGCTATTTATATAATGTAATAGGCTCTTTTACCTGAAACATGCACTATTAGCATTTTTTGGATTAATACTGTCTGTGTCATTGAGGTTTTCCCTGCTGTTATTTTTCAGTGTTCTCTGAAGGTCTCCTCATTGTCTCTAGTTATTAGTGTATATTAATTGTTCTGTACTTTTTAAAAAAAATAAAAATTCTATTTTTTATCTTCTAAAATGGGACTGAAACTCCGTGTGTTATTCTCCGGTCTTTATAATATGTGCTTGGAGTGTCCTTGATCGATATGTTCTGATCTCCTATGTGATTATTTTTTCCTACATCATATGATGAGTAGGTGTAGGAGATCAACAGTATTGTGGTCCATTGTGGGATGTCTTTATTATATTATCAACATATATTTTAGTGCAAGGGCACGTAGCGTAGTAAATAACGTTCTCACTCAAACAGTTAATCCTTTTTTTGATGTTATATACACGAGTATTCCCCGCATCGGTAAACGTATCACAGCGATCTATGTTCGGGCACGCCACACAACGACCACAGGGGACACATCCACCCTTTACCGCCACTGTGTCCAAGAAGGTTCTTGGTTTGTTATCAACATAGTGGTTGCGAACCAATATGTCACGAAGATTACGCGACCTTCTGGCAGTGATGGCAGCCCTCTCGGGTAGAAACCTGGCAAGAACTGGATCAGCTCTAAGAATATGCCAGGATTTTTCAAACATTCTTCTAAGCATGGGGAACTGAGAATGATAGTTGGTGACAAACCGAACGATATCACTATTTTCACTATTACGATTTCTATACAGGAGATCATCCCTAGAGGAGTGCCTTGCCCTATTAAATGCATGCTTAATCATTCTCTTACTATAGCCCCTGTCAATCAGTCTGACTCTTAAGTCCGCTGCTTGTACCAAAAAGTCATGTTCAGTAGAACATAATCTACGCAAACGTAAAAACTGCCCCGTTGGTACTGAGCGTATAATATGACTAGGGTGCGAGGAGGAGGCATGCAATAACATGTTTGTCGCCATTTTTTTACGGAAGATGTTTGTTTGTACCTCGTCATTAGTGTCTCTCCTCAGTTTGACATCGAGAAATTCAATTTTCTCACTGCTGCTACAGTACGTTAGAAAAATATTGCGGTCATTGTTGTTCAAATGAACAAAAAAGGTATCCAATGTTCCAACAGAACCCTGGAACATTGGATACCTTTTTTAATCCTGGCATATTCTTAGAGCTGATCCAGTTCTTGCCAGGTTTCTACCCGAGAGGGCTGCCATCACTGCCAGAAGGTCGCGTAATCTTCGTGACATATTGGTTCGCAGCCACTATGTTGATAACAAACCAAGAACCTTCTTGGACACAGTGGCGGTAAAGGGTGGATGTGTCCCCTGTGGTCGCTGTGTGGCGTGCCCGAACATAGATCGCTGTGATACGTTTACCGATGCGGGGAATACTCGTGTATATAACATCAAAAAAAGGATTAACTGTTTGAGTGAGAACGTTATTTACTACGCTACGTGCCCTTGCACTAAAATATATGTTGGCCTGACTACCAGGCAATTTAAAGTGCGGGTGAGAGAACACATGCGGGGCATTGCCGCAGCGGCGACCTGTGAGGACACGTCCACCCTAAAAACGATACCACGCCATTTTAGGCAATATCATGGATGTGATGGCAGCCTCCTTAGGGTCACAGGCATTGACATGGTGGAGCTGGGAATCCGTTGGGGGTGATATCCCTAAAAAATTAGCCCAGTTAGAGTCCAGATGGATCTGGATGCTGGGCACTTTGCACCCCATCGGGCTAAACGAAAATTTGAGCTATGCTCCATTCCTTTGATCATGGGTCTGAACATCTTACCGTATTTGTGTTTGTTTCAAACCTGTTGCGATATTGCTTTTAAATATGTTTTAATAATTGTGTTATTAATGTTTTTTATTAATTTCTGTTCCCGGTGTTCCGTTTAGTATCCCCAGTTATAAGGGTGTGCGCCACTTCTTGATCACTATATGACGTATGGATATATTACATCGGCACCTTCAGACATCAGTGCCTCTATAACGCAAGAAAAGCTGCATGGACAACAGATTTGAATTTAAAATTGTTTATGGACTGCCATAATATGTAACCTATGGTTGAAGTTCTATATTATGTTTGGTGATAACATGGATATTGTAGTTCTTTTGTACATGTGTATAATTATGTAATAATGTTTATAGATGGGACTATTGCAATATACCATGTGTGTAGATCGCGCTGATATGTGCTGCAGGTGCCGACATACAAGTTGCTGCCTGACGCGCGGTCCCATTGCTTTAGTTGTCTCCATGGTGCATTCGGCGTCTTGATGCGGCATCGCGCTTGCGCGGTGTGGCATGACACTGATGCTCCTTGACGACGCGGTACCTATGGAGACCCGCGTGTCACTTCCGGTAGTAACGTCACATCCGGTGACCATTCTAACGCGGCAATGGTGGCGCTGAATAGATGGGGTTATTTAAGGCACGGGACCCGGGGAGGTGAGTGCCCCCTGACGAAGGACGGACCGAAACGCGCGTTGGGGCGGGAACTCACCCCCCCTCGGTTTCCCATCACAGTGGTGCACTTTGCACTAGTAAGTACTCAGTAATCTTGCTATATTTCTTATTTATGGTGTGCTTAATAGGGGAGTAGCTACAATAGCCGCAATTGGCATGAGTGTGGATATTTCCACGATAATTATATGTTTGGGCAACGTAACTAATTTTGTGTCAGTTCATGGTGTGATATATGGTAGGTGCCTGGCACCACTACCCGGGCTGACCATGTGGTTGCTTTATACTGTAGCTTAGGTCTCCCTAATGGGATAACTGTTGGTGGGGGGGTGTGTGCCCCTGGTGTTATATCGTTCCAGTTTGGAATTTTCACACACCTGTTCTGTCTATTTCATGCAATTTTACATTTTCCAAATAAAGTATTTGCACATTTTAATGGACTGGTACATCATTTTTCCCTATGGGAATTAAGCTTTAGGAGAGAAAGCACAGGAGAGTAACATCAGGGGAGACCAGCTAAGAGAAGGCTGCCTCCCTCTGAGGTGCAGATAACTGGTAGCTGGACCACCGAGGTTGTAAAGGACTCTATGACTTACATCAGAGACCGGCAGGACAGCTGAACTGCAAGTTACCTGTCCGCCACACACACCTGAGACACAGTAACACATAGAGCCCGGGGCATGCTAGAGTCCCTGTAAAAAGGCTCGAGTTACCTGTCATGTAGGTATTGTCCTATCCTATATGGGGGACAGAGAGAAGAACTGTGAGGACTTTATCTGAAGCCATAGGCAGTAAGGGACTACAACACCACCACGCTAGAGGAAGGCTTTTAACTCCACCTGGTAAAGGGGACTCTGGATTCGCTTCCAAGCCAACCGGACCCTGCCTGCCCTGTGATCTGGTACCCTGGACTGTGGCTGCCTGAAGTCTTCAGTAAACCAGGTAAAGAGACTGCAAACCTGTGTCCTCGTTCTTTACTGTGCCATTCACCATCTTCCATCTACACACCGGAAGCCCTGGGGATACACTTCACCTGTGGGAAGTTATACCATCTAGCTGCCATAACATCACCCCAGAGGACCCCTTAAAGCAGCATCGGTCCCCACTGACCGAATACCACAGGTGGCATCACAAACATAAACTGTATTCATTAAATCCCTTTAAAGACTT
The DNA here is from genome assembly GCF_051348905.1 of Ranitomeya variabilis. Classification (NCBI taxonomy): domain Eukaryota; kingdom Metazoa; phylum Chordata; class Amphibia; order Anura; family Dendrobatidae; genus Ranitomeya; species Ranitomeya variabilis. The sequence continues at coordinate 926,461,198 of NC_135233.1, read as the reverse complement.
TCCCCTTTTCCATGGGCGTCCAGGGCCACGGACCGAGTCGCCACCGTGACATCCCCCTGTGAACACCAGACCCGGTGCCGGGTACCCCACGGCCCTGGCGGGTGACTCAAATACATGGGGCAGCTCTCATCATCCATTTTTTTTCTTGTCTGTATTATACGTGGGAGTGAAATCGCAGCATGCTGCGATTTGCACTGTATATCGTCCGAGATTAGCCAATGCAAGTCTATGGGTGCGAGAAAAAAATGGACTACACATGGACCATGCATGTGACTTGCGAGAAAGACACACCGGAATCCTTTGAAAAGCTGGCAGTTCATGTGCGGTGTACAGTAATATCACACTGACAGCTTACAATAGAATAGATAGCATAGAAATGTACACATAGTATAGGTATAAATATATATATATATGTCAGTGACACACATATATGTATCTTTATATGTCATAGAGAGATAGATAGCAGGATAGCCAATAATTCATTTGTCGGCTTCTGAAAAATCATTGCAGAACCCGACAGGATAAAACACATGGTTTGCATACATTAAACCCATGCATAACAGTGAGATTTATATATGTCAGTGTCTAATACTGTTAGAACTATGTGTGTAAGATTTGGGACCTGTATGTATTTCTTAAAAGATTGTATTCATGGGAAGAACTGGCTTGGGTTCCCACGCAATTTTCTGTGCCAGAGAGCGAAAGCCAGTGACTGAGGGCAGATCTTAATAGCCTAGAGAGGGACCATGGCTATTGCCCCCCTGGCTCAAAAAAAATCTGCCCCCAGCCATCCCAGAAAAGGTGCATCTGTAAGATGCGCTAATTCTGGAACTTAGCCTCTCTCTTCCCACTGCCCTGTAGTGATGGCATATAGGGTAATAAGGGGTTAATGTCACCATTGTATTGTAAGGTGACTTTAAGCCTGGCTTAGTAGTGGAGAGGTGTCAATAAGACACCTCTCCATTACTAATCCAAAAGTTTGTAAAGGGTTAAATAAACACACACACACAGGCAGAATAAAGTATTTTAATGAAATAAAAGAACACACAGTTTTGCCACCTTTATTGCTCTGCTAAATCCAAACGATGCCCTCGATCTCCTGTAAAGAATGAAAAATAAAAAAACAACAATATACCATACCTGTCCGCTGAAAAGTCCCACGCAGCAATCCATATCTGGAGGTTACATAGTTTACAATCGGGAGCGCTGCTAATGCTACCGCCCCAGCTGTAAACCACTGAAGAATGAATGAGATGCTGCCGGCAGCAGCATCAGTGACATCAGCGTAGCCTCCCAGCCTGACCGGAGGTGAAATCTTGAGCATGGGAAAGTGACAGTTCATTTTCCCATGCTGACGAGTTCATAGCAGTGCCATCCGTGTTTTTCCGGTATTGGTTCTGGAAATGAAATTACAAAGTCTCTTACATACTTTAAATGTTAAACACGGACGGCACACGCACAGCACATGTACTGCTCATGGACGGCACATGGACAGCATGTTTGTACAGACCCATAGGCTTGTATTGGCCCTTGTCATCTGTGCTGCTCGGAAAAGATGGCCATGAGTGCAGCACTGTAGGTTAAATAGGAGACATGTGGTATCCGCAAAAAACATGATACATGGTTGTGTAAAGGGGCCGTATAGTCACGTATCAAAAACATTAACAGAATTGCCATCTTTTTCTACATCCTACCTCACAAACAGCAGAATAAAAAGCGATTAAAAAAAGTCTTACATGTCACCCCAAACTACTCTGCTAAATCCCCTCTGGCTCCGTGGCCAATGGTTCGGGGTCCCTGATGGTTATTATTCTCTTTGCAGCTATATATAAGGTGCTGCCACAAGACCCCTGCAGCCCAATGCTGCGACTGGCACAGACCCCCGGAGCCACAAAATGACTGCAGCCCAGTGTGGAGACTGGCAGAGACCCCTGGAGCATCAGTGCTGGAGCGGGGGATTTATCATTTCATGCTAATTATTTTTACATTATCAGAAAACCCCTGTAGTGTCTGTTCACACCCACCATTTTTGCTGTGGATTGATCTACAGTGTTGGCAGAAAATATTCTGCTTTTTTGAAGACTTTTCACTTGCATTTTTGTGTCCCATTCATTTGAATAGGGGAAAAAATGCTGCAGAAATGCACATCCTACATACAGTATGTACATATATATATAAATATACACACATGCGCCACAGATATACGTACACAATCATGCTATATACTGTATATATGTACATACATACTATATGCACATATACACACACTGTATACTGCACATGTACACACACAGATACACATATGTACAGTATGTATACTTACCAGGTTCTCATGCTTCACTTGTGCTGCAAACATCTTCCTGATCGGCCTGGCTCTGACCTCTGCTGTATTGTGATACTCCCTCCCTCACTCTCCACTTAACCTCCCGACACTGCAGGCTGCAGATGCAGGGGCCCCCTTTGTGGGTGGCAGGAGCTGGGGCTGTGGGTGGGCCCACCGGAGGATTTTCCGGTGTCCCGGTGGCCCAGTACGACCCTTATGGTATGTATGAAAATAAGCAACTTTGTAACATACAGGAGCTTCTCACAAAATTAGAATATCATCATTCTAGTCATTGCAAACAGAATGATCTATTTCAAGTGATTATTTCTGTTAACCCCTTTCCATAATAGTACGCCGATGTCGGACTTCCTCCCTTTGATGAGGGCTGTGGGGCTGAGTCCACATGTTTTCTGGCACATGTCATCTGTTTTGAACAGCTGACATGTGCCTCTAACAGCCACGGGTGGAATTGGCAATCTCTGACATTGGCACTTAACACGCATTTCTGGCAAGCGGGCTGGAAATCCTGCCCATCGGTGTCTGTGTCACATGACTGTGGGTTGCCGATGGGTTGGCATGACAACCCGAGGTCTCCAGTAGACCTCTATGGTTGTCACTGCCGGATTGATATGAGTGCTGCCCAGTGGTCTACGCTCATAGCAAGGGAGCGATTCTGCTACATAAAGGAGATCTGATCATCGCCTGTATATAGCAGAGCCGATCAGGTTATGGCAGCTTCTAGTCTCCCATGGAGACTATTAAAGCATGCCAAAAGTAAAAAAAATGTTTTAAAAAAAATAATTAAAAAAAATATTAAAGTTCAAATCACCCCCCTTTTGCCACATTCAAAATAAAACAATAAAAAAATCAAACATACACATATTTGGTATCGCCATGTTCAGAATCGCCTTACCTATGAATGTAAAAGCAGAATTAACCAGATCGCTAAACGGCATAACGAGAAAAAAAGGAAAAATGCCAGAATTATGTTTTTTTGGTCACCACAAAATTGCAATAAAATGCAATAACGGGCGATCAAAAGACCGTATCTGCACTAAAATGCTACCATTAAAAACGTCAGCTCAGCGCACAAAAAATAAGCCCTCACCCAATCTGAGATCATGAAAAATGGAGACGCTATGGGTATCGGAAAATGGCACAATTTTTTTAAACAAATTTTTGAATTTTTATTCACCACTTAGATAAAAAAGAACCTTGACATGTTTGGTGTCAGTGAACTCATAATAACCTGGAGAATGATAATCGCAGGTCAGTTTTATCATTTAGTAAACATGGTTAAAAAAAACACTGTGGTATTGCACTTCTTTTGCAATTTCACAGCACTTGGATTTTTTTTCACGTTTTCCAGTACATGATATGTTAAAACCAATGGTGTTGTTCAAAAGTACAACTCGTCCCCCAAAAAACAAGCCCTCACATGGCCATATTGACCAAAAAATAAAAAAGTTATGGCTCTGGGAAGAAGGGGAGCAAAAAAACGCAAAAATGAAAATATCTCCGGAGGTTAAAGGGTTAATGTTGATGATTATGGCTAACAGCCAATGAAAACCCAAAATTCATCATACCAGTAAATTAGAATGCTTTATAACACCAGCTTAAAAATTTATTTTAAAATCCGAAATGATGGCCTGCTGAAATGTATGTTCAGTAAATGCTCTCAATACTTGGTCGGGCTCCTTTTGCATCAATTACTGCATCAATGGGGCGTGGCATGGAAGCGATCAGCCTGTGGCACTGCTGAGGTGTTATGGAAACCAGATTGCTTTGATAGCAGTCTTCAGCTTGTTTGCATTGTTGGGTCTGGTGTCTCTCATCTTCCTCTTGACGATATCCCATAGAATATCTATGGGGTTAAGGTCAGGCGAGTTGCTGGCCAATCAAGCACAGTGATACTGTTATTTTTAAACCAGGTATTGGTACTTTTGTCAGTGTGGACAGGTGCCAAGTCCTGCTGGAGAATGAAATTTCCATCTCCAAAAAGCTTGTCAGCAGAGGGAAGCATGAAGTGCTCTAAAATTTCCTGGTAGACGGCTGCACTGACTTTGGTCTTGATAACACACAGTGGACCTACACCAGCAGATGACATGGCTCCCCAAACCATCACTGATTGTGGAAACTTCACACTACACCTCAACCACCTCATTGTGGCCTCTCCACACTTCCTCCAGACTCTGGGACTTAGATTTTCAAATGAAATGCAAAATTTACTTTCATCTGAAAACAACACCTTGGATCACTGAACAACAGTCCAGTTCTTTTTCTCCTTGGCACAGGTAAGATGCTTCTAGCGTTGTCTATTGGTCATGAGTGGCTTGACACAAGGAATGTGACACTTGTAGCCCATGTCCTGGATACATCTGTGTGTGGTGGCTCGTGAAGCAATGACTCCAGCAGCAGTCAACTCCTTGTGAATCTCCCCCAATTTTTGAATGGCCTTTTCTTAACATTCCCTACAAGGATACGGTTATCACGGATGCTTTTGCACCTTTTTCTACCACACTTTTTCCTTCCACTCAACCTTCCATTAATATGCTTGAATACAGCACTCTGTAAACAGCCAATGTGACACTAGTCACTTCTCACGGCCAAGCCATGAGTCAGAGTGGTCAAGGAGTCCAAGGTCAGAAGCCAGGAGAGTATGTCATAAACAGAAGGGAGAGACAAAAGCAAAGTCAGGTATCGTTCTGAGGTCAGAGTACCAGGAGGATAACGGATCAGAGCTGAAGAGGTTAAACAGGCAGGTAGTCAGAACAAAGTCCAAGGTCAGGCAACAGATCAAACATATAGAACTCAAGGCACAGAGAACACAGCACAAACCTCACAAGATGAATGCACGTCTGGCAGTGTTCTGGGAAACTCAGCTCAGTTAGGAAGCATGGCCATTAAGTGGAATAATGAACACATGAGACACCCGACGCCTCACAGTCTCAGATTGGATAGTCGAGCTGTCAATCAACACTCCGACAGCTCAGCACGCCCCTGTACCAGATTGGACGGCCGAGCTGTCAGTAACTGCATCCCAGACACCGTGAGGGGTGATATCGTGGCAGCCAGCTTCTTTAGCAATGACTTTTTGTGGCTTACCCTCCTTGTGGAGTGTGTCAATGACTGCCTTCTGGACGTCTGTTAAGTCAGCAGTCTGCCCTATGATTGTGGAGCCTACTGCAACAGACTAAGGGACCTTTTTAAATGCTTAGGAAGCCTTTGCAGGTGTTTTTTATTAATTATTCTATTTACTGAGATAATGATTTTTGGGTTTTCATTGGCTGTAAGCCATAATCATCAACATTAACAGAAATAAACGCTTGAAACAGATCACTCTGTTTGCAATGACCCTATATAATATGCATTTCATTTTTTGTATTGAAGAACTGAAATAAATTAACTTTTTCATAATACTCGAATTTTGTGAGTAGAACCTGTATCTTATCAAGAAAATCTGCTTGTTTTCTTTTTCTGGATTAATCTTTCACTCTCAATTCATTGATTAAATATGCAGCATCTAAATTCTTTGATGACATATTTTAGAATTACATCAGACAATTGGTGCTTTTAAAATTCTATAGCGAGGGGAGGAGAATTAGCTGGAGGTAGACGCAGACATTCTACAGCATTATCTCCTGAAACTATAGTTAAAATTCTCCATAGAACCTTATGAGCACCAGCTGTCTTTTCCTACCTCAGTAATGGGAAAATCTGTAATTTGTGAAGACACATTTTACCCCTGAATTGATAATTTTGAAAACGAAAGATAAATCCAAGAGGAGAATGAAGCAAATTTCTCTAATAAGATATATTACAAAGTTTTTCATTTTCTTGTGTACTATTGTTTTATAAAAAAAATAGTAAAATGAAAAATATAAAAAAACATGCATGTTAGTGAACTCCGACACAGTTGACGACATTCCACTTGACAGTTATTACTATTTACACATGAAACGAAGAACGGATTCTCAACATGTTTGTCCCAAGTGCAATTTGAAATGCTTTTTGTTTAGAGAACCTATGAGCAATATGCACATTATCACCATCTTTGCACTTCAACTGCTTCAGCTAAATGTTTATTATTCATCAATATGAAAGTCTTCTTTCAGTGCATGCTGGCGATTGCACAGAAGCTTATTATTTTCTGTGGGCAATGCCTCCCTTGTTAGAGGAAACTGTGATATTCCAAGATAGTTCATAATTGCAGACACCCACATGGCCTTTTACTTGGCCACGCAGATATCAAACATTTTTTCAAGTTAATATATAATTATATTTCTCCTCTCCACAGTGAGCAGTTATGCTTTTCTTTACAGCTCTAATAATATTGCTTATTTAATGACTTTTGGTGGCCCAGGCAGCATGTTGTCATGGCAATGACTACTCTCCATTGGGTTTTTATAAGGACTTTCCTTGCGTGTAGCAGAATGTTATCATACAGGCTAAGCCCAATTATTTCACATACCTGAAATTCAGTCTGCAGGTTTATTGTCTTATTTCATGGCTTGGTTATATTTTTCAGCTGTAAAAATAGACCACATTATCTAAAAACAGCGTATATGTACCACACCATTCTGTCTCGCATTGCTCTTTCTTTAGTATGCCCCCGTATCATATCATTTACTTTTTGATTTGTGTTTTTTTTATGTGACTTTAATAAAATGGCAAATGCGAAATGTTTCTTCTCTTTTTCTACTTTTAGGTGATATGTTAGCTTCCTTATTTTGTTACAGAATTGCACAGCGATTTGTGCCATGTTTTCCAGGATAAGGTGGGTTTCAGTAATTTTTAGATTTCTCCACTGGGCTTGAAGTAAAAAAGAAACTACGCATATAACTCAGCCAATTTTACTCCGCCTCTTCATGTCGGCATTGCTCCTGTGCATCATTTGTAGTTTCTGATATTTCAACGTCAGATGTGTAGATCTAGCAAAAGTTAAATTGACATTGATAATTGGGAAGGAGACAGTAAATTTGGGGTTTCAGCCGCTCCACTGTTGGTGAGGCGGCATCTTTGGTGTTGGTGAGGTGGCAGCAAGGTCATTGCAGTCTGTGATCTGCTCTGAAGAGATGAGTTTTCAAGTTACTTCTGAAAGTTCTGAATGTATGGGGATAATCAGACGTGTTGGGCCACAAAATTCTACAGGATGGGGGATAATTCGGAAGTAATCTTGTGGGTGGTTGGATGAGGAGCGTGCTAGTGTGGAGGAGATAAAGTGGTCTTGGGAGGACCGGTGATTACATGGTGGGAGATATCAAGAGATTAGTTCAGAGATACATGGGGGAAATAGATTAGGGACAGCTTTGTAGGTCAGTGTTAGTAGCTTGAAGTGGATGTGTTGTGGAATTGAGAGCCAATGAAGGGATTTGCAGAGAAGAGAGGTGATTAGTTGGACAGCAGAGTTAATGACAGCCTGCAGAGGTGCGAGAGTGTTAGCAGCGAGGCCACAGAGGAGGATATTGCAGTAGCCGAAGCGGGAGATGGTGAGGACATGCACAAATTATTTTAGTATATTGAGGGTTGAGGTAAGGACAGATTCTAGAAAGATTTTTGTGTTTGAGGCAGCAGGATGTGGCGAGAGCTTGGATATGTGGTTTGAAGGATAAGGCAGAGTTGAGGGTTAGTCCAAGGCAGTGGACTTCCGGCACAGAAAGTGTGTTATATCTGTTATATTTAAAAGTAACTAAAACTATTATTTTATTTAAATATCCTCCCAAAACTTTGAAAAGTTATACTTTTTTTGTAATGTAACACATTGCTTAATTTAGCTTTCTTCTCTTCCAAACACTATGCATCAGTGCTGTGTCAATGGCTTGTTCATGCTGCTTTAGAAAATACTTTTAATTGCTGCCCAGCAAAGATCCCTACACTATGTTAAACTAGTCTGTGTACCACACTATCCCTGTCTGTGCATCTCTGTTTTCCATGTTCATACTCACATAGGAATATTTCTGTACACAGACACCTATAGTGTACAGATAATATAGAGCATCAGTTGAAAGGATCTTCTAAGGGAGCATGAACTACTTATTGCAGCATAGTATTTAAGAATAGAGGAATCAAAAGATGGTAATGATGTATTTTACAAAACTGTAAAAACTTATATCTGTAGAATTAAATATAAAAAATAGATACTCTTTATGACAGACACAGTGCAACAGCCAATAGCCTCCTGCTGCTGCAATGTGACATTTTTCTGTTTACATCATGCTATGTGATGGTGACTTCCCACTTACAGCTGATAAATACAAGAGACTGAAGCCTAGCAGAAATTTGGGACATGAAATTATTTACTAATTATGATTTATTTAGTAATGTCCTATATTACAAAAGTGGCCCATGAAGTGTTTAATGACCATGAAAAAAGAATAAAGCCTTGGAGCAGTTTGACATGTCTGGTAAAGTGATGTGGGCTTATATTTTCGATAACCAGCCATGGTAAAGTAAACAGCTTTGGGCTTATATTATAATGGGGGGAAGGTCCTTATGGTTGTTTGGCCCTTCCCAACCTAAAAATGCAAGCCCGTGGCCACCCAGAATTGACGCATCACATTATATACACCAATTCTGGTGCTTTGCCCAACTCTTACCGATTGCCCTGGTGTGGTGGCAATAGGGGTAATAGTTTTGAGGTTAATGTCAGCCTTAATTTGTCAAAAATTACAGCTGCCATCAAGCCCTGAGACATCCCCATTACTAACCCGGTAATCAAAAATAACACACACAAAGGAAAAAAACCACTTTATTTGAATAAAGACTCCCCCACACCAATTTATTGAAAAATAAAATCCCATGCAGGTCCACCATAATCCAATGAATCTGATGAGCCAGGCAAAGCACCTGAACTGGTGCATCTCATGTGATGCGCCAATTCTGGGGAGGCTGTGGGCTTGAGTTTTTAGGCTGAGAAGGGCCTAATAACCTTCCCCACCTGATAATAAAATACATCTGTCTGCTTTACTTTGGCTGATAGCAAAAATAGGGGCGACCACACATAATTTTTTTTAAATTATTTATTTATTAGGTTAAACCAGGCCAAAAACACCTGTGTAAACGCACTTAAAATGCATGTGCTTTTTAACTGCAAATTTACCACATCTAAACCAAGTCTTTGGGGATATTTTGCACAGAAGACTGAGTGTTCCCGCAAGAGAAATTGACAGGCTGAGCCTCGGAAACCCACATCGCAGGTGATTTTATGCAGCCTAAAAAAGCACAGAGGACATGGGTTTTCTATTAATCCCATCCACTGTGCTGGTACTGTACAATGCAGCGTTTTGGATGCAGCAAAATGACACTGTGTTCAGAACGCTAGTATTACTAATTGTGGGTACGTAGCCTTATTCAGACCCCTTTAAATTTTTCACTTTTTGTTTCATTGCAGCCATTTATACCTTGCCACAATTCTGTCTCTGAGCTCCTTGTCCAGTTCCTTTGACCTCATGACTCTCATTTGGTCTGACATGCACTGTGAGCTGTGAGGTCTTATATAGACAGGTGTGCGCCTTTCCAAATCAAGTCATATCAGTTTAATTAAACACAGCTGGACTCCAATAAAGGAGTAGAACCATCTCAAGGAGGATCACAAGGAAATGGACAGAATGTGACTTAAATATCAGTGTCTGAGCAAAAGGTCTGAATACTTATGATGACCATGAGAAATTTCAGTTTTTCTTTTTTAATTAATTTGCCAAAATTACTACATTTCTGTTTTTTTTTCAGTCAAGATGGGGTGCAGAGTGTACATTAATGTGAATAAAAAATAACTTTTTTGAATTTACCAAATGGCTGCAATGAAACAAAGAGTGAAAAATGTAAAGGGGTCTGATTACTTTCCATACCCACTGTAAATACACTGCAACCTTTTCCACAGAACAATATTGTTTGGTAAAGCTTGTTGAGACTCAGTGATGTGTTCCTCACTTTTATGACTCACAAGCTCTAGAGACTTTCTATACAAATGAAGAGTAACCAATCTTACTTCCAGACGTTATTTCCAATGTTCTTCTCAACTACTGTAGCAATGAATGATGAACACATTCACCTCATTTCACTTGACCTTAAATAACGTCACAGTGCGTTCTAAAGTTATTTGAAATACAGTACATTGAATATTTTCCTAGTATTAATGCGCTTTATAGGTACGCATAGCACATTATCATCATTGTTTATGAGGACAACTATATCACTGTTCTTAAGGACATTTATTCATGAAACCAAGACTAAGAAAATTGAAAACTGTTGGGAAAAAGTAAAAGAAAAATAAACTATTGACATTTCATGGCAACTACAGTATTTTTATTTATCCTTATGCTTTTACATGTTTCCAGTTAAATTATTTTTTTTGTGCTAAATAGTGTTATGTACATAGTAGTTTTATGAAAAAGCAAAACAAAAATAGATATCTTTATTTTAGTACCTAGAGTCACATGTAGCTCTAGGGCTCCTGGATTTGACTATGTAGCTGTTGGCAATTGCACATATTACTACGCAGAAATATCTCTAGGGGTAGCATTTGTAAGCGTCTGGCATTATTTCATTCCCGTTTATCCAATGAAATGTACATGCATATAACTAATCTCTAAGAGTCACTGCAAAGATGCAGTGGGGAAAATCTATTAAGGAAACTGGGCCAGAATTCTGGGGGGAAATTTTGTGAAAAAGGGAAGTCTGTGACACACACCAACAGTTTTTTATGTTGTAGATCAGTTTATTGTCTTTTAACAATTTTAAAGAAAATATATATATATAGAAGCATATTAACTGAAAATTGGATATAGTCTTTTGCATAATCAAGTATTATAGAAAAGGAGAGATTCAAGAAGGGGGAATAAAAGAAGAAATATAACTAAGCTTTGGAATAGGCAGTTGAGGGATTCTTCAGATTGCTTATAAGAGGCCAATAATAGGCCATCAAGGCCATAAGCGTTATCCATTCAGGATTTTTATTACATGCCGAGTGGACAAGGAAAGGTTGTACTGATCATTGTCATAAAATCAAAGGACCTTACATATTTGAAACAAGGAAATATTCGCAGGGCCCTCTTGATGAGGTGGTGTAAGGACCGAGGAATAAAAGTAGAGAGCCAGTATTTGGCTAGGATTGTTACCAAACTCCAAAAAATGGCAATGACTTTAAAGGGAACCTGTCACCTGAGAAAACACTATTAACCTGCAAATATGAGGTAAATCTGTAAGTTAATAGTGTTGTGAACCTGTCCGCTGAGGACACTTATACTCAAGCTGCCGGTAGGAAATTAAATGAGCTGTTGTTGTCAGTCAGTGCTGGGGGTGCAGCTACGTCCGACGCGCTCCATATAGAGAGCAGTGAATGAACTTGCGCCGACGTCGACCCCGTGACTGAAGTCAGACGCTGCAAGGGGAAATAAGGTTAATTTCCTCCCGACAGCACGCGTCTAAGTTTTGGTCCCAGGCAGGTTTGCAATGCTATCAACGTGCAGATTAACCCCATATCTCCGGGTTAATATTATTTTTTTCAGGTGACAGGTTTTCTTTTAAATAAGCAAAGCTTTTGGATTAGACAAAGATATTGATCCTAATTTGCCTTGAAACCTGCTGATCTCTGCCCCTTTTGATCTGTCTGTAAGGGGTTGGAGAATTAATCCCTTTAAGCCTTCTTATTGTATGTATATATTTAATATATTAATATGGCTGTTGTTGTATTACCAATGTATTATATGCTGTCTTAATGCTGTTACCTGTGTATGATAGGGATAGTGCAGTTTGGGATTTGGCCACTAGATGGGGGCAGAGAGGTCACTACTGTAGAGTTAGGGCTTGTTCACACTTTGCAGATTTTGCTGCGGATTTTTCTGCAGCAGATTTGCAAAAACCGCAGTGCAAAACCGCTGCGGTTTTCACTGCGGATTTTCCTGCGGTTTCTTCTGCGGATTCCTCTGCGGGTTTTCACCAGCACTTTCCTATTGGTGCATGTTGAAAACCGCTGCGGAATCCGCAGAAAGAAGTGACATGCTCCTTCTTTTTTTCCGCAGCAATTCCGCAAAGTGTGAACATAGCCTTAGTATACACGCCGGGCACAGTTTCAGTGTTAAGCTCTTCCCATGCCCAGCGGGTCGTACATAGCCCATCCTACGCCACTGGGCAGTCTGTATGGATTGCAGACATAATTGCTCAGAAGAAAATCGGAGAAAAAGAAATTTGGGCCCAGGAACAGTTGGCACTTTGCGTGTCACTTTCCCCTAACATTGCCCCTGCTGCATCCTGGCAGCCCACGGACTCTGCGGCTGCAGAGTCCCCACCAGCCCACATGTGAGCATGGTCTTCTGAGAGAAAAGCGGGACAAGATGTGTGCCGGTGTACTGTGTGTTTGAAGAGAAAGTTGTGCATGTTGCACTATTGTCGTATAAGCAGTATACGGGACTGTTCTGCGCCCCTACAGGGCAGGGAGCCCTACTGCGCTCTGGAGTTATCGAGCATTGCGGCCGATGTGGCCTAATAGAAACATTGAGACGAAGCAGTGGTTTTTTTTGTGTGTTTGTTGTTTTGTTGCACCTGTTGTGCCCTCTCTGCTGAATAGCAGGACTCAGCTTTAAAGGAACTGTGGATCCATGAACTTGTGGACCGGGCCGTTGTTTACTGTGCACAGGATTGTGCTAACCGCAAAGGAAGACCTCCCTCTTAAAGGACCTCTAATTAAGTTAATGTCTTTGGTTCTGTAACAACAATATATACAGTACATTACCAAAATTAAGGTAGTAGTCATATGAGCAGTTATATACTTAGTTATTGCCTTGAAAAAAAAAGCCTCATCAAATTTAAAAAAGGACTTATCGCTTGGTTAGGAGTGGACAATTTTTGCTCTTCATTTATTTCTGCTGTTCCACTGAGTTTCCTGTTTTCTTTTTGTTAGAATATGGTTCCCGAAATATGAGCCTTTTTATTTGGTGCAAATTTTTAAGGTCTGTACAATGGGTCAGGGCTCACAGAATCCTCTGGTAACATGTTTTTAGTCTGCTCGACATTTTTACCCTGTGAGCAACGATCCTTTGATAAAGACCATGAAAACTAGCACTAAAGGAAAAGGCCCAGATCTCCGAAACTGTATGGCAGGTATGAAAAATAATACATGGAATAATCATGGGAACAGCGGTAATAAAATAAGAGCAAAAACTGACACTGACACTTTTGACCTGCTGACAGATCCTCTCTACCTATGTTGCTGCTCACATTTACTTATATGAAATAATTAATATATAGATCAATTGAATGACAAATTGTGCAAATTGAGAAAGTAGTTTACCGAGGGTCCACTTAATAAACTGAAATGCAAGAGCATATTTCTGTTAATTCAGCTGGAGAATAAATTATCTAATGTACTAAAAAAAACCTACGAAATTCACCCTGGCACAATTAACCTTCATATAGAATAAAGGCAAGGACAGCGCGTATAATCTCTGTAGACCCAGCATCGTTCCTATGGGAACAAAACAATAGAATGTTACTAAGCCTTTCAAGGCTACGACGCTTCAGTGAGGATCCCTGAGGAAAGCTAACCTATTTCTGGAATTCTCTGGTACTCGGCAAATCTTCTGATTCCACACAATTAAATTAGCCTATACGTAATATTGAGCCAACTCTTCGCATGATAAATCTTTCATTCTCCGCACGTCTGCTTATTTCACATCCTTAATTAAATGTTGATATTTATTTATTGGTTCGGAGACACATTTTCGTGAGGATGTAGATATTATGGATTCCGCAGGCTAGGGGGTCACTCATCATAATTATGGACATGATTGGGTAGCAAACTGACTGCAGTATTTATAACGTCCAGACAAGCTAAGCTCCGACTATGGGAATGTCCACTCGTATGTCAGATACTACAATGACATTTTTGTTCGTGAAGCAGATTGCATTGCCGGTATTGGATTCTGCTGTAGGTGGCAATGTTACTCTGTCTAAAAGACAAGGAGAATATGATGCCTAGTTCGAGATTTACAACACGATTGACTAATTTATGTGGCTCTCTTTTATATGTTGTGAAATACATTGCTTGATATATGGAACGGGGATGGATTATTATTTTGTGTGTAAAATACGACAGTTTGATCATTGTAAGTTGAACCACAATAGGCAATTAGTGTTTGCAATTAAACGTGAAATGTGTGACAATCACAGGGGACTATAAAGGACAGGCCGGAGCGAGCCGCCCCCTCCCCCCACGGCTAAGCGGAGGCCAGCATGACAATGGGTTGGAGAGGAGGGGGCGGGGGCCAAAAGGGTTAACAGATTAGGGGGCGGGGGGCTAGGTGAAGAGAGGGTTAGGGAAGTGTCAGGGGGCGGGGGCCGGTCAGTTCCCGCTCACCAGCACTGAAAGCAGCAGCATGTCCGGTGTGGATGCGGTGCTGCTGAGCCTGAGGGCGGCTGCAGCCTCCCGGCCTCCTGGATGGCTGGAGGCACAGGTGGCCTACTTGCTGGATGGCGGCGCCGGCGGCAGCGGATCCCCGCCGGCGGTCCCTCACCTTGATCGGCGGGCTCGGCGGACACGGCCCCCCGAGCGCCTATCGCCGGATCCTGGGCCTAGCGCCCCCCGCAGGCGTAGGAGCCCCTCCCGGGACCCTCCAGGCCGGGCGCCGGTAAGAGCGATGGCGAGCAGGCCCCGGCCTGGGAGGAATCCGACTGCCAGGCGGGGCGCAGCGGCGGTTGGAAGGCCCTCACCTCGTGGTGCGGTGGGGGTGGAGCCTAGACGCGCCGGACAGCGCTTGGGGCCTAGAGCAGTGGGAGGCCGCGGCGGTGCCGGTACCGCCGCGCGGCCTGCCTCGGCGTTGCGAGCGGGGCCTAGAGGAGCCGTGGATGGAACCGGGGCGGGCGGCCCAAGGCAGGACGGCGCCGGGTCGGCCCCTACAGCAGCGGCAGGGGGTCCCCCTGCTCCAGGGCTTTGGAGCGGACAGCCTCCTGCAGCGGCCTGGAGTGCAGCTGGCGCCGGTCAGCTGGATGTGCCCTCGCCGGTCCAGGCGGCGTCTCCCCCTATCGCGTGGAGTCCGAATCCGGGGTCCCACGGGCCAGTGGCGTCCCGGAGCAGCGGGTCTGACGGACACCCACAAGGCACACCTTTGGACGGGTCGGTGGCGGACTGGGCCATCCGTGGACGTCCGGATACCAGCACTCTGGCTGGAGGGACCACAGATCCCTTGCAGCCCGGTGAGTATGCGTCTGTGTCTCGTGTGTGTTCTTCTGATGCTAGTGCGCCTGCGCTTAGTGGGGGTCAGGGAGCGCTTAGCGGTGTAGCTGCGGCGGGGGTAGCAGGCGGCTGTGAAACGGCAGGGGTTCGGGAGCTTTTGGTTAATGTGCAGAACTTGCTAGCTAGATTGGATCGTGATGTGGCTTCGCAGGGTTTTCTAGGTGCGTGGTCTGGTGTATCACGGAGTCCGGTTAGTGCAGCAGCAGTGCAGGCTGAGGTTGCGGAGCCAGTTTCAGTTTCTGTGCAGACTGAGAAGGAGAAGGAGTGTAGGGTTCATTTGGATGATAGGGCGCACGGTGAAGTTTACATGTGTTTTGAGGGCCCGTTGGGGGTGCATCTTAAAAAAGAGGTCAGGGAGAAGATTAGCAGGGACGAGTACGTTGAAATTTTTTCACTGCTCCCCCTAGAGAAATTTAACATTGACAAGGGGAAGAAGGAGGATTTAAAAAAGGAGGAGGAAGAAAAACGGCGTTGGCGTTTGATTCCCCAGACTTTTGCTAATTGGCTTCAGGCGTTTGCTATTTTGGCCAGTGTTATTGGCGAGAAGGCTCCGGAGAATTGCTCGGGGCTATTTTGCTACATGGACTCCATCGGCGAGGCTCATAGGGTGTATGGCGGTCAGGCGTGGCTGAGGTACGATGAGCAGTTTAGGCAGAGAAAAGCTGTTCGGCCGGCCATTAGGTGGGACCAGAAAGATATTGGTCTCTGGTTGCGCATGATGGCGCAGTACAAGTTCGGCCATCCCTTTCAAGGGGGGGCCGGTGGGTCCGGCCATGGATCTCAGTCCAGTGCAGGGAGCTCCTCAGGCAACGCCGGTCAGGCAGGCGGACAGAAGTTGGGCGTCTGCTGGCAATTTAATGAGGGACAGTGCAAATTTGGAAGCAATTGTAGATTTAAACATTTGTGTTCCCACTGTAGTGGTTCCTCCCACGGTGCCGCAAAATGCTTTAAGAAGGGCAAGGCAAAATCAGGTTCAGGTAATTCCCATGGGGGAGACTCCGGTGAGGGTGGAAAGGATGGTCCCTTATCTAAGTAGGTACCCGGATAAGGAGAAGGCGGCACTGTTATTGTCTGGTTTTACGGAAGGTTTTGTTATTCCGGCACCTCCTTTTGCGGTTCCCGTTGTTAGAAAAAATTTGCGTTCAGCCTTGTTAAACTCTGGGGTGGTTTCAGAGAAGTTACGTAAGGAGGTGGCTTTAGGCCGCATGGCTGGCCCTTTTGACCACGCTCCGTTTGAGGACTTAGTTGTTTCCCCTCTGGGGGTGGTCCCTAAGAGGGAAGCGGGTAAATTTCGCCTTATTCAACACCTGTCGTATCCTAAGGGTAGGTCGGTAAATGACGGCATCGATCCTGAGTTGTGCTCGGTTGTTTACGCATCGTTTGACGAAGCGGTTGTTTGGGTGCAGAGATGCGGAAAGGGCGCCCTGCTTGCAAAGACGGACATAGAATCCGCTTTTCGTTTGTTGCCGGTTCATCCGTCTAGCGTTAGACTTCTTGGATGTTTTTGGGAGGATAAATTTTTTGTTGACAGATGTTTACCCATGGGTTGTTCGCTGTCTTGTGCACTGTTCGAGGCGTTTAGTTCTTTTTTGGAATGGGTGGTACGGGACGTGTCTGGTTGTGATGCGGTCCTACACTACCTAGATGATTTTTTGTGCATCGGCCCGGCGGGGTCCGATTGCTGTGCAAGGATTTTGAGTGCGATTGAATGGGTGGCTTTGCGGTTCGGGGTCCCGCTGGCCCCGGGCAAGACGGAAGGCCCGAGTACGTGCTTGTGTTTCTTAGGCATAGTCATTGATACCGTGAGGTGGGAGTTTCGTTTGCCTGAGGACAAATTGACGGGCCTGCGGGAAGATGTTGTGCGGACTGGTCGTCTGCGTAAGTTGCCGTTGCGGGACCTGCAATCGTTGCTCGGGAAACTTAATTTCGCTTGTCGAGTCATGCCAATGGGGCGAGTTTTTTCTAGAAGGATGGCTAGCGCTACGGCTGGAGTTAAGGCTCCTCACCATTTCGTGCGGTTATCAGCTGAGCATAAGGAGGATTTGGCAGTGTGGAGTGAGTTCCTGGAGTCATATAACGGCAGGTCGTTGTTTATGTCGGGCGTGATTGATAACGAGTCGTTGGAGTTATTCACTGACGCAGCTGGAGGTTCGGGTTTCGGAGCTTATTTTCAAGGGCAATGGTGCGCGGCAAAGTGGCCTGCGAGTTGGATTTCTACTGGTCTAGTTCGTAACATTGCTCTCCTGGAGATTTTCCCTATTTTGGTATCTGTGCACTTGTGGCAAGATAATTTTCGGAATAGGCGTGTTCGTTTTCGCTGCGATAACATGGGGGTGGTGTGCGCGATTAATAGTTTGTCTGCATCATCGCCGCCAGTGGTTTGCGTGTTACGGCGTTTGGTGCTGTTGTGTTTGACTTTGAACGCGCACGTTACAGCGTCGCATGTGCCTGGAGTTCATAACTCTATCGCTGACTCTCTTTCTCGTTTACAGTTCGATCGCTTTCGGTCATTGGCCCCGGAGGCGGAGATGGTCGGTTTGGAGTGCCCTCCAGAACTTTGGCTAGCGGTGTCCGGGACGCTCAGGCATTGATTAAGGCGTCGTTGGCTCCCAGAACCTGGGAGGCCTATCAGGCAATTTGGCGGGAGTGGGAGGTTTTGCTGGCGGCGGCATCGGGTGGGCGGAGCCACCAGGATCAGATCGGGATCCTGTTGTCATGGTTGAGCCGGGGGGCATTAGAGGGTTGGTCTCCTGCAAAAGTGTCAAGAGTCATGGCGGCTCTGGCCTTTGGTTGCAAATTGCGGTGTCAGGAAGATATCACCAAGTCCTTTTTGGTGCAGAGGGCCGTAAAAGGTTTTAGGCGGCGGCCCAGAGGAACAGATTCAAGGCGGCCGGTGTCTTTTAATGTTTTGGAAAAATTGGGCGTAGCATTGTCTTCGCTGTGTTCTTCGTTTTTTGAGCTTTGTTTATTTCGGCTGGCGTTTTCTTTGGCCTTTTTTGGGGCCTTTAGAGTAGGAGAGTTGGTGGCACCAAACAAAAAAGGGCCGGGGGGTTTATTGGCCAGGGACGTATTCTTGGCGGAGGGCCAGGTGGAGTTATGGTTGCGACGGTCAAAGTCGGATCAGGAGGGGCGGGGCAGCAGGATTGTGGTGGGCTCAGTTGTGGGGTCCGTTATGTGTCCTGTCTCTTGCCTTAGCTTCTTTTGGGGCCTGCGGCCTAGGCGGGATGGGGTTTTGTTATGTCACCAGGACGGTTCCTGTTTGTCTCGATACCAGTTCACGGCGGTTTTCAAAAAGGCAATTTCATCGGTGGGTTTGGACGGGGCTTGCTTCGCCCCTCACTCCTTCCGGATAGGAGCTGCAACTGAAGCTGCGATTGGGGGATTGGGGGATTCCGCCATTCGTAGGATCGGTAGGTGGCGCTCCAACCGCTTTAGGAGTTACGTGCGGCCACAAGGGGTGGTAGATGGGGTTTTATAGGCTTGAGGGAGTTTTTTCTTGCTGCAGTAGGTGATAGTTGTTAAGTTTGTATTTTGTTTTCCAGGTCACCAAGGTTTATTGGTATGGATTCTTGGACACTCGTACGTGCACTGGGGAGCTCTGCGAGCCGACGTTCGGTCGGAGGGCAGGCAACTGGGCTTTGATCGGAGTGTTGCAGTCATCCGGTGGCTCGGTTTTCGGGGTATGGCCTGGAATCGCGTGTTGCGGGAGATCCAGAACAGCGCGAGACTGGACAGAGCCCCTGATGTTTTGGTTCTGCACGTGGGGGGTAACGATCTCGGGGTCCGACCTTTTCGGGAGTTGATTAGAGACATAAAACAGGACTGTTTGCGTCTGTGGGTTTTGTACTCGGGTTTGACTATTGTCTGGTCCGAAATTGTGCCGCGGAAACGGTGGAAGCACATGCGGTCTTTGCAAAAAATTGATAAAGCCCGCATAAAGGTGAACAGGGCGGTGTCTGCCTTTGTGGTTAGGAATGGGGGCGCGGTGGTCAGACATTTTGAACTAGTATCAGGACGGGGGGAGTATTGGTTGGCGGACGGCGTTCATTTGAATGCTGTCGGAATTGATTTTTGGGCTCTCGGGTTGCAGGAGGGCATCGAGAAGGCCATAGCTCTTCGGTCGGGTGGGGTCTCGGGCCTTTAAGGTATTCAAAGGCCTTTCGTTGTGGCAGTTGGGGGGAGTCCTTGGAGTTGGTTGAAATTGGTTTGGGGGGTCCATAGGTATATGGCTCCTCTGTTTTGAAGTTTATTAGGTTTCGGATCTGGTGATTGGTGGTGGGGAGTTCCGGCAGGGGTGGTCGGATCTCACGTTTTTACCGCGAACAGTGAACCCTCTTGTGGGGTTTTTGGTGCTCCCGAGCCAGGCTTACAACGGCTGGGAGTAAAATATGGTCTGAGTTATGTTCGCGGTATGGTTAAAAAATCACCAGATTCTTTTGGGCTCCAAGGACTTCCCCTAGTTTTGAAATGTATGCTTTTACATTAATTGTTAACTGTTATTTTGTTTAATAAACAGGCTGCTGTGGCCTTCATAATTCCAAAGAAACTTTGTCTCTGTCTTAATTGGGAGAATGGGTTCGGGTGGTCGCGCTAGGGGAAAAAGGTAAGGGACTGTAAGAGTGTCAGGGGGATGTATCTCCCTCTTTCCCTAGAGACTTCGACAATACCAGGGTCAAGGACAGGCCGGAGCGAGCCGCCCCCTCCCCCCACGGCTAAGCGGAGGCCAGCATGACAATGGGTTGGAGAGGAGGGGGCGGGGGCCAAAAGGGTTAACAGATTAGGGGGCGGGGGGCTAGGTGAAGAGAGGGTTAGGGAAGTGTCAGGGGGCGGGGGCCGGTCAGTTCCCGCTCACCAGCACTGAAAGCATCCCTCCCTCCCGCCCTGTTTTGATTTGTGGTTCTGTGGGGTTACATTACTCGCGGTGAGCGGGTAGTTATAGTATTCATATGGTCCTTTTCGGGTCATTGCGGCCGGGGCGGTTGGGGGGAGTCCTTGGAGTTGGTTGAAATTGGTTTGGGGGGTCCATAGGTATATGGCTCCTCTGTTTTGAAGTTTATTAGGTTTCGGATCTGGTGATTGGTGGTGGGGAGTTCCGGCAGGGGTGGTCGGATCTCACGTTTTTACCGCGAACAGTGAACCCTCTTGTGGGGTTTTTGGTGCTCCCGAGCCAGGCTTACAACGGCTGGGAGTAAAATATGGTCTGAGTTATGTTCGCGGTATGGTTAAAAAATCACCAGATTCTTTTGGGCTCCAAGGACTTCCCCTAGTTTTGAAATGTATGCTTTTACATTAATTGTTAACTGTTATTTTGTTTAATAAACAGGCTGCTGTGGCCTTCATAATTCCAAAGAAACTTTGTCTCTGTCTTAATTGGGAGAATGGGTTCGGGTGGTCGCGCTAGGGGAAAAAGGTAAGGGACTGTAAGAGTGTCAGGGGGATGTATCTCTGTCATGATCTCCATGGCCAGAGAACTAGCATAAGCCTCAATAGGAACAAGCTCTTGGAAGATGTAACTGTACTGACCATGAACTAAACCTACCGCATCATCTAGAAGTAGCCAGGTAGCATGTCCTACTTTTTATCCCTATATGCCCAGCGCCGGCCGGAGAACTAAATAATGCTAGCAGAGGGAAATATAAGACCTGACTCACCTCTAGAGAAATGCCCAAAAAGGAGACAGAAGCCCCCCACATATATTGGCGGTGATATGAGATGAAACAACAAACGCAGCAGGAAAATAGTTTTAGCAAATTTGAGGTCCGCTTTCTAGATAGCAGAAGACAGAAAGCATACTTTCATGGTCAGTAGAAAACCCTAACAAAACACATCCAGAAATTACTTTAGGACTCTGGCATTAACTCATAATACCAGAGTGGCAATTCCTGATCAACAAGAGCTTTCCAGACACAGTAACGAAACTGCAGCTGTGAACTGGAACCAAAATACAAAAACAAAACATGGACGAATGTCCAACTTATCTAGTAGATGTCTGGGAGCAGGAACAAGCACAGAGAGGCTTCTGATAACATTGTTGACCGGCAAGCATCTAACAGAGAAGCCAGGTTATATAGCGACACCCAGATCTAATCAGAACAGGTGAACAGGGAAGATGATGTCACAAGTTCAATTCCACCAGTAGCCACCGGGGGAGCCCAGAATCCAAATTCACAACATATCTCCCTCTTTCCCTAGAGACTTCGACAATACCAGGGTCATGTTAAATGAGCTTTATTCTCACAGAATAATACATTTTGTGGGATGTAAAACAATAAAGCATTAGGATAGAAGATATTTTACTGATAACTGATAGATTTTAAGATATTACAAATTAGAGAAATACATCAGCTTGACATGTTGAATGTGTTTATGGGATCAATGTAATTGAATTATTATATATCTAAGTTTTCCCAATAAAAGTACTATGGTGTAGTGTGTAAAACTTGCATTTCAAGCTAATTCAAGCTATCTCCTGCACAGTTATTAAAGGGCTTATCCAGCACTATATGATTTTACTACAGGCCTAGGAACTAACAGGCAAGTAGTTGCTAACTACTACCTACGTGTGGTGTCTGGCTCCGATATCTGCCTGCAAAGAGCGGTCAGACGCTTCTGCTGTCATCACATCGACAGAACAGCAGCTTCTCATTTGTCCTGCTCTGTTACTGGGGTGTAACTACCAAAGTCATACTAATTGACAGCCAGATCCTCACTGCTTAACTGCGGAGAATCAGCTGTCAATCAGCACGACGTCAGCAGGTCAGCCCAGTCGACAGAGCAGCCCGGTAGTAGAAGAGCTGCTGAGCTAACATGGAGCAGCTGAATCACCATCAGGAGTGGTCGGTGACCACTCTGAGCCGGCACCAGGTAGGACAGACAGATAGTTGCCTATGGTAGCATCTACCTGTCTGTTAGTTTTTAGGCCCATAGGAAAAAAAATAATAGTCCTGGACAAGCACTTTATCAAAGGTAAAGCTTTCCATGCATATTTGAGAAAAGCATATACATACCAACATCAACAAATAAAAAAATCTGGGAGGTTTAACCCCTTCACGCTCCGCAATGGATATATCCATTATACAGTAGCTGGGTTAGTGTGTGTGGATAGGACTCAGGTGCTGAGCCTGCGCCACAAAGGGCTGGTGCCTTTTTTTTTTTTTTAATCAAAATATTGTATATACCCTAAAATGATACCATTAAAAGATAGAGTCCAGCATGCAAAAAAAGCCCTCATGCAACGCCATCAATGGAACAAAGAAAAACAAATTGCAGAGAAACAAACAGGTGATACAAACCAATTTTTGTTTTCAAATTTCAGAATGTTTCAAGCAAGTAAAATAGTAGGAACTATAATATTTTGATACATTGTAATCATACATTGTAATCATACTTACCTATAGAATCACGTTGACAGGACATTTTTACTGCACAATACACACTGTAAAAACAGCATCCCCAAAACAATGACAGAATTGCGTTTTTTTACAATTTCATCTCATTTGAAATTTTTTTAACCCTAGTTTTAACCTTGGTTTTCAGGACATGATTTGGTAATCTGAATGGTATAATTGAAGAGGGGAAGCAATTCTTAACAACAACAGGGAAAGTAAAAACATGGGAAGTGATTAAAGTAGGCTCCTGGTAGGTGGCCTATCAATGTGGTTGCTTTAAGAAGCAACTAAAGGGGCTGCATTTTTATCTATTCTTATTTGATAAAAAAATATAAAATTTATGGGGTCAGAAAATGCGCAAACTGTTTTTTTTCTTCAAAAGTTCAGAGTTTTTTTTAAATAAGTAAAAAAGTAATAAACTATACATGTTTGGTTTTGCCATAATCATAACTATGGGGATAATCATTGTGCTGTGTATTTTTTACCATTCAATGAAATCCTTACAAACTAAACCTAAAGAATACTCGAAGAATTTCCTAATTTTACTATTTTACCTCACTGCGATTTGCTGCATCTATCAATCTTTTTTTAGGCATCTTAAAAATCATCAGGTGTTGACTTGTCCGTGCTTATCATGAATGTTTTTTCTACTATAATAAAGATGCCATTTCTTATGCCTGAAGAAATCATCTGTCTTCTGCTGTCATTGTTGCCAACAACCCTTATTATCCAGGGTCACTTTAATGTTTTAAACATTTGTCCTTCTACATGTCTAAGCTTTCCTGGTATTAACAAAACACATAAATATATTCATCTTTTTGTATGCCATAGTCATGTTATTTTTACCATCATTTCACATTTGCAAAAAACAGGCTTTTCATACATTCAAAAGAGCCTCTTGTGACTATGGTCCTGTTTTTAAGAATGGAGATGAACAAGGTGTTCTAAAAGTCAGTAACACTCAAAACAAGCTGAGATTTACTGGCCAACAATGTGCATCGTCCATAACATTAAAACCACTGACAGGTGAAATAAAAAAATTAAAATCTTGTGACAATGACGAGTATATTAGGCTGAAAGTTAGCAGCGAGTTGATGACTTTGAGAAATTGGAAGCAGAAAAATTGAGCAAGTTTGTGGAGAAACAGGGTCAGTGGGTGCTCTCGTCCGCTGGCCCGGCTGTCTTTAGCAAGACTGCATGGACCACAGCTCATACCATTGAACGCCCGCTCCATCTCCCAGTGGGCAATACACTACACAGACAACACAGGGTTAAGGTAAAACAGTGTGGCAATACTTTATTGAACCACAACATGCAATAGCAAACAGAACAATCCCACCAATTACCCCAAGATGGTGCACATTACAGGGCCTCACCCTTCCACTGACTCGCCGAGATAATGGTAGATGTTATGTCAGAGCTCCCAGGGTCGCTACTCCGTCTGTGGATGCACGCACAGAGAAGGGGTAACGACAAGAATAGGGAGATGACCAAGAACTGTCCATAGAGTCCATACAAGGTCCACAGCCAGTTGACATGATGTCAGAGCTCCCAGGGTTGCTACTCCATCTGTGGATGCACGCACAGAGAAGGGGTAACGACAAGAATAGGGAGATGACCAAGAACTGTCCATAGAGTCCATACAAGGTCCACAGCCAGTTGACATGATGTCAGAGCTCCCAGGGTTGCTTGTTATGGTTCTCAATGGCAAGAGAACATAGCCCAGCAAACATAAGAACTAGCTCTTGGAAGGATGGAAACTAAACTGACCATGAACTAAACCTGCCGCACAACTAACAGTAGCCAGGTAGCGTAGCCTGCGTTTTATCCCTAGACGCCCAGCGCCGGCCGGAGGACTAACTAATCCTGGCAGAGGAAAATATAGTCCTGGCTCACCTCTAGAGAAATTTCCCCGAAAGGCAGACAGAGGCCCCCACAAATATTGGCGGTGATTTTAGATGAAATGACAAACGTAGTATGAAAATAGGTTTAGCAAAATTGAGGTCCGCTTACTAGATAGCAGGAAGACAGAAAGGGCACTTTCATGGTCAGCTGAAAACCCTATCAAAACACCATCCTGAAATTACTTTAAGACTCTAGTATTAACTCATAACATCAGAGTGGCAATTTCAGATCACAAGAGCTTTCCAGACACAGAAACGAAACTACAGCTGTGAACTGGAACAAAATGCAAAAACAAACAAGGACTAAAGTCCAACTTAGCTGGGAGTTGTCTAGCAGCAGGAACATGCACAGAAAGGCTTCTGATTACAATGTTGACCGGCATGGAAGTGACAGAGGAGCAAGGCTAAATAGCGACTCCCACATCCTGATGGAAACAGGTGAACAGAGAGGATGATGCACACCAGTTCAATTCCACCAGTGGCCACCGGGGGAGGCCAAAATCCAATTTCACAACAGTACCCCCCCCTCAAGGAGGGGGCACCGAACCCTCACCAGAACCACCAGGGCGATCAGGATGAGCCCTATGAAAGGCACGGACCAAATCGGAGGCATGAACATCAGAGGCAGTCACCCAAGAATTATCCTCCTGACCGTATCCCTTCCATTTGACCAGATACTGGAGTTTCCGTCTGGAAACACGGGAGTCCAAGATTTTTTCCACAACGTACTCCAACTCGCCCTCAACCAACACCGGAGCAGGAGGCTCAACGGAAGGCACAACCGGTACCTCATACCTGCGCAATAATGACCGATGAAAAACATTATGAATAGAAAAAGATGCAGGGAGGTCCAAACGGAAGGACACAGGGTTATTATCCTCATAGGGACAAAACGAGAAGACAACCACACCAAGTCCCCAACACAAAGCCGAGGACCAACCCGACGCCGGCGGTTGGCAAAAAGCTGAGTCTTCTCCTGGGACAACTTCAAATTGTCCACTACCTGCCCCCAAATCTGATGCAACCTCTCCACCACAGCATCCACTCCAGGACAATCCGAAGATTCCACCTGACCAGAAGAAAATCGAGGATGAAACCCCGAATTACAGAAAAAGGGAGACACCAAGGTGGCAGAGCTGGCCCGATTATTGAGGGCAAACTCCACTAAAGGCAAAAAAGCAACCCAATCATCCTGATCTGCAGACACAAAACACCTCAAATATGTCTCCAAGGTCTGATTCGTCCGCTCGGTCTGGCCATTAGTCTGAGGATGGAAAGCAGACGAGAAAGACAAATCTATGCCCATCCTAGCACAGAATGCTCGCCAAAATCTAGACACGAATTGGGTACCTCTGTCAGAAACGATATTCTCCGGAATACCATGCAAACGGACCACATTTTGAAAAAACAGAGGAACCAACTCGGAAGAAGAAGGCAACTTAGGCAGGGGAACCAAATGGACCATCTTAGAGAAACGATCACACACCACCCAGATGACAGACATCTTCTGAGAAACAGGAAGATCCGAAATAAAATCCATCGAGATGTGCGTCCAGGGCCTCTTCGGGATAGGCAAGGGCAACAACAATCCACTAGCCCGAGAACAACAAGGCTTGGCCCGAGCACAAACGTCACAAGACTGCACGAAGCCTCGCACATCTCGAGACAGGGAAGGCCACCAGAAGGACCTTGCCACCAAATCCCTGGTACCAAAGATTCCAGGATGACCTGCCAACGCAGAAGAATGAACCTCAGAAATGACTCTACTGGTCCAATCATCAGGAACAAACAGTCTACCAGGTGGGCAACGATCAGGTCTATCCGCCTGAAACTCCTGCAAGGCCCGCCGCAGGTCTGGAGAAACGGCAGATAATATCACTCCATCCTTAAGGATACCTGTAGGTTCAGAATTACCAGGGGAGTCAGGCTCAAAACTCCTAGAAAGGGCATCCGCCTTAACATTCTTAGAACCCGGCAGGTAGGACACCACAAAATTAAACCGAGAGAAAAACAACGACCAGCGCGCCTGTCTAGGATTCAGGCGTCTGGCGGACTCAAGATAAATTAGATTTTTGTGGTCAGTCAATACCACCACCTGATGTCTAGCCCCCTCAAGCCAATGACGCCACTCCTCAAAAGCCCACTTCATGGCCAAAAGCTCCCGATTCCCAACATCATAATTTTGCTCGGCGGGCGAAAATTTACGCGAGAAAAAAGCACAAGGTCTCATCACGGAGCAATCGGAACTTCTCTGCGACAAAACCGCCCCAGCTCCGATTTCAGAAGCGTCGACCTCAACCTGAAAAGGAAGAGCAACATCAGGCTGACGCAACACAGGGGCGGAAGAAAAGCGGCGCTTAAGCTCCCGAAAGGCCTCCACAGCAGCAGGGGACCAATCAGCAACATCAGCACCCTTCTTAGTCAAATCAGTCAATGGTTTAACAACATCAGAAAAACCAGCAATAAATCGACGATAAAAGTTAGCAAAGCCCAAAAATTTCTGAAGACTCTTAAGAGAAGAGGGTTGCGTCCAATCACAAATAGCCTGAACCTTGACAGGATCCATCTCGATGGAAGAGGGGGAAAAAATATATCCCAAAAAGGAAATCTTTTGAACCCCAAAAACGCACTTAGAACCCTTCACACACAAGGAATTAGACCACAAAACCTGAAAAACCCTCCTGACCTGCTGGACATGAGAGTCCCAGTCATCCGAAAAAATCAAAATATCATCCAGATACACAATCATAAATTTATCCAAATAATCACGGAAAATGTCATGCATAAAGGACTGAAAGACTGAAGGGGCATTAGAAAGACCAAAAGGCATCACCAAATACTCAAAGTGGCCCTCGGGCGTATTAAATGCGGTTTTCCACTCATCCCCCTGCTTAATTCGCACCAAATTATACGCCCCACGGAGATCTATCTTAGAGAACCACTTGGCCCCCTTTATGCGAGCAAACAAATCAGTCAGCAGTGGCAACGGATATTGATATTTAACCGTGATTTTATTCAAAAGCCGATAATCAATGCACGGCCTCAAAGAGCCATCTTTCTTAGACACAAAGAAAAAACCGGCTCCTAAGGGAGATGACGAAGGACGAATATGTCCCTTTTCCAAGGACTCCTTTATATATTCTCGCATAGCAGCATGTTCAGGCACAGACAGATTAAATAAACGACCCTTAGGGTATTTACTACCCGGAATCAAATCTATGGCACAATCGCACTCCCGGTGCGGAGGTAATGAACCAAGCTTAGGTTCTTCAAAAACGTCACGATATTCAGTCAAGAATTCAGGAATCTCAGAGGGAATAGATGATGAAATGGAAACCACAGGTACGTCCCCATGCGTCCCCTTACATCCCCAGCTTAACACAGACATAGCTTTCCAGTCAAGGACTGGGTTATGAGATTGCAGCCATGGCAATCCAAGCACCAACACATCATGTAGGTTATACAGCACAAGAAAGCGAATAATCTCCTGGTGATCCGGATTAATCCGCATAGTTACTTGTGTCCAGTATTGTGGTTTATTGCTAGCCAATGGGGTGGAGTCAATCCCCTTCAGGGGTATAGGAGTTTCAAGAGGCTCCAAATCATACCCACAGCGTTTGGCAAAGGACCAATCCATAAGACTCAAAGCGGCGCCAGAGTCGACATAGGCATCCGCGGTAATAGATGATAAAGAACAAATCAGGGTCACAGATAGAATAAACTTAGACTGTAAAGTGCCAATTGAAACAGACTTATCAAGCTTCTTAGTACGCTTAGAGCATGCTGATATAACATGAGTTGAATCACCGCAATAGAAGCACAACCCATTTTTTCGTCTAAAATTCTGCCGTTCACTTCTGGACAGAATTCTATCACATTGCATATTCTCTGGCGTCTTCTCAGTAGACACCGCCAAATGGTGCACAGGTTTGCGCTCCCGCAGACGCCTATCGATCTGGATAGCCATAGTCATGGACTCATTCAGACCCGCAGGCACAGGGAACCCCACCATAACATCCTTAATGGCATCAGAGAGACCCTCTCTGAAATTCGCCGCCAGGGCGCACTCATTCCACTGAGTAAGCACAGTCCATTTACGGAATTTCTGGCAGTATATTTCAGCTTCGTCTTGCCCCTGAGATAGGGACATCAAGGCCTTTTCCGCCTGAAGTTCTAACTGAGGTTCCTCATAAAGCAACCCCAAGGCCAGAAAAAACGCATCCACATTGAGCAACGCAGGATCCCCTGGAGCCAATGCAAAACCCCAATCCTGAGGGTCGCCCCGGAGCAAGGAAATCACAATCCTGACCTGCTGAGCAGGATCTCCAGCAGAGCGAGATTTCAGGGACAAAAACAACTTGCAATTATTTTTGAAATTTTGAAAGCATGATCTATTCCCCGAGAAAAATTCAGGCAAAGGAATTCTAGGTTCAGATACAGGATCATGAACAACAAAATCTTGTAAATTTTGAACTTTCGTGGTGAGATTATTCAAACCTGCAGCTAAACTCTGAATATCCATTTTAAACAGGTGAACACAGAGCCATTCCAGGATTAGAAGGAGAGAGAGAGAGAAAGGCTGCAATATAGGCAGACTTGCAAAAGATTCAATTACAAGCACACTCAGAACTGAAAAAAAAAAAAAATCTTCAGCAGACTTCTCTTTTCTCTCCTTTCTCTGTCAATTAATTTAACCCCTTTTTTTTGGCCGGTCAAACTGTTATGGTTCTCAATGGCAAGAGAACATAGCCCAGCAAACATAAGAACTAGCTCTTGGAAGGATGGAAACTAAACTGACCATGAACTAAACCTGCCGCACAACTAACAGTAGCCGGGTAGCGTAGCCTGCGTTTTATCCCTAGACGCCCAGCGCCAGCCGGAGGACTAACTAATCCTGGCAGAGGAAAATATAGTCCTGGCTCACCTCTAGAGAAATTTCCCCGAAAGGCAGACAGAGGCCCCCACAAATATTGGCGGTGATTTTAGATGAAATGACAAACGTAGTATGAAAATAGGTTTAGCAAAATTGAGGTCCGCTTACTAGATAGCAGGAAGACAGAAAGGGCACTTTCATGGTCAGCTGAAAACCCTATCAAAACACCATCCTGAAATTACTTTAAGACTCTAGTATTAACTTATAACATCAGAGTGGCAATTTCAGATCACAAGAGCTTTCCAGACACAGAAACGAAACTACAGCTGTGAACTGGAACAAAATGCAAAAACAAACAAGGACTAAAGTCCAACTTAGCTGGGAGTTGTCTAGCAGCAGGAACATGCACAGAAAGGCTTCTGATTACAATGTTGACCAGCATGGAAGTGACAGAGGAGCAAGGCTAAATAGCGACTCCCACATCCTGATGGAAACAGGTGAACAGAGAGGATGATGCACACCAGTTCAATTCCACCAGTGGCCACCGGGGGAGCCCAAAATCCAATTTCACAACAGTTGCTACTCCATCTGTGGATGCACGCACAGAGAAGGGGTAACGACAAGCATAGGGAGATGACCAAGAACTGTCCATAGAGTCCATACAAGGTCCAAAGCCAGTTGACACAAGAGTCACCACCTGGCTTATCTGACCATCTCCATGGAACCAGGTGACCAGTGGGTCCCAACCCTGGCTTTCTCCAAACATATCCATGGTTCAGAAATGGTCACTGGATCAGATCTGTGTCCTTACAACCGGAGCCGAAAACCCCTGGATTGTTTCCTATAGAATCATAGATCAGTGTCCCTTGTGATGGTGCCATGATGAATTGGCTGCAGTCCTTTCTCTTGTCTGTTGGGTGGTTTGCAGAATGTCTGGTTGATAGCTCTGTGTTACTTCAATCTCCCAGGATGTGATCTCTGAGTCTTTTTATACCCAAGGCATGTAAGCTATTTTTAGAATTACCCAGGGTCCTTCAGTCCAACATCAAGATAAGGTAAACAATGGTGATGGGATCAAGGTAGCACTATTAGCATATCAGCACACATCAATAAACAAAGCTTAACACACTCTATGTACAGCCACTATTACAGACTTAAGGTACCTTCACACAAAACGACTTTGTAACGATATCGCTAGCGATCCGTGACGTTGCAGCGTCCTGGCTAGCGATATCGTTTAGTTTGACACGCAGCAGCGATCAGGATCCTGCTGTGATGTCGCTGGTCGCTGAATAAAGTTCAGAACTTTATTTGGTCGTCCGATCGCCGTGTATCGTTGTGTTTGACAGCAAAAGCAACGATACCAGCGATATTTTACACTGGTAACCAGGGTAAACATCGGGTTACTAAGCGCAGGGCCGCGCTTAGTAACCCGATGTTTACCCTGGTTACCAGTGTAAAATGTAAAAAAAACAAACAGTACATACTTACATGCGTCCCCAGGCGTCCGCTTCCCACACTGACTGAGTGCCGCAAAGTGAAAGTGAAAGCACAGCACAGCGGTGACATCACCGCTGTGCCCTGCTACTGCCGGCGCTCAGTCAGTGCAGGAAGCGGACGCCGGGGGACGCATGTAAGTATGTACTGTTTGTTTTTTTTACATTTTACGCTGGTAACCAGGGTAAACATCGGGTTACTAAGCGTGGCCCTGCGCTTAGCAACCCGATGTTTACCCTGGTTACCCGGGGACCTCGGCATCGTTGGTCGCTGGAGAGCGGTCTGTGTGACAGCTCTCCAGCGACCAAACAGCGACGCTGCAGCGATCGGCATCGTTGTCGCTATCGCTGCAGCGTCGCTCCATGTGAAGGTACCTTTATACAGTATGTTAGATAGTATATCAGTTGGCAAGTCTGTCTTCTTGACCCACCAGACATAAACACTTAAATTCACAAGCCAATAT
Source organism: Ranitomeya variabilis (assembly GCF_051348905.1). NCBI lineage: Eukaryota > Metazoa > Chordata > Amphibia > Anura > Dendrobatidae > Ranitomeya > Ranitomeya variabilis. The sequence goes on along the minus strand of NC_135233.1, from coordinate 926,429,522 downwards.
ACAGATAAAAAGCCAGTTCTTTTGGTTTGCAAAAACATGGTTGTTTGGGAAATTAAGATACAATCTGGTTTCTTAACAAAGCGTAAAGCTGATTGAGGGTAAAATTGTGTTGGGTACATGACCTATGGTCCGTTTACATGGACCGACCAGTGGCATGATATTGGATATTGATCGGTAAACTTTTATCAAAGTAAACCCTTCATACTGAGTGATCTGCTGATCTGATCTGATCGATCGCTCAGGCTCATAGACTGCCATGATTCTTGGCAGTGTGAGCTATGTTTACACATGACAATGCACCATTGTGAATGATGTGAAAAGATAATTTCACCCGGCGAACAAGTGTTTGGGTCATTCATCAGGTGATCAGCATCCTGTTTAGAATGAAATTATTGTGAAATGAGTGTTTTAAAGAAAGCTCACTCACAATTATCTTTCAGTGTACATGTATCTTTGTACAGGAAAGATATAGATCTTGGTACCGTGTTAGCCAGTTGATAGAAAAATATTTAGAATTGAGAGTCCTCAGTGGTTGATACCTTTTAATGGCTAACTGAAAAGATGGTAACAAATTGCAAGCTTTCGAGACTACTCAGGTCTCTTCATCAGGCGTAGACTAATACAACATCTGAAGAATCACATATTTATACACAACACAGCAAAAAGCTGTAATTATGGAAGAGTGATAAACAGTTGTGTCCATAAATATTGGAAAGTTCCTAGATAATGTTTTGTTGTCCTCTGATTGGGGTCTGGTACTGTGTTATGATGCCCCATAAGGTCTGAGTGCAAATTCCTTAATTGATGTAAAAAGACATAAATCCATGCGACACATTCATTCTTGCACTAAGTGTGTCAAAGATTGTCATAAATTTATACTCCAAGATTCTCCTGTCTCTCTGAGATTTGAAGTTACCTTTCAATACAAGTAATTTCAGGTCCATGCGGCTATGATCACACATACAGAAATGTTTGGCCACAGGTAGATCCATTCTTTTTTCTTTTATTGTGTGGCAGTGAGAATTTATCCTTATTCTCAGTTTCTGCCCTCTCTCCCCAACATACAGACCCCCAGTTGGACTTTTAGTGCAAATAATTATGTACACCACATTAGAAGTGACGCAGCTGAAAGTATCTGTTATCTTGTAGTCCTGATGTGAATTAGGACTAGCCAGGGTACATTGAGGTGACATTCAGGGACTGAGCACATTATGGCTGCAGGGGATTTACTCATATAGGGCATTAGGGAAGCATAGGAACAGGCACAGGTTGGTGTCAGGAGGTGTCCCATCCCTCACTCCCTACCTTTAGGGCCTTCTCCTTCCTTTTCCATTATGTCAAATTATATGCTGAGTCTTCAGCCGGAATCACCCTTGTCCATGCGTGACAGGTGAATTGTCTTTTTTATGTCCAGTTCTGTAAATGTTATACAATGCAACATAGGTAAATCGTAGGTTACAAGTTGAACTGAAAGCTATAGCCATGCTGAGAAGAAGACTAAAAAGTTATCAGCTGAAAAACACCAAATATGATGAGTATTTTGTCACGCTGCTGCTATGCAGGTAGATGTAGCTTCACTTAGATGGCAATACAGTGGAGAGAGGACTGCATACAGCAGGAGCAGACGTGCAGCACATCAGCGAGGCCACCACCAGGTGGCAGCAGAATAGTAAACAAGCCGGGTCGACATTAGAGTGTAGCGCAGTACCAAAGGAATAATGAAGCACAGAGTTAGAAATAAGCCAAATGAGTCAATACCGGTTAGGAGCAAATATGCCAAAGACAAAAAACAAAACAGCAGATCAGAGTCCAAGCCAAGTCAGGTACCAGGGAATACAAACATGAAGGGGGAATACAGAGTGGGGACGGGACGTGGGGAATAAACAGACATGGATATAGTCCGCAAAAGCAGCAGGACGAATCAGGGTACGCAGAGTCAGCTACACACGCCGTAGGCAGAAACTATAACTGACACTGCCTGCAGGATGCAGTGGAGCTAAATAGCAAACCTGAACCCAGAATGAGGCAGAGCAAAGTTAATCCTTGACATGATCAGACCGGGAAAGAGAGACAGTATATAAAACCCGGCCTGGATCATGACATATAACCTCAGAAACATTTTTTGGGGAGAAAGAATGATAGCTGAAACTTGTAAGATTTAGAGTAATTGCATGAGTAGGAGAACAAAATGCTTGGATATGTGATTTTTCTAGAGTAAATGCAGCTAAGGTGGATTAAAATTGGGACTATTATATTTGTAATTTGCTTGCTTATCCTGCAATTTCATTGCAGATGATTTCCGACAAGTTATAGAGCATAAGTAATTTTCTCAAGGATATTCCAGTAAGCATATTAGAAGTGCACTCAGGAATATGGTGTTTTAACTCGTGGAAGAAGAAAAGAGCTACTTTGAACTAACATGTAAACACACTCAATTTTACAGCAAATTAAGTGTCTTAGCTTCATCCTCTCTTGTTCTCTCCCAGGACTAATTACAATTCTCTAGCTTTGTTATCCATTTCTGTATATTTCAGTGATTTGTTGCTATCATCAGGCAAAGTGCAATGTAAACACGGTATAAGAACACTTTAACTATATTGGCTGCATATAAAAGTATTCCTTCCAGTGCTTTTTGCTGTAGTTTTATATAATCATTAATGTATCAGCTGCGCTCTGCTAGTCCTCTCAATGATGAGCTCTTTTTAATGGCTCATTCAGATGGACATGGCTCTCGGTCCAATCACAGACCACAGTGCACGGACTGACCACTGGTCTCATGACCCCGGAATAACAGCTTCATATATTTCTATGAGGCTGTCATCCTAGAGTCAGGAGACCCATGACCAGTCTATGCTTTGTGGTCTGTTATCGGACTGAGATCCACGGACATCTGCATGAGCCTCAACAACACTCACATCATATATTGAAAGCTTCCTGCCTACACTCTGCAAACAATGCTGCCAAATAATGGTGGGGTATGGGGAAATATCTGATCTCATAATTATTGAAAACTATATAGCAGGAGGTCATAATTGAGAGGACTAGCAGAGCTGCAGAGGATAAAACATAGTTTTATGAAAACTACAGTAAGTAGCCAAGTAAGTGAACCCGCATTAATATCAGATTTTCTGCCTTTACATAAGGTGCTCATAGATGGGGCAGTGTAAACCTGTTAACAGATGTTCTTTAAAGGGGTTATCTGATCTTGCACAGCTGCGGCAAAGAGTAGAACCTATTTAAAGAGAATGTGGAACTAGGGATGAGTGGATCAGGCAAAACGCAAATTTTTCTGTTTGCATGGATTTTCTTAGGAAACTTAATTTGCAGAGAAGTTATTCTACATTAATTTAATGCCCATTATTATGCTATGGACTCTCTCCAGACACCAGACAATAGTAAATGTAAGACATAAAAATTAAAACCAAATAGTTCTACCCACCTTATAACTCACTTCTCCGGCTCCACCGCTCCTTACTATCATCCATCCATCCTCACTGCATCTTCTTATCACTGCTGCAAGCAATGAATCCCTTGGCCTCCTCATGCTAGGTTTAGCAAGTGGGGAGTTTTTTTTAAATATTCGAGTAGAATAAAATTCTACTTGAATATATTTGTTCAACACTATCCATTCTTGCTTGTAAATATTTCAAGAATAGGGCCCCTGTTTGATGTGATGAATGATGGTGTGGCAGGCCATATTGGGATCTCTGATAAATATAAAAAGTGGACGGTGCGGATTCATCACCCACCACTTCACTTCTGACAGTGTGCGCTGAACTCTATTCTTTACTTAGATGTGGACCCCAGTGGTACATTTATGGCATATACAATTGATATACTGTACAATGAATGTCCCAGATGGGAACACTTCTACGAATACAATTTATACATGCAAAGTAGTCATGCAGAGTAAGAATGGGAAAGTAGAATATGCCTACATATTATCGATACTTTTATGAGCAATATTAAGGTCAATATTTTTCATTAGCATTTTAAGCCAAACCCAGAAGGTGGTTGAAAACATGGAAAAGTGTAAATTTTTCTAGTATCCTTTTTTCTGTGTAGGTTGCACATCTGATTTTGACTTTTGACTTTCAAATACGGAGTAAACCAATATATTGTCATGTCAAATTTTCCATAAATGATATTCAGGGCCTTTCTAAATATAAAAACTCAGGGAACTGTTATGGCTGCCATTACTTATCATGAATCAACTGCAAAACTAAAAACCTTGATTATTCACATCACAAACAAACTCTAATTCATTCTGTCAGTGCTTTGTTCAGACAGGTAGATTATATAATACATAGCGTACCGCTTACATCTTTGATTGATGGATCTAGGGCCTCTAGATCGGATCTGATAAGATATTGTGCAGGCCCTTTATCTAAAGGGAACTGTTCCCTTTGACAGTTTCTCTTAAACGAAAAAAAAGCACAAGTGACACAAAAGGTCATAAAAAGGTGAAAACTCATTGTATCTAGGAACTACTATTGGATGTTAGCAGCACGACATACTAGAATTTTAACAATAGAAATTCATATAATAGCAGAATTAGATCATGTTAACAAATGAGAGAAAAAGAAAAACACAAAGTCAAATAAATGATGCTCAAGTGTTCAGTGTAGAATTGAGATATTTGTTGCAAACAGCCAAGATGTAATACCTGCAGTCATCTGTGAACCTTGAGAATAAAACATTTTATGCAATGGCAGTCAGTCCAGCGAGGCAGATTATCTCACTCTGTGCTGAACCATACATCCCATGTGCAAAAGCGTCCTTTATAGTGCGAGTGATGATTGATGTGAGGATTAATAGAACAGTCAAATGTATGACCCAAAGATTTCTTTGCTACTAAACCTTACATAGCAATACACAGCTTCTTAGACAAAAGCTTTTTGTAACCACAACAGCCTGTAAACCTTCATTTATCAGAAATTCGAAATCGCATTACAGCAAAAAAGGGGGTTAAGAAGACTAAGACGATAGGTCATATGTATCCATGATATTTAAAAGCCTGAAGAAAGTGAGTACATCGTAGAAGTAGAATTCATTTCATAGATTTCTGATTTGTGAATTTTTCAGAACAATTGAGATAATAATTATTATTAATTCATATTATTATTTGTTAGAATACTCTACCCATATGAAGCTTTGGAGAACTGGCTTGCCAGTTTGGTCTTTGAAACAAATTTTGGTTACTAGGAAGAGTAGAAAACTAACAGAGAAGAGAATTGTTGTATGTTTCCTTGATCTAATAAATTTACATTTGCGTCTGGGAGTTCCGTCTTTCTTTTTTGTTATAAGAACAGAAGAGCTAAGTTCATGCAGGGGATGGATGTTTTAAATGATGGACACAAACAATGTCCAACAGATCCCATTGACTATAACGGAATTTATACAGTTTCTGTCATTGTATCTACCAGTTTAATGAAAAAGTTGCACTATTTCTATACTCAATTGTAATAGGGGTTTAAATTCAGTTGCAAACAAAGCCATAAAGGGAGGGTCCAAAATACAAATTAATTTTCATCCTAAATCTGAATATTTTTAATGCCATAATCTAAACTATTTTCTGATATACGTTAAATTAAAAAATCCCTATCCTTCTCTAACTACACTACCTAACTGCTTTTCTTTTTTCCCCTGACTTCCTTTTTGATGACGCTTCATTTCAGAATCCCTATGCATACTGGGATACTGAAACAAAGCATCATCAGGGGGCAGAGGCTGCAGGCACTGCTGCAACCTCTGCTCCCCCTGAAAAACGTCATCAGTGACCTTGATTTTAGTGGCTGGGCTAGTCACAGCACAATGTGCACTGTGCGATGTGCACAAAAATGGTGCACTCTCTCGACAGCTCAGATCAACAGTAACGAGCCGGCACAGAGCCCACTGTCAGTGCCCAGTGCTGAATACCGGGTGTGCAGAGACCAACGCTGCCCCCTCAAGTGATTTCACTGGCCTCTGCCTGCCAGGTATTCTGACAAGGGGCACTGACAGTAACAAAGTGACAGAGCAGGGACTAGCCCCTGAAACAAGCATCACTGATGACGTTTCATTTTCAGGGAGGGGGCAGAGGTTGCGGCAGTGACCGCTGCCTCTGACCCCTGATGACGCTTCGTTTCTGTATCCCAGTATGCTTTGGGATTCTGAAATGAAGCTTTAACAACAAAAAAAAAGGGGAAAAAAGCAGTTAGATAGAGTAGATAGAGAAGGATAGTGAATTTTAAAATAAATTGTATTAGAAAATAGTTTAGATTATGGCATTAAATAGATAGGGATTGGAGAAGAAAATTAATTTGTATTTTGGACAACTCCTGTAATATTTTCCAATAATAATAGTCATTAGAGTAACAGGCCCATTAATTTCTAGGTTGCCGTTAACACCTGTTTGTTTTGGAGACAATAGGGACTTTTCAAAGCTGTCTAAAAAGCTATTTTTGTTGCACAAAAGAAACAGTCAAAGCTCAGTTTCATTTTTAAGTAGCTCTAGTAAAATGAAAGCTGCACTGTGATTGGTTGCTAAGGGCAAGGTTTTTTTTTTTTTGCCAATTTGTATAAATCTGGCCAGTTGTACTTAGTAAGCAGTATAACTTCCCATAGAATGTAAGTCCGCAAGAACAGGGTCCTCTCCCCTCTGCTCCAGTCTGTCATTGTAAATGTTTTTACTGTAAACGATATCTACAACTCTGTACGTAAAGTAACCCCTTTTCTCATGTACAGCACCAATTAATGGTGCTATATAAATAAATAATAATAACTTATATAAACATTTTGCATTAAAACAAAATCCTGTTCAAACCACTAGTGTATGCACAAAAAAAACACCAGTTTTTCAAATATTTTGTTCTTTCTCTTCTACACTGTACATTGGCAGAGCGCTTCTAATCAGTACGGTGGGCGGTATATACAAAGCAGGAGGACGACACAGCAGGTCTCTGCCCCTGCATTATGCTGCTATCAGATGAAACAGCAAAAACTTGCAGACAGATTCCCATGAAAATGACATTGCAGGGAAAGTGCTTGAAGTCAAACAGACACAGTGGTGTTATTGTCACATTTTACAGGGACTAGCTACATTGGCTGGATACTAAAGAGAGCAGCAGCACACTGCGTGCATTAAGAAATATGCAAAAATATAATATATGAATTTTAAACTGCATTACTGGCTTCCATATTATACTCACAAATTGAGCTACATAGCGCACAAATTGGTCTAAATATATAAATCATTATCCTCAAACATGGAAGCTATCTCAGAAATAATTGTCCCTACAGATGTTACTACATGGATTTCTCTTTAACATCTAATCAGTGACATATACAACTGAGATCTTAACAACCACTGGAACTGATAGAGTGTTATTTGTGCTCTAGAAAATAGGATAAACTCAAAATGGCGATCCACTATAATAAAGAATAAAATCACAAAATTTAATTCCAGTTACAAAAAAACTCAACAGCCCATCAAGAGATCTCGGCAGCCTGAATCGAGCTTGATCTTTCTGCTTCTTCCGGGGCACAAATTGGCCAATTTCTGTTCTTAACTGCGGCATATTGTAACCAGCCACGCATATTTGAACTGTTCACACTTGCTTCATTCTACTAGTAGGGTGTTGGTCAGTCTTTTGTTCTTTTTTGTAGTACACATTTAGGCTATGTGCCCATGATCCAGATTTTTAGTTTTTTTTTAGCGTTTTTGCAACGGTTTTCTGCTGCAAAAATGCTTAAATAACGCTTACATTAAGCATCCCATTATTTTAATGCATTCCGCAATTTTTGTGCCCATGCTGCGTTTTTTTCCGCCAAAAAAACGCATTGCGGAAAAAAATGCAGCATGTTCATTAATTTTGCCGAAAATCTGCGGATTTGCCGCTATATTATTGCATTGGGATGCTCCGGAAAAAAACGAGAAAAAAATTCTGCGAACAATCCTGAACGTGGGCAGATAGCCGTAGAGGCATCCATAGCTGATCACTCCTCCCATCTGTCTAAGGCTAAGTTCACACAAGTGTATAAAATATCATCCTAGTCCAAAACGGCTGACATGTGCCAGGAAAGATGTGGGCTCAGCGCCGGAGCCCACATCCAAGGGAGGGAGTCTGACGTGGGTGTATTATTACGTCCAAGGTCAGAAAGGGGTTAAAAAAAACAAATTTCCCAAACCATCTTGTTATAATTTTGCTTTTATTTCACTTTCAAGAGTGTTCTATTTTCCCAATGAATTACAACACTATTTATTTTTTGTTACAAATAAAGCAATATATGGATAGAATTTGAAGCTTTTTATTTATTCAGACAGGACTGCAATCGTCAGATTACTCTTTTACCATGTTTTTATTAAAGCACTTGAGCAATCATTATTTTTGTTTTGATATAAACCTCTAAGAATGAAAGAAGAAAACTGTTTGACGATCATTTCACGTGTTATAAATGACAGATTTTTGTTGCAATACATTCTTGGCCATAGAAAGTTGCCTTATAGATATTCTACAAAGTAGTCTAATACACAATCAGTTAATAATAAATTATTGCTGCATATTAATTAGGGACTGATTCATCAAGACTGGCGTAGCGTGCAATCAACCTATGCCAGTCAGTCTTGCTGAAATAGAATTCATTAAGAGGCGCACACCATTTCATGAATTCAGCGCCTCTAGAGAATGTCGTATGCCACCATGTGCTGCACAAGAAATGCTAATAACATTTCTGGCCTGAAAAGTGATGGCAGTTTTGATGGGGTCATGCCCTGCCTCAGCCCCACCCATTTTGTTTGAGCTGGGTCAAACTGGGGGAAAAAAAGAAAAATTACAACATTATTGTACAACTCTCTATTGTGCAAAATTTTGCAGCCTTTTAATTTTTTTTATGCCCCATAATGTATACAAAGTGTCTATAAATAAATGGCCGATTTGATTTATAAGTGTAACACTGGAAAAGTGAAAGCTAAGCATACATCTAACATTTTTCGATTAAATTTCAATTTTTTTAAGAGGATGTCACATTTGGATAACCTTGGTCCATATGATGTCTTATAGCAAAAGGACAAAGTGACAGTACTATATCCTGTAATAATACATTTCTCCTACAGTGGCCACTGTAGGGAAAATTAGCAGTTCTCTGAGGTTTCCTCATGGTAATTGGGTGAAAAGTTGTCCAGCTGGGACAAAGCAACTCATTGGTAGGAATAATAAAATATTAGTTTATGAGTGTCTAAATTTCGTTTTCACATTTGATGTGATCCTTCACCACACTAATAGCCAGTAACTGCTGCCATGGTTTCTATTACATAGGTAGTTGTGGGAATTCATAATGCTATGCACAAAATAATCTTCAACCCAATAACTGCTGACTCATATAGCAGGCCTTTTTAGTCTATTGAATAAAATGGACAGGAAGATATACGTGATTTGTGATAACAATTACATGCATCTGCCTTCCACTATTTATCAATTCTGGAGAGGAGGAAGTAGGAACCTGATCAGAGAGAGAAGCTAACTTCTAGAGACATGGTGTAATGAATAAAGACTCCCTTTAAAATAATGACTCATCTGACCACTTTAACTGTAACTCTTCTTAAAATTGAATGGGCTGTCCCATCACAAGATACTGTATTAATAGCTTATCCACAAGGCCCAACACCTGGGAATGCCCATCTATCAGTTATTATAAGCTGTGGAGTCACATGGCAGCTGCTGTTGGATGCTGCAGAACAGTCCCTATTCTTTTGAATAATCTTTAGAGATCAATCTTTGCCATAATTACTAAAAACATAGATTTTATTTGCATGACTGCTTCAATTTAGATAATTTGATAGGTTGTTTTATGTGATCTGTTTACACCAGGTCTTATCACGACATCAACTGGTCAAGTTAAATAAGTACATCAAAGTTTTATCCTCTTATTATATTGCAATCATCATAATATATAGCACTGTGAACTTATAATTGCTCGTTTTACCTTTCTACTCAGATAATTCTTCTCTTTTGTCTGCTCAATGAAGAAATAGGAAGTCTCTGCTCCCTGCATGAATCATTCCTAACTTGAAATCCTGACCTTTCTGCTCCCTCCTACCCCTTCCAGAGACTTTTGCAGTGACTTATGACTCATGAAGGGAAAATTGACCTTCTGTTTCTATCTAGAGCTTAGAAGGATTCAGCTAGCTTGTATTTAATCACGTGATGTCATAGACGTAATGGAAAACCGTAAGAATTAACTGAGTAGAACGACAATATGATCAATTGTAAGTACACGATGCTATATAATATGATTATTGTATTATATTAAGAGGAGAAAAACTTTGAAGGTAATGCTCCTTTAAAGCCTTGACTCCGGCAACTTATGTCTTCAGTCATTTAGCTTTTTTTTTTGTTGAATTACTACATAATGTATAGTGATAAACCCCTTAATGACATATGATGCACATGTCATATCCTGGCATCCTATAATTATCAGCCATCACCTGCCTCTAACAGCCTGCCTCTTAATGCCTTTGACAGTGGCATTTGCAGCACACTGGCACTGGCGCGATCTTGTGATGTTATTCCGTGGTGCAGATGAGTTTTTATGATGTCCAGGGGTCTACTGAAGACTGCTGAATCTGTTATACTGTTATTCCTGTGAAAGCCAACCCATGGCTGGCACTCAATGGAGACTGTGATTGTGACTGTGTCATTGTTGTAAATAGCAAAAGCAATAAGGTTCAAGTTCGCTAAAAGGAGTAACAAATGAAATGAAAAGTGGAAAAAAAGTTTTAAATATGAAAACCATAAAAAATTATAATAGTTTAAATCACCCCCTTAGTCCCCCAGTAAAAAATACACATATTAAAAAAGACTGCAATGCATCCATAAAAGTCTGATCTATCAAAATATTAAATAAATTAGTTGGATCGGTAAACTGCTTAATGAGAAAAAAAATCAAAACTCCAGAATCGCGTTTTTGCAATAAAATGTGATAAGAGGCAATGAAAACATCATATCTACCCCAAAATTATATCAATAAAAACATTGGCTTGAGGCACAAAGAAAAAGCCCAACTACAGCTCTATATCGCCAAAATGTAAAACGTTCCGAGTCTCGGAACATGATGCCATAAGCAAATTTTATTTGTGCAATTTTCTGGATTTTTTTTCATCACTTAAAAAAAACCTATATATGTTTGGTATTTGTGTAATCATACTGTCCTGGAGATCGCATTACCAGGAATTTTTTTTCTGTTAAATAAATGCCTTAAATAAGAAAGAACAAAAAGCAATTGCAGAATTGCTCTTTTTTTGCTATTTAGCCTCACTTGAAATCTTTTTCCTGCTTTCGAGTACATCACTTGATAAAATGGATGGTGTCATTAAAAAGTACAACTTGTCCCACAAAAATATCTAGCCCTCACGCATGGCTGTCGATGGAAATTAAAAAAGTTATGGCTCTTGGAATAAGGGAAGGAAGAGTAAAAATTAAAAATTGCATGGTCCTTAATTGAGTTTTCTCACCAATGAAGTATATTTTAAACACTTGATCTTGGAATAAAAATAAATTTCACAATTTGAATATTCCTGTGCTGAGATAATCTTATAAATGTGTCCCTGCTACAAGTGAATCTCACAAAATTAGAATATCATCAAAAAGTTAATTTATTTCAGTTCTTCAATACAAAAAGTGAAACTCATACATTATATAGAGTCATTACAAATAGAGTGATCTATTTCAAGTGTTTATTTCTGTTAATGTATATGATTATGGGTTATAGCCAAAGAAAACCCAAAAGTCATTATCTCAGTGAATTAGAATAATTAACAAAAAAAACCTGCAAAGGCTTCCTAAGCATTTAATAAGGTCCCTTATTCTGTCTCAGTAGGCTCCACAATCATGGGGCAGGCTACTGACTTGACAGATGTCCAGAAGGCAGTCATTGACACACTCCACAAGGGAAGTAAATTTTGCATTTCATTTGGAAATCAAGGTCCCAGAGTCTGGCTGAAGAATGGAGATGCACACAATACAAGCTGCTTGAGGTCTAGTGTGTGAAGTTTCCACAATCAGTGATGGTATGAGGAGCCATGTCATCTGCTGGTGTAGGTTCACTGTGTTTTGTCATGCCCAAAGTCAGCGCAGCCATCTACCAAGAAATTTTAGACCACTTTATGCTTTCCTCTGCTGACAAGCTTTTTGGAGATGGAAAGTTCATTCTCCAGCAGGATTGGCACCTGTCCGCACTGCCAAATGTACCAATACCTGGTTTAAAAACAACAGCATCACTGTGCTTGATTGGCCAGCAAACTCACCTGACCTTAACTCCATAGAGAATCTATGGGGTATCGTCAAGATGAAGATGAGAGACACCAGACCCAACAATGCAGACAAGATGAAGGCTGCTATCAAAGCAACTTGGGCTTCCATAACACCTCACTAGTGCCACAGGCTGATCACCTCCATGCCACGCTGCATTGATGCAGTAATTGATGCAAAAGGAGTCCCAACCAAGTATTGAGTGCATTTACTGAACATACATTTCAGTGGGCCAACATTTCGTATTTTAAAATCATTTTTCAAGCTAGTGTTATAAAGTATTCTAATTTACTGAGATAATGACTTTTGAGTTTTCACTGGCTGCAAGCCATAATCATCAACATTAACAGAAATAAACACTTGAAATAGTTACATAGTTATTAAGGTTGAAGGAAGACTTTAAGTCCATCTAGTTCAACCCATAGCCTAACCTAACATGCCCTAACATGTTGATCCAGGGGAAGGCAAAAAAAAACCCATGTGGAAAGAGTAAGCTCCACCATGGGGAAAAAAATTCCTTCCCGACCCCACATGCGGCAATCAGACTAGTTCCCTGGATCAACGCCTTATCAAGGAATCTAGTATATATAACCTGTAACATTATACTTTTCCAGAAAGGTATCCAGTCCCCTCTTAAATTTAAGTAATGAATCACTCATTACAACATCATACGGCAGAGAGTTCCATAGTCTCACTGCTCTTACAGTAAAGAATCCGCGTCTGTTATTATGCTTAAACCTTTTTTACTCCAGACGTAGAGGATGCCCCCTTGTCCCTGTCACCGGTCTATGATTAAAAAGATCATCAGAAAGGTCTTTGTACTGTCCCCTCATATATTTATACATTAACATAAGATCACCCCTTAGCCTTCATTTTTCCAAACTAAATAGCCCCAAGTGTAATAACCTATCTTGGTATTGCAGACCCCCCAGTCCTCTAATAACCTTGGTCGCTCTTCTCTGCACCCGCTCCAGTTCAGCTATGTCTTTCTTATACACCAGAGACCAGAACTGTGCACAGTATTCTAAGTGTGGTCGCACTAGTGACTTGTATAGAGGTAAAATTATGTTCTCCTCATGAGCATCTATGCCTCTTTTAATGCATCCCATTATTTTATTTGCCTTTGTAGCAGCTGCCTGACACTGGCCACTGAATATGAGTTTGTCATCCACCCATACACCCAGGTCTTTTTCATTGACGGTTTTGCCCAGAGTTTTAGAGCTAAGCACATAGTTATACATCTTATTACTCCTACCCAAGTGCATGACCTTACATTTATCCCCATTAAAGCTCATTTGCCATTTATCAGCCCAAGCTTCTAGTTTACATAAATCATCCTGTAATATAAAATTGTCCTCCTCTGCATTGATTACCCTGCAGAGTTTAGTGTCATCTGCAAATATTGAAATTCTACTCTGAATGCCCCCTACAAGGTCATTAATAAATATGTTAAAAAGAAGAGGGCCCAATACTGACCCCTGTGGTACCCCACTGCTAACCGCGACCCAGTCCGAGTGTGCTCCATTAATAACCACCCTTTTTTTCCTATCCCTGAGCCAGCTCTCAACCCACTTGCACATATTTTCCCCTATCCCCATTATTCTCATTTTATGTATCAACCTTTTGTGTGGCACCGTATCAAAAGCTTTTGAAAAGTCCATATACACTACATCTACTGGGTTCCCTTGGTCCAGTCCGGAACTTACCTCTTCATAGAAGCTGATCAAATTAGTCTGTCATGAATGGTCCCTAGTAAACCCGTGCTGATACTGGGTCATGAGGTTATTCCTCTTCAGATACTCCAGTATAGCATCCCTTAGAATGCCCTCCAGGATTTTTCCCACAGTAGAGGTTAAGCTTACTGGCCTATAATTTCCAAGTTCAGTTTTTGTCCCCTTTTTGAATTTTGGCACCACATTTGCCATACGCCAGTCCTGTGGTACAGACCCTGTTATTATGGACTCTTTAAAGATTACAAATAATGGTCTATCAATGACTGTACTTAATTCCTGCAGTACTCGGGGGTGTATCCCATCCGGGCCCGGAGATTTGTCAATTTTTGTGATTTTTAGACGCCGCCGTACTTCCTGCTGGGTTAAGCAGGTAACATTTAATTGGGAATTTTTATCACTAGTCATATTGGCTGCCATGGGATTTTCTTTTGTAAATACTGATGAAAAAAAGTCATTTAGCATATTGGCTTTTTCCTCATCCTCATCCACCATTTCACCCAGACTATTTTTAAGGTTGCCAACACTATCATTTTTTAGTTTCTTACTATTTATGTAGTTAAAGAATATTTTGGGATTATTTTTGCTCTCTCTGGCAATGAGTCTCTCTGTCTCAATCTTTGCTGCCTTGATTTGCTTTTTACATAATTTATTTAATTTTCTGTATTTATTTAATGCCTCATCACTACCTACTTCCTTTAATTCTCTAAATGCTTTCTTTTTGTCACTTATTGCACCCCTTACAGCTCTATTTAGCCATATTGGTTTCCTCCTATTTCTAGTATGTTTATTCCCATACAGTATATACTGTGCACAGGTCCTATCCAGGATGCTAATAAACGTCTCCCATTTTCTTTGTGTACTTTTTTGTCTCAGGATATCGTCCCAGTTAATAGATCACTCTGTAATGACTCTATATAATATATGAGTTTCACTTTTTGTATTGAAGAACTGAAATAAATTAACTTTTTGATGATGTTCTAATTTTGTGAGAAGCACCTGTAGGTACTCTGTGATGGCTGTGTCTGGCCGTAGAGGAACATGGTAGGCACATACCACAGCTCCTGGGCAGGGGAAGACACAAGAGAGAGTATACAAACATTACAGCAAGGGATCCCAGCTAGTTCACTACCTGTTTTTAAACAATGTTTTACCCCAAAGAAAAAATCAGCTGCGATCCCAAGTTATCCTGTCTGTATATTCTTTTGTGGCCTCCCCTGTCCAGGAGATGTGGTATGATCAGACCATGTTGCTGCATGGTCAGAAACAGCTATTAGGCTACGTTCACATTTGCGGTCTGCGCCGCAGCGTCGCCGCATGCGTCATGCGCCCCTATATTCAACATGGGGGCGCATGGACATGCGTCGCACTTGCGTTTTGCGCTGCATGCGTCCCTGCGGCGCCCGCGTCCGGGCGCAGAGGACGCAGCAAGTTGCATTTTTGCTGCGTCCAAAATCAATGAAAAAAAGGACGCATGCGGCGCAAAACGCAGCGTTGTGCATGTGTTTTGCTGCGTTTTTGTTTGCGTTGTGCGCTGCGGCGCCGACGCTGCGGCGCACAACGCAAATGTGAACGTAGCCTTACACAGTACATAGAAGTGCCCCATGTACAGCGGCATCTATAAATTTGATCATCCTTGATCAAAAATACTGTTATTGTTTACAGTTCAGCAAGTTGAAATGATCTCTGAAAGGACTAAATTTAAAGATGACACATTTCCTTTGCATTTTAGGCAAAAATATATATATATTGTAACTTTTACATTTTAAAAATTATAGAAAGGAAAATGGGCCTATGTAAAAGTATGGGCACCCATGGATATTTGTGTGCCCAGATAACTTTGACCAAGGTTTCAGACCTTAATTAGCATGCTAAGGTTATGGCTTCTTCACTATAATCATTACGAATTGCAAGGTGATGCAAATTTCCCAGCTTTATAAATTTCCAGCCTTCGCTAACATTGTGGCAAAATTTATTCTAAGCAGCTGCCCAGCACTCTGAAATTGAAAATGATGGAGACCCACAAAGCAGAAGAAGGCTAAAGGTACCTTCACACTAAACAACTTAACAACGATAACGATAGCGATCCATGACGTTACAGCATCCTGGATAGCGATATCGTTGTGTTTGACACGCAGCAGCGATCAGGATCCTGCTGTGACATCGTTGGTCGGAGCTAGAAGGCCAGCACCTTATTTCGTCGCTGGATCACCCGCTGTCATCGCTGGATCAGTGTGTGTGACACCGATCCAGCGATGTGTTCGCTTGTAACCAGGGTAAACATCAGGTTACTAAGCGCAGGGCCACCGTAAAGCAGAGCACAGCGGTGACGTCACCGCTCTGCTTTAGGGCCGGCGCTTACACAGTGCAGGGAAGCGGACACCGGGGGACCCGACAGACACCGGAATGTAAGTATGTAGTGTTTTTTTTTTTTTACATTTACACTGGTAACCAGGGTAAACATCGGGTTACTAAGCGCGGCCCTGCGCTTAGTAACCCAATGTTTACCCTGGTTACCCGGGGACTTCGGCATCATTGGTCGCTGGAGAGCTGTCTGTGTGACAGCTCCCCAGCGACCACACAACGACAAAACAGCGACGCTGCAGCGATCGGCATCATTGTCTATATCGCTGCAGCATTGCTTAATGTGACGGTACCTTAAATGATGATAGCAAATCATTTTCAAATTACCCTTTCCTCAGCTTGAAATGTAATTAAGAAATGGCAGTTAACAGAAATAGTGGAGGTCAAGATAAGGTCTGGAAGACCAAGCAAAATTTCAGTGAGAGCTTCTTGTAGAATTGCTAGAGAGTCCCCCCCCCCTTGACTGCAAAAGACCTTCAGAAAGATTTATCAGACTCTATAGTTTTGGTACATTGTAATACTGCTCAGACATCTTCACAAACATGGCCTTCATGGAAGAGTCACTAGAAAATAACCTCTCCTGCATCCTCACCATAAAATTCAGCATTTTGGAAACAAGTCCTGTGGACTGATGAGGTTAAAATAGAACTCTTTCATCACAATGATCAAAGGTATGTGTGGAGATAAAAAGAGACAGATAAAAAGAGACAGAATTTCAGGAAAAGAACATCTCACCATCCATTAAGCATAAGGGTGGATCAATCATGCTTTGGGGTTGTGTTAGAGCCAGTAGCATGGGGAATATTTCATGGGTAGAGGGAAGAATGGATTCAGTGAAATTTCAACAAATTCCTCATGCAAACATCATCTGCAAAAGAGCTCATGTTAAAATGAGGATGACTCCTACAAATGGATAATGATCCTAACACATGCCGCAGTCCCTAATGGACTACTAAGGTGCGAGCTGAAAGTTTTACAATGGCCCTCACAGTCCCTGATCTGAACATCATTGAAAATCTGTGGTTAAACCTCAAAATAGCAGTGCATGCAGGATGACCCAGGAATCTCACAGAACTGGAAGAATTTTCCAAGGAATAGTGGATGAAAATCCCTCAAACAAGAATTGAAAGACTGTTGTCTGGCTACAAAAAGCGTTTACAAGTTGTGATACTTTCAAAAGGGAGCGCTACTAGGTACTAACCATGCAGGGTGCCCAAAGTTTTATATCAGCCCATTTTCCTTTTTGTAATTTTTAAAAGATGGAAATCTATCTATCTATCTATCTATCTATCTATCTATCTATCTATCTATCTATCTATCTATCTATCTCTATATATATACAGTATATATACAGTACATAATAATATGCACGAATATGAAGGTGAAATAAATTTACTTGTGTGAGGCTAAAGTTTAGTAACCCGGTAAGCGTGTATAGATGAGCCATTGTGCTGGGAATAACATTGAAGTTGCTGCAGAGTTGGATGGATAACTATGGCCTCTCTCTTACAGTGTTGAACAGAAATCAGATCCCACTTGATATAGAAGTATTAATCAATAAAGATTAGCTGTCAATGTGAAGAATTTAATCTATTCTTCGTTATTATGTCATGCACAAACCATAGCTGTAACAGCCAGTTAGATATGGAATACTGGCATAGAGATAATATTTATGTTTCATTTAATAGTAGTGTAACTATAGAATTATCTGGAAAGTTGTAACACAAAAAAAATCCAAACAGCTCTTTGTCACTGTGTTAATAAAAAGAACAATAAAAGGAACAAATGGAAAAAATATTGTAAATTGACTACACATACCTCACTCTAAGGCCATGTGAACACGTTCAGGATTTTTTGCTTTTTTTCGCATTTTTCTGCTATAAAAACGTGATAAAAACGCGAAAAAAATGCTAACCTATGCCTCCTATTATTTACAGTATATTCCGCATTTCTTGTGCAAATGTTGCGATTTTTTCCGCGAAAAAATCGCATCGCGGAAAAAAAAGCAACATGTTCATTAAAAATGCGGAATTGCGGGGATTCCGCACACCTAGCAGTGCATTGATCTGCTTACTTCCCGCACGGGGCTGTGCACACCATGCGGGAAGTAAGCAGATTATGTGCGGTTGGTACCCAGGGTGGAGGAGAGGAGACTCTCCTCCACGGACTGGGCACCATATAATTGGTCAAAAAAAAAAGAATTAAAATAAAAAATAGTCATATACTCACCTTCGATGTCCCCGGAGTGTTCCCGCCTCTCACCGCTGCATGCTGCCGCTTCTGTTCCTATAGATGGTGTGGTTCAGGACCTGCGATGAAGTCACTATCTTGTGATTGGTCGCGTGACCGCTCATGTGACCGCTCGCGACCAATCACAAGCCGTGACGTCACCGAAGGTCCTGAACCACACCGGCATCTATAGGAACGGAGGCTGCAGAGGGTGAGTATAACCATTTTTTTATTTTTTTTATTATTTTTAAACATTCTATCTTTTACTATAGATGCTGCATAGGCTGCATCTATAGTAAAAAGTTGGTCACACTTGTCAAACAGTATGTTTGACAAGTGTGACCAACCTGTCAGTCAGTTTTCCAAGCGATGCTACAGATCGCTTGGAAAACTTTAGCACTCTGTAAGCTAATTACGCTTGCAAAATGCTAAAAAAAACGCGAAAAAAACGAAAAAAAAACGCAAAAAAAAAAGCGGATTTCTTGCAGAAAATTTCCGGTTTTCTTCAGGAAATTTCTGCAAGAAATCCGGACGTGTGCACATACCCTAAGATTAAGTTACCATAATCAAACAATGACACCAGTAATGCACAATTGCACAGTGACCCTCTCAAAAAATGGCCTTTCAGGTAAGCCACTAGTTAAAGGGGTTGTCCAGTGAATAATGTCTGTGTCTGACCATGCAGGAACGTGGTCTGATCATACCACAGCTCCTGGGCATTGGAGGAAGCAAAAAAAAATATACAGAGAGGATAGAATGGAATCGCAGATAATTCTTTCAGTGAGTTGAGTATTTGCTGGTCATTTTTAAACATTTTTTACCTTACAGAAAAGAGCAGCTAAACTGACCTGCTGTCTGCATACTCTCTCTCGCTTCCTCTCCTGCCCAGGAGCTGTGGTATGATCAGACCATGTTCCTGCACAGTCAGACACAGCCATTACACAGTACACAGCAGGGGCAGATTTAAAAGATTATCTCAGCACAGAAACATTTATTTAACACATCCAACTGTGGAAGTTATTCATTTTCAAGATCTATTGATTAAGGCCTCTTTCACACTTCCGTCTTTCAGCTCCCATCACAATCCGTTGATTTTTGAGAGTGCAGGATCCTGCATTTTCTCATAGACTTGTATTAGTGAAGGATTGTGACGGATGGCCATCCGTTTCATCCATCGTGCACTGGATCCTGCATAAAAAAAACGGTCCATCGGGCAGAGAAAACGTTCAGAGGAACGTTTTTTTCCGCACGTCGGAAAATCGGTCAGCGACGAATCCTGCGCTGCCCATCACTGGCTACAATGGAAGCCTATGGGCTCAGGATGCGTCACTGACTGTGAAAAGCAGGAATCCAGTGACAGGTCCCGTGACAGGAAATTCTGTCTCGCTTGCTCTCTTTCTCTTTTTACTATTGCTGCTGCCTATGCAGCATCAATAGTAACAAGATATAATGTTAAAAATAATTTAAAAAATTTAAAATTGCAATATTCAAACCTACCGACGTCCCGCTCAGCATCAACGATGTTCCCGGCAGCTAGCGCTACTTCCTAGTAATATATTGCGAAATCTCAAGAGAAGTCTCAGTCTCGCGAGACCACAACTTCTCACGAGATTTCCAATGTAATACTAGGAACGCTAGCTGCTGCCGGCAGCATCGCTGCGCGGGACGCCCGTAGGTGAGAATACTGCGATTTTTTTATTTTTTTTTAACCTGGTTTGTGTTGTGTATGCTTTTCGAAGACGCATACACAACAGGTGCACATAGGCTCGACGGGTCCGTCAGAAAGACGGGCTCAGTGCACATGTTTTCCACAATCTGCACAGGATCCGTCATTTCAACGTCTTGATGGATCCTGTGCAGATTTGGAAGACGGAAGTGTGAAAGAAGCCTTATATGTACTTTGTTCTTGGGAAAACCCATTTAAGGAAGTCTCCATAAGAATTATAGCAGATTTAAAAGAGCTGTAAGCTTTGGTGACTGAGAGGAAAAAGCCAACAATTGTTGCCCCAATACTTTACCAACATACTGTATAATGGCATAATACATATTAAAAACATATACGGTATATTTTTTTAATGAAAGAATAGCAGTCATAGAGAAAAACTAATAAAACGGTAGAATATTTTTAATTCCAATTCTAATTATCCAACCATATTAACACTAAAGATCTTCAGGTTAATTTTATTATGGGATAGTATTACCTATTGTCACTATTGTTCTCGTCATAAAGAAAAAAAAGCTCAAATTAACCAGTCTTCGCTCATGCATTGGTTCAATTTAATTATTGAAAATGCCGCAATTAAGTTGTTTCCGAGCGAGAAAATAAATGAGCAACAGTGCAATATTAATAACTTCTTCAGGTTCCTATATGTGACCTATAGATAACAATTTGAATCAAGTCAGAATTAAAATAATCTGATCTTATTACGGAATAATATTTCTATCAGTAACACATTAACATTTTTCTGCCGAAGAAACAAAAGTTCTATTGGGGTGAAAGACAATACTGTTATTTTTTTTTTAGAAGATAATTACTTCAAATGTCATGCACATTTGTCCACCCTGAAAGAGTAAATGCAAAGCCGTAAGATGCTAATTAAATTCACAAAACTGGCAATTAGAACTTAAAAGAGAACACAAAGGAGATTCATGAACTATTCTGCTACGGTTCTCTGTGATTACAATCAGAGGGGTCATAGAAATATGATTTTGAAAACTACGGTAAGTAAAAATGCTTTAAACTTGAGTTTTTGCATGGAAAATAGAGATTAGTTTAAAATACCTGCAAAATACCTCTAGAAACCCGGACAATGCATGGCTTACTAAGCTGATCAAGACAATACTGTTTCCACTTACATTTCATTGTCTTAAAAAAATGGATGTGTCGCTCCTCTATATTTGTGTCTATCCACCATATTTACATTTCTGTGCTTGGTATGGCTCAGTCAAGCAACCAGAAAATTTGGTCTTAAGGGGGGTTGTCCACTACTTTGATGTTGATTACCTATTTTGTAATATTGATTACTAGTGATGGACAAGAACTAAAATGCTTGGGTGCTCGTTGCTAGGGTCGATCAAATTGGAATGCTCGGGTGCTCGACCAATGAGCAACAAGCCCAATGTAAGTCTATGGGAAACTCAAGCAATTTTCCGGCGGCCCCCCGATGGTCTCCAGAGGGACTAGAAATTGCAGAAATCGATGGGAACTGTGCTCAAATGACATGGAAACAGCATGGGGAAGACCCCTGGAAGCATTTCTGACTCCCAGGTCACTGCTGTGAACAATTTTGTCAAAGTCTTACGCTACTTTTACAGACTCACAATAAAACATACAAAAACAAACCCAAAATGGATTTTCCTGGGAAATATGTTAAGGAACATCCTTTCCAGGGTAATGACTTGTATATAAGGCAAAATAAATAACCAAAAATTCTCCTCCACACCTTGGGCTATGTTCACACGTAGTGTTTTTGATGCGCTTTTGAACTTTAGCATTGCTTTCAACCAAGACAAATGCATTTACTGGGAAATGTAATATTAACATTTTACAACTTGTTTCATCTATGAAGGAGGGTCTCTGAAAGTCACAAAGCCTAATTTTACAGGGCAATCTGTTAGGCGTCAGGATTCTCCTGCTGCTCGGGATAGATCCGAAGCATTGTCTGGTGCTGTGGTCTCCCATTCAGGTCCAGCCACTGCAATTCCTGCTCAGCACAGACATCAGTCCCAGAGTCTTGTTCAGGCTCATAGTATACATTTGGTTACTGATGGCTCTCCAGCCAAGTCTATGGTGACCAGTCATATGCAGGTGCAGCCTTGTGCTCTGGAGTCTAAGTCAAGAGATCATCTTAATTGAGCATGTCCATGATGTGGTGTCTTCTCATTGGTGGTTGGATGTTGGCTGCTCTGGTGATATGGCAGCTCTGGATTGGCCCACAGGCGATGTCTCGGCCGACTGGGAATGAGTGTTTGGGGTGGAGCCTAGTGTATAAACAGCACTCAGTGGTGCACTCAGGCATGCTACAGTCATTCATGTTTGGCTTGTATGGATGGATACTCTATCACTCTGTCTACACTTTTGCATGTGTCTGTTTATGCTCTGAGACAGTACATGCTGGCAGGCAGGTTCCACACATGCAGTTTCATTCCCTTGACTCAATGCCAGAGTCTCTAGTCTGCTACATGCTTAGGGTGCTGGTTAGGCACAGGTTCCGTAGTATCAGCACTAAGGGGTAACCAGCCACTTAGCTTAGCATCTGTTTCGTTCTTGTGTGCGGTTAGCACTGTTCAGTTACAGAGCAAGCTGAACCCTTTTTGCTATACCTCTCTATGAAGGCAACAAGGTATTGTATCTAGCGTCATAACAGTTCTTTCTTTTGGCACAGCATCTGCTTCATTCGTGTTCTTATCACGCTGTGTGGCGTTAGCTCAGTGTGTCTAAGGTAAACGCTCGCTGCTTGGTTCCGTTACTGTTCACACTAGCAGCAGGTTACATCTCTGCACAGTGGACCCCAGGTTGGTTATTGCACTTTTTTATATTTTATTTAGTGCAATCCGCCAACCCTAATGCCATCAGGCAGCCTTTACTATTCTTAAAGGGCCAGCAGTCTTCCCTCGCTATTCTTAGAGAGCCACCAGCCAGCTATGCTTAGTTGTTCCCATTATTAAACAGTGGGTCTCCTATACTGTTATTACGTATGCAGTGAGTGGCAGGGCTGCCCAAATTTAGGACGCACCCCAATACACCTTTGAAGAGATGTACAGGAGGGCCGCCTGAAAACAATGTTCCCAATATTAGGAAATGGGTCTCTCATATTGTTTCAAGGGCTGGCAAAAATTTGGAGGCACTCCAATGCCTTTTTGAAGAGACATGAGTCTGCCTACACTGTCATGACCACACAGGTAAATATTGCCTCTGGCAACAATTAGCTTTACCAGATCATTGTATACTAGTCTTTGCCTTGTACTCTTCCAGGGTTATGACTTGTATAGTACTTAGGTCTCCTATTCTGCAGTATGGGGACTTTTACTCTGGTTTTTTCTCTTACTTTTTTTCACAGCCTGGTACTCTATTGTGTCAGCAAATAGCCAAAATCAGGAAGCATATACCTATGTGTGGGTGTGAAGAGGTGCATGGGAATAGACCTATAAAAAAACCCACTGGATTTGAGTTTATGTTATGCTGCTATCATTCGGTAGTGTTGAGAAGTCTAGCTCAATCCAGCCCTTGTTCATTTTTACAAGAGTCAGCCTGTCAGCATTTTCAATTGACAGGTGGATGCGGTTATCAGTTATAATTCCACCAGAGGCACTAAAAACCCGCTCTGACAAAACCCTAGCGGCAGGGCAGGTCAGGACCTCCATGGTGTAGAGAGCCAGTTCATGCCACGTGTCCAGCTTGGATACCCAATAATTATAAGGCACAGAGGACGTTGGTATGGTTAGCAAGGTACTCCCTCAGCATTTTCCAAAACTTTTCACTCCTTGTGAGAGTATCCCGTGCCTCAGGGCCTGTGCGATGGGAGGGTCTGAGAAAACTCTCCCACAACTTTGACAGTGTTCCCCTGCCTCTGCTGGATTGGAGTTGAGTGTCTCTTGCCTGTACTCCTTGGTTGTCCAATGAACTGTGACCTCTGCCACCAGCATTTACAGATGGGAATTTTTTAAATAATTCTGCAGCAAGGGCCTTCTGGTACTGCCCCATTTTAGTAGACATATCTGTCTCGGGAATAAGAGGTATAAAGTTCTCCTTGTAGTGTAGGTCTAGAAGTGCACCAACCAGTAGTGACTGTCACCCAAAATTTTGAGAACGTGAGGGTCACGGGAAAGGGAGCGTAACATAAAGTCAGCCATGCATGCCAACTGCTAACAGACAAGACTTCTGTGTCCTCACCAAGAGGATGACTGACTATGCTCTCCTCCTCCCTGTCCTCAGGCCATTCACGCTGAAACAGATGGTATGACAGTTGTGCAGGTAGTACCATCTATAGCACATGAAACTAGCTTCAGTTCTTCCTACTCCTCCTTCTCCTCCTCTTCCTCATTGCCACCCAATCCACTTTGGGATGAGATGAGGCTGGGCTGTGTGTAATCACCCTGTATGGTTCCTTGCTCCATCTCATCATGCTCCGCCTGCAATGCACCTATTTTGATTGTGAGTAGAAAGCGCTTCAGAACACAGAGAAGCAGGATGGTGATGCTAATTATGGTGCCATCGCTGCTCATGATTTTGGTGTAGTCTTCAAAGTTTTGGAGGATGCTACATATGTGTGACATCCATGTCCACTCTTGAGGTCTTATGTGTGGAGTCTGAACTGAATACCGACGGCCTTCTTGATGCTGGTAGTCAACAACTGCCCTCTTCTGTTCAAAAATCCTTTCCAAAATCTGCAGTGTAGATTTCCAATGCATGGGGACATCACACACCAGTCGCTGAGCCGGAAGCTGCAAACGCTGCTGAAGCATGGCAATGGCAGCAAAAGCTGTAGCTGATTTTCTAAAATAGGCACACAGGCGGCGTACTTTGACAAGCAGATCCTGCAGCTCCTGGTAGGTTTTGAGAAACCGCTGAACCATGACGTTAAGCACAAGGGCCAAACATGTTATGAGTGTGCGCTCGCCTCGCCTCAGAGCCGCCACCAGGTTTTGGCCATTGTCACACATGACCATGCCTGGCTGTAGGTTCAGCGGTGTCAGCCACAGAACTGCCTGCTCTTTCAGAGCTGTCCACAACTCTTCCGCATTATGCGGTTTGTCACCTAAGCATATTAGCTTCAGCACAGCCTGTTGCCGCTTGGCTGAGACAGTGCTGCAGTCCTTCCAGCTTGTGACTGATGTGATCATTTTTGAGATGGATGTTGAAGAGGAGGATGAGGTGCAGGAGCTGTAGACTGTGGAGGCAACCCAGATTGATCTAGGGCCCGCAGTCCTTGGCATCGGGAGGAAGTGTTCCATCCCAAGGTCCCGGCTTCCACTATGTTAAACCAGTGTGCAGTCAGTGAGTTGTACCGTCCCTGTCCACAAGCACTTGTGCATTTGTCTGTGATTAGGTGGACTTTCCCAGTAACTGAATTGTTGTGGGCACAGCTATTGTTGTGGGATATGTGCTTGTGTAATGCGGGGACGGCACACCAGGAGAAATAGTGGCAGCTGGGGACCGAGTAACGAGGGTTTCAGAAAGCTTCCGTTTCCATGAGCCTAAAAGGCAACATTTTGAGGGTAAGCAGTTGGGAAATGTGGGAATTTAGTAGTGTGGCCTTTGGGGTGTTGACTGCATATTTGCACTTGCGTTCCAAGGTCTGGAGTATGAACAACTGAACGCTGCACTGGGACAAGGATGTGGACATGCTTGCTGATGGTGCTAGTTGAGTGAGTGCAACGACAAGCGCAGGGCAGGAGGCATCTTCACATTCTAATTTACAGGGGATTGGCTTGCACGCACAACAGTGGAAGAAGAAATGGTGTCACCTGCAGTCAGTGTTCCTGGATCCTGGGGTTTGGCCCACAAAGTTGGGTGCTTTGCTGCCATGTGCCTGATCATGCTGGTGGTGGTCAGGCTGGTAGTTTTAGTGGTGCAAATGACCTTTTTGGGGTTATCGGCAAAGTCTTTAAAAAACAACCAGGCTTGGGAAGACCTAACAGTTGGACTGGCAACTTCTGTTGTGTTGGTGTTACGGGGAACGGTTACCCACCTTCTGTCTTTGGCCACCACAATGCTTCTTCCTGCCTGTTGGGGTGCTACGGCTTCCTCCCCTTGTGTGCTGCTGTCCTTGCTCTGCATGTCCTCCTGCCAGCTTGGGTGAATTGCTATATCATCCACCACCTCATCTTCCACTTCCGCACCCTGGTCCTCCACCTCGCAATTGTGCCTTATCATCGCCCACCTCTTGTGACACTTTCCCACCGTCGCCTTCATGTGACCATGGCTGCTCAAATATTTAGGCATCACTACATGCGATCTCCTCTTGCCCCGCTTCAAGTGGACCGGGTGAGAGGCCCAAATCTATAAATGGAAAAACGAACAGCTCTTCGGAGTGTCCAAGTGTGGTATCAGTTTTCTCCGGGCACTCAGCATGGTGGGAGGAAGGAGGATCAGGGTGAGAAATATGCAGTCCAGACTCGCGGTTACTGAGACTTGATTATGTGGAAGACAGAGTGGTGATGGTGGTGGCAAAAATGACTGGAAGTATTATCCACTATCCAACCAACAACCTTTTGACAATGCTCTGGGTTCAATAGTGGTGTGCTGCTGTCCCCTAGTATTTGGGACAGGACGGTCGGGCAAGAAAATGTGGGTGTTTGTTGTGGCAAAAATTCAGCTTGCCCACGGCCTCAGCCTCTGCATGCATCATTACCATCACCATCACATCCAGTTCCCTGTCCCTTGCCATGCGCCTTGCCCATTTTAAATGAGGACAATATTTTCCATGTTCACTATAAATGGCTGAATTTGGAGCAAACTTATATGTGATCCATGTGATGGACAAACCACATTTTTAAATAGCGAGCATGTAGGTAACTATTTTTTAACAGCAAACTGGTGTCAATAATTTCGCTAACACACTGCAGCAAAATTTAAATGGAGGCCAGAAATGGCAGAATTTTCAGCACACTTATATGTGATCCGTGTGATGGACAAACCAGTTTTAAATAGCAAATAATCAGGATTAAGATCCCAAAAAAATTATTCCTGGCCCCTGATACCTGGGGATATGTCTAGAAATATATGTAAAAGCAGCAGCAGCAAACATAACTGGAATGAACCCTCTTGCTATATGCACGGCAGTCTGCCACATACACTACCTGCCTGCCTAGCACTGATATCTATGCAGCTGGATTAGTCCTCAGAAGGACTGTTAGTTGAGATGAATATGTGTATAATATGTTGTGCTATACCTACACTAGCTGAGAAACAAACAAATCTCTCCCTAGGTCAAAAGCACCTCTACTTACACTGCCTGATTCCAGAGTAGACTGTGATGAGCATGGCAGTGCCAGGTCTGATATAGACCTAATGATGCTGTTCGGCCAGCCAATCACTGTAATGCCACAACCAACATGGCGGCATTACAGTGTGTCGCAAACAATCCCTGCATTTTCATTGGCCCTCTAAAGAGTGCCAAATATGCTAGGAGGGATCCGAGCTCCCACCGAGCAACT
Source organism: Ranitomeya variabilis (assembly GCF_051348905.1). Classification (NCBI taxonomy): domain Eukaryota; kingdom Metazoa; phylum Chordata; class Amphibia; order Anura; family Dendrobatidae; genus Ranitomeya; species Ranitomeya variabilis. Next base: position 926,401,753 of record NC_135233.1, on the reverse strand, counting down.
CCAGAAATCTTGGTTGAGCTCTGAGTATCTCGAGCAGTGAGATGCTCAGGTGAGTACCGAGTAGTGGCGAGCATGCTCGCTCATCACTATTTTGTATTACTTACTGCAAAGTCAAAAGTTTACAAACATTTCATTAGTATTTGGTACCATTGCACTTAAACTGAATGACTTTGGTCAAACCTTTGGGATATCCACAAGCTTTTCACAGTAATTCACGATTTGGGCACATTCCTCCTGACAAAACTGGTGTGATTAATCCAGGTTTATAGCTCGCCTTGCTCGCACCTCATTTTTCAGCTTTGCCCATACATTTTCAATTGGATTGAGATCAGGGCTTTGTGATGGCCATTCCAAAACATTGATTTTATTATCCTTAGGTCCCTTTGTTACCATTTTGGAAGTATACTTTGGATCTTTGTCCATTTGGAAGATCCATTTCCACCCAAGCTTGGATGTCTTGAGTTGTTGCTTCAGTATTGCCACATAATCTTCTTTTCTCATGATGCCATCTATTTTGTGAAGTGCACCAGTCCCTCCTGCAGCAAAACAACCAGACAACATGATGTTGCCACCCCGTGCTTCACAGTTGGGATGGTGTTCTTATGCTTCCAAGTCTCCCTTTTTCATCTAAACCCAACGATGGACATTATTCCCAAAAAGTTCAATGTTAGTTTCATCAGACCATGGGACATGTCTCCAAAAATTATCATCTTTGTTCCTGTGCGCAATTGCAAACATTAATATTGCTTTTTTATATTTCTTTTGGAGTAATGGCTTCTTCCTGGCAGAGTGGCCTTTCTGCCCATATTGATACAGTACTTGTTTCACTTTGGATATTGACACAAACTTACCTGTTGCCGCCATCATCTTCACAAGGTATTTTGCCCATGGGTTGATATCCATAAATGGGACCAAAGCACGTTCATCTCTGGGACACATAACCCATCTCCTTCCTGAGCGGTATGATGGATGGACATTCCCATCTTGTTTGTAATTGCATATAATTGTTTGTACAGATGAACGAGGCACCTTCAGGTATCTTAAAATTGTACCCCAGGATGAGCCAGACTTGTGCAAGTCCACAATTCTCTTCTTGATATTTTGGCTGCTTTCTTGAGACTTTCCCATGATGCTACAAAAAGAAGCAGTTGTCAGGACTCTGAACATTTTTTACCTTTTGTGCATTACTGCCCTTTTCCAATATGGTGTATTTTGCCTCATGTGCACTGTGTCTTCCTGCTATAAAACTCCACCCCAGCCTTCAGTCTGTGCTAGAGTATTCTGCCTTGCATCCAGCTCCTGACCTCTGATTACTCCCTGGCTATACACCTGCTCCTGTGAACCTGTGTGGTGATCCTGCTACTCAGCTGAGTTCCTGCTGCATACACAAGTTTCCAGTAATCCTCCTTCATCTGCTGTTTGTGTTTACGTCCATCTGCATTTGCTGGACATGTAAGCTGTTTCTGCTTTGCAATAACATGAGACTATTAACCAGGCCTCCCTGGTTGAGCTAAGATATGATTTGAACTGCCTAATAAGCATATCTATCTGTGCCTGGACTAAGACAAGGATTTATTCGTGTCAAGTATCCTCAAGAATAACTGTGCTTCATAGACTTTCTGCTTGATTGCATTTTCCTCTGAATGGTCAGACTGAGCGTACCAACCAGACGCTGGAACAATATCTAAGATGTTATGTCAGCCATCTCCAGGATGATTGGTTGGAGTTGTTGCCGTTAGCCAAATTTTCATATAATATTTCTCAGAGCGCCTCCACTAAATTTACACCTTTCTTTGCCAATCTCGGTTATCATCTGTGTATTTTACCTAGGTCTCCAATCAATTCTCCGGTTCCGGCAGTGGAGGAAAGGCTGACTGCAATGAAACAGAATTTGGAGGTTCTGAAGGAATTCCTGACCACAGCTCAAGAACGTTATAAGAGATCGGCTGATAGATTCCGTAAACTTGCACCCATGTTCAAGGTAGGAGATTCCATGTGGTTAGCAACTAAGAATCTGAAGTTAAACGTTCCTTCACAAAAACTTGGACAGAAATTCATTGGCCCTTTCAAGATCAACGGTATTGTGAGCTCTGTGGCCTGCTGGCTGAATCTGCCTAGGACAATGAAGGTACACCCAGTTTTTCATGTATCTTTACTAAAGCCTGTATCTCCTAACACCTTCCAGGGACGTGTTGTGCCACCTCCGCAGCCTGTGGTGATTGATGGGCAAGAACAATTCATGGTGGAGGAAATTATTGATTCCAGGATTCGCAGGAATCGGCTCCAATATCTGATAAGATGGCAGGGATATCCCCCTGAGGAAGACTCTTGGGAACCTGTGGAAAACATCAATGCCCAACAGAAGATTTCTCGTTTTCGTCAGAGATTCCCTGAGAAACCAGGTCCAGGATCGTCCTGAGGCCGCTTCTAAGGAGGGAGTAATGTCAGGACTCTGAACATTTTTTACCTTTTGTGCATTACTGCCCTTTTCCAAGATGGCGTCTTTGGTCTCATGTGCACTGTGTCTTCCTGCTATAAAATTCCACCCCAGCCTTCAGTCTGTGCTAGAGTATTCTGCCTTGCATCCAGCTCCTGACCTCTGATTACTCCCTGGCTATACACCTGCTCCTGTGAACCTGTGTGGTGATCCTGCTACTCAGCTGAGTTCCTGCTGCATACACAAGTTTCCAGTAATCCTCCTTCATCTGCTGTTTGTGTTTACTTCCATCTGCATTTGCTGGACATGTAAGCTGTTTCTGCTTTGCAATAACCTGAGACTATTAACCAGGCCTCCCTGGTTGAGCTAAGATATGATTTGAACTTCCTAATAAGCATATCTATCTGTGCCTGGACTAAGACAAGGATTTATTCGTGTCAAGTATCCTCAAGAATAACTGTGCTTCATAGACTTTCAGCTTGATTGCATTTTCCTCTGAAGTTTCCTATAGACTGCTAAGCTGCGTTTATTATTTGCACCAAGTGTTGTGGACTTGAGTTTCTCCCTGCACCTGTTTGAATCACCATGTGATAATATAGACTTTACCACTTATAAAACTGTGTCCTGTAGTTGTCTTGTTCCACTCAAAGAGTCTCCTGAGTTATCCCCTATAATTATTACAGCAGTATGTTTCAGGTGTGAATTACTATACATCCACAGGTGTGTCTCTAATTAACTCAGATGTTGCAAAAAAAAAAACAGATCAGAAAAAAAGAAGCTTCCAAACACATGACATCATCATATGGACAGTCCAGAATTGTTTAAAGGCATAGTAATCTTAGTGTATGTAAACTTTTGACTTTGTAGTAAGTAATAAAAATGCCTCAAAACATTCTTTTTCATTATTCTGTCATTTGGCAAATATTAATAATTATGGTAATCCTAATTGACCTAAAAAGGAAAGTTTTTTTCTGATTTCATGTCAGATATTGAGAAAAACATGCATACGTGTCTTTTTATATAGTGTATGTAAACGTCTGGTCTCAACTGTATATATACTTATCTATATCTATTGATTTTCACAGAACACTTACTTCTCTGGACACTGTGTCCTTTTCTTTTTTTGTTCTCTTCTTGTGCAGTCTGGTCGGTTCATTTAACATATTAATGTTATGTAGAAATAACTTCTAATGATATTTTTCATAATATTAGTCTTTGTAATTGATGATGTATACACATTATTCAAGTGTAATATCACTGGCATAAAATTTTTTATGAAAGCTACAGAATTATTTAGAAATATCATTTGTTGTTTATTTTATAGTACACTGAGGAAGGTTGTTTGAGACCGAAACGTCTATTTATTGTACTTTTGACACGAAATGTACATTTTTGGTGAAGAATCAACAACAAGTGGAACACAATTGTGAAGTTGAACCAAATTTATTGCTTATTTTAAATTTTTGTGGAAATTCAAAAACTGAAAAGTGGGGTGTGCAATATGATTCATCCCCTTTACTTTCAGTGCAGCAAACTCACTCCAGAAGTTCATTGTGGATCTCTGAATGATCCAATGTTGTCCTAAATGCCTAATGATGATAAATATAATCCACCTGTGTGTAATCAAGTCTCCGTATAAATGCACCTGCTTTGTGATCGTCTCAGGGTTCTGTTTGAAGCGCAAAGAGCATCATGAAGACCAAGGAACACAACAGGCAGGTCCGTGATACTGTTGTGAAAAAGTTTAAAGCTGGATTTGGATACAAAATGATTTCCAAAGCTTTAAACATCCCAAGGAGCACTGTGCAAGCGATCATATTGAAATGGAAGGAGTATCATACCACTGCAAATCTACCAAACCCGGCCGTCCCTCTAAACTTTCATCCCAAACAAGGAGAAGACTGATCAGAGATGCAGCCAAGAGGCCCATGATCACTCTGGATGAACTGCAGAGATCTACAGCTGAGGTGGGACTGTCTGTCCATAGGACAACAATCAGTCGTACACTGCTCAAATCTGGCCTTTATGGAAGAGTGGCAAGAAGAAAGCAATTTCTCAAAGATATACATAAAAATTGTTGTTTAAAGTTTGCAACAAGCCACCTGGGAGACACACCAAACATGTGGAAGAAGGTGCTCTGGTCAGAGGAAACCAAAATCAAACTTTTTGGCAACAATGCCAAATGATACGCATCAGGCTTTTGTTATTTAAATGTCTCGTTAAATTGAATGCACTAGCCTGGCCACATATTTTCATTAAAAAAATGATTGAAGTTATTTAACCCCTTAAGCCCCGAGGGTGGTTTGCACGTTAATGACCGGGCCAATTTTTACAATTCTGACCACTGTCCCTTTATGAGGTTATAACTCTGGAACGCTTTGACGGATCTTGGCGATTCTGACATTGTTTTCTCGTGACATATTGTACTTCATGTTAGTGGTAAAATTTCTTCGATATAACTTGCGTTTATTTGTGAAAAAAACGAATATTTGGCGAAAATTTTGAAAATTTCGCAATTTTCCAACTTTGAATTTTTATGCCCTTAAATCACAGACATATGTCACACAAAATACTTAATAAATAACATTTCCCACATGTCTACTTTACATCAGCACAATTTTGGAACCAAAATTTTTTTTTGTGACGGAGTTATAAGGGTTAAAAGTTGACCAGCAATTTCTCATTTTTACAACACCATTTTTTTTTAGGGACCACATCTCATTTGAAGTCATTTTGACGGGTCTATATGATAGAAAATACCCAAGTGTGACACCATTCTAAAAACTGCACCCCTCAAGGTACTCAAAACCACTTTCAAGAAGTTTATTAACCCTTCAGGTGTTTCACAGGAATTTTTGGAATGTTTAAATAAAAATGAACATTTAACTTTTTTTCACACAAAATTTATTTCAGCTCCAATTTGTTTTATTTTACCAAGGGTAACAGGAGAAAATAGACCCCAAAAGTTGTTGTACAATTTGTCCTGAGTACGCTGATACCCCATATGTGGGGGTAAACCACAGTTTGGGCGCATGGCAGAGCTTGGAAGCAAAGGAGCGCCATTTGACTTTTCAATGCAAAATTGACTGGAATTGAGATGGGACGCCATGTTGCATTTGGAGAGCCCCTGATGTGCCTAAACATTGAAACCCCCCACAAGTGACACCATTTTGGAAAGTAGACCCCCTAAGGAACTTATCTAGATGTGTGGTGAGCACTTTGACCCAACAAGTGCTTTACAGAAGTTTATAATGCAGAGCCGTAAAAATAAAAAATCATATTTTTTCACAAAAATTATCTTTTCACCCCCAATTTTTTATTTTCCCAAGGGTGAGAGAAGAAATTGGACCCCAAAAATTGTTGTGCAATTTGTCCTGAGTACGCTGATACCCCATATGTGGGTGTAAACCATTGTTTGGGCGCAGGGCAGAGCTCGGAAGGGAAGGAGCGCCATTTGACTTTTCAATGCAAAATTGACTGGAATTGAGATGGGACGCCATGTTGCATTTAGAGAGCCCTTGATGTGCCTAAACATTGAAACCCCTAACAAGTGACACCATTTTGGAAAGTAGACCCCCTAAGGAACTTATCTAGATGTGTGGTGAGCACTTTGACCCAACAAGTGCTTTACAGAAGTTTATAATGCAGAGCCGTAAAAATAAAAAATCATATTTTTTCACAAAAATGATCTTTTCACCCCCAATTTTTTATTTTCCCAAGGGTAAGAGAAGAAATTGGACCCCAAAAATTGTTGTGCAATTTGTCCTGAGTACACTGATACCCCATATGTGGGTGTAAACCATTGTTTGGGCGCAGGGCAGAGCTCAGAAGGGAAGGAGCGCCATTTGACTTTTCAATGCAAAATTGACTGGAATTGAGATGGGACGCCATGTTGCGTTTGGAGAGCCCCTAATGTGCCTAAACATTGAAACCCCCCACGAGTGACACCATTTTGGAAAGTAGACCCCTTAAGGAACTTATCTAGATGTGTGTTGAGCACTTTGACCCAACAAGTGCTTCACAGAAGTTTATAATGCAGAGCCGTAAAAATAAAAAATCATATTTTTTCACAAAAATGATCTTTTCACCCCCATTTTTTTATTTCCCCAAGGGTAAGAGAAGAAATTAGACCACAAAAGTTGTTGTGCAATTTGTCCTGAGTACGACGATACCCCATATGTGGGTGTAAACCATTGTTTGGGCGCATAGCAGAGCTCAGAAGGGAAGAAGCGCTATTTTACTTTTCAATGCAAAATTGACTGGAATTAAGATGGGATGCCATGTTGCGTTTGGAGAGCCCCTGATGTGCCTAAACATTAAACCCCCCCACAAGTGACACCATTTTGGAAAGTAGACCCCCTAAGGAACTTATCTAGATGTGTTTTGAGAGCTTTGAACCCCCAAGTGTTTCACTACAGTTTATAACGCAGAGCCGTGAAAATAAAAATTATTTTTCTTTTTCACAAAAATGATTTTTTAGCCCCCAGTTTTGTATTTTCACAAGGGTATCAGGATAAATTGGACCCTAAAAGTTGTTGTCCAATTTGTCCTGAGTACGCTGATACCCCCTATGTGGGGGGGAACCACTGTTTGGGCGCATGTCAGAGCTCGGAAGGGAAGGAGCGCCATTTGGAATGCAGACTTAAATGGATTGGTCTGCAGGCGTCACGTTGCATTTGCAGAGCCCCTGATGTACCCAAACAGTACAAACCCCCCACAAGTGACCCCATATTGGAAACTAGACCCCCCAAGGAACTTATCTAGATGTGTTGTGAGAACTTTGAACCCCCAAGTGTTTCACTACAGTTTATAACGCAGAGCCGTGAAAATAAAAATTATTTTTCTTTTTCACAAAAATGATTTTTTAGCCCCCAGTTTTGTATTTTCACAAGGGTATCAGGATAAATTGGACCCTAAAAGTTGTTGTCCAATTTGTCCTGAGTACGCTGATACCCCCTATGTGGGGGGGAACCACTGTTTGGGCGCATGTCAGAGCTCGGAAGGGAAGGAGCGCCATTTGGAATGCAGACTTAAATGGATTGGTCTGCAGGCGTCACGTTGCATTTGCAGAGCCCCTGATGTACCCAAACAGTACAAACCCCCCACAAGTGACCCCATATTGGAAACTAGACCCCCCAAGGAACTTATCTAGATGTGTTGTGAGAACTTTGAACCCCCAAGTGTTTCACTACAGTTTATAACGCAGAGCCGTGAAAATAAAAATTATTTTTCTTTTTCACAAAAATGATTTTTTAGCCCCCAGTTTTGTATTTTCACAAGGGTATCAGGATAAATTGGACCCTAAAAGTTGTTGTCCAATTTGTCCTGAGTACGCTGATACCCCCTATGTGGGGGGGAACCACTGTTTGGGTGCATGACAGAGCTCGGAAGGGAAGGAGCGCCATTTGGAATGCAGACTTAAATGGATTGGTCTGCAGGCGTCACGTTGCATTTGCAGAGCCCCTGATGTACCCAAATAGTACAAACCCCCCACAAGTGACCCCATATTGGAAACTAGACCTCCCAAGGAACTTATCTAGATGTGTTGTGAGAACTTTGAACCCCCAAGTGTTTCACTACAGTTTACAACGCAGAGCCGTGAAAATAAAACATATTTTTTTTCCCACAAAAATGATTTTTAGCCCCCCAAATTTTTATTTTCCCAAGGATAACAAGAGAACTTGGACCCCAGAAGTTGTTGTTCAATTTGTCCCTAGTACGCTGATACCCCATATGTTGGGGTAAACCACTGTTTGGGCGCACGGGAGAGCTCGGAAGGGAAGGAGCACTGTTTTACTTTTTCAACGCAGAATTGGCTGGAATTGAGATTGGACGCCATGTCGCGTTTGGAGAGCCCCTGATGTGCCTGAACAGTGGAAACTCCCCAATTCTACCTGAAACCCTACCCCTAACCGTTTACTGAACATTTTCTGACAGTCATAAGTGCCACGTATATAAGTGCCACGTATATAAGTGCCACGTATATAAGTGCCACGTATATAAGTGCCACGTATATAAGTGCCACGTATATAAGTGCCACGTATATAAGTGCCACGTATTTAAGTGCCACGTATTTAAGTGCCACGATATTTCAGTGCCACGATATTTCAGTGCCACGTATTTCAGTGCCACGTATTTCAGTGCCACGTATTTCAGGCACTGAAAAATACGTGGCACGTAAATACTTCAGTGCCACGATATTTCAGTGCCACGATATTTCAGTGCCACGTATTTCAGTGCCACGTATTTCAGGCACTGAAAAATACGTGGCACGTAAATACGTGGCACTTAAATACGTGGCACTTAAATACGTGGCACTTAAATACGTGGCACTTAAATACGTGGCACTTAAATACGTGGCACTTAAATACGTGGCCACTGAAATATCATGGCACTTATATACGTATATACGTATATAAACGTATATTTCAGTGCCACGTATTTCAGTGCCACGTATTTCAGGTTAGGGGTAGGGTTAGGGGTAGGGTTAGGGTTTTTTGTTTTTTTCTTGTTTTCTTGTGTTTTTCTATAAAAACGCATGCGTTTTACCGCGTTTAGGCTACGTTCACATTTGCGTTGTGCGCCGCAGCGTCGGCGCCGCAGCGCACAACGCAAACAAAAACGCGGCAAAACGCACGCTAAAACGCTGCGTTTTGCGCCGCATGCGTCCTTTTTGGCCGAAAAGTTGGACGCAAAAAAAATGCAACTTGAAGCGTTTCTTGCGTCCAACGCTTGCGGCCATGCGGCGCAAAACGCAGCACAACGCATGTCCATGCGCCCCCATGTTAAATATAGGGGCGCATGACGCATGCGGCGCCGCTGCGGCGCCCGACGCTGCGGCGCTGACCGCAAATGTGAACGTAGCCTTACATGCATTTTTTCACACATGCGGTTTTTTAAAAAAAACGCATGCAGATAAAAACGCAAGTGTGAAACCAGACTAAAAGACGCTTTTTATAGCAAAAAAGTTTTTGCGTCTCCACATTTTGAGACCTATAATTTTTCCACATTTTGGTCCACAGAGTCATGTGAGGTCTTGTTTTTTGCGGGACGAGTTGACGTTTTTATTGGTAACATTTTCGGACACGTGACCATTTTTTATCACTTTTTATTCCGATTTTTGTGAGGCAGAATAACCAAAAACCAGCTATTCATGAATTTCTTTTGGGAGAGGCGTTTATACCGTTCTGCGCTTGGTAAAATTGATAAAGCAGTTTTATTCGTCGGGTCAGTACGATTACAGCGATACCTCATTTATATCATTTTTTTATGTTTTGACGCTTTTATACGATAAAAACTATTTTATAGAAAAAATAATTATTTTGGCATCGCTTTATTCTGAGGACTATAACTTTTTTATTTTTTTGCTGATGATGCTGTATGGCGGCTCGTTTTTTGCGGGACAAGATGACGTTTTCAGCGGTAACATGGTTATTTATATCCGTCTTTTTGATCGCGTGTTATTCTACTTTTTGTTCGGCGGTATGGTAATAAAGCGTTGTTTTTTGCCTCGTTTTTTTTTTTTTTTTCTTACGGTGTTTACTGAAGGGGTTAACTAGTGGGCCAGTTTTATAGGTTGGGTCGTTACGGACGCGGCGATACTAAATATGTGTACTTTCATTGTTTTTGTTTGTTTTTTTTAGATAAAGAAATGTATTTATGGGAATAATATTTTTTTTTTTATTATTATTTATTTAGGAATTTTTTTTTTTTTTTTTTTTACACATGTGGAAATTTTTTTTTTTACTTTTTTACTTTGTCCCAGGGGGGGACATCACAGATCGCAGATCTGATAGTGTGCACAGCACTCTATCAGATCTGCGATCATACTTTCATCGGAGCAGGCTGCAGCTTTCATCTGCAGCCTGCTCCGACCCGGAAGTGCTCCCTGCAGGACCCGGATACAGCCCCTCGGCCATTTTGGATCCGGGGCCTGCAGGGAGAAGACGTTCGGTACGAGGTGAGTACATCACCTTGTACCGATCGTCTCAGGGAAGCACGCAGGGAGCCCCCTCCCTGCGCGATGCTTCCCTGTACCGCCGGTACACCGCGATCATGTTTGATCGCGGTGTGCCGGGGGTTAATGTGCCGGGGGCGGTCCGTGACCGCTCCTGGCACATAGTGCCGGATGTCAGCTGCGATATGCAGCCGACACCCGGCCGCGATCGGCCGCGCTCCCCCCGTGAGCGCGGCCGATCGCGTATGACGTACTATACCGTCACCGGGAATTAAGGCCCACCCCACCTCGACGGTATAGTACGTCATATGGGATTAAGGGGTTAAAGAAATTACGTACCATGACAGAATGTAAAAAGTAAGTCTAACTTTTTAAAGATCTATAATGGTGGTAATGTTTTTTTTTAAAGTTTGTCTATTTATTCTTAGATTTCAGTCTGATCCATAATGCTATTTTTGCTGTTTAAATAAGGTAAAATCACTAGTTTACTTTATTTAAGTCCTATATTAAAGCTGTAAGCATATACTGTATGAACACAGCATGTAATTTGCTAGAGATAGTAACATTCACCATTCTCAAGAATATGAAAAGCATGCCAAATTTCCTAAGGTCGTCAATTATTGCTTTGTGAAAGGAAGCAAATGCTATAATGCATGGTACACCGAAAGAAGCCAAATTTGGAAAATGATTGAAAGCCCCATGTGAAATACATTTATCTACAGTCATCCCTGAACTACAAATATGCATATAGATTGTCTGCTTTGGTGCATGAAGGGCAACATATCAAGCATGACAAAAGGACTTTAGTGTGGCCAGTGTGGAAGGAAAGGCTTGTATGTGACTGCTATGATAGAAGTTTCTGATAAATGAAGTAGGCACTTTTGCAGGCCTTTTGCCATGGCTGACTTATAAAGGTCCATTCCCTTGTGCTTTTTCTGGAATGAATACATAGACTGAGCTTAAAGAGATTAGAAAAGCAGCATAATATTGGAGTCATGCTTACTAAAATGAATCTGCATCATATTAAATTTATGTCAGAGCATAATTATAGCAAAAGTGTAAATGCTAGCGCAATATTAGTGTGGTATGTATTTATGGCAACATCTACTCAGTCACTAAAACCTCCAAAAGTCACTAAACTAATAGTGTCCTATTCTTCTTGTGACATTAAAAGTTGATGTCCCAATTTGCCACAATGGTCTGAGCATTGTATGGGTTAGAATTGTACTACTCCAGCAAAAGCCAAAATTCCAAATCATTAAGATCTAGAAGAATTAAATTATACAGTACTACAGTTTTGTAAGTTTATACTTATATATGTCAAATAAATGTGTTCAACACGATTGCAAAAAAGAAAAAACAGATCGAAGACATCCTTTGTTTGTATATGTATTTAATCATTGCCTTTAGTAATATGTTAAAGGTACCAAAATGCATTAAAACATACAAACATGCAACATATACTAGGGCTTGTTTTTCCAATCCGATAGTTTTCCCCTAATGGTCTGAAAGCAGATAATTGCTTTTCTACAATTGAGCATCAGACACAGAATACTAACCGTATCTCTGACCACCAAGGACCAAACGTTAACTGTTCTATTCAGCCCCAGGGGCTAAATCCTATACGTACTATTTTCTACCAGACATGGAATGCAGAAAGCACCATTGTAAACAAATCTATGAATGTATAATATGCTAGTAACCAGCAGACAGTAAAAATGCAGAAGCCATGCACATCATGGGCTGCATATGCTTTGAGATTGCTGTTACTGTCTTAGGAGAAATACATAGTAGACAGAAATTGGGAATGTATTACACGATGCTACATATTTGTGTTAACACTCAATATTAGATTAAGAAATCATTATACACATACAGTACAGCTCATCATTATTGGCACCCCTTCATTTTTTCATAGACTGCCCAATATCTTCAGAAATAAATGTAAATGTTCCAAAGTTATATCATCAGGATTTTTTAATTAGTGGTCCAAAGTAATACAACTAGTGTTGAGCGATACTTTCCGATTTTTGAAAGTATCAGTATCAGATTGGATCGGCCGATATCCAAAAAATATCGGATATCGCCGATACCGATGCCCGATACCAATACAAGTCAATGGGACACAAATATCGGAAACTCTCCTTCAGGCCCTGAGATCCATATTCATGTAAAAAATAAAGAATAAAAATAAAAAATATGGATATACTCACCCTCGGACGAGCCCTGGCTGTCACCGCTGCAAGCGTCTGCCTCCGTTCCTAAGAATGCAGAGTGAAGGACCTTCGATGACGTCGTGGCATGTGATTGGTCACGTGACCGCTCATGTGACCGCTCACGCGACCAATCACAAGCCGCGACGTCATCGCAGGTCCTACACTCACTGCATTCTTAGGAACGGAGGCTGCCGTTTGCAACGCTGAGGTCCAGGGGCCGTCCGAGGGGTGAGTATATCCATATTTTTTATTTTTATTCTTTATTTTTTACATGAATATGGATCCCAGGGCCCGAAGGAGAGTCTCCTCTCCTCCAGACCTTGGGAACCATACGCACCGCACACGCCTGGGAGCTTATAGGAACTTCCGATTCCGATTTCCGATATCACAAAAATATCGGAACTCGGTATCGGAATTCCGATACAGCGAATATCGGCCGATACCCGATATTTGCAGTATCGGAATGCTCAACACTAAATACAACAATAAAAAAATGATTTTCAACGTACATGTTACAATTTCAAAGACGAAACAAAATAAACACCAAGTGCAGCAATAAAGACACTTTAATTAATACTTGGTTGTACACCATTTGACATTGACGACAGCCTCCAAACATTTCCTGTAGCCATCACTAAGCTTCTTCTACTTCTCAGCTGGTATTTTCTCCCACTATTCTTTAGCAGTTTGTTTCTTTAGCATGGTTTGTTCAGTCCATGAAAAACCCCCTACATGGAGTGAATCCTGCCCGGTATACACCGCTTCTGCATTCCTTCGGTAAGCGCCTTGTTTTGGTTACCGGTACTTCACTTTTTGGGGGATATATTTGTGTCTCCCAGGGCTAACCTAATGCACACATGTGGCTGCTTTCCTAGTACTATTTTCTATGTAGGATACATACTCAAGCGGTGTATCTATCGGTGGTGACTCACTCTGTTCTTACCATCCTTGTTGTATTAACAGTATATATTTATGCATCTGTTTGTAAAATTAATAAATTATATTTATAATACTTTTTTGCTCCGGTATACTCCTTTCTTCTTATAGTTCCACCATATGCAGCTCTCCAGTCCAGCTCACCCTACAAGAGACTCTCATTAGGAAAAGAAAGTACTCATCCTCTCATCCGCGTACACAGGATTTGAACGCCCACATTGCTATACTAATCTCACTACAGATGATGCCCTACCGTTTGGTTGAAAGCGAAGCTTTCAAAGACCTGATGGCCCACGCAGTACCACGCTATGACCTACCCAGTCGACACTTCTTTTCGAGAAAAGCCATCCCAGCCCTCCACCAGCATGTCAAAGACCGCATTCTCCATGCCTTGAGGCAATCAGTCAGTGGAAAGGTGCACCTCACAACAGATGCATGGACCAGTAGGCATGGCCGGGGACGTTACGTGTCCATCACGGTGCACTGGGTTAATGTGTAGGATGCAGGGTCCACAGGGGGCAGCCATAGTGGGACAGTTCAGCCTATCCCACAGTCTAAGGAAACAGTTGGCATAAGGCATTCACCACTCCTCCTCCTCCTCCCCCAGAAGCGAAAGCTCGTGCACAGAGCGCAGTCGCCCTACCACTCCATCCGCAGCTGCCAGTGTTGCACACGGGGTGTCCCATTATCGAACAGCTAGTGGTAAGCGTCAGCAGGCTGTGTTTCAAATGAAGTGTTTGGGCGACAACAGACACACCGCGGAAGTACTGTTGGAGTACTTGCAGCAACAAACTCAGTCATGGCTGGGCAGTGTACATCTTGAGGCAGGCAAGGTATTCAGTGATAACGGAAGGAATTTTATGGCTGCCATAGCCCTTTCAGAACTGAAACACATACCTTGCCTGGCTCACACCTTTAACCTGGTGGTGCAGGGCTTCCTCAAAAATTATCCAAAGTTACCAGCCCTGCTCCTGAAGGTGCGAAGACTTTGCTCGCACATCCGCCGGATGCTCATACACTCCAGCCATATGCTGAACCATCAGCGATCGCTGAATCTTCCCCAGCACCGCCTAATAATCGACGTTGCAACAAGGTGGAACTCCACACTGCACATGATTCAGAGGCTGTGCGAACAGAGGCGTGCTGTAATTAATTTGTGGGAGGATACACGGACACGGGCAGGCACTTGGATGGCAGACATGGAGTTGTCTGGTGTGCAGTGGTCGACGCCATCATAAGCATTAACATCCCACTTATGCGTCTGCTGATGCAAAGTTTGACGCACATTAAGGAGCAGGCATCTGCAGCCGAGGAGGAGGGAAGCCTTGATGACAGTCAGCCATTGTCTGCTCAGGGAACTGTGCAGGACGAGTTGGTGGACGAAGAGGATGAGGAGGAGGATGATGGGGATGAATATGTATGGGAGGAGGATGTTTCTCAGGTGGCAATAGAAACTGGTGGCATTGCAAGGTCTGGTACAGGTTTATTGCAGGACACTTGTGATGTTGATTTGCAAGAAAGTGGTCCTCAACCCAGCAGAAACAGTTAATTGACACCTGGAACATTGGCCCACATGGCTGAGTATGCCTTGCGTATCCTAAAAAGGGATTGTTAAAATGATGACCGATGACGACAACTGGTTGGCCTGCCTCCTGGATACAAGATATAAAGGAAAACTGCAAAATATCATGCCACATGAGAACCTAGGTCAAATATTGGCTACCAAACAAGCAACTCTTGTAGACCATTTGGTTCAGGCATTCCCAGCACACAGCGGCGGTGATGGTTCTCACACGAGCTGCAGGGGGCAACATGGCAGAGGTGCTACAGGTGCAGAAATCCGAAGTGGCGTTGGACAGAGGGGTTTTATGACAAGGTTGTGGAATGATTTCGCAATGACCACTGACATGACAGGGACAGCTGCATTGATTCAAAGTGACAGGAGACAGCATTTGTCCAGTATGGTTACAAACTACTTTTCCACCCTTATCGATGTTCTCCCTCACAGGTCATTCCCCTTTGATTACTGGGCATCTAAACTAGACATCTGGCCTGAATTGCCAGAATATGGATTACAGGACCTCGATTGCCCTGCTGTCAGTGTGCTTTCAGAAAGAGTGTTCAGTGCTGCTGGTTCAATACTGACCGAAAAAAGGACACGTCTGGCTACCCAAAATGTTGATTAGCTAACCTTCATTTAAATTAACCAATCATGGATTTCACATTCTTTTGCCCAACCTTCCCCTGCTGACATGTAGCTTGCCTGAAAGATGACTTGCTTTTGGGGGGAGACACTGAACCCCAACTCTGGCCCTGTGGTATAACACAACACTATGAACGTGGCAGAAAGTGGCTGCCTGATATACGACGCACTAGCAGTACAGCTGAATATACACTGTGTGAGAATTTGAATCTCCATTTTTTGGGGGGAGACACTGAACCCTAACTCTGGCCCTGTGGTATAACACAACACTATGAACGTGGCAGAAAGTGGCTGCCTGATATACGACGCACTAGCAGTACCGCTGAATATACACTGTGTGAGAATTTGAATCTCCATTTTTTGGGGGGAGACACTGAACCCTAACTCTGGCCCTGTGGTATAACACAACACTATGAACGTGGCAGAAAGTGGCTGCCTGATATACGACACACTAGCAGTACAGCTGAATATACACTGTGTGAGAATTTGAATCTCCATTTTTTGGGGGGAGACACTGAACCCTAACTCTGGCCCTGTGGTATAACACAACACTATGAACGTGGCAGAAAGTGGCTGCCTGATATACGATGCACTAGCAGTACAGCTGAATATACACTGTGTGAGAATTTAAATCTCCATTTTTTGGGGGGAGACACTGAACCCTAACTCTGGCCCTGTGGTATAACACAACACTATGAACGTGGCAGAAAGTGGCTGCCTGATATACGACGCACTAGCAGTACAGCTGAATATACACTGTGTGAGAATTTGAATCTCCATTTTTTGGGGGGAGACACTGAACCCTAACTCTGGCCCTGTGGTATAACACAACACTATGAACGTGGCAGAAAGTGGCTGCCTGATATACAATGCACTAGCAGTACAGCTGAATATACACTGTGTGAGAATTTAAATCTCCATTTTTTGGGGGGAGACACTGAACCCTAACTCTGGCCCTGTGGTATAACACAACACTATGAACGTGGCAGAAAGTGGCTGCCTGATATACGACGCACTAGCAGTACAGCTGAATATACACTGTGTGAGAATTTGAATCTCCATTTTTTTGGGGGGAGACACTGAACCCTAACTCTGGCCCTGTGGTATAACACAACACTATGAACGTGGCAGAAAGTGGCTGCCTGATATACGACGCACTAGCAGTACAGCTGAATATACACTGTTTGAGAATTTGAATCTCCATTTTTTGGGGGAGACACTGAACCCTAACTCTGGCCCTGTGGTATAACACAACACTATGAACGTGGCAGAAAGTGGCTGGAATTATTATAAAGAAAAAAAAAAAAGGTACTGCAATAACACGCTCCCTAGTCCCTACAATGATCTCAGGACAAGTATGGCAGCAATAAAAAGGACTTCAGAACAAAAAAGTGTGGACAAATAAACAAGACAGGTAACTGTGCAGAAAGGAGCAACAGGATTTTTGCTTTAAAAAAAGCAGTTGGTTTGCACAGCACCGTGCACACAGCTATGCAGCTGATGCACTAAAATACGACCTCCACTGTCCCTGGACAAAAAGGTGGTGTTGGACAGTGGAAATCGCTACAGCACAAGCGGTTTGGGGGTTAATCTTCCCTCCCTAACTATCTCCCTTCTTCTGATGAAGCTGCAGCGACCTCTCCCTATGCTCAGATCAGCAGAAGTAAGATGGCGGTCGGCGTGCACACCCCTTTATAGCCCCTGTGACGCCACAGACAGCAAGCCAATCACTGCCATGCCCTTGTCTAAGATGGTGGGGACAGAGACCTATGTCATCACGCTGCCCACACTCTACGTCCTCCTTCATTGGATGAAAAACGGCGGTAACAGCGTCATACAAAACGCGACTTTGGCGCTCTGATCGTGTACCGCATGGCCGATCCCACACTAGGATCGGTTCGGGTTTCATGAAACCCGACTTTGCCTAAAAGTCGGCGATTTCTGAAAATGACCGATCCGTTTCGCTCAACCCTAGGATCAAGTGTAGGACTCATTGCTGGCCATTTTAAAACAGTCCATTTTTTCTTTTTCAACCATTCCTATGTATTTTTGGATGAGTGCTTTGGGCCATTGTCTTGCTGGAGGACGCATGATTTTGGACTCAAAGTTTTCTTACACTGGCTAGGACAATTTGCTCTAAAATCTCTTGATAATTCTGTCATTTCATGCTTCCTGTGATACGGTCGATGACTCCAATACCTGATGCAGCAAAGCAACACCACAGCATTATGGATCCTTCACCATGCTTAACTGTTAGGTAGGGTCTTCTTTTCCTTATAAGCTTCATTGTGCCAAGCTCTATTTTTATTTCATCTATCTACAGAACATTTTCCCAGAAGGATTGTGGTTTGTCATGGTACTCTTTGGCAAAAATCAGTTCTTCCTTTTTATGTCTTTTCTACAGTAATGATTTCTTACTTGGCCTTTGCCCATAAAGCTCTACTTGGTTTAGTGTGCAGCGTATAGTACTTGTTGAAACCATGACCCCAGACTGTTCTAGGTTGGCCTTCAGGTCTTTGGATGTTTGACGTGGTGTTTTTTCCACTATTCGCACAAACCTTGATGAGACATCTCTCATCAGTTTTCCTCTTTCCCCGATGTCCAGGGGTTACATGCCTGGCAAACTTCTTAATAACATTGCGCACTGTTGAAACTGGGCTACGAAGGTCTTTGGAAATGGCATTATACCCTTTGGAAGTCTTGTATTTGCTAATAATTACAGTTCTGATGCCCTCAGACATCTCCGTTGTCTTTACTATTGTGACAAAGGAACAGAACCTACCATGTGGCTTTTTATAACACTGAAGTCATCATTCATTGGCTAATTAATGTCTCATGGGCACCGACAATTAATCACAGGTGATTCTCATTTGTGATTTACCACAGGCGAGTTAAAATGTGCTTCCGTACTAATTTAATGTAAAGGGTGTCAATACCAGCTTTATTTTTTCTATTTTTCCCTCCCATTATTTTTTGCTTTAAATTATTGTTTCTCATTTGCTCTTTTATATTTAACATGAGTGCTCTATACAAAAAAACTCACTTGATTTATATTTTCAGGAGATATTCCACGTTATGTACATAAACTTTATGGGTGCCAATAGCGATGATTAGGACTGTACATATAAATCTGAAACTACTATGAGAAGCACAGAATTTACTTCTTTGATAATTGAATTATTTATTTTTTTACTTGAAAATGCCAGTACATATCTTTTGACTGCATCACTTAAACATAACCAATAGGTAGAGGATAATAAAGTGGAGCAATTTCTAAATTTAATAAACAAAAAAAAAAGCAAAACAGCCAGATTAAAATAATTGTGCAATTGCAAGGTCAACAGAATCGTCCATCTGCACAGATAAGAAAGATATACAGTATGTCATTGTTACCGCTTAATTTCACAAAAATTAATTGGTGAGGTTCCAGGTGATGAGCTTGCTCAGTTTTTTGCCTCTATGATAGTGTTTGACTCATCTGATTTCACCCCTTGGTTTCAGTGATAGGTGAGAGTCATAACACCCATAGCCTCAATGGTAAAATTTTCTTCTTTTTACTGTGACATGTTAGAATTTTTTTTGAAATTTCAGATACACTTGAAAGCATATATGCAACCAGGACTGAAAAGTTACTTCTGAATCTTTAGTAGTAACACTAAAATATTTTTGTCTGGAATGATCTTGTATTAGTTATGCTCTTCAGTTTCTAAGAAAGGAAATAACTGTCTGCAAATTCCTGACAGCTATTAATTCCTGTGGGGCCAATTTATTTCCTTATCTTTCTACTCCATGTGACTGTCAGTCATGCTTCCCCTCTTGAACACTTTGCAGAGGCATGGTTGATTAAATATTTGATGATACTTGATTGTAGATTATATGCTCTGGGGGGTACTGGTTCTCCTTGAGAAGATCCTGTTGATGTATGGTATCTTACAAGCAAAGTTCCATGCAGAAATGTATGTAAAGTAGTTCTACTCCAGATGGAAGAAAAGTCTTGAGCCTATAGTTTGCTACCCTATAAATTGATGATTGAACCATAAAAGAACCTTGAAAGACAACCAGGGATATTATCCAAAATATACATCAATCTGTAGACAGCTGGATTGAGACAACTCATGCCTGCACAACACACTGCATGCAGTCCACGATGAGCGCTAAGACAGGAGCAGAGGAGCGCTCGTCAGGCCCTGCCCCGATGTACAGCAGCATGATGACCTAATCATGCAGCAGCTGTCACCGCAGTGCCATGCAGAGATGGTGAGGATGTGATGGGGAGTGGCAAGTACTCCGTGAGCCAAAGATTACATGTCCTGACAATTACTGTCACACCCCTAACTCTAATCCCAACCCTAATCCCAACCGCTAGTGTTGAGCATTCCGATACCGCAAGTATCGGGTATCGGCCGATATTTGCTGTATCGGAATTCCGATACTGAGTTCTGATATTTTTGTGATATCGGAAATCGGAATTGGAAGTTCCCAGTGTATGGTTCCCAGGGTCTGGAGAAGAGGAGACTCTCCTTCAGGCCCTGGGATCCATATTCATGTAAAAAATAAAGAATTAAAATCAAAAGTTTTAGGACCTGCGATGACGTCGCGGCTTGTGATTGGTCGCGTGAGCGGTCACATGAGCGGTCACGCGACCAATCACAAGCCGCGACGTCATCGAAGGTCCTAAACTCCTCATTCTTAGGAACGGAGGCTGCCAGTTACATCGGTAAGGTCCAGGGGCCACCGGAGGGGTGAGTATATCCATATTTTTAATTTTAATTCTTTATTTTTTACATGAATATGGATCCCAGGGCCTGAAGGAGAGTTTCCTCTCCTTCAGACCCTGGGAACCATCCAGGATAGCTTCCGATACTTGTGTCCCATTGACTTGTATTGGTATCGGGTATCGGTATCGGCGATATCCGACACTTTCAAGTATCGGAAGGTATCGCTCAACACTACCAACCATAAATGTAATCCAAACCCTAACCCTAACTTTAGCCCCAACCCTAACCCTAACTTTAGCCCCAACCCTAACCCTAACTTTAGCTCCAACCCTAGCCCCAACCCTAACCCTAGCCCTAACCCTAACCCTAACCCTAGCCCTAACCCTAACCCTAGCCCTAACCCTAGCCCTAACCCTAACCCTAATGGGAAAATGGAAATAAATACATTTTTTTAATTTTATTATTTTTCCCTAACTAAGGGGGTGATGAAGGGGGGTTTGATTTACTTTTATAGCATTTTTTATAGCGGATTTTTATGATTGGCAGCCGTCACACACTAAAAGACGCTTTTTATAGCAAAAAAGTTTTGCGTCTCCACATTTTGAGACCTATAATTCTTCCATATTTTGGTCCACAGAGTCATGTGAGGTCTTGTTTTTTGCGGGACGAGTTTACGTTTTTATTAGTAACATTTTCGAACACGTGACAGTTTTTGATCGCTTTTTATTCCGATTTTTGTGAGGCAGAATGACAAAAAACCAGCTATTCATGAATTTCTTTTGGGGGAGGCGTTTATACCATTCCACGTTTGGTAAAATTGATAAAGCAGTTTTATTCTTTGGGTCAGTACGATTACAGCGATACCTCATTTATTTTTTTTTATGCTTTGGCGCTTTTATACGATAAAAACTATTTTATAGAATAAATAATTATTTTGGCATCGCTTTATTCTGAGGACTATAACTTTTTTATTTTTTCTTTAATGATGCTGTATAGCAGCTCGTTTTTTGCGGGACAAGATGACATTTTCAGCGGTACCATGGTTATTTATATCCGTCTTTTTGATCGCGTGTTATTCCACTTTTTGTTCAGCGGTATGATAATAAAGCGTTGTTTTTTGCCTCTGTTTTTTTTTTTTTTTCCTACGTTGTTCACTGAAGGGGTTAACTAGTGATATACTTTTATAGGTGGGGTCGTTACAGACGCGGCGATACTAAATATGTGTACTTTTATTGTTTTTTTTATTATTTAGATAAAGAAATGTATTTATGGGAATAATATTTTTTTTTTCTTTATTTAGGAATTTTTTTTTTTTTTTACACATGTGGAAATTTTTTTTCTTTTACTTTTTTACTTTGACCCGGGGGGGACATCACAGATCGCTGATCTGACAGTTTGCACAGCACTCTGTCAGATCACCGATCTGACTTACAGCACTGCAGGCTTACCAAGCGCTTGCTCTGAGCAGGCACTCGGTAAGCCACCTCCCTCCCTGCAGGACCCGGATGCCGCAGCCATCTTGGATCCAGGCACCTGCAGCGAGGAGGAGGTAAGAGACCCTCACAGCAACGCGATCACATCGCGTTGCTCCGGGGGTCTCAGGGAAGCACGCAGGGAGCCCCCTCCCTGCGCGATGCTTCCCTGTACCGCCGGGGGTTAATGTGCCGGGGGTTAATGTGCTGGGGGCGGTCCGTGACCGTTTCTGGCACATAGTGCCGGATGTCAGCTGCGATAGGCAGCTGACACCCGGCCGCGCTCCCCCCGTGAGCGCCGCCGATCGCGCTGGACGTACTATCCCGTCGGTGGTCATACGGGCCCACCCCACCTCGACGGGATAGTACGTCCAATGTCAGAAAGGGGTTAAAGGTATAATCATAGAAATTGATTATTTGTCATTAGTTTTCAATGACAGGTAATTCTAAATCTGAATCTAAACTATAGTTACTTTCAAAGTTAAAGTAAAAAAAACTTTTATACTAACTAGCTTACATAGAAAGTTTAAAAATAGTGCATATTCTCTTTGCATTTTAAAGTGTAAATACTAAGTAATTTATTTCATAGTGCTCTGCTGACAGAGATCAATAAGTAATCACGAAGCAGACATGTGGATTGAAAATGTAGCTAAAGATTACAAGAAGATAGTTTCTTTGAAGTGTTAAACATGGCTTGTTGTCATGTATTGTAATGAGACGATTGTGACGTATATAATATGATCATATGCTGTGATTTACTTTTTTTGTTGCTTATTAGTATATTTTTCTCTGCAGAATATTCTAACACTTGCATTGAGTAAAACTGCATTTACTTTTAGTCTCTTCCTGATTTCATTTTCTTTTATCTAAAAAATATATTGCTAATCCCGGTATTTGTTTCCACCTTCAAATTTAACACCAAATCCAGTGACTTAGGTTCATGCAGATGTCCGCCATGGCTCTCAAAACTTGAGCATGATATCTTCATATATTTCTATGAGGCTGTCATGTTAGGGTTAGGAAAGCCATGGCCAGTTCATGCAGTAGTGGTCTGTGCTTGAACTGACTTGCATGGATGTCTGCATGAGCTCTAAGGAGGTTGAAAATGGGTTCTTCACGTGCTTACAAATATAAAAGACAATTGCATTGTGAACCATCATTAACCCCTTACTGACATGCGCAAGTGTTCCCGCAAACCGCAGTACTAGTACGACTGCACGATCGAACGGTCTCATGGTGAGCACCGCGGCGATCGTGTATCGCTGATCTGACACAGTGCTATGCAAAGCATCAGATCAGCGATCTGATGTAATATAGTGATGTCCCATCCTGGGACAATGTTATAAAGTTTAAAAAAAATAGAATGTAAAAAAAACTCAAATAAAGAAAAAAATTAATAAATCAGAATTTTCAAATAAATCCATTTATTTATGTAAATAAAAAAACAATAAAAGTACTCATATTTGGTATTGCCGGCATGTCCGTAACGACCCGCTCTATAAAACTATCCCACTAGTTAACCCCTTCAGTGAACACTGCAAAAAAAAAAAAAAACGAGGCAAAAAACAATGCTTTCTCATCATACTGCCAAAAAAAGTGCAATAAAATGTGATCAAAAAGATGGATATAAATAAACATGGTACTGCTGAAAACATCTTGTCCCGCAAAAAAAGCCACCATACAGCGTCATCAGCATAAAAATAAAAAAGTTACAGCTCTCAGAATAAAACGATGCAAAAACAATAATTTTTTATATAAAATAGTTTTTATTGGGTAAAAGCGCCAAAACATAAAAAGATAGAAATGAGGTATCGCTGTAATCGTACTGACCCGAAGAATAAAGCTGCCTTATTAATTTTACCAAACGTAGAACGGTATAAACGCCTCCCTAAAAGAAATTCAGGAATTGCTGGTTTTTGTTCATTCTGCCTTCCAAAAGTAGGAATAAAAAGCGATCATGTCATGTGCCCGAAAATGGTACCAATAAAAACGTCAACTCGTCCCGCAAAAAGCAAGTCTTCACATGAGTCTGTGGGCCAAAATATGGATAAATTATAGCTCTCAAAATGTGGTGATGCAAAAACTATTTTTTGCAATAAAAAGCATCTCTTAGCGTGTGACAGCTGCCAAACATAAAGACCAGCTATATAAACCCGCTATAAATAGTATATCAAACCACCCTTTATCACCCCCTTAGTTAGAGAAAAATAATAAAATTTAAAAAATTTATTTATTTCCATTTTCCCATTAGGGTTAAGGTTAGGGTTGGGGCTAAAGTTAGGGTTAGGGTTGGGGCTAAAGTTAGGGTTAGGGCTAAAGTTAAGGTTGGTGTTTGGATTATGTTTACGGTTGGGGTTAGGGTTGAGATTAGGGTTGGGATTAGGGTTAGGGGTGTGTTCGGGTTAGGGGTGTGGTTAGAGTTATGGTTGGGATTAGGCTTAGGGGTGTGTTGGGGTTAGGGTTGGAGGGGGGGTTTCCACTGTTTAGCCACATCAGGGGCTCTCCAAATGCGACATGGCATCCAATCTCAATTCCAGCCAATTCTGCATTGAAAAAGTAAAACGGTAATCCTTCCCTTCCAAGCTCTGCTTAGCGCCCAAACAGTGGTCCCCCCCCCACATATAGGGTATCAGCGTACTCAGGACAAATTGGATAACAACTTTTGGGGTCCAATTTCTCCTGTTACCCTTGGAAAAATAAAAATTGTGCGCTAAAAGATCATCATTTTGTGGAAAAAAATTATTTTTAATTTTCACAGCCCTACCTTATAAACTTTAGCCATGCTCCCAAACAGTGGTTTACCCCCACATATGGGGTATCAGCGTACTCAGGACAAATTGCACAACAACTTTTGTCATCCAATTTCTCCTGTTACCCTTGGGAAAATAAAAAATTTTGGGCGAAAAGATCATTTTTGTGAAAAAAATATGATTTTTTTTTTACGGATCTACATTATAAACTTCTGTGAAGCACTTGGGGTTCAAAGTGCTCACCACACATCTAGATTAGTTCCTTAGGGGGTCTTCTTTCCAAAATGGTGTCACTTGTGGGGGGTTTCCACTGTTTAGGCATATCAGAGGCTCTCCAAATGCGACATTGTGTCCGATCTCAATTCCAGCAAATTTTGCATTGAAAAGTCAAATGGTGCTCCTTCCCCTTTGAGCTTTTCCATGTGCCCAAACAGTGGTTTACCCCCACATATGGGGTATCGGCATACTCAGGACATATTGTACAACAACTTTTGTGGTCCAATTTCTCCTATTACCCTTTGTAAAATAATACAAATTGGATCTGAAGTAAAAATTTTGTGAAAAAAAGTTAAATATTCAATTTTTTTTAAACAGTCCAAAAATTCCTGTGAAGCACCTGAAGGGTTTTGAGTACCTTGAGGGGTGCAGTTTTTAGAATGGTGTCTCTTTTGGGCATTTTCTGTCATATAGGCCCCTCAAAGTCACTTCAAGTGTGAGGTGGTCCCTAAAAAAATGGTTTTGCAATTTTTTTTGTAAAAATGAGAAATTGCTGGTCAACTTTTAACCCTTATAACTTCCTAACAAAAAATTATGTTTCCAAAATTGTGCTAATGTAAAGCAGACATGTGGGTAATGTTATTTATTAACTATTTTGTATGATATGACTGTCTAATTTAAGGGCATAAAAATTTTCGCTAAATTTCCATTTTTTTCACAAATAAAGGTAAGCCATATCAAAGAAATTTTACCACTATCATAAAGTACAATATGTCACAAGAAAATAATCTCAGAATCACCAGGATCCATTGAAGTGTTTCAGAGTTATGACCTCATAAAGTGACAGTGGTCAGAATTGAAAAAAATGGCCTGGTCAGGAAGTTGAAAACAGGCTTCGGGGTGAAGGGGTTAATACTTTAACATCCAAGACTTTGATTATGCTATGTAAATGTTATAAAATTTTATTTTATGTAGTGCAATATTGTATACCACGCCATGTGCTTACAAATATGTTTTCTTTTTCCTTGAATGCAGAAGGATTTGCAAAAAGGCAGAAACAAGTAAAAATTCCAGATAGAAAACTACAAGTAAGAGATAAGTAGCACTTGTTAATTGGTGTGCCACATAAGAAAGCTAGTTATGGTAAAAGACAAGCAGAAGAAGGAGTGGCATCCTGCACTGCAGTTGTTATATTCTGCACCAGTAGCACCTGTAGGAGGAAAATTATTTCACCTGTATAGAGACCTGCCTTTACAAAAGTAGAGGGGCACAAGGCAGAGATTAGCAACCATGAGAGGAATGCTTAAACACAGCAGTGGGAAGCATAAAGACTTATTGTCAGATGAAGACCTTCGGTAACCACTACTCTAGCTACAGAGGATGCTGAAAAGGAAATGCAGAGGACTCTTACCCGCAGGTACAATGGGTCGAGTGTCCGGTATCTATCGTAGCTATCAGCAACCAAGGAGCCAGGACATGAGGAGAGTGGAGGTGCTCTGGAATACTTTGCACCAACAAGACCTGCGGTCACGTGACCACACTTCAGAGAAGGGGTGGAGCTACTGCAAAGCCCCACTGGGAGCCGACAGCAGCGCAGGAAAGAAAAAGTGAAAACAAGGAAACAGTAGTCAGGTCAGCAAAGTAACAATGTCATACACTGAGAGGGCAGTGTGGTACAGCAGGAATAGCCGGAGGGAGGTCAGGACGTAGCCGAAGGTCATACACAAAGAGGGTGGCAAAGTACAGCAGGGACAACCAAAGGAAGATCAAGACGTAGCCAAAGGTCATACACAAAGAGGGCGGCGAGGTACAGAATCAGCAGACGGAAGACTTTAAAAGGGACGAGACCAGATCAAAAACCAAGCAGACATACAAAGATAGGCACGAAGCACAGGCAGAACAGGGTCAGACACACTCAGCTGTTGTGAAATTGGATTCTGGGCTCCCCCGGTGGCCACTTGTGGAATTGTACTTGTGTGCATCATCCCCTCTGTTCACCTGCTCCTATCAGGATGTGGGAGTCGCTATATAACCTTGCTCCTCTGTCAGTTTCATGCCGGTCAACAATGTAATCAGAAGCCTTCTGTGCATGTTCCTGCTACTAGACAACTCCTAGCTAAGTTGGACTTTTGTCCTTGTGTGTTTTTGCATTTTGTTCCTGTTCACAGCTGCTGTTTCGTTACTGTGTCTGGAAAGCTCTTGTGAGCGGAAATTGCCACTCTGGTGTTATGAGTTAATGCTAGAGTCTTAAAGTAATTTCTGGATGGTGTTTTGATAGGGTTTTCTGCTGACCATGAAAGTGCCCTTTCTGTCTTCATGCTATCTAGTAAGCGGACCTCGATTTTGCTAAACCTATTTTCATACTACGTTTGTCATTTCATCTAAAATCACAGCCAATATATGTGGGGGCCTCTGTCTGCCTTTTGGGAAAATTTCTCTAGAGGTGAGCCAGGACTGTCTTTTCCTCTGCTAGGATTAGGTAGTTCTCCGGCTGGCGCTGGGCATCTAGGGATAAAAAACGTAGGCATGCTACCCGGCCACTTCTAGTTGTGCGGCAGGTTTAGTTCATGGTCAGTATAGTTTCCATCTTCCAAGAGCTAGTTCTCATATATGCTGGGCTATGTTCTCTCGCCATTGAGAATCATGACAGTTTGACTGGCCCAAAAAAGGGTTAAATTACTGGCTGAGAAAGGAGAGAAAAAAGAAGTCTGCTACAATTTTTTTTTTTTTTTTCCTCTAGTTCTGAGTGTGCTCTTAATTGAATCACTTGCTAGTTTGCCTATTCTGCAGCCTTCCTCTCTTTCTCTCCTTCTAATCCTTGAATGGCTCTGTGTTCACCTGTTTCAAATGGATCTTCAGAGTGTAGCTACAGGTTTGAATAATCTCGCCACAAAGGTACAAAATTTGCAAGATTTTGTTGTTCATGCACCTATGTCTGAGCCTAGAATTCCTTTGCCTGAATTCTTCTCGGGGAATAGATCTCACTTTCAAAATTTTAAAAATAATTGCAAATTGTTTTTGTCCCTGAAGTCTCGCTCTGCCGGAGACCCTGCACAGCAGGTCAGGATTGTAATTTCCTTGCTCCGGGGCGACCCTCAGGACTGGGCTTTTGCATTGGCACCAGGGGATCCTGCGTTGCTCAATGTGGATGCGTTTTTTCTGGCCTTGGGGTTGCTTTATGAGGAACCTCATTTAGAGCTTCAGGCGGAAAAGGCCTTGATGTCCTTGTCTCAGGGGCAAGATGAAGCTGAAATATACTGCCAAAAATTCCGCAAATGGTCTGTGCTTACTCAGTGGAATGAGTGCGCCCTGGCGGCGATTTTCAGAGAAGGTCTCTCTGATGCCATTAAGGATGTTATGGTGGGGTTCCCTGTGCCTGCGAGTCTGAATGAGTCCATGACGATGGCTATTCAGATCGATAGGCGTCTGCGGGAGCGCAAACCTGTGCACCATTTGGCGGTGTCTACTGAGAAAACGCCAGAAAATATGCAATGTGATAGAATTCTGTCCAGAAGCGAGCGGCAGAATTTTAGATGAAAAAATGGGTTGTGCTTCTATTGTGGCCTTCCCTGTCACGAGATGTGCGAGGCTTTGTGCAGTCTTGTGACGTTTGTGCTCGGGCCAAGCCTTGTTGTTCTCGGGCTAGTGGATTGTTGTTACCCTTGCCTATCCCGAAGAGGCCTTGGACGCACATCTCGATGGATTTTATTTCGGATCTGCCTGTTTCTCAGAAGATGTCTGTCATCTGGGTGGTGTGTGACCGTTTCTCTAAGATGGTCCATCTGGTTCCCTTGCCTAAGTTGCCTTCTTCTTCCGAGTTGGTTCCTCTGTTTTTTCAAAATGTTGTTCGTTTGCATGGTATTCCGGAGAATATCGTTTCTGACAGAGGGACCCAATTCGTGTCTAGATTTTGGCGAGCATTCTGTGCTAGGATGGGCATAGATTTGTCTTTTTCGTCTGCTTTCCATCCTCAGACTAATGGCCAGACCGAGCGGACTAATCAGACCTTGGAGACATATTTGAGGTGTTTTGTGTCTGCGGATCAGGATGATTGGGTTGCTTTTTTGCCTTTGGCGGAGTTCGCCCTCAATAATCGGGCCAGCTCTGCCACCTTGGTGTCCCCGTTTTTCTGTAATTCGGGGTTTCATCCTCGATTTTCCTCCGGTCAAGTGGAATCTTCGGATTGTCCTGGAGTGGATGCTGTGGTGGAGAGGTTGCATCAGATTTGGGGGCAGGTGGTGGACAATTTGAAGTTGTCCCAGGAGAAGACTCAGCTTTTTGCCAACCGCCGTCGTCGTGTTGGTCCTCGGCTTTGTGTTGGGGACTTGGTGTGGTTGTCTTCTCGTTTTGTCCCTATGAGGGTTTCTTCTCCTAAGTTTAAGCCTCGGTTCATCGGCCCGTACAAGATATTGGAGATTCTTAACCCTGTGTCCTTCCGTTTGGACCTCCCTGCATCCTTTTCGATTCATAATGTTTTTCATCGGTCATTGTTGCGCAGGTATGAGGTACCGGCTGTGCCTTCCGTTGAGCCTCCTGCTCCGGTGTTGGTTGAGGGTGAGTTGGAGTACGTTGTGGAAAAGATCTTAGACTCTCGTGTTTCCAGACGGAAACTCCAGTATCTGGTCAAATGGAAGGGATACGGTCAGGAGGATAATTCTTGGGTCACTGCCTCTGATGTTCATGCCTCCGATCTTGTCCGTGCCTTTCATAGGGCTCATCCTGATCGCCCTGGTGGTTCTGGTGAGGGTTCGGTGCCCCCTCCTTGAGGGGGGGGTACTGTTGTGAAATTGGATTCTGGGCTCCCCCGGTGGCCACTTGTGGAATTGTACTTGTGTGCATCATCCCCTCTGTTCACCTGCTCCTATCAGGATGTGGGAGTCGCTATATAACCTTGCTCCTCTGTCAGTTTCATGCCGGTCAACAATGTAATCAGAAGCCTTCTGTGCATGTTCCTGCTACTAGACAACTCCTAGCTAAGTTGGACTTTTGTCCTTGTGTGTTTTTGCATTTTGTTCCTGTTCACAGCTGCTGTTTCGTTACTGTGTCTGGAAAGCTCTTGTGAGCGGAAATTGCCACTCTGGTGTTATGAGTTAATGCTAGAGTCTTAAAGTAATTTCTGGATGGTGTTTTGATAGGGTTTTCTGCTGACCATGAAAGTGCCCTTTCTGTCTTCATGCTATCTAGTAAGCGGACCTCGATTTTGCTAAACCTATTTTCATACTACGTTTGTCATTTCATCTAAAATCACCGCCAATATATGTGGGGGCCTCTGTCTGCCTTTTGGGAAAATTTCTCTAGAGGTGAGCCAGGACTGTCTTTTCCTCTGCTAGGATTAGGTAGTTCTCCGGCTGGCGCTGGGCATCTAGGGATAAAAAACGTAGGCATGCTACCCGGCCACTTCTAGTTGTGCGGCAGGTTTAGTTCATGGTCAGTATAGTTTCCATCTTCCAAGAGCTAGTTCTCATATATGCTGGGCTATGTTCTCTCGCCATTGAGAATCATGACACTCAGCTCAGAGTATAAACAACAACGAATGACCCCACAATGAGGCTATAAACACCCTTTCAAGATCCCAAAGAGAGGCCATCCACATTAACTCTTAAACCACCTAAACTGCAAACCCAGTGAACCATGACACTTATTCCTGACTGTGAGGATTGCCACAAAAGAGACAATGTTTAGGACTGAGTGTGAAGAGAATTACCACATCAGAGACAGACAAAGACAAGGATCTGTTTGTGAGGAACTGTAATATCTACTATATAATTGTCTAATTCTGTCTGTTTGTCTGCAACGGAAATCCAAAGTAGCTGATTGGTCGCTCTAGCCGGAAGCGACCAATCAGCGATATTGGCATGGAGTTTAACCCCCACTCACAGCGCGACGTAGTTCACTCACGTTTACTGAACAAATTCTGTCAGTCACAGTGTGATGTAGTTCAGTCACATTTACTGGACAAGCTCTGTCAGTCACAGTGCCACATAGTTCACTCACTACATACATATTCTAGAATACCTGATGCGTTAGAATCGGGCCACCATCTAGTGGTAAATAAGTGAGTAGTCCAAAAGAGTGTACAAGTTACAAGCCAAGAACTACTACATTGAGCCAAAAGAGATGGAAAACAAGAATTGTAAATGTTTTCTACACTGTACTGTGACAATCATAAGGCTGGGTTCACATTGCGTTTACAGCAGCCCGTTCAACACTTACGGTAACGGGCTGCTGTAAACGCAAGTGCCGGTATGGCAGCATGCTAGCGCAGATAGAGCATCTGCTAGCTCTATCTGCGCTAGCAGTGACGACCCGGAAACGTTGCAGCCCACGTCTCAGGGTCCGTCACTCAATGATGGCACATCCCTAGCGCACGCCCATTGTGGGTGTGCGCTAGTGATGCGTCCGACATAGGAATTAATGGCGGCCTTAACGGACTACGGTACACCGCGTTTATACTGCCGTGTAACGTAGTCCGTCTAACGGACGCCCATAACGCAGTGTGAACCCAGCCTAATGTTTCCATGTGAAGGAAGTGCTGCTGTGGTGTTTGCCTGAACACTGTCACGAGGATAATGAAAGCGTTGCCCATGTTAGTTCATTGCTACTGTGTTTTACATTTGTCTGTAAAGGCATTTTGCTAGATAAACTTTATAGCTATAAAGCTTCTTGTCTCCCAAGAAAAAAAATCATTTGAACTGATGCTGCTGACAGTTTGCATTATGTTTGTTGTCTCAGAGAAGGGAAATTACTCTCTTCAAATAATGTCAAAGTATCCATACTATTTTATAAAAAGCACACTACGTCATCAGGTACAACCCATACATGTCCATCAGCATCACAATACAAACAATATTTTGTTTGACCACCATAATAGGGATTGCTATACCTCAAATATCTCCTTCACACAATAACTGATTCCATAAAAACTTCTTCTTGCAGCTATTAAATATTAGTAAAGCAAACTAAAGACTTGATTTACAAAGACTCCTAAGGCTGGATTCACACTGTGTTAGCGTTAGCAGCAGCCCGTTCAGCACATACGCTAACGGGCTGCTGTTAACGCAAGTTACATCGCGCTAGCGCAGATAGAGAATCTGCTAGCTCTATCTGCGCTAGCAGTGACAGACCGTGACAGCACGCGTCTCAGGGTCCGTCACTCAATGACGGCATTGCAGTCAATGGCGGCCGTAACGGACTACGTTACACTGCGTTTATGCTGCCGTGTAACGTAGTCCGTCTAACGGACGCCATTAACGCAATGTAAACCCAGCCTTAGCCACTTATTGATGCTCTCATCATAGAAGTTGCATGTTAGTTTTACAGTTGGGGATATACGCTTGCTGCCTCTGAACAATTGATGTACTTATGCCCAAAGTTCAAGCCTAAATCATATAATAAAATAATAATGTAATAATATATTCCATGATACTTTGAAGTTGAGGCAATACCATTTAACTAAAGTGACCAAACAGTGAGAGAAAAGGATAGAGGTCCCTGCCCATAACACCAATAGAATTACAGTGTACATTTGTGTCCACTGAGCCATATCTTGTGTTGTCATTGAATTAAAAAATTACAAAAACACTTCAACTAGACACACTTATTGTACGGTTGTGATTCTTGCTGTGAATCTGGCTGAGAATGTATGTTTTGGAGCTACCTATGGTCTTTTAGTGGCATATTAGGAGTGTAGGTGTAACTGGTTGCAAGTACCATACTGAAAGTGATGGAGAAAATTAAACAGGTACCGTAGAGGGGCAAACCTGTTAATTAAAAATCTAGTTTATTAGCCTCTTTCCACTGCAGACAGTTTTCAATCTTGCTTTTTTGTTATTTTCCTCCCCTTCTTCCAAGTGACACAATTTTTTTATTTTTCTGCTCCAATAAGCATGATGTGACATAGACAAGACCTTTTTTTTGTTTGATAAGTTTTGCTGTAGAATGACATAATTCATTGTTCCACACAATGATCTCAACAACGTATGGTGAAATTGTGAAAAAAGGCAATTCCGACATTGTATTTTCGGTTTTGTTTTTACGATGTACACTGTATAGTATAAAGGACTTGGCATCATGATTCTTCTGTTTTTGTTTAATAATTTTAATGGTGAAAAAAAAATACGTTAATTGGTAAGTTGTAAAAACATTGTTTTGATTTGTGTAACCATATTCCGATTCTTAATATTTAGTTTTGGTCAAGAGAACTGTGTGAAGATTTGCTTTTTTGCATGGTGAGCAGATGATTTTGTTGATACCTTTTTGAGATAAATGCAATGTTTTGTTTTACTTCTATTGGTTCAGTTGTAACAGTTTCTATTTCTATTTTTTGTGGCATTGCAGTGGCCAGAAAACAATATTTAGGCTTTTTTAGTTTTTTTCAGTTTGCTTCTGTTTACCAGTCAATTTTATTAATATTATATTTTGACTGATTGAATGCGGTTACACGATAAACATATATTCTTTATTTATTAATAATTTTATCTTAACTGGGGAGATTAAAAGTGATTTGAATTTTTCTATTTTCTTTTTTAAATATTTTTTAAAACTTTTTTTTCATTTTCTCCTGTATTTATCGGTCATCCTCAGGGGACTTTAACCTACTATCTTCTGATCGCTTATGTTTTATACAGCAGCATTTGAGCATGGCTATATCAAATGAAAATCATGATCTCACTTGAAGTCCAACTTGGGTTTCAAAACTGCAATGTTTTAGCAAACACAAGGGGTCTTCAGCAGTCCCTAGGCTGCCATAGCAGCCCATCGGCACCCTGCAAATGCTAGTGGAACTGGCAAATCCCTAGGCTGCATGGAGTAAATGACACTGTCAGGATCTGCTTCACTTGTGGCTGTTAGTAGTAGGTTCTGGCTGTGTGTCACAGCTATTGCCTTCCGGGTATAGAGACAGCACAGCTATAAGCTCCCTCCATACACCCACTCTTCACTTGCGCCGTATATGGCCGAATATGTACTGCAGATGTCGGGGGGATTTAATAACCCAATATTTAATATAAACTATTAAGTAGTGTAACAAGGTGGCATGGGGCGGTAGTCCTGACTGAGTTCTTTTAAAGCAACAGTCCATAAGCACCCCGGCCCTTGCACATGAAACAGACAGGACAGATACAACCCCAGGTGATTTACCTCTTCTCCACCGACACTGCAGCACAGGCAATTAGGATCCAGGAACACAGTGGTAATCCAAAAGGAGAAACAATTTATTGTAAAATAAAAGAAGTAGAAAAGCTGGATGCAGTAAATGGAATGAAACTTCCTTTTCCTAGTATTCTTCACTGCCATACCAGTGGCAGCAACAGCAATAGTCACCGTCCTCCAGCCGATTTCTGGACGCTTATAATCCTCGGCAGGGCACTACTCAGTCCCAGAGCCCACTTCTCTGCCCATGGGTCTGGAGCAGCAGTTTCTGTACCCCTCCTGGGGTTTGGTGATCTCCCGATCACTGATGAACAACTGCCTAGGCAAGCCTGCCCGGGGCACTGACTGAGGAACAGGAACTTCCCGCTCTTTCTGGAGCTATTAGCCCAACACATTAGCTTAACCCTATCCTTACCCTAAGCTGCCGACATAATACATTACAATAGTACAACATGAAGGCATTACAGACACAGCACATAAACATCAACAATACATTAATACACATAGCAAACCTTACAGTACATATTAGTAACAGTACAAAATACAATGGCAACCATAGGGGACCAGTATGAAGGGAGCACTGAGTGTTTCTGCCACCTCCTTACAGTAGTATTCAGGGTGTCTTTTATTAAAAAAAATAACCCCAGATTAGCTGCAACCTTCTGTATTATGACTGTATGATGAAGTGTTAATGTTTTTAGTTGTTCCAAACATGTTACTTTAGACTCAATTTGGGACAAATCATGTACTCTGGCCTATAAGATAATTCTGGTCCAAATGGTCAGGGTGCTGTGTATGGTATATTATTTATTTGAAGAGTGATTTCAAGAATGATTACAAAGTGTTTTAAAAATTTGGAAATCAAACATTAACCAAATGTTAATATTATATATGCAAAATATACAGTAGGGAACGATATAATTAACAGCTTCACAATTTATTTCCCATTTAGCTCAGGTTAATGACATAATATTTAAATGTGAACAGTGATGCTTAATAAATATGCACTCCGATATTTCTGCAAAGAATGCATAGTACATATTTTCTAGCATGGTTTAGAGCTTCTCCAACTATGAGGGTATGTGCACACATTGCGGATTAACCTTAGGAATTTCTGCTGCAGATTCTTCCTTCTCTTGCCAGAAAGCGCAGGTGTGGTTTTGTTGCGTTTTTGCTGTGTTTTTCATGCGTTTTTTGATGCATTTTTTTCATGCGGTTTTGTATGCGTTTTTGAAAGCTAAATAAAGATCTATTATTGACAAAAAAAAAGATTTGTGATGTCATTACTTGTCCAACCTCCTCTTTTACATTTGTTCAACCCACACTCCATTACACACAGATAGACAGACAGATAGATAGAAACAATGAGATAGATAGATACATAGATAGATAGAAGGAATGAGACCGGCATCACACTAGAGAGTTTTATGGACGTATGAGAGGCGCAAAAACAACGCATTACACACGGACCAATGATTCTCTATGGGGCAGCTCCTATCTGCAGTATATTTCGCAGCCGCATTTTACGGGCGTAGAAAATCACAGCATGCTGCGTTTGTCAGCGTATTGCGCAAAAACTTCGCCAATTAAAGTCTTGCCAACCTTGCCAACGGATTACATACAGAACACTGTTTTGGGAACATTTCTGCGTATTGCGCCAGTAAAAAAAAACGGACCGTATTTTCCTACACCAAGTGTGATGCCGGCCTGAGATAGATAGATAGATAGATAGATAGATAGATAGATAGATAGCAGGAATGAGATGGATAGATGTAGATAGATACATGGATAGTTAGGCTACTTTCACACATCAGTTTGTTTCTGTCAGGCAGGATTCGGCGAATTTTTGAAAAAACCGATCCGTTGCAAATAGTGAAAAACTGATGCAACTGATCCGTTTTTTTTTTTCTAAAGAGAGAGCGAGCGGAAAATGTGCATGATTTTAATGGAAACATGCATGAAAAAATGGATTCGGAGGCCGGATTCATCATTTAACATCTCAGTTTCATACGTTTTTCGCCGGATCCGTCGCTGTGCGTTTTTTCGCCGGACAGAAAAACCGTTCCTCTGTATGTGTTTACCGTCCGGCAGAAAAATATTTTTTGATAGATCCGGCAAAAAACGGATGAAACATGTGGCCATCAGGTGCAATCCGGCGCTCATACAACTCTATGAGAAAAAACGGATCCACCAGAAAAAAAAGGATCGTTTTTTTCAAAACTCGCCGGATTGTGCCTGACGGCAAAAACCTGATGTGTGAAATTAGCCAGATAGATATATGGATAGAAACATCTATGTATCTACCATATTATTGTCTAAGGGTCACTTCCGTCTTTCTGTCTGTCTTTCTGTCTGTCATGGAAATCCCAAGTAGCTGATTGGTCGCGGCCAGGGGCCACAACCAATCAGCGACGGGCACAGTCCAGCCGTGAAATGGCCGCTCCCTACTCCCCTGCCATCAGTGCCCGCTCCATACTCCCCCCAGTCAGCGCCTGCGTTACACCGCGGCATAACGAGGTCTGTTAATGCTGCTATTAACCCTATGTGACAAACTTTTTACTATTGATGCTGCCTATGCAGCATCAGAAGTAAAAAGATCTAATGTTAAAAATAAAAAAAAGAATAAAAAATCATGATATACTCACCTTCCGGGGCCTTTCCTGCTCCTCGCAACGCTCCGGGCCATGCATTGCGGTCTCGCGAGATGATGACGTAGCGCTCTCACGAGACCGCAATGCATTCCTGGGACCAGAACGTCGCGAGGAGCATCGCTGAATGCCTCGCCTGGATCTGGGGGCTGACGGAAGGTGAGTATATAACTATTTTTTATTTTATTTTTTTAACGGGGATATGGTGCCCACACTGCTGCATAGTACTTGGGCTGTGTTATATACTACGTGGCTGCTACATACTATGTGGGCAGTGTTATATACTATGAGGGCAGTGTTATATACTGCATGGGCTGCATTATACACTGCATGGGCTGTGCTATATACTACGTGGGCAGTGTTATATACTGCATGGGCTGTGCTATATACTGCATGGGCTGTGTTATATACTACATGTCTGTGCTATATACTACGTGGCTCCTATATACTACATGGCTGTGTTATATAATACGTGGTTGCTATATATTATGTGGGCTGTGTTATATACTATGTGGCTGTGTTATATACTACGTGGCTGTGTTATATACTACATGGCTGGGTAATATACTACGTGGCTGCTATTTATTACATGGGCTGTGTTATATGCTTCGTGGCTGTGCTATATACTACGTGGCTGTGCTGTATACTGCGTGGCTCCTATATACTACATGGCTGTGTTATATACTACATGGCTGCTATTTATTACATGGGCTGTGTTATATGCTACGTGGCTGTGCTATATACTACGTGGCTGTGCTATATACTATGTGGCTGTGCTATATACTACGTGGCTGTGTTATATACTATGTGGCTGTGCTATATACTATGTGGCTGTGTTATATACTACATGGCTGTGTTATATACTACGTGGCTGTGCTATATATTACGTGGGCTGTGTTATATGCTACGTGGCTGTGTTTTGTACTATGTGGCTGTGCTATATACTACGTGGCTGTGCTATATACTACGTGGCTGTGCTATATGCTATTTGGCTGTGCTATATGCTACGTGGCTGTGCTATATACTACGTGGCTGTGCTATATACTACGTGGCTGTGCTATAAAGTACGTGGCTGCTATATACTATGTGGCTATGCTATATACTACGTGGCTGTGCTATATACTACGTGGCTGTCTGTGTTACGTGGGCTGTGCTATATACTATGTGGCTGCTATATACATACATACATACATACATACATACATACATACATATTCTAGAATACCCGATGCGTTAGAATCGGGCCACCATCTAGTCTATAGATATATCTATAGATATATCCATAGATAGGCTGATGTTGATTAATGAACATAAAGAAAAAAACGGGAAAAAAAGGCGTGGGCTCCTGCGCAATTTTCTGCACCAGAGTGGGAAAGCCGACGGCTGGGGGCCAATATTTATAGACTGGGAAGGGGTTGATACCCATGGCCCCTTTCCAGGCTATGAATATCAGCCCGCAGCTGTCGGCGTAGCCTTTACTGGCTATTAAAATAGGGGGAGCCCCAAAAAAATGTCCCCCTATATTTTATAGCCAGAAAGGCTACGCAGACAGCTGCGGGCTGATATTCATAGCCTAGAAAGGGGCCATGGATATTGGCCCCCCGGCTACAAATACCAGTCCGCAGCCGCCCCAGAAACGGCGCATCTGTAAGATGCGCCAATTCCGGCACTTAGCCCCTCTCTTCCCACTCCCGAGTAGCGGTGGGATATGGGGTAATAAGGGGTTAATGTCACCTTGCTATTGTAAGCCGGGTTAATAATGGAGAGGCGTTAATAAGACGCCTATCCATTATTAATCCTAGAGTAGTGAAAAGGTTAAAAAAAATAAAGACACAGCCAGAAAAAAGTATTTTATTATTCTTAATTTAACCATACTTACCATACTTCAGCGCCTGCAAAAAACATAAAATAATAAACCGTATACTCCCTGTCCAACGCAGTCCAATTAATAACGAGTGTCACACGATCTCCCCTATAGAACAGTGACATCGGGTGATGTCACTGCTCTATAGTACCTTCAGTGACACACTGACAGGAGACAATGGCTCCTGCAGTGCATCACTGAGAGGTTACCTTAGTTCACTGGTCTCACTTTATGGCATTTGCTGTGTGGGAACTGTTGTGGATTCTGTTTTTGGGCTCCCTCTGGTGGTTACAACTGGTACTGGGTGACTTTGATGGGTTGCGGTCTCTGGTTTCCACCTGTCCATCAGAGGCTGGGTGTTTCCTATTTAACCTGGCTTTCCTGTCATTCCCTTGCCGGCTATCAATGTATCAGTGTGTCTCTGTTACTTTTGCTACCTGCTCCTAAAGCCTTCAGGACAAGCTAAGTCTGCATTTCCCTGTTTCATGTTTGCTTTCATGTTTTTAGTCCAGCTTGCAGATATGTAATTCTCTGCGGCTGGTTGCTCTAGTGGGCTGAAATTACCACTCATGTACCATGAGTTGGCACATGAGTTCAAGTAATTTCAGGATGGTATTTTGAAGGGTTTTTAAGCTGACCGTGCAGTGCACCTTTTGTATCCTCTGCTATCTAGCTTAAAGCGGGCCTCATTTTGCTGAATCTATTTTCATAACTACGTTTGTGCCTTCCTCTCATTTCACCATCATTATATGTGGGGGGCTGCTATTTCTGTGGGAATATTTCTCTGGAGGCAAGATAGGTCTGTGATTCTTCTGATAGGGGAAGCTAGATCTCCGGCTGGCGCGAGGCGTCTAGAGTCCCCCCAGGAACGCTCCCTGGCTACTGTTAGTTGAGTGTTGAGGTTCAGGATCGCGGTCAGCTCAGGTTCCATCACCCTAGAGCTCGTCCTGTTTTTGCCCGTGTTATGTGTTAAATTCCCTGCCATTGGGAACATGACAGAATAGCCGGCCTACAAAGTGTTAATTGTTTGGGCTGAAGCAGGAGGAAAAGAAGTGTTGAAGGGTAATTTTTTTTTTTTTTCCCCTCAGAGTTTTGCTGCCTAGCCCTTAATTGCTGTCTAGCTGCTTCTTACCTCCTCTTAACCCTTGAATGGCTCTGACCTTAGCTGTTTAACATGGATGTCCAGAGTTTGGCTTCCAGCCTGAATAATCTTGCTGCAAAAGTTCAAAACATACAGGATTTTGTTGTTCACACTCCTATGTCTGAACCTAGAATTCCTATTCCAGAGTTTTTTTCTGGAGATAGATCTACCTTCCTGAATTTCAGGAACAATTGCAAATTGTTTCTTTCTTTGAAATCTCGCTCCTCTGGAGACCCTGCTCAGCAGGTCAAGATTGTAATATCTTTCCTGCGGGGCGACCCTCAGAATTGGGCATTTGCATTGGCACCAGGGGATCCTGCATTGCTCAGTGTGGATGCGTTTTTTCTGGCACTGGGATTGCTCTATGAGGAACCTAATCTGGAGATTCAGGCTGAAAAGGCTTTATTAGCCCTCTCTCAGGGGCAAGATGATGCGGAAGTATATTGTCAAAAATTTCGGAAATGGTCGGTGCTTACTCAGTGGAAAGAGTGCGCCCTGGCTGCAAACTTCAGAGATGGTCTTTCTGAGGCCATTAAGGATATTATGGTGGGGTTCCCTGCGCCTACAGGTCTGAATGAGTCTATGGCTATGGCCATTCAGATTGATCGGCGTTTACGGGAGCGCAAACCTGTGCACCAGTTGGCGGTGTCTTCTGAACAGGCACCTGAGACTATGCAATGTGATAGAATTCAGTCCAGAAGTGAACGGCAAAACTATAGGCGGAAAAATGGATTGTGTTTTTATTGTGGTGATTCAGCTCATGTTATATCAGCATGCTCTAAACGCACAAAAAAGGTTGATAAATCTTTTGCCATTAGTACTCTGCAGTCTAAGTTCATTTTGTCTGTAACTCTGATTTGTTCACTGTCATCCATTTCCGTCGATGCCTATGTGGATTCGGGCGCTGCCCTGAGTCTTATGGATTGGTCATTTGCCAAACGCTGCGGTTTTAGTCTGGAGCCTCTGGAAGTTCCTATTCCTTTGAAGGGAATTTACTCTACACCATTGGCTATGAATAAACCGCAGTACTGGACACAAGTGACCATGCGCATGACTCCCGTTCATCAGGAGGTGATTCGCTTCCTTGTACTGTATAATTTACATGATGTACTAGTGCTTGGTCTGCCATGGTTACAAACTCATAATCCAGTCCTGGATTGGAAAACAATGTCTGTGTTAAGCTGGGGATGTCAGGGGGTTCATGATGATGCACCTCTGATTTCAATCGCTTCATCTACTCCTTCTGAGGTCCCTGCGTTTTTGTCTGACTATCGGGATGTTTTTGAGGAGCCTAAGCTCAATTCGCTCCCTCCTCATAGGGATTGTGACTGTGCTATAGAATTAATTCCTGGCAGTAAGTTCCCTAAGGGTCGTTTATTTAATCTGTCAGTGCCAGAGCATACTGCTATGCGGAATTATATTAAGGAGTCCTTGGAAAAGGGACATATTAGTCCATCTTCGTCCCCTCTGGGAGCAGGTTTTTTTTTCGTGGCTAAAAAAGATGGTTCCCTGAGGCCTTGTATAGATTATCGCCTTCTGAATAAGATTACAGTCAAATATCAGTATCCATTGCCATTATTGACTGATTTGTTTGCTCGCATTAAGGGGGCTAGGTGGTTCACTAAGATAGATCTTCGTGGTGCGTATAATCTTGTGCGGATGAAGCAGGGTGATGAGTGGAAAACCGCATTTAATACGCCTGAGGGCCATTTTGAGTATTTGGTAATGTGTTGTGAAATTGGATTCTGGGCTCCCCCGGTGGCCACTTGTGGAATTGTACTTGTGTGCATCATCCCCTCTGTTCACCTGCTCCTATCAGGATGTGGGAGTCGCTATATAACCTTGCTCCTCTGTCAGTTTCATGCCGGTCAACTATGTAATCAGAAGCCTTCTGTGCATGTTCCTGCTACTAGACAACTCCTAGCTAAGTTGGACTTTTGTCCTTGTGTGTTTTTGCATTTTGTTCCTGTTCACAGCTGCTGTTTCGTTACTGTGTCTGGAAAGCTCTTGTGAGCGGAAATTGCCACTCTGGTGTTATGAGTTAATGCTAGAGTCTTAAAGTAATTTCTGGATGGTGTTTTGATAGGGTTTTCTGCTGACCATGAAAGTGCCCTTTCTGTCTTCATGCTATCTAGTAAGCGGACCTCGATTTTGCTAAACCTATTTTCATACTACGTTTGTCATTTCATCTAAAATCACCGCCAATATATGTGGGGGCCTCTGTCTGCCTTTTGGGAAAATTTCTCTAGAGGTGAGCCAGGACTGTCTTTTCCTCTGCTAGGATTAGGTAGTTCTCCGGCTGGCGCTGGGCATCTAGGGATAAAAAACGTAGGCATGCTACCCGGCCACTTCTAGTTGTGCGGCAGGTTTAGTTCATGGTCAGTATAGTTTCCATCTTCCAAGAGCTAGTTCTCATATATGCTGGGCTATGTTCTCTCGCCATTGAGAATCATGACAGTTTGACCGGCCCAAAAAAGGGTTAAATTACTGGCTGAGAAAGGAGAGAAAAAAAAAAGTCTGCTACAATTTTTTTTTTTTTTCCTCTAGTTCTGAGTGTGCTCTTAATTGAATCACTTGCTAGTTTGCCTATGCTGCAGCCTTCCTCTCTTTCTCTCCTTCTAATCCTTGAATGGCTCTGTGTTCACCTGTTTCAAATGGATCTTCAGAGTGTAGCTACAGGTTTGAATAATCTCGCCACAAAGGTACAAAATTTGCAAGATTTTGTTGTTCATGCACCTATGTCTGAGCCTAGAATTCCTTTGCCTGAATTCTTCTC
Source organism: Ranitomeya variabilis (assembly GCF_051348905.1). Taxonomy (NCBI): domain Eukaryota; kingdom Metazoa; phylum Chordata; class Amphibia; order Anura; family Dendrobatidae; genus Ranitomeya; species Ranitomeya variabilis. The sequence goes on along the minus strand of NC_135233.1, from coordinate 926,359,269 downwards.
GGGGAATAGATCTCACTTTCAAAATTTTAAAAATAATTGCAAATTGTTTTTGTCCCTGAAGTCTCGCTCTGCCGGAGACCCTGCACAGCAGGTCAGGATTGTAATTTCCTTGCTCCGGGGCGACCCTCAGGACTGGGCTTTTGCATTGGCACCAGGGGATCCTGCGTTGCTCAATGTGGATGCGTTTTTTCTGGCCTTGGGGTTGCTTTATGAGGAACCTCATTTAGAGCTTCAGGCGGAAAAGGCCTTGATGTCCTTGTCTCAGGGGCAAGATGAAGCTGAAATATACTGCCAAAAATTCCGCAAATGGTCTGTGCTTACTCAGTGGAATGAGTGCGCCCTGGCGGCGATTTTCAGAGAAGGTCTCTCTGATGCCATTAAGGATGTTATGGTGGGGTTCCCTGTGCCTGCGAGTCTGAATGAGTCCATGACGATGGCTATTCAGATCGATAGGCGTCTGCGGGAGCGCAAACCTGTGCACCATTTGGCGGTGTCTACTGAGAAAACGCCAGAAAATATGCAATGTGATAGAATTCTGTCCAGAAGCGAGCGGCAGAATTTTAGACGAAAAAATGGGTTGTGCTTCTATTGTGGTGATTCAACTCATGTTATATCAGCATGCTTTAAGCGTACTAAGAAGCCTGACAAGTCTGTTTCAATTAGCACTTTACAGTCTAAGTTTATTCTATCTGTGACCCTGATTTGTTCTTTGTCATCTATTACCGCGGACGCCTATGTCGACTCTGGCGCTGCTTTGAGTCTTATGGATTGGTCCTTTGCCAAACGCTGTGGGTATGATTTGGAGCCATTGGAGGCTCCGATACCTCTGAAAGGGATTGACTCCACCCCATTGGCTAGTAATAAACCACAATACTGGACACAAGTGACTATGCGTGTTAATCCGGATCACCAGGAGGTTATTCGCTTTCTGGTGCTGTATAATCTACATGATGTTTTGGTGCTGGGATTGCCATGGCTGCAATCTCATAACCCAGTCCTCGACTGGAGAGCTATGTCTGTGTTAAGCTGGGGATGTAAAGGAACTCATGGGGACGTACCTTTGGTTTCCATTTCATCATCTATTCCCTCTGAGATTCCTGAATTCTTGTCTGACTTTCGTGACGTTTTTGAAGAACCCAAGGTTGGTTCACTACCTCCGCACCGGGAGTGCGATTGTGCCATAGACTTGATTCCGGGTAGTAAATACCCTAAGGGTCGTTTATTTAATCTGTCTGTGCCTGAACACGCGGCTATGCGAGAATATATAAAGGAGTCCTTGGAAAAGGGACATATTCGTCCTTCGTCATCTCCCTTAGGAGCCGGTTTTTTCTTTGTGTCTAAGAAAGACGGCTCTTTTAGGCCGTGTATTGATTATCGACTTTTGAATAAAATCACGGTTAAATATCAATATCCGTTACCACTGCTTACTGATTTGTTTGCTCGTATAAAGGGGGCCAAGTGGTTCTCTAAGATTGATCTCCGTGGGGCGTATAATTTGGTGCGAATCAAGCAGGGGGATGAGTGGAAAACCGCATTTAATACGCCCGAGGGCCATTTTGAGTATTTGGTGATGCCTTTTGGTCTTTCAAATGCCCCTTCAGTCTTCCAGTCCTTTATGCATGACATTTTCCGCGATTATTTGGATAAATTTATGATTGTGTATCTGGATGATATTCTGATTTTTTCGGATGACTGGGACTCTCATGTCCAGCAGGTCAGGAGGGTTTTTCAGGTTTTGCGGTCTAATTCCTTGTGTGTGAAGGGTTCTAAGTGTGTTTTTGGGGTTCAAAAGATTTCCTTCTTGGGATACATTTTTTTCCCCTCTTCCATCGAGATGGATCCTGTCAAGGTTCAGGCTATTGGTGATTGGACGCAACCCTCTTCTCTTAAGAGTCTTCAGAAATTTTTGGGCTTTGCTAACTTTTATCGTCGATTTATTGCTGGTTTTTCTGATGTTGTAAAACCATTGACTGATTTGACTAAGAAGGGTGCTGATGTTGCTGATTGGTCCCCTGATGCTGTGGAGGCCTTTCGGGAGCTCAAGCGCCGCTTTTCTTCCGCCCCAGTGTTGCGTCAGCCTGATGTTGCTCTTCCTTTTCAGGTTGAGGTCGACGCTTCTGAAATCGGAGCTGGGGCGGTGTTGTCGCAGAGAAGTTCCGACTGCTCCGTGATGAGACCTTGTGCCTTTTTTTCCCGTAAATTTTCGCCCGCCGAGCGGAATTATGATATTGGGAATCGGGAGCTTTTGGCCATGAAGTGGGCTTTTGAGGAGTGGCGTCACTGGCTTGAGGGGGCCAGACATCAGGTGGTGGTATTGACTGACCACAAAAATTTAATTTACCTTGAGTCTGCCAGGCGCCTGAATCCTAGACAGGCGCGCTGGTCGTTGTTTTTCTCTCGGTTTAATTTTGTGGTGTCTTACCTACCGGGTTCTAAGAATGTTAAGGCGGATGCCCTTTCTAGGAGTTTTGAGCCTGACTCCCCTGGTAATTCTGAGCCCACAGGTATCCTTAAAGATGGAGTGATATTGTCTGCCGTTTCTCCAGACCTGCGGCGGACCTTGCAGGAGTTTCAGGCGGATAGACCTGATCGTTGCCCACCTGGTAGACTGTTTGTTCCTGATGATTGGACCAGTAGAGTCATCTCTGAGGTTCATTCTTCTGCGTTGGCAGGTCATCCTGGAATCTTTGGTACCAGGGATTTGGTGGCAAGGTCCTTCTGGTGGCCTTCCCTGTCACGAGATGTGCGAGGCTTTGTGCAGTCTTGTGACGTTTGTGCTCGGGCCAAGCCTTGTTGTTCTCGGGCTAGTGGATTGTTGTTGCCCTTGCCTATCCCGAAGAGGCCTTGGACGCACATCTCGATGGATTTTATTTCGGATCTGCCTGTTTCTCAGAAGATGTCTGTCATCTGGGTGGTGTGTGACCGTTTCTCTAAGATGGTCCATCTGGTTCCCTTGCCTAAGTTGCCTTCTTCTTCCGAGTTGGTTCCTCTGTTTTTTCAAAATGTTGTTCGTTTGCATGGTATTCCGGAGAATATCGTTTCTGACAGAGGGACCCAATTCGTGTCTAGATTTTGGCGGGCATTCTGTGCTAGGATGGGCATAGATTTGTCTTTTTCGTCTGCTTTCCATCCTCAGACTAATGGCCAGACCGAGCGAACTAATCAGACCTTGGAGACATATTTGAGGTGTTTTGTGTCTGCGGATCAGGATGATTGGGTTGCTTTTTTGCCTTTGGCGGAGTTCGCCCTCAATAATCGGGCCAGCTCTGCCACCTTGGTGTCCCCGTTTTTCTGTAATTCGGGGTTTCATCCTCGATTTTCCTCCGGTCAAGTGGAATCTTCGGATTGTCCTGGAGTGGATGCTGTGGTGGAGAGGTTGCATCAGATTTGGGGGCAGGTGGTGGACAATTTGAAGTTGTCCCAGGAGAAGACTCAGCTTTTTGCCAACCGCCGTCGTCGTGTTGGTCCTCGGCTTTGTGTTGGGGACTTGGTGTGGTTGTCTTCTCGTTTTGTCCCTATGAGGGTTTCTTCTCCTAAGTTTAAGCCTCGGTTCATCGGCCCGTACAAGATATTGGAGATTCTTAACCCTGTGTCCTTCCGTTTGGACCTCCCTGCATCCTTTTCGATTCATAATGTTTTTCATCGGTCATTGTTGCGCAGGTATGAGGTACCGGCTGTGCCTTCCGTTGAGCCTCCTGCTCCGGTGTTGGTTGAGGGTGAGTTGGAGTACGTTGTGGAAAAGATCTTAGACTCTCGTGTTTCCAGATGGAAACTCCAGTATCTGGTCAAATGGAAGGGATACGGTCAGGAGGATAATTCTTGGGTCACTGCCTCTGATGTTCATGCCTCCGATCTTGTCCGTGCCTTTCATAGGGCTCATCCTGATCGCCCTGGTGGTTCTGGTGAGGGTTCGGTGCCCCCTCCTTGAGGGGGGGGTACTGTTGTGAAATTGGATTCTGGGCTCCCCCGGTGGCCACTTGTGGAATTGTACTTGTGTGCATCATCCCCTCTGTTCACCTGCTCCTATCAGGATGTGGGAGTCGCTATATAACCTTGCTCCTCTGTCAGTTTCATGCCGGTCAACTATGTAATCAGAAGCCTTCTGTGCATGTTCCTGCTACTAGACAACTCCTAGCTAAGTTGGACTTTTGTCCTTGTGTGTTTTTGCATTTTGTTCCTGTTCACAGCTGCTGTTTCGTTACTGTGTCTGGAAAGCTCTTGTGAGCGGAAATTGCCACTCTGGTGTTATGAGTTAATGCTAGAGTCTTAAAGTAATTTCTGGATGGTGTTTTGATAGGGTTTTCTGCTGACCATGAAAGTGCCCTTTCTGTCTTCATGCTATCTAGTAAGCGGACCTCGATTTTGCTAAACCTATTTTCATACTACGTTTGTCATTTCATCTAAAATCACCGCCAATATATGTGGGGGCCTCTGTCTGCCTTTTGGGAAAATTTCTCTAGAGGTGAGCCAGGACTGTCTTTTCCTCTGCTAGGATTAGGTAGTTCTCCGGCTGGCGCTGGGCATCTAGGGATAAAAAACGTAGGCATGCTACCCGGCCACTTCTAGTTGTGCGGCAGGTTTAGTTCATGGTCAGTATAGTTTCCGTCTTCCAAGAGCTAGTTCTCATATATGCTGGGCTATGTTCTCTCGCCATTGAGAATCATGACAGTAATGCCTTTTGGACTTTCTAATGCTCCTTCAGTCTTTCAGTCCTTTATGCACAATATTTTCCGTGAATATCTGGATAAGTTTATGATTGTGTATTTGGATGATATTTTGGTGTTTTCTGATGACTGGGAGTCTCATGTTCTACAGGTCAGGAAGGTGTTTCAAGTCCTGCGGGCCAATTCTCTGTTTGTGAAGGGCTCAAAGTGTCTCTTCGGAGTCCAGAAGATTTCTTTTTTGGGGTACATTTTTTCTCCTTCTACTATTGAGATGGATCCCGTCAAGGTGCAGGCGATTTGTGACTGGACACAACCTACATCTGTTAAGAGTCTTCAGAAGTTTTTGGGTTTTGCTAATTTTTATCGTCGGTTCATTACTAATTTTTCCAGTGTTGTTAAACCTTTGACTGATTTGACTAAAAAGGGTGCTGATGTTGCTAATTGGTCTCCTACGGCTGTGGAGGCCTTTCAGGAACTTAAGCGCCGGTTTTCTTCTGCTCCTGTGTTATGTCAACCAGATGTTTCACTTCCCTTTCAGGTTGAGGTTGATGCTTCCGAGATTGGAGCGGGGGCGGTTTTGTCACAGAGAAGTTCCGATGGCTCGGTGATGAAGCCATGTGCGTTCTTTTCTAGAAAATTCTCGCCCGCCGAGCGCAATTATGATGTGGGTAATCGGGAGCTTTTGGCCATGAAGTGGGCATTTGAGGAGTGGCGTCATTGGCTTGAGGGTGCTAGACATCGTGTGGTGGTCTTGACTGACCACAAAAATCTGATTTACCTTGAGTCTGCCAGGCGTCTGAATCCTAGACAGGCTCGTTGGTCGTTATTCTTTTCTCGTTTCAATTTTGTGGTTTCATACCTGCCAGGTTCAAAGAATTTGAAGGCGGATGCTCTTTCCAGGAGTTTTGTGCCTGACTCTCCTGGAGACTCTGGGCCTACTGGTATCCTTAGGGATGGGGTAATATTGTCCGCCGTCTCCCCAGACTTGCGACGTGCATTGCAGGAGTTTCAGGCGGATAAACCTGATCGTTGTCCACCAGAAAGACTGTTTGTTCCGGATGATTGGACCAGTAGAGTCATCTCCGAGGTCCATTCTTCTGTGTTGGCTGGTCATCCTGGAATATTTGGTACTAGAGATTTGGTGGCCAGGTCTTTTTGGTGGCCTTCCTTGTCAAGGGATGTGCGCACCTTTGTGCAGTCTTGTGAAGTGTGTGCTCGGGCTAAGCCTTGCTGTTCTCGGGCCAGTGGGTTGTTGTTACCCTTGCCTATCCCGAAGAGGCCTTGGACGCACATTTCCATGGATTTTATTTCAGATCTCCCTGTCTCACAGAAAATGTCCGTTATCTGGGTTGTGTGTGACCGCTTTTCTAAGATGGTTCATTTGGTACCCTTGCCTAAGTTGCCTTCCTCATCTGAGTTGGTTCCTTTGTTTTTTCAGAACGTGGTTCGTTTGCATGGGGTTCCGGAGAATATCGTTTCTGACAGGGGATCCCAGTTTGTGTCTAGATTTTTGCGGACGTTTTGTGCTAAGATGGGCATTAATTTGTCTTTCTCGTCTGCATTCCATCCTCAGACGAATGGCCAGACGGAGCGAACTAATCAGACCTTGGAAACTTATTTAAGGTGTTTTGTTTCTGCTGATCAAGATGACTGGGTTGCCTTTTTGCCACTGGCCGAATTTGCCCTTAATAATCGGGCTAGTTCTGCTACTTTGGTTTCTCCTTTCTTTTGTAATTCGGGGTTTCATCCTCGTTTTTCCTCTGGTCAGGTGGAGCCTTCAGATTGTCCTGGAGTGGACGTGGTGGTGGACAGGCTACATCAGATTTGGAATCAGGTGGTGGACAATTTGAAGTTGTCTCAGGAGAAGGCTCAGCAGTTTGCTAATCGCCGTCGCCGCGTGGGTCCCCGACTTCGTGTTGGGGACTTGGTGTGGTTGTCTTCTCGTTTTGTCCCTATGAAGGTCTCTTCTCCTAAGTTCAAGCCTCGGTTCATCGGTCCTTATAAGATCTTGGAGATTCTTAACCCTGTATCTTTTCGTTTGGATCTCCCAGCATCGTTTGCTATTCATAATGTGTTCCATCGGTCGTTATTGCGGAGGTATGAGGTGCCCGTTGTTCCTTCGGTTGAGCCTCCTGCTCCGGTGCTGGTGGAGGGAGAATTGGAGTATGTTGTTGAGAAGATCTTGGATTCTCGTGTTTCCAGACGTAAACTCCAGTATTTGGTTAAGTGGAAGGGTTATGGTCAGGAGGATAATTCCTGGGTGGTCGCCTCTGATGTTCATGCGACTGATTTGGTCCGCGCCTTCCATAGAGCTCATCCTGATCGCCCTGGGGGTTCTCGTGAGGGTTCGGTGACCCCTCCTCAAGGGGGGGGTACTGTTGTGGATTCTGTTTTTGGGCTCCCTCTGGTGGTTACAACTGGTACTGGGTGACTTTGGTGGGTTGCGGTCTCTGGTTTCCACCTGTCCATCAGAGGCTGGGTGTTTCCTATTTAACCTGGCTTTCCTGTCATTCCCTTGCCGGCTATCAATGTATCAGTGTGTCTCTGTTACCTTTGCTACCTGCTCCTAAAGCCTTCAGGACAAGCTAAGTCTGCATTTCCCTGTTTCATGTTTGCTTTCATGTTTTTAGTCCAGCTTGCAGATATGTAATTCTCTGCGGCTGGTTGCTCTAGTGGGCTGAAATTACCACTCATGTACCATGAGTTGGCACATGAGTTCAAGTAATTTCAGGATGGTATTTTGAAGGGTTTTTAAGCTGACCGCGCAGTGCACCTTTTGTATCCTCTGCTATCTAGCTTAAAGCGGGCCTCATTTTGCTGAATCTATTTTCATAACTACGTTTGTGCCTTCCTCTCATTTCACCGTCATTATATGTGGGGGGCTGCTATTTCTGTGGGAATATTTCTCTGGAGGCAAGATAGGTCTGTGATTCTTCTGATAGGGGAAGCTAGATCTCCGGCTGGCGCGAGGCGTCTAGAGTCCCCCCAGGAACGCTCCCCGGCTACTGTTAGTTGAGTGTTGAGGTTCAGGATCGCGGTCAGCTCAGGTTCCATCACCCTAGAGCTCGTCCTGTTTTTGCCCGTGTTATGTGTTAAATTCCCTGCCATTGGGAACATGACAGGGAACTTTCTCACACAGCAGTGCCAAAAGTGAGACTGGGGACTATTTTTTACAGTGGTGGAGGAATACAGTGTGGAAGGATACCTTCCTCCCGTCATTGTATTCCTGGAGCCCCTAGAGAGCGGTCGCATCAGCTGATTCTGCTGCTCTCCACGGGAGATCATCGTGGGACGCTAGTGGATTTCTGCGGATGAGGGAGTATAGTGTTTGTTGTTTTAATATTTTTTACAGGTGACACTGGCTTCGGGGAACAAAGTGACAAGTGATGGTGAGTATGTAATCTATGTTATATGTACTGTATGTTATATGTATGTATTGTATGAATGTACTGTATGTATGTATTGTATGTCTATATGTATGTATGCTATATGTTGTATGTTCTGTCATATGTTGTATGTTGTATGTTTTGTCATATGTTATATGTTGTATGTTGTATGTACTGTCATATGTTGTATGTACTGTCATATGTTATATGTTGTATGTTGTATGTACTGTCATATGTTGTATGTTGTATGTACTGTCATATGTTATATGTTGTATGTACTGTCATATGTTATATGTTGTATGTTGTATGTTGTATGTACTGTCATATGTTGTATGTACTGTCATATGTTATATGTTGTATGTTGTATGTACTGTCATATGTTGGATGTTGTATGTACTGTCATATGTTATATGTTAAATGTGCTTTCATATGTTGTATTTACTGTCATGTGTTATTTGTTGTATGTTGTATGTACTGTCATATGTTGTATGTTGTATGTACTGTCATATGTTGTATGTACTGTCATATGTTGTATGTACTTTCATATGTTGTATGTTCTGTTATATGTTGTATGTACTGTTGTATGTGCTTTTTTTTACATTCAACACATTAGCCGGATGATGGGACTACTACTGTCCCATCATTGGCTAATATGTCAATCACTGTCACTGTAGCAGGCATAGCCCGATGGGACTTTTAGTCCCATTGGACGATGCCTGCACGTGCACAGACCCCCCACAGCCCGGCACAGACCCCCACAGCCCGGCACAGACCCCCCACAGCCCGGCACAAACCCCCCACAGCCCAGCACAGACCCCCGACAGCCCACCGCAGACCCCTGACCGCCCGGCGCAGACCCCTCACAGCCTAGCACAGACCCCCACAGCCCGGCGTACAGACTCCCGACAGCCCAGCGCAGACCCCCGACAGCCCAGCGCAGACCCCCACAGCCCGCCACAGACCCCCCACAGCCTGGCACAGACCTCCTACAGCCCGGCACAGACCCCGCCACAGCCGGGCGCAGACCCCCCACAGCCCAATGCAGACCCCCCACAGCCCAGCACAGACCCCTCCACAGCCCAGCGCAGACCCCCACAGCCCTGCGCAGACCCCCCACAGCTCTGCGCAGACCCCCGAAAGCCTGGTGCAGACCCCCAACAGCCACGCACAGACCCCCCACAGCCCGCCGCAGACCCCGACAGCCACGCAGACCCCATGCAGCCCAGTGCAGACCCCCAGCAGCCCTGTGATCCCTGCATACCCTCGCAATCGCCGCACACAGACACGCACATCTTCCCCGCACACACACAGTCTCCGCCCATGCACCGCCCACACTCCGCCCACACACTCTTCCCCCCTCCCGATCTGCAGCATTTCTCACAGCAAAACCGCAGATCTTTTTTAGATCTGCAGTTTTGCTGCGGATGTGCCCGACTCATTGGAAGTCAATGGGTGCAGAAATGCTGCAGATCCACACAAATAAATGACATGCTCCTTCTTTTAACCTGCAGCATTTTCAGTGCAGAGTTTTCCGCACCATTAGCACAGCATTTTTTTTTCCATTGATTCACATTGTACTGTAAATCACTTGTGGATCTGCAGCATTTCTGCACGGTCCGCAGGAAATCCGCAACATGTGCACATAACCAGAGGCAGATTTCGTCAGCAATTTGCCTCCTAGTTGTTAGTAAGGCTCAGCTGGGGTGGTTTGGGAACCCTAAAGTGGTTAAAAGAAGTGACATGCTCATTTGAAGCCACCTGCTCTCTATACTTCAAAACAGAGTAAAGGCATGAGCACACGCTGTGGATTTTGCTGCGGATCTGCAGCAGTTTCCCATGCATTTACAGTATAATGTAAACCTATGGGAAACGAAATCCGCAGTGCACATGCTGCGGAAAAAAACGCGCGGAAATGCAGCAGTTTACATTCCGCAGCATGTCAATTCTTTGTGCGGATTCCGCTGCAGGTTTACACCAGCTCCAATAAAAAACTGCAGGTGTAAACCCGCAGTGGAATCCACAATAGAAACCGAGATAAATCCGCAGGAAAAACTGCAGCAGTTTTGCCCTGCGGTTTTCCCAAATCCACTGCGGAAAAATCCGCAGTCCTCCACAATACATGTGCACATACCCTAAAAGTCTTCAATGGCATTGTTGCCACAAAAAAGACCACAAAATTGTTTCAAGCAACTGACCACTCATGTTGTCCTGAATTGGCTTTGTATGGGAAAACTTGATGGGTGCGACTGTGTCTAAAAGATGCCATCTGCATATATACTAAAACTGAGATACTTTGGCCAGTAGACAAAAGTACAACTTTGAAAACTGTGAGACGTTATTTATAGACAGGAAGGTCTGACACTACTTTGTTTTTACAACAATAAAAATACTGTGGAACAGGCAGGCAGCATGGCTGTTGCACATACCCTCATTTGTTTGCTAGATATACCATTGGTTAACGGGGTTGAAAAAACTTGGTACAGAAGTCTGCAGTTACTCTATGGGACTGCAGAATTCAGAATTATGACACCATGCGATGTGCACGCTGTCACAAATTTCCAGCATCTGGCATGTAAGTGGATGGTCATGTGACTCCAATACATCAGTGACCGCTCTCCCTGTCAGCTGTCTCACCCTGACACAGAAGCTTAATCACTCCTGAAGTGTGTAGCACCAAGCTGCCTTGAAAAAGTTCACCGGAGTTCAAAGCTGGTGAACCCCAGTGACTTCACTTACGGCACAGCTCGCTTTTTTACAATT